>NC_088102.1:1481250-2957500 GCF_036370855.1 Dromaius novaehollandiae
AATGGGAATATGCCGGTGAGAAGGTGTCCTCCGGTGCTCCCTCGCCGGGGTAATCCTCTGCCCAGCATGAGCTGTTCACATGTCACTGGTGGAGGGAGCTCCTCCCGGGGGGAAAAGGTGGGCTACTGGCAGTCAAACATGTTGCTGGCATTTCAGTGGGGTTTTGCCAAATTAGTGGAACAAGCATCCTTGTGGAAAGCTCAGATTTTTGTCAATATTTTTGGAGAAATTTTTGGAAATAAGACCTTTCAATCAGTTTTCTTTTCCAATGATCAAGTGAATCTTGATTTTTTTTTTCCCCCCTAAAGCAGATATTATACTAATCTCAACTTACTCTTGGTCTTGCCTGATTTGCCTGTGAGAGTCAATGGGCTGGTGGAGCAGTACTGAGGAGGTCTTTCTGAGAGCTTGGATGGAGCATCTGAATGTCAGGACCTTTCTCTCAAAGGAGATGTTTCACCCAACAGCAGCTTCTTCTCAGAAAGGTTCCTTCTTGCTCAGGCAACAGGCCAGGTGGCCGGTTTGCATCCTGCACCATTACAGGAAGCACACGCAGCTCCACAAGAGTTATTTCAGGAACCCTGAAATGCCTCGGGTTGCTATCTTACCAGAGAAGGCAACTCCAGCTTTTTCACCACTTAGCAAAAAGCGTTACATCGCAATGGCATTGCAACCACACCAGTCCTAGCCTTGCCCAGATCCTGGCCCACGGGCTCAGCCTTGGACCTGCCCTGTCCCCAGGGACCATCTGGGGCTGGAGGCCGTGGCTGAGCGCAGCTCCTCCCCGACCAGCTCTGTCACCATTCAGACTTTCCTCTGCGAGGCATCTCTCTGCCTTCCTCACTTCTGTAATTCACCAGTCCCTCTCCAAGTTCTTTTGAAAGGATTTATAAAATAAATCAGAGACAGAATATTTTACTACTTTTATGTAGATTAGTATTTTACATTTCATATACTCAGTCATGGACTGGTGAGCACTGTCATGTAATACTTATTTAATGTACATGCCGCTTCTTTAGTGAGGTTCTTGTAGAATACAACTATCTTTTTTCATAGTCTCTCCAGCTATTTAACTAGTGAGCCCTGAATGTCAAGAAGGGAGGAAATAATGGGAGAAGATTCTTGCTGTAAATGACATAGTGTTGCTGCCATGTTCCATAAGGGAATGACCACTGCCAAAATGCCCAGCTCCCCTTTCTGTTCCCTCCCAATTAGCCCCTGAGCCAAAAAGCCATTTTGGGGCACATTCTGCTCTCTCCAGCGAAACAAGCTGCTCATCATGAGCAGTCCTCAAGGACCGATAACCACTGCACGCACAGAGAAGAGGGTGCTTGACCTCAGCAGCGACGGCATCTCCACATGCTTGACTAGCCAACTTACTGAGGTTTTCAACAGTCAAGAACTATTTGAGATTTGCTGCTAAGAAAATAAATGAGTTTGTCATTTTAACAAAACAGGGCTAATATAACAACAGACTTTTAAGCCTGCAGCTGGCAGTTTCGATAAAGGCTGCCAGTGGCTTTGCACTGGTCATGCCTTGGGCTCTCTACCGTTCCCTCTTCCACCATGCTCGTCCCCGGGCCTGGGAGCTGTCAGCTGGAACTGACAAAGCTAAGTGTCCCTGCACAGCGTTGAGGTACCATAGAAGGTCTTTAACATCACCTCGCCTCTCCACTAAACGGCTGGTTCTTTTCCTGTCAAAAGTCTACGAGACATTTGCTTGCTTTGACAGTCCAGCCCTTCACCAGCGAGCAACCTCCAATCGGTTCCATGTCTTCAAACTTCAAGTAAACGGAACAGCACAAAAAGAGTTGGTCCTCAACAAACCGTATCTTCCACCATGCCTAGGAGATTTGCTAAAATTGAGCTGTAATTCACTACGAGGAGAAAGGTCTTCCCAACGTGCCACCCAAAGGGTTGTCAACTGCTCACGCCGGCCGAGCGATCATGGAGCACCCGGCAGAGCCAGGATCCTCTCCGTCAAATGGACTTTCCGACACTGCTGTCGCTGGAAGAGGAGCTACGGGCCAAACTCAGGAGCTTCCACTGTGTGCTGACCATTGCAGATCTCTTAAGACAGGATAAATGAGCAGGAAGAGCCATGGAAGCTTAAAAGAAATTTTTTAAAAGCCAAAAGAGCACTAAGTTTGTACAGAAGATTATAAAACATTAAAGCAATTAAATAATGATCTGTGATGCTTTTTTTTTTTTCATTCAAAAAAACCTTCTCAACTTCCGAGTTTTTCATGAAAATTGAAATTCAGAGTTTGGCTTTCCAGTTTCTCCCTACCCCTCTTCACCCATTCATGCTGCATGTTGACTTGATAAAAATCCACAGAAAATATTTAAAAAACATTTATGAAAAAGTACCCATTTTTCAAAATAATTTCCATCAAAATACATTTATGTTAAAGTCCCTGGAACGCCCTATCTTAATTTCAAGTTTACCTCCTGCTCTGCCACACAGCCGCAAATGCCCAGGAGCAGAGCAGGGAACGGCAGAGGGTTTTTCTGGCCAAATGACAGATATCTAACAACAGGAACATGCTGGGGGTGAGGAGAAGGGGCAGGGCACAAAAAGGTGGGGGTTTCTTGGTGGGTTTTTTTTGTTTGGTTGGTTTTTTTTTTTTTTACTCTTTTTAGATTTTTCTATCAGCCCACTGGTACTAGATAGGACTTGGAAACGTTAACTGGCTTTTACTGTTTGCAGCGCATTTGCAACCTGTGTTGGAGTGAGGAGACCTCATTCCCTTTCCTAATGGATCCAGCAACCTCGGGTATTAAAAACTGACCAAACACACATGCAGGACAGCAGACACTGTTAAAGACTGAGCGTACTAAGGGCCGTGCCCAGTGCAGAGTGTCATACCCTCAGAAAGGTACACAGAAACTGGGCAGAGACCGGAGGACAGAGTGGTTAGTGCTTTTAAAACCATAACCTGAGAGTCATCACTGAAGGGACCATGCTCGTAGCACCTAGGGAAGAGGAGGCGGAGAGGGCAATTTTTCCTTATGCAAAAGGCTGCTGAATAAATGAGGTCAAATTGCACTCTGCATTCACTGAGAAAATGACAAAATGACGTAAGGTTAAATGAAAGCTAAATAAGTTAGCTTGAATTTTGGGAATAATGTCAGGGCCAGTGAATTGCTGGAACAAGCTGTCCAAGAAAGCTGCAAAGTCCTCATCTGTTTCCTGAAGGAGACGGGTTTGTTTTACGTTATGTTCACTTGTTTGTGTGGATTAGACTAATACCAGTCACAGAGAGGCTCAGCTGCACAGGCAAATTACCGCAGCTTAATAAATTACCGGGGATGTCAAATGGGAACTTTCCGTGGGTTTTCTCCTAGCCTTTGGCAGCATGAGCTCATTGAGCTCAGCCTAATCCGCTCAGCGCCGACCGAGCCACATCCCCGTGCGCTGCTGCGGGTTGGTGGCACACGCCTGGGCTTCCAGAGCTGTCCAAACCGCAACTCCCCCTCGCATCTGCGCTGCATTTTAGGGTGAAAAGTCAAATGAGGTGGTAGATTAAGGTGTTTTCTTAATTAACACCGGACTAATTTTTTCTCCCAAAATATCCCCTGAGATTTTAGTTTCATCTTGCTTGTGCATCATTTTATATTCTTTGCATTAGCGCTGTTCTGTATCATTCTGGGAATACCGGTAAGAAGCTGTTTGTTAGCAAAGAGAGAGGAAAAGGAATTCAATAAGTCAGACATGATTACTGCAGCTTTCCCAGAGCAGCATCGTGCTACTGCCGCAGGTTCAGTACATTTTAAAATGAGAACAGAATGGAAAAAGAAAAGCAAAGAAAGAGAGGTAAAGGGAACATTACTGGAGACAGAAATGTTACTGTTTAGTCATACTGCAGCATATTTTACATCTTTTAGCTAATCTTTGTAAAATACAGCTAAATTAAAACATACAAAACTAAACCCAAATATTCACCGAGAACACTATAGTTGAAATAAATAAATAAAGAGACAGTATTTTCACATGTACAGAAGCGTGGGAATAACAAAAACCCAAAGCACCACATTACAAATAACATTAAAAATTAAAATGGAATAAATATAAACAGGGGAGCCCTATGGGCTGAGTAATACAAAACACACACGCAGATAGAGCCTGGGAAACACGACCACACAGCTTTCGCCCACGTAATAGCTTCGTGCTCTCCTCGGCCGCGCGGAGCACAGCCCCAAGGGACGTCTGCCGGGAGCCGAGAGGGCAGACACCAAAATCACGAAAATATCACAAAAGGAGGCCCTCAGCTGGGAAACCGCTTCCTTTCCTGGTGCAAAGCCAGGAACAAATAAGAGAAAGGACCAACCGGGGCGGTCAGCTCCAGGCACCTGCTGCCATGGGCAATCTCGCCTTAGCTCCCCTCTTGTAAACTTGCCCAAAATCACATACTTTCAGGCGAGCAAGACAAGCCGCCTCCTTACCCCCTTCTTTTCCAATGAGAAATCGTGGCGCTTTGGAGTGGTGAATTCTCAGGTCATTCCTTCTAGGGGAAAACAGTGCCCTGAAAGCCGTTTATTGCAATGCAGCTCTATTACTATCATTATTAACATGGATTTCTTCTGTTCAAGACGACATGCAAAAATAACCTGGGGATAAGCTCTGACATTGCTGCAATTACAAATGTTCAATCTGTTTTCTATTATAGGCAGCTTTAGAGAGCGTACTCCAGGCTGATTTATCCATTTAATTTCTGTTCAATTTTTAAAGTATATTTCTTTTCCTGGTCTAGTGCTAATAAAATGTAGGGTTTTAGACATCGGATACACGGGTTACTTAACCTCACATAACATTGCTTCTTGACAGGCTCTGACTTTTGGAATTGCACTCAAAACTTTAAACTGCAGTTTAAACTAAAAACAAAAATCTAAAGATTTTAAAAGCATCTGCCCAGTAAAATAGAGATGGACACTGCATTAAAATTATGACATGATTGAGAAGCACAACTCCTCTGAACTTATGGGGTTAGAAAGTTACTTATTAGTGCCTACACTTTTTTTTTCCACCCCAAATTACCAGATTTGAAAAACTTATGTTCCTATGGCAGAAGCCAAGCATTTAATCTTTCATAATGAAGAGAGATGAGGCATGACTCCACTGCAGCATCTCTGAGTTATTTAACTCCCAAATATCTGATGTGTCTTTCAGCAAAACTGGCCATTTTTCCCCATACAGGTAGAATTGCCTGGCACCCGGGCACAGCGCACCAGGGTCCAGAGAGCACACTAAATTAGTGGTAGGCTCGACCCCGGGATCAAGCCAATGTCCTCAGGACACACATGGACAAAGCTGCACCTGGTCAGCAGCCATTCAGGTGAGTCAGTGGTAGATCGCTCTTAGCAGTGACAATATCCTGCCTGTCTTTTGCCATCTACATTACATCTGACACGTACGGTAGTATTTAAAATACCAGAAGGTTCCACAAGCAGGAACTAATCTTAAAAAGAACTTTGAGTCATAAGGTGCTTGTTTGCTATCAGTGATGAAGCCTGATGAGTTGCTTGCATTTTTGCAGTCCCTACTGGGACCGGCAATTAGATTTTTGGAAAAAGAAACTTATATAAAGAGATTTCTTTCTCCAGTGCAATAACCTGCTCTCTCTGTATTAATGCAGGTATTAACAGTGCAAATGCAAATGACTGTGACCCATGAGGTACCTGCCAGTACGACCCGTCTCATGTTCAAGAGAAGTCTCGCAGTTGGGTTTTTCAAGCCGCTCTCCTGACTGGATGCAGGATGCAAATTGAAATGTTGTTCTAGTAGTTGGGGAGGTCTGGGCAAAGCCAAAGAGGCCTTAGGATCGAGTCTTATTTACACCAGAACATTTGAAAGAGTAAAAATGGAATTACTCAAGTTAATTAACTCCATCCGAGTGAAAGGCTGTATCAGCACATTTCCTTGGAGAGTTATGCTTATTAGCTTATAGTTCATATCCAAAGCGCTAATGATTTCAATACATTTTAACTCCACCAAGAAGTTTTCTAAAAATTAATTCCCCCCTATTTCATTCATTGAAGGACAAGAAGAAACTGGTGCATAGCCACTATTTTTAACAACGCAAGAATAAGGGATGCCATGTGAAATGGTCAGGAAACAGTTTTAAACACAGAAAAATACACACACCAAATATCCTGTTATCACGGGAAACTGTAAAATCCAAAGGAAAAATGGGTCCCAAGAAGGAATTAGACAAACTAATGGAAGAAAAGTTCAGCAGCTGTTCTAAAATATGAAGAAGTCAACTTCTAGCCCAGGAAGCACCTGCTGGAGGCTGAGGAGAGGACACGGGGAGCCACCCCTAGGGTTCCTGTTTTCACACTCCTCCTCGAGGCTTGCAGACCTGGACCTTGCGAAAGGCAGGACACTCACAATAGTTGGACTTCCAATCTGAACCATTTCAGCCAGTTTTATATGCTAAGTCTCTTTAAAGATGCTAAAGCAAACTCCAAGTCTATTGCCACTGTAAACATGACTAAAAATTAAAATAGAATACCAGTTCCAAAACTCTCTGGTCTCAGAAACACCATAACTTCAAGGCTGGGTCTAAAATTAATTCAATTCTCAGTAGTAGCCAGGAAAAATGCAGATGAATGCTGTTATTAACTGCTCTCTGCTGTACAACTTTTCATCAAATGTCATTGAGAAGTTTTTTGGTAGGGAAAAAAAAAAAAAAGAATATCAAGCTCAGATCTTGGTCAGCCTAATTACTTCTACATCATGGAAGACAAAGTATTTCACTCGCTATCTCACAGCAGAAAGTGCTTAGATAAGAGCCGGACTGGATTATTAGGCAGTACAAAATGCTTGGCAGTTTGAACTGTGATTCAATAAAAATTACAAATACTTCTTTAGGCAACAGTAATCCCTTTAAAAGGGGATCTAAAGGTGTTCCCATGCCAGGAATCTCCTCTCCTACTCCAGCCGGCCCACCAGGGCTCAGCATCACTGTGAACAGCTGGGGAAATCAATGCAATTCTGCATCACCTCTCACCCCAAAACGTGCAGCAGCATGCTAAAAACAGGGAAGAAAAAAAAAAAGTATATTTAAATGTGTTTTACATGGGTGAAAAGTGGCATGAGTATTTTGTTGCCTGGAGATGTGAAGCTTCTGCAACTCTTTTCTCCAACAGCAGCACCATTAGCTAAACACTATGACATACTTAAATATTCAGCGCTATTTGTTTCACTCTGCTTTCTCTGAAACAATTACTGATCACCAGGGGTGAAAAGAAATTCAAGAGGAGGAAATTGGCACCTTCTGTAAACTCTGGAGAGCAATTACTCATATTTAAAATACGGTCAGCCTTAGGCTACAGGATGTTGCAAAAGCAAATCAGCACCAGCATCATCCCCGGTGATTCGGGTGGTACTTTCCGAGCTGGATCCCTGCACTCTTGCACATCCACGTCCTCAGCGTCCGAAGCTCCTGGGCATCCCGCGGCGTTTAAGAGGAGCCCGTGCTGTCATTAACTGTGTGCATCAATCTAACAGGGATGCCACCAGCTTTTCTTCATAACTGTCACTTTCCCGCTTTGTGTTCCCTGACGGCAAGTATGTGGGGGGACCGCGGTGTCAAGAAGATCCGACAAAGCCAGAGCGTTCTCCCTTCTTCAGAAAATGCAGATGGCTCGGAAAGACAAAGAGCAACTCAGCAAAAGTGAACTTTAAAAGGTGGTTTGGAAACAAGCCTAATTTCCCTACACACACACGTACCTGGTCTCTTTGATCAGTCTGATTAGAATAGGTCAGCCAGGGCCTTCATCTCTTCCTCTGCGAGCACTCTGAGGTTTTCTCATAAAAAACAGGAATTAATAGAATTTTTTCCTGCTGAAGCCACAGGAGAGTTAAACCTCTCAAACGCAGCCTCAGCCTGTGTTATCTACACATGCACTTAAAGGAAATTGCTAAGGACAGCATTTCCAAAATCAGATGTCTAATTTTAGGTTGCAAATATTCTTCTCCAGGGTGTGAATTGGCTGAACGCTTAAAAGGTGCAACTTTGACATCTACCAGGGCTGCTGTGGAGCAGGGGAGAAGAGGGGGAAGGAGATGTCAGAGGGGGAAAAGAGAAATGAGACAAATACATTCCCAGAAACCGCACAGGAGCTATGCTGATCGCAAACACCTGCAGACTGGCAACTAGATACAGTGGCTACAGCAAGACTTGCTGAGCCTATCGGGAATCCAGATTAAAGTATATAAAGATGTCTGGTAGTGTCCAGCAGGGACATTGCTGGACTTCAGCACACAGAGAGGCAAGGGAAAAATACCCAAAATGCAAAAAAGTTCTCCCCTACTTACTGCTGGGAGGAAAAGAATCACAAAAAGGAGGTGTCGGAAGCCCACGACCTGGAGGCTGCTGGGTTTCTGGCTTGGGGTGGGGGACTGAGGGGTTCTTGGCCCTACAGGGCAAGGCAATTTTCCTGCATGTTATACCAGTACCTTTTCTCTTTACATGATGCAAAGTGTTTGGGTAGAAAAGGACGTTCTCACTGAGGTCCACACACTTGGTTTGGTACTTTACCAAAAGCTGGCAGAAAGGGAGACACACTGTGACGCTGGCTGCAATCTGGGCAGGACCAGCTGAGCAAAAGGCAGGACCAAAAAGGGCATTTCTGTTCCGAAAAACTCTGCCCTTTCAAAACTACAGGAACGCTGGGCATGTCTGTAGATCGGTGTCTCGCTCCTGAAGCTCAGCACGGTTTGCCAAGCAAATGAAGAAGAGTCACGCACAGGACAAAAAGTGGTTGCTCAGAAGGAGGAGAACGTGACTTGATTAGGTTTGTTAAATGCAAACAGAGGGAAGAATAATTTAGTAGTGTATACTTGGTATTCGAAAAGAGTCAATTATGAGCCAAAATAGTTTAAAGAAAGAATTTTACTGTCAACATTAAGCTAATTAAGAACTGTTTAAGGACTTGTACCCCAAAAGAATCTCACAACTGAGAAAGCAGTCCTGCACCCTGGGTAAGGATGTAAGAAACTAAATAAATGTATAAATCCAGCAATTTTGCAGAATCTTGATATGAGAAAATATCATACTTGAAAAGTCTCTGGCCAGCAGAGTTAGATACAATATTGTGTGTTTATTTTTAGAAGTATATTAGGGATCTTAAAAACTATATTGGGCAATAAGTAGACAGAAATAGTGTGATTGTCAGTAAGATGAAAGTTAGTATTACATATTTCTTTTTAGTATTTGAGCAGAGATTTGTGTACTCATAACAACTAGTAGGCTACTTTTCCTTTCCTATAGTTACTGAGAAAATTACTAAACAGCAGCTATGAAAATTAGGTACTTTTAAATTATTAGGAAACACCACAAAAATTGGAATTCAGATAAATCTAAAAGAAAACTGTCAATCTATCACTATTTTAAAAAGGATGAAAAAAATTCCCTGGGAAATTTCATTTCTTGTCACTCTGACTGCAATTGGTTCAAGTAATGGAATGGCAAGAAATGGCCTAAGAACAATTAACCTGAGTAAGACAGTGAATGGCAGGTAATACTAGCTTTTAGTAACTAATTACAGTAAAAATAATCAAACACCTTCTTTGATTGAAGAGTGTTACATGTTTTGGTGGTAACAGTACTGACATAATATACTTAAGATTTGGCTCGGTACCATACAGTTTCTTAACTAAGAAAGGAGAAAACTGCAAAAATCAATACAATAGTCTTTAAACAATTAAATGCTATTTCGCTGATTGGCCTCAAAATGGAAAGCCCATTGAGCAATCACATCTCTGTAGGAACTGATGCTTAGCTCGAGGCTGTTTAGCATTTTAATCATTGGCTTGGAAGAAAACACAAAATCACTACTGATCAAATTTGCAGAAGACAGAAGAATTGGACCAGCGGTAAATACGTAAAACTCATCTCAGTGATGCAATGCAACACAGATCTCAGGATAATTAAGCAATGTCGCTTCCAACACTGTTAAACATCTGGCCAGATAGTTTGGAATAAGAGCTAAACATCAAACTTGCAGGATAAAGAACTCTTACTCAATATTCACCTTGTGACCAAAGAAAACAAGAGAAAAGATACGTGTTTGTATTTGCTTTTGTTAAAAATGAGGAATTGTTCCCATAAGTTATATTATTTATATTGATTTTCTGTTCTGAAGAGATAGCGTAGTGTTGGTGGCACCACGACTTGGAGACGCAGGAGCCTGGACACCGCTCAGAGAAACACTGCAGGAAAACTCAGACTTGTACAGGGTGACTGCTGAAGCCACAGAAATTCCCATTATTGGTCACTTTTCCTGGAGGATCCTCAGACCTCTGCTCCTGCGCCTCTGCACAGGACGTGCTGCAAGGGCTCCGTTTTAGCCGCTCTCCTCTTAGCTCCCTCCCCCAGCCCAGAGCACGCTGCAGCAGTCAGGAGTTCATCGTTCTCCTGCAACCTGGCCCAAAACAGACATTTAGGCTTGTGCAGGTTAAGGCTTGTATAAATCCTCATCAATATAGGCTAAGCAAACACCATTCACCAGGACAATGGCAGGTAGCCTTCATTCTCCAGTGTTTATTTATAAAATAAGGTTTAGGTATTTTTTGCCTTAAATAAGCAGTCTTCAGCCTCTGAACACTGATTCCAGCGACATCCAGGGAACATTTCACCCGTGAGCTACATAACTCAGAAGCCTTAACAAGTTTTCCCATGGGATGGCCAGTATCTGTACTCTGATCTCAAACCCGGCTTGGCTTTAGCTGCTATTACTTTACGCCTCTGGAAACATTTGATTTTATTTTCAGGTTTCTATTTGTGAAGAGAGAGTGAAATAATAGGTGTATATTCACAGTGAGACAGAAGTGAAACCTTTAAGTAGTTTGAATTCTATTTTTGAGTGTCACCTTTCAAGGAAAAACCCAAGCCCCTACTTACAATGAAGTTAAGAACAATTTTATATATGTGTATATATATAAATTATTATTATATATAAATTATTTATATATATATATATATATATTTTTATCTGACAAACAACATTAAGAACAGAGCTTTCATTTGCTTACAGACTTACTCTTTCCAGTAGTTTGCAGCTGTGAGTTACATCTTTAAAATACCAGAAAGACAAAAGGGAATTTATGGCCACCACCAGATTGAGCTTTAAAAAAAATGAAGTAACCTGTGGGTGGGATGCCTCTTTGTACACAGACCTGAAATTAAGCAAGGTTTAGAGATTTGTAGTTTACAAGGGATTTTTTTTTAATTGTGGTAGGAAACAACAAAAGATTAGATTCCAGCTTACTTACTGACTCATGAAAAAGCCTGTCATTAGTGAACGTGTAAAAGGTTTTCCTGTGTCGCTAAATAATTCAGGTTGCAATTTTGAAGTTAACTTCTGAAAATTAAAATCACTCCATTTCCATGTGCTCACCCTAGAATATTATTAACTCCAGAAGTAGATAGAGCTTGGTGGTATCAAATTTTAAAATTTTCCACAGTCCCCAGCATAAATAGAAGTTTTGCTTGGAGTGCAAGAGAAGACCTCAAGTCTGACCTTCAGTTCTCATTTGCATATTATCTTCAGAAAAAGATAAGCCTGAGAAAAGTAGTGAAAGTGGGATAAGCTGAGGGTAGAGAAACAGGGAATCATACGGATTGCTCACAACAGACTTGGCCTTAGTCCAAAACGATGCTATTGCTTAAATCCAGCAAATGCATTTTAAGGCCTGTGTTACAGCATCTGTCTCGCTCCGAGGCGCAGACCAGGGACTATGGGATAAGGAACTATTCCGTAGCAGCAAAGCCTGGGAACTGGGCCTCCATGCACCAGACCAGCTGCTGCCCCTCTTCCCTCTCCGACGTGCCCATGTTTCATGACAGCTCTGCACACGTGGTAGAAGCTGAGGTGGTTCTAAGGAAAAGGTTGCCATTTGAAAGCTTTGCCTATTATTACAAGTCAAATGGCCTTTAAGTGGACTAAAGTGGCAGTTCTACCATTAGTAAGATCACTATATTCTGCCCTATTATATCTGCCTAGAATGAAGTTGAAGAGAAAATAAGGGGTCATTTTTCAGTCTGTGCAAGTCTTCCTCCTTGGCAGACATGACCATTAGGTGCAACATCACGTATGCAGAAAGCCCAGGTAAACACCGTGGTCAGCTTTTAACAGGCAACGAACTCTCACTTCATAAAACACCATAGCAGCAGCAGACCAGGAGTATATTGGTAATTAAGTTCTCCATAAGGAAAACCAGAACAACTTCTCTAGTGATTCTCTACACTTCTAGGTAAGAAACAACTTGGAGAAAAAAGCTGTCATGCAATTTCCAGTGACTGGAAAAGACTCCTGTAGGAAGTATCCTGCATCTCTGTTCATCTTGTTATCACTATTGAAGAATATCCACATTAAAAAAACACAAATTCACTGTGTTCAGTACTGCAGTTCCACTGCTTAGTAAGCCTTTCTTGCATATAAACACAATTTTAGGTACATTCCATTAAAAAGGTTGCTCAGAATTCTGAGTGATATTACTATCTTAAAATATTCAGCATAACAGCTTAACGTGTCAGTGGAATTAAATGACTTCTCACAACGATGAACGCTGACACCTGACATAACGGCTTTAACAGAAAGTCTTTACAGGCACTATCCCAATTCCTAATGGCATAAAAACTATTGCAGGGAAAAAAGCGGAAAAACATGAGATAAAGCATATGGCCTAACATCAGCATATCTAGCTATAAATAGATGTTGAGCAAATAACTGGAACTTCAGAGAAACATGGATGCCCACCTGGGAAATGCTTCGTGTGAGCGCGCAGGTCTGGAGGGCAGAGCAGGCACAGATGATGGGGTTTGTGTGGGTACAGCAGAAGCCTGTCCTAGATACCACATGGTCTTTCCAGAAGTTAAGCATCATTAATCATTAGCACTTCCAACCACAAAATCTACTCTCCTGTAGCATTGTTAAATTTTAAGGTGGCACGTCATTTTTGTTATATAACTTTCATTCTCCAGGTGTGCTATGGCATGGCATGATAATCTCTTCAAGGATCCCCAGCCATGTCCTAACCTGCTTCACAAGGGCTCATGAATGTTGTGCTGGACCAGATGAGTTTGTGTAACTCTTCTGCAGGCAACAACCTCTGTCCCCTCCTACTTAAACTCCCAGAAGTTCATGCCATCACTCCATCTCTGCTGGTCACGTTTGCACCAAGCTTAACTGCACATTCACACAGATCCAGGCCAAATACTTCAGCTAGAAGCAGATATAAAATACGTCCCACACAGAAGTGGAAGAGACATGGGTGCAGTGAAGGACACAGCTGAGATAGGGTTCGTGTACCAGCACGGGGATGGGAGTGAGGTCACTTTTCTACAGAAGAAAAGTACATAAAACCTCCTGCCCGTCTCCTCTTGAGGAGGAACCCATGCAAAACTGCCCACTAGAAAAATTCACACAGCATTTAAAAGGCAAGCATGGCCCAGAAAACACAGCTAAAGCTCAGCATGTCCACAGAGCTGATACTGAAGATTTCACACTATTAATCACACAGAAGAAACATTTCCATTTTGCTAACTTTATTCTGGTTCTCTGTTGGCAATAAAGAGTGGTCTTTATTTACATCCAGCATGAAAATTATGGGAATCTTTGAGGATCACCATTTTTGTTTGGTTTTATAAAGCTAGATCTTTTTTTTAAGTAAACGTAAGAAGGTCTTACAGGCTTACCCTTATAGATGCAATAACACATACAAAGGGGGATAGCTCTGTAGTTCTGGTAGTCCATGTATGGGATGGGCTGATGAATGATTTATGATGCTTTTAATATGTTTTTAATTTCCTTATTGCAAGTTTTAAGCGCTGACCAAACACATCCATGAACCCCAGGGCATTCCCCTGCATCTGCCCTAAAACACACTATTCCTGATGAACAAGTCCAAACTGGTAACCGAGGTGGCTCCTCTGGCTCAGGTTGATCTGGGGGTATCTCCAGAAATACCAGAAACAGAAAACTATCCGTTTGCAGACAAAACTTTTAGTGTTACCACCCAGTAACTGCTAACAGATTCCCACCGTGCTGTTCACAGTATTCCACCAGGACAAAAGCCACTTGTTCAAGTTCAACTCCATTATGTTACTCTAAATAAAAATCCTGGACAACAAATATCCTCGCTTCTGTAAATGAGACGTCTTTATGGATCTACCTCTTAGCAAACACGGAAGCCACACAAGCTCTGGAAATGTCTAACTTATTGTGCAGAAAGACAAGTACAGCAGAGAGTCAGGCACAACCTCTATCGCACCAGAGTGCAACAGCCAAAGGAGGGAAAAAAAACTCCAAACCTTTCACCTCTGGAGGCCTTTGCAGCCCTCCCTGTTGTGGCAGGAGATTATACCCTTAATGGGGGGTATTGGCCACCTTTTCACAGCCAGACCTGGGTCCTTTGGGCACCTCCACTGCCCTTGGCCCAGGAGTGGGTGCAGAGAAGGGACAGCAGTCAGGACAACCTTGCTCCAGCCAAGCTCTCCTCGCTGTTTAATAACCCATCCGTAGAAGCTGGGACCAGCAAGTGCCTGCACAGGTATAATTCGGGCAGAGCTGTTGTAACGAGTGCGAGGGAAGCACCCGGTCGTGGAACATGCAGTCACGCTGCTCAGCTCATTAATGCACATAATGGGCTGTGAATTTTGCACATCTCAGAAAAAGCGTGGTTACATATATTGAACTTAGGAATATCTAGAACTGTTTCTTGAATCAGATATTAAGCTTCATTTTGCTGACAAAACTAATCTAGTTATTAGATACCAGAGTCATCAGCTAAGAGAGGCAGATCAGTAAGTTAATATCTTGGAGCAGGCATGGAAATGATACAGGAAACCTTTTTATGGGCACAGAGCAAATGAATAGCATCTTGCAATAAAAACCTGAGAGGGGGAGAAAAGAAAATGCATGGCTGAAGGCCAAGGTAAGGGAAGTTATTAATAGCAAGAAAGCTGGAGTCATGTCCAAACATAGAGAAAAGGACCATAAATGCTGATGGGCTAAATGCAAAATAGTAATAAGGAAAGGGAAACAAAAATGCCTGAGGAATGGCTGCTAAAAAAGACCTAATAAGATCTTTGGAACATGAACAGGCTGACCATATCCTGGGCTACATCAGCAGGTTAAGGGAGGCAACGCTGCCCTGCTCGGCTGCTTTCCAGCCTGAGGTACCCGGAGCCTGTGGCTGAGCACCACACCGACGTCAGCAATAGAAACATGTATGCTTGGGAATGAAAGTGAACTATATCCATCAGGTCTGCACAAAGAAGCTTTTGAAGGAGTAAAGCATTCCACCAGGAACTGCCCCAAACAATCTCTTCACCAGATCATTCAAAGGCTATTTGGACAGCTCTGCTCAGGGCAACAGTCAGGGACGACCCTGGAAGCAAGAAAGATGGGAGGAAACAAGACCCTTGCCGGCATGATGGATGTGATCACATCGTTACCCTCCCAAGAAGATCAGTCACTGTCAAATTTCACTGTTATATTCTTGTTCACAGTAAAAACTAGTTCTAGCCCGCGCGCAGACACCTCTGTGGCTGTTGCGAGCAGGTGGGCACATTGCAACCATTGCTCACGTCCCACCATCACCAAGGGAAGCTTCCCCTGTCCACCGGCTCCTTCTCCTCCAACTTGCTCCTAACTTGGGCACTTCAGGTAAGAGTGCTCTGTCCGAAGTCAACAAAAAGCCAGAAGATGAAAGCTTGAAAATGCAACACCGGTTTAACTCTTACGAGGTTGAAACGCATGTCCTTAGCCAGGCAAGCTGGGAAGCCGGAGGACTGCACCGGGGAAGGACCGGAGATGCACACTCGAGTCGTGCACTCTTTTCACACGCCCATCATTAACCACGCTTTAAGCAGGGTGTTGAGGCAGCCGGACCTTTATGGAGCTCTTAAAACAGTATCACTGATCCGGACAGAATAAAAATCTTCCGTCTCATCTATCCAGAGATGTCAAAGTTATAAGCCAATTCGGGCACTTTCAGAAGGATTTTTCTCTTCCTGAATAAACACAATAAGCCATAATAACATGCTGAAGATACTTAATCTTTAAAGAGCCATGACCTATAGACCTTTCCCTCAAAGGCAATTGCCGCTGCCTGCTTTGTGCGGTTGGGCTCGATTTAAGTGCACTATTCATTGCTGGCTCCCCCGCTTCACCCATGCTTAGTCTGTAAATAACTGCGAGCTGCAGTCCCAGGACAATAACTCTCAAATGTTTTTTGATCTATTGTTGGAGGCATGAGGCTAAATTAGCCATATGCCAGTGCTTTTCTCTACTGCTTCTGAGGGTCCAGAGAACTCGGTAACTTTTTAATCAAATGCTCTCTGCAACTACATATTGTGCGGAGGAATTAACACCGAATTACACACTGCATCCCTGCTAGTGTCAGGGGAAACCAGCATGATACCTTAACGTTATTAAAAGGAGCATACAAGAAAACAGAAATGATTTGCCTCCCCCCCTCCCCCATACTTTGTTGCCTAGGAACAGCTGTAGATGAGGGGTTTGTGAGTTTTTATTTCCATTTTTTTTAATAAAGAAATGCATTTCCACCATCACCTCCAGGGAGGATAACAAGGGTGTGAATAACAGCAGCCGTAGGCCCAAATCCATGGTCAGCGAGGTTAATGGAAAGATTCCCCATTAACATGAATGCACGCTGAATCAGGATCGAGATGTCAAGGGCTTTATTACCATTATTTTTCAGTTCTGATATTCTGTTACATCATAAGCACAAAATCTTTTTCTTTTATGGCTTCTGCAAAATAAAATCTTTCGATCGCTTTGACCTTTAGTCCTTAGAAAACTTAAAGAGCAAAAAATGCCAGAATGTGCTTTTAGTAATATCAGCATCATTTACCCCTGACCTACATGTTTACTACTGTGGTTGCTTTCTTTTCTGGTTCAAGTATCTCTATAGCAACTTTAAAAAGCAAAAAAACCACCCTTTGCATTACTATTTCTCATGCATTTTTGATTCACATCTATTCTTCATCCATTGTTAGGGCTACTAATTTTAGTGGGGTTTAATCTCAGTTATCTCCTGAGAGGAGTGGAGCTCTCCAGATTTGAAAATAGATGGGGACATCTTTCTATTTTTCTCCTGATCCATCCGAGATTTGTGTTCAGTGACGAGACAAGGACATGGCACAAACCACCACTGGCTGCTGCACCGCTGTCTCATCTCCACCGTACTGAAAAGCCTGAAGAAATGGCAGGGCAGCAAAACTACTTGATGAAGCAAACACAACACTACATTTAGGATTAAATCATACCTTGAACCTAAGGTACTAAAACCACCTCTTTATAGAGACAAAAGCTTTGAAGCATTGTTAGATACATATGCATTCTTATATCCATTTCATGCATGGGCAAATGGAGGCAGAAAACATGCAATAAATGTCACAGAAAAATGGAGAGAAAAAGCACCCAGAACAACCAGAATGGTGGCTTCCTAATAAAAGGATATTTTTCAGAACACATCTTCGAGTAGTGATTGAAGATGAGTTATATGAAATACAATGTAAATGCATGCAGGCAGAAAGGATTCAACTAAAACCAGAGTGGATTTCCTACAAGAAAGTTATAAACCAGCCACACACACACTGGTTACCTAACAAAAGAATTTCCCTTACCAGGCTAGACTATATCTGTGTTAAAATATAAATTCCATTTCTTGCAGATGCTAGAGGAATGCTCATATTTATGCAAGTCCCTTCTCTTCCCCAGCATAACAGACCCACTGAGCCCACAAGGGCCTTGTCTCCAAAGCCAATTATTTCCAAGGGCAGAAAAGTGCCCTGGCTTGCCTTTGATGTTCACTTTTGACTGGCATGAATTACAACAAAAGGTGGAAAGACAAAAAAAAGAGAAGAGCTGATCCATTTTAATTTCATGGCCATTAAAACACAAATGATGAAGAGGGTTTTAGTGTTGTGTTTTTAGAGCAGCAGCTAGAGCCACAGGAAGGAAGGGACAGGACAGGACAGGACCAGAGCTCATAACTTCTAGCCTGCAATTCCAAATGAAGAAGCAAAGTCTACAGTCAGCCCATAGGAAGATCTTACAAGACTCAGAAATTAAGAAAGTCTGTTTGAGGTTTCTATCCAAAAAAGGGAACATGTCTGTTTGCACTTTGGGTACTAGACAGGAACAGTAGAGCCAGAATGCAGACAGCAGTTGAGGGTGTTTTTGTTATTTTTGTTTTCTTAAGGTGTCTTCTTCACCAATTTGTAGAAACAGCTTGAATTTGACCCAATCAGTGAACACTAGCATCAGTTCAGACCGAGGGGGAGCCGCATTCCCAGGAGTACCACGCAAGAACTGCTGCCTCCAGAAACATCATGACCCACGACACCTCTGCGGCTTATCCTTATACTACTGGCTTCAAAAGTGTTCCAACTCCCATTTCTCCACATTCTGCATGGGGCTTCACCAGGCTGCTGGAGGGGCGGATCACAGGGGACAGTGACGGGTCTGTGCCCCTGTCCCCACAGGCCTGGGACTCCTACGATGGCTGGAAGCTTGTGGCCCCCAAAAGGGGGAACCAGAACTGGGTTTGCGAGATGTGCAAGCTGGTTTCAACAGGGACAACGTGCTGATCCCAGCCTTGGCTCTTCCCAGCCCAGCCGCTTTCCCTCTGCTTCAGGAGCTCTTCGTGTCCCACAAGGTTCACACAACTCCCTAATTTCCCAGTTGCACCCAGGGACGTGAACCACACAGTTGTGTCCTCTCCTGGACCCGTGCTAGGGCTTTTTTTAAGCAGCCCCTTGCAGAGAAGGGCCGAGTTCTTCCTACCCAAAAAATGTGCCCTCGAGGACTAGTCAGCTGCTGGCAGTGTTTAATGCCCGTTGCATCTGAGGAGGTGTCACAAGATCTGCTTCTAGTGAAAGACAGAAATAAGGTCTGAAGGTATAGATGTGTAGCTATCCCGGTCAAATACAGAAGCTTCATACAGACTCCCACGCCATGGCTTAAGTCACCCTCACTTAGGATCACCCTTTCTTCCCGGGATAAGCTCGTTTGAATGAGCTCTGGGTAATCCTTCCCTGCAAGGTGCTTTCCAAGCCTTCCCTCATTCACATGCCTCTGCTCTGGACTTCCTCAGACATCAGGCTCCTCTTTGAAATGTCGATACTTCATAGTTCAACACTTCAGCAGTGGAGCAAAAATAAGTTAATAAACCCGCTTTTATTGCCTATATTGAAATTCAAAGCATACATGAGGCAAGTCTAGAGACATGCAGTCACCAGGGACAACATTAGCGACACCACGGCAGTGCAGAGGACAGGGCAACACCAGCACAAGCCTGGAGTTACCCCAGTTTTAGGGGATATAAACCAAACCTTCTTTCAGGAAATATAAACCTTCCAGTGATGAACCTATCTGGCATAGGATAAGGTCCGCATGTCACAACGTGTCACCAGCCAGCTAACACACCGCACTAACGGAACATCCTGCTCGTTGTCCGGCCCTGGGACACGGGGAAGCCACTGCAGTCTGTAAGGAAGAGCTCTGGGCAGGACCTTACACCCGCAACGAGCATAAAGAACATAAGAGGAAGAGTAGGAACAACACATTTCCAGAATTCACGTTCCTAAAAAACCTTCTCTGCCAGTAGCATCTCAGCTGGACTTTCCTGAACGCTTCAAATAAAAATAAGAATTGTGCACTTCGGAATCTGTGGCTAAAAAAGTAAATCTACAGTTTTACTGCAGCACTGAGCTGCTGCTCCTATTCCATTTCAGCAAAAATGTCCATGTATAAATATAAGGGAAGCCAATCAAAATAGAATTCTTCCACAAGCTAATCATCTAAAAATAATTAAAAACTGTATATAGAAGATATTTGCTGCAAAAAAAGTAAGAATTTCTTCTCATATGGTTCAAAGTGATGTTTCATCAGCTGCTTATCCTTTCCCAACTTTTTTTTTTCTCCTGCCCAGAGAGCTGTGCTGTCTCAGAATAAATGTCATTATAACTATCGGCTTTACAACAGAATGCCATGAACCATGAATTTTTAATACTGTCTAGAAGCCAGAGAGAATGCGTTAAGAGAACCCTGCAGGACAGGAGAAAGCTCAGAAAACCCCACATATTGGTAAAGCAAAGATGAGGGTATTTACTGTCTGCAGACCTGCCCACAACAGTCCGGTGTAAGCAGGGTAGTTGGGAGGGAACAGACCACAGCTTGGGGGTGAAGGAGGGAGAACCCCAAACGAAAGCTCCTGCTGTGCATGACCACGCAAAGAAGGATGCTCAGCACTTTTGTTAAACTCTCTCCATGTACAGCTTAAGTCCTTTAAATCTTCCTACAACAGTATTTTGACAGTTAATTTTTTTTTTATTTTCAATCAAATAGCATTTTCTAGTAGCAAACTATTTCAGCAGAAGTCAGTGGAACTGATCTGGTCCGTTTAAGCAGTGCAAAGTTTTCTTCCCTTCAGCCTTTCCAGGCTGGATCCCAGGCACTTTAGCAAGGCCAAGTAACAGATATGCCACTCTGGCATTGCTTGCTTTTTCCCTTTAGTCCCTTCACCCTTTGCAACATAGAAATATGGGATGTAAGGAAAATAGGGCAGTGTTAACATTGAAAAGCTCTTCAAGGAAGCAAAGGGATTCTGTTGGTTTAGCATTTTTGCTGACAAAAAAAATCCCAAAGCCCTTGAAATTACTAGTGTTGCATAGTAAATATTCTGCATTAATTCACCTATTGAATTAATTATGAGCATATAATTAAGAGAAAAAGCATTGCTTATATTATCAGAGAAGCCCCAGGACACATTTTTGCTAAGTTAGAGCTACATCTATGTTATAGCATACATGCATTTCAAATATGTCATAGCTGCACAACAGCCTTTTGGGCACTAAGGTGTTAAGAAGGAATTCGTGCCTCAGGAAGAAAGTGCACCTTCAGTAAGTAAAGCAACATTAATAGACGTTTCTGTAAGACTAATATATTATTTATAGCTGCTTTAACAAGCCACTGTATAAATATTTCTGAGCAGTTCTTTCTAAGAGAACGATACCATATCAAGAGTATGTTGAAGATTATTTTTGTGTTAAAGGACAAAACTATCTGAAGTTCAGGAAGTTGCTGGTAAGTCTTGATTTCTAGTTGCGCTCCTGTGGAAGAGATGTCCATCTGCTCTGAGATCCTCGTCTGAGGAGAGACTTTGGGGACCTCCCAGAGCATCACAGGGGAAGGGAAGAGCATCTCGTGCATGTGGGGACATGAGCGCTCCCCGCACCACAGCATCCCCAAAGCCACTCCGGCCCCTAAGTCACTTGGCCACTGCCTAATCCTTATTTCCAATATGGCACTGGCAGCTATTAAATCCACTACACAGCAGCTCTCCTCTGGGCTACCTGCCTCAGTTTCCCCACTGCACTGTGATTTCCTTGGGAGAAAGAGGCAAAATGGGGGATCCCTGCACCTTGCCACCTGCTACAGCAGTGGAACGAGGCTCGGATTAAATACGAATATTGCTCTTTTCATTATTTTTGCCTTTACTCCTTCCATTCCCTTTCTTATCTACTGCTTTTTAACTTAAGGAAAAGATATTGTTATACAGCTATTGCAGTAGAGCTGTTTCCTGTACATCGCTCCTGTGACTTAAATACCTTTTAAAAGCAGTTCTTGCACAGCACAATACTGAGGCAGCTTTGCCTGGTCTCAAAAACCAGTGAAACCATGTGATGATTCAAACAGGCTGATAGAAAAGCAAGGTTAGAGGCAGCTTCTTTTTTCTTTCACTTTTATGAATACATTTGTCTTGTTCAGTCCTCAAGGAAAAAGGATCAGATTTAATAATCAGCATATCAACCAGCTTTTCTTCTTTCCTTGAAGAAGGAGACTAACAGTATTTTAATACCATCTAAGACTGTCAAACAAGCGTTTTCTCTGTAAAAGCCTGTTTTGGCTAAAAGGGAAATGAAAAGGCATCCTAAAATGAAAGCATTGCTTAATCGTGTACACGCTTTCAAAATTTATTCCGCTGTTAACTGTCGTGCAGCTTTTACAGGAAATATAAGATTTTTAGAAGTGCTGAACAGGCATCGTTGCCCTCAGACCCTGAAGCACATCTTGGGCACAAGCTCGCATCACTGTTCAACTTTGGGCTTCCCTGAGAGCAGAGGGCTGGGAGTTGCAGTCCAGCCCCGGGTGGGCGTCCGCTCTCTTTACAGCTCCTTTTGGAGCTCCCTGCCTGCGTTCATGGGTGCAGCTTGTGGGGATTTTTTCCCCATAAAACCTTCATTAGCTGCAGTTACCGATGAGTCTCGGCTCCTCTCCCACCCGTGGAGCTGCCCCAGCAGCTGCGTTGGCTCTCCAGCTCCCGCAGAGACCTTCCCCCTTCCAGGAGACATCTTGTCCAGCCGCTGCACCTGGTCCTCGCTGCAGTGGGGCATCATCATTCCCAATTGCAAACGCCTGACTCAGGAAAGCAAGTTTATGTGGCAAAGACTATGTCCAAAGCGCATGGAGGGTCCATCAACTCTTCTCACGGGACGGAGGGTCCAAAAGGAGGGGAAGTTCAGTCCACGTGCAGGAGCGTGGAGAGTCACCCACCCTTGCAGCCCTCATGCATGCATGGCTCAGTCACGCAGAAGAGGGCAGCAGTGAGGAAGACAGGCACATCTTGGGCTGCATGGTGGGACGGTGTGCTCAGCCGCAAAGGGAGGTGCTGGCAGGCCGGGTGGTGCTGGGATCACGGCACGGCCAGAAGAGCAGAGAAGGCAACACCAAGCTTTGCACAGCCAAAGCTACCCATGGTGGGTCGGTAACACACCGTGTTGTGTTCCTGTGCTCAGGAACCATAACAGGCTTTATGTCCAAATTCAGTCTGCAAGACTAACTGCCCCCCTTCCAGCCACCAGCCACGCAGAAAAACCCCAAGAAGCAGAGACTAGAAGAAGCTGAGCTCCTCAGAAAAGCTTTCCAGGTTAATCGCATGGCAGATTTAGGATGCAGACTGTTTGACACTTTTTCCTCCTTAGCATTGTCATTCGTGTGTTTTACTGCTGCTAGTTCAATGGATGCTTTCTTGAAATTGTAGTTGCGTGAGTGGATTCTGGCCGCAGTGCAAAGACAGAGCTGTCCACGAGGTCGGCCATAATGCTTTTATTTTCGGTCATTAACTACCAGTGCAAACTGCACATCGAGCAGGCACAGCCCAGCATCGTCCACGCGCCTCTGACAAATGCTGCTGCTACACCGAGACAGAAGCACAACCGGCCAGAGCAGCCGCCGCTGCGGGGCATGATGCAATTGAGGGGGCTGAGCATCACCTAAATAAAAATACAAAACCACATTACCAGGGCAGCCCTGACAGTATGTGGAGACAGATTTTGTTCCTGAAACCAATTTAGCTTGAATTTTTGCCTTTCTAAATACCAGCATTCATCAGGTTAGGTTATTTGCCAAAGCTTAATAATTCCGTGCAAAGACTGTCAGGGAGCCTGCAACGAGCAGATTAGCACAGAAAGCGGAGCCAGGCTTCGAGCAGCAAGCGAGGCATCCCTGGCAGACCTCCTGCCTTCCCCCATTTCTGGCCTTGCTAGAAGCAAGCGGACAGGAAAAACGAACAGCCAACAGCAGCTGTTAGGGTCTGTGGGCTCCCTTTGCTGTGCAGGTTATTATAAATATTGCATCAGAAACATCAGTGAGACCGCACACAGCAGCAGCTGGCCCCAGACGTTTATGCCTTGGGCACGGATGCAGCGAAGGAGCAAAGCAGCCTGCTCCAGGATCGGGCTCCCCCGCCGCCAGCCGAGAAACCGGAGGGAACGGAAAGCTTCCCTCGCTCCCACCGCTTCAGAGCCGGAAAACTTAACACCGATCCACAGCAGAGGCAAGAAATTATGGATGACCCGTTTCAAGAAAATAACTTGGGAGATGAAAGTGGAGGGGAAAAGACGTTTAAGGAGGATGGCACGGCAGCAGCACACGAGGGCTCTGGTGCCCAGGTGATAACAGGGAGGAGGATCAGGCCACTGAGATGTTGGCACACGAGGCACCGCACCGTGTCCGGGCAGCAAAGACCTCCGCCCTTAGTACGGTCCCAGCAAGGCTGCAAAGCATTATCGTTTTGCATTGCTTAATTCATATATATATATATATATTTTTTAAAGCTAGATTACTCTGTGTACAACCAGCACAACATTCATTACTCTTCCCCCAGAATTGCTAAGCACAGAACAGAATAAATACAACAAAGCAGATAAGCTAAAGAACCAGGAGGCAAAAGCCAAGTTTAAGAACAACAGAATGGCTTTTCCTTAATGTCCACAAGAAAATGGAGGCAAGCGCTCCAGGGGAGCTAAAACGGGCCAGTTTCAGCCCAGAATAGATATATACAGCTGAATTACAAAGCCAAGGGAAAAAGGGATTTTATAATAGTAACATAGACAGATGCTTACAGAAGAGACAGTGGGAGCTGCTACAATTTAAAAAAAAATGAAGGATAATAATTGCAAGCCACAAAAAGTCTTCATGCGATTTTACATATTGCTTTTTAGAAAGACGACTAGCAAGTGAAGATTAAACTGAGATAGGAACAATAACACCACAAAAATGCCGTGGTGAGGGAATTAAGCATTTCGGGGAGGGAGGCACATCACCGCATTTCCAGCATCCCGTTTCCCCAGCGGTGGGGGGGATTTAATGACAGGTCCCACCTCTGCGGCTTAAGTACTTTTCCTGAGGGCGAGGGGAGGAGAAATATATTGCAAAATGCCCTTCTCTCTAAAAATAAATGAGGTAATCTTAAAACTAGGAGCAGAGTACTTTCAGGTTCACTTCTCTTCAGAGGCAATTATTAACAAGTTACTGTATCATTTTGCCTTGGTGATAGATTTTGATTTTTTTCCCCTTTCCCTTCATTCTTTTTTATACTTTTCTTTAGTTACGAGTAGAAAACAGTCCAAAGATCCACAGAGCTCTAACTGCAATCCAGCTTGACCTCACGCTGCTGCCAGAGCAGGGAAACATCAAGCACCGGGTCAAGATTTGGTCTCATTTTCCAAATGGTGCCAAATTCTGGCTATATTTGAACATTAAGGTGCATCACTGTCAGCTCAGTTCTTCTCTCTGTGGCTCGTAATGAGAGGTGTCATGTTGCAAGGTGAGCACTGAAGTTCACCTCCACTCTTAGATAACTTACTTTTAACTGCCTTATGCTCAGATAAAATTAAGACACAAAAGCACTAAGGTAATACAGAAAGCACTCAGTTTAAAGATACTGTTAAAAGTAAAAGATACCGATATTAAGTGAGAAAATGCCTGAGGCTGCTATAGCTATTGAGGGGTGTCTCGCAAAACCAAAACACACATCTTTTACCCCTTTCATTGTACCACTTAAGTGAACAAAGCAGAAACTTTGAACAAAATGAATTCCTAATTTACAGTGAGGTTTAAGCTTATGATGAGCAGATAATATTTGACTTCAGTATTTTAGCAAGTCTTGAGGAAGCCCTTGCATTTTATGACAGCTGTGATGCATGGCACTGTCTTACAGTCAATATACCACTTATCTGCTGTTCGGTATATGGATAAGCCTGGATAACACCGATTCATATTACATGAACAGGGATATCAATTCCACCTGTAATTTCCTGTAGAAAATAGTCCACATGTAATTTCCATAATGGCAATTAAACCAGGACTCCCATTTATTATACTAGATTAAAAAGCAGGGGTTTTTTTCTTAATATGAGCTCTGCTAAAGGTTCTTAAGTACCACTAATTATAGCCTGGACAAAACTGATTTTACCGCTGCAGAATTACCCAGGACAACTCTGCTGCTGGAGCAGGTCATGCATCATCGCCGTACGTGTTCTCTGAGTTCACGGTTTATTCGGATTTGTTGGATGCTGCCGTGACAGGCCGATTCTCAACTCCCGGAGCAGGTGGTGCCGCACTGCTTTCCATGAACCCATTTTGGGTGGTTACACTTGTTTCTCCACATCCCTCGCAGATGCAAAGCCGCGTGTGAACGGGCCCAGGAGAGCCTTTGCCAACTGCTCCTCGGGGAGAGGAGACGCAGCACCGAGATGCTCCATAGCTCCCACCACTTAAGTGGCAACAATTCATCGCCCCACGGGGAGCTTCTCTTTTCCCACCTCGCAGATGCGCTAGTCCTTCCTCCACTTTGAATAATGTCTTTAATAAGCAGGAACAACGATGGCTGGCTGCTATGTGGAGGGCAGACACTACTATTTACTGCTGTAGAGTGTAGGTTAATATTACAAGTAATTCATATTACTAAGCACACTGATAAGGCACTTAAAAATTATCAGACTTGCTCCACAGCAGTGAGACATCAATCTGAGAAGCCCATCAAGATGCAGACAACCACAGAGGCATTAAATTGTTTCAGTCAGCTGCCAAGGGCTTGTTTCTTTGTTTTTTAAAGCTTCCAGCAGACAGAGCAAATGCCTTATGTGAAGCTGAGATTTACCTGTGTTGCATTAAAATGCAACATATACAAGGGAGGTAAGGGTTAATTTTCTCTGCCATGTGAATGAATGCACCTCCCTTACACTCTCTATTTAAAGCAGTAAGTCTGAGGTAGGGAAACTAAAAATCCTCACCCTAAATGCTAGCTCTGACCTCCCACAGAGTGTCTGTATTTGCTGTCTTTGTTGTTCTTGATTGGGGTTTACAAGCACAGTGGATACAGACCAGCACCTGGCTTTGGCTTCACCTTGCACAAGGCACTAACATGAGCTAGCAAAGGAGGGACTTAACATAAGCTGAGCTGGGAGGAGTGCAGTGCCCTGGCCTTACATATTAAATAACAGATGCAATTCGATGGGGTGTACAGAATATCAGAATTTGTGTATAGCAAGCTTCACACAGAGAATAATTTAAATATGCTACAAATTAAAAAATAGTCATTGCAGAAAGATATAGGTGTAGGAGAAATGTCCTCGTATGGAATTTAGAATGAGTGAACTGGACAAGTCAAAGATACCAAAAGCCCTTTTTTGCCAATGATATGACAATGGACTGGACTATAGACTGAAATTAAAAAAAGACTTTTCATTGATATTCCCCACATTGTATTCAATACTCCACTACAAAACCAAAAAGCATGGCAGGTTTCCCAGGGAAGCGCAACGCCAGCGCGTGCTCCCTGTCGAGCCGGGACGGCAGGTTCACACCGTCGGCCAAGTGCTGCTCCGGACTCCTCGGGAGGCACCGCTGACCTTGCAGCTGTGCCGAACCGGGTTAATTCAAGTGCATTAACAGAGCCAGTTCAGCTTTTACATTGCTGGCAGAGAAGAGGGATTGGCACTTTTTGGGAGGCTTGGCACAAGGATGAGCTGAGCTGATGAACAAAGTGTTCAAATATTTTATTCACAATATTTGCCCAGCTTTTTGAACTAGGCAACTCCATAAAGACAAAAGAAAAGTGCTCTGAATAATTCATTCATGTTATTATAGCCCTGTCTAACAAAGCTACATCTCTTGCATGGTGGTGAGGAGGGACCTCCCAACCTGCTAACAGCTGTGTTAAATCAGTGTGAACCAGACATCAGATTTTGCACAGCTCACAGGCTATCTCCTTATGAGTTTCAGCATAAAACTAGCACCTTCTGGATCACATGCACTAAAGGCAACTTTTTAAAAATCAATGAGGAAGGACATGAATATGATTAACATGCTACCATACACTGGATACAGGTTTCTGCTTCAGACTTGGAGAAAGATCAGAGCAGAAAGGCATAAAAGCAGGACCCGTGCTCTCTGGAAGCAGGCAGTGAGAGGTAATTTAGTTCAGCTCTAAAAGATTAAGAGTTCCTCACTCTTCTGCAGATCTTCCATATGAATTTGAAAGAGACAATTTATTTAAATAACTGACTGAAAAAGTGCAGAATCACAAGAAGTAGAAGATCCCAGAAGCTTCTCTTTCAAGGGGAGCGTTTGCCTGGGGCAGGCGTGGAAGGGGTCCTGCTGTAATGCCATTACTTCTACTGCTCTTCTCAAGTGTGCTCTGGAGCTGCACGTTGAGCAAGGGTCGGATTTAGCAGTGTTTTCCAGCTGCAGACATGACGCATAGTCCCTCAGATTTACCTTCAGCTACAGAAAATCTATATTCAAAGACTGTTGATTTTCGGAGTCTATTAAAGGGCACAAGAGCATTTGTTCACGGGCTGCCTGAGCAGCTCCTGGCAGAGCAGAGCCAGGGCGAGGTCTGGCCCAGGGTCAGCATGCAAAGCAAAGCAAGCTGCAGAGGACAGGCAGTGTCTCCAGACACCAAGAACCAGGACTGCTCCCAGGATGCTTCCGCACTGCCCCGGCAGCAAAGCTGGGCAGCCAAGCATTCAGGGGCGAGGTCTGCTGGGGCTTGCCAAAAAACACAACAGCTAACCTTGAACAGAAGGATAATCCTGGTGTGCAGACCATGGGAGGTGATGCACACATGCCTCAGTGGTACCTGCAGCTTTCAATCACCAGAAGCTTCGGTGCTGGGGAAGCAAGTCAGGTCTGCTGAGCAGAGCAGGGAGAAACAGGTCACTTACGTACGGTCCGAGCTAAAGCTGCACTTTTTTTTTAACCTCTGTTTATGCCAAAGCACAGAGCTGCCCCCTCCAAGGATGCGACAGGGCCAGGGGAAGCCCGTACTGTGGGGAGGATGGGGAAGAAGATGCAGATGGCAAGTACCTACTAGCAGGTGCTCATTAACATGGGATGGTTCATCAGTACTTTTTCCAGAAGACTGGCAAAGCAGCCCCAAAACCAGGCCTGGTGCAAATCCACTTTGTCGAGTACGACATTTACTATGTATTTGTCTAGTGTTTGGTATTTTACACAGCTTAGCACAGGACAAACTGATTTCTATCTGTTCACTTTCTATTTTCATCCCTCCACCCTGCCCTCCTTACCAGGCTAGATGAGTACCTAGCTTTTCATCAAAGTCATGTATTTGCTAAGAGAAGCAATTTCCAGCTGTACTTTTCACCCAGTATATCTTAATTGCAATAGAAAACAGGCTCTTATAGCTTGTTTTATTCATACCAACTATTAATTCATTCTTAATCGCTAACCTCCTGCTGAGTTACATCTCCTTAGTATCACAGCTATTATTTCAGTAGGGAGATTGGATCATTTATGTTTTCTCTGTGAACTTACTAGGGTGCTCACTGGTTGTTTCCATACTAATTTAAGACACTTGCACAAGTGATTAGGTTTCAGATGAGGGTAGCACCCAGCAGTATTTCAGAGCAGGTTTGTCAGTGTTTCTCATTACCAGACCCTGTTGTGGATTTTACGCTCATGCATGCCTTCACTGCAGAGTGAATGAAGAACTGATCTCCAGCCTCATCGCTGGGCATGCTGTGCTGTACCCTGCAAAAATTGCTGCTGTTTTAAGAGGAGGCCACTTCTCAGGCCCTGTGTAGTGTAGAAACTTTGACCTGCTTTAGCTGGAGTTGGAGCTTGCTTGCCTCAAAACGCAGCCATGCCCGAGCTGTGCAGCCTGATCCTCCTCATTCCCAGCTGTTATGTCCCACAAATCCCAGGCACTCTTACAGGTTTGTGGGGAAATGCTGATGGACTTCCCTGTTGAGTCCAGTCTATTTTCCAGGGACTACTTGGATACTTAAAGAGCTTCAGGATGAGGATGTCTATATTCCCTTCCCTACAAGCCCCACTGGCACCAGATCTCTTGGCGAGTGGCCAAACTGCTTTGTGCTGGCTGAAATGGCACCTTGCTGCCAATAGGCTACTGAGGCAGGGAAATGAAAAAAGCCCCATTTCTCCAGATTCGGATAGGGTTATCCTCCGAGAAAGCGCAGACTGAGGGAGAGCAAAGCGGGATCGGGATGGCTGTGCTGTGGCGGTGCTCACGCTGGGGCAAGGTACCGCCGAAGAACGAACAAAAAAAGCCATGCTGCTTTTAAAAACCACCAAGTCATAACCCAGAACAAGGAGTTTGAAAGAAAGTTTCAGACATTTCATTTTGCTTTGCATTGTACTCATTAGAGCAGCATCAAAAATTGTGCATTTGAGAACACTCACAAAAATGTGCTATTAATAAAGTCAGCTATAAGAAAAACATATTTCAGCAGTGCTTTTCAGTTCAGAAATGTGAGTTCCTCCAATTCAAAGTGTTTCACAGAAGAGGATCTTGGGTGCCAAACCCTGTTTCAGGGTTGTACTCACTGGCCATCCAGACCCGGCAGGGACACCGCCCCTCTCCCTCTGCACCGGACTGAAGACACACGGGGAGCTTTTCCTCACGTTTTCCAGCATCAAGGGCAAAGCTGGGATTAACTACACTTATTGCAGCAAATTCACACTGAAAGGAAAGGGTTGACTGGAATATATCCTGGCCTCCTCCACCCTACACTACATATAATGGTTCCTTCTTTTATGATCCTCACAGGAGAATACTGATCAAGACAGTTTTAGATAAGAGCAGAGGGAAGAAATATTGCCATGAACAGGGAAATTCACTCCAGCTTGGAGCAGTGCAGGCCTGGAACCGTGCACACACCTTCCACGCAGGAGGAGCAGTCTCTCCTCGTTAGGGTCAGATAATCAGAAATCAGAGCAGACAGAAAAAACAGGCTGTAAAAGTACCGAACCGTTCAGACAAGGAAGGCGCAATTCTGGCAATGCATGAAGATCAGCAATGGAAATCGAAATGAAAACTAACTGTTTCTTCCAATCTCACACATGGTGTTTTGAGGAAAGGAGGGGAGGGAAAGAAGGGAACTTACGGTCCTTGCAAAGAGAAAAGCCTGACCTGCTGTCAGCCCTGTCCCTCCCTTAAATGCAAGGTTGGTATTTCTCTGCTACGTCAAAGACAAGGATGCACTGAGCAGCTCTTGAACTGCATTAATTTGGGGAGCAGGCACGGCAGGACACCTCTCCCAGGGCTTGCCATGGCTCAGGGTCCCAGGCAGGGCAGTGATGGAGTTTCAAAGTGGACATAATATCCCCATTGCTATAACTCAACCTAATTGTACCTGACACTTTACAGAGAAAGCCATCAGATCAAAAGGCTGATTTCTAGCTTAAAAAAACCACACACAGTGAAGCCAAGAAATGGGTCTTGCCATCGAGAGCAGCACCTTGGTCAAGAGAAGGATAATCATCCCGTTTAAGCAGTGTCTGTAGGGCAGTATCGCTGCCCATGGCAGTTGCTGTACATGCTCTTTTTCCCCCCTCCAGCTTAGGGAAACATCCTCCCCGACAGAAGCAGGGGATGGATCCCATCCCATCCCATCCCCATCTCAACCAGCAGAGCTGTGTGCAACCTGCTAACGCCAGGACAGGCCAGCACAGGAGGAGGAAACACACAGATTGGAAAAGTCTTTAAAAAGAATTTAATGAACATCTCCAAGAGAAATTCCTGTAATAGAGAGTGATGACTTGGGGCATTTAAACAACTAGCTCCATCCTCCCTCTGCAAAGGGTAAAATAAATTAAAGTTTGGTTTCTTTTTCCTAAGAAAAGTTTCCCAAGACTTTTTCTTCCCACACTGCACATACCACAAAAAGCCGTTATCCAGGCTTTTTTGACCCCTCTTAACTGCTGTTGAGAAGAGGTGGAAATGCAGACAGAAGTGCTTTGTTCTCACTGTGACAGGAAAAAAAAAAATCCATTCACTTATTCCAAAGCTTGCCGGGATGGTGGAAATGATTTTAACAAGGGAAATACCTACTTCAGGTGGAGCTCGCAATCGCACCCCTTCCCCGAAGGCAGATTACAACAACAGAGGCTCGTAAATCCAAGTGCAGTTAGTTTGCTGATAATAGGGAAAACCAAATGGATACTTAGAGAAGCCAAGGCAAAGGAAAAACGGGATCCCCCTCATTAATACCAATGCATGCTCAGAGATAGGAAAAATAATCCATCTAAACCAGAGTCTGAGAAGAGCATGATACATGAAGACATCTGCCCTACTGATCAAAATTTAGTTTTTTCTAGCTTTTTCTAACTCCTATGCACCGTCTCTGTAAAAGATCTGGGCTCTTCATATAGCAACTATATATAGTTTGCATCCTGGGACTAGGAAAAAGCACCTTTGCAGCTATGTTTTAGTGCTTGATTTTCAAGCACTAAGCAAAGATGAAATTTTTTAAACGATGAGCACACACCAGCATTTTCTTATCACAGAGCCACTGACCCTTGGACTAAGATATTTCAGTACTTTCCAACAAGTGCTGATGAAATGGTCTATCAAGAACAAGAATTCTGGTGCAATTTTAACCCGACCACATATTCACTCAGGTATTTTATGACCAGAGGCACGCCAGACCAAGGAGATAGTACACGATAATACCTTTCCTACACTGAACCTCCCAAATGTGCAGTTTTAAAGTGTTTGTGATCTTAACTTTGGCTCTCCAAGATACTGAGATAATCTCAAAAGCTGAGCCTAAAATTTAAATTGCTTCAGAGAATATTTTCAAAAGCAACTACACATTTGTGGTTCCTCCTTTTACAGGGCTAACTTAAGACAGCTTTGGAGATATTCTTATTTTGGCTTATTGATAAAGAGCAGGTTATCTGAACCTGTAATATAAGAGCTGCTCTCAGGACTTTTGGATCAGTGGGTATCTGAAGTTACTAGTCACTTTGGAAGTTCAATTTTCTTTTGACTTCTGTCTCAAGGGGTACCTCAGTACTGATCACAGACAAGGCATGGAAATCCTTTCATTGCAACCCCTGAAGCTGCCACCAGCTTTGGCTACAGCTCTGGAAAGGCTCGTTCATGCAGGCCAAAAACCTCAGCAAGCAGAGCAAGACATCTGCTCACCAGCACAGCACTGGAAGGACCATTTCTTCAGTGGTGGTTAGAGGTCACAGGGACCAGCTCTCAGGGGGATGCGGAGGTGCCACCTGCTCCCGCAGCCAACGGGCCTCCTGGTCCCAAGGTGAACCAACCTTCTCACTGAGCATGGCCAGCGGTGAGGGCAAGGAAGAGACTTCTCTGGAGAAACTTACGGTTTGAGGAGAGGGTTCACGGGCTAGTAACAATTGGTAATGAGATCCTCCAATAGACTCAAATTCCAGATTTATCAAAACGCCTTCTTGAACATCAACATTATGAATGATTTTTTGTTACAACTGCAAGATTAGAAAAATTAATTTTACTACATCACACACTGGCTGCAGTTTTCCAAACCTTCCATTTTTGTGTCTCATGTAAATACATTAGGAAGATGAAAATGTATATTGTTTAGTAGTGTGCTGCAATAAGGTACAAAAAGAACTAAAAAAAGAAATTTCAAGACAGACAATAAATGGACATGATGATTAAAATGCATCTGACTACCCTCACCATTTCCATAGGTCTGGAACAACAGCTCTGAGTAGGCACAGAATAGCTTCTTTTTAATGCAGCATAAATTCAAGAGTACTTGGGACTTCAAGACAAAAATAATCTTGAATGTGATTCTGAAGAAGTGTTAGGACACGAGCCAGTACAGCCTTTTGCATGCGGTTAAGCATACAGAAACATGAGAAGTGCCCAGCAAGGTCACACTGGTGGTGCTTCTCACCCAGGTGTTGCCTTCAAAAGCAGGAGATGCTCCAGAAGACACGAGCTGGTCCTTATCACACACCCCAGGCAGCCACCAGCATCGGGCCAGAAGCACATCCCTACCCAGACCCTTCACATGTGTCCGGTACAACATCTCCTGTGCACCCACCTGATCCATCCTCTCACCCGCCTGCTCGGACAGATGGACCCCGCGCCGGACCCACAGCAGCAGAGACTGGTACAAGCAGCTCACCGACTTTATTTAATTAGTCTTATTCCCAAGTGCCCTTTTGCAGTCTTCTTAAGCACTCCTATTGTTTTTTTTTTTTTTTTTAAATCATTAGCTGGCTTTTCTGCTTTTGATGTTTTTAAAGAACTTAACTATCAGCTTGAGTATTATCTACAAGGCGCCCTTGAAAGTCATCATCTTAGTCCTCTTAATCTCCTGTTTACAATCAACTTGCTGTGGTTCTCCGGCTTTCCTGGTCTCCTTTTGAGAAGCTTTCTGTTTTTTGAATGCCAGCCTTTTCCCAACAACAGCCTCCTCAATGTTTCCACTCAGCCGTGCAGGCTTTCACTGAGATGCTTTGTTTTCTTTTTGAGTTTTGGCACACAGTTTAGTTAGGCTCCTAATATAGTGACTTTTAAACTGGCCCCAGGCAGCTTGCAGGCTTCTTACTTTTTGGTCCGTTAATAAATAATAATAAATAATAATAAATAATAATAAATAATAATAAATAATAATAAATAATAATAAATAATAATAAATAATAATAAATAATAATAAATAATAATAAATAATAATAAATAGCCTCAGTCTTTCTTCAAATACTCTTTTTGAAATTGTTTATCTGTGTCTGGGTTTATTTGCCTCACATCCACCTAGTGCCATGCTACACCTCTGTTTCATGATTTCTGCTATCTAATGTGACAAACATCTCAAACCAGGTTCTGCTCACTTTGAGATCAAATCCAGCAAGCAAAGTGGTAAGACTAACTCAGGGAGCACCATTTCGTGCCTCTACTGTTCTTATCTTTACAGCTTGGGCTGCTGAGCCTGAGCATCTAGCAGGGACCCAAGATCTCCACCACAACCGCCTCCCTATTCCTGTAGGTTCTCGACCTCTTCAGCATCCCTGGGTAGCACCTGCCCTCGCCTGGGGGTCAGGGACACGATCTCAGCACTACATTTATTTTGTTAGAGTCTGAGACTTACACCTATAGAAATCCCATACTTCCTGTCTTTTCCCACAATACTTTTATACCTCACGGTATCTCTGACATGCAATACCCAGTCCTATTCATTCATTTCACACTGGCAGCCTGGCAACCCATCCACACACCCTAAATACTGGTTAAAACAGTTATTTTTTGTTTGTAACTCTTAAAAATATACGGAAGAAACTGTTAACAGCTTGCTGAATGACAAAAATAGCTTTATATAATCTGAATTAGGAGATTTTAATTTTTTTTTCTTGGACAATATTTAAGCGTTAATAAAGCCAAAAAAACAGATTAGCTTCAAGAGGGAAGCTTTTCTTACATCAATGACAGTAACTAAAGCAGAAGCCACACAGTAGGACAGCCGCTCTGAATCAACGCACTCTTTAGGAATAGAGCAACACCTATTGATGTGCTTTTTAATAAGGTTAAAAGTGATACAGAGCAAAGTAACAGAGCAGCACAATAAAGATTATACAATTTAAAGAGGAAAAAAACACCCTGAAAATAAGACACTCACCATTTGAAGAGAAATCCTCTCTAGAGGAACTACAAACATGCATTGCCTTTTTACTTATGAATGACTGTCTTTGGGAAGAGACAAACAAGTCAGTAGCATGAAGGATGCAGGAAGCAAAAGCACCAGACTAAGAAAAAAAGTAAAGCAAGAGAGGAAAAAAGCCATCTCCATAGAGAACAAGTTTAAATCCAGCAGCTCAGCACTTCAGCTGTGAAATCCTTCACAGTATGGAAATACACTTCTCATATGCAGATCAATGTAAGTCAGTAATTCAGCAGGAGCTCAGCTGATATGGGTTTTCATATAATAGATACCATTATTTAAAGATTAAAGATAAAAACAGGAGAGAAAATACTGTTCAGTTTAGACATGTTTTCAGCCAGTTTAAATGAGGATGAATAAGAATCAAACTGAGAAACTCAACAAAAAGCCTTAAAGAGCAACAGGCACCGAGTCCCGCTGGCTGAAAAGGGCATCATTCATATTCTTCCCTTCATACAACCATTCAAGTGATTTCTGATGAAATAAGAAAACTAATATTTTACCTCCTCTGTCACAATAAAAGGATTAACGGTTATAAAACATAATTGCCCCATGCAGAGCATGCTGTGCTCTGTCAGCTTGATGACCATTATAGAAAAAACCACATGGGCTCCTCCCCCAGCAGTTAAATTCAGGCTTACAGCTCACCTAAAACAGTGTCTTAAGTGTGGGGGGAGGAGGGGGAGAACTTAAATTTAAAATAAAAGCTTTTATTGTTGGAAAAAAAAGTAACCTTTCAATGGAGGACGAGCTGAGGGGTTAAAGCAGCCTTCAGGAAGGCACCACACGGTCTGTGTCACAACAGCATTTCACGAACGCAGCCCATAAATCACGCGCAGCCCTGCTCCTCCTGGCCAGCACGGATAGGATCAGTGGGAAAGTGGCTGGTGAAAAGGGAGTAGGAGAAGTCAGGCATAACCCCCCAAAACCGCACACGTCGTCACAGGTAGGAGCACCACACAGCTGGCTTTGGTCTTTCCAGATGTGCAAGCAGATCCCTTTTCCCAAGGGAAAGATCAACATTGTGAATCCTATTTTATCATGGGAAGCGTGTACCTTCCCTGCCTGGGGCGGTCTCGGCAGGAGAGGAGCCCTCCCCAGCAGCAGCATCTGCATGACCTGGCAAGCAGGACTAGTGCTGACCCCATCCTCAGCCTGGGTCCCTGTCCTCTTTGAGCAGTACAATTCCCAATTCTACTCCAAGTAGAAACTTTTGATCATTCTGCAAGGTTTTTAAGCAAAACCATCTCTTACAACGTGACCCACTCCTTTCAGGAGGCCCCAAAAAGTCACGGACTCAGGATCTTAAGCAGATTTTTGCAATGAGATAAACACAGTCAGAATTGCCTTTTGAATATCCTCCCATTCATTGCCCCCACTAAAACCTGCAGGTTTTCCAACCCAACAGGAATTCCAAGACATCAATATTTTTTTTTATAGCAAGCAGGAAAAAAATACCATAATTTAACCACCAAAGAACTGAAAACACTTAAACTCAGAATAACAGCTCAAAGCATCCCATAGCACAAGCCACAGGACACCTGCTCAGCCCTGGGCTGTGCACGAGCCTGGCTAGCTGGATCCATCCCCTCTCCCTGCCGCCTCGGGACCCGCACAAGGGCTGGAGCAGCCAGGACACCAAGCACGCAAAGCAGCTCACCAACACTTGGTGAAGCATTTGGGACACAGGGGCAATTGGGAATGCAAAATGAGATACACCTGGCAGATCAAGTACCCCATTTTCTGTATTTTGTCTGCCTTGTGCACGCAGAGAGGCACTGCTGCTGGAAGAGGACTGCACCAAGTTTTACATCACCTCCAGACTCAGATGACCACTGCTCTTATCACAGGAAAAGGAAGCCCAGCTGGGAAGCTACGTGCTAAAAGCCAGAGGTCAGTGCTGAGAGTACAGCTGGTGATTTAACTACTCACCATGCTGGACAGACTTATGTTTGAGCCATGACACATGTTTCCCCATAGATTTTTAGAAATAAACCTGCCATTATCCTCACAAACAATTGCTGTTGCAAGTAGCCCGCTCTCCTGCAAGTCCCACATTGCATTCCTAAGCCTGGAGGTGGGCACAGGTTCAAATGCTGTCACAAGCAGAAAGCACACAGGCATTTACTCCCAGCAGGTTCCTGGATTCCTCTTGCCACCTGCAGATGTTCAAACATGCAGCCAAACTCTGCACAGCAGATCCAGATACCTCCTGCCATCTCCCATTCTCAAAGCCACATCAAACCAAAGCAAACTAGTCATGGTTATTCCAAACTCCACTGCCACCATCCAAAACATCTAAAAAATTGGAGGAATGGAGATGGGATCTCCTTACCCCAAGCTATGCATCTGTGTTAAATTGCTCACTTACCCCACGGCCAGGAGCTGCCAGCACTTCCCTGCCTCTCTCCCAGTGTGCTCCCAAGGAAAGAACGGAGTGCTCCCACCCTGCCTCCTTTGAGGGCCATCACCCTGCACCAGGTGGTGATCATCAGAGCACATGAAGATTAGACAGGGCCTAATTAAGACCTGCTAACTTTGCTAGACTGATTTTAATCAATCAGGCTAAAATTATTGCAGCCACAGATTTACTTAAGCTTAAATTACGAGGTGGAATTAACTTTTTTAATCATCTGAGGAACTCCTCCCTCAAAAAAAAAAAAAAAAAAAAATCACTCATTTATACATATCATCTGTACCATATTGGCTTAATTTGCAGTTTTACCTTAGACATGCCTTAGTCACTTTGACTACTGCATTTGTGTCTGTCTCCTGGGGGTTACACAGACCCCTTCTGTCAAAGCTACATCCCACTAAACTAAACCCACTGTTGGGATTATATTACTATTACTGTCTAACCTTGCACTTCGCCATCAACCAAAAACCAGTTTTTAGCCAACAACTCGCACACTCAGCGTGCAGAGCGGTGCCACCCAGCCCAGCGAGGTGCCCTCCTGTCCCGGGGGGCACATCCGTCACGCGGGCAGGTCTCAGCATCCCCCCAGGGAGGTCCAGTTAGGTCAGACAAGCTTCTTAGGCCTGGAGTTGTCTTCCTTGCGTTACTACCTAACTGACATAGCTCGACAAGTTTAACATAAACCAAAAGAACTAGTTGTGGGGATGGGGTGGGCAGAAGTGGCAGAAGGGAATTAAAAAGGTTGTTTTAGTGGTTTTATTTTGGTGACAAATGTTGCTAGTTCTGCAGCTGAAATCACCCCTAGCCCAAGGGCCTTCAGGCCCAACGGCATCTTCAGGAAGTGTTTTCAGCCTGTGCACAACCACTTTTCAAAATATAGGGCTCTTCAGTAAATTGTTTTTAAAAGCGAATTAGAAGGATTAATTTGGGAACAAAGGGACATATTTTAATTGTTCTTAGATACTTCAAGGCATGTTTCATGGGACTATTAATGAAGTGCCCCAAGGGAATGAAGCCACCAACACATCACATTCAAGATGAGGATTAATGACCCCATAAAGTATTCCCTGCTGTACATTAAAGCTAAACTGAGAATATTTATAAATTAAAATTAACATTTGCAAGCCTCCTACTGCCAGGACCTATACCGCTGAAGAAGGAATTAGTGGCAGCCGTAAAACAAAACAAACAAACAAACAAAAAACAAACCAAACAAGAAAACATCAGGGCCACAAAGCTTGCAAGACACTTTCTTCTTCTTCAATTCCAGCTACCGGTAAATGGCAGGTGCAAGCTGGCATTGCCATGCTACCACTAAACTTGTTATTTCTGAACTTCTTCAGAGCACACAGTATAATACGCTGATGATATTGATGGTATGCTGACAATCCTTTGACCTTGCAAAATTCCGCAGAAGAAAAATGCATAGGCCATGGACTCAACTGCAATTTTTTTTTTTAATGACAGGCCAGGGAAGATTGAAAGAGCAGCATTCAACCACGCATCAATCATCATTTTTCTCTGCCTTCGAAACGGAGAAAAAGTGTTTGATAAATGACAGTATTTTTAAATTTATCCAATCAAAACGTGTTTTAGTCTAAAACTCTAATGTTAAAATCTCATGTTTGTACACATTGTTTTGACAAGGAAAATCACATGTTTTGCAGAACATGCTTCACCAAGATGAGATTCACTGAAGTCAGTAGAATGAAAACTCAGAAGGAAGTTACTTAACCCTAGCGCAGGCTGGCCAGATGGCAATTTGGTTTCACAAAAAATGTTGACATTGTAAATATTGGCAAATCCAGATCTGCATGCCAGAAACGGGGACTTCTGGTTGTTTCGAAGAAGGGACAGACGTGTGGCCTCCCTCCTGCACACCACGCTGCCGCGGTTGCACATACCCTGCAGAAGCATTTTGCGTGGTATTAGGTAGCTGCAAGACTGGGATATAGCCCAGAGGGGTGTTAGGTGGGTGCAAGACCGTGATATAGCCCAGAGGGGTAGTAGGGTGGTGCAAAACTGGCATTAGCCCAGCTGCATCATTAGCAGCTGGCAATGCATGTGTCCATTTTCCTGTTTTTAAGTCATCTCTGCCTTTTTAATTTGCTAAACAGGAAAGCACAGAAGTAAGGGTAATAGAGTGACGTGTGAGTGAAACATCTCTTTGGTCAGCTGCTCATTGCTTGCTCCTCAGACGTCCCTCAGGTCCTCAGCCAGCGCGACGCTGCAGCCGCTCTCCCTCCCGGCCACGTCCCGCTTGTCCCTCGCGTTGCAGGTGCTGGTGGCCTGGGTCTGTCTGAAACCCAGCAGAGTAGCTGCACATCGTCTGGAAAACGAGATGGAAAACAAGGGTGGCATCAAACCGCCTGTGACCTGGTGCAGGATCTCAACAGGCTGCATTTGCATAGCCCTTCTGGGGCCCGCGAAGTCCAGGCATCCTCCTTTCCCAATGATTTAAGTTGCTGCATTTCAGCTTTCCAGGGCTGCTGCAAACAAGCCAAGCAGGACTCGAGCTGGCGAGCTGAGCGATACAGGCAGCCAGCAGGGCAGTGACATGGGCCTTGGGCATCTCTGATTCAAACAGATGCGCTTTTTGATATTTAAGGACAAACAATCTGTGTTTATGCAAAAACGGGGGAAGCCATAAAGAACCCACTCAAATCCCCTCTGCCGTCTTACCCCCATACTGATTTTATCACCGTTCCCTGCAGCACGGGAAGGAAGGTTTATCGCCCAGGCTTGGAGCAGCCCCTTGGCACCAGCATCGTGCCACCGCCGCGCGGGCCACCACGCACGCTTGGCATCACTGCTGCGATGGCCTCACGCCACAGGCTACAGGATGGAAACCAAGAAGAATCCTGTTTTTTTCCAAACGTTATATTTTATATATATATATATATATATATCAAGCCTTTTGGAAAAACTTAATGGCCAATAGCTTTTAAGAATAGAAAGCCAGTTATACTAAAATTGAGTTTTCTGATCCTTAGCCTGGAAAACAAGGCCTGTGAATTTTTCTCTTCAAGAGCTTATAAAGGAAATCTGGCAAAGTCTTGGAGCAGGAAGTATAGGATGAAAACTTCAAAAGTGACTTTCCCATGAAACTGCCTTGGCTTTCCGTGTTTGTCAAGCTTCTAAGTTACTTAAACCTCTAAACCACCAGAACACTCAAAACTGTGGCGCTGCCCCTGTTGTTCCGTTTGGCATGATTAGAAATCACCGGGTGACAGCCCCAGCGAACAGGATGCATCAAACCTCTGTATAACTCATTAAACCTTCATACTGCGAGCATCATTCACTAAGCCTGTTATTGCACAGCACGCAAGTGATTGACGGTGGCGGCGTATAAAAGGATTTCATATTTCAGTGTCTTCTCCATTCTGCCCTGTGGCATTGCTCCATTATAAATTTTGCTAAAAGGCCTTGTACATTTGCCAAGGTAGGTAGTTTGTAATATTACCTACTTGTTGCTAAATTATTTATCGCAGTTAGACAACATCCGCTGTACCATATGTTACTGAGAGAAAAACAAAGGTGCACAAACAGGTAACTCGAAAACAAACGTTACGTAAAGAAAAAAAGATTAACTCTAAAGGGGACATGGAGGATCTCGTGTGTTGTATCACCACTTTACGTAGGCAGCACCACGTCCACAGCTGACAGGGCATTGACCCGTGGAAACCAGCTACGGGCAAAAGGGAAAAATCAGATCAAAGCAGACGTCTGTGGACATGTAAGCTGTCCAAGATGAACGGTATGAAATGATTCAGTCAAAAGAGAGAGGAGCAAAAACAAAGGATAAAAGCAAAACTGCTTGTAGCTAAACAATAATGTTGCACAGACATCTGGCACCACAGCCTTATTTCTGCAGGAAAACAGTGAGGCCAGTGTGGAAATACTCTTACTTTGGCCATAGTCTAAATTCCGCGTTGGGTCGGTGCAGATGAACGATGTCCTTCCCTGGATAAGGACTTGGGGCGCAGGGAGGAGAGAGGAGCAGCGCCCACGGGGTGTCCATCTGTCCATCCATCCGTCCATCCCACAGCCACGGACCCTGGTCAAATGCACATCCCTGTGGTAAGGTCAGGTTTGCACCGAAAATTTTCCCAGCCTGCAAAAATCTTTAAGTGAAATCCCTCTAAGTAATCTAGTCCCTTATCAAGGCTCTACTGATATACATTTCAGTGACCTTAATCTGTGAAGGTCATTAAAAAATGATAGAAAATTACACATGTGCTCAGCTGCCTTAATAAGCCGATTGTGCAGAGGGTCACACGCACTACGTTGCTGTTCATGACCTTGGGGTTCTAATTTCTTAAGTGATAATGAGATGTAACCTACACACTTTACAGCCGAGAGTGTGGTGATGGAGAGAGATTCTTTTCACCTCAGGAAGCTTTACTCTAATTTAATACATAACAACCAGAAAATGATCTTGGATTTCACACCTTTGCAGTGCTATCATATTCTGTAACAGTGCTGCAAACTCTCCCTTAGCTATAGTTTCTTATTTCTCCAAAAGACTCCTTCTTTAACGAAAGAAGAGATGAGGAAGAAAGCTATGCCTTAGTAGAAAAGTGCACAGGACAAAACAAAAACATTGGAGTCTATTCATTTTTTAAATGATAAAGATTTTCTTAAAGTATCCATTTTAAAGCTGTTGATGTTTTCAAAGGAGGAATAAGGCTGCATATTTTTTGCATTTATGAGATTTGCAACGTGCAAACCAAGCGAACATGCACACAAACACACAGCTTAGTAAAGAGTCAAAATGTTTTAAAGATGTCACAGTATTTTTGGAAAATACAACATTTTGGTGAAAAAATCCTATTTTCAAATCAAATTCTTAAGAAAATGTATTTATCTTCAATTGAAGGAAAGATAAGAAAGTTCCTCAAAACTTCCAAAAATTAAATGCAAGCTTTTCACAAAAGCATAGTGTTGCATTTGGTCGGCACTACCAAAAAATATTTTTAATAAAATAAGCCAAACGGTGTGTTTCCATACAGTATTTGTAGCTGTAATCTTTGGTGCCGTCGGTGTTTTGACTGCCAGTCTTGCAAGATCTGTCCAAAAGGATGCTGAGTTAATACTATGTTTTAAAGGTTAGCAGCAAACCACAGAATGTAGTTTAAAAGTGTTTTACATGATTCAAGACCGAAAAAGATTATCTTTTCTTTTTTTCCTGTGTGTAAGAGCAAGCAGAGTTGTTTTCTTCTTTTGAAGTTTAAATGATAACAAAAAAATCTTGACGCTACTTTGTTCGTTCAGTTGAGGGCCATTTCTCCTTCCCAGGATGCTTCTGGTGGAGCAGGGGGACCTGGTCCCCCCTGCTCCCCGCTGCCTCCAGCCGAGCTTTCCTCGCCCGACCCAACAGCCCCCCGTTCCCAATATTTTGCTTTCCTGCAGAGGTGCTGCATGGCATCATGTCCCCAAACAGCCCATTTTGAAATATTTGTAATATTTCGCTATTGCCCTATACGTATTCTGAGTGCACAAAGTTATGCTTGTTGCATTCACATTTGTTTAAAATCATCTTTTACCACAGCACTGTTTTAACTGTTATTTTTCTAGGGAAGCAAAAGATCTGGACATCTGTTCTGCAACCAGCCACTGTCAGAAGCATTTGTGCCTCCGAGATTTCACTGAGCTTTCAGTGAAATCTTTTCCAGATGTGATCTGGTGCCTTCCTCTGCCTCGTTTCCCTTTCCCCAGGGCGGCAGCATCCTGCACTCGCAATGACTTCGCTGAAAGACCCTTATTTTTGCACCTCCTTTTGACGGAGCAGAGGAAGCACTCAGCAAGCGAACATCACCACTGTTTTGTCACTTCTTTCCAAATTCCAAGTCTCTTTCCATTATGGAGCCTGATGATCTGTGAAGACGATAAACCATCCACCCAGCAACACAAGTGGTGGGGCTTTTAAAGCCTGAGCTATTGCCAAGTATCCCAGCTCTGCAGCAAAATGCTCTTCCTTTCAGCTGCTCGGCCTCCAGCTGCCAAAAGCAACGGTTTGCATCTGTCAGTGCCATCTTGCTTCTCTAAATTCAAGTCCGTGGCCATTTGGAAGCACCATAATCAACAATAAATGGTCTGTGGGCGGCTGCAGTTCAAAAAAATACTGCAGTTAATCTTCATTTCAGGTTGTGGGTTGCAGAGCTGTAATTGCCTTCCCACAAAATCTGTCCTCAAAGTGGAAGGGTCGTGAAATATGCGGGGGATGCTTGTAGCTCAAATCCATACAGATGTTGAGCATATTTTAATAAGGCGGCCGTTACTCTGACGCTCATCGATTGCATTGACGGTAGGAGTGAGCAAATCTGGGCGCTGCCCACAGACAACGTACTGCCAGCGTATCGTCTCCTAACAACCCTCTCAATCATGCTGGGGCTTCTTGGCCCAACCCGGGCAAAAATTTAATTACAGGGAGCCTGTATTTAACTGAAAATGTATATTTTTGTTACTTCATTTTTACCCCTTGACAACTTCTTGCTTAAGACTCCTAGGAGGGAGCATTCAGCGAGATACCTGGCAGATCACAGAATACTTGGGGGAATGTAAAGCATGACATCTGCAAGTGTTTCATATGGGTAACACATCTGCCAGTTGAGATCTGAGTTACCGGAGACTTTCTGTGTGAAATCAGACTTTGAAATTAGACTTTAGAGTGCTTTCACTTCTCCAGACACATGGATGTCCTCATCTCAGACCTACAGCAGTCAATGGAAATGCTCCCATTAACTTCAGGGGGTTTTGAGGCAAACCCGTATCGTATAGTAGAGACATATCATATAGTCTGTAACGTAAGCTTTCACACAAGTTGAGGTGTCTATCTGATCAAAGATTTCAAAACCAGCTGGCAGCACCCGCGCTCCGGCAGACCGCACGCGGAAGGAGGTCAGACGTGGTCGTCGGAAGGGCTCCTCCTGCTCCGCAAAGCGCAGAGACCGGGGCGATGAAGCCGGCTCCAAGTCACTCAGTGCAGCGCTGCCACACGGGTCTTGCTTTGGCCCTAAAAAAGTGATCCAGCCAGATTTTGACAAACAGGATTCCTGCTTGCCATTTTATGTTCAGTCATTTGGCACTGATCAATTTTCATTACTGCGAAGGCTTGCTTGGAAGTTATTAATGGCTGGAGGAGGACCAATTTTCTTCAGATTTTATTATGACACATCTGCACTCACCAATCTGACACACTAAATATTTATGAAGCGTGTCATTTTTCAAACATATAGTCTAAGTTCCAGTTCATGCTAATCTGCAATGAAATTAAAAAAATGTAAATTTTGTTACCACATTACTGCCAGCTCTTGTAATTTCCCAAATCTGCACCACTGACTAATATATCCAAATTGCATACACCAACTTCTTCCCACTGCCCATGCTCGTGCTTTTGCAGGTATGAATGCACAGTTTGGCAGGTTTGAGGGCTGCTGTGTCCTTCAGGAGAGCAGAGGTGTTCCTGTGTAGGATTTGCCACTTGCAGGACTGGTGTGACCAGGTAACAAGTACCTCCTGACCCACCTTCACCAGCACATTGGCAACCAGCTTTCTGGGAAGAGGCCACACAAAAAGTCCTCACCATTTTCAGGGGCATCAAGTCAAATGTTTAGTACTTTTACAGTCTAAGAACAGCCAGGAAAAATGACCAAGCTCCCTCGTCAAATCTGGATTTTTCCATTATACACAGAACAATGGTTACTTAGGGTTACTTCACTGGTTTGCCACCACTCACCCAAAATGGTCCTGTGCGCAGTGGGTGCATGATAGACCAAATGACCCAGACATGGCAGCAAACATATCCATGCTTAGCTCTACTTATGATCTGGCTCAATTAAACCTCTCTCTTCACTGCAGGGTTGGGTCACCCATTCCTGGCAGACACTGAAGTACACAGTAGCTGGTTCGGGAGTCTCATCACAAAACCTTCAGCAGGTGCCGTTGGTTAAACTCATGTCCTGTCTTGCAGCCAGCCATGAGTATGCTGCAAGAGTGGAGGACCTCCATCTCACCCCAGCCTAGGGTAAACCCCATCCTTCCATCATGAGTCTCCACCAGTTCTGCTGTTTGTACTTCAATTAGTACAGAGCCCATTACTGATGTGCAGGGTATCGCTACTGGAAACAAATGTTTGCTTTAATGTCACAGGCAGGGAGCCCCAGCACCTTTCCGCTGCCAACCTGCTGAGCCACGAACAGCAAAGAGGAGCTAAAAGTGAAGCTGCAGCAGCAAATGCAAACAGAAGCCCAAATATGCAATAATGGTAATATTAATGTTATCACTATTAGAGGAGCTGCTCTAGAAAAAAAAATGGTATTTGAGATTCTTGTTTCCAAAGCAGCTTAGTTCTCCAGCTATGTAACTGGCAGATGCCTGATCCCTACTACCATCAGCCCTCACGTGTCTTTGCAAGAAACTTCAACTCATCCCTGTCAATCTGTTCTTTCTGATCTCAGAAAACTCCTTTTGAGTTACATCAAGTTTCTTACTCCAAAATGTCAGGTAAAGAAAAAGCTATTTGCTTTTGTGAGGAGAGGTATCAATGGAGCCTATTTCATTCCAACTTGTGTTGTTTGTTCCCTAAATCTTCCCGCAGGATCCCTGTCACAACCTCACTGACAGGCACGAGCATATTTGGTGACTAGTCTAGAACCACATTTACCAGTGTCTGGTCCATCAGAAGACAGATCTGCTGGGCTCACACTGCAAACTTTCCTCAAGTAATTCCTAATTTAGGTCTCTTCCTTTTATCCAGTCCCTGATTTTCACCACTACTTCTGGAACCATCTTCTCTTTGGTAAATCTGTTTGACACTGCTCAACGGACTTGATTTTTGGAGATGCACAAATGGAGAGCAGACACATGCATTTCATTTCCTTAGGAAACCTGCCTGGAACATGAAAACAATTTGTGTGCCAGACACTTATCAAAATGTTTGGGAACATTAAATTGCAATAAGAGCAAAGTCCAGTCGTGTAAAATTGCCTCCTAGCAATGCGCACACCCCGGCATTTTCCCTGGGTGCTCACATCTGGATCCAGGCTGTGGCATCAAGAAATCACCTCCCTAGCTTTAGGTGATAGGTATTGGATTTTTGTGAGATATACTTGAAAAATAGAGAACTGCATGAAAGACTAGGACCACCGCGGGTGGTGCAGAGATCCTCTGGCACGCTTGCTTGCGTTGTGGTGCTGCAGGGACTCAACTCTGGATCAACAGCTGAGCACCGTGGCAGAGCCCGTACCGGAGCTCCCAGGTCTCCTGCACCTCGATGCCTCTCCGCTGGCCATCTCAAGGATGCCGTCACGACCTGCTCAGCATGAGAGCCTCCTTGGCCCCAAATTCCTGCTGCTGAGGGCATAACCACCCACGTGCTCTCCATCCTTTCCCAGGCACCGTGTGCTGCAGGGGTAACCAGTTCCCCCCACGCCTCTCCGGAAAGCTGAGCAACTCGTTCACTGTCATTCACTGTTGCTCCGTGCAGACCGAGACGTTGTGCGTTGTCAGAGCATTTGAAGCATGGATGACTCAATGTAGTGTTCAAAAGCACTTTATCAGATCTGACCACACAGTATATAATTATTAAACGCAAAATCTACATCACCGCAGTGTGTAATTATGACTCACAAGTGTTTTGCTGGTCTAAAGGTTCAAACTGGAGATTTGATGTTTCCTCTCCCTGCAATCTAATGACAGTAAAGAGTTTATCACAGCTTTTAGAAATAGTCCAGTGTGTGTCAGGAGAGCCATCCTAGCGATGTTCGGGTGCCGTGATTCCCACTTCATGACCATGTCCCAGAGCCTGGCTGGCGAGGGCTCCCCTCCATGCAGACTGCAACCGAACTGGCTGAAGGCCACAAGCAAGACCACTTAAATCCAAACCACACCACCCTTACTTACCTCTGCTGCCAACAAATATCTCCAATAATACCTTTTATATGGCTATTACTACAGTTCTGAGGGTTAATTGAATACTCACTAATTTCTGGACTTGTCAGGAACATGAAATCTCATGGATTCATTCCCAGTGGTGAGGCTGCAGAACGATATGCTTGCAGGTCACCCTTTCTCTCAAACAGATTCCCCACTGCATCTGCCAGAAAGTTCAGCTTTCTCATATAGATTCATGTCATAAAAATTCTCTTTATTCTGCAAATGACTCATAATTAAAAATGAAAAGAAAAAGAAAGTGTCCTGCATCAGTGCAAGTGAGCGATTTAGCTGGTTTTAATGAAAACCAGGATGACAATGATCTGCTTTCCCAAGGGACCCAACCAGTTAGTGCTTAATATGGTCACCTTACAAAAGCAAGGATAAGGGAGATTTAGAGCAGCGACTTAAAAGGGGATTTTCCGCCCTCTGCACAGGAGCCCTTACTCACACTGGCTGCTGCAACGTGGGGAAGTTCTGGCTCTCTGTACACCCCCCCCCGGCATCTTCTGGTCCTCTTCCATGTCATATTTGCCCTTTTTCTTAAGCTAATGAGAAGCCTTCTCCTGGCACTTTTACAGCACAGCCCGAGCTCAGCGGTGGCGAGGGCCCGGCCACGCGCTCCGACCAAGGACTGCCGGAGAAGCAAATAGCGTTGCATCTGCAAACGCACGGGCAGATAAGCAGGGGCTGTCACGGCGTAAATGCCCCACGGCGATGCTTAAAGTTTACACATTTCTCTTTCACAGTTTGAATTACTTAGTGCCCGGACTTATTCTCATTTGCATTTCTTCCTGCTGTAATTTTCTCATTTTGGAGTGCTTTATTCAGGCTGTTGACAGCTACTTATTGGTAAAGAAGAATACAGCTTGCTAACAAGTTAGCCGCTTTATCGTTCCGCACATGCATTTTTGCTGCGGGTTTTCTCCACACAATACTTGAATTCACAGCTAATGGTTTTAAGATATAAAGCTTGTCTGGAAGGATACCCTGGCCACGGGATGCTGAACGGGTGGAATCAGTAAGGCAGCCAACACACTCCGGCATCGCCCTCCACCAGCCGCCCCGCGCCGGCAGCCTGGGCTGGTGGCTCAGCCGCTGTCTTTTTTTCCCCCCCATATATACAGGACATTTATCAGATTCACAAATGTGATAACACTTCTGCTCAAAAGCCAATTATAGATCTGATAATATTTAACAAACATAAGTAATAGTGCTGATTACAAATAAGGAACGGAGGGAGATCGTCTCAGTGACCAGCTCTGGTTGCGTATAAGGCCGTAGCCTTAAGCGCAAATTTATGAGATCTGCAAAAACTCTTTCTGCCACAGAGCTTCCCTTAGTGGAACACTTTGAGGCTTTTAGGGGCTGAAAAGAGCATAAAAATTGAAAATGAACCTTTATACCAATTGCTTGAACTTTTCTTACTATCCTTATTTAAAATGATATATTTATTTCCCCAATGCCTATTTAGCTATTTGTTTTTTTCATTTCATATTCACACTGTATCTTTCTGTTTTCTTTTTCATTTCTTATTTTTAAGCTTACAATTACTTCCACTGTATTCTCTGATTACTAGAGTATTTCATCTTTTTTTCTGTAACAAGACAAGAAAAAACGTCTTACTTTGCTGCCAAAGAAAGGAAAAGAAACGCACTAGTTATCCTAGCGGATACTTCGTCCCTGCTGACAACACTGCCTGGGAGGTTCTGCTGCGAAACGTCTGACTTCCCGCCTGCTGCTTGACCTCCGTTTTTCACAGGTTTGCCGACCTTTGTTCCCTCACCTCTTCTGCCGCTTCTTCTAATGTTCTCTTGAGCTCCCTTCTCCTCCGCAGCTCTCAGAGTGTTTTTATTTTCCACTTAAAGTGAATAGCCTTTAAAGGAGAAACACCGTTTCTCGGGCCCTCGGTTTCGGTTAGATTCCTTCTTGCTCCTCTGGTGGCGATTAAGCTGTTTGCAGTCCATGCTATACGGGAGACGTTTCTCCTCGTCTTTCTTAATTTTACTGCTGTAGTCACAGAAGAAAAGCAAATCAGTAGTGTCAAAATTTGGTGGTTTTGGTGGTGTCTCTTCCAGGAGAAGAGGGGAACTCCATTGCCCATGGTGCAAAAGGATAAAAGGGGCAAGTGTGTGTGTGTGCGTGTCTATAGGTGCATATATACATATATATATATATATATATACACACACACACACACACACACACACACACATATTCCATACCTTCAGTTACAAAAATGCCAGGAAATCTAGCGGTTCCTGACCAATTTTCAGACACGCAGCGTGGCCGACCCTGGCCCCGGCCCTGATCAATGGCTACGCGTTTCGAAATTGTCCTTAAACGCCAGGCTTAATGCTAACATCCTGCATTGCTAAGGGCAATGATTTCTTCCAGCTAGTTCTGCACGCTAGAAGAAACCCAAAGTCATCCAGAAAGCTAGGATCCTCCAGATATTTGCCCCTACGTGCACCCCTGGCTTAACTTGTCCTGAAATCCGGTTTAAAGCTATGAAATTGTCTTTAGTGTGAGGAAACCTGCTTAAGCCAACCCCATGGGATTACACTTTGTGTGCACAGTATAAAGTTTTATCTGTTTATGCTGGTGCCAATATATACTGCATTTAAATATTCATAGGATTTCAATACCATACATTTCTAAAATATTGTAGCATTGGGGCGCTCCGTCATTATTCAGCCTCATAACATTTGCATTTGCTTGCAGAATTTACCATCACCATTTAAGGATAAAATTATCCCCATTTTATAGGCGCAAAATGTGGGCACAGAGAAACGAAACGATTTGCCTGAGGCTACACAGCAAGTCAGAGCCTGAAACCAGAACCTCCGAGTCTTGACCCAAACTGCCCACCTGCCTTTTCAAACAGCTGCAGGAGCCCATCCAGCGAGCATCTGCACTGCAGGGGTGGAATGAAACGGCCCCCACATCTACAACCGCTACCAAATGCTATTATTTTTAAGCCTTTGCTCCCCGCCCTTGCATCCCAGCGGTATCGAGCACACAGATGCCCACACATACACATACTGCTTTTTCATTCTGTCATTCACGGCAGCAAACTACCTTTAAACACAGTGTTTAATATTCTGCTGCAAACAGACTTTGCAGAGCACCATCTGTGAGCGAGGAAACACCGCAGGCTGCCACCAGCTGAGGGTCCTCCTGGGTTACGGGGGACACCAGCTCCCTCCAGGGCAGAAGACCCGGAGGCAGCGATTCCCCTAGCAAAAGGGTCCCCGGTTGCTGAGAAGGAACAGCTCAGCTCAGCGCAAGGCAAACCTCCAGCTCCGCGATGGAGAAACCTGGGCGCTCCATCCCGCCGCGGCGTTCCCACCCGGGGAGGACGGTGCGAGCCGGCACCACGGCCTCCACGCGCATTGCCATGGAGGCTCTCAAACTCCCCGATGCTGGCGGCCCCCGCCGTAACTCCCAGTTAAATGAGCACAGTGTTTGCTCCAAAGACAATAAAACTCTTCCAATAATTTAGATTCCCCCACCTCTAATAATCCGTCTGACATTTGCCTCTGCTTCGTAGGCAGGATCCATTAATGGGAATTTAATCAAGTGCCTCATTCATAAATTAGATCAATAGTGGGAGCTTTTGTGGGAGGCCAGTTCAATGGGATGTGCTCGTTCCCACCGAGGAAGATGAAGCAATTCATTGTACCATTGGCTCAAAGTGAAAGAAGTATTGACCTGCCAGATCAAAAGCCATCAGTGTCTACAGGGTACATAATATGCTGCTGCAAGCTCGAAACTTAAGCAAAGGGGCAGCTCAGGAGGGATTTACAGTAAATTTATCTCATTCACCTTTGCTTTGAATTAACCACCTTCCCTTCCATTTATGACAAGGAATTTAATGGAAAGGTAATTTCATGGGACTGTGCTCCTTCACCTCACATTACTTTACACTTGAAGACTTAATCAAGAGCAAAGGTGGGCAGGCGGCGGGAGATGGAGCTTATTAAATAATCTCCTCGTGGCCTGCCTCGTTCAGCTACATGCAAAATAGCTGGAGAAAGAGCAGTTCCACGAAGCAAACAAGTCATCCAACACCCATCTGAGCCACCTCACCCCTTCGGACAGCTTTTTCTGGAGCCACTTTTTCTGGTTCTGCTCAATTCTTCGAACCAATAGCCGCCTACCCTGGGCACGCTGGGCGGCTTGGCCGTTTTCCTGCTTTGCCGTCCAACACGCGAGCGGGCTTTCCACACGGGCTGCCTTGCAACCTTTCCCGCTGACTCGGGCAATGAAGCAGCATCGCCTCCGTGTTGCTTATATGCCACCGGCTCAGGAATGTCAAAGGACACCAGGTGACATTTCCAAAGGCAAAGCTGGAAAGATCTGTTCCCCTAAGAGCCAGCAAATTGAGCACCACTTTAACAACCGTGTATCCTCACTGACCCGTTCACCTGCCCCGGGCTATTTACACTGCTGCTGCCTTTTGGAGATACGTGTTTTACAGCTCCCAGCTACCTCTGCCACATTTCCTCACCTGTATGATGGGGATATTTCTTTTCAATTAATCTCTGTCTTGCCTTTCTGGACTTTAAGCCTCTGGGGACACGGCCAATCTCTATGCCGTGCCAGTACTCCAGAGACTGGCACTCCAGGTCCTCTTGCCATGTAAATATGTTTTATTCTTTTCTTTTCTTTTTTTCAGTCTACTTGAAGTACCCAGCGCACTTTCCTGAAGCAATGCTTTAGCAACTGAACATACAAAAATGAGCAATTCAGTCTTACTTTGGGGTGAGCTAGCAAACAGCTCAAAGGGTATGAAAAAGAATTAGCCAAATGCCTACATCCATAGGTGCATGGAGCCAGCGGAGCCATCTCTCAGTTTTGCAGGAGTGTTTACACAAGAATGTGATGGTTTTTCCAACTTATTTACAAATCTGGTAATTCTAGCCCCCCAAAATATTGTGCTGCATTTCATGGCAGTTATTTTTTCCTATCTTGATTGCTGTACTTTGCACACTAACTTGAGACCGTAGGAAAACAGCATTTAGGTCTTGGTTGATTTTGTGTATTATGGAGCTCAGTGTACTCTAAAAACGTGAACTCTAGGCTCGCCTGTGTTCTTCCAGGGGATCTGGTACCAGTGATCAGACCAGCCTGGTCAAGGAACCTAAGCTGCACCTAGGCGGTCCCAGTACGGAGTCACGGCTCTGGTTTGAGCCCAGCCTCTCCTTCGCTTTGAAGCCACTAGAAGACATCCAATACTCCAATACTGACTGCATTCGTCTTACTTGACCTGGGAAATGCAACGGTGAATATACTATCTAAAGGCAGTAACTGTTCATTTGTTACCATAATTACACCTCTCTACTAGTTCCTACAGTAGGCTGGGGAAAGGTATGACATTTGTTGCAGAGGATATTTTAATTTCAATTTTCAAATGCCGTAAAATGACAACAAGATGGTATCCCACAGGCACACTTGTGAAGTGTTTTGTTGTCCTCATGTTTTATAACAGAAGTTGGACAAACAGCTGACATCAGTCCATTTAAAGGATTTAAAGTGCTGAAAGTAATAGCCATTAAAACCCTTGCTGAATGGTACTTAAATGCAAAGGACCTTGACATTTCGTGAATTTAATTTAATACCATTGTACAGAGAACCAATTACAGTTACATCATTATGTGTAATAACCATGACCAGAGTCTCACTCTCACCAGCCGTGCAAGGATATTATTTAGAAATCCTTGCCTATCGTTGGACTCCTTTAACTTCCCACGCCCTCCCCCGTTCCTGCACCCCTGCACGCCAAATAGCAAAGCTTTTTACCTCTGAAGCTCTGCGGAGCAGCATGGACAACGCAGTGTGAAAGGAAAGACTTCAAAGTACTACTGTGTTGGTATTGCAGAAAAGAAAGGAAAGGAGGGACTTCTGGGCAAGGACAGGAGCCTTCTTGCGTATGTTCTCTAGAGATGGTTATTTATACTGAATTAGCATCTCAGGGAATACGTTAGCAATACATATGAACTCACATGGTCATCAAGACGCAGTGGACAACCCAGAGACGCCTTGCTGAAGAGCAGCCGGACGGGCAGGGGAGGGACGAAGGCTCTGCGGTGGCATTAAGTACTTGGCACCTGCCATCCCCGGTGTTTGTTGTTCTGCTCTAATTGAATGAAGATGCAGTGATGCAATTAAGAATAAGATGCTGAGATGTTACAGTGCTGATGTAACGTTTGTGTGACTTCAGCTTTCACAGCAGTCCTCCCTTCTTCCCTCTGCCAGAGTTTACTGCGAGGGCAGCAGGGAGAGGATGCATGCGTGGCTTTTTTCTAATATACACATAAATATGTGTATCAATATATATATATTTACTCCTGACCTGCCTCACAGGTCACATGTGAGTAGCAGCTTACCAAAGCTGCCAGTATCAGCACTTCACGCTACTTTGCTAGATTACATGCCTTCCCCAACCTATTCACCTGGCCATGAGGTTACTAATCTGTGGAGCAAGGCAATTTGGTTTTGCTGACATATCAACACCCATCCCCGTTCTGCACCCACCGTGCAAAAACCGGCCACTATTACAGTCCTGCAAATATTCTGAATCTGAGTCGAAGACAGGAGAGAAATGTGCATGGTATAAAACGCTCCCCATCGCCGCAGGCTGCGTTGACTTCTCCAAAAAGGCAACGGAGTGACTGCTGTTTCGCTGCAGTCGCGCTCCAGCCCGCGGAGCCCAGCTCGCCTCGGTGTTCAGCCTCACTGCTCCATCGCTGAGCTGGAAATCAATTTCTATCTTCAGCTCCCACTTTATTATAAAATAATTGAGGCAAATCTAACATAACACATTACCAGCACTGTTAATTCATTTTGAAGAGAAAGTAGGAACAACATTTATTTCCCATCTACTCAACATTTGCATAAATGGCCCCAAATGCAGTACTGCATTAAGCCAGTTTTCCACTAATCTCACCTCTCCCTTGGATTTAAGGCAGTGGTAAGAGACAGGCGGGCACAAATCGGTCCTGAGCGAGGGTGGCCAGCCGGGCCCGTGTGGCTCCGGTCCTCAGCAGAAAGCGTTGGTTGGCCATTGCTTGGCCATCGCTTGGCCATCACCAGGGACATGCATGCTTTGGCAAAGGAATAAAAAAGGTGGGTTTTGGCACCAGACACTGCACAGCAGCTGCTCTTGAAAGAGGACAGCAGGCAAAATCACCGCAGGGCTAAGAGCAGAGACACAAAAAACAGCTTCAGTTTTGAGTATTTATGTTTAGTTTCTGAAATAGAGAGAGGTACAACAGTTCGATGCTAAATATGTCTGAGAAATTTCTAATCCACCTCTTGCTATCCCACGTGAAGGACGATGCCCTTCAGCCATGAAAGACCGACATTCAAACTTTCGTTAGTTTTTCATCAGTAATATTTAAAAAGCTTCAGTGCCTTTTAAAATGCTGGTATTTGTACTCATAAGGGAATATTTTCTCAGTAAATATTGACATATCATCCACATCAGCATTTTGATAAATATGTTTTGTATTTAGGATAGTCTTTTATTCAGCAGTGGTACTGTCAGATCCCTGGAGTTTTTCAAAGGGCTCCTATTTTTCATTTAAGCATTGTTTAATAGAATATGTAACCTTGTTATTTTTAACTAGTTCTTTTACCAAACTTAAAGTTTCCTAACTTCTTTGCTGAGATCATGAGAGAGACTTATCTTCGATCTGTAAAACCTTTGCAAAATCTTTTTCTTCTCAGATGACTACAGCATGCAATAGAAACGATCATATGTAGTTCTACAAGGAAAGACTGCAAATACCTTGAAACACTTGGATATTTGTGGTCAACATAAAGTTCAATTCAGTCAGCAGCCTGAAGCATTTTTAAGAGGCTTAGAAAGAAAGGTGAATTTCCTTAAATGTTATAAAAAATGTGAATCCCTGCATAGCCTTGGAGAACACAACCAGTTTCCTGCTGTATTGAGATTTAGCCTCAAAATAATTCCCCCTGCTGCATTATTATTTTCAGAAAGTTTTTGCATGGTGCTTTTAGCAATTTCCCAGATAGGGAAAAAACCTAAAGTAAAAGACTTACGAGGGCAGGGAGCTGGTCATCCTCCTGCCCGGCAGCCCGGCTTGGGGCAGGAATGTCCTGGGCAGCGGAGTTGGCAGGGCCGTGGGAATGGGGCAGAGCCTTGAACCCCCACCTAACTTTAGCTAGCAGCACCTACACTGCTAAATATAGTTTTTAAATTTTTTGGTTACTAATAGCCAAAAATAGCCAAAATAGCCAAAAGTGCGAGTGTCCCTTGTGGGCAAGTGATCCGAGCCTGCGGATGTGCAGTTGTGGGCTGCTGTCCTGGGCTATGCAATGTGTCCTTTTACCAACTGTGCTTCAGACTCAGTGTTTCCATAACTAACAACTCCAACCTTGCTTCTCTGCAAGCTTCAGCCATAAGCTCACAGAGAAACAGGCACCAGCGTAGCGGAAACAGAGTGTGCGGAAGGAAATGCAGCATGTCTTGCCCTTAAATCAGCAGATCCCAGAGCAAAACGATGCCGTCACGAAGCACGCGAGCAAACTGACCCCTCAACTCGCCTCCACTTCACAGTGTCTCAGGAGCTCAAGTGGCCTCGTCATAGCTGTGGGAACAGCAATTTTGGGTAATCCATCCACGGTCCAGCCCGCAGCCGAATTAGCCTCCTGGGGCTGTGCTTTGGGCACGGGCATGGTCTAGCAGCCAGGCCTAATCTCCAAATCAGAAAATCTGAATTCTCCTTCCAGCTCTGGCCTTGATCCTCTTCTAGCTTTAATTTCTCTCTTATTTTCTCCGTGTGGAACACAAATTTCAGTCTGTCTAGCCAATCTAGTGTTGCATATTTACAGCTCCTAGCAAAATAGCAAGGCTTTTTTTAGCATCAGGTTTATTTATTCGACAAAGATACTGATTTGTACTAGCCCAATGACAGATCCTTGGAAAAACACAGAAGAAACTCTTTCTGGAGAGCTGTCAACTGCTTAAATGTATTTGCTATTTATTAGCTAGTTTTCAGCCATTCAAAATATATTAGAGCGCCTTTGCACACCACAGTCTCCTATGCAGTTTTAAATATATCACAGTCACCTTTATCAAATAAATGCAAGATACCAGCCAGAATGATGCCAAACTTAAGAAAACCTCTTCCTGTTATATAAATTCGATGATTGGTAATAATTACAGTGCAACCTTGTAACTTAGTATTGATTCCATCATAACGTCCTAGCAAAAACGATTTGATTATTAGATAATCAAATAGGAGTGAGAGACCATCTGAACAGGCATTGGATATTTGTCCATCGGTCTGCCATAAACCATTACCAGGATTCATGTCGGACCATCCGGCATTTATGACATCCCCTTGTCTTTTTAAAAGCATGGCGTTAGCTGTCCGTTCCCACAGCCTTTTCCCAATTCACTGTGATTTCTCCAACCAACCAACCAAGCAGGCAGACCCACAACATTCGCCGCTCCCAGGGATTCCTGGCCGCTTTGGATGGTCTCAGATGCCAGACACGTGGTCCTGCTGATTCGGAAACGGTGAACAGCTGCTCTTTAGCATCCTCCCCAGTTACAGATGGAATAGAAAACGTTTCATTATCACAGTAAGACGCGAGTAAATCATCCGGTTTCTCTCCAAATGCAGAGCTGTGAGCCTACATTTAGTGTCTCCAACCTGCCTGTGTCCCAATCTGCTTCGTCTTTGCCTAACGGCAGACTGATCCCGCTGCTGGGATTTTACTTATTCATCGAGAATCCCTCCGCATTGAGCTTAACCCCATCGCCCATCGATTTCCTACTGACACACAGAGTTTCCCTTATCTCCTGTTTTGATTTCCCAGCTGTGGATTTGCTCGTTTCCACATACACTACTCTTAACTTTTTCTATTGTTTTTTTCCTTTCCTCTTAAATCCTGGTGGAGATTTTGTTTTGCTTTCAGATCAAAGAGACCTCCTTTCTCTTTCAGTATCTGCAATAAAGGTTTAAAAAATAATAGGGAAAGATGCCTATTCATGTCTGAGGGCTTAGCACAGTAGACATAAATACAGCTTTGGATGAGCTACAATGATGAGATCTCCTGGGACTAACCAAGGCATCCATCCTCTTAAAGGCCGCTGCGCTTTGTTCATCAGCCACCGCTTCTCCAGCCTATCCGTCCTGCTTTCGCACCCTGCTCCTTTCTCTTGGCATGGCTGTTTGTGTGGCCAGAGGACGAACTGGTCCAAGGAACTGAACCAGGTAGAAACTAACTAGAAAATTCTGAATTTTATGTATTCATTTCTCCAGATTGAGGGAGTTTATCCCACAAATGTATTTATCTTCCCAGCTGCCTAACTTACTGCATTGGGTGCATATAAGGGTAAAGACCCCTTCCCCAGCCCGGCACCGTGCCCATCACCGTGGCACAGGGAGCCAGTGGGAACCAGGGACCCGCAGGTTCCTCCGCATCCCGAGTGCCGGACTCTGCTGGGAGCTTTCTTCCCAACTCGCCTTCCCTCATACCTGGGGAAACAACAGGAAAACGTGATAAGAACTTGGGTAAAAGACACTCAGAGGTGTTGTGAGCAGTGGGGAGCACTGAGCAGTTTGCTGGCAACCTGAAAATCAGCCTAAGACCCTCTTTAATCTGCAAAGGAGGAGTGTTTTGCAGTTGAGATATTTTCCCGTTTTGCCAACACTGTATATCAAAAATTCAAATCCTTTTAACGTCTGCCTCCAGACGAAGATTTGGGTATGCTGTTTTTCTTTGTAAATGAGCGTAAAAGTACATGTCTATATTCTTGGGTCAGAAATGCATATACGAAAATTAAAGTGCGTGTGATGGCACTGTAAGAAATAAAATATAGAAATCTGATGCAAGGAAAAAAAATGTATACAAAGTATAGAAACCATGGTTTTGTTAGCAAGTGGGATTCACAGACATTGGGGGAAAAAATCTTATTGAGAAACAACCACACAAGGAATTCCCAAATTCCCTTCAGCTAAAGGCAAACAACCTGCTTCTGCAACTCAAAAAAAAAAAAAATGCAGGAAAGGAAAGATTTCATATTCTTGATTTTGTTGTCAGCCTAAGCGCAAAAAAAAAAAAAAAAAAAAAGGTAGATTAGATGTTTCTACCCCTAGGAACAGTAATTTTATTTTAAGACTTTGTATACCATAAAGCAGAAAAAAATTGTCTCTTTCCTTTCCAGATAATTTCTAATTAATAAAGTTATATTTATTACATGCAATTAAAAATATAACCCCAGGTCATGAGCAACAATAGAGATATTCGGTCTAAAGCTTACTTATCAAAATTATTTTCATTGCTTTTTTTTCCCAAGTACTCTGTATATGAAATTTCATTTCTTGAAGCTACAGTATCCTGTTCCATAAAAATAGTGGGTTTTAATTAAATTAATTTAGCAAAGGAAAAAAACTATATTAGAATGTTTCACATCTGAGAATAAAGCTAATTGAACTGAATCATTTTTTCTGTAATGGAAGCAGCTCTGATGCAATCTAATTAAAAAGGAATAGGCCCTATTTAATTATTTTATTTAATTGTACCCAAGACAATTGTCTGGTTGGCACTTCTCAAGGATTTGGTCTACGCATCTGACTTTTCGGGAAGTAAATACGAATGCTGCATTAATCACAAGTCTAAGAGATAAGTGAGGTTTCTGCAGACCTTCAACTCCTCCTGCTCGGGAGCAGAAGCTCAGGGTGGCAGTGCTGGTCTTGCAGGTCATCATTCTTGAAACATCCCTTTTCCTCTCCTTTTTTTGACACTTCAAGTTCCTATTCAGGCTAATCTATCCTGGTCAGAAACAGTCACTCCAAAATTGTCAGAAAGCAGGTAAACCATGTGTTATTTTGAGAGGATGCTTCCTACCACGCCTGGAGGAGGTGAGTGGGAAGATAAAGGTGCCCAAGGGAGCAGCCAGGCGCTGGCCCGAGGTCTGCGTGTCCACGCCACCGCACACCGAGCCGGGTCTGTGCTCCTCAAGAGGAAGCGTAAATGAAATCTCAGGCTGAAATGCAGCATTAACAAAAAAACAAAAAAGAACCCAAAACAACAAAAAAACCCACGCAAGTTCAAAGAAGGGTATTTCTATATAACCAAGGAAAAAGCTCTAATGACAAAAGGTGCTGCCACATAAGGCGCAATGCAGAGCTGTTTCACCTGGAACAACTTCTGCAGGCACAGAGAGAAAAAAAAAGAAAAAGAAAAAAGAAAAAGTCAGTGATTTGCCCAAGTTTACCTGAGACTCTTCTTAGCAAGATCCTCAGTCAGGATTCCAACACGAAGTATTGTTTTTCAATTGGACAATGTAGGAAACAGACATCTATAATGCTCAATAATATATCACAAACATTAATGCTCAGGAAAGATTTATACTTCGGCAATATTAAACAAACCCTATCTAAAATGTCAGTCTCTGGATTAAATTAATTGGAGCTATAACTCTCTTTTGGCTGTATGGCTACCTGAATATTAATCTCAATATTCTGGTTTCTGACTTGGAAAAAGAACTGTCTTAGTGACATGCTTGATATTTCTGTTCTGTATAGAAAAAATACTGAAAAAACACATTTTCATCTTTTTACAAATTCTTAAAACATGTTTATCCTAAAAATGTCAGAAATACATAATAGAAATAGTGTATGAATATATAATGTGAATGACTTAGTATAGTGATTTAGGCATAAGTCAGGCCTTTTCCTTTCGGATACAGAGGCAAAAAACGTTGCAACTTGTTTTCCTGAAATGTAAGCAGAAATGCACAGGGGTCCTACCTTCCTTGCAGACTCTAGTCCTAATGTCTTCAAGTCTCTCACTACCGCTCTTGATCTTAAATACAAGGGCAGATATTTGAAACTTGAGGCTTCCTTACCTCATCACATTTCCTGCAAGAAAGATCAACCTGGTCGGTTAGACTTTACGGTAGGCAAGGAAACGTTGCTCTCCCGGTGGCTCCAGTGCAACGCTTGAGCGAGGCAGCGGAGCACGAGGGCAGGTTGCAACACGGCACGCGGCACCTGGATTTTCAGCCAGCTGCTGGATCTCACGTGGGAACTGCAGCTTTGGAGCCTGGGTACCGCTGCATCGCCCCTGGGGTCCCAAAGGAGCTGGTCTTCAGCCCGGGATGTTAAGCATCTCGGTCAATGGCCTGGGGAGAAACATGAAATCATGGTGTGTGAAGGCTGCACAAAGACCGGGGGGAGCGCGGATGAGGACCTGGAGGGAGCATCCGTATTCGTCCTTGGTGCAGGGCACCAGCTCCTCTCCTGCTGCTCGTACACCGGGAGGGACCTCGGTGCAGCAGGAGGGGTCCCCAGACCCACCCACGGGCACAAACAGCTCCACGCGTCTAGCCCGAGATGGAGAGGACTAAACATGGCTTGGTCACAGCAGATAGGTACCTGTTGGGAAAGGAAATTCGCAGGACAGGAGGCCTTGACTTTTTTTAAATACATTTGTAACATTAATAAAAGCTGTGAGTGCTGTGTAGAGTCAACGTTAAAGGTAATCTAAAAATCAATAGTAGACTTTTTGCTTAAGAGACATCCTCTGGTTTAAACAGAAATTCACTCAGGACGGTTTTATAGCCGGTATCAAGCCGAAGCTCTTTCGGGCTTCGTAATCGACTAATCTGTTGTGTGTCAAGCCGCAGGATCAGGTTATTTACCTTTATGTAACAAATATTGAAGGCTGTTTAGATGGAAAAGGGAATCATAGTTTTGCTCATTTGTGTTATATAACCAAAGTTTAAAATGAAATTACTTTTCTTGGAGATGAAGGAACTTAAAATGTGCTCGTGGTTCTTACCCTTAGGTTTAAAAAGTAAATAAACACGTAAACAAATAAATCAAGAATATTAAATCTCATCTAATCTGCTTTAACCAGAGAATCTGAAAAGAGGTTTTCTTATTCTGCAGTTGAAAGGTTGCACATGTGAATGTCTCACAAGGAAAGCTTTTCTTCTCAAACAAGTGTTTGAAATCTGAAGTAAATTAGTGCTAACAAAGCCAGCTTTCTTTTATTAATCCAGATTTTGAACTATACTGCCTTAGATATCCATTACTTGTTCCTTGTTCATCCTTCAAAACTACATTTTTTATTTTGCAGAGAAATTCTCCGTGAAAAGTAACCAAAATCTGACCGTGGCGTGGTTGTGGCTAGGTTTGGGGGACTTCTTTGCATGTCCCAGGAAAGGAAAGCAACCCTCGCTATCCTTTTCAGGTCACTTACAGAGAGGACTGAAAACTAAACATGGGAGACTTTATATGTCTTCTCTAAAATGGTAGTTTTTTGATGTCTACAGGAGTAGTAAGTATGACCATTACCCTCATTTAAATAACTTCTTGTGTCTGAGTTTTTTTGGAAGAAGACTTGTCAAGTTACAGCATTTATCCCAAAAATAAAGCAGCCTCTTACACCGTTCTGTGGTTCTGTGTTTCTATAAACTGTCAGTGTCCATGCAAACATCAGCCATAAATATTGATGAGCTGCAGCTTTGCCTTCCCCAGTAGACCTGTCACTAGCGTGGCAAAGGGGCGTGATGAAACCCAAAACGGTTATGCCGACCGTCTTGATCTTGTAGGACACCGAACTACAGACTCCGAAGGACAGTGCTGTGTGGCTGCAGCTTTGCAACCACCTTTTTCTTCCTCTGCCTAGGAAACCAGCTACAGATTTCTCCGACTTACCCAGTTAGCTATAAATACAACCCTGAAGTCTTCACCACTGCAGCTGTTTTCTAGTCTTCAGTGCTCGCGTTGTGCCGTCTGAAGCACAGCAAAGCTCTCGCTTGTCTTGTCTCCTCTTCTTGAAACCTTTTCCAGCCAGCCATCAGCCTGGCCACAGGACCTTCTGCCCAGCATTACCGCTGAAGACTTGCTGCTCCATCCTCATCTCAGCTCCTTTCTGCTCAGACCTAGTCCCTGCGGTCGGCCTCTCGCGGTCCCCACTATAGACCCCTTTCAGCCTCACCTGAGCGCATCCCTTTGAAGACAGGTTTTTCTCTTGGCTCCTTTCTTCATATGAATCACACCCACTACCATCTCTCTAGGCTGCCTCTCTCCTCTGGTCTTCCCAGCAGCCCAACTCTGTTTGGTGCCTTCAAATCCTTTTCCTCTAAAAGCCCATGAAAGCAGGTGAGTTAAAGGACTGGTCCCTTCTAAAGAAACAAAAATGTACACGCAAACGTTGTGTTCTCACTCAAAGGAAAAGCTACACCTGAGAAAAATGCCTCCTCCTTCCTACGTAAACCTTAACCCATTCTTGCAAACTTTTCTAAATTTTGTTTGCATCCACCTGGGAGAAGCCAAGTGCCTTTACAGAAAATCGTCTCCCTCTCTGCCAGCTCCCAGGGTGCTCGTTTTTCCCCACAGCCCCTCAGCTCCCCATAACCATGTCCTGGCTCAAACTGGAGCGAATAAACGCTGTGAGAGCACTGGGGAACAGGCAGGGAATATTTCCCAATTGAGACTTTCTCCGTGCTTTTCCTCAAGGTTCGTTGCACTTGCTGTTCTGTTACTGTTGGTTTCTCCTGTTTAGCTCCCTCTTAATTAGCTGAGTAGTCAGGCTAGACCACACCATACCTAGGCAATTACCTCTCATGCTTTTTTCTCACAGATGAGAACTCAGAGGAAGCCCCAAAATAGAAGGAAAAAAAAAAAAAAAAAAAAAAAAAAAAAGTCGTTGTCACTGTTCTTCCCTTTCTAGCAGTAGCTGCTGCTCCAGCTTCACATGAAACCAGCTTCATCTCAGCATTATGCTTCTAATTGCCTTATAATTTTGCTACATGGGGCTGCAATGAGGCTATTATTTCATTCTGGAATCTCTCATTATTTTCTTCCATTATGATTTTGCACTTTAACGCATTGCATTCTCTGCCTCATTTTTAAATCCTCCTGGTGGGCTGGTTAAACTCTTTGGGGCCTGGGAGCCCCTTCGCTAGAGCCCACAAGTGCGAAACTGTGTGGACAGGCTGGAGAGGGGAAAGCTTTTCCCATAATGTGAATTCCAGATATTGCTATCAAAGCCTCACTTCTATAGACATAAAAATTCTCCAATTTGCCAGTGAATTTCAAAATAGAAAAATATGACAACATGTTGGGTAAAATATGATTTAAGTAAATCCTAATCGTGAGTTGTTTTGTTTTTTGGAAAAAAAAAAAAATCACCTTGCTGAAGCTTCCTTGACTTTCAAACATGCAGAACACATTGTGACAGAGAAAGCTGGTATTTTACTTTTGTATTTGGAGAAATATACAATGGAAAATGCTGCATTTCTCTGAAAATCTTGCCCTCCTTGGCAATCAGCAGGATGAAATAAAAATTCAAATAGAAAAATAGGCAATTATACATTATAGACAATCTGTGCATGGTGTGTACATAGCACAGTAAACATAATATTATATATTGAGTGTTTTTTCATCACACTGAATTTTGGATGATAGAGATAAAGCAATACAAGCAGCAGCTAAGCACTCTGGCATAAACTAGTTAAAATAATTTGCCTCCATGCGCAACGAAACATGAGCATTGAACAGAGAATTATATTAAAAATTTATATAGTATTTCCTTGCTAAACTTTACATGCATTATAGTCACATCACGAGACCCATTCTGATAGCACTGTAATACAAAACAGCCAGGATGACTCATGGGGAATACAGAAAAGCAGAGAGCGTGCGGTACCGTGTTATTATTGCAGTGTTTATAAGTTGCTGCTTCCAATCACAAGCGGAAGCAGGGTTTCCAGAGCAGAGGCAGGCGCTGGAATGCAGGATATAATTTCCAGGGTTGGTGCTGTGGGTGGACTCCCACTAAAATATTCATGATTTTAGCTGTTAGCAGCTCAGATTAATTGCCAGCCATAATTAATCTGCCCTGTGGAATCCAGCTATTTTGTAAACATGGGATTTAATGGACATGCCCCCTTAATTTGTATTTCACGTTCTGTTTATGTGACAGTTAAGTGTATAAAAAAAACTACCTGTCACATAGAAAATCAATATCCAGCATGTTGTGTCTATCCAATCACCTTTAAGCCAGCCACAGGACTCCTATGCAATTTAAAAACCAGTCATATTAATTTCTTAATTCCCGCTCTGTCATTTATCATTTCCTCCCCCTGCCCAAGCATTAATCTCGCCAGCAATCACAGGGGCTGCACAGGAGCTCGGGGGAAGCGGGATCCCACAAGGGCCATCGCTGCGTCTCTGCTGCCACGTCCACCTCCGTGCTGGGACGGCAGCGCTCGCCGGAGCTGGTGGGACTGGGCCAGCTGCCACCGCCCGGACAGGTCCCCCGGGACGAGGGGCTCAGGGTGCCGGGCTTGTTAGTAAGGAGCATCTAATAGCAGCCCACAACTACTGGAAAGGTAGCTGCAAAGACGTTGGAGCCAAACCATCTCCACAGGGTCAGCATTTGAACAAGGAGCCACAGCTCCAAGTTGCATCTGGGAGGGTTAGACAGGACATTCGTGCAGATTCCTACCAGGTGGCACAGCCCTGGAAGAGGCACCCAGAGGTGGTGGAGTCGCCAGCCTTGAAGACCATCTATGCGACACCACGGCTGACCAGGTCTGGTGCTTGACGCAGGGTTTGGATGAGATGGCCTCCAGCAGCCCCTTCCAAACAGTATTTCTGTGCGTCTATAACTCACATAGCTGCTGTTAGTTTCAGGCTTATGAGTTTTCCAAATAATTTTGTCCTCCATAAGTTGCATTTCCCAACGCTGACTTTTATTGCTATCATCTTGTTGATCGCCTTGCTTCATTAGGGTCTCCTTAGACTGAAGAACTGCAGCTTTGGCTGATCTAAATAATCCCATCATCTGCAGATGTACCACATCACTAATCATTCCCTTCCCACATCATTAATTGGTATGCCAGACAGCAGCAGTCCCCATGTGGAAATCTCTGGACACCCTACTGTTAACCTTTTGCCATAGTCAAATGGCCATTTATTCCTCTGCTGTGTTCTGGGACTTGGCTGAAGACATTTTGAATGCCCAAATAAATTATGTCAGATGGTGCTCCTTTGTGCCTGCTTGCTTAAGTGAAAAATAGACTGGTATTTCCATGCAGAACAATGACACTGTGCAGCAGAAGTTACACTCCTGCAGCTCTCAGGGCTGAGGTTGTGAAAATCCCTGGTACAGATGTGTGCACGACACTCATCCCCTGGATTTCGAGAGCTTTCTGGACACATTGCTTTTGCTTTCTATTACCGCTGCATTCTGTATGCTGATGACTGGGAAAAGAAGTTAAAAATAAAGCTGTGCTATTAACAAAGGGACAAACGCTCATTTAAGTGCAATTTATACACCTATACAGACTGCTCTGGGAAATTCTCTTCCAGCCAGAACTATACACATTCCCCAAGGCAAAGGAAGAACTGAGCAGTTTCTAAAATATTATTTCCCTGTGGATCACACCTGTGGTGCTAATACAAAATCTCTTCTTCTGTACTGAGAAGAAATGGAAGACATGTCATGTGTCCCTTGGGATCCTACACAGAGTTCTCATCAGATGTGAGGCAATTGCTTAGGGCAAGTTTCTCACAAGGTCTTTTGTGTCTAACACCAGCTGAAATCGGCTTAAAATCAGGAACCTCAGTATCTCCAAAATCCTCATGCTGAAATTTTCCATCCGCATGATAGAGGGACCATCACTGCCTTTTCTCCTGGGAAGGCTGAGAACAGTCATTAAGCAGCACGACATGCTCAGGCGCTGCAATGACAGCAGCTAGGAAGGTAACTCGAGTAACTACCTAAGATGGACAAACGTTTGCAAGTGGCAAAGAGGAATTTAATGAGCCAGGCTAGGATATGTCTACAAAGAGAACTGTCTTGGACATGAATCACCCAACACCACCTTGGGAGACACAACCAGAAAGGGCTATTTAGACTGAGGGCTCCCCCTTACAGAGAAGAGCTATCTCAGGGTACAGTGTCTTGAGCAAAGACCAATTCAAGCGCCCGGGAGAGAAAAGGATTTTAAAATGGCTTTCCAAAAGCTGTACAAACTCAAACTCAAACTCTCCCTGCTTTTACCTGGGAGAATGCAAGGATTAATGAATACATAACCCTTCACCTGCCTCAGTGGAAGAAGTGACGCCCTGTGACGCGACACCCAGGACGAAGTGAAGACGAGAGTAAATGCAGAGGCAGACACTGCATGGACAACTCCAAGGCCGAGTGTCAGATATAAATGGGATGTAGTGAGGTCACAAAAATACCAGCTGCTGAGTAACAAGGAACAAAGGCTGAAATGTGCTGAATAAACCATTTGCAATTAATCCTGTGACCAACTTCAATTCCAAAACTTGTTTACATCCATCATGGTCTACTCATCAAGCAGGAAAAACAAACTTCCCCAAATACACTCCAATTAAGAGCTTGTAGCTTCCAATTAAGAGCTTGTAGCTCAGTGAGGTTTTGGCTAATGTTCTACTTTTACTGAACTATCAGTAGAAACCTTTGAAGTAGTCAGTGACTACTTTAACAATTCATGTTATTTTCAAATGCAATATCCAGGAAATTAACAATTTCAAACTTCCTTGGATTCATTGAGTCAATGCGCTATAATATGTCATATAATTAAACTAGTCATTAAGACTTTTACTGGATAGAAAAATCAAATCACTGAGGCATCTGACCTTTTGGGCATTTCAGCCTTTCACACTTCAGTTATCCAGTTGCCTTAAAATTGCCTATTAGTAAGTGCCTGACTTTATGGGTTTTCTGAACAGTTTTTTGAACAGTAAATTTAATTCTAAATATATCTAATGCTAATAGCCCCACTTATTTTTAATAACAGAGTCCTGAGAAATAATACAGCCATAATTCTCCTGTAGGTGCACCATGGTATTTTAATTAATTCCTCACTGATAGAAATGTAACAAAACACAACATTTTCTACTTTTTGTTAAACAGATAGTTGTGTTTTAGGGAGCCTGTTAGAAGACTAGTAGATTCTTCCAAACCTTTACCACTGTATTCTGCTTAGATTGATAAGAATACATATCTCAAAAATAGGGGGATTCATGAATGTCATTTGCAGATATGCCACAGTCTTTCTGTGACCTTTATTTTTGCTTTATGCAGTGTATATCCCACACGATACACATCAGAAATGGTGAAAATCCCCCTGGCCGCTGCCATCTACTTGCAAAGCACTTTATAAATAATAACAGCCTGAATATGAATATAAGTGATATACATGGACAGTATGAACCAAATTACAAGCATTACAGCAAATAGTAGATCATCTCAGTGACTGCCTTGACATTACAGGGCATATGAACAACACGGCGAAATCCACTGACCGCAGTTCACATTTCCATGTGGGCCTAAACCAGGTGTACTAGTTTATATTAAAAAACAGTCCAAATTCTGGTTAGATTCTACTCAGCTCATTATGTGACAGATCCAAACTGAGAAAAAAAATCCTATAAACTAATTCATTTTCAGCATGCTCAAGGATGATTTCTAATAGGTTGTGACACCGTTTTTTTCAGCTTAAGATGCATCCAGCATGAAAACTCACTATAATTTCCATCCTGCAAACATCTTGTGTTTGTGACAGCCCTCCCAGAGACTCCTAGCTGCAAAATGGTGACTGCAATGCTCTGTACAAGGCAACCAGCAATTCAGTCTCAGCTTAATAGTCAAATGCAGACCAAATAGTCAAAACATCTCTTGCTGCTGGTTTATGGGTTTCCAAGAGGGGGAAATTGGTAAAATTGACTGTGCTGCAATTTGGGTAATAACTGATGAGCTCCTGCCTCTGCCCCTCGCTCATGGGGCGTCTTGGCACCACGGAGGTGACCACCTCGGCATCATCCCTTGGACCCTCTGGCCCTGCACACAGGGGTTTTCCAGCCCGAATGTGACCACCTCTTTGGCGTGAAGCATGGCCAGCCACACAGCACATTTCCTCCCAGCCTTGGGATGAGCTGCCCTGCTCCTTTGCCACCCCAGGGCACCAGTCACTTGAATTTTCAGTACCAATACAATGACACAGTAGGAGTTTGGCAACCGAGTGCTCTTTTTCCAGATTTACCTGCCATGCACCTCAACAAGAGTAGCCCAAGCCTGGGCTGAAGCTGTTGATGGTTGCGGTTGGAGCTGAGACAAGCAGAGCACGGGAGACAGCTAATTCTAAAGAAATATACAGCAGTACAACCAGTATGACATTCAAAATTGAAACTGGTTCTTTCCTTTGGACTACAAACAGCTCTGGAAATGGTTCCAATGTGGCTCTCAAGGAGGGTGCTAATCTTGCATGATTTTATGGTTTTTCTCTATACTTAAAGATTACACAAACCAAATCATCCACTTCAGAAGGTGAGGTAGGAGCAGAGAGAAATAACGTGCTAGGCATGGAGTTGTGTTCACAGCTTGGTGAACATGCATCTAACTTAAGCGCAATTAGCAACGGAGCACACACTCTTCCCCAAACCAGTGGAGTAGGAAATCCATGGTTAGGAATTATCTGAATGGCCAGTTGATTGATTTTTGGTTTTCTGCACCGTTGCATAGTGACTGATCTAAATCTCGCTTTTTATTAACCTGTCTCTCCAGCGCCTGCCTAACGAAGCAAAGGGAGCAAAGCGAGGGACGAAAACAAAAGCCTTTGTCACTCAAAGCAGAGCAGCTACAAAATCTTCCAGAAAGGTCAGCTTATTTCAAGCTACACTAGCCGGCACGGCTCGTGCAATTAGAGGGGGAATGACGAGCGTGCTGCTGTGCCGACGGGAAGCATAGGCTCATTATTTCACGGGCTCCCAGTGGCAGGCCACCTGACAGGGAAGGATGTAGGTGCAATTATTAAGTGGTATTTAAATTGTCCTGGGCTCATAACAACTACTGTTTGTTTTGATGGCTAGAGAGACTGATGTTTCTCCTAGCTGACTACTCTTGACATAATCATTTGTAGGAGCTAATCAGAAGAAAATATTGAAATGAAGTAAATGGTTTCCACTTGATTTGAAAAGGGGAAGTTAAACAATAAGTAAAACTGAGGGCACCGCTGAGTCTAACTAGACATTGTTTAAGTAGGTAACTAGCCTTAGTAAGTCAATATGTACTTAAAATTATCCAATAGGAGAAATACTGTAAATAAAAATTATATGAAGAACCATTAGTTGTTTTAAAAAAATAAGTAAAAGGATGCTATAATATGGCAGACATGAAGTATCTGAGTAAAAAAGCGAGATGAGCATTTTTTAGTTGAAAGTCCACAGTCATGAGTGCCAGATCAAATAACAAGAATTTCTTCTATAATCTTGCAATTCTTCAGTCTGACAAGCAGAAAAAAAGGCAAAGTAATTAATTGCAGGATGACTTTGAATCACCCGTGAGAGGCATTCTTGAAGTGGAAATGGCCAAATGTAGGGCAAGATAGGCAAGATCATTTCCAGCAGAAAAAGCTTGACTACTAATTACTAATGGTAGTGAGTATTAATGTCATTTTACAAGACATGATCACAACCTCATCTAGGACATGGTGTACAATTGTTGTCATACACGTTTGAAAGGGAAATTTAAACTGAAAAAGTTATGGAGAAAGAATGGTCAGGGGAAAAGAGAGAAATATGAAGGCTGACTGGAGATATAATTACCCCTTAGAAGTACATTTTGGAAGAGACACAACTCTTTAATTAAAGGCAACGCTGGCGCAAAGACAAGTGGGTATAAACTGATCGTGAGTATATTTAGGACTAAAATTATCCCTGCGTTTCTAACCAACAGAGGAGCGAGGGTCCTTCTTTGGCCTTCTCTCCTGCCAGGTGGGTTTCCATCAGCAGGGAAATAGGGGCTATTTCAAACACCCTTTGGTGGGACCTGGCTGCCCACAGAGATGTGTGAGATGTGTCCCCTCCCTGCTCCCACACTCTATCTTTGAGGCTGCCGTGTCTGGACAAGGCCAGCTCCTGGCTGAGGAGCAGCTCGATGACCACCAACGTCTGCAGGAAACACTGGCAGATAGCGGAAAGCCTTCCAAAACTGGTTCCCGGGACCCAAACTTCAGGATGAACAAGCCTACGAACTAAAAACCACCACGCACCTCTCCACTTTACTCGCTTAATATCACGGGCTTTACTTACACCTGTTCTAAAAATATATGCAGTCATTAGACTTAAAAAAAAAAAAATACCCCGCCAACAGCACCCTCCACTAGACGTGCTTCAGTTTCCCAGGGGAACAAGCAAGAGCCAACAGCCAAGAGACATCACCCACATTGCCTCATGTTCCCCATAAGCTGCTTGGTTGCTACAGGGATGTGCAGCATAAGAATATATTTAGATTATTCCAGATTTATGAGTAAATCTGGTCCAATAGATATTTACCTCCCCTTGAAATATCTTCCTTAATTATCTACTCCATTTTGCAGTGGGAAAAGGATAGGATAGGAAATAAAACAGCAATATAGAGGAATATCAAGATCCCAAAATGTAAGTGCACAGGTATCAAAAATAAAAAAACCTGTATTTTAAACCAAAAAAAACTGAAATAAAGGCCCCTGCTTTCACACAGCCATGTTTTCCAAACTATCATTTTTGAAGTTTTTTGAAGTTGTTTCTCTAACAACTCATTTGCAGCGGCAATACATCAAGGGCAGCTCACAGGTCTTATAGAGCTGTTGCTCTAAATAGAGCTGCAGACTTCCAGCACTATTCTGTCACCCAGTTTTGAAAATCAGACTTTCCTTCTCTAAACGAAAATAGATTTTTGGACCATGAAATGAAACAGTCACAGAAAAGCAGTGGCTTGCTGAAGATAACATAACTCAATTTACATTTTGCATGCTCCCACGGGGCTGGACACTCCCAGGCATTCCCGTGGAGCTCCATGTTATGGGGTGGGATGTGGGAAACGCTTGCCCAAGCCTCCCCTGAGCACTCCCACATTGCACAACTCACGTTGGCAGCACCGTTTTCAGCCTTTGCACCTGAGCAGAGCGAGAGCCCCGTGGTGCCGAGACAGGCCCGCGACAGGCGGGTGAGGAGCTCGGTGGGTTTCCTATCAACCCAAGGAATAGCGACTGCCATTTCAGATGTGAAGGAGGGGACGGGGCAGGGGGAAACTTGAGGAGAATAAAGCAAACTATAAAATTTCAACTTCAGAAAAATTCGGGGTCTAATTGTAAAAGCTGAATGAGGAACACAAAAGAAGAATTCAGGACCATAATTTTTTTTCTTTTTTATTTTTCCCAACTGTATTTTGCCAAAGGCTTGTACTTAGTGAAGCATCTTTCCATCAGAGGAAAGCAGAGAAAAATGAATTTTAATATCACCGATAGATGCACTTTACTTTTGTAGGAGAGATAAAGATGAAAGAATGAAATTACATTATTTGCCTTTATCTTCACTGCTACCAGGAGCCAGACCCTACATTTTTATCAGGTGGCATTGGTTGAGCTACAAAATTCAAAATACCTCAAAGAAATGAAGAATACCTGCTGCCCTATTTGGCCACATCCTGATAAAACCCCTATCATTATCTCACTTCTTCTTCCACCTCTGACCCCACTAAGAGCTGTCCCACTCCAGCATCTGGAGGCAATGGGACAGGGCAGGAAAAGCCTTCATTTCTCAATAAACAACGTGGAAGCCAAGAGTGCAGAGAGCAACTTCAGGGAAGCAGGACTAGATACTGTGAATTTTCTAATTTCATGGGAATGAATCCCGTAGGAATGCTGCTACCTGCCCAACCCTGAAGGTGCTTGCTCCTCCTCCGGTGTCCCCCCTGCCATGGTGATGGACATCCGTCACGGGCATCCAGGGGACACTGAGCAAGTGTCACCGCCTGGGGCACAACCGCCCCCGGGGCAGCTAATCCTGCACGCGACAGGGAACTCCTAACCAGATCCAGCTACAGAGGTTTTATCTTGGACATCCCCAGTGCCGAAAACCCAGCATGCTATGAGTTTTTCCAAAATTTGTGTTTTATAAATAAAGGCATTAGTCATGGTGAAGGAGCTTTACAGAGCTTTTCCGTATCAGCTCACTTTCAACCCAGCCCTGCTGGATGAAGAGCTTCTTTATGGAAGATATTTTAATCTATCTATTAATTTTCATATATTTCTTGTCAACCTCACATTTGCATCTTGGCATTTAATTAAAGCTCCTTAAAACATGGATAGAAATATACATTCCCAGGTTCACTCTTTCCTTATAATTGCACATATCCCTGTTACATACTCATTGTGTACTTGAGAGCAAAATGGAAAAAAATAGTACTGAGAGTTAAAGTGACATAGTTAGAGTAATCTTTAAGGTTTTAGGATTATTATTATAGCTACCAAAACATCTAAGAAATAACCATTTACTCCAGTTAAAAAAAAAACCCTAAAATGCAAAATAAAATTTGATATAGTATATGCCAGCAATTCTCCATAGAAAATTTCTGAAAGATGAAAGACGTTGTTTGTACTATTCATCATCTTGTTCTTTAAGCTCAGTGTTCACCTTCTTTTTTCTAAGAAACTGATTTCAATAAAACATTTGCAAAATCAAGGATTATACATATTTAATTTTTCCAGACTGCTCAGAGATCTGTTGGGAACAACTCCTTCTGCATCTGATTTAGCAAAGACATATTGAGATTTTCTACTCATAAGTTTTTGCTCCAAGGCCTAAGAAATATCTGTGTGAACTCATTCCTTTCGATATACACCATTTTGCCTTTTCTATTCTACAAAAAAAAAAAGATTGTGTAATGCTCAGTATTGGCATCCAGAGGAAGAGCGATTTTTTGCATGAAACACATATAGAAAGAAGATTTTCTGTAGGAAGGGTGAGTTAAAAGAAAATCATGTAATGACACAGAAAGTTGGAGAAATCAGTCAAGTGCGACCACCCGGGGTGGGCAAGGAGGGGCCAGGCTCGTCTTGGAAATGCGCCCTGGATTAACAAGGAAACGCTCAAACTCTGAGGTCCTCAGATGGGCCATGGGATCTCCAGCCTTGGAGTTTTCCACAGCCTGACAGAACAAGGCCCCGGGCAACTGGATCTAACTCTGAAGTTGCCCCTGCTCTGAGCATGGGATCAACAGGAGTCCTCCAAATGTCCCTCCCAGCCTAAATTTTTCTGTGATTTCTATGTGTTCAGTCAGTCCTGAACAGAACAGGTCCAAAACATTAGACCCACAAGGCCATGGGCCTTGCAAGAGCGGGAAGGCTCGTGCAAGCTGAGTATGTACGATACACGGCTGAAAAGGACCTTTGAAATACAGGAGCGTTGCAAACACTTCGGGAAGATGCAGGTGGTAGACGCATAGCCGACACGATAGGTAAACGGAGTCCTCCCCGGCTTTCTCCTTCACACACCATATACCATGTCTGTATCTCTAACTGGTGGCTTGTATTTAATTGTAAAAACAGCTCTACATGCTAATAATAGATATGACTACAGCTGCCCAAGCAATTATCCACCTGGACTTCCATCAAAATCACCTCCCTTCGTTCCCTGCAGCATTAAATCTTGCTTTGTTATATGATACACTTTTAATCAATCAGTGCCTATTTATCAAAGAGAATCACACTTAGCTAACCAGATCCACAGACGCAGTTTCTGGGTTTCACCTAAAACACAAATCAAGCAAATGAAGCTCTTCTGCACTTGAGGAATTTGTAGAAATTACCCTAATGTGGATTCAGCTGTATTAGCTTTTATCTAACAAATTATTGCCCTTTCACTTAGTTATTCCTTTTTAAAAATAAGTAGAATATTATGATCTCATTTTGCTATCTACCCTTGTATAAAAAAAAGCATGAAGGATCACGTATACTAGCCTGCCTATTGCCAGACAGGGTACAACACTAGCAATCTATTGGCTATCAGGAAATCATAGTTTAAAAGACGTGTTTTTTACCGTAAGCCTTTACTACTTGAGCAGAATCTTTTGATAGACTTTGTCTGCCAAAAATGAGTCTTCGCAGGGCTCTGAAAAATGCCCAATTTCCTATATGTTAAAATGTGCCACTGTAAGATAACTGCGGGTTGTTTCACAGGAGACAATCACTGAAAGCACACCAGATTTTTTTCTATTATGATTTGACTGTGTCACACAGCTAAAGCAAAAATGTGATCAAAAAGCTCTCTGAATCTGACCAAAACTAGAGTTGTTTTAAATTTCGGTGTGAGCAGCAGGGGGGCAGCATACCTGCAGTCTGGAATCGCAGGGTGCTTCCGAGAGCGGTGCATTTTTGCAGGATCAAAGCTGTTGACAGTGATTTACAACCCTACTGAGATCCATCACGGAAGCAAGGCGCTTTTCATAAGAGCTGCCCACAAAGAGGAAGCTGAAGGGGACTGAAATAACCACAGATCAGTTCCTCTGTCAAGAAGCAACTGGTTGCTCTTTTGATGGCTTTGATATGCAGAAAAATACTACAGCGGTAATTTAAATGCTGCTTTGTGGCTCCGTTTGCCAAGACACGGTTCTCCACGAGGAGCTGAACCAGGCATTGGCAGCGGGCGAAGAGGCCTGCGGGCCAGCCTGGCTCGTCCACACGGCTTGGGGCCGGCTGTGCACAGGCACGCTTGCTCCAGCCTGGTGCCTCTACTTTTCCTCCTCCTTATCTCTACCTTTTCCTAGTTTGGAAGGAAATGCTTTCCTAGCAGCGCTGGCCAACGTCGTCTCTGTAAATCTCATCTGAGGCTAGAGAACGATACTGTCTCCATTTCCTTAACTTTACCCAAATGCACACTATTAAAATGAAAATGTAAAAGTAAAATGCATATTTACTTTCTTTCTCTTGCCCTCTCTTTGCAAGAGTCTCTTAATGAATACAGAGAAGAAAGGCACAAAAAATGAGCGGGAGATTGACAGCAACGTGAAATATGGTCTTCCTTACCAAGGCTGTTATTAGGAATTCTCCGCGAGTGTTGTTTATGAGCCTCCCGCTCCCTGCGGATGTGTTCTGCGTACGTTTATAAGCTCTAACACCTGTATACTTGGAGAATACAAAATTCCAAAATGAAGGCAGAGCAAACTGTCATTTCCAAGCCCCTCTTGCCCCAAAGAGCAGTTACCTGGATGACTTCCAGTGCTCACGGCACTCAGCGAAGTCTGCGCTTAACCAGGCTGTGCTCTGCTCCGTCCGTGTGGCAGCATCAGCCGTGGGCAGGGAAAGGGGGACAGCCCTCTTCGGTCTGCAGGCGTTTGCAGCTCCTTCAGGTTGCATTTCCCCGTGCAATTTGGGCATCTGCCCCCACCGTGTGGGGAGGAAACGTGGCCCGGCCTGTGAGATAAAGGCGATTCACAAACATCTCATGAACACGAGCAGCTCTTTCCTTTGATGGTGGGGAACTGGGCACGGATGTCAAACGACATCCACGGCAAGACTCGTAGCTGCTCCCCAGCGGCACGGCTGCAGGCTCCTGGGCACCCTGCAACAGGATCAGGGTTAATTCAGTTAAATCGGTTCCACTTTGGGGAGAACAGTTCAGTGCCAGGAGGGGAAAGGAGAAGGGGGGCAGAGAGACTGGCTTCCTCCATAACCTCTGAGTCCAGCTGCCAAACTGCACTGCCGGGCTCCAGGTACGCTGAGACCGCTCCTGGGAGCTGAGAGAGGTCCCTCCAGGCAAGAGTGGAGCTTGCACCTCAATGCATAGCAGGCACGGGGTGAGCAGGGAGGGCTGCAGAGCAAGGGGGCTGCAAAAATCAGGAGAAATGGTGTTGGGGCAGATCCAGCACTGCACACAGGTCAGTATCCCGGCAAAACGCACTGGAGAGTGCCTGGCCTCCAAATCCCCAAAAGCCTCAAGTGTGAGATGGGCAGTCAGGTGCCCCCAGCATGCCAGACTGGTTGTTTAGGTGTCAGGTGAACTTTACGAGTAGAAACACAGGACTTTTGTACAACCGGAGCTAAGGAGAAGGCAACCAAAGAGCTCCTGTTTCTACACTGTGGTTTCAGTACATGAAGCACAGCCAGGCTGATGCCTCACCGCGCATTGGGCTCTTTCTCTTCCTCACAGGTACAACTGCCCAATCTGTTTCATTATTTTCTCCAGCTGGAGAGAATATTCGAGTCATCTGTCAGCAACCAGCCGCCCCGCGTGGTCCCCTCCGGCAGTGCCAAGGCGGAGCGGCCGGCTCAGGCACCGGGCACCACCGCAACCACAGACCTCGCGGGGCCGGGACTGTCCTGCCTGGCCCGTGCATCCCGCTCCCTTCCCTCCTTCCCTTCCTAATTTCACTGCAGATCATCTTTTCTTGCCTGCAATTAAAAGCCCAGGTGCCTTTTCGACAGGACCAGCTGGCAAAACTCTTGGACGCAGTCGCAGCCTCCGGGCTGGCAGGTTTTGCCGAGCCGGCTGCAGAGGTGCGCTCAGCCTGGCAGGCCCGCGTCCGCGGGCAGCACGCAGGCCACGTGTATAACCGTGTAACCCGTGCAAAGCACAGCGCTAGGCTGGGAAACTGCTGAACACAGCTTGCTTGCCCATGAAGCAGTTGGAAGAGGCACTTAGAAATCACGGTGGGAAAGCAGTGCGATCCTAGTGAAGACACTGCAAACCCAAAGGTAACCCAGGTACCGAATCCGAAGCACGCTGGCAGCTTTACCATCCACGTGTGTTTTTCCCTTCTGCACTTTTTGCAGGACCCCATCACAGCAACGAGCCAACCTTGCAAGCTGCGTCCGTTCGCTGCCCACCTCGACTGCACAGCCGTCGGGGCAGGGAAGGCCACCCCCGCGCCGGGAGCTCCTGGCACGCTCCGTGGTGTGGCAGCTGCTTTTTAATACGGCTCTTTAGGTAGTCTCCAGAACATTACATTAGTGCCACCGAAATTCATCAGACATTTTGGCCAATGTGCTACAAGTCCAGGGCAGGAGGAGTACTTTTTCCATCATCCTACACCCCCTTCCTCTGCAGGGAAACAAGACCGGGAGTTGTCCTTAAAAGAGCAATTATGCTGTAAATACCAACTGAGCTGCTGCACAGCTAGCGCTCAGTTGTGAGTGATACACACACACACACACACATTTTATACACACATATTGTATACATACACATATTATAAATACATACCTTTTTTCCTGCAAACACTATCTGAATAACCAGGCCGGCACAGCAAGACCTCAGGGCAGGTAATAAAGCCCTTTCAAAGCCGGTACCAATGGGGCTCATGACAAATTAGAAGCTACAGATATCCAATGGCAGTCATAATTTTACCTTGTATTGTTAAAAATATTTAATTCTAAGCGAAGAACTGCAGATAAAAATGGGCAAGTTGGGCTAGGCTGCAATGATCGGTTGTTCTTATCGGATCGCCATTTTGCCTCTGCTTTCCTTCACCCGCTGGTACCCGTATAGCAAACTCCGTTGCTGCAGGTTGTGCTTAGCACCCGCCTTTCTGAGCGCCTGTCATCGCATTGTGAATGCTGAGGCCTAAATTACCCTCCAGCCTTTGGTATTTCTATTTAGGGACGCTCCCAGCAGCTGGGATGCTTTCAGAGCTTGCTCACCAGCAAAATGCAGGTGGAGGTCTGCTAGGAGCTGACGTTTTTGTGCGACGGGGTGCTCTCCAAACACGTGGTGCCTTTGCATCGGAAGGGACGGCTGCATGAGAAGTGCCAGGTGTTTAGGCTGGTGTTGGCTGGAGCAAATCCTGCAAAGCTGCGTACGCAGAGCTTCATGGCACCAGCTCTGGGATCTGCCCCAAAATCACTGGGTTTAAATCAAATGGAGGTATTCCAAACTGACTGAAAATGTGGTGGGAAAGGTTTAAGTACTGTTTTATTTTCTTTCGTTTTTGTTTTTTTCCAAGCTGCATCAGGGAAGCGCCAAGGAAAGAAAAGAGAGAGAAGCTGCAGAGATAACGTCTTTTTCAGTTTCCTGATAAACCTCTTCAATCACTGCTGCAGCAAGGGAAGGAGAGTGCTGATGCTTCTTATTTCTCCCAGAGAGCAAGGCAGCGTCCAGACTGCTTTGTCTGAAAATACCCTGAAAAGGGTATTTTCACGTACTGGAATTGCAACCGAATTTCTGAAAATGTAACGCCATAAAGCATTAGTTATCTTCAAGAATTTGGAGTCTCCCCCATGCAGCACCAGGAGCGGTACGGCAGCACTCATGCACTGCCAAGGAAAGCCTGCTCGTGCCACAGCCGAGCATCGGCCCGTGTGGGCATCTGCCTTTTCATCCCTTGGCAGTTGACTTTCAGCGCCAGCTACATCCTTTTCTTCATTTCACCCTGTTTTCCTCCCTCACACGTCTTAAGCTCTGCATGATGCTAGAACAGAAATTAAGCCATCGCTTCTTCATGGCATTCACTGGCCATGAACCAAAGGGTTCTTGCCCACTCGGCAGTGCAGGGAAACGTGGGGAACGCAGGCAACGAACACTTCTAACCTTGGCCTCTGCTCGCTGTGTCTGGGCACTTTCCGGACGCTGCTTGTGCTGCTGCACCTTCTGCAGCACTGACAAAGACACCTGGAAATGCACGGGGAGCAGGGCACGGTGCCCTCACCCTGCTTTTGCCAGCTGAAACTCGTACTTGGCTTCCCCACGAGACACCGTGGTGTTGCGAAGAAAGCTGCAAGCTTGCGTTTTTCCGAGAGAAAGGACTTCCAGACTCTTCATCCTATATATTTTTTCCTTTAAAATGTCTCCAAAAGGTCATGCTAATGATGTTTACTACCAAGCAATAAATGTTAGCACTTCTCCTCTCACCGGATAATGCTCAAGATTGGAGAGGTGCTTGGCTGTTTGCTTTCCAGTTAGGGAAGTGAGGCACAACAGCTGAGTGAGGTACAACATCTGCTATTTAAAAAACAAAGGCAATTACCACTATTCTACTGTGAGATGCATTTTTTCCCTAATGACTACTTTCTGTAGCTTGTGATAAGAAATGGGGTTTAACTTTTTTTTGATAGCTGGCTTTTTTGTCTTTAACCAACACACAGCCCCTTCCACACATTTGCAGTTCCCCTGCACTGACACCAAAAAGTGGAGACTGGCTTTAAAACATAGACTGCAATTTCTGTTTCATGCGACTGAAGAAATTCATAATGGTTAGAAAACAGGAACCCCATGGGCAACCTATTATTTCAGCTACTAGTTGACTGAAGATGTACTTTTTAGGAAATTGCCCCCAAACGTCTTTCCTCCACCAACCCTCCTTGGTTTTGGTGTTCTTTCTTATCCTCTTCCTGAAGCTACCACGGAGTCAGAAGGCAGTCTCTGAAAAGACAGACACTATACAACGCAAACAAAGAGCCCCATGAAAAAGACTAAGCTATTAGTGAACTAATTAAGCTTTTTCTTAATATAGATAAGATTGCAAGCAAGAATAATTAAAGTAAACCTTATAACCCCTGGGATTCAGGAGCCTGGACTGCTAATAACGCGTGCTGATGAGAGCGTGCCGGTGTGGCGGAGGAAGGGAGGATCTGAGCCCGTGGTGCCAGGGCGTTGAACAGCACGGCGTTTAGTTAGGTCAGGCTGGGGGCTCTCTGCCAGGACGGAATAGGTGCGTTCTTATCCTATTTACTGCCTAATTATGCTAAGCCATGTGACATTTGTCCATTAGAGATGCTTTAAGCTCAAAACGTGGTCTGGCATCATCCAAAGAACCGAATCAAGTTGTCTTTGATGCTGGCACCGCATTTCCAGCACGGGCTGTTTCTGTAGGACCCCAGACCCTTTAGCCTTGGCTCCCTCAGGGACGAGCACCGTGCCCAGCCCACCCGCAGCTCCCGGATGCAGCAAGGCTTGGAGACAACCCTTAATTAACCTGGGAGAGACATTCCCAAACGAGAAGAGCATTGGAGCAAGATCTCCGTGGAGATCAGGCTGGGAAGCTGGAGACTCCCAAACATCAGCCACACACTAACCCCCGGCACAGCCTGGCTCTAATCACCGCTCTAGGACAGCCAGTAAGGGCATGGAGAAAAAAATAGGTGTTTTCTTCAAGCTGTCAGATTCAGAATGAGCTTCTTGGTGATTCTTTCATTTAGATTAACCACAACATTTCAGCGCCATATCCAGGAGATATGAAAACAGTCCAGGTCGGGCAATTTGTGGAAACAGGCGAGTGACAGATGCAGGGACAGTACAAAGCAACCAGGGCAAGGTCACCCCAGGGAGCAGGAGACACGGAGCTGGTGCAGCCACGCCAGCCTACGGAGAGGAGCAAAAGCCAAAGACCCAGGGGACCCCCATCACCTGTGCCCTGCTCTCTGCACTCCCTCCCATCCAGGAGATGCAGCTCCCGTTTCTGCTACGAAAGCTCCAGGACTGTGACCCGGCGGCATCCGCAGCGGGTGCCAGAGGGAGGGCTGGCATCGCGTTTTGAAGGCAAGCAGAGACAAGGTCCTGCTAGACACGACTGCTGTCCACAGAGGGGAAAGGGCATTAAAGTGAAGATGGACAGGCAGCCTGCCTAAAAATGACAACGAATGGAGTAATCCCATGATGCATGCAAATAATCTTGGAAAAATAGAGGAAAATGCAATTAAGAGATGGCAGTGATTCACCAAATTCAAGCACAAGATGGAAGCACAGAGAAAGCAGGAACTAGCTCAACTAGTATTAAGGACAAACAATGAAAAAACAGCATGAACATGCAGGGACAAAATCAGGAAAGCCAAGAAACTTGAAGAGATAAAACCATCAAAGGACATTCAGAGCAACAAGGAAGCTTCTGCGAATGGCATGCTGGCAGCGAGAGAATGACCAGAAAGGCGACTAATGAACAGGCAGAGAAGCTTATGGCAGATGATATTGAAAAGCCAAACTGCTTAATTTCTTTTTTGTTATTGTTTTGCTTCACTCTTCACCAAAAGGTCAATTGTAATCAGGCATGTAATGCAATTAGCATCACTGACACAAGGGTAATAGCTCAGGCTCCAACAGGGAAAGAACAAGTTAGAAAAGTTAAATATTTTCAGATCAGCTGAGCCTCCAAAATTTTCCTGAAGTGCTTAGAAAACTGGCTGCAGTAATTTTAGAACCGCTTGCTGCTATCTATGAGAAATTCTGGAGGAAAAATGAAGTTGAAAGAAAGGGTGTACCATAGCTTATCCTTCAGCTGTTATTCAACCCCCTTTGCGTAATTTCAGTTCCCAGGAAATACTGGACCAAATAATCAAACCACCTATCTGCAGCCCCCTAGGAGATACTAAGGAGGTAAGTAACAATCAATATGTATTTGTGAAGAATGACTTATACCAAACTCACCTTCTTTCTTTCTCTGGCAGCATATGGCATGTCCCCGTGGGATGGGGAACAGACTCGGTGACAGGGGAGAAGCAGTGGATGTCACAGAGCTTAATTTAAGGAAGCCTGTTAATACTGTCCCATGATAAGCAAGGTTGAGAAACATACTCTTGATAAACCATGTAAACTGGTTGGATTACCGTTATCCAAAAAGCAGACCTCATAGTTCAACACCAGAAATGGGAAGATGGAGCGAGTGGGGTCCATGTCAGTGTCCTCATCCCAGTACTGTTTGGTATTATCATTAAAAGCCTAGCTGAGGGAAGCGAGTGTGTTTATCCAATTTGCAGGTGATTCCAACCTGGAAAGGGATGCAAGAATGCTGAAAAACAGGATTAAACTTCAAGGTGATTCTACCATATTAGAAAAAATTAAATGAAAGTGAGAATGAAATCCAATAAGCAATAATCCTGCTCAGATCAAGGAGAAGGAGCTAGGCATAGATTTACAGAGAAAGATCTTGGGGTTATATGCAGTAATAAGCTGAGTCAAAAGTGTCTTTCTGGTACACACAAGGTGAACTCCAATGGGATGCACGAACAACAGTCGGCTCTGTAAGATGTATGCATTTTTTTGACACCACGCTTCCAAAGAAGATGTGAACCGAATAATTCCTCAGCTGCTCTGTGATTCTGTGAAATAATTTTTTCTCTAGGTTCATTCATAGGTAGGACAAAAAAATAACAGACAAAATTGCAGGTAGATCTAGGTTAAATACCATGAAAAAAAGGTCAAATAGAAAGAGGATTAAAGTACTAGAAGAGATTTCTCGGGAAACTTCTGGAAAATCCATTTTTGTAGGTTTTTAAGAACTAGTAAGAAAAGCACCTATCACAAAATGAGATACAGTTTATCAGGCATTTTGGGGGGTGGTCAGACCAGATGATCTCCAAGATACAGCCTTATTTTCTCAGATTTGATTTTAGAACTTGGGTTCAAGCACCACTAATCATGCTCAGGTAGACAAGGGGTGAGAAACAGGCAGGAAAGATGGGCACAAAAATAAATGAACAAATAATCAACCTGAAATCTCCTTCCTTTTAATATCCTACCTAATTCTCTCTGTAAGAGAGATGTTCTGCAATATAACAACAAAAGAAGAAAAATATATTTACAGTCTGAAAATGAAATCCGTTGGGGGAAGAGGAAATGGAAGGCACGTATGTCCCATAAGTATCTTCTGAGCTTTCCAAAATCAGTTAGCACTGTAGCAGCACATATATAAAAAACAAAAAAACATTATTTTAAAGAAAATTTTCAGAAGAACTGATTTGGCAATGTTCTGTACTTTACACTAACAGCAATTAATTCAATAGTAAAACACAGCAATTGTTTTACTGGAAAGAATCTGTTTCATTAAAACCCTCCAACTGAGATTTCTTGCTAGAGTAATTTTGCAGTACTGCTACGTTTCCTAGTTAGGCCCAGATTTACACCCGGCTCGCAGAGCTGCGGGTGTGTGGTTCCACATGTAGGTGATGTTCAGGTTGTCCCCTCCAACAATTAGCACCTTGGAAATTAAATCAATGTCTGGTGGTAAAACTTATTAGTGCATGCCATGAAAGGAAGGCAGATTTTACTGTCAACTCTGTTAGTATATTGGCAGTTGTTTTCGGACTACGAATTCAAGCTCCTTTGCCCTGTATACGTAATCCCAGGCAGCCTGCAGCCGTCAATAAAACAACAGGGATTTGGACCAACCTACTATATATTGCAACGGAAATGATTCCAAGAAATTTGATCTCAAAAAAAGTTAAAGCCAACCCTGATTCTATCTTCCTTTTTCTTCCTCAGAAGGTTATCAGTTTCTCCATGGTTCAGCATCATTGTTTGTAAATATGGATTTATTTTTCTATACAACAGGAAGATTGAGAACAAGATGTCTGAAAAATATGCTGAAGTTTTTTGTAATGGAAAAATGTTATCAGACCAAGAACAGCAATAGTAAAATCTTGCAGAACTGCAAACAGATCTAGTTGAGAAGTGCCTACTTAAATGTTCATTTGACAGAAAATCTGTTTTTCCCAAATGCAAGACTTTTTATGGGTAAGTAGATCTTACCAATGTATTATTTCTTTCCCAGAGGAAAGTTCTGCAAATTGTCAAACTCCACGGAGAGGTTTCGGTTCAGGATGCCTGGCTCTGTTCTGCTTCTGCCAACGCGCGTCCTGTGCTGGGTGTGTTGGACGTCTCTCCTGGCAGTGCCCCTTCCCAGGAGATCCGGCACGCAGCACGGCTCGGTGGCTGCCGGTCGCGTGTGGTTGCCCCTCGCCCCTACGTGGTGGTGGGGAATTGCTCCAGGTGCTGCCGGGGTGACACCATCAGCTGGGACAGGTCAGGGACTAAAACAAAATACACAGACATTTGCGAGTTTTTTCAGAACTTTCCAACTCATGAAAAGTTTCACAGATTTTGACACTTGATATTTGGCACTTGGCTTGAGTTGGAGCCTCTGCCCAAACCTGATGTTTCAGACCTGGCTGGGCTGAATCAGCTCTGGCTAAATGCTCTGCTATCTGCTCGCACGTAGCAAGGGCAATGAGTGAGGTTCAGACACCTCCAGCTGACTGTACGTAGCTGAACTTAAATTACCAGCTCTGATCCAGGGCAGCTGTTCTCTACCATTCTTCAGATTTATAGAGTTTAAGCCTAGACAGGACCATTAAATCCTTCTCTCCTGCCTGTCACAGGACATTGGATTTCATGCATTTATCCCCCGGTCTGAGTTCAGTAGCATGCACCTGGGCAAATCATAGCCTCTGCGCTTGGTTTTGGCTCAGAGGATACCTGGAGCCCCGCAGACCTGGTCATTAATTCTGCTCTGCGTTCTGCTCACTTTGCAACCGTCAATGCACGACCCTTGTGAGCAGGCAGGGTACCAGGTGCATGCAAAGCGCAGAGCAGAGGCACCCAGCCCCCTTCACGGTCTGATCTGCCCTGCAGAAGAAATTCAGACGTGAGGCCGGGACCACTGGGAGAGAAGCCAGTTATGGGGCGTGCAGCAAAGCTGGTTATGGGGCTTGCAGCAAAGCCCGAGCAACGCTCCCTTGTCCCGGGCACCAACAGCGCTCCTCAGCTGGGGCCAAGGACTGGCGTTGAACCCTGGCTTCAAAGTACAGGCTGGAAATGAACCCGAGTGTCTCCTGTTGATGAATTTAGCCCCAAGGAAGGTACCACCCTGGCATGTCCGTAGACTGACAGTGTCTCTCCCCATCAAGAAACAGCAAAGCAGCTATCAGCAAAAGCATCCTTTAGACAGTACATCCATCTCTTTCTCTTGGCAGGACTACTTTGGGGCAGATTAAGTGAACTTAGCCCCAGACCTCCCATCCAGCTCTCGGTGCGATAGCTGAAGCTGCTCTTCAGTTCAAGCTCCCACATGCAATGAGCATTTCTGTCCATTACAAATGGAACTAGGTGCCCAGTAGGGCATTTCATCTACTTAGCAGCCTTAATTCAACACCCCAGCAGAAACCTGCCTCACCAAGAGATCCCAGTGAAGGACGAGGGGTGACGGTCAGGTCAAGCCTGTGCTTTTCCAATAGCTCTTTGCAGGGAATCTTGCACAGGATCTAACGTCAGCACCTTGTGGGAGCACTAACTTTTCACTGCAAGGGGAGCTGTGATGGTAGAGCTCAGCAATTAAGCCTGCTGCCTGCTCTTCCCAGCATGCACCCCTTGGCTATTGCACAAGTGATAAGAGGGTGACTTAGCTACAGGAGCAAGGGTTGCAGGAATAAACTCTCCCTAGTCTATCATCCTAACCTGAACAGATGGACCCTATACATTAAATATATGAGAATATACAGACAGAGAGTAATTTCACAGCCATAATTCAATCAGCAGAATGTTATAACATAATCAACTGAAAGAATGATGGTCCTTTCCATAATATACTTCATTATTTCTGCCTGCTTTAGATCATATGAATACCTGCTTAATGGTTTAATGGGACTCAAACTGTACTCTCAAATGAAACAACAGCACACTTACGTGAAACGTGGCCTTAACGAGCATTCAGCCTTTTTAGGTGCAGTCCTCTACGATTTTACAAAGGTAAAGGTTGCTCTTTGGTCAATTAGCTCACCAGCTGGAGCAAAGCGCTCGCTTGTTGATTCCCTCCAGTCTTCTGTTACTGATCTGGTATCCCTCCTGCCACCCACACGGTACGGGGTGTCCCCAAATACTTCTGCTTTCACCCAACAAGAGTACGCTGCAGTCCTTGGGGACACGTTACAGCCGCCCAAGCCTGCCCCTCCTTGCTGCCCAAGACTCCCATCCCAACCGAGTTCAGGATCTGCACGCATCCCATTTTGCAGTATCAGCTTTTTGAAACATTTTCATAGGTTTTTTGTTGTTGTTGTTTGGGGCCCTCCATATTTTCTGCAGGCTGCCTCTTTCTCTTATTTTCTGTTTGTTTATTCTGCATGACATTATAGAGTTATTATGAAAATGATGGGCTGGCATTCATGCAAATTCACGTTGAAAAAAACATACAGCTCCCCATCACTACCTGTCCGTACGTTACAAGAACATACAAAGAACTTGTATGGCAGAATTTGAAGATTCCTGTCACACTGTCGATTTTGGATAAACCAGCTCTAAAGTTCAAAATTGCCGTTTTCACCCTTTAAAACCACAGTGATCATTTTTATTACGTTTGGAAGGCAAACATGAAGGCAGAGTCACGGTGGCCTAACCTCTGATGTCTGTGCAAGAGCCTCGTACTCACATTGCCAGCTCTCACTTGTAAACTTTCCACATTTATGCCCTTCCCAGATGTGTAGTTTTCTGTGATTACAACTTTTTGCCCTTAGCATTGGGATGTAGCAGCTAGGGCTGCTGGAAAATGGGGGTCTCTCTCAGCACAAAATTCTTGGACTTGGAAGTCATTTGCAAACCAGCTCACAAGAGTGAAGCACGAGTGTATGATTTCACGGAGAAGTAATGCAGAAGCATCAAAACATCTGGGGAGTTCATGCCAAACCGGAGAAGCGCAGGCAGGCTGCTGCCCGGCCAGGTCTGCAGGCAGTCGTCTGGCATCCTCGTGGGAGGTGCAGTGATGCGGTCGGCCGCTGAGGCTCTACCCCGGGTTGTCCAAATTACAGAAATGCAGACTAACTGCTTGTGCAGGACTGTTTCTGCAGTCAACAAAAATAAAAAGGGTTTGTTCTCCAAAGGCACAGGTGCACCAGCACAAACAGGGATTATGCCGATACCGTGTCTAGCCCAGAAGAATGACCCAGGCTCAGAGATCAATGCTTTAAAACCACCATGTGGAAATAGTCTAGTTAGCAGACAGAGAGGATGTCCCCAGCCTGGGGCAGCCCGGGGCTTCCCGTGGGATTGGGGCACGTGTCCCTCCCGGCCCACCTCACCTCCAGGGAAACACAGTTGCACCAGCAGCTCGGCGGGTTTCACGCCTCCTCCCTGCACAAGCGAGATAAACCGTGTTTCGAGGAGGCTTTCTCATGCTGGCTCCGGTAACGTCAGATGCTTCTCAGCAGGTTCAATCAACTGGCATCACGCAAAACTAGCGCTGCTCTTGCCAGGTTTCTTTGGAGTCTTTCTGCGCTGGTTAGTGACCTAAATCAGCTCCCAGCGGGACCCAAGAAGCACCAGCACAAGTATATCGTGGGAAACTGTGGTTAAGAGCTGGGGAAAGAGGGGAAAGAGCAAACCTCCCCTCCTGGGGGCACCCCTTAAATTACCTCCAGCATTTGCAAAACCCAAAGCGGCCACGGCTGTGTTTCACCACGCTGCTGCGAGGCCGTGGCAGAAGAGGCAGCTGCCAGCATTATCGGGAGCGGGCAGGAGCCGACGGCATCACCAGGCCAGGCAGCCCGTCGCCTTTGCTCCTGTGCTCGTTTTCCCCGCGCTTTTCATGCGTTTGCTTGCTTTTGTCCTCAGAAAAGCAGGGCTGGGCTTCCAAGGCAGTTTGTGCCCAGCTCTGCTAGCTTTCCTTCTCTCGACAGACAAGTAACAACAATGGACAAATAATGCTATTTGATTTTTTTTTTTTTTTTGCATATAAAACCCTTTGCTTTAAAGGGAAACTGAGTAAGAAATTATACTTCATAGGTTTTGGAACTTAGAGGCTCTCCTCTCCATTTTCCCATCTTCCAAAATTGGCTTAAAAGGTGTTGGTGGTTATTGGCTGACTGGGGAAACCCACATTTCTGCTCTGGGCATCCAGACTTGGTTAAAGCATTAAAATTGTGCTGTCACCAAACAAATTTAAACACCAGAGATGAGGAGAGCGAAGGAGGAGATAAGACAACCTAATGCAAACCGCACTTATGCATGGGAGAAAAAGTTTTTTGCATAAACGATATTTTCACTCCAGCGTTTGGAGGGGAAGTTTCCCAGCGGCTCTAGCACTAAGTCTGCCGCTCATCTTGCATTTCCCCCCAGGCCCTGGGTCCTGTTTGCCACCAGCCCACAAGCCGTGGGATGAACCCTGGCCCTGGCTCTCCCATCGCATGGTTTCATCCCGCATCCCCCCAAGCCTGCCCCACGCCGTGGAGGGAGCCGGGCAGCCCCGCCGGCCGCATCCCGGGGGGCCGTCGGAAAGAGGAGATGAAGGAAAACTTCCTCGCGTTCCCTGGCAAGAGCGATAAGCACAATTAATCGTTAAAAGGAGAGCTCAGCTCTCGGTGCTGTAGTCATAGTAACAGGTTTGTTAAAAAGAAAGCTGAAGACAATAATGCACTTAGAAAGTCGCAGTCAGGAGATCTTCCCACCTGGCTATTTCCTCGGGGTTTGCATACCGGTGTAGTTGCCTTCCAGTTTCCTAGTACGATTAATATTAAGGGGGTGGAGAAAGGAGGGCGGGTAGGAACGGGGACTTGTTGGAGGCACGTTCTCTGAATTTCCAGTGGGTTGGAAGAGGTGTTAAATATAGGTTTTCAGTAAAATGCCTTTTGATAAAAACAGAAACATTAGCGACTTTTCTCAAATAAGCCACTACCAATAAAATTCAGTGCACTATGTTACATCTTACACAGACAAAACATCTAGATATTCTAGTCCTATTTCACAGCAGCTGAAAAGTTTTCTTTTGGCACTTTATGGTGGCTCTTATACATAACCCCATGTAGGGAATCTGCAATGTCCCCAAAGAGACCTTACGGTGACCTGTGCATGGTGGCATGCGCTCTAGTGGTTGGGTATTTATTTCCCCTTGTGGTCAGACTGTGGCCAGCTCTTTTTTTCAAGAAATGCAAGTATGTTGGTTCCGATCAGCAGCTGCGTTTGGAAGTCAGCTCTGGTGGGATGTCTCCTCTCTGGGGTTTTCGGTTCTTTAACCCCACTACTTGGCTTACCAAGAACAGAGTGTAGGAAGCGCCACACACAAACCATCATTTCCAGCAGAAAAGTCACTCTGGACAAAAGAATCTCTGGTCTGAGGACCATCTCCAAACATCAGAGCTTTCACAGCTCTATCAACACTGCAAGATCTGCTGAGGGGAAAAGCATAATGAACAGAGCCAAAAGGTGACTGTAGGCATCCTCCACGTGCTCAGCTGAACTGGGTGATGGACTGAGTCCAAACTAGGCCCTCCCCAAGACCTTCCTGAACTCAGAGGTTCAAGAGGATCCTTGCAGGGTTCATTTCCACCCAGACTCCTGTCTCCAGGAGCCCACGTCACGCCCGGCTGGGCACACAGCACCTGACTTGCAGGGACTCAGCGGGAGCCTCTGCATCTTTTGGAGCCCTGCATCCCAAAACAGACCTGGACACCGGCACCTTGTTGCTTTCGCATCTCAATAGACTGCAGAAAAGACAGCTTCAGAGCCCAGACCAGCTTCACTAATGTATATCTTCTTAATTTACAGTTATTTTTCTCCCCTAGCAATGAGCAGACCTGGGAAAGGAAGAGCTCTTTCCAACAATCTCCATTTGGGTAACAGTCTTCTCTATTTTCTCCTCCTTGTTCAGCAATACCCGCCCACAACAGCACTATTCCCTCCCCCGCCAATACTACCAAGTTTATATTCACACACTGGGACTTCACATAATTTGCATTAGTTCAAATGAAAGAGCTGCGTTTAGCACCATATTTTCAATCAACTCACATGAAAGTCAAAGATGCAGACAAGAGCGAAGAAGAAATTAACTGTAGAAAAGCAGCTTTTTTATCTACAGAGGTTGAGTACAAAGCAGGAGAAGGGCATGTTGAAATCCTTTTACAGAGGAATGAAAGTGTTTTCTCTGTTCTTTGCAAGCCCTCAGCATGGTAAATTCTGAGAGTAGCATGCCAGGGAAAAGGGGAGAGATTAATGGCTATTGTTTCATCCAAATGGGTAATCAGGAAGGAAATAATTCAAGCCTAGTAGCTAAATTTAATTTAAGGTTATACAAATCTACACCTAATGATACACTGGCAAATATATTGCATGAGTAAATAAGAGGTCTGACGTCAGGAAAGAAATCTTCACTGACGTTAGCAATGGGAAAGGCATTGGTGGAAAAGGAGGGTTATCCCGGGGTGCTCTGGCTCCAGCGCAGAGGAGCAGTAGGGACCAGCCAAGGACAAAGCTCCGTGTCCGAGGACCACGCTCCACCACGGCCAGCAGCGCCGGCTCTGCGCTTGGCCCCTGCACAGAGGTGAGCAGTAAATATGCCTAGGTCCTCCTTATTTTGGTCTCATTAGAGCAAACCAGCCCATGCTGAGGCTAAGGTGCCCACGCGGGCAGGCACGAGCTGCTCCCGTGCAGCTGTCCGTAAACAAATCGTTGCGGATGCTTCTGCACCCGGCGCTCCCGATCCCAGAGAGGAAAGAGAGAGCAGATGTGGCTTTCCAAGTATGATAGCTGTTTACCAAGCGTCTATGCACTTTACCAATTCCAGCTGATAGCATAATTACTTCACTCATTATTTTAATTATTATATCGATGTCAGTACTAACAACATTTCATATTTTAAGTTCAATGATAAAAAAAAGTAACACATATCATGAAATTTCTCCTTTTTCTTCCTATTTTACCCCACTTCATTAGCAGCTGTGGGCCTGGGGTTCTCCTGCAACCTCAGCACACGTGGGAAGTGAGAGCAGGACCCACGCGAGCGAGCAGTGGGTCCTGCCACCTCCTCGCCCCTCTCCCTCCAGACCCACTTGTACCTCCAGTGCTCGACGCCTTCATCCACGAACAACCGTATTTCCAGGAACAACTCTCGCAAGTTCACTTAGTAATGAATATCACAGATCTGGGCACGTTTAGGGAATAATAGACCTTTTCTGTGTAAGGGCTTATCTCATAACCCTTTAAATTGCAAACTGCTCCCTGCCTGATCCTGAGCATTGCGCTGAGAAGACTTATTTTGGTGGAAAGGATGCTCTGAAAGCCGTGAAAGGTGCAGGGGAAGGAGACAGCTTGCAGGACCATCCGGGCACCTGACTTGGTTTTAATGACACGAGCATACGTGGGGCTGACCTACCTCTCCTCACCTTACCTGAGAGCTGGCAACAGGGGAGAGCTCGTCGCACCCACCAGCAGCAGGGAGAAGGGAAGTTCCGGGTGACGACGGAGCATTAGCAGCTCTAGAGAGACAAATTCAGCACATCCTCCTCTCAAACTTTTCCCGGTGGTATTAGCATTCCAGTCACGTGAACACTTAATTCACTGACAGATGAGGAGATTATTTTTTGCCACCTCTCCTGTACCTTCAGAGAGACACGAGGACTGTGAATATCTGGGCTCTGCAGGAGGAGCGCGCTGCATGCCTCAGCCCAGACAGGTGTCTGCAGAGGAGAGCGGATGGCGGTCTTGTCATTCCAGTTTAACATCTGCACGGAAAGCAAACAAGCCATTTTTTGACAGCTGTTTTCCCTTGAACATGGTTCTCTGATGGTTGCCTTGATGTGTAGCATTTGATCGCATCACAGTACCAAGTCCGTCAGCCCACACAGTGCTTTGATCATTTGTTTTAAACATTTTTGTCTTCCTACTGTCCAAGGTCTTCACATTGACAGAAGGATTTCACATTGACAGGAGGATCTTTCGGAAGAAATAAGTTTTTGAGGAGCATAATATCCTGTTTTTAACCATTCAGGCTGCACTTTGCAGACTGACCGGTTAGCCTGCCTTTCTGAAGCGTGTCTGGTGGTCCCTGCCAGGGTTTCCCTCGGCAGCTCAGGACCGTGCCAGCAGCACCCATGGAGCAGCACCGCGCAAGATGTAAATCTCGGCTTTTGTCTCGTTTGGCCGGGGGAGTTCAGAGCGCGGCGCGTGAGCAGTTCTGTGTTGCAGCAGCCATATGGAGGAGTTTATGCTAATGCGAAAAGCTCTGCTGTGCCTCTATATTTATCGGGGCTTCACTACTGTAGTATAATTTGCAAGCCCAGACGTTAGCGAGCTCCTATCAACGCCCGTTTATTGTCGAGATGCTCCCGAACTTGCAGCTCGGTGAGGTAAACAAAAAAATTAAAGCAGAAGAGATCAAGAGAAGTCCACAGACCTGCACACGGAGCAGCCCTCTCCCACCATCTGCTCCGAGCGCCAGAAACTCCTCCGCGATGGATCTGGCCCACCAACTCCTAGGCAGGGTTTCTACTCCAGCATTCAAGTCCTCGCAGAGCTGACAGTCATCTGTCTCCACATTCAGCAACCAACAGTCAGTCAAGGGCACCTCGAAGCTTAGAGCTGCACCACAAAACTGGGCTACTAGCATAGACCATCTAGACTACAGAAAACATATATGAGGTGTAAATTCCCCTCCTCCCCCTTTTTTTTTCCTTGTATGGTACTAAACTGCTAAAATTTGGAAGTAGCTTCATTATAAAAGCTTGCTGTAAGCAACCTGTAAAAGAAGTTATTAGTTCACGTGTTGGGTATTGTGACGGAAACACTGGGGCTGTTTAATTGCGAGTTTGTACAAGTCCTGTGATCACAGGATCAGTCACCGGGTGAATTTCAAAGCCAAAGCATGAATTGCATCAGTTTAATGTGCTTCTGAAGTCAAAAGGACAAAACAGAATATCAAGGGAGTAGTTAAAACGAGAAAGCTTTGATGTGAGACATAAAAAGAGAGGAAAAAGCTTTCCCCTGCCCCTTCCCCCCCCCAAATTAAAGACTAGCTATTAGTAAAACTAAATTGGGGATTTTTCTGTCCAAGGAGTTGAAAGTCACTTTACAAAGACCAATCCATCGATCCAGCACCGTACAGCTCCTCCAGGTAGTTCAAGAGAATATCCCAAAACTCTTCTTAGGCGAAGACATTTCACCAAACGGGAAAGACCCAGAGCAGCAAGTTCGCCGCTCTGGTTTAGCAGCTGTGTTTAGTGGCTGTTTGCACCGTTTGCAGTGCACTGTGCTTGCGGTTTAGGTCACATCTCTTCTGATCAATATCCAGGTAACAGACACCAAGATTTTCAGTGATTTATATTTTAAAAGTATAATCCACTATAATCCTCAGTGAAGGACAACCATCAGTCGTACCTACGAGCACTATCGCGTGACTTTATGTCGCTTTAAACCCCGTGTTTGTGGGAGGTTTTCACACGTGTGAGGCGGCGCTGGGAGGCAGATGTGTCCCACAGCAGCAGCGACGTGTGCCCAGGCTCCTCTGCCCTTACGGACCACAGAGTCCAGCTCAGATCTTATTCCCATCCCTAGCAGAACATTTTCTCTGCAAAACAGCAAACAGCAATAAGCGACTGCAGCTTTCGGGAAAATATCCCGTCTGCAAGCTGCACGGGGAGCCGCAAGCTGCAAACATTACACAGCCTCAACCCAGACGTTTGCCTTTGTACCGCACACGGCACTTCCTACCTGACCGGAATGAGGAAATACTCATTCCTGACTCCTCAAACGCTGACAGGGCTTTTGCACAGTTCACATGAATACACAGACCTATTTCATGGAATTTCCATGGAACAAGGAAGTTTAATGGAAGCTTTTAAGGATGTTTATGACATAACAACTAGATACCAGCAGGAGCAGCTGTAGCATATTAGGTCAAAAAGACAACTAGATTTGTGATCTAAGCGAACCATGTGCAACACGCAGACAAACCTAGTGCAATAGTGAGGAGAAGAGGAAAGGAGGCAGCAGAAGTTTTTAATCATCAATACATCCACGCCTGAAATTCCCACAATTTTCCCCAGGTAGGTCAGTGGCTTAGAACAGCAGACAAAATTATGGGAAAACACAAAGATACTGCATGTACATTTTGTTTTCACACTGCTGTATGCTGATTTTTAAAGGCTTTGTCAGACAGACATTCATGAGAAGGGAACCACGAGCACCTCCTTTGCTCTGGGATGTCTCCAGGCTGCTTGCACGTGCGTGGCAGGTAGCCCCTGCTCTGCAGCCAGCGTGACGGGGGACCACGGGTGCTCTTCTAAGCCGCGATTGCAGCAGAGAGCTCATTACACGAGCTGAGACTTCCAATCACAGAGGTCTTAGACATGTTTCTAAGGGTTTATTTCGCAAAAGGATTTAACTGGCCCAGTGCAAAATCTCATCCTTTAAAAAAAATGTGCTGCTTAGCAGTGTAGGGACCTTTATTTGGGCTTACATTTAAGTCTCTAAATGTTTGCATTTCCATTTCCTTCTGGACAAATCCAGGATCATCTGCATCTTATAGCACTAAGCATTTTGGCACAGTCCCAGCTGCATCTCCCTCTGCCAGTGTCCTGTTAGGGGCAACCTCCACGCACACGCTGCGCTGCCCACCAAACCTCTGGAGAAGGCTGGTTGTATTTCTTCTCCCCAGACACCCAAACGACCCCTCATCCAACCTACGGAAATCACCGCTGCGCTATTTACGTCCTTGGAAATCTTCTGGTACCCAATGTACAAAGTGAGGACAGTTCCATAAGGACAAGAAGAGGTCGTGGGTTAATTGGCTGATGCTCAAAGCCCTTGCGAGGACATAGTCCCTAACTGCGTACGGCACAGGACAACCTCCCACCGTAGGACAAACCTGCTCAGGCCCCACTTCTACGGGCAGCAGCACTGGGAAGAGCCGATCCCCAGCTCCCTGGAGCAGACGACAGCCCGAGCTGTCCCGTCGTACACGCTCGCCTGCCTCATGCCACTCTTTTTAAAGATCCTCTCCCTATGGCAGCTATTTCTGCCTCCAGCCTCTCCTGCCCTGCTTGGAGCTAAACTGGCCTTTTGGAGAGAAGCAGATGTTCACAGCTGGAGGAGGGGAGAGAGGGAAGGAGGAAGCGACGGCTGGGAAAGGAGAAACGGACTGACCGGAGCAAGCTCTGCTCATGCTGGATATTGACATGTGCAATAAGACGGAGCTGGCTGATGCAGTTATTTTCCTTACTTTCACAACTGACAGCACGATTCACATTATCACTGTGAATGCGTCGGCACACGGTAGACACTGCAATTATCTTTTGTTCTCCATACAAAGAAATTGCAACACCAGCTGATTTTGGAAGAATTATCAACACCTTCTGCAGAATCAGGTCCTTCAAAGGAGAAGCAGCCATAGACCAGGCCAGGGCACAGCACAGAAACCCAGGTGAACATGACCTTCCAGTGAGTAAAAAGCACAAGAAAATCCAAAAGCCTGTCTGCCAAAGCCCAACAGCAGCCAATGAAAGACGTCTTGGGAGACGCAGGAGCAGCGCCTTCACGTACTGATACAAACCCAGATGCCAGCTGTGACCTCCTGAGCCGGAGGTGGGATCTGAGGCACTAAACTGGGCTAATGCTCATGCAAGAGCTACAGCGGCCAACACGAGCACTGGCTCATGCACAATGATTGCAGCTCCAGTTCATCTTTTGAGTTCAAAGGGATGAAGGTGGTCAAGGTTCCCAGCTCCCACCCTTCTCTGCAAGGCTGATCCCCATTTGGTCCAGCAGTTATTATGGGTCCCAACCTCAAAGTCTGCACCGGCAGCTCCTAGGAAACCCAGGAGCCTAATGGGGATCTGGATTTCACTAGGGAGCCTAGTGAATCCCCCCTTGGGAATCCTTCTCCACTGCTCTGCACCTGGGCTCTGGGGTTTTGTGAAGATAAATTTGTGAAGATGGTAAGTACCGAGCAAGTATGGATAAGCACATCGTATAAATATGACAGTGAGCACAGATGCCTGCGACTACTCTGAATTTTACAGATTAAACATGTCCAGCAGATGAAATTAAATCTGAAAAGCTACAGTCTATCAGTACTGCAGTATAATTACTTAAATCCAGAATATCAGTTTTTAAATGCTCTGCAGGAAAAGTACGTAGAACTACTGACCAGACCACAAAAGTATCACCACTATTCGTTTTTTTAAGCAAGAATACCCCACGGCAGGCACCAATTAATGTTTTTTCAGAACATGACCTCCTACCCCAAAAGAGAAAAAAAATACTGTTTTTAGTTTTCTGTGTTAAGTCCCCCTCCCCCCCCCCACAAATCTGATAAAATAACAGCTATGGGAAATAAATTCATACTAGAGTTATTTAGAACGCTTTTGTCAAGGGAATTGAATAAAGGCCATGGTATAGAGCTAGGAGTTAGGCAGAAAATGTCAAAAGCCTGGCCTTAAGTACATCAAAGTTTATTTTTGTTGAGCTTTCACCTTCTCATAATAAAGCATTTCCTGGAAGTTCTTAACTTTCCTGACAATTCCTGCCAATAATTGAAATAAGTTACAAAAATATTTCACCTTTTGCTGTTGTTTAGCTGAATGTTGTTTAGAAATTTACTTAAACGAGCTGATGTGGCAACTAATCTGCTTACGGGCACGGACAGCTTTGCTTCTTCTCCAGGCGTTTCTGCTCAGGCCAAGCTGACCAAGGCCTGATGCCTCCACGACTGCGTGCCATATGCTCTAACACCTTCCCTGCAGCCCTGTGGGCAGAGTAGCAGCGTGTGAAAGAATTGTTTACTGAGTAAGTATCACATCATCAACTGCTCTAATTTAATTTAAAACAGCCTTTTGCTTATATCAGCTGCATTTTACAAATTTGTTAGTAAGAACTTATTTTTTCCAAAGAAGGTTTATTTAAAATTTAAATTCCAGCCGCGTCAAGGCCTTTCCTTCCCTGCTGTGCCAGATGCACTACAGACTGGTTCTCCATATATCCTCCTTCCCACAGCTAGCTCTGCTGGAGTGCAATAGCCAAATACATTAGCACTAAAAAGAGCAGAATATATATAATAAAGAGACAGTCCACATCCTGAAAATACTGTCTGCAAACCTTAATCTCTCTTGTCAATGCTGTCAATCAGTTTGGCTAAAAGAGAAAGTATATGAGAACAGCCTTAGTCAACCAGCCCCACTAAAGACAAAAGTTTTATTCAAAATGGCTGAAACTGGCTCAGTTACACTGAACTACTGTTAATGAAACCTGAGGTATGAGCTACCTTGTCACGTCATATGCATTTTATGATAGATGGTAATAATAACACTTCTCCAATCACAGCTGTAATATTCATTTAACCAGGAAAACTCCTTTAGATAACCTACAGCGTAACCTTTCCTAAAGTAATTAAAATAGTAAAGTCATTAACTATTTATTTCATTCTGTATAATACTCATCTTAAAATTAGTTAATGTTCCCAGTTGAATATTATAAAACTGATTAGTTTTCACCTTTCTGCAGATTCACCTTTGCCATCAGAACAAACTCCCTTGCTCTTTAATAAACTCCAGCAGCAGTCGTGCTGATTTGGTCCACTGATGTCAGCATATGGTGCAGAATGCGCAGCCCTATACTAACTGATAATTCCAATATACTCTGTTTTGGGGGTAAAATCGTCTCTGACTTATTTCCCCTGCAAGTGCTTTTGTCTGCACAACCAAGGCCATCGCTGGAGGCCGTTCCCCAGCCCGGGCACCGAAGGCTGGGATGAACTCCTTCCCAACCAAACATACCAGTTGCTCAACATCCAAAGGAAGGAGGTTTGGGTGGACAATATTGATGTAACTGATGTATTTGGATGGGAAACTCCACCCGGAGTAATGCTAGTTTCATGTTTCATAGCAGCAAAGAGCTTAACTTCAACTCTTTAATTTCATTCAATTTTAGTTAGAATTTTATGGTGGTCAATTCTAATTCATGCTATTAACAGCTTAACTTCATCAACCACTGAACAACGTGGTATTTCCAATGCAAAATTATTGAACAAATTCCCCAAATGGTTCTGAGATGTGAGTTTCCCTTGCAGTTCAGCTTGAAAATAAATACTGAAGAGCTGGAATCTTGTATGGGTTAGAAATTATGTTTTCTACCAGTTTTAATGAGTATTACATGACAAGTAGTTGGGACTGAACTGAGATCTGCCAGACAGACTGTGCCACCGTTCCTCACGGAGATGCTCTGGTTGGGTCTGCAGCGCTGCACACGAGCAGCACGTCTTTAACTTATGAGCTGGAAAGCCTCAAGGGGGAAGCGCAGGATGATTTCTATGAAAATCACCTGATTTGAAATACTAAAACTGAATGTGGGTTAAATGTTGCTTTTTACAGACTTATCCTATAATTTCACAACCATTTGTGAGAAGATACAGTGCAACAGTCAGAAATATTTGTGGGTTATACATAAAGGTAAAAAAGAAACAATTCCTTCCCATCCGTATGAAGTAAGAATGCAGTAAAAAGAGGAAAAATTCCTTCATCTGCTCACAAGGCATCAGGATATCACACACGCATGCCTCAGTCTGGGAAGAAAGGGCAGGACTTACAGAAAGGCAAGTCTTCCTCATCTTCCTCCGAACCGATGGAGCCGTGCGGGCAGCGCCTGTGCTGGGGAAGTCCTCCTTGCTGCAGGGCATCTCTGGTGGCCTGAGCAGTGACACTGTGTGGCATCTGGGGACGTCACCCGTCACTCCCGCAGGCCTGCGCCTTCACACCCGCTGCCTTTCGGTGCTCTGCCACGAACCACCGCCGGGGTCCAGGTAGCATTTCCAAGCAGCCACTGTACGTTGGGATATTTACTGCAGCAAGGTGCAACTTTCATTAGGGAAAGTGTTGGGGAGGAGGAGGAGGATGTTCATCTTGGGAAGGCCTCACCCACCACTTGCAAGTTATGCTCTATACCATCCCAAATAAAATACTGATAAGCATAAAGTCACACGAGTGCACAGTATCCAAGCATATGCCTTGCTAGCACCACGTGCAGGTGTGACCCTTCTCGTTCCTGCTCTCAATGCTTCCCTAGCGATAACATCTGTGATGGCTTCAGCTTCTTCTGGCCCAGGGCCACGCTAGGACTCGCATGGAGCTGCTCGTCCTCTGCAGCTGCTGACTCTGTGCCACAGCACTGCTGTGCAAGACACAGCCCTATCTTCTCTAAGCATGGCTTATGTTGCAGATGTGGAAGTATTAAAGTGCTTTTTGCTTGGTTTCCATCATTTCCCTCTCTACCTGCTGTGCAGTCATCTTTGGAGCACGTGGGCTGTGAAAGCAAGGACATACATCTAAGGATGATTGCACAGGAATCGCAAATCCAAAGACTACAGGACTCGCAAATAGCAAGGAGGAATAACATCATATAACATAACAAAGTTATTCATTAACTGAGAAGGTGCACAGTTTATTAAATGCCATAGAAAAGGCTGAATGTTTTTACATCTGTAACCAAAACCAACAATATTTCTTTCAGAAGGACAGTAGCACAGGATCAAGTTAAAAGAAAATACATTACAGAAGTCGCTTCAAGATTACTAGGAATCATCTAGATTTATCACAAAACACTAAGAAATTAACTGAAGCGTTTTCTGTATCACTAGCAATTGGTTTTTAGAACAGATTAGGGGCCCAAAAAACACATGAAAAAAGCTGCTATGGACAGTTCGCTGGCAAAGGACATGGCAAGTGCCGTCTAGCAGGGACCCTCCTGGTCGTGATTCTGTTAAATATTAATGGCTTTGACAACAAAACTGAGGAAACTGAATGACATCAATCTAGGAATGATTACAAGTGCTTCAGAGGACAGGCTTAGCATTCAAAGTGACCTTGATAAATTGGAAAATGATCTGAAATCAAAGAGATAAAATTCAGTACAGACAAGTGCAAAGAACTGCACCTACAAATGAGAGAGAAACTAATATTCGGACACCAAAACGGGGATCGCTGGCTAGCCAGGAGGATTGAAAACAGAAGCAATGAAAACAAACTGGACATGAGTTAATAATGCCAACTTGTCACACAAATAACATACTGGGACGCATAAAAGCCAGTGCAGTGTGCAAGATATGCAAAGAAACTCGCCGGCTCTCCCTGGTGCTGGTAACACATCGGCTGTCACAGGGTGCTCCGGCAGGTCCACTGCACCTCCGAAATGTGCTCACATTGGAGAAGGTCCAGCGACATCTGGGAGGTCAGGACCTGTGATCTTTATGGAAAGTTTGAACAAAGCAGGGTAACAGAGGAGTGGAAGCAGAACATGAAAAAAGACTGATGAACAACTACTCTGCAGCTGCTGGGAGGAGACACAAGTTCTGCTTTACTTAAAGCAAAGAGGACTAAGATTTAGACTGGCAATTAGGAGAAAGTGTTAACTATCCAGAAAGTTGTGCACTAGAAGAATGTAATTAGGGAGGGAATGGAATACCCTCCCCAAGGGTGGAGATGGAAATCTCATTTGTGAGTTTGGAGATGGATTTGACATGGCTTGGCGTCTGTCCGGCTTGGTCTAATTACACCTAATCCCACCTCAGATGTCACAGCAGATTAGCTGATCTCTGGAAGTGCGTTGCAGCGCTGCGCTTACAGGAGTCCTCTTTCATTGGCTCATGTATTTTGTGTGATATGTTGTTTACTTCCAAATCAGTAAAGAAAACCCAGAAGAGCCCTAAAACAGGTAAGGAATTATCCCTCACTGATGTGCTTCCCCCTTGAAAACCTGTATTTCTGAGATCTGCCTTCTAGCCAGCTTTTAATCCATGTTAGGGTACTTCATTGATATTATGCAGTGCTATTTTTGTAGTGCCACACCATGCAAGGCTGGGTCAAATCAATACATTTTAACATATTCTCTGTGTTAAAATCAGTTATATGACATGTTGTGCTTCTGTATCTGCACGGGGGAGATAAGCAGTGTATTGCTTTCTGTTCCATTTCACAGCAACAAATTATACTGGCTGGTGGTGCTTTCGCATTGCTCAAAACATCTCCCCAGCCCGCCGGTGTCACTGCGAGAGATTACAGAAGATGACAATCTCTGGCACAATCTGTCCTGCGCTGGTGATTTTCTGAACAATGATCAATTTGTAAAACTTTAAGTAAATGTTACTGCATTTAAAACACGGCCGTAAAGAGTTGGGATGGCATCTTGCAGGCATGCACGAATGCGGTGGTGCCTTCCTGGAGCTGCTGGTATCATGGGGGATAGCAGGGTGCAGAAAGTGCTTTAGGTAGCAGAGATGCCCAGGGACCGGCTGGATCCGCTTGTCCCTCCCCAGCAGCTCAGGCCAAGCACCGTGTCCTGGCAAGCTGCTTCCCAGGCTCCTTGCAGGCATCAGCCGGCCGTGTCGAGGGGCGACAGGGCTCCTCCAGCCAGGCTTTTCTCCCAGATTGCTCTGTAGACAAGCTGTCCTCTCCCCATCACTCTCCAGAGGAGAGAAACCTTAACCCTCCTCGACCGAAGCCAGTCTTGGTAGCCTCCTCTGCACCTCCTCGCTATGGGCTTCACCCAGGAAGACAGAAGAGATCCCAAGGGCAAAGAAGGAGCTGCAGCCCGTCCCACGCAGCCACGGTACCCGTAGTGCTCAACCTCATGCAGGACACAGCCACGGCTCCTCCACAGCACCCGGGTCTCAGCAAGGCAGCAGCACGCTCCCGCCTGGTCCACGCGAGCAAGAAGCCTCTCCCGGCCTTTGAGATACGGACCCACGTTACTGAAGGGCTGTCCCAGCATCATCCCACAAGCACGCGATTCACCTGAAAGCATAACGAGTCTCCACCTTCTGTGGATGCATTTACAGTTCTCTTGCTGGATTCCCTTAGTTTTGTTTCCTCTAGTTTTGATGCAGAAGCTGAGCCAGTTTGGTTATCGGGGACACTAGCACTTAAGGCCCTGAGCAATGCATAGCGCTGCAAAAGCACACAGCAAGCAGTTACGGGGAAACTGGATGACAAGCTCTTGGCTATGCTGGCAAGAAGAAGTAAGGAAATTGGCCCAGAGGGGATGTTTTCCTGAACAGCTTGGCAGGACGGAAGAGCTGTGTATCAGGGAACCATATTTGTTGAGAGACTCTAAAAACCATGGATTGGATGGTTAAACTTGCCCACATCTCCATCTCTAACGGCATTCCCTGAGACATTTCTAACCAGGCTTTTTTTAAAAAAAAAAAAAAAAAGAAGAAAAGAAAAGAAACCACTGTATATTGGAGAGGCTTAGAGATGGGAATTTGAAATCTAGACTAGTTCAGACCTGCAATAAGAGAGAGAGATCTGAGCAGCGAGGGTAAGTAGCCTCTGGAACAACTTGTCGAAGTTCACAGTGGATGCTCTGCTGCAGGCATTTTAAAATCAAGGATTGATGTTTTCTGCAAGTTGTACACTGGTTCAAACAGCCTGTGATTTTTAAAAATGTTGTATGGTCTGGACAACTGTCCATTTTAGCCCTGTGGTCTATTAACTTAGTTTTGCAGCAAAGACTGAGGATATTTGTGGGTCAGATTTGGATAGCTGGGTTGTATGGAAAGCATACCTTCTTCCCCATCTGTTGCTCCTGGGGGAAAAGGAGGGAAAGGTGCTCCCCAGCGGGAGGCAGATGAGGAACAGGATTTTTTTACATTCATTCTAGCATATGCATAAAAGATATCTCCCTTCACCTTTGCAAATAGGGGACAATGATAATTTGTTATGTGCATTAAAATTATTATAATCCTTTTTGGTACCATCAAGATTACATTAGGAAGCTCTGTGTTCCCAAGGGGAAGATTAAAGTGCAAGTCTAATAGCATGATTTGTTCTTTAGCAAAGCACTCTTGTGCAGCTTGGAACAAAATATTCCCAGCAGAAAATATCCTACTGTGCTTGTACAAATAAGGGGGTTTCATTACTCTACCAGTTACGTGGGAAGATGAGAACTTTTTTTCTATTTTTGTTGAGCAGTTTTCTTGTATATTGGAGAAGCTCGAAGGGGTGACCAATTCCAGAGTGAACTTAAACTTGACATTTTTAGAAGCTGCAAACAGGTATAGAAAAAAAATTGTGATTCTGAGACGCTGGTTGTAGGATCCTGTCCTGCCTACCAGCACCACCTGCAATATGAAACGTCTCAGACCAGAGCAACACAAGCCAAAGCAGAGTCTATGCCCTCAGCCCTTTTTTCCCTTCTTCTCCCTGCATCCGACTGCAAGCAGGTTTCCCGTTGCTGGTTGACACATTCCCACAGTCCTTCCAGCCGCTTCTGCTGGGACCTCAGGCGTCATGCCCTGCGCTTGCTGCATGGTTATAACAAACCCTCGGCTCCCAGCACGTTGCTGCTGGAAACCCCGCTCTCCAAGGGGATGCACCTTGCAGACGTTGCCTCCCGCTCTTTCCCTCTCTCTGCCCATGCAGAGGTTTGAACAACAGGCAAAATTAAGTCCAAAGGATGGGTCTACACTGGGCTTGCTGCCAAAGGCAGCCTTCCCTTTGCACGGCTGAGCGTAGCCTCATCACTTTGAGCAGACCGAGTCCAACCACAGCCAATGTTCGGGGAGGAATGAGAACCAGCTGCTCCCTTCAGCGGGCCAGCTAGCCCAGGTAGCCAAATTAGCACTTTAACTAGCTCAATACCAAATTCACCTTCTTCTCTGAGCTCTAAAACTTCCCGCTTATTTTTCTTGGAGGTGAATCACACAATCTTTTGCTAACTCTGCCTCCGCACTTCCCACCATATCCCAAATCAGCTCTGAGTTTGCTATGAAAGTCCTCAGAGAAGCTGAAGAACACACACAAAATTGTCGTTCCCGTCTGCACCGGTGGATCGTCTAACTGGCGATGCCTATGTCAATACATCCCACTCTCAAAATTTTAGACATCACATGAAAAATAAAGGGAGTGTAACATATGTCTTCCGATTCTTTAAGGAAAATGTTCTTTTTTCCTTCTTTCTCAACTCTCTCAATTTTCATGAAGAGTTAGTTTCTCAGTAACAGACTGCTTTCAGTTTTCAACTTAATTAGCAGAGAAACTAAACTCCTGCCAAGCTTTGTGCTGCTTCATTATTTAGCTAAAGATGTGCTGGGAATACTTGTGCAAAGCCAGAACAATTAATTTTTCTACTTCTACAAAGATGATGGAAAGGAACAGAGAATGACATTTCCAGGCACCCAGTCAGCAGAGCGCCCAAGATTGGCTTGAAGACCTGCCTGTTGCAGAGCAGCCAATTATTGATGCACAGCAGAGCTCCTGCACATGTATCGAAGACTTTAGGTCTCTTTCAGCTCCTATTCCTGTAAAAGACGGACTTCAAGAGGCAAAGAGATGGCAGGCAGTGCTACCAGCAGAATTCAAAAAGCAGGCGCAGCACCACGGAGCAGAGCAGTCAGAAGCCCAATTAACGCACAAGCTCTATCTCTTGACCAGAAATAAGGATGCTTGCTCAAAATGAACATTATTGACTCCTTTTCCCAACTGATCTATTCTGACGGCAACAGTAAGGTATCTCTCTTGTCGTCTTTTCTTCCTAGCAGATTTCCTCTGCTATTTATATCGTGTCTGGCTTGTTGCTCGTTTTCCTGTTTCTCTACTATTTCACCGCTTTAAAGCATAGGTTACAATAGCCAGAAATACAGCAGCTTCCATCAACGAACAAACAAACAAACCAACCCGGCAGCAATAAGAAACTTTGAGTCACACAAGCAGCAATTGCAGAGGTACTAACAACAAACTGCCCTTCCCGCCTCGCTCCCTCCGGCTGGGCATGGCGAGGGTTTGGGTAGCTGCTCTCCCGGCTTTGGCAATGCCACGGGAGCACACGAGAGCAGGGGAGGAGAAATAGCATTCTGCAGAAATACCCATTCCCGCAGCCGGCTCCAGCGCTCCACGGCGCCGGGAATGCCCCAAAACTGCAGTGCAATTCCTTTGAGCAAATGGTCACCGCCTGCTTTGCAAGAGACCTGCACCACTGTCCCGCTAACGTGCTGGGCCGATCAAAATGAGGATGAGGAGTGCTATTTTCATATCATGAAGGCAGCGTAAAGGATAAATCCAACACTGTCATCTCAGTTCTGTGTTCAGCCCTAACCACCCCATCCGTGCACTCTCCTTCCTAACAGGAGGATCAGAGAATTCAGCAGAAATAACTAGAGACCTGAAAAGGCTCTCAGAAAAAGACAGAAGAGACAGTTTTTTATCTGAAAGAGGGAAAAAAACGGAGGGAACAGCTTCACGAGGCAGTTCTCCAGACAGCGTGATCTCTGAGCCGCTTTCAGATGTCAGACACGAGCACGCAGGCGCAGCACGCAGAGCCAAAAGCTCCTATTCCCACTTGCATTCAGCCTCGCCTCTGCCACCAGCTACAGCGGCCAGTGGAAACATGGGCAACGCATCTTCTCGTTCATGCCGCTGCCCTTTTCTTGTCAAATATTCACCTAGCCACATTTATTTTTGCATACTTAGCTTCAGTGATGAAGTGGAAATAGAGAGGTAATTATCTACCGCACTCACCGTTCCTGTGTATTTCCAAAGAGAGATTGCTCATCTCCAGCTCTTTAAACTGTAAATTGCTCAGTCCATGGATTTTCGCTCTGTGCCAGGCTTTCATCTTGACTGGGACACCTGGCACTACTGGAAAATAAAGTATCCTCTGTAATAGTCAGAAGAATAACCTAAAAATGGGTATAAAGAATAGGAACAAAATACAGCAGAGAGTGAAAAATAAATGAGAAAATCATTTGATCAAAAAGGTGGCAAATTCAGGGCAATAAAATGATCATTCTCTTCCCTGAAACATATAATTAGCTCTAATCCTTTGCTACAAGATTTTATTGAAAACAAGGACGCGACAGGATTAAAAATTTTGAGCTTTTTTCTACAGCTAGCAGAAAATATCCAAAATTGCAGGAGAGGAGATTAAAGAGTGGGCAGACACACAGGCTTTGGAGAGCGTGCCCTTCTCCTGCCCGCTGAGCGAATCTGCCCGAAGAGAAGAGGGATGTCGGCACGCTACGCTGCAGAGGAAAGCCCTGCTTCAGCTGTGGCATCCTTCATCGCAGAAAGGGGAAACATCAGTGCTGCAGATTTGGTTAAACTGAAACAATTAGCATGTCTTCGTTTTCCTCAAGATAACTGAAGTTAATGGACATAGACAATATAGACAATTATAGAAGCACTTTTGTCCACTTTGCCCCATACAGTTGTGCCCACTCCTCATCCAACACACATCTGCCCACATGTTCATGATTAGTACTATTAAAATCCTTTCACGTACTTAACGTGCCTACGTGCTTGCAGAATCAAGGCACTGGTCATCCGCCTGACGTAGGATGCATGGAGTTACTTTCCCAAAGCTAATCGCGTCCCACGCACTGGCCAGCACTTATACCGCATACATTTGAGCGTTAAAATCTGCAATGGGGCAGCAGACCTCCAGGAGAAGGGCTGAGAGCCCAAAGCCCACGTTGTGTCTCCTCCACCACGCTCGCGCTGGCCATCCTTCTCGCGGGGCCATCCCGTCCCACGTGTGAGGGGCTCACGCAGGGCCCACGTATGTGACAGCTTGGTCCCGGTTAGAGAACTTATGGTCCCCCAAACCACCAGAGACAAGATTTGGCGTGCTGATAAGAAAAGCACTTTCCAAAGGCTGTGGCCTCTGCTAAAACAGTTGTCCCTTTCCACGCTGATGTCCTGGAGAACCGCAGGTCTCTGCCAAGACGGTCCCATGTCAGCACCAGCTCAGCATGGGAGCCATCCTCCTCCCAGCAGCCCGGGGCCTCTCAGGTGGGGAAACCTCAACATCGTTTAACCTGAGAAAAGTTTTGCAAAACTAGGGGACATGGGTCAGATTCTGCAATTAACTGTGTTGAGCCGCTCTGGAAAACAGGGCATTTACGTGAAATTAAAATGGATCGACCTATGACGATTTTGTCAAGATGGATCTCATCAAGATGGATTTGCATAAATATTCTAATCAGTGCTCTCATCCTGCCCCTCTCCTTTTAGTCAGTGATAAAGTTATGCTTTTCTCAGAAAATTATTCATGATGTTTATTCATGATGCTGTTTTTTTTCAGAAAGCTGTGATCCTCAAAAGAGCTGAAGCACCACGGTGAATACCGACCGAATACATGTGCCAGGCAGGACGCGGTAGCTACGACTGCAAACGGGGTACGAGATGAGCCGGGGACACTGAGCAAGTGGGGGGTGGCCTGCATTACTAAAACTGTACATCCAGCCCTGGTGCACCAGAATGCAACTTGACAAATAAAGCTCAGATAATTGCAAGAATTGAAGCCTGGAAAATAAGTTTTAGAGAGAGAGACAGGCTACAGGCACTTGACCTTTTTAATTCATCCGAGGGAAGGGTAACAGCCGATTTCATTGTGGTCTTTAGTACCATCACAGGGAGGTGATTCTCACACTAGACAGCTCTTTAATTTAGCAAAAAAAAGTCATAATGAGAGCCAAAGGCTGGAAGGTGAAACTAAACAAATTGAGAGCAGAAATAAAGTTAATTAAGCAGTGAGGTAACAAACCAAAGTATGGAGCAGATTCCCTATCGTTTGAAGTCTTAATTAAATGGTGTCCTGGCTCAGTAGCTACAGGCTTTGCGGGGGGCTCTCCAGTGGCAGTGGCCGGCAAGGTGGTGGGCTGGACAACCCTAATGGTCCTCCCTGGTTTCTTGCTACAACAGGACCCATGTGCAGGACTCGGGAACCTGTTTGGCTCTCTCCTCTGCCAAAAACTTCCTAGATACAAAAGGCTTAGCCTGGATTTGCCCTTGTTAAGTATTTAGAAGCCAATGGCAACTCTAAGCCTCGGTGCCAAAAATCACTTCCAAAAGTAGGTATTAATCATCTAAACTTTGTTGACTAGCATTTCTGAATGAACCAACGTCTAGGTGACTTTAGAAAGTGTTTGGGCCTCAGGTGGCTATGCCACGTGGTGAAGGCCGTCACATCCATAGGGACAAACTCTGGGCTGGGTTCGGTCCGGACTGTCGTCTGCCTTTCACCCTGCATGGAGCTGCCTTGCCCCAGGTGTAACCAGCACACGCGAAGGTTTGCAGACAGCATGGACCTTTGAGCCTGAGCTGAACTAACAGCGTAGGCATCATCTGTCCTTAAAATAGGTGTAACTGCGTTGCCCTTTCACTTTGACAGGCACAGAAAGATCCAAATACTACCAAGTACTTAGCTATCTAGTAATGTCAGTGGTCATCTGAACTTCCCAAAATAGAACGTGCAGAGAGCTAAAAACACGGGAGAGGGGAAGCTCCCAAGAGTGGAAACCTTTCAGATGTGCACCTAAAAAATAAAATAGTCTGAGAGCTTCCTTTAATAGCAGGGACCATTTCAGACCACATAGGAGAAGAGGCAAGGTAAGAAGCAACCTTGAGAAATGCCAAAGGAAGGAGAGGATGCTCACCCAGGGAACGGGATGGTGAGCCCTTCTCCCATGCCCCCAACAACTGGGCAACGCTGGGTAACTTTGAGCATCACCACATACATCAATGAGATTTTTAGGACTCCATATAAGCAGCTTTGCCAGCTCCAGATGCTGAACCACCCCAATCTGGGGCACTGTCAATGGTTTTGATGGTCTTCTGGCTAAGAAAGAGGCAAACTGGTTGGAGAGGGAACAGAAAAAATGGGAACTGTGGGTGCAGCGAGCACATATTACTGGTTTTGGGGCATACGAAGTGATGCAGAAAAAAGGAAAAACAAAGAAAGTTTCAATGTTGCAAGACACAAGGGAAGCAACAGACATTACTGGGCAAAACACAGGGAAATGGAATTAGCAGAATACAAAATGGAAGTGGGAAGCCCTCCCAAGTAAATCATAAGAAGATTTCCTAACCCATGTACCGATGAGAGATCCTTCATACAGCGGACAAGAAGTGCACGAGTCTGAATGACCAGAGAAATGCTCGGGTAAACAACAGTAAAAGCAGTATATGAAAAAATAAAACATTGAGGAATGAAACTCCAAGGAAAGGGAAAAAAGTGGCTGAAGAAGAAGAGATGGAGAGTTAGCACTTTGTACAAGGCAAAAAGGCAGTATTTTTCTAAATACATCAGGTATTTTGGAGAAATGGCTGCCACTTCCAAGGTCATGGGCACAACAGATTTCAGCTGGAGACATTGCTGAGAAATGGCATCCAACCCCTCCCTGCAATGTGATCTTTATCACCACGGTCACACCAGAAATAGCTACATTTTCCAGGGAGAGCAAACAAAAATAACTAAATCAGAGGGTAAACAGAAGGGTTTTCAAAAAACCACAAGGAAGCAAGAGAACCTGCTTTCAGACTAGACAACAAGCAACCCACTGTTCTGAAGGATGACAGGCAAATGCAAGTTATAATAAAAGAACTTAGTTGTTCATTTTACATGGTTGAAGAAAAGCCATACGTAAAGAGAGACTGAAGCCAGAACCAGAAAACTAAATCTACCAAAATTAATACTAGCACGACCTCCCCCCACCTCCGCAAAAAGCAAACAGAATTTTGACCAGGCACAAATTAATACAGGCATATATTGTACAGAAAATAATGATATAAAATGAAGTGAGGAAAGGACACACCACCTCATCTGACTTCACAAACTCCTTCAGGAAAGCATATGATGTTTCCATGGTCTCCACAGCCCCGTTTAACATGTGGGACCAAAAATTACTAGCAGACAGCTGTTAGACTCAATGACACACGCAATCGTGCTAAACTGGGTCAGATCAACATAGTCTGGTTCATAACCTACAGAAAATGTTGGGAAATGGGAAATATACACAGGGGCATATACATCCATGTTTTGTAGGCTGCTGTGCATGATGCATTGAAATGACATATGGCCCTTCCTCGCCAGGAAGGATGGAAAAAACATTAACAAGAGTAGGATCTGAAGGTATACAAAAAAAATTGATGCACAGGAATGATACTGCGTTTCTGTCAAGGAAAGGCACCCTCGTGACTAACTGCCTTGAAGGACACCAACATATAGAGAAGCATTTAATTTCTCACTACAGAAGCCAGGGAGACTATTTCACATTTATGTAAGAATCTGGTCTTGTATTCTTCACCACCTTTTCTATTAAATTGCTTATGCAGAAGTCAGACTTACCGGTCTTCAACTTCCAGGCTCATCTTCGCCATCCTTTCAAAAAACTGATGTGTGATTAGCCACATTTCCATGCTCTGGCTCCGAGGCTGAAGCAAGGAGCAGGCTATGGGCTAATTAGCAGTGTTAAAAGGTATGGTGCCTTGGCTCCTTCAGCCCTGGGTGAATGCCATCTGGCCCTGCTACTCTGTTGTATTTATCAGCTTGTTCTACAAGGTCTTCCAGAGGACTTAGGCAAGGCAATTTCTCAGACTCTTTGTCTGCAAAGTGCAGCTCCGGTGCAGAAACCCTCACCTCTTCCAGAAAGCATTGGCACAGAGTTCATCATGCTTTCCTCCAGTGGCCTCGTTTTCTTTCATGCCTTGATTACCTATTGGCCTCAGCAAGTTTCCAGCTACACCTCAATTCTCATCCCCATAAAGAGAATTTTATTTTCAGTCTCCAAGCCTTTTCTTCCACAGAAAAAGTTTGAGCTCAGTTAAGTGTAAGTGTGCAATAGTTTTCTACTGTTTAAACTTTTCTTCTATTTTCCTCCTTTAAACAGGATCTCCTTTTTGAAGGATAACTTCTCACTTTTGCTTTCCTTTGTAAACACACTGGCTCTCATGGGGGTCAAGCTGGAAAGGACAAAGAGATGCAAAAGGGGAACGTGTCCTTAGAGAACTCTTCGGTGGGTATAACACACGGTCCGAGCCTCCAGCCTGGTATATTTTAAATGATCTCTATATTTTCTGTAAACATTTTGCTGTATTATCTGATCCTTTAATTATCTTACTCTGTTTTATATAGCTCTCCTTTTAAAGCAAAGTATTACTATCATGGATATTTTTGGCTTTCAGCCTTCTACAAGGATGTTTTAGTTAGGTTTATTATTATCTCTCCTACAATATGGCTCTTTGATAGCTCTATCTATAACCCCATTTTAGCACTGCTCAGGATTAAATTACAATTGCTTTATCATGTCTAAAAATGGACTGCCTCTGTGACACCCATAAATAACTGAAATCTTTTATTACTTAAGTCTTCACAGCCTCTATAATCCTCTTTGGCATTTTACAGTCCCAGATATCATCATGGTCAAAAGATTAAAACTAGAGTTAAGTCTCTGTTTTTCCTGGTTAGGTCTGGGATTTCAGCCACACAGAAATGCTGTGATGCGCATGGATGTAACTACCTATATGTCTGACTCTGTCTTCATCACAGTATGGTGTTGCTGCACAGCAGCACGAGCTGCTTCACCATGCTGCAGATCAACCTGTATCAGCTGCACAGCATCCCTTTCCTTCGCTGTCCTGCACTCAATTCCTGTATCCATTGCACCAGTCTCTCTATTTCAAGCTCCCTCTGCCACCAAGGCTCAGCCAAGCGTAGTGTACAGGTACCCGTCGAGTTCATGGTCTACCACATCTTACCAAAGCACCAAAAGGTCTTCACACTGCACCATGGCAGCTCCCCTGGGACAGCACAAGGCTTGCAAGGTTTCTCCGAAACTTTTTCAAGGTTTTAGTCACTGGTCAGAACTACACATTTGGTGACATTCACATTCCACCAGGACATTTGATTTCCTCCTGCTCAAAAAATAGATCTCCCACCCTCCCTCTTGCTCTGCCTCTGTTATTCTGAGGACTGGTCACCTGGTAGCATCCTCCCAACCCTACTAGCACAGCATCATTCAGACAGCTCACAGCTTCTCTGGGGGGTTATTTGGTTGTTGCTTCTATAAAACCTTTCTACGACCACTCAAGCTACTTGAGGAAGGCTGGCAGCACCCACCAGCCGCATAACATGCAGCCCTGTGTGGTCTTCGCACCCAGCATCCATGACCGGGTGGTGCTCCCTGGGGTACTGCAACACCAGCTGAATTCTGCCAACCTCTTTTCTCCCAGCCTTGAAGCGATTCCACTCTTTTTGTGTTTATTTTCCCAAGGATTTGGTGAGGGGGACTTCTGGAAACGCCTCTGTACAGGTGAACTCCCTCCTTATTTTGCCAGCTCAATCCTCACCGAGTTGCTGGGACTGTGAAAGAGCATCACTGGGTCCAGAGGAACCAGAAAACTTCAGGTCAGCACATGGGAATCACCACCCAGGAGGCAGGGTAGGGAGGCCCAAAGCCCTAGCAGAGTCCTATCCGAACCATAGGACATTGGCACCAGCAGGAAGGGAAGGCCACTATGCGACACACTCTGATCTGCTCATCAATTATACAGCGGACATGATTTCAGCAAGAAGATTCAGCATTCAAACAAGAGCGTTTCACATAGATATACAGGAACCACATTTTTATACCGCTGGCAGGTAATAGTAATCTGCTCAGGTTTAAGAGTCCCTTCAACAAAATACCAGAAACAAGTTTTGAAGGCTGTGCGGACTCACAAAAAGATGAGGGCTGAGCTTAATGGAGAAGCACCTAATCGGAGAAAATAATTACCAGAACTAGGCCAAATAGAGGAGTGGATAAGAGTCCCCCCCAGAGTCACATCCTATATTCCTGTTGTAAGTTTATATATAGATGTCCTAGATAGCAAACAAATTAAGCTGCATTTGTCCTTTCTGACAGCTCAGCTATGGGGGAATCAAACATGGAACAAGCAGTAAAATTAGAGGCTTTAGCTCTCCTGTGTAGCTGGATCATGCGTAATGTTAATTAATCTCATATTTGACTTTGGAAATGCTTCCCGTTTGGGTTGTAGTGTTACTCCTAGGAGTTATTAATGAGTCCTGTTCTCTCTCCCAGTCATCGTTTCCTTTTACCAGTCATTAATTTCCAAGGAGCTGTTGCCCCTGTGCAAATCCCTCACTAGCTGTCAGCACCAGCTCGAGCACAGGGAAAGGAGCAGCTTTCTGGCAGAAGTGCTAAAGTTGTCTCTATCAGTTTTCCATATCCCATGTCTCCTTATTGTTCTTAGCAATTTAAAAAAAGTCAGAATGTGTTCACGTCAGCCAGCTCCTTCAGAGCAGGGCCCCTCTCTTCAACTGTCGTCAACATGCTATCAGCACAAGCATTTAGGCCAATTTACTTCTCTGGTTTGACTCAAGTAAAAATTATATATATTTCATACAGATCCACCACGAAATGACTCAGTCTAAGACTTCTTTTTTAGAAGAATTTCCTCTCAAATAAAAGTTTGTCAATAAAAAGCTATTTCTAACTGGCCTCCCACATCTGCTTCTTCTGTAAGAAGCATCATAAAATGCTGCATTCAAAGGACTTTCGCCAGAGGACTTTCCTCTAATAGGAAAGCTTGTCAATAACTTCACCTTTTATCTGTTCTTTTCAAAGCTTTTGTAAAGATATAATTGTCAGGCACATATAGATTTATTTGGCATCCCTAGCTAGTCCCGAGAAATTACGACCATGCCTTTCTGTCAAACACACCTTCAGCCAAATTGGTCTCCTGAAATTGCATACCGTCCTTATAAGGGAAGCTTTAGGAAACAACTTCTCATTTAAAAGCTTAAACTTTTAAATTTTAAACAGAGTTCTTAGATATCACTTAAAAGTATGTTAGAAAACAGAAATAAAAGTGGAAAACCTTTTCTTGGAGAGCTGTGTTGGAGATAGCCGTGTCTGGTTAGCCATTCGGATGTCTGAGTAGGTTTTTTGGTTTTGTTTGTTTTCTAAGCCTTTGCTAGCCTCTCGGACAGCCAAGGGCACTGGGTGCCATAGGTCACGCACACGTGCTACATACAGGAAAGCTTTTCTTATGAGAGAAAAGTGCAAAAACATGTTTCTCAGGTTATAGAGAGATGAACCCCTCAAAAAAGGGGTCTAGAAAGTCGCGAAGTGACTGAGGAGCTATTCGGCGCTGGCTGGCAGCAGATGCACAGGAGTGGGTCCAAAGACCTCCCAGACCTTGGCTGCATGAAGGTGCCCCCACGTACCCACAGCCACCATCTCCTGCTCCCAGCCAGCATCCCGGGTGAACACGACACGGGCACCCCGTGCTAGCAGAGGCTCCAGCCAGCGCAGCCCTGTGCTACGCTGTGTGTGTGCTCAGCTGAAGTCTGAAGCATTTTCAGTATTGGCACATCTATTATTATCCTTACTAGCGTAAAAGGCAGAGGACCTTCACGTTCCTCCCAGCAATATTCCCGTTGTCGAGTTTCTTAGGGAGTCCGGGAGTCAGCAGCTCTAGGACCAGTGCGACCCTGACAAAATTCATGCTATGTGCACGCTTACTCATCTTTACGAAAATTAATTTAAGAAATACCTACAGTATTTTACACCATGGACTGATAACATTTGGTTATCAGTTTGTAACCTGATCCAGTAAAAACCCGATAACTTGGGTGACTGGTGAAAATAGCATTAATCGAACCCATGCAAGCATATTCCACCTAAGGAAATCCTTGCAGTGTGCAATACTTACAAATTCAATTGAAATGTTGGGGGGGGGGGGGGGGGAAGAAATCTCTACGGATCACAGATGTGCACCTAGCAGACAGCTGCTTTAAGAGTCATAATCAGATTTTACATTTAAAATAAAATTGACTTTAGATTGATCTGGAAGCCTTCCTGAAAGCTGCCTATCTGCAAAGAGAGAATACCTTATTAGTGTGACTCCTTTCTAACCTTGCAAAACATGAAGTCCTAGAGCCATTTTCAGTCATTCCAGTAAAACTGTTTCTAGCAGAAGAGGGAAGCAGAATTTCTGCCCGCTACCTCTACTTGCTCTTCAAATTCTTTCTTTTCCTGTTATTTTTTTAAGCACTAGCCAACAGAATTCTCTGCCAATTTGATCAGCGTGTGTGACTGCTGCTTAAAACCCTTTGCTAGCTATTACTGAGGAAGTGCACAGCATATGGGAGCTGGGCTTAAGCATTGTAGTTCTACTCATCTCAGCTTTCCACTTTACAAGTAACATGCAGCATTTCCCGTTATTACAGCATGGAACGAGGCTCTCGCTGCTTTTGCATAAATCTGCTTCCTCCATTGCCGCATTCCTGCAAGTTTCAGCACATTAGCTCGCATCTTGCTGCTGCTGCTTCAGGCAAGCGTAGGGATACAGCTGAAATGCATCACAAAATATTAAAAATAATGATTTTGCACAAGTTTTGTGCCTCAGCATCCAATTTAGTTGGGAAGGAAAGTCTGCCTATCTTTTCTGTCTAGAGGGGAAAATAGAAAGCAAAACGGTCAGAATGGGCAGGATAACCCATAGTGAAGTTTTAGGTGAAGCAGTTTTATCGTTTCAATACAGCTTACTAAAAAGCACGCCCCCGAAGAGATGATTTTTTTTCAGAAGCGATAGATGGAACGAGTCCTCCTCAGAGCCGCATCCAGGCACATGGAGGACAAGGAGATGACTGGGAACAGCCAGGACAGATCCAGCCAGGACAGCCCGATGGAGAGATGGGGACCAGACGGCAAGTCCTGCACCTGGGACGGAGCAGCCCAGTGCAAGAGAGGAGAACGGGGCCGATGGGCAAGAAACAGCTCTGCAGAAGTGTGCCAGGTCCCATGAGTCAGAGGCTGGACAGGAGCCTTGGGCATGCCTGGGGCAGAGGGTGAAGTCCTGCTGCTGCCTGCTCAAGGGTTTTGGCCTTCCCACGCTCAAGGGTGCTGACGCGGGTCAAAAACGCAACACGCACAGCACCAGCCTCTTCGATCGCACATCCGTAAGCTATATGTTCCCCAAATCAGCTCTGCCCTTGGAAAGCCAGTGGGATAAATCAGAACTGGGTCATAAAGCGAATGCTGACTTCTTAAAGGCTAAGCATAATGTCAAGCAGTAAAATAACAAAAGGTTTTCCCTTCCCTGCATTAAGAAAAAAAAAATATCAAATAAAAATTTCCCATAAAACACAGGGATGATGATGAAACAGTAAAATATGTAACCGATTTTATCTTGCAGCTGATTAGAAGACTGTTAAAAAAAAGAGTGCAGTGTTATAATATGGGACAATACTGGGAGCAGGGAGGCCTTGAACAGCGTTCAGTGAGACGGGGAGGTCAGACACCACCGCGGGACCAGGACAAGGACGCACGGTGCCTTTTTAATTCTCCCCCATGTCCTTGCAAATGAGCACTGAAGAGATCCTGCATTTCATGAGCACTACAAAGTGCACTGGTTGTCGCAGGCAGGCGAGGACGTGCATTACCGGTTGGGCAATGACAACGTACTCAACCTCCTCGTGCAGAGGAGGAGCCGTGCTGGGGACAACGGTGTCCTCCTGCATGCGGATGCCCTGGGGACCGAGTCCTGGCAATGCAGCCCAAAGCCCACACGCAGCTCCCTTCGCTGCATCGCAAGGATATTCAAGAGCTGGGCATGACATCTTAACACATCTTCTCCACCACCTGGGACCACCCTATCTCCAATGTCATTTCTCATATTCCCTGCAGAAGGGCACTGCTTTTGTGGACAGGCCCTGGAGAAGCTGACAGAGGATTAGCAGAGCAAAAACTCTGAGGCAAGAAGCTTTTTCCACTTCTGCTAACTTTAAGTATTTCTTATTCATTGGGACTACTCAGAGGCTGAAATTCAGATTCACGTGTGAGTACCTTGCTGGGCTGCAGTCTGAGCTGTCTTCCTGATGAATAATGTCACTGCAGTAGTCTACAGAAAATTATTTGCGACCAGGGCATTTATCAGTTAAAATTAATCCTTCTCCAAGTGAAAATGCTTCTGCCTTCCAATTAGGCGACTGTGAGGAATGAATGGAAACAAAGGAAAATTGCTCACCTTAATTAGTCCCTTTGCGGTGCTTTTTGCAAACTCATCTCTCATCACGAGCTTGCCCGGGCTGCGGCGGCAGATCCGTCAGCGCTCGCACGGAAAGCTCCTCCGCGTCCTCCCCGAGGAGGTGGCCCCGGCGCTGCTCCACCAGCCCTCCCACGCGACCGCCCGCCGCGGCCACCGAGCTCCCGTGAGGTCCTGACCGAGGCTTCCAGTGTGGCCATGGCCACCGCGAACGTCACACCTCGCAGAGAGGGCCACCAGCTGATCCTTCCAGCGTTCAACATCCCCAGTCAAAGCAGGCAAAATAAATAAATAAATGCAAGGAAGTAGTTCTCTAGAAAATGTCACACTCCTGGTAGTCCTCTTATAAAACATACTTTAGCATTAATTCATCCTTAGGGGGAAGAAAGAAAACCTTGAAAGACCTTTTCATTCTATTACTTATTAACATATCTTTTAAGGATGTTACAAACATTGAATCATGCAGACATGCAAAGTGCCTACACTTCATATAATCAACATACATGAAAAGTAATAACTCTTTAATACCCCATCTTTAAGACTAGGTTCAACAAGCTGCTTAAGTACATTCTTTACTTTAGATGTGATCGTACATTCACCCTTTCCCAGTAAAGCCATATGCTTTGAGCACTGCTTAAGTTCCACTGACTCTGTGGGACTTAGAGCAATTGTAAGTTCTGCTGAATAGGGATAAAATTTGTTTTAAATTAAGCACACAGAAAACTACTATCAGACTGGTGCCTACCAACTATAAGAAGATGCAGAAAGGCATCTTAGTGCCACCATATTGTAGACCATTAAAAATGCAGGTGCAATACTCTTGTTTTAACGTCTCTACAAACTGACTCATATACCAGTTACAGTTATCTTCAGCTCATTAAATGGAAAGCAAGTTTATTGTCATCTTGCCTCGTAAACAGCTTGAAGATTCATAATTGGGAAAAACATACAGTAGCTTCCATTTCCATTTTTAACTTCTTCCATAAGGGCAAAAAGAATTAAACTATTCCCCATTCTTGTCTTTGAGAAGCTGGCGTCTAGTTCCACTGTGAACTACACAAAGAGGATTCATTTATCATATGCAACGTGTATGCGATTTAATGTGTGGATCAATCCCTTTATCTCCAGAAACACACAAAAAGTGCATCTAGACCTCTCTATCCCATATTCGCTGTCTGTTGCCAAGGCTCGCCACATCGTCCACCGCGGATTCAGACCTCAGAGCGTGGATAACACAGGAGATGCCATAAGCTTTTCCAGACAGGGCAGATGCAAACTCAAAGGATATCACGCCAGCCAGGCATTTTTTGGCATGCGTGAGCTCACCGCACACCAGAGAGGTGCATCCATCACCATTCCTCCATGCAAACACAACCACGCTGGGCAGTGCTGCAGCTAGTTGCAAGCCACAGCAGTGATATGGTGCCCTTCAAGGTGCCTGTGTACACATCCTACAGCTACATGTTGCATTTTCTCCACCCATTTGGTCAGTGCTGTGCAACCTTTGAAGTAGTTTGACATCACCCATCAAAGATACTTTTGGACAGTATATACAAACCACCCACCGGCAACAGAGCCACCCACATCAAGGCAGCGCTTGAAAAAAGCTCCAAATATCAGAAGCTACTGCTGCGTCAGCCAACACTTCATTAGCAGGAGGCTAATCAATCGACGTCCTCGTTGATTCAATTATCAGCACGCCAGGTTATGGGAAGTTCCCAGGAGGTGTCTGCACACACGGGAGTCCCCAGCAAGGGGGGAGGCTTGCAAAGACAGGTTTTGCCCCCGCTAACAGCTCCCCGGCTGGGGAACGCGGCCTCCAGGACACGGCTCACCTGAGGCCGTGGCCCCAGCTCCAGCAAGCCGTAAATCCATCCTGAGAGCACTAATCCGAGTGAAGGGCAGGACATTCTGGGAATCCATCCAAATACAGGTAGATAGTAAGGCACCTTATTACTTTGCTTCCCAAACCCAGTAACTACCTTCTGAACTTTGTATTTTAGCAGAAGAAAGGAAAAAAAAGAAAGAAAGAAAAAATAAAAAAGTCACTTCCAACTATAAATCTGGCCTTGCTTTAAGAGCCACTCCAAGGCGCTACGTCAGCATGCGGCCCCCTCCCCAGGTGCCAGGCTTTTTATGGTTACATTTAAGCATATTTTGTTTCCAGACTGTAGTAGGAACATGAATGACTCGCCAGCCCCTGTTACCAAAATCTGCTGGTTCCTCAATCTGCAAAGCAAGAAGCAACACTTCTTTTAGTAAGCTACTGAAACTCCAGCTATCTGACATGGCAAAGGCATCTCCTTTCTCTATGATGCTCCTACCCAGAGGCATTAGGTCTTACTGTCCTAGGCTTTCTACGAACAGAGGAGAAAAAGACAGCGCTGCTTAAGGACAGCCAGCACGCTACATCACCCGCTTGGTTTTCTCCTTGGCTTTGTTACACCTTCCTGAAGCAGGTTTCGAGTGCCGTGCTGCACCTTGCTCCACTGGCACACGCAGCCACGTTCATCCACAACTTCATCAACACCAGCAAGAAACACGATGAGCTTTCTTACCAGAGCTGCTGCGGAGATCTCAATGGATGTGACCATGGAGCAAATTGGAGAAGTGAATGCATGGTGCATTACTTTTGACTTCGATGTCATGTTTTGAAAACCCTACAGAAATTCTGTGCTTACAATGTTACAAAGAAATCATTAAAGGCCCTTAGAAATAGCTCCAATTCTAAACAGTTCCACTTTCACTCCCTACATTCAAGACAAGGGCTACAGTCAGACGTAAAAATGCCTCTGAAGCTGGAACGGAGGTTGTAGGTATTCCCACTCATGCTGCTCTGCCAAGGAAGGACAACCAGAAAGCATGCCACGTCTGTAGTTCTCAAATCACCCCCAAAGAAAGGCAATCATCTCCTCTCCTCCCCCACAATGTGTTTAAATTAATAAGGGTGTAATTCCATTGTTGAATTCTGATAATAACATCTCAAACCGCAAGAGTAAAGCAATTACAGAATTGTATATTCAAAAATTACCCTCCTAACTTAGCCCTATCTGACCCCCCTCTCCAATTAGCTCCAGATACCATAGGAAAATGAGACTTACTGTTTAGATTTCTGCTGTGATCTCAGAGGTTTCTGACTCCACATGCAGCCTTCTTAGGAGCTGATTCATTATTCACTTTTACTACCTCTAGTTGCAAGTCGAACTACAAATCCAGCTCAGCTCCGGGCTGGAGGTGCTGCTCCGCAGGGCCTGGGAAAGTTTCTGATCCCATCTCACTGAGCATCCAGGGAAACGCTCTAGCTGCTGGTTTCAGAGGACTGGACCAGCGCAGGTGGGCTGCTGTTCATGGTGAGCGGAGGGGAGGAAGGGTGGTGAACCTCTGCAGATCATCCTGTTTCTGAAGGAACCCTTGCCTTCCCTGGGAGCCTCCTAGATGTGCAGGTTCATCCCTCATGGGCCCAGCCCCGCAGCCCTCCCTAATTTAGGGGGCTTGTTCGCTGGCCAGCTGGAGCCTGGTGATGTGACTTTCTCCCAGAGGCAGTCAGGGTGTTTCGCTGTTTCTGGTCTTTGGGAGGAACCAGCAACTGCTGTTCCCAAAGCTCAGAAATCCCCACGTGAAGTGGAGAGCACTGGCTAGCACGTAGAGTCAGAGCAGCGTGGACAGCCTCACCTCCTCGGTGGGACATCTGAACTACCCTTGAGGTCTGTCCTGGCCCACTTCTAGCTCACCTCTTCCAGGTTCCTCAGGACCCACCCAGATCACACCAGGGTCCTCCTCAACCCAGCGATGCCCACATTGATTGATTGATTGATTGATTGGCAAGCATCTCAGCCGCTTGCATCTTCCTGGCTGGGGGCTGGCTGTCATCCTCCCGGGGGGTCTCAGGTGTGGGCAAGGAGAGCAAGGAGGGACCTGACTGCCTTCACCTGCGCTCAGCAGCGTGGGTGTCTCCCTGCCGCCGCACCTGCCCTGAACGCCGCGGCTTCCAACCCCCCGTGGTGCCTCGTGCCTGCGGAGCCCCGTGGGAGAGCGCAGCAGGGGAATAACGCGTGCCCAGGCTCAGAGCAGCTTCAGCAGCCTCCTCTTGTCAGGGCACAAAGACTGAGCCAAGGAGCTGGAAGTGCAGCAGAAAGGAAATAGGATTTTGCCAACAGAGCGGCTTCTGACAGGATTTATTTGTTCAGAGAAGCTGAAGTAGAACACTTCTAGCTGAAGGCAATGTTATTCCCCGTGTGCACCTGAGCTGCTGTTTTGGTCCATTTTGGGCACTCGTTCTCCCTCACAGCCTTGCCTATCCTACATAAACATTTTTCCTGATGCACCACTGCTCCTGCTGCTTCCTGAATCAAATTTTGGGGGAGTTTCTCTACCGTGAAAATGTCATGCTATTTTGCCTCTTTTTCCCATTTTGTCCCCTGCCACCAGACAAGGGCACAATGTCCCCAGGGCATCTGGGCTGCACCGAGGGCAGGCGATGCAGAGCAAAGGGGAAGGGGACGACCAGTATCCTCATGGATTGCTGAGACACGAGGAAAACTGAAATGACTTTCTGAATGCACAGGGGTGAACCCCCAAGTCCCAGCTATTGCCTAAACTAAAGGACAAATATTTGTCCCTGAATATAAGGTCAGTCCTTGGGTTTGATGGCTCTTCCCAGCTGCACGCACAGTTTGAGGGCAGGACAGCAGGAGAGAGAGTCCACTGATCAAAACATTTAATCTCCAAACCTTGTCTAATGACAACGTCTTTTTACAGCTTGACAAAATTTCTATTGATCAAAATTAAGCCTCGGCCAACGATATGCCAAATTGTGTTCAAGTTTCTAGGGACTGCAGCCCTCTAAAATATTTAGATCTTTAGTGGATGAAAGACAGTATTTACTTAATTTCTTGCCAGATTTCTGGAGCATCGTAAAGTGGAAAATTTTACTCCTGTTCATTTGTTCTTGTCTGGGGTAACTTGGGTTTCTTTCATGTCGATGGCAGCACTGACATGAGTAATAGCACAGATGAATTTGCCCTTTACTTCTAATGTAGATGCCGTTTCCAGCTGCAGTCAGACAATGCTTTTCCTAATCTGTACAGAAAACGTGCTCACCCAAGATAGAAATACATTAGTTTTCTCTGTCGCGCTATTTTTGATGCTGACACTTTGCACGTAAGCAATGAATCGGAAGATTTCAAGGAAAGGCCCTTCGTGAGGATGACATCCCCACGCAACCGCGGCGTTTCTCCGTGCTTCTCCGCGACGAGAGCAGCGGTGCCGGGCCTGGCAGGGCGGATGCAGCAGGACGCATTGCCGAGGGCATCACCACCGGCGACGGTGGGACGCAGACCCCGGCGGGCTGCCTGGGCGGCCGGCGCGGCGGTAGCACCGCAGAAACACCCGGCACAGACTGCCCTGGCGGGAACCCATTCAGCGTTTGCCTTTTCAAGAGTTTACAACTTCTTCCATAAATAAATTCTATCCGTCCTGGAGTCTGTTGTCTAATGATTTCTTACTACACACACGGAGTATAAAACATTTCAAGGAAATAGAAACGATGCAGAATTACAGCGGTGTATTTCAATTTTAACAGCCTGCTGATATTGGCTAAACAGATGCAGGCTTTATTCATCGCCGTATCTTCATTCTGACATACAATCTCTTTAAAATCCTGAGGGAGTCCCATTTTAATTTACAGTAATTTAATGATGATATTACACTGGAAATTAGAGTTAACTTTTTAATGGCATATATTCTTTCATCTGACTAGTAGAAAGTGCACTTGCAATAATAATCATTTAATAGAGCAGTGTGTGTAAATATTAAAGTATTCATAACAGTTTACTGACGTTACACTTGCAAAATAATTCAACAGCTTATTTTTTTAAAAAAACTTATCAGTGTATTCTACCTGCATGGCATGCTAATGCATTAAACTAAAGTGCTCATCATCTTGCCTCTCCTCATTTAAACCAAAAACTTGATTCTGCTGTTTTAACCTGAAATATGGAAAAGCTGCTAGAAGACTCCTCTACAGAGGATGCTGCATGAACAGCAGATATCTTTGGTGAGATTCACTTTCCGAACCTCCAAGCTGAGGAAAGATGCTTGGGGATTGCAGGGAGTAAATCCTATGCGAATCCATATTCAGGATCTATATTTGTGTGGACACCCCCTCGGCTGGGGATGGCACAGGCCGTTTTGGAGAATTAGGGGATGCTCGTGCTCGCAGGTGACATCCCCACCGCGCCCGAGGGGTTCAGCTGGAGCCCGTCTGCAGCCCGTATTCGCACAGCCGTGGGTCCGTCTGGGTCGCCGGCCGAACGCTTCTGATTTCCAGCCTCCGCTTTCACACCGGGAGCACCACAAGCCGTTCTGCACTGCTTTTGCATTATCAGTTCTGGCTTTTTTTCCCAACCTTTTCCACTCGGCTTAACGACTGCTTGCAGATGAAACTCCTCGCGTCAGGCTGCGCGTCCGGCACCACGTGCCCTTGTACCAGCAGCGTGTGAAGGAGTCAAAGTGCTCCGGTGTCCCCCCCAGAGCTGCTGTTTCTCCCAATATTTGATGTTTCACAGAAAATCCCTGCTCCTGGGGACAACCGATCATAAAAAAAAAATTAGATTTCATTTAAATAAATTAACAAGTATATTTTTAGCAAAGCCAGCTAGGGTTTGAAATTTCATTTCTGAGGGAAATTCTGAAAAAAGCAAGGAATGAAAAGAGTAATTTTGAATCAGAATGGAAAGCTTCGTTTCTGAAGCTTCCGATGACAGAAACACTTTGGGGGGAAAAATGGGGGATATCAAAACATTAGGAACTGTTTGTTTCCGTTTCAACGCTGTTTTCAGTTAATACGACCGGTGTATATTTAGTAAACAAGTCTTATAAAGTATAATGAAATTAAACAGACCGGCATCATGACATTAAACAGTTTTTAAGAGATGACACTAACAACCCCCCCCACTTTCCAAAAAGTTTCCATGCCATGTTTTTGATGGATAACTCCCATCAGAAAGCCCCCCCCCCGCCCCGCCCCGGTCCCTGATTCAGTTCTCAAGGCTGCAAAACTGTCATATCAGCAAGCTCCAAATGTTCATGAAACAGCAGAAAACCCCCCCAAAAAAGAAGTTTTGATCATTTTTTGACTACTAGACCCCTGCAATGCACAGACTTTCCTGCATATTTTCAGCGTCTGGACATCCCAGCTCTGCAGAGCCGCGTGTAAAGCACCAGCACAAGCGGGGGCTGACTATATTTGCCCCCAGGAGCTGATGCTTTCAGGAGGCAGCGGAGAAGCGCGGGGGCCAGGAGACGGCGAAGGAAGCGGCCTGGGAGGAGGGAAGTGCCGCCGGCTTCCCGCGGGCTGGAGCAGCCCGGGAGCCGCAGTGAGCTGTGCCCGTGGTTCGAGGGACAGCTGTGGGCTGGGGATTCAGCCGGCTCCAGGGAAAGGGACATGAGGTGGCTTTTGCATGTACCATGGTCGAGGAAAACCTGCATGCTCCCTGCACCCCTGGCCTCGCTGGCATACCATGGAGAACGAAGAAATTAGGAAAAAATGGTATCTTTGTTCTGCAAATGGACAGCCAAGCTAGAGGGTAAAAGCAGTGACTGCAGCAGGCACGTGCCACGGTGACGGCCAGATTAATCCCTGCACCCAGATCCTGCAAGACCCAGCGACCAGGTTGCTCCCGTGCGCACAGGTATTTCCACTCACAGCCAGACCAGCGGCAGCTGCCCACTACTCGGCTGGTGGCACTTGGCACCGCACTACCCTGGCTCACCAAGCCCCCGTCCAGAGACTTCGTCTCCTCTTGCATTTTCTCCAGAATTTGCTTTAATTGCATTTGCTGTGGGTCTCTAATGACAACATTTCCCTTAGGTTTTTTTATTCTCAAGATATCAAATCCAAACACCCTTCACTGTTTTATCTCGCATCTCCTTTGCCTCTTCTAACGCAAGCAAAATCCAACCCAAGAAACATTTATTCCAGAGGCATCCACATTTCTGTTCTAAAGCCCAGGTTCGCTCCTCCTGCAGAAGCAGCCCCAAGGCCTTTCTGCTCCCTGCTGTAGCCGCGCAGAGTAACAGCCTGTCTGTTCGGTATCTTCCCCGTCTTTAGAAAGGAGGAAAAAAAACTTTTAAGGCTTGCAATATTCATTTTAAAGCTTTCTTCAGCAGTCACTGACCTAAATAGAGCTGCGTTTCCTGCAGTTATCCTGCCTGCTCCGGCGCTCTCCTGAGAGGGCAGGAAAGAGCCGAGATTCAGGTCTCGCTCGTCCAGGCAGCGGTAGAAGAAACGCTCTTGTTTGCGGCTTGGCTCATTTCTAACCCACCTCATCTTCCCTCTTGCTGGTCCTGGAGGAGCCCGGGAGAGGCGGATGAGCAGGAAAGTGCACAAAACTGCCCATTCTCCCACTCAAAATCCTACCCCTGGACCCCGGGCGTGTGGGGAGCCTCCTCCAGCTCAGGCACAAGGTCTTCCAAGGAGGTCTTCCGAGGAGCTCCGTCGTGGTCTTTCACCAGCACCGTGACCTTGGATTTCGGAAAACTATTCTGGCTGAAAGACTCAGTGAGCTTGGAAATACCTGAAGCATTGCGTTCTGACATTTCTTCTAGGCTGAAAAAGCTGATGTTTTTAGAAATAGCATGCAATTCCAAAAAAACCCTTTATTTAAAAAATAATAATCAGGTCTAAAAAATAAAAGCAAAATTTGAAAGCTGGAAACAAAACTAAGTGCTTTCTCTGACCTACAATTGCTTCCCCCTTCCAAAAATACATACTTCACTACTTTTTCTGGAACTGATTAGAGAACTGAGAAATTGAATATTTATATGGTGAACTTAGCATTGATTATATGAACTATGACTGTAAACAAAGTGTTTATCCAAAATTACTTGTCTTGTGCAAATAGAGAAAATATTTCTGCTGTCCTTACTCATGCAAATAACCTTATTGGCTTAGGTAGCTCTACTCAGCAGAGCCAGGTAACCAGGTTTGGGATCTGAATATACCATCAGAAGAAACAAATGCTCATGGTGGTTAATTGAAAAATCTCCTAGCTGTATTTTTCATTAGCCCTTTCATAAACCGATTCCTTAGGAAATTTTAAGGACCTGTTCTGTAATTAGCATTCAGTAGTATTCTTGAAATAGAGCTGGTTCTTTTTGTCTGCCAACATTCACTTTAGCTCAGCAGCAAGGAAACATTTCATGTGTGTTATAACAGCAGGTCCAGCCTAAAGTCACAATAATTTATGGAAATCCTGCCATCAGCTCATTTTGTGAAAATTAATCTAATTCATTACCAATACTGCAGTTACTTCCTCATCCGCTCAGAACTGTGTTTGTATTGACTTCTGACAAAAGCGGCCGTCTTCTTAAGTCCAAAGATTATATCAAGATAGCAATTAAATCTGATATGCAAAAACCACTTTCTTTCATTCAGTTGTTGGTATTTTAAATAACAATAACTGAATCAGGAAGCATTCCTGAACCTCCCCCCTCCTCGCAGATAAAAATGAACAAATTGCTTCTAATCTTCATCCCCCTTCTCCCATGAGACATTTTGCAGTCGTTAATTGTGTGATCACATCGGTTCCTTCCGAGCATTGCTTCCAGCCCACCGTCGCTCATTAGGACCAAACTCCTCACGCAGGAATCCCGTCACCGGGAGCTGCAGCAGAGGATCAATAGCTCCTCGGGGAGAACTGCATTCGTCTCACCTGCAGAATAAACTCGTGGGGAGCTCTTTGTTTTCAAAATAACCAGATCCACTGAACTCCCACGAGCTTCTAATAAAAATACAAATTTTTGGATTAAAGTGCGTCTGATCTTGCCTGAAGCCTCCCTGAAAGTACCTGAGTGCAGCGGGGGAAGGGGAGAATTACGTGAAAAAAGGGAAATATGCAGCGATAAAGCACTGGTGCTCACACAGCCTCTCCCCAGGGATGGGTGGGGGACAGCGGGCTCCAGCTCGCATGGGAGAAACCGCTCGCCACAGCTCTGAGGAGAAGTGGGGCAGTCTGCTAAGTTTTAATAAAAAAGGACCAAGCTGCCAGGTCTTTATGAACCAGCCAAAAAGGTCGATTTAGCGCCCTGGAGGGATAAAACCTTCTCCTTGCTGCACCTGTCCCGAGAAGGAGGAGAAGTGGGAGCACACCAGCGACGACACGCATTCTGCTGTCTCCCAACGGGCTACGCGACCCGCACGTAATCCCGGTTTCCATTTGCAAAAAACGGACAAAAAATCCACAAAACAAGGTTTTAAGACGTGTCTCACTTTCAATGCACTGCGCAGGCATCTAATCACCCTCACCGCAGCCCTCCTCGCGCAGGCGGGCAGGAGCATCCCTCTCCTCCTGCAGCGGGGGCGAAGCTGGGGCTCCCCGAGATCCCAGGCTCAGTTTCAGGGACTGGATCCAAAGTCTTCATTTCCCTGTTGCTGGAAGCACGGGATGGGATGCCACACGTGAGGCCACAGACATCGGGCCGGGGCCCGTCACGCTCCTCCCCAGCCGGCCTTGCCTGCTGCTGGCTGGAGTCATCTTCCGGCAGAGCGAGGGATAATTGAATTTGCACCCTGGTGTATAATTACCAGTCTGGTGCTTGATGACATTAAGAAATAATTATTTCAGAATTTAAAATTCATATTTAGCAAGATAGCGCTGAGCAGCAACAGTTGGGCCCTAATTAATTATTTTCCAGGCTCAGAAAACTGAAATGTGGTTAGTTTTGGCGGGGGGAGGAGGGCACTTGTTTTTTATTTATTTATCCCTGATGGCTGCATTTGAGCAAAGCAGTAAAAGAGGGAGTTGGGAACTGGAGTCAAAAACAAGATACCAGCACTTGTTTTGTGGCTGAAATATTGCATTGCAGTAGCTCCCACATGTACAAGATCTGTTGAGTCTGGGGCAGAGAAGATATTTACATTTCTATAAATGAAAGTAAAGACATCTGGCCCGACAAGAAAAGCAGGAATTATTGTATAAGTCATTGCAAATGAAGGCTATGCCCAATATCTCCTTGCAGGCTCTGGTAGCTCTACATCTTCTGAACCAATGCTTTCTACAGTCCTTCCCCTCCCACACGAGCCAATTGCGAGGGAGATGAAAGGGAAGGACACGGCTCCCCTAGCACCGCTCCCAGCCACGACCACCGATTAGACAGCCCTCGAGAAGAGATGGATGAAGACTGAACGCTGTTGTTGAAACCATACCCAGGATGGAAGTATGGACAACCGCGCAGAAGTCACTTATCATCCAAGTGATGTACTGCTACATGTTTCATAGGAAGAAAAGGAAGGAAAGTGAAATATTTCATCCATTCCAACTCATAATTTTCCAGTAAGTACACTTTACTGTAGCAGTTCTCAGGCAAAAAACATTAAGAAACTGTTTTGTCCACCCCAGTTGCAATTACCGAGATAATTACGATCAGCACTATTTGCCAAGAGATCCAGCTGACTCACTACTATTTAAAACCTTTAAACCAAAGTCAGACTTAAGTCTTTTGAGACACATTTCCACTTCATCCACCATTAGCGAGCTAAAGGCAAGCTTTCCTCTTCTCTGGTCTGTGTCATGAAAGAGGTCAAATGAAAGCACCCAAGTGGTCACATCTTGCCTTAAAATTAGCAGGTCAGAGTCTGCAGAGTCTGCAGCCGACCAGACTCCTGACTGCTGAGGCCTTTGTCCATCTGGCGTTCCCTGACCCAGGCCTTGGCTTCTTCTCTTTGGGGATTTCATGCATACAAAGAGTAAATATATTCTTACACCCATTCACGCTATTGAATTGTGTCAAATAAAATTGAGCTTTGGAAAATATTTTAAAAAGTAGAGTATTGTTGATGCATTATTGACCTTCCTGTTATTGGTAAGACAGTATTTAGACATGTAGCAGCACCTAAAGCCCTAGGAGAAAACAAAAAGAAGAATTACCTGTGTTGATGAGAATTCCAGACATAATTGATACCTTTGCACAGATTTTAACTATTCATAATGGAAGTAAATGTTCCATTAGAACAGTGCCATGGAACAGTAACTCAAAAAAAAGAAAGAATTTTGTACAAGTTGTGTTTACTTTTAAAAGCACAATAATCTATTCTGCTACATTTTCTGTATTAAATCTCATCCTGGCTTGAAATTTTCTTTTTTTTTATTGCCATGGATGACTCATTTTAGAAAAGAAGATGCAATAAAAATTGTTTCTTTTTCCTACCCCCACCTATATAAAGTTTTCAACGAAGCCACATGAAATCTATTAATTCGCTCCTGAAGAGCCAAATGTTGAAAAGCGCCTAAATGGATCTTGAAAGTCCGAATGAAGATGGGTGCCATAACTCAGCACTTTGAGCATCCTTAGTCACTAGGAGCAGAACTCCCCAGGGCCCGTACGTAGCCGTGCACGACTGCAAGCCCTGCGGGCTCTCCTGGGCTGGGAACACCCACAGCCCTGCTCCAAACGTGAGAGCTACGACTTTCCTAAGGGCATTGCAGGACTGAGGACTGGGCCATCTCCTAGGCATGTTTTGTACATTATCAAAATCAACAGCTGCTGAGATAGTTAGTACACAGCAGTACCTGGGAGAGCGACAGTTTTTCCCGGCATTTAGGTTAGGAGCTATCTAAATGGCAAAGGGCGGCAAATGTTATATTGGCAGTGGCTCCTGCTCTGTATCAGGATAAGAAGCAAAGGATAAGAAAGTAAAAACAGAGTAAAGCATTCTTGCAAATATAGCTGAAATAAATTGAAAATACAATGTTTCCGCATCTGGTTACAGCTCACCCAAGGGACTAATTTCGCAGATCACTATGGGCAGGTGAGGGTGGGGAGCTGTCTCCATACATCTGCTCTAGCTCATACTCCTAATGCCTGAAAAGTTTTCGCCTTCTGCTCATATATAATCCAGAGCAAGAATGTGAAGGAAGCAGCCCCTTTTGGCTCATATACCACGGACAAAATTTTGCCTTTCCATTTATAACAGCATTTTGATTCAATACCCATTTCCACTGTTTTGAGAGGGAAGCACACCAGCCATGCTTCCCCTCTCCCCCTTTCTCGGGGATCTGCATTTAGACAGCCTGGATCTAGTCATGCTTTGGTGTCACAAATCTGTAAACGCTCTTCTACGCCAAGTCCCATCCTCCAGCATCGGGCAGGGAGGCAGCCTGCCTCTCTCCACAGATTCCCTGCTGCCTACGGGCTGGGAGAGGGGTTGCCGCTGCGTCGACAAGGTTTTTAGGCACGTAGCTGGGTGTCCGTGTGTTAAAGGAGGGGTGTCACTGGAGCTGCACCGAGGTTTGGTCCCCGGCCAGAGGAAGGATCACTCTGGTGATGGCAGAGAGGCGATTAGAAGGGTGAACAAGACATTAACTCTGGCAGATGCTCAAGCTGCAGGAGCTGCTAGAGAACCAAGCGAGGAGTTCATCCAGGCAGCACACAGACGACAGGGGTGGAGGGGAAAAGGGATAGTTTGGAACTGTCACCATAAAGGCAATCTAAAGTTACTACCATAACAAAGTCATCTTATATTGGCATCCCCTTTGCCACATAGGATCTGAATCTCTGTCTGGAAGAACACAGCAGGGTCAGACATGCAGAAAACAAGAGGATTTTGCTAGACCTTGAGCGAGTCCTGGTCGAACTGCCTGGAAACCCACAGCTGGTCAAGGGAATGCCTCCGCGGGCCAGGCTAAAGGCGTAACATGGGCTGGCGAATGCTGGAATGGAGAATAAATAAACCAGAGTCGTCACAAATGCGAGACTACGCACGGAGCGGTTCCCACAAAGCAGCAGTGCAGCGCGGTGCCGGGGCTTCCCAAGGTCTGCGGCAAAGGCACAAAAACGTCGGGGAAACGGGCTGACGGGAACCTCACGAAGTTCAGCAAAGGGAAAGGCCAAGTCCTGCCCGGGGGAGGAACAAGCCCAGGCACCAGGACAGGCTGCAGCTTTGCAGAGAAGGACCTGGGGGTGCTGCTGGACACCAAGCTGACCATGAGCCAGCAGTGCATCCTCTCTAGCATCAGCTTAGGGTAACACCACGGAGCCCAAAACGCCCACCTGCCTGCCTCTCCTCCCCTGCAGGGCTCTGGGCCAGCCCAGCCCAGCCTGGTTGGCGTTGGTCAACCCGCAGTCAAACAAGCCCGTCAGCAGGTACTCACCTCCACTTCTCCCCACTTGCTCCAGGCTGCTTTGAGCTCCCTCCTTGAAAATAAACTTGTCAGGGTGTCTGGGTATTCAGGCGCCCATGTCAGCCCGTTCAGGTCTTTGGTGGTCGGAGGACAACCATCAGGGCTGGGTGATTCCCACTGCCCTGGTTCTAGCCAAGAGGTGCCTCAGCGCTACGGGAACCAGCGGCTTCCACCTACCCTCACGCTTTTGTGGCAGTTTTGTTCAGCCAGATGTATTAAGGTACGCAAAGACAGTTGTCCCACATCATAACACACTTTATTGACCCACGAGGGTTCAATAGCTGATGCTGACTTAGTGCTGATACGAACTTTCACTATAGTTAAGGAAAGTGGATATTACCAGTTCTGCCTATTGGTGATATTGATTTTGGTTGCCCTTGCTCTAACCGCCACCCAGACACATAATAAACAGCCCTGGCCCCAGCGGATGAGAAAGAAAGAGGCGCAGAGGCCCTGGGCTTTGCAGGCTGCCGGTGAGGTGCCACAGGCCAGGCGTCCTGGTCCCCGGAAAAGAACCCAGATGATGTGCACGGCAGAATGGAAACCTTCGCTTTGATAATATTTAACTGCTTCAACAATGTGAAAGCAATATAATAGAGCAGAATGTTAAAATATACAGGTAGAAGATTCCTGAAGAGGCCACATGGTCCGTTTGCTGCCGCAGGGTAGGATCTTACAGGATGCCTAATCATAAGTCTTCTAAATGAAAAATCTGGAATAAAATGAGACAGCTGAATTTACTTATTAGGTACTTTTTTCCCCATGACAGTGAAAACTGTCAAAACCGGAATCTCCTCAGAAATTTGCTTGATTGACACAAAATGCACTTTCTGGTGGACTATTCTTGCCCATGAAGCATGAGCTCTCCTTTCCTCCATCAGCCTTCCCTAGGCTTTCCTACAGAGCCTTAGACCCCCGGGTCTCTCCGTGACGGCAGAGGCTGTTGCTGCGGGCAGAGGAGGAAAGGCAATGGGCAGTGCTGGGCTGCCGGCGAGGTGCAGGCTGCTAAGAGGCTTTGGCAGGAGGTGAAGACATGCCTGGGAAGGAGATGGGGTGAGGAAAGGCTGCCCAGACTCCTGGAACAAGAGTGCTTCAAGAAAGCTCTGCACCATCGTTGTTTGCAGGCAACAGGATGCAGTTGCATTTTAATTTTTTTTTACACTTCTAGGTATTGCTGGTTAGTCACCATAACACCCTGAAAATGTCTCGCTGCTCAGAATTGTTTCATAAAGCACAAATTTTGGTAAGCGTGGTGGCCCACTCGTTCACCCCCATCTCCTTGCAGCAGTGCCTGCAGCCTTGCTGAGAACCCGGAGCAATGTTTAATTTGTCACAGGTCATCGGTGCTTCAGTAATGAAGCTACAGCACTTTTAAGAGAAGATCTTTAAAACAATTCATCTTAACCTCACTGATTAACTCCTGCTCAGTTCAGAGTTTAAGTTAATTATTCTTTTAAAAGCAAATTTTTCCGCATAGGCTTTAAATTATCTCTGTCATCCTCACGCAAATCTTTTATAATACTCAGGAATTTCAGAATCAGGCTGTGGAATCAGTTTGTTGAGTCTTTGAAAAATAAAGAAAGAATTATGGTAGATATGCCAATGCAAAGACATTAAATGAAGCTCAGAGGAGATCATTTTTTATGATGCATTTATATGCATCATTTATGCAGCCTAAAATGCAAATCGGTATACTTGTAACTATTACACTATAAAGTTTTACAATGGTTCAGGTACATTTTAAAAGCATAGATTTTTTATTAAATTTATGTATTCATTTTACCTTTGTAGGATGCACGTCATTTCATAATTCAAAGTATTTTGCATTGTATCAGACAGATAATAATTTAAACTAATAGATTTTAATATTTCTAGCTCAAAAATACAGTTCCAGGAAGACCTAAGATGAAAAAAAGCTTTCTTTAGAAATTTCATAAAGAAATTAAAGTAAACATTTTCTCTTTAGCTCCCTTTGAATGAAATCTTCGCTTTGCTTTGGGGAACTGAAACATAAGTGAAAGCTAAGATATCATCTCTCCCTCTTCTTTTCATTCTTACCAGTAGGTACAATGTTATCTTTAGTCTTTTCAAGGAAAAATCTGAGTTTTGTTCAGTTGCTATGTGGCATAAACTCCCAATCTTCCTTGGCTGGAAACATCTCTGACACAAACACGCTTTGGCCGAACCTCAGGAACATCTCAGGAGCTCGCACTCACCACGGCCTTACGTAAGCAGGATCCTGTATTCTTAAAAACCTCTGAAGAAGGAAACCCCACCGGGGGCCTCACCCTAGAAATCTGCGAGAAATATTGAAAAAAAATCCTGTGACCTTTCCTCACATGCAATGCTTTCTAAGCATCCTGTTCTGTTCTTACTACTGTTTTAGGAGTCTCTCTCATTTGCTTATGTGTTTCTTAGAGCCTAGTTCCCAAAACTAGACGCAGCATGCTGAGATCAAATCACATCAGTGCCACCTAATGATGTTTCAAATCCTCACAAAACTCTTCTATTAATACCTCTCAGAAGAAGAGCTTTTTGTGAGAGTACCTAAGTTTTGACCCAGGTTTGCTTTGATCTGTAGCTCTCTAATTGCTTCTATGACACTACTGAGCAGAGTTACTGGAGAGAGACAGACTGGACCACCTACGGCAAGGTAAGAAACTTCTGCCCTTGCATCAGATGGGAACTTAGGACAGAAAGTGTCCTCTGAGGTCATTTAACACAGTTGTATGACCCGTCCCATGAAAATGACCAGTCCTCACTTTTTTTTGGCATCGCAATTGCCCATAGGATGTCCACGTCGGAACTCACTCCTCTGAAGCTGAAAAAGCTGCTTTCTCACCAGAACTGATTCACGGCCAATCTGTGCCCTTTCTTGGGTCAGCGTTGCCCGTCAGCCCAAGCAGTTATTTTCTCTCTCTGTTGTCCAGTCTCTTCCTCAGAATACATCTGTGCCCCGCGAGCATCAGCATCTCCCGCAAACGCCCGGCGCTCTGCCAGGGATGTCCATCCCGCCCAGAACCTGGTCCTGAGACCAGGAATAGCCATCCCTCGCGGGAAAAGCAGCCTCCTCCGAGCTCCGCGCACCTGCCCACCCAGCAGCACCCACAAGGATTCACAGCTCCGCAGGTTTCTGAGCCCAAAGTTGCAGCCGGCTTTAGCTCCAGGCCTTCAGTCGCAGGCTGACAAGGAGGTCCCCCCAGGCAGCAGGGACAGGGCAAGGCATCTCCTCGCCGTGCGAGGGACGGGACCAGGCCTGCCACGGACCCACCACCCAACCATCCCGGGCCGCACGGGTACATCAGATCGCAGTAGCACAGTTTTCGACCTACCTGTAAAGATGCAAAATGTTGCATCCAAACATCGGTCTCCAAATACCGCGGTGGCTATCACCGGTGGCAGAGTACCGCTGGCTGCAAGCACAACAATTAAAGGCCCGAATGGTGCAAGCAGCTCCTGGCACAGCGAAGTCTCTTGCCCCAGGATCTAAACTTGCCATTTTCCGTGATGTAACGTCGGCGGCGCTGCCAGGGTGGTTTCGATTACAGGCCATAGGAGCCTGCAGATGTTGCGCTTGCTATAGGAGGGCTCCTTGGTTGTGCCCTGAATGCCGAGCCATATGTCACTCCCGGATGCAGGGAGGAATCTGCAAGGCAGCATCAGAAAAGGAGGCATCAGCCCCGTGTGCAGGTTTAAACATAAAAAGAGAAACAAAGGAAAAAAGGGAAGCTCTCAGGAGGAGAAACTCGTCGAGAGTGACGCATACTGCTGGGAAGGAGGCAGCGTTCAAAGCCGTCTGCGATGAGTTAGCAATGTGATTCCCTCCAGGGAAGCAGACTGGTGTTGACGAACACCAGCTTGACAATTTTTCCGGCAAATAGTCTCATTTGTTAATTTTTCTGAATGAGTTAATGAGCGAAATATGAGAAAAACATGCTTTCAGAAGTGAAATATGCTTCCCAAAAATATCTTCACATGAAAGACTGCCATAGCTTAAGCAGAAGTGAGCTAGGAATAGTGAAGCTTTCCCTGCCTCTGAAAATTAATTGGAAACACTTCATTTGCAGTTTAGCAAAAAAGCCTCAGTAAACCTATCTGCAAAAGCTTGTGTTTTAGGGTGTTTCCATCCAGAGAGCCGACCCCGTGGCCGGGCTGGCGTGGGAGCGATGGGGAGCCTGTGCACGGCCCTGCAGCAGCGCAGCTGGGGCCAGGATGCTCCGTTTACAGCAAATTTGACAGCGAGTATTCTGCAATTTAGTGGGCGAGAGCACCCAGCAATAGACCATCTAATTCAGGCGCATTTACTCTTCTGTGATAGCAAGGCAGAAAGAAAGGTGGTCTGTTGTATTTTATTTTCTAAACACACAGTGGCAAGGATTTTATCTATATTAGCCACCCACTAAATTTTTGGTATGGGAGATCAGAGGCAGAAATCACTGGAAGGAGTACTGAAGGTTTTTAATTCAGGGTTAGAGATTTCCTACCCAGCGCAATTCTTCAGGCAACTATAAAGTGAGATGTCTCCCCATTTAGCTCAGGGAACTATTTTTCTTCTCAGTTTAAATACGATGTTACTTAGACACTTTGAAACTAGGGAAATACGCAAGTTGTAAAGCTAATAAAAGCCTCTTAGCACTTCTGCAATTTAAGAAGAGCAAAGCGAATCCTGAGCGTAGTAACCTTAGTGATCTATGAGTAATAGAGACACAATACTCCTGCCCAAAGGAAGTATAGTGAGCTCTAACAGGCATTTACTACGTGCTCTTTTTTGTAGTTCAGATTCCTTTTTCCATCCAGAAAAACTAAAACACACACACATACATACACACACGCTTTCAGGATAAGAAACTTGTCAAAAAAAGACCATATAGCAACATACTCGTAGACTTTTGTCTTCTGGAATTAGCAAGTTAGACAAAACATATTTAAATATATATAAATATTAGAAGAGCTCAGAAGATTGGGGTTTCTCTTACATTTGTGTAGTCCTACTGTTGATATTAACATTATTATACTATTGGTGACACTATCATGAACAAAGCTGCTTTCTACCCTTAAAACATTCATTGCAGCTACATCAGAACATCATAAACTAATACTGAAAATACAAAACAGACTTACAGGAACTTAGAAAGTGTTCATCAAATTAAAGGTTGGAGGAGCCCAATGCTGTGAAATGAATGCACTTGAGCTAAACGTTGTAGTGGGCAATATATAACCTCCTGGCCCATCTTGTACGGTCACAGGGCCACACGGCCGTGGCTCCAGCACCGTGGTGAACCAGCCATCCCGCCCTGGCGAGAGGCGCAAGGCATCACTCTGATATATTTATGCACCACGGAGAACATAATTCCCAGGCAATATGGTAGGTGATCCAGCGCTTTTCAGGATTCCTGGTCATTAAAACATTTCTGCTTGAAACCAAAGCGAATGTTAAAACTCTGGACAGTTCTGCAGGACAGAAAATCCATTTGCGGGTGAGCTGCAAGCCCTGCGGATGAAGGCTGAATACAGCCTCTCTGCAGGGGCAGCATGCAAACACGGCGCCGGGAGCACTGCTGCCTCTACTGATTCTTCTGCAGAATTTGGACAGATTGCTTAGTGCCCATGCTTTGCAGGGTGAGACAAACTGCTCTGCTTCAGGCTTGCGTATCCACCCGGATAAGAACTAACCACAGGAGATGTCATGCTTTGGGGCTGTTTCCAGGGCCAGCAGGACTGTGACCTTCTCCTGCCTGCTCAGAAGTGACCACGATCGCTCTCGGTCTGCCTCAGCCTGTGTTTCATACACACAAAACTTCGGGGAGGAGTAGACAAGGTGAGGTAAAATAGAGTGATTAAATCAGGGTTGGTGCAAGGACTGCGCTGGAAGCCCTGCGGTCTATGGATGGATACCCAGGTCTCCATCATGAGAACAATAATATCTCAGCACACCAAACCCATGTTCACCAGCCCTCACGCAGACGGTACCTGCATTATACAGCTGCCCACATCAAGCTTTCATTTGGAAACAACCGAACCGGCACCAACTCTGCTTACCCAGCCCAGAGGAGCGTGGCTCCGAAGACGCTTCTGCTCAGCGAGGAGCAAGTTATCGTGGCCTGCACAGGGGATCGGGCTCCCTGGTCGCGATGGTTCTTGCTGTGCTTCTAATCTCCCAAGCTAATATGAGAATTTAAACCGACAGAAGTCAGCTTCTAAAGAAGACAGCATTATATTTAAAAGCAAAATAAAGCTTACTGAAGCACTCTGCTTGGCAAAACAAAACCTATCCTCAAAACTTGTGCATACGTCTACACTGATTACTCTCCGAAAGCATTATATACAAAAATCGTTTGATCCTCTTAGGTATGATATGATTATGGTGCTTCGGTTTAAAAATCATTGTGCAAAAAGCAGCTTTCACCTTCAAAAAATTTCTCTCTGGCACCTTCTCCATATGTGTATGTCCTTCTCTTTATACATCTATATATACGCACAAACATCACAGTATGTACTTATATGTTTCTATAACCAGATCACAGAAAATAATTTGTTCAATTAAAATATAATAACCTAAACACAAAACCATAAGCAAACTGCATACTGTGTTCTATTTTAGCCAACAAAAATGTCATCTTTCTTTCTGAGTGTATAATAGAAAGATTAAGTGTGTTCAATTCATATTCTTAACCCATTTCATAGCTTTTTAAAAAAATCCATCTATGCCTGCTGGCAATCTGCTACTAAACTCTCCCAAAACTGCTTGAATAACAGCATTAAAAAAACATTTTTCAGGGAACACATATCCCTTTTCTTTCATTTTTTTTCTAACCTCATCTGTTCTAGATTTAAGCCGTTCCCTAATGAACTTGAAAATTAATGCATAGATCCAGTCACCAGTTTGGCTTGAGTATTGCAGTAATTCTGCTGATTTAATGCCTAGAATTCTGTATAATAAATGCCAGTTAGACCTGCAAGGAAAACCACTTTCAGGCAGCTTCTGTAACCTTTGCTAAGTTGAAGGAGACTGGTTGAGTTGGCCTTTCCAAGCCAAGCATTTCAAATTGGCTGCAACTCTCCAAAGCCATCAGGGAAAGAAGGAGGAGCTCAACACATTGATTTCTTCCCTCAACCTCTGTCCTACAGAAATACACAAAATGTTTTGATCTTTGAGACTAGGAAATAGCCCGTAGGTCCTTAATATAAAAGAAACTATGGTGAGCTAGATCTGCGCGGTGTCCTCTAACCCCACCGCTGTCCCCGCGAGTCTCTTGTGCGTCCTACTAACAGACGCTGTGGTAATTGGAAATTTTAATCCTCATAAAAGAAGTTTGATTTAATGGGTGCTTTAAACTTTTGCTATTTGGTATGAAAAAAGCATCTGACAGTAGTTTTGCATCCCAGTTTACCTGTAGGATGAAATCATGGCAATTTGCCATTTTCTTTTTTAGATAAGCTGTGTCCCTGTGCCCCTTTGCTAGCTGTTATCTGTGCAAATGAGAGATGAACTCACCATCTCCACGAATGCCTCAGGGGATGAGACGTTTCGGAAAGGCTGAACATCCAGTATTTTCCTTATTAGACTACTCACTTGACCTATCTTGTGTGTGATATTATGGATATTATTCCTGCCTGGAAACACAGTAACAGGAAAATACTGGGAAGGTGAAATGCCATTTGGATTAAAGGACAAAAACATCACAGGAACAAGTGTGTAAAACTGAGAAAGGAAATTCTCTTCGCTCCAGTCTGAAGACCATACTTAGGGTAGAAGGTGTCAAGGGGAAGATTTAAAGGTGTAACGTGTCAAAATTTAAAGGAACAGCTCTTGGAATAGCAGAAAATTGTCAGGCGTGACTCCAAGCCGCACAGACAGGGAGCCTGGCGCACGTGTGCACCCGGATTGCGCCAAGGGACAAAGGTGCAGGAAACGTCTCTGCTGCACGTGCCACCGGCATGCTCGGAGCCCTCTGCTTTGAAGTGCCTATCGCTCCGCTCCAGGGGCTCCCTCGTGCACAGAGGACATTAAATAACCCCGGCAATTGGACACAGCTCTGCAAAGTGTAATGAAAGCTGGTTTCACTGCAGCCGTCTGGGCTTCTTTGGGGGTTTGGTCCCTTCTCTAACTGAGCTTCTGTAGCCTAGGTTGGGGTCAGGCCAGTTGGCTTCATAATGTGCCATTTTGTACCTGTGAGGGTCTCTGTGCCCATGTGCATCGCGTGGGCCTGCTTCTCCTTTGTAATATTCCACCCTCCCCTTGCTCCCATTCAGCTTCATCTCTCCTCTCTCCTCTTCCTCTTCCTCACAGCTGCAGGCCCGTCAGTTGCTACTGAGTTCATGGCATTTTTAAGAAGACAACTGATCTATTCTATTAATTTTACTTGTCTCTTTTCTTCCTCCCTGCCCTAAAAAGAGAGGTTATTTCTCTTGATATTCTTCCCAAATCAATAAATTTATTCAGCCCATCTGCTCTGACTTCAGCTTGTGCTCCTTTAATTTGCAACTATTTGTTAAAATACCAGAAATGTAATTATTCCAAAAATGCCACAGGTGTAAGCGATACTTAACATAAAAAATGAAAAATCCATCAAGGCAATGTTTAAATAGTTTAAAAGCCAAGTTTACCTTGCTAACCTGAAAAAAAGCCACCAAGAAGAGGACTGGCAAGGTGAAATGAAGGTCTAACAGATGGCGGTGACACAGAGGGACTCGTAGTCAGATGCTCAGTAATGCAGCAAGGAGGATGAGGGAAGATGAGACTTTCAAAGCAGCCTTGAGGATGCAGATTCAACCAAGAAAAATAAATTTGCATTAAAGCTATGAGCAATACCCGTGTACAAAGTCACATATATTTTCTGAGCAAATAAATCCCACGCCTGAAAACTGGTGAGTAGCTGGGCGTATGCAGAGCAGGCCACGTCGGCAGGGTCAAGTATCGCCAGCCTGTTGCGGGGAGCCCTCCCGAGCCCGCCCCGGGCACCCTCCACCGTGCCGGCACCACAGAGGTTGCAGCTACCCACCTCCAGCTCCAGCACTTGGTGCCTTCAAGAGCGGGACCACCCCGTGCAGCAGTGCCTGGCCGGGAGCAGGGGACCATACCCACTCCGTAGACTGTCTGAACTTGACCAGCAAGCCAGAAAGAGCTCCTCAAAATTCCTCTTGCAATACTGAACTTACTGTTGTGTCAAAAGCGACTGCTGAAGTGTCAAATGACAAACACTGAAGTGTCAAAATGACATTGTAATGTGACAGGAAAATGGAAATGAATCAGCTACAGCAACCGTGTTTGGAAGGGGAGAAGTGTTTTGTTGTGCTGTTTTGTTTGGTTTCACCAAGCTCTGTTTCCTGCCTGGTGAAAAACTACCTGTTGGAAAAACACACAAAGCTTCCCATGGGTGTGTGGCCAGGACGCCCGATACCTTGGCCACCGCCAGAGACAACGGCACCGGGGTCCCAGAGGCCCCAAGGGTGAAAAGGGAGAATAACGTGGCTGCAGGAGTCAGCCCACGCGGGGTGCTAGCATCCGAAATCATCACGGCCACAAAACTCCCTAAAGGTCAAGTTTACGGAAAGCAGAAATCTATTTTCCTGACAAAAGCACACGTTTCAGAACATCCACACCTCGATGGATGCTTCGGTGGTGCCTGAGCACCACTCGCTTGAGCGCACGTTTCTGACTCTTCTGGGCGTGCAAACCCTTCATTGGCACGATCTGGGGTGAAAAGACAGGCTGAAACATAGGAATGTCCTGCAGGACCGTGGGAAATGAGCAGCAGAAAACTTTACGTTTACGAGTGACCTGTGAAGCTTTCATCCAACTGAACCAACTCTGCTCAAGCACAGCAAAGCTGCAGAATAGTTTAACACAGACATTGGTACAGAGGGAAAAATACAGTTTTAGAAATGGATTCTTATCACAGAATTTTATAGTTTTGCACTTTCGTAGTCATTACCCTGGAGAGGTAGGACAGATTTGTGCCCCTATTCCTTCCTTCAATAGTGAACTCTGAATATTTCTCAAAGGACTCTTAATTCATATTTACACAGATTTTACCTTTGCAGATATACTCCCAGCATTACAAGCGAACATTGTATGGAATGCAGATTACCTTTCGAGTATGAATTTTCTGTTTCTAACCTGCTTCTTTCATCTTGCTTTCGTTTTTCTCCTAGCGATGCTGCTATCTCTTTTCCTATCTAAAATGACTGGATCTTGCTCGGTCTAATTTCCTCTCTCTGCACACGTCCTTTTAAGAACAGAGCTTTGCTTCTCTAACAATTTATATCCTTCCTTTCTCCCAAGCATTTGTGCTGGGGACAAAATTTTAGTTTCCATAGGAAATACGCTATATAAATAAATACTCAGTGCTAAAGATTCCTACCCAAACATGTAGGAGGAAAGTATGAAAAATATCCTTACTGGATCTGCCAAAACTTTACATAAATTACAAAGAGGAAAAAATTGCAGCAGAAAGAAAAGCGATGCTCCACATTCGCAGCAAAGCAGGGAATCCTATCGTGATTACGGGCATTGCTGCAAGGGAGTCATTGACCCAATGGCACAAGACTAGTTCTCTGCGTAACCTTCCATACTTATTGGTGAGTGCAGTACATGTACGTTTATTTTAAAGGAATTACTGCAGCTGCCCACAAACAGCCCCTCAGCAGCATTTAGGCCTTTTATACAAGAGGCCAAATTACACCGAAAGTGCAAAAGTATAAACAAAACCTGCAGACTGACTTGAGCAAAGCACCGAGAATGGGGTTTATACATAATTAAATTCCAGAATCCCAATTTTAAAATGATTTTAATGAAAAGTAAAGGTCCCGTTTTAATAACGCCATCAATTTTTTGAAGCTCTGGGGCTTGGTATTTCAGTGCCATCCAGCCAGGGAAATAGCTGTTGTCTCAGAGAGAGTTTCAGTTCACTGGCTGCTTTTCTCTCCGATAGATTCACATCCATATTTATGTTTTACTGTTCTGCGTTAATGTAAATGACCCGGCTCTATTGTATACATTCATAAACGAGACGCTAGCTACTTGCTTCATTGCTCTAACCTGCGCTGTTGTACGGGTACGTTTTAGCCTGACGCATTCTTAGCGCAGGTTATTAACAGATTGGGAAGAATTTGCAGAGATAGCAAATTCCCGAGGAGTTTGTATGCAATTTCCGTGCCTCCGCCAGGAATCGCACGTTCAGCATCACCAGGTGCTCGGGGCACTAGCTGAAGTCCAACAAGGCTTTTTCAGTCCTGCTGGATTAGACCATTTCCCATCAGATGGAAAACTCTCCCTGGTGGCCTGGCAAGACGAGTCCCCATTCCCAGGTCCCTGCGAGCCGGCTCTCCGCCGGATGGAGAGGGGGAAAATGCAGCAATCATGGACCACGCACAGCACCGGGCACCGTCACCGGGAACGGTCCAGCCTCACAAACGACACCGGGCAGCACAACAGCCCCACGGACTAGGGCGAACCCTCTCCTGGGTGTTGCTTGTTCTGTTTAGACGCTGCTGAAGAAATTGGGGAGAATTATCCCCACTCGATGTCACGGGTCTTTTAACCTCCAACTCGCCACGTCCCACTGACTGATCCCCAGATGCACGGCAACCCCGTGGTCACCTAAATTTCCAACCACACTTAACAAAATGAATTATATTTTTACCAATATCAGCAACCGCATATTGCTTCCCCACCTTTTCAAATTTTAAAATTAGTTATCTTTTCCACCGTGTTGTTTCCATGGTTTTTCAATATTATGCAGCTTTTATATTAAAAAAGATAATGGTTTCATATGCTGCTCATTATACCCTTGATGTTTGCTTTTTGCAGAGGATCTGAAAGAGGAATCCTTGTTCTAGCTTCAGATTTTAATGCTTAGTTAATCGTACCTGTCCAGTGTATATCCATCCAAGAGAAATGGTCACCAGCCTCTGGGGAAATTCTAGAAAGGGGAAGAAAGACAGAGAAACACATCTTGGATTTCTTTTAGCTTCAATTTTGGTTTTTCATGTCGGAGAAGAGCACTCCATCATAAAATGCCTGTTAGACTTACTGTAGCATATTAACTTTTATTCGCTATTAAAGCTCCCAAATCTTTTCACGTTATGAAAGTTATACTAGAAAGATGAACTTCAGAAAGTTATTTCAAAACTTGCGAGGGATTTTAAAGGCTTAACTGAGCAGCTGTCTCAAGGTTTGAGGACTGCAGAGAAACTTATTATCTCCCTTAACAATTGGTTCAGGTCACATCCAAGCACTTTCGTCTGCCACCTACTGTAGTCAGACTTGGTTAATCTGCAAATTGGGTAACTACAGAACTGAGCACCTAAGTATCTCACGAAAGAAAAAAAAAAAAAAGAGAGCACACACGATAATGACTTGATTTTTTAACTTTAAACAAGAACAAAATCAAAAGCTCAGTTGTAGAAAGAAAATATGTAATGTTAATCAGTTTGTTTGGTTTTTTTTTTAACCTTAGTTACATTCCCATCCTCACTGAACTTGATAGCATTCCCTAGGGAAAATCTATTAATCTATGCGAAGTTTTTCAGCAGGATAACACTGCTGAAATATGTATATTCATACATGTAAATATGTAGATGTAATTCAGTACCTGCTAGCATATATGTTATAAACTCACAGTGTTCATAACAGCTAGATCAGTTTTAGCTTTGTTCAAAGGTAAAAACTTAATGGTCTAGAACCAGAGATTTCATGGCAGTAAGGCTGGCTGAGACAGAGGAACCTCAAATGAATAATATCAAGATTTGTAAAGAACAGTTTCCTGGCCAAAAAAAGTGTCAGCATGAACTACTGTAAAGCATCATATTTTGCAGTGACAATGATGGCCACTAAATCTCTGCAGGGACTTAGAAGGATCGAGGCCAGGCCAAGGAAGTACACTGGGCATCTTGACAAATTGTTGTACAATGGCTTCCCCTTCGTAGGAAGAAAAAGAAATACATACATATATATATGTATTGCAGAAAGCATTTTGTTTTCTTGTGAAAAAATTGCTTGTATTCATTCCACTCAATCAAAAAATTTCCTTATTTTTTAACTGACTTAAAATATTTTCCTTTGAAACACTAAACAGCATTTCACTTTGAGTATGATGATTCAGTTATACCATTACTGGATCACTCAGATGAACACTGAACTGACATATTTTGGATTTATGTGATAGCTTGCAACACTTTGAAGACTTTGCTTTCGAAAAATAAAAACATTTTATTCTGATCAAAGCAAAACTTTTTTATATTTCCAATGTCCTTTTTTTTTAATAATTTTTGCATGCTGTGAGAATTCAAGAAATTTCAACTTCATCATCCATTCGATATGAAAACATATATATGCATTGGAATATCTTGGGATAGAACTTCTTGGTTTCACTTGGACACAGGAACAAAACCTTGGATGATTAGGCAACATACTGGAAAATAGCACCAAAAATACGATCACAACTCCCTAACGGGGCCAGTTGTGTACAGGTCAGCAGTAGTCCTACCGCTAAAAGTACGTTGCAGAATTAGAGGAGGTTCAAAGGAGAAAAAGGAATGAGGAGGCCTAGAAAGTCACTCCTGAGTTTAAGGAGTGGAGATGTCTGGTCACAGTGAGGGTACAAATTAGAAAAGTATGTTAAAATAGGATAACTAGTGGCCTATAAAGATTAAGCGAGGATTTTCTACATACAGCCTCCATAACAGCAGAATAGCAATATTTTTTAAACAGAAGCGATTGCAGTCCCACACCGGCCACGGTTAAGCCTTCGAAGGAACAGAGCACAGTCATAACCAAGACAAGACCCTTGGATGTCAATCAGAACCAGCTTGTCTTTTCCAAAGGCATAAGAGGAGTACCCAGGATTAAAACAGCTGATACTTCAAACCGAAAAAAGGGCACTGGTAAGGGTTATAAATCTTAAGTCTTAAGGGCCTGGCTCAGTTCTGAATTTCTGAGATTAGGAAGAAATTTCCACTGGAGCACCCAAATCCATAACCTCTCGCAGCAAGGGGCCATGCTGTTGCTGCAGGTTGGTTAGTGCTGAATACTTTCAGCAGCAGGTACTGAAGAGGAGCTCTTCCTTTAATCCAAAAGAATAATGTTGGGCTCTTAATTCATTGCCAGGTACAGCCTGTTTCTTTGCAAACTTCTGCATTGCTTAGTAACATTAAAACACATAAGCTTTAAATGAACTAAATAGGAACAGTCTTATCCTTGCTTCTCGGAATAGGAATGAATTCAGCTTGAAGGTATATAAACTGTGATAATTTAAGTTACTGTTTTTTGAGTTAACTGCCAATGAACACAATTTCTTCAACTTGAGCCAATTCATTTTCAATTTATTTTGCCCTAGGTTCTCAGACTTTGTAGTGTTTGTTGGATTTTGCACAAACTGTTCTATATTTGCAGGTAAGACTACTCTGTGGCATTTGTGCTGTAGGTTTTCTCTTTCTTTTTAATAAGACTCACAAAAATCAGAAAAGTTATTTACATAGCTGCACAAAGAATGTGAAATAATTCCAAGACGAGTTAAAATTCACACCACCTAGGGTTTTATATTATACATGTGTATACAGATAACTATCTGCTAGCATGAATTAATCATTACACAGCAGAATGCATTGATTGTTTCTTCCAATTCACAGAAAAAAACAGAAAAGAAAAGATTCTTTAACAGTGATGACCGCAACGCGAAGTGAGCTCTCCTTTTGCCTCACAAAGGTGTTTTTAAATTCTCCCAATTCAAATAATCCATTAGGCAACTTGCACTTTTTCTGGCCTTTCTGGCAGCTGGGTTTTTATGGGCTCCTTAAAGCCTCCTGTGTTTTTCCCTAATTGGGCTCAGTCCCCAGGGGCAGAAGGAACGGCAGCTCCCGCCGAGGAAGGGACGAGAAGGCGCCAGCGGGACCCTTGGAGCCTCTCTGAAGTGGGCAAGTAATGAGATGGTCCTGCGATTTGTCAGGTTAATTATCCCAAAGTCTGAATGAGCGTAAGCTATACAGGCTACAGTTTAATGGATCTTGACTGCATTTCTGCAAGACTGTACACTTTCTGGCTGTATTTTGTTGTCATTAGACCTGCCGCTGTTAAAACGTCCTGCCGGCTCCCCTGTTGTTTTAGTGCTAACAGTAATTAGGCTGCCTTGACGAGGGCACTGCGGCTCGGTTTTTGGTTTCAGCCCCAGAAAAGCTGCCCCGGGGCAAACCCAGGTCCCAGGCCTGCAGCTCTCCAGGGGCTGCTGAGAGGCAAGAGCCACCAGCGAAGTAAAGGTCTTGTCAAGGCATCGCCAACCCCCGGGAAGCCTGACGTCCCCACAGCTGGCTGTGCCACACTAAAACAGCCAGGACCTTCGTGTTATATGAGAAATCCCAGAAATTTCTGCAGTAATTTGACCAGGAAAGGGGATATGTGGGAAGAAGAGGAACCCAACTGGTGACTGTGGAGAGCAACAGATCGTACTAACTTCCAGCACTCAGAAATAGGCTTCCTCCACCCCAGCCAAAACTTCCCTTTCCGTCATTAAGACTTGGGTGGGATTTGCTGCCATCTGCAACGCACGGATGCTCCGCTCAAACCCCGCAGCAGCAGCCGGGCTGGGGAGAGCTGCCGCGAGGAAAGGCATCAGGCAGCCGCAGCAGTCCCAGAAAAGCCCAAGCGCTTGATGCGGGGGGACTCGGAGCCCCGGAGTGCTGGATTTCCGAGAAAAGTTGTGTGCAAGCAAGGAAGCAAGAATGCAATCCCTGTAAAGAACTACAGCTGAGCAATTAATATGGTCAGATGAAAGTAATTACCATGCCTTCTCTATTTCACCGGATCTGGAGCACAAAAACAAGCAAAGTGCCTGGATTATTGATGAAGACGTACAGCTGGAAAAAAAAAAGAAAGAAAGAAAGAAAGGAAAACTACAGAGAGACGTGGCACTATTGTTGGGTTTGGGGAGTTTAACCCAAAAAAGGAAGCATTTAAAGAAGAGAGGCCTTAGCCTCGTGGTGAGCATGCTGCTGAGCGTCCCGCGGCCGGGCACAGGCAAACGCGAGCCCGCGGCAGCGGAGGCACCGGAGGAGCCTCTCCAGCCCCAGAGCCCAGGTGCCTTTATGCAGCCAGAAACCGGGTCACTGCAGCAGCGCGGCCTCGTGCCATCCAAACGGCAGACACATTGCACGCTGGTCAGCTGGGATTTGCAAGCACCAGAGTCTCTGTCAGGGTTATACAAAATTTGTCAATCACTGAGAAAAAGCTCTAGCAAAGCACTAGTCAAAATGGGCTGCTGCCGGCTGAGTTAGCAGATATTTGTGAGTTTGAGGAACTGAGTCTGCTCTGCAAAGACCAAACCAGAGGGAAAGCTGCTGGGGTAGGAGAGTGAATTAACAAGGCTATTTTCCACAGGGAAATAATAAAGAGCAGCACAGACAAAGCAGAATCAACTCAGGTACAAATCTTGCTGGGGAAGAGTTATAGAAGAGTTTTAATGAGGAGTCTGTTGCTGCTGGGAGACTGCTTTCAGCTCCCAAGGTCAAAGTTGAATATCTAGAGAAATCTATAGAATATTAGTAGAGCAATAAATACCTCAAAGAATTATGTTATTATGGAAAATCTGCAATTTCAAAAGGCAAATTGGCAAACTAAGGGAATTAGTTCAAATCATGTGTTTAGAGACTAGAACACTGACACAAGATATAAAATTGCAAAACTCTATGTAGCTGCGTCTCTAGACTGAAGAAAATAGGTGCAGAGAAAGGCTCTGGGTTGCCGTGCTGGAATGACGGCTGCTGGTAGGAGGTGATGGGAAAGTGGCCTCTGTCACAGTGCTACGTCTCCAGAGAGAGAGCTTCCTTTGGCAACTCATGGGCTTTGTAGGCAAGGAAAATGAGGTAGGTTTGACTGACCTGGGCATTGGTTAAACGTATGATACAGTATCAGATTCAAAATTATTGCATATAGAAAAAGATGGGATTAATATAAAAGTTATTTGGGGGTAATGACTGTTTGCATGAAACATGATGGCAGGAGACATTAGGAGAGGGCTATTGTGCTTGAAGGACAGCATTAAGATAGACCGCGTTACCCATTTTATTCCATATTTGGAATAATGAAACTGTCATAAAGAGCAGGAAAGTACTAGTGACGTTTGATGTCAGAGCTGGAAAGTATTACCAGTGAGGGTGAAAATCTTACCATCCTAAAGAATTAATATGATGGCCGTGGGGACAGGATCTTGAGTGATAACGTTCCTCTAAATCACAGCATTTGGGCCTTTCGATTTTCAAGGAATAGGATTTCATTTACTGCTCTGCAAGGCCCCTTTTTTGTTGCTTTTTTGATCAGAGATTGTATCTAAAGGTCTGTATTTTACCATGAAACAGGGAAACACCGTGAAAAAAGTCCCTACCTGCTTTGCCAATGACCGCTTACATCCTTTCATCAGTGTGTTTTGCTGGGTCCCAGAACAGTGTCATCCTCAGCACTTTGCTTGCTTTCGCTTGATATTTGAGGAAATAATGAAGAAGATATTAGAATATGCAGTTTGTTTTCCATAAATACATTAAAATACTCTGGACATGCATTTTTATTTCTACAAAACTGTGCTTTACCCAGAATTAAAGATACTGTGTCTACTTATACCAGTGCAAAAGGGAGAATCTGTACACATCTGAAATGAGGGGCAAATGTCTATATATACCACTCACCTGAATAGTGACTCATTGAACTTCATGAGTAATGTGAACGGGAGTTGGTCTCCTGAACACATGCTTATCTTTTCCCCAAACTCAACTTGTATATTCGACATTGTTTCCAGGGGCAAACCATCTGAATTTGCACAAATATCATTCTGAGATGTGTCCAGGCTCTAGGTGAGGAAGGACAGACTTGCTGCCAGGCAGAATGCAAACGCAGGTATATACCCACGCGTGCTCCAGACGGACACAGAAATGCTCTCCGTCTCTGGGTGGGAATTCCCTGTGCCTAGGGGCGTTATGTTGTATCAGGAGAGACCTGAAAATGAACCAAAACTTCAAGCAGAGTGCTCTAGACCTGATTTACAGGACAGTGTTTTTTTTGAACTTTCACAGAGGAAAAAAATCCTGATTTCAGTCCAAATACTTTGCCCACGTGAGCACACTCATTAGGAAGAAATGATGAAGATATGAGCATGATCCTGCAAGACATCACGCTCAGGTGCAAACCGCCCTCCCCTGCAAACAGAATATGTTTTCCTTTTCTTCTTTCCGCAGGCCAAGTTCAGCACCCGAATAGCAGCATCTCTCTCTTTCCATCCGCATCAGTCACTGCCGCCTCTCCCGGTGTGCTCTGCCTGAGCATACGCTGAGATACCCGACGAGCAGCAGCACATTGATCCCAGATTAGCAGGGCCTGACGGCTGGCATACGGGCAACCCGGGGACTTTTACTGCAGCAAGCAGATGGAGCTGTTTTAATGTACTCTGAAAACAACCTGCAGACAACAAGCGATTCTGAACAGGCAGCTCCTGCGCTTTCTCCCGGAGTCTCCAAACGGGGGTAAGCGGTGCAATATTGCCTTGTCTACGAGCGCTAAGGCGGGGGGGAAGGCGGGGGAACGGAGGTAGATGGGTTAGACCAGAAGATGCACGGAGGCCAAGGGAGCTGGGCAGCAACCCCCCTTCATTTGCTGTATCCCCTTGTGTTGTGTTTCTGAAAAACACAGGATTAAACACACATTAATAACAGCTCCGTGGTGGAAGCTGTTACAGAGGAGATCAGGGAAACAAAACATCAACATCTTTCCAGAGACCAATTCCAGCACCTCCTTTTGGAGAAAACACAACCATGTAAGTGAACTGGCATCCACATCACCATGATATTTCTCACTTGCCCTCCTTAAAAGCAAACCAAAATCCACAAAAAGCAGCAACAAACATGAGCTCTGCTAGAAACTCTGCTATGATTATCATTTTTATTTGAAGCGCACTCAACTACTGCAGTGATGAGGAGCAGAAAGAAATGTATGAGTGGAGACAAATGGAGATAAAAAAATAGAATAACCTGAAATAAAATATACCAAAATAATGTATTATCCAAACGATTAGTTAAGCTGGAGATAAATTCAGGAGATAATATTATATCTCCAAAGTGAGCCTTACTGCACAAAAAAGGGGGGAAATGATTAAATAAATTGTCTATAAATGGCATTTTCCTCTTAGCTGCTCATCAAATTGTGGACAATTTATACTTTGTAGCAAAAGGGCTTGCATCTCATCATTTTTCATTCTACCTAATATTACAGGGGATGGTCTTTTTACCCGCAGAGACTTCAAACCATCTTAAATCCTAATGAACCCTTGGCTTCAACAATATCTCACTGTAATGAGTCTCATCAATAAAAACACACATGATAACAGCGCATTGTGTAAAACATACTTCCTTTCGTCTATTTTAGATGCTTCATTGCACAATTTCTTTTTCTCTCTTTGCATTTCAGTCAAAAAAAACTGGTGTCAGTGCATTTGTCACAGGTTTCTGAGCTGCGGAAATCCAGAGCCTTAGGTCTGGACGCAACAAGGATTCATGGTGGATTAAACCAACCCAAAACATAAAGGAGCATGATAAGAAAACAAAAAACACAATGACACAACAACTTTAGAATGAGGAAGTAAATATGCGTGAAATATTTAACAGGCCTTCGGGAGCACTAGCACTGAGACAAACAGCAGCCCAGAAGCGAAGCAGCCAAGGATGGTATCGGGTAGGTGTCTGGCCACGAGCTGGGACTTGGACATCGCATGGTGCTCACCACAGAGGCCCGGGTCTTGGGCTCTCGCATTCCTGGGTAATTATCTGGTCCAGTATTTGATCACTTCTCATTTCTTAACGCAAGCCAGAAGACCTCTTTTGCTCCTAAGAAAAAATATGATCTGCTATCATTATCCCACTGGCTACTAAGAAGTATGCTGCACTCAAAAAGTTTCATCCCAAATACCACTGATTCTGACTATTTTTGCTCCTACTGCAGTTCAAGAGGTTTTGACATCAAAAATAACACACAGACACACAAATACACAAACACACACAAAAATTATCCCATTCCCTTCACTTCAAGGCCTGATGTTTTGGCTGAAACTTCTACTCTTGTGAGCAATAGCATCTTTTCCTTTTTTTTTTTTTTTTTTGTATTTGGCAAACCCATATACACTTTCCACTGTAAAAAAAGGGGTTTAAAATCCAAAGATTCAGCCCGTGAACCCTTCCCCTTTCCAATAAGGTAGGATGGTCTCTTCTGCAGAAAGGTGACAGAAGCTGCTCCTTGTTTAAAAGCTCTGACCAACATCTAAGGTGCGGCTGTCGCATCCATCGCTCCTCTCCTACCTTCCCCCTGTCAAGGACAAAAGCTTTGGGGAGCTCTACAGTGCCTTCTGGTTCACAGGAGTTTTACAGGCTGTTAAACATTTAAAGGCTGAAGAGGATTTCCTGCACCTGTACTGTTCTTCTTCCCTCAGCCCTGGTTCATTTGCTGCCTTCTATGAATAAGCAGGGCTTTGCTTTGCTTTGCTTGTTTTCCCCTCCCCTTTCTGGAGAGAAAAAGCTTATGCATGGAAAAACTTTGAGCTAGGGTTTAAGAGAGCTAATTCTGAGACTTGTACACCTTATACCCCATTGCACCTGTACCCAGCACCGCTGCTAACGCAAGGGGTAGCTGAGAAGTAGCCTGCAAAGGTCTCGCAGGTGCTCAGGAAACCCTTCTACCCGCGTTCCCGGACAAGAGGCCTTGGTGCAGATGCCGAAGCCTTACTACCTTGGGACACCCCACCCAAAAAGTCCATCAGGGGCTTTCTTCTGCTGGCTGAGATGACCTGGAAGAGTTGCACCATGCCATTTGCTTTGTTTTTTTGTGTTAGTGATGAATTTTGCACCGAGTCAAAACAAAGTTTTGAGTAGCGGACCAGCAACAGGCAGCACAGTGACTGCTCCTATTAAAAGGCCAGAGACTGGCAGACTTGAGAAAGACGCATTTAAACAGTAATGACAGAAATGTATCGGGAAGAAGTCACGAGCGTGGACCACGTTCCTCCATGCAGGTGGCTGATGGGTTCACACATGAAAATGAGCCCAGCACACGTGGTCCCCTCCCTCACCAGCCCAACGCCTGGGAGCGGATGCTCCCTTCCCCTTGCTCCCGCACACCTCTGCGATCCAAAGGACCTTTGCCTCATGGGATAGTTGGGCAATTACATATATCTTCCCTGTGCTGCCCTTTTTCTGGCTGCTCACTGCTCGTAAGGAAAAAGCACAGTATAAAAATACGCCAGGATCCTTCTCTGAAGCTGTCAGAAATATTTATCTAATTGATAGGAGCAGCTGGCTGTCGGTGGAAATAACAATATATGCTTAAAAATAAGCACACATTATTTATCCAATGTTGTAATTTATTTTCAGACAAATAATACCATTTAAAAGGCTGTCTAAATATATATTTGAGCGAGCCATCATTCCAGACACCTGGATGAAATAACATGCGTCTTAAAGAACCTTTCACAAAGAATTTTTTTAAAATACTAATAAAAAAATAGAACTACCAAAAAATAGTTAGCTCAATAAGAATTTAGCAACAAACCTGAACGCCACCAGTTCTATGGCAACATCGCTATTCACAGCCTGGTGGCACCCATATCTTTGCCTTCTTTTTTTTTTTTTTTTTTTTTTTTTTTTTTTTTTTTAAAAGCATCCCGCAACAGCTTTTTGTGCAACTGAGGAGCGCCTGGTTTCTCAAGTCAAGCCGTGGTCAGGCTGCTGCCTGCGATCACTGGTAAGAGCTGGTACAAGAGCAGCTCTGCCCTCCTCGGGGAGCACCGCCGGCTCCGTGTCCTCGTTTCCAGCAGCAGGACGGTGCAGATAGCTCTGCCAGTCGGAGGGAGCTTGCACAGCAGCGGGAGAAGGGGAGTCGTACCAAGATGCCAGCATCCTCTGCACACCTTCCCCCTCACTGCAAGGTGTCATCTTCTGCCTCTTTTTGGGGGGTTTTCAGGTGAAGCGAACAGCTGTGCTAAAACGAGCTCCCCACCTGCCTGCATCAAAACGTGCCCAGGGAGCTGAGATTTGCGGCTGGCGTGCCTCCACCGTCGCCACTTTGATTTCCTACTGTGCTCTGTTTTGCTTAGCAATAAATTGGGAACAGCCCTTCTCAGCCTAATCCCTGCTGGGATGTGTTTAGCTGGGCAGCTCTCGTTGCAGTTTTAATTTTAAACGTGACAAGCAGCGAACACCATTCTCCTTTCAGCAATCACCAAATTGCTCCCAGGGCTGAGTCTCAAAACTATTAATGCAGCAGTCCTCCATTACCTAACAGGTTTTCTGGCATAATTACTGCTTCTTTAGCAACACATTCCCTGACAGAGAAGCATGATCAGAAAACAAGATAACTGCATTTATCCATATGAAAATAAATTCTGGGAGAGATCAAAGAAGGTGTTTCTGGCTACAATGAGAATATAAATCAGCCTTCTAAAATGCAGTTTTTTAGTACCGTCTCATAAAAGCATCCTGGTAATTAACTCCTTCTTCTGCAATTCCTAGTTGATAAAGCTATGGTTTTAAAATGACTAAGTCTCATGGTACAAGCAGACACAGCTGAGTCCCCTAACCAGGCACTACCAAGCGTGCCAGACCTGCCCTGAAATAAGAATTATTAATCCCAATTCTGAACAAATGCAAAAGAGAAAGAGAGCATGACAACGAGAGAGCGAGCTCATCCCAAAGGGGAGAGCAGCCACGGGCTGGAAGCCCTGGACCACCAGCCACCGCCCGAGACGGCTCCTCCTTTCCAGTCGGTCACGATTTTCCAGTCTGCTCTGGAAACAGACAGCCCAGTAACACAGCGTCCCTCACGGGGAACATCTATCCACCCAGTGTTTCTGAGCTCAGAAACTCTTCCTATCGAAAAAGCTCTAAAACATGTACCATTGAATATATTTTTCAGTGGTTGCCGTTCATTGAACATCAGGGCTCATAAAACACTCGAGTTCTTATGGGCATTCCGCCATGCTTCTGGCTGCTCAGTTTTCAGTATTATTGCTATTAAGGGAAAGGAAAAGTGAAAACAGACTGAAGACACGCAGGGGGATCTGGAGAAAAACCATCCGTGTGCTCTCATTGCGGCCCATGGGCTTCAGGTGGAAGACAGCACCACTGAGAGACAAGATCGTGTTCCACAGAGGTTATATGGGAATTCATAGCCTTTAGCCACTTGAAAACCCTATAAATCTGCAGTAATTCATTGGTTTCATTGGGCTATTTAAGAATTTAAAGGAAAAGCAAACAAGAAGGACTAGATTTAATTCTCAAACCAACCAGGCCCTTATATGCATCAAGTGAACCACATGCTTAAGTGACTGAGAGGGGGGGGGGAAAAAAAAAAAAAAAGAAAAGGCCTTGGTCTGTAGCTAATATTTTTTCCACTATTAGGCCTGGTTGTCCTCTAAAAGACATTTCCCACAAGAACAGCCATTGACAGCCAAAGGACAGTGCAACTTGCCTGTATCCATGTACTCCTCACCGGGTAAAGACATGAGCAAACTTCTCATTTCCAAAACTCTTCTACCTGTTTGGAAAGAAAACTGCTGTGACTTCAGCTAGCATTCAAGCTCAGTGCAAGCTGCTTGCTGTTGCATGTTTCATCTTCCCTCCAGAATGAACAAATGTAAATGAAGAAATTGTAAATCCTTCCACAGTGCTCCTCCTGTGCTACGGCTGGCTTCAGCTTCCATAAACTTTCTAAAACCTGTGGGTCCAGTTAGCAGCATGGAAATGACCATCAGGAAGGGACCCATGGGCAGCAACTGCCCCAGAGCTGCACTCAAGACCCGTGCTACCTGGGTCTGTCAGGCAAACACACAAAGATGATGCCCAAAGAGAAATCATAGTTTCAGGTAAAGAAGGATCAGTGCCTGGGTGGTGCCCAATCTCAGAGCGTCCAACACTGATGGAGCTCACCGGTTGCTGTACCGCACCCCCCATCCGCCCCCCACGCAAGGTCTGCGGACACAGTATTGCAATGTGAACAAATAAAGTCATCCCACGAAAACCAGAAATCCCAGCAGCAGCAGAGGTACATGAACACTTGCAGAAGTAGGAATTTTTGCATAATAAAGAGTGCAGTCAATGCTTTTTTTTTTTTTTTTTTTTTTTTTTTTTCGAAATACTGTGTTCCTACACTCTGCCTGCTGTATAGGAAGATGATGAATTACTTACCATGTGGTTCCACAACCATGCTGGCAACACCTGCGTCCATGTACCAGGTTGTTCCTCAAAGTTTGCCTTAGGGCTTTTTTTGAGGAAGTCTGGCTGCCTTGCAATCTCGCTGACACGCTCTTCCCCATCACAGTCCTGCTGTGCGTGAGAAAACCTGGAAGAAATTCTCAGCCGCACTCATTTCTTATGCAAATATATCTACCCTCTCTCAGGAGGCCTGTCTCATCCAGCATAACTTCTTAACAAGGAGTTAAGGTTGCTAGAAAGCACTTACAGGAGCAAAGGCTCATACATGTGCTTTGGTGCTTGACTGTGCTTTGCCTTGTTCCTGCGTCTTACTTTTCCTAATTATCTATTGCATTCAAAACAGTGTGTTTGCAAGGAAATGCCTTTCTAAGTGGTGCCACAGGGGGATGCGTGAGAAACGAGCACATGTACGCCCTGCTACTTCCAGTTCAGCTTCGTAGAGGCGGAGGAAAGCCTCGGGCAGAAGTCAGTACTTGCAAGCAGAAGTTAAATTTTCCGCTTACTGTGCCCCAGCCCCAAGAGCTTCCAAATATCTTCGCACCTTGCTGCTTGCCCACCCATTGCTGGAAGAAATGAGCACTACGCATCGCAGCACGTGGGGGGGGGCGGGGGGTGCCTGGGCTCCCAGACACCCCTCCTCGCAGGGAGAAGCACCGACAGCAGCAACGGCAGCAAGCTGGCTCCGCAGGACAGAATTACGGATTTCCACGTAGCCTGAGGGCTCCCTTCTGTACCAGGGGCTCATCCCAGGCAACGAAACTGCTCTGAACGGAGGAATGAAAGGTTCAGGCATTAACGGGGGCCAGGAGAGGGGAATCGTCATTAACAGGGCTCGAGAGCACGCAGTCACGTCTGCAAGCTTGGCCTTTTGAGGGTGGAGGTTGAGCAGTCACAAATCTGCCATGTTTTATAGACACTTTGAACCAAAACAACACGGGACACGGAGCACCATGTCAGTGGCTCTTCAAAGTCAGGCGAGAAAACCACACGTTTAGGGGCTACCGGGCTGCTACAGCAGTATCACGCGCTGCTGGGCTGGGAAGAGCGGTCGGTGGCATCTCGCTTGGCTGGTTGACCGAAGGCTGCCTAGGTTGAACCCCAGTCCCAGGGCCGGCCCTGAAAGGGCTTTGCCAGTCCTGCGTGACGGCACGGTCGGAAAAACGAACACAGAGCAGCCATTAGAGGCTTCGATGGAAATAATCATGTCAAGGAAAAAATACTAACACATACAAGTCCTAAAATACCTAAAGGTGAGAGGTTGTATTATTAACTAACATACAGCACAGAAATGCAACCTGCACAAAGATCAGAGCACTCTTAATCTGCACCCACCTTCTCCACTTAAGTCGGCCATGATAGATTTTATGATGGCATAAAAAGCCTGAATTTCCAAGTGAGGTATTTCCCCCTGGGATTAAACTATCCAACTGCTGCAATATAAATTTGAGACCATAAAAAACTGCTGCAAGTTTACAATACTTAAGAAATAAAAGGCCATAAAAGCACACGGTGTTTGAATAAATGGAGAGGTAAACTATTTCTCTGTGCTGAGAACAGTCCTGAATCCAGAAAGAAGCTGTGTCCTGAATAAGCAGAAAGGAGCAAAGCTGCAAGTCGAGCCAGCACAATTCTGCTTTTGCCGTCTTGCTGGAGTTGTTGCAGTGCTGGATGCATGGCGATTTGCAAATCACAGTAAATCTGCTCCTGGCCTATGGATTAATTTCTCAAGTTAAATACCTCTGAGTGATTAAGCACACCATAAGTTTCTTGAGAGACTGGTGTTTATGGCAGGCTGGTAAGTATTGCCTTCATTGCTCCGCACATCTGCAAGCAGTAGGAGTAGTTAATAAACAAGCAAACAAGGTTTCCAAGAGAAAGTCTGCAAAGTGCTGGCGACATCACTGTGATAAAGCCTGCTTATAACTGTCCTTTCTGCTTGTGAATTTTCACAACGCTCAATCTTAATGCACCCATTTGCTGAACAGACCTCTGCTGCAAATGGTACCAAGCTTTTACTGCCATCCGGATAACAAACTATTCACCAACACCTCCAAAAAGCTGCAGTTTTCCTTTGCAACAGGGTCTTATAACATACATGAATCAAGACGGATGAGCTAGTAAGAGCCAGGTTACCGTAACAGAGCTAAGCACACATGCAACTAAGTGATCTGTGATAACAAACATGCCTGAATTTTACTCAACACCTGAGCTTTTTAAAGTTTTACTATGCCCGAATTTTACTCAAGAAGAAGGATTTTTCCTTACTTGCATGCTTCAGTTGGCCCGCAGAGCCGGGAACACGCGGCTCCGGGCCAGTCTCGGGCACGGCTTGTGTTGTTTCCGAGGATGCATCACCCACATCGGGTGGATGCGAGAGGATAAGATCCGGGGTACGTAGGGCCCTGGAAAGGAAGACAATGTTTGCACCTTCAGCAAACAGCAATTTCTAGGGACTTCCTGAGCCCTACGCTGCACCCAGACCTTCTTGTCTCGTGGTCACCGATGGACCTGTTGCCCAAGAATATGGCTACTCCCTCAAAATCTGTATTTTCTTGATCTTCGTGACATCCCGTGAAAATGAGCGTGTTGTAATTCAGTACTGTGTGAAAAAAATATCATTGGGAAAAATAGTCGTTTCCTGTCGTTTCTTTTAGGTTGGCTCCTCCATAACGGTACTGGGTGCTGCCTAAGCCTCTAGCAAGACACGGTGGTTAATTCGTCCCCTTTCAGCTGCTGCAGACTGATTTCAGAGCTCTCATATCTTCCCTCTCCATACTCTCCTTTCCAAAACGAGCAGCTCTACACTACTCTCTCCGCATTCAAACCTCAGTCCACACCAGAGGTCGGGTTACCTTTGCTGTCCCTCGCGATGCAGGTTTTAGTTCTTTTGGAGAGGAATTGTAAGCCGTGTTATCCACGTGCAGGCACTCCTGGTTTACAGCAAAAAGTTTTACTTTTCTACACAGGACAGATTGCTTTCCTGCATAGTGGCAGCCAGAGCCCGTCACTGCAGATGCACAACGAAGGGCTTTTTCTGTTTTTCTTTTGGGCACCACTGTTCATTTTTAAATGAAAGTTCGTCAGTCATTTTATTTCACAGTTATTCAGTACCATAAGAGCCTTCTGCAACATTTAACATTCAGCTCTAATTTTGATAATCTGAATAATTTTGTATTTTAACCTGAATAATTTTGTATTTTCTACTAGCTTTGTGACCTGTGATCTCTGCAAGTTTCATAAAAAGCAGTTGTTCTCATTGCAAAAAATCAATACAATATTGACCATTAGGCTGAATATTTTACAAAAAAGATAGCCTCTGTGTGTACAAATATAAAGGATTATATAAATCTAGATGGCTTATTTATATATTATACATAAACCCATACACACACATATGTCTTAAGAGGATATGCTCATTTGAGTTTGCACATTCAAGATTGTTTGGCCAACTGGAATCAAATGGAAGCATCAAATCATTCCACAGAGCAAATCCTCCATCCATTTATTCCTCTGACTGGTTTTTCTCTGACTGGCAAAACGGGGATATTTTAGGCAGTACCGAAGGCTGAAGGCTTCACTAGGAGAAGAGGAGCAGCTATCGCAGACACAGCTGTGTGGAAAAACAGATGAATAAACAGTTCAAGAGAGAAGGAAGATGTAAGGAAAAAAAAATCACTAGGCAGCCTCAAAAATTAGATATGTCATAGCCACAGTGAGGAGTCGAGATGGAAAGGTGCAGGGATAAGCCACGAGCAGGAGAGGTTCAGAAACGGGAAGGATTAGACTTAGTGGCCACTGAAGAGCCTCACGTGTGCTCAACATCACTTGTCAGTGCTGAACATCACCTGAGCAGTATTTGGCCCATGTCATGTACATGAAATAATATTTCTAGATACCAAAAAGCCGAGCGCTCCAGGCAATGCTGATGCACTTAACCAGGGTGAAGCCAAGCCACAGGGAAACACGTTCCAAGCATTGCATTTTAACTGAGGAAGCATACGCTTTCCAGTTTTTACTTCTTGTTAGAAACACACTGAATTATAACTGTGATACCATAGACTTTTCCTGGGGAGTTGAGTAAAGAGAGACTACAGAGATACTCCAGCATTACTGAACACGGTGTGCCCAGGGGTTCGCCTTAGATGCCCAAGAGACTCTAGTAATAAGCTCAGTAACGTGAAAGACAGATAAAATTGGCCATCATCAGACAGCCATGAAAGGATTTTCATTTCACCCAGTCTGATCCGCAGCCCTGTGGCTGGTGCCATTGGCCATGGTGATTTTATGCACTGATGCAGATGGGGACGGGGAATTTCACAAAAGCCACAAGTAGAGCTGGCAAGGAATAGAGTCGGCTCATAAATACGTATCAAATTAGCTTTCTTTTTCCTGATTTTCAAGTTAACGTTACCATTTGCTTTTCCTTTTTTCACATTATAACATAGTAGACGTCAATAAAAAGAGAAAGATTCCCACTTTCAGGTCTCCCCTTTTTTCATTTTAGTACTAAAAGAAATGCCTGGGATAAAGAAAGGGGAAAAAAGATGGAAAAGTGATGATCACAATGATTACAAAAGTGGCATAAGAAAATCCTTATTTTTGGATTAACAGTTCTGTAAAAAGAATATCCACTTTCTCTAGATAAGAAAGAACCCAGGAGACCCATGAGATTAGATAAGTTCTGTCTCTGATCCCTGTTTCAAGGTCAATGTTTAAGGCCTATATTAGTCTTAAATTAGCACTAGCCCAACACAATGCTTTTATCTCACTTGTCCAGGACATTAAGTCTGCATGGCTGGAAGATGGGGTATATGGGATACCAAAATACGCTGTTTCCTTCATTTTAGAAATATTTCTTATGTACCAAATCCCTCATGAGAGGCAAGCATAACAACTGTCCTATGCAAAATGGAAGAACCATGGTTATGAAGTAAATTGTACATTAAGTGATGTTTCTTTAAAAAATTTATAATAGTATAAACTCGAACCCCAGGAATGACACATTTTAGCTAAACACAGACAGTGTTTTCTAAGTCTCATTACAAGTGAAGAAGGATTGAACCGACAGACCTATTGCTCTGATCTTGTATGTGCAAGTCCCCTTATGCAGATTTTTTCTGCATTAATTTGTTCAGTTAAAGCCAAACGGATACTGTTCCCCAGGGCGGAGACTAAACCTGGGCTGCAGTAATTGCACTTGTTGGTTCACTCCAGCTGATAATAGTTATTGATATTTGGAAATCATCCAAGATTTCTCTTCCCCTTTATTGATCACAGTGACTACAGAAGTGGAGGAGTCCCAAGGGGCCTTCGTGCAACACCACCTCGTTCCAAAAGCGATAGACGGATTCACTGCGTCTGTTTCTCCATTGAGATTAGAATTAACACATTGAAAAATGATGTAACAAACTATTTGGCATAACTGATTTCCCCAGCAGAGTTCTCGTTTCACTGCAAATTCACGAGAGGCTTCTGTGAACGATACCAGGGAGATTTAAAATGCTTTCTATTAAGAGCTGCTTAGACCTCTAGCATTTATTCTGCAGGGTGTTTAAAAACCCATTATAACAGTGTTATCATGACACACAGAGATGCAAACAGCGGCCCCGCAGTGCCGAGCCGCGTGCTCTGCCCCCGGGGGTCACGCGTGCCCCACACTGCCCAAAGCCGTGGGGCACCAAGCCGGGGCACGCTGCCCCTCGGCAGCGTCTCGCAGCCCGTGCATGCAAGACCCAGAACCTCCGTGCACCGAAGCCATCGGTTTGCACAGTGCTGTGCATCAGCCCAGCTGCGGGGCTTGCAAAGCCTCTGCGCTGCTCTACCTTTCGGGAAGGATGCCAGCGCTTCATCGTTAAGGTGCCTCACATCATTACACCGTGAAAAACAACATATGGCACGAAGCGCCTAAATGTCAAAAAACAGACTCTCTACGGAAAAAAAGAGCTCTCTAAACAACATGCACAACGCCTGGGCTGCGGTCGCAGAAGCCCCGATGAGTTATCACTGCGTTCGCTGGCTTTCCTCATTTCGGCGGCAATGAACCCAGATCCTCCGCCCCGACCGCGCGCGTTCTGGCCTCGCGGGCGGTTGATGCGCGGGAGCTCACGCGGCAGCACCACCCACGCAGCCGCCCCGCGGTCTCGGGGCAGGAAGGAGCAAGCGCTTTTCCTGCTGTGAAGATACCACAAGGCACATTTGCCCTCTGCAGCTCGGCGCCGGTAAGGGATAGTTTTCTGATCAGATTTCCAGAGCAGTGATCGGGGGTGATCTGCGCATCTCTGCATCCTCTTTAGCGTGCCAGAACCTGACGGCTGCCAAGTGCGCTTTAATAGCTTTATATCCTGCATCATCCATATTCTGGTATCACACTCAGGTCTTTTTCGTTCTTTTCAAAGGCAGCATTACCCAAAATGCAGTGAATTCACACCGGGATTGCCACTACACTTCGTGCAGTTCCAGAGCACCGTTAAGGAAGACTGCACATACCTCCTCTTCAGTGAGGACTTATTTTCCTTGGAAAGCATGGCCGGATGAGGAGTACACCAGTCCCTAAGGTCCTAATTTTTAGATTGCACCAGGAGACAGTTCTTGGGGATGTTTTTGTGCTTTTGAGATATTTTATCTGGTTTCTTCTCCATTCCCAATAGCACAAAGAAATGTTCCTTTAATCGCTTATATATCCAGGTCTAGCAAAATGCCCATCTTCCCTCTTCAAGTAAATGACAGTCTTCCTTGGAAGGAAGCTGATGGATCTAGCCTGGAAGTTGGTTGCTCCACCAGCTACACACCAAGATTAGGAGCAGGGCACCACCTTGGCAGCAAAGGACCAAACTACACATGGTGGAAGGGGAAACGGTCTAATTGATTAGGATTCATTACCAGCCCTCCATAAGTCCCCAATCAGAGACTGATACTCCATAAATTGTCAGGCAAACAGGGAGTCGACCTTACAAGAGTGAAGACGACCATCTCCTAACCTAGCAAAAAGCATCTTGACTTAGGATCAGGGAGATGAGTGGCAAAAAAGACTGCATAAATGGGATAAATTAATGAACAGCAAGAACCTAGGACTGGTGGGGGAAATAGGAAGAGAGGGTAAATGTTTACAGTAAAGCCATTGAGGAACAAAGAAGAGTACAACGAGTCAAATCACTAATGACTTTAGTTTGCATACTAATGCAGAAGTATGGAGAATGAACAAGAGGAGTACCAAAAAAGGAAGGAAAAAAAAAAAAAGCCAAGCTTGGAAGAGAAAGTGAACACAGCCATGAGCAAAACTATGCAAAACACAGCAGTAACAGGGATTTACCCAAGCAGCTGAACAGAAAAGAACAGAAGACAACACAGACTGTTCAACAGTTTCTTCATGCGAAACACCAGGGCAAGCAGCTGCAAAGGTAGTGAGGCTAAGACTGAAAGCAAAAATCAATTTAAGTGAGACTGGTCCAAAGATAGCAAAGCTCACAGCCTCACCAAAAAAGAAAAACCCACCAAAAAAAAAAAAACCACCAAAAAAAAACCCACCGAAAAAAAAAAACCACCCACTAAAAAAAAACCACCACAAAAAAAAAAAGAAAACCCCACCACCAGAAAAAAAACCACCACCAGAAAAAAAACCACAACGGATTCCAAGACTATCAACCTCAAAAACCTCAGGGAAAGCCCCACGAGACGTATAGCTAAGAGAAAAGGTATTAAAGAGAATCAGTTGATCCTTAAGGAAATATATTAACAGTCTGAGTACTTTCACAGCTGTCTCAAAGTTGGAGGAAGAAAGGAAACTTTGTAAATGAAATATGTAACTGAAGTGGTAAAACCTTCCACTAACAATAATAAAGCCATATATGTATATATATATATATATATATATATACACATACACACACACATATATATATATATTTTATACAGAGTACATTATTATTGCCAATTGGAAGGCAATTAATTAAAGAGAAGTCCAAAGAAGAATGAAATTTTCAATGACAAAAAACAGCATTTAACCTGATGAAAACATGTTCTACATCTTGCTGGGAAGTGGCAACCACGAGCAGGTGGTGCTGGACTGGGCATCTCTGGACTGAGGAAGATGATCCTGGAGAGTGAGGCTCTGGACATGGGTTGGCAATCTGATGTAGAAGATGTCGTAAAGGTGCCCAGAAATCAGACACAATTAACACCAGAGTAATGAAAAGAAAGATATTCAAAGTAAGAAGGTACCCTTCAAAACTTTGAACTCCTTTCTAAATAAGGAGAAACAATAATAATGAGAATAATAAAAATAATGAGAAAACAGAAATGAGCATTGACTTTCATAGGGTGAATATAAAAAAACCAGCAACACGCAGGACAAAAAAAAGTTTAAAAAACAGTTTGCAAAATATATAAAACAGTAATAAATCATTTTCAGAAGCAGGAGTCAACAGCCCTCCCCCAGACAGCATGGAGAACCAATAAAAATATCAAAGGAGCATCCAAGGAGAGCAGGCTACAGATGAATTTCGTGGGTGTGTGTGGGTGTGTGTGGGTGTGTAGGTGGCTATGGGTGTTTCCCCCACAGATTCAGCTATGGGAACTTCCCTAAATTCCTCCCTCTTCATGGGGGGAGCGCTGAGGGCATGTCAGCACTGGTGGGATGGAGCAATTTGATGAAACAGGCAGTGGCCAAATGTAAGGATGAGATATGCAGTCATGATTCCCAATTCCTGAATGAAATTCATTGATAATCTGACAAAAAAACTCAGTTAAAACTGCCTTTATACCAGAAGGGTATAAGACTACAAATGCAACACTCATTATATGAATCCCATTTTATACATCCAGGAATATACTTACCATATACTGGTAAATCTGATATCTGTCTATATTGGGTCCATTCTCAGGTATTTTAATAAAGCACAGAATTTATGGGCATGTGGATAAATACGATCTATTGCAAAAGAGTCAGCATGGTTTCTATACAACGAACTCTTGCGTAATAAATATATTTGAGTTTTCTGAAGGAGATCAAAAGCTTGTGGATGAGGGAGTTATGACTGATATAGTTTACTTGCATTTCCAAAAAAACCGTTTTTCAATACATCTGACCAATAACTCTGAAAGAGCTATGATACTGTATAAAAGCAAAGATCCTCACAGGAAGAAACACTTGATGAAAAGATATGAAAACAGATGGAATGGACAATGACTGTTCCCGGTGGAGAAGCATCCACTTCCCAAAGGACTCTCATCGGAGTCTGTATTCAGGCCTGACCTGTTCAACGTGCTCGTGGAAGGTGTCTCGCAGTCCACGGTTTTGCTGGAGACAGCAGCTTCTTTAATTTAGCGAAGGTGAAGAACAACAGTGAAGGCTTGCAGAGAGGCTTCTCAGTGCTACATGACTAGATAACAAAATAGCGGATGAAATTCAATGTTGATAAATGCAAAATAACACGCATGGGGAAAAAATCCCAACTCCACATACACATCAATGAGCTCTAAGCCTGCTACAGGTATTAAGGTATTATGCATCATAAGAGAGCTCTGCGAAAATACGAGCTCCGTGCTCAGCAGAAAACAAAAAAAGCAAAGGAAGTGTTTGGAAATAATAGGAAAGGAATGGAAAGGAAAGGAAAGCCAGGACACATGATTAGGCCTCTGTAAAAGCAGTGGTGCCACTACATGTTGAATATGACATTAAATTCTTGTCACTGTTCCTCAGCTGCAAGACAGACACAGCAGAACTGAAAAGCTACAAGGAAGGTGTCAAAGACGACCAGACGTGCAGAGCACCTTTTATGCAAGGAACTAAACAGATCAGCAATTGTCAGTGTGAAAGAGAGAGAGGAGGACGACGGGAGTCTAAAACACCATGACCTCCTTGAATCAGTCAAGTCGGCGAATTTTGTTGTTGACTTTAACGGTACTGTGACAATAAAGAAAAGTTTGATCCATCTTCTGGAGGATGAATCCAAGCCATTTCCTTAAAGAAGAAATATCAAGCCAGGGGGATGATTTATTATGCTAAATGCACCAGTATTATCCTGCCCAGAGCATTACCCTACAGACAAAAAGGACAACTGATGGCAATCATTTGTTCATGTGTCACTGGGCATTCGAAACAAGTCAGCATTAAAAATGAATCCAATTCATTTGCTCTGGGCTTATCTTAGAAAAATATGTTCATTCATCCATGATTTAAGTACATTTTAGATCAGCCACAGGAAGTCAATGACTTTGTAGCGTGTCATATAATGTATAGTAAAACTTCAAATTACTAGTTGCCAAGAAATCAGTAGCTGAGGTTGTATGTTGCATATGGTTATTCACGACACGCAGCAGTAAAATTAACCGCGGAAATCAATTCTGCACGTAAAAGACAAGACGTTGCTAACAGTGAGCATCTACCACACGTTTGGGAAGCCCTGCTCTGCAGCCAGCGAGCGCCGGCTCTCCAGCACTGGTTTTAGGTTAAACATTAATGCAGGCAATTTAATAGAGATCTCAAACTCACAAAACTTATAAAAATTGCTGACTACAGAAAGAGGTCAATAGGCTTCAAGTAAAGGGGCACAGCGCAGTACGGAGATGTGATTTTTGGAGAACATTGTCTCCATTAAGTTTTAGCAAGAGTTCAGGAGCAGGGGCGATGGCCGGCCTCCCGTTCGAAGGAAAAGGCACGTAGCAAACCACAGACTGGTTCTTTGACCTCGGAGACTTAAATACTGCTCTGTGCGTGCAGTGCGCTCCAGGGGACCGCTGACAAGCAGCAAATACTTCAGTGCTGCGTGCGGCTGTTTCCAGAAGGGTTTGATCAAAGTGAAACAGATTCTCTGTGACGCTGGATCCCCAACGCTTGGCAGAAAGCAAACACTGCTCACAAATAACAGGAAAATCAGGGACAACAACATACTGCCTATTTCAGTGCCAAGATGGGTATCACTATAAATCTCCCATTTCAGGTGGTTAATTTATTGCTTATACTTGCACAGTGAAGAAGCAGCATGCCATACTGCACTGGACATTTGCACTGCAAAGAGGCAGCACGCCTTCCTCTACCGACCACGCAACGTCACCGAGAAACACCGCTTCGGCAGGAAAAATAAATGACTTTTTTGTGGATTTGCAGTTTCATTTTAAAACAGAATGAGCAAAAACCTCTTTCTGCCACAAGCCTTCAGTTTTGTCTAATTTATTCGTATCTACACCTCATCCAAAGCCTCCGATATCTGTTGCATCAAGACCAACACCTAAAAAAGCCAGCACGGCAGGTCCGTCCAGCTCTACGAAAGGCATCCCCACGCAGTCCAGAAACAAGCTTTCCCTCCACTATAACAGCGTGCTCCTGGTGCACACAGATCTCAGCTCCTCTGCATTTCTCCCCGATCCTCTCCGACATTATCTACCTCGAGCTCCCTCGCCCTGGTCTGCAATTCAAGACCTGGAAGCGGCACACTGTGAATACTCACCAGACAGCTCTCGTGGCGAGGGCTCGTTACAGCAACCAGCCTAGGAATTTCTAATGAAAAAATGAAGCAGTTTTGATTGCAGTCTAATCACATACCAGCTCCTTTCCAGGCAGCTCTTGTGAATGCTTTCCCCTGAAGCTGATCAATGAGTGACAGATTTTGTAGTCCAGCTGTAGCAACGCAGATAAAACAGAGGAGATGCTGGAGATAAATAAGTCGAGTTTTCCAAAGCACATTACAAAAGGACTGAGAAATCTATGGTACCAGCTGTAAGTCTAAGGAGCACATTGACTAATGAAGTTACATTCATTAATCTGATTAAATATTTTATTAGGGTAGTAATGGTGAATTACCAGCTTCTTTCAGCAATTCCACCTTGAGGATAACGTAGCCAGAAGGCCATTCCCAGCACAGCCAGACAGACTATGATGAGATTTTAACACCCATTTATTAATGAGACAGCGAGTGGGATGTCTACCATGAGAGTTGGATTAAATGGCAGCAGAAAAGCAATTAATTATCTTCTGAGGTGTTCCTTTTCCAGAGGAATACTATTAGTGTCACCTAAAACACTGCAAATTAATAGAAAATATAGAGTTTGGGCATCTGCTTGGGGGCAGTTCAGGTGGAGCTGTGGCGTCCTTGCCTCATGAAAGTATGCTGGATAAAAGGCAAGCGAAAGAGAGAGGGGCAAGAATGGCTTTTAGACTGACGGTGTCTTTTCAAAGGATAAAACAGGCTTACAATATGTGAAACTGCCGACGTGGCAGATCGAAGCCCTTTTTGAACTGTCAATATGTCACCCACGCTGCAGATTTCGTGATAGGAACCGTGCAGACAACAGAGCACCATCGTTTTTTCTGTCCATCAGCCCCAGCACCGAGCATCTCGCCAGAGAGCGCTCCCGGGGCAGCTGCCTCCATCTCCAGCCGCATCCCACCTCTCCCTCCCTCCCCAGCAGCGCAGGGGCTGCAGCAGGTTTGCTCACCTTGCACCGCTCACGCAGCGAGCAGGGGACACACGACACGATGCTTCTTTTGAGTCACTTCTTCATCCTTCTTCTGAAGGGCCACAGGCAGTGCCGCTGATGCACACTGCTACACGCTCTCCGCGTGCTTGGAGGCATTCTTCTTAACTGCATTTATCCCAGTTTCTTTCACCTTAATTGGGATAATCAGTTTATTGGTCTCAGAGCACCGTGGTGCTCTTTTTGTCTCTTGCAAGCACCCAAAAAAGCAGAGCACGTGCAAGACAGAGCTCAGTCCGTAAGTGCTAAAAATACCAAAAAGAAGCTGACAAGTTACATGCATCGGCTGGACATTTCGCCCCACAAGTGTGCAAACGCGGCTGTCACAGTTCACCTAAGAGGAAGCGCTGGACCATCGGGCACCCAAAGCAGTTGACTCCCGTCATGTCTGGCCTTAGAGCCAGCTACGAGCTGCACACAGTGGCACTGACGAGGTTCGTGTCACGCCTCATATGCACAGACAGATGGAGAACGTGATGTTCAGAGGAAGATTAGTTCCTCACGGATGACCACCATGTAGCCACCAAAGAGAGAGGAAAGTTTTATATCTCACTGAAGCAAAGAATTATTTACTGTTCAGTCAGTGTCGGGAATGATGCAGCAAGACGCAAAGTGTGGGTTTGCACCCAAAGGGTCAAGACGGGGGTGTAAAAGAGCTGGAGCTGGGAAGATATCAGCTAAGGCACGGCGCAATGAACAGGGAGGCTGGCAGAGAGCTTTGCTTCTTAACCAAAGCCCATGGGGAAGGTGGGTCCCCCTTACAGGTACATCCACCTGTTTGGGGGAGTTTGTCCCTTTTTGGACCAAGGGTCATGGCACACCAAAACTGATCAGCTCCAGTGGCACCTGGCATTTCTCCTTTGCTTCTCTCTAGGTACCTTCCCAGATGTTTTCCCACCAAGACCTTTTCCTCTGTTCCTCACCTGTTCATGGGTATTTTACAATGATTTTTCCCTGGATGACACACAGGTGAAACTCTTAAACATGTGGCAGCATGAAAGTTTGTTAGAACAAGTCTTAATCAGACCAGGCAGAAAACTGAGTGAAACCAAAGAAAAAACACTTAGCCCTTAAGCATCAAGTAAGAGAGGGGAACAAAATGCTTGCAAGTCCACTGCAGGTCTCCTTGCACCAAGCCCCCCCATAGAGGCTACCTATCCCCAGAGCAGGCGCGTTCCTGCCATGCACAACACCCTGCTGCGTAGAGATGCCAAAATTTGCTCGTTAATCCCCAGCCTGGGAATCGGGTCAATCCAGTACACACCCCTTGCTGAATCCAGATCCCCCTCTTCCCCAAACCCTCCCTTTGGTGACAGGTATACTGGGATGGACCAAGCCTGGATCAGCTGCCTCCACTCCACCAATCTCCTCATTTTTACTTCAAGCAATAATGGGGTTGAAAATTTTACATAAGAGACAGTTTAATAGAATTAATCCTGTAGCAGATTCCTTGTTTCAAGTGTGCACTGAATACTAATCAAAACAGGAACCAACACCAACATAAAACAGAATAAAATGACTCAGTCGTGTTCTCGTTACGCAACAATTATTCCCTTGAAGCTCTGTGCAATAAGAAGGCTGCAGAGAAGGGAAGTGTTTCGTGACTTTTGTTTCCACCCAGAAAGGTTGGAGCGAGCTGGCCTTTGGGAAAGGTCAGCACAGGCCCCGGAGCTAGCTAAAACACCCAAATGCAAGCTGGCAGGCAGCTTCTGAAGGCTGGGACTAGCAGCGGAGAGATTTACTGCTCCCTGCTTCGCCTGCCCCCACGCACCCGAGGATTAACCCAGATGGAAAATAACCTGGCCTAAATAAATGTCTTCCCCCAGGCAGCCCTGTCCCAGCAGCCCCCAGCACGGCAGCCCGTGGTCCAGCACCGGGAAGGGACAGCCCACGGCACCACGGGGCCAGCGGGGAGCGAGTGGGACATGGCAGTAACTGGAGCCCAGAATGGGTCAAAGGAAAAAATCTTCAGCTGAAAAGCAAAGGAAAAAAAACCCTTTTGCTTTAGGCAAGGTCTAGGAAGACCCACCGTGAACAACCACCATTAAGACCCCTTTTCACGGGCTTAATGGCTGCACTGACCGCGAGAGGCAGCTTCAGCTGGGGGAGCCCGGTGACACGCTGGTGGAGCCATGCTCGCAGTGACGTTACCATCAAGAGAAAGATCTCTGAGCATGCCCCACAGATGCCTCTTCCAAATCTGCATGAAGAAATAAGATCCTCGAATCACGGCAAGAGCAGTTGCAGTCGCAGACAGTCCAGCCTGCAGCCAGCACGCAGGAGCAGTCAGGGCTGCGGCCAGTGCACGTGCTGGGAGCACATCTGGGGCCTTTAACGGTGAGGGAACAGCCGCAAAAGATCAGGCTTTCCAGAACTATCTGCAACGCTTGAACTATTAGATTTGCATATAATCCACCAAAATGGAAACCTAATTTCCAAGTCACATGCCATTCAGCAGCCAGGCAGGCCAAGCGGAGAGAAAACGTGACAAAAGAGAGAACTATCATGCTGCTCAGAGGAGTCCTGTCACCATAAGGCCGTGTCAGGACAGACTGGGTCTGCTCACGAAACAGCAGTCACTCAATCAATACAACTGAGATAATCCAATGTCTCCCTTCAGGCTTCCCGGGGCTTTGACAAGGTCCATAGCCACACGCTGGATCTTCCGCTCTTTCGGTATCTCCGCAACCTGACTCCATCAATCAGTTACAGTCCGTCTGGCACGGTTTTACCTTGGTTTTATTCCTGCTTTTAAAAACGGACCGTAATGGCCTCTGTGATCAGTTAATACACACTTCTGGGATGCTCTAATAGATGATAAAGGCATATTGCCAAGTTACCATAAAATGCAAGTTCTGATTTCTTTTGACTGGGTGTTAAACTGACTGGGAAAGGTCAATTGGAGATAAGAGATGGCTAATAACGCATAGCTCTCATCTAGTACTTTTAATTCCATATTTAGAGCCCAAATTGCCTTGCAAAGGTGACCAAGTGTTATTTCTTAACCTTTCCATGGGCTAAAAAGCCCATTTCCCTCCTGTAGGTTACTGAAGATGATCTAAGTACAGTGATTAAGGTAGCTATATCATGAGAGAGCTTTTCAACATTACCGATGCGTGGAGAATCAGATGGGAGTTTGTATTACAGGAATGATATATTTTTTTTCCATTTTAAACAGCAGAAAACAAGTGTTTCAGATACATATGAAGGTCCAAAGTTTCCAAGCTACCTGCTAGGGTGGGGAGTTAACACCCTAGAGCCTGGCACAGCCATACCCCTGCTCTTAAGTGCCCAGGTATTGCCATAGGTATTGAGGGTAATCAGTGCCCTAAGAAAAGGGCTGAAGGAGGAGCCTCAGATGCCTCTTCTGGGCAAAGGCTTTTGGAAATACAGGTCTCGGGAACTTGCTGTAATCGTTCATCAGCATCAAAAAACTAGAGCTCGGGCCCCTGTCGCAAACTGCGCATCCAGCCCAGTGACGCCAGCTCTATTGACTGCAATTTCGTGAGCCGTGAAATCACTGCATTTGCAGATCTGCTGCTTTGGCATGGGCGAGAACAGGTTTTTAACGGGACCAGAGGGGCCACAAAGGAAACCTCTACTCCTGGCGCTCTGCGGGGAGAGGAGACCCCGGGCACGGCCGGTGGCTGCAGGGGCTGGGCACCGTGCGTCCCTGGGGGGCACAAGGAAGAAAAGCAGTACAGGTCACAGAAGGTCTAGAGGAGGGCTCACATTTTTGCATCTTCACCCCTCAACAAAAGAGCAACATCCATATGCATTACGTTTTCCAAAGGTATTGGAGCACACAGCTGTTTTGCTTTCCCTCTCCCCGTCACAGCCTGACTCCTGCTCGGAGAACATGCAGCCTGACCTTGTCAAGCCGTCACCCTCTGCACGCCGCTCCTGCCAGTTGCTGAATAGCAGCACTAAATCTATTCTACCTGGTATTTAATGCCAGATAAATCACTGCAGCCAGGAAAGAAAAGACAGTGTCGTGTAAGCAGCTGATGCATCTGACAGCGCATTGAAACCTGAGCAGCAGAGGCAGCAGGTTCACAGCAGCCTCTGCTCAGGCAACTCCGGCTCCCTTTCTGCCCTCCGTCCTTGCAGGAGAGGCACCTCTGTGCTTTCCAGTTCCCTCGCTGTCCACACCAAGACGGGACTGTCCTTCCGTGAGCGCTCCCTGTGCTCGGCCTCGCCGGAGCCAGCTTTGCAGCACGGCAGCCTGCCCGGTCCTGCTGCCATCACGGTGCAGAGCCGCTTCCCCGCAGGAATGCCGAGCACCCAGAGACACCTGCCCCGGCTGCCCACCCCGCTTGGCCATGGGGCTGGTCTGGGTGTAGCTGCGAACGTGACCTCGTACCCTGCGCTTTGGCAAAAAGCGTAAATTAGATTTCCCTGGCACAGAAGCAGGCTGCGCTGTTTAAAGATTAATCAGGGATCCAGCTGGAGCACCTGACCTCCCCGCAGCCTGAGAAAACCCTCTTTTTTATTCTCCCCGCTCTGGAGGGTCCCTCGGGGACCAATAAGACAAGCAAAGCCAGAGAGAGCTGAGCTCCTCTGTCCGAACCCTGACAGTCTTCTCCAGCGCGTTCTGGCTTCCCTGAAAATCACCTCTTTAATTGCGCAGTTCAGCCCTGGCTGCAAACTGCTCTACCATGGATGGAGCCAAATTAGTCATGTTTTCAAAAGGGAACAAACTTTTGCTTTCTCATTTCCTTCCCCAAATCTTTTTTCCATTCATTCTGCTCGGCTTTCTCCCTTTCCATTTGACTCACCGCAGGAGTCTCCCTCTGCCCTGTCCTCCGGTTCCCCTCTGATTGCAATGAGCCATTTCAATTCACTAACCCAACAGCAAAATATTTGGGGTTTTGCCAGGCGAGCTTGCTGCAGCCGTTACAACCCAGAGAGCTTCAAAGCGACTGACCAGGAAGCAGCAGTCCAAGCCCAGCAGCGTAATCACGTCTGTTCCCTCCACTACACATAATTTACACAGTTTGATTTTTTTTCCCTATGCATTCACCTCTTTTATTTGTACTTTGAGGACAAAGTCTGGTTCTATTTTCTCAAAAGTATGATTTTTCTCCCTGCCATCATCTCAGCAACATCAGAGATCTCTTGCACAGAAAAACAGGCAGCCTAGGCCACGCGACAAGGGAGCCGTATAGACTGCAATCCTTCATGTAAAGCTACAGTATCTGAAACGAAAGAGCACGGAGCAAACACAAAGCGCAAGGCCAAGTGTGCAGCGGAAGAGGCACGAAGGACGCGTAGCAAAGCTCGGGTAGCAATCACAGAGACCCCAAAAAGTGCATTCTTATATGCTGTGTTTGCACCTTCCTGGCAGAGCAGAGCAATATCCAGAGGCAGAGACACACCAACCCTCTCCCCAGCTGCACGTCCAGACCTCCCAGGGCCCAGTTTTGGTGACATACGTGGGAGATGATGTCCTGGGGCTGCCCACACCAGCCCGCGGGACGCCTTGGGGTCCTGGCCACTGCTGCACGCACTACTAGCGCTCTCATTCTTCTGGCACCGAAAGGACTTCTCGCCCAACCGTCTCCCGAAGCAGATACTGCTGCCTGCCTCAGCGTCCCCGAGGAGACTGTCGTGCAGGAGCCCCATCCATCCCCATTATTAGCTTAGAGAAGAGGCCGCCACGGAGAAGAAGAAATTGCACAGCACAGGGAGGAGGAGCAGCCACGCACAGCACAGCAGAGAAAGGATGGGCAGAGCACTGAAGCCATCCAAAGAGCAACTCCACTACCCCAAAGAGCAGCATGGAGCAGTGCCTTCCTTCAGCAGGTGAGCAGAAGATCCAGCCACCAAATAGCCCCCAAAAGCAGGAGGCATCAGGAGCACAACTGGATGCAGAAAAGAACCGGGCAGCACCAGGTTCAGCAGAGAGGACAAGAGCAGAGCAGAGGCAGAGATGCCCAGGCAGAGGCAGCCAGGCACGGTTAGGAAGGCAGAGCTTCAGCCACCAGCCAGCCTGCCATGGCAGAGCACGGGCAACGCTGGAGCTCACCAAGGCCCCACTCTGTAGGATGGGGGTAGCAACAGAGGTGGAAATAGGGTCCCTGCAATATCAATGCAACCAGCTACGAGCAGAGTTCTGCTTTAAGCGCTAGATCCTTCAAAGCACTGGGATCTAATAGGAAAGGCTCTGTCCCCAGAGAAAAGCACACAATCTGCTTGCGGTAAGTCAGCAGTGCTGCCAGAACAGATGCAAACACTGGTGAAAGAAGGGATGCAAAACGCACAGAGGTTAGCAGAAACAACCATGGGGAAGTAGCTCTGAGGCAGCCCTGGGAAACCGGTCTGTATGCACACGACTTGAATGCTAGTAGCAATTGCAGCATCTTTGTAAATAGTTGTGTTAACAGAGACAGTTTAGTTTTTGAAATGTGGAGTCTTTTCACCTAGCGCGCTGAACAGGAAAATGATTTGTCACAGAAATTAGATTTTCACGGGCAGCAATACAGACAACTATTAGAATATACTTAAACGCAAAACAATCACTTTCAAGTCTTAAATAAAGATGAAGATAGTAAGCCAGATACATTTTTATATAGGCCTGTATTATGCTCTGAGAAGCCTACAGCTGCTTTGCTTTCAAGCCTGTTACACAAGCGAGGGGATGTTCTTTGCCCTGGGAAGCGTTCCTAAAGGGTAGCTCCAGCAATTACACATTATCAGAAGAATCAAAGCACTGGGAAGGCTTTTTGCATTAAAGGTACAAAAATTCAAGTTTTCAAGGTCTGAAAAACATGCAAAGTGTGAAGAAAATCATTCTTTCTGCACTATTTTTTCCTTCACAAAACTCTATGCTGAAGGGTTATCCAACTATGGGAATTTGCAGCTTTCCCTGAAAAGTAATCTCATGCTGAAATACGAGCACTACGAGCTCCTTTACAGGACATTAAGGTTTCAAACAAAAGCAGTCAATGTGAAGGGGTGCCAGTATCAGCTGTAAAAACTGCAGGCTTTTCCCTATAACCATTATTCTGCACTGGGCAAAACAGCACGTGCATGGATGGATACACGACCTCCTGCCCCATATCAGCGGAAGGGAGAATTTCGGGCTCCCGTCGGGAGGTGATGCCATGCCAGGAGGCGAGGAGATGGCCCGGAGCAAAGCTCAGGCCGTCGGCCAGCGACACGTGAGGAGCAACTGCATTTCTGCGTGCAAGCGAGGCCAGAGAGGCTGCAGCGGACAGAGCCACCGCAGCGGTTTCCCTGCAAGGATGAAAGAGGGGACAAGCTTGACCGAAATAAGTATTCCGGAGTATTTGCCAGAGAGGAGTTATTTAAGCTAAAGCACAAGTTGTGAAGCCCCCAAAACACAAACAATAACTAACCATAAAAACTTGCAAGTCCATGAAATTAGAAACTGGGTTTTTGACTGTCAAAGGAGCGAGGTTCAGGAAAAGGTTCCCAAGACGACCGAGGTGACAAAACCCAGCCAAGCCTCGGGGCACCAGGTCAGCTCGCAGGCAGGGCGGACAGCATCGCTGACAACAGCCGGGGGAGCAGGCTGCAGTTTTCAGCCCAGGGTTGTATTTTCAACTTGTGAACAACTAGTCTTTGTGCTAATTTTTTTTTTTTTTAAGTGCATGCAAGCAGCCCAGACCCTCCTGCTCCAGGGGCAGACGGTGCCAGCTTGCGCCGAGCAATTCATGACCTGTGCCGGGGAAGTCTGAGATGCTCCTGCACGCTGCAAGACCCAAGCTGTTTCCCATTAGTAAGGCTTCAGCTAATTTGCCATCAGGATCAGTTTTGTACTGCAGAAGCAGTACTTTTTACTGCCCTGAAAATTGAGCTGGCAGCTCAAGGGAAAAAAATATTAGCTGCTAGAAATGCGTTTGCATTCTGTATTTTCTGTCAATCTTTTTTATTATGAATATTCCTTAGAGGTCTACCGAGCTAGTCATATAACAGAAATATATTCATAAATCATCAATTCATCAACTGACAGGGGGAAAAATGTCCATCTATTTGTGGACGTTATTGAAGGCAGCGTGAGCTGCGGGAGGGGAGGCAGGGCTGGGGGCGGCTGCCGAAGGAGCCTGCCTGGCCCCGAGCTCCTGCCGCTCACGGACCCTTTTCTTCTCCCCCGGAGCAAAGCCACGGCCAGGGGTACGACGAGTGCCCGTCCTCACGTGACGGCCTCATGCCTGTCTGGTGGGTGCTGCCGCAAGCAAAATGAGCATTTTGCCTCTTGCCAGCTGAGGTTTAGCACGGTCAGGCCCTGCCTGTTAAGTTTATTTTTGTACTGAATTCCTGCTTTTAGCCAGGCTTCGTGGTCACCTGCTGGGAACGCATTGCTGCAGGCCGGGGCTCCTGACAGCAGGACAAAACTAAAGCTTTCCTTCTTCTTTCTTTTATCTGCCCACTGTTCCTTCCACGGAGGCTATGGGGAGGAGGGTGCTCAAGAGAAAGCGCAAAATCCCGCTAAGAGCATCCCAAACGGCACACGAGCCTCGTGCTCAGTGCTGAGCAGAGAAACAGCACAGCGAGCAAGGACTCGAGGCCCAGCCGCCTGTGAAATCCCTCCGGTCCCCTTGCAGACCCCTTAGTCCTGGTGCGCTTTGCTTCCTGCTCGTGTGAGCACGGAGGTGATGGGGAGGGAAAGGTGCTGGCGCGGTGAATGCACAGAGGTGCGAGACCTCGCAGCAGTAAGGACAGGGGTAGGACAGAGACCACGTGCAGGAGAGCGTGCTGACACGCGTGATGTTCCCGCAGTCTCTACTTCTTACCAGGGAAGCTGAAGTTATTTGTAAATTCAAGTCGAATTTAACAGCCCCCTTGGCTATTAAGCGCAACGCTAAAGCGGTTCGGTTTGATGTGCCGGACTTTCATTTATTCGGGGTAGAGAAAACCTGAGGACGTGGTGGCAACCCCCGTTTCTATTTTGGAGCTCAGCGATTGCAGCTCTAAGCAGGGAAGTCAGACTGGCTGGATAAAATCCCCTCTGCAGAAAGACATCCCTCCTCTTGTTTCCTGCATGCTAATTTTCAGTCTACAGCCTTTTCAGAAACCATCATCTCTGCAGCTTTCTGTGAATACAGCCACAGACTGTCTCCGAAGAACCACTCAGGCTATTCTAAACCCTTAATTACTGAGCTAATTAGAGGGGAGAGGATTCACTCTGGCAGCTGCCCTGCTGGCCCTGCAGGAACTCAGTGCGGGGACAGAAATCACCTCTTACTTCTTTGGGGAGACCCCAAACTAGCGAGACTTGAGTTCTTCAGTTATCCCCCAAGCACACAGCTGAAAAAACGCTGTGAAAGCTTCAGTGATGACAGTTTCTGCTGGTGCCAGCCTGACTGGGAGTTTTCCAGGGTATCCGCCGCAGCCCTCGAGGGGATGGGCACTTTTCCCAGGTGAGCCAGCCAGTACCAGTAACAGAGCTCGCTGAAGTGCCACCAAATTATCTCTTTTCTCAGCCAGACTTCGTGCAGCCAGTCCTGCTTGCTGCAGATCTCAGGAGCAATTGAGACCATCAGCTGTGGTCAGAGCCCAGACTCAGCCGCACGGCGTAGCACGGGTGTTCCTCGCGGTGCCAGCGCAGCCCTGTCCCAGCACAGCCCTGTCCCCAGCAGTTCTTGGGGTTTGCACCGAAACAGGGGATGCTAGCTGCTTTTGGAAACCAGATCGTGTAGTAGATTGGTCCCATTAGGGACTGCTGGCAGACTGCACACCACGAAGATATCCAAACACGTGGAGTGGCAACATCTCCCTTCTCCCCGCAAAGCTCAGACTCCTCCTAAACATCATATTTTGTTTAGTCATTAAAAGTGGCCAAATGCAAAGAAAGAGAGAATGAGGCTCAGGGTTTTTGAAAAGCAGAAATCACAGGTTTGAATAGCATTTTACATGAATAATACATACCATGATTGCATTTCCATGAATGTTGCCTATTTAAATGGGAATGTAATAACAGTGCTAATGGAGGTCCAGAACTATTTCCAGCTCTCAGCCACTACTTCTGTGATCCTACAATCCAATGTGCTGCTTTGAACTGCCATTGCTAGCTCTGGCCATGCTGCTTCAGAAGATACAGGCCATCTGCCTCTTACTTTATTTTCACTTTAAAATTCCAGCAGTTTAGACAATTCCTATAAGAAAACCCTTGCTCTTCCCTCCCCCCGCCCCCCCAAAGCAGTTGGAGCAGATGCCTTGTCAAGGTTGAATTCTCCAAAAGCAGATGCTCACATTCTGAGACATCACTTCGGAAGAAAAGCTGTCATTAGTGAGACATTTGCAAACTCTCTCCTCCTTTTTGTATGCGTGTGGGCATTGGGGAAGGTGGGGAGCAAGGGGTTTGGAGGAGACCTTCCTTTTCTAGAGTCACATATTTGTTTTGCTTTCTTAACAGAAGAGTAAAAAAAAATTGTACTTCCCAAAAAACCTGCCAAAAGCTCATTATGGTAATTACACTACCCTTGACAGATACCGAAGCTGGCTGCTTCCAAGAAAGCTAAGTATCATACATATAATTTTGCAACAGTAATCTGCTAAGAGGTTTATTTCTCATCCTAGATAATGATTTCTAATGCACAGTGTTAGAACGGGTAGCCTTCGTAATTACAAAGCCATCATAAAGTCTGTGGTAGCCAACTTACCCTAGATACATGCTGGTACGTACTGGTGCGAAGTTGTCACATTTCTGGAAACCTGGAGTGGCTTTTTCAGAGCTGGTGTCACGTGATGTTTCCCTTGGTGAGTCCTGCGAGTTAACAGCACCAAGTGCAGACTGTGCATCCTCTCTCTGTCTTAAATATTCCTCTACCATTGCAGTGTGGAGAGAGAGAGAGCCTTTTCCTCCTGTTGACGCAGGCTTTGTGCTGGTTTTCTGCCAGAGGTTAGTTATTCCGAGAGGATGTGCCAGGCCTCCGTTGTTATGCAGAGCACCTGATGGAAAAAAAAAAATGAAGAAATTTGAAAATCTGCTGCAGCTGAGTGCCTGAGAGCATCCAAGGGGGAAGGCCCTCCAGCACCTTGATTTCATGGTGTTGTTCAGCAACAGGGAAGGCCCTGGGGGGAGTGAAATGTGGATAATTTTGGTGTTATCTTGAGCCTCTATCGCTCATCAACCCTCCCCTTCCAAACAACATTTCTGTTGATCTCTCAAATGCATCAGTGAGCTATTATAATCTTCACAATATTTTGTTTCACCACCAATTTTAGAGCAGAATGATGATTTCCTTAAGTTAGAGAGCTATCCACAGGCAGAGAGAGATGTGGGACACAGGACTTGGGGCACATGTGCCATGGCCTCTGCCTTACGGATGCTGCTGCTGCGCAGCCCAAGCACCGTGACTGCAGGACCAGTGCAATAAGCACAGAAGTACTCGAATCTGGCTGGACATTTCTAAACAAGAACATTTTAGAGCTAAGGATGGGCCAGCTTGCAAGCTTTGCACAGCAGCCGTACACCTTTGCAGAAAGCTGTCAGCACTGCATTTGACCAGGATTTTAAGTTCTCAGCCATTTTCTTTTACCATCCTCTCTCTGAGTAAGCAAAGAAGTAACAGTCCTAGAAGGTGTTTTCAAAGCATGGCACAACTCAAGACAAATGGTCAGCAGGATCAAGATTGTTAGTGTCTTTGAGATACACAGAGATGAAAAGGTTTCCTTTCCCTTTTAGCTTTATGATTCAGCAAGCCCTTATGGCAATCAATTCTTTAGAAAAGAATAAGAGTTTTTAACTTGAAATCCAATTTAATGTGTTTTAAAAACCATGAGTTTCCAGTGATTGGAAGCCTGCTGCTGTTCGAAAAGAAAACAGCAGTAAATGCCATTCAGATAAGCTATGTATAAATGGCACACTTCAATTCAGGGGAAAAAAAATGTTACAATAATTTTATTTACAGCAGGTGGTGCTGCAATTTTTCTCTGCAGAAAGTGAGTGGTACCTGTGCAGCACAGTGGCAGAGGCAAACGCCTTGGCACAACAGACCTCACCATGTTTGATTGCAGTTTCGCTCAGAACACAAAGGGTTAATGACAGCCAAAAATAGTAATAGGAAAATTAGTACAGCCCATTAGCAAGGTGGGGCATTTCTGTAGGTATTTAATAGCTAGAATAAAAAGTACAGCCAACATTGACATCATCTCTTGCCGTCTTGATTCAAACGAGCTGCACCTTCGGTGGGAAACTTGCCTTCTCTGCACAACACTGCCCTGGCTGCTTCACGGAGCTCTTCCCAATGGTTTTCCCTTCGCTTCTCCCAGTGGGAATAATCCTTTTCCCGTTCCGTTTCATTCTGCAAGGAAACCGGTCCCTCCGCAGCAGCATATGCTTCCTCAGTAACCGGGAAGGCCCCAGCACAGCTCTTTTCAAGCAAAGAGGCACTGATGCCAACAGATCCATTTTCAGAGCAGGACAGAGGGGATGCCACCAAGCTGGCAGCTCTCCATGCATCCACCACGGACCTGGGAACTTCCACCTGGCACCAGAGCGGGTGCTTGCACCTCCCAACCTCGTGGGTGGATTGCTCACCAGAAAGGCTACGAAATCACTCTTAGCTACAATTCTTTCACCCCAACAGCTTCCACCAGGAGAAAAGGGAGTCTGGAAGACATCACCGGGGCGGGACACGGCAATTCTTTCATCTGCTGGAACCATACCCGCCTATAAAGGACAATCTGGGGTTGCAACATGATGGCAGTTCCTCGCAGACAAGTTTCCCCCTTAACCTGGATCCAATATTAGACTTGTTTCAGCACAGACTGCTGCCCTGGCTCCCTCTCAAGTCAGGTCTACACAGGACAGCAAACCTACCTGAGGACAAGGCTGATCATGGGGTGGTAATTTCAAGATTTTAAGCTTTTTTCCTGCCTTCCACATTAGAAAAAACGTCTTTTGAATGCTGGGAAACCCAGTGCAGGAGTGATCCAAGTGTCAAACTTCACTGCATTGCAAAGGAAAAGTAAATACTCAATGAAACTTCAGTCATATATTTATAGGGAACTGTCTCCTTGCACACACGCACAGTTACTCAAAACACTAGAGGAGAGAGAGAAGAAAGAGAAAATGCTACCACCAAGTGGAGGGAAGTATGCAGGGGAAGCAATGACAGCGTGAGAAAGGTAGAGCAAGTACAGACAGGTCTTGTAAATCCCTCTAACCGCTTCCAGTGATTTATTTAGGAAGAATAAGCAGAAAATATAATGTGGAGGTTATCTTCTATATAGAAGAAAAATGTTCTCTTTGGGGGATTTTCTCCTCCAACTTGCTGATGTTCATAAGTTTAGCAGCACTACACGAAGCTTAGGACTGCACACACAGAGGCACTGTGCATGCATGTACATACACAGTGGATGGATAGATTTATGAAAGAGTTGGTACGGAAGAACATTTGTCTGCCACAAGGTATTCTCCTCAGTTTGTTTGCCAGATGTCAGCTTGCTGCTTCAATGTACTGGCTCCTCTGCCTGGGCATTTCTAATGCAAGAAGTACTGCATACTATTTTGCGAGAAAAAAAAATACCTTTTCCCAATGCAGACTGGCTAAGCGAAGAGAAAGGTTCTGCAGAAGTGCAGCATACAAAAACGCAGTCCTATGGCCTCACTGGATCCTTTATGTCCACTAGAGGTTCCTAACTTTTAGAAGATTAATTTGCTTTCCAAGGCTCTCATATATTTTGACCACTCACATGTTGAATAACAGCTCATTTCAAACTTTTTTTATTGCCTAGATTATCAAATATAGATGAATTCTGTAGATTAAGATCTAAAAATGACACTATTCTCCAAATAAGAGATTACAGGAACCTGGAAAATGTGGATATCTAAAGCAACAATGCTCAAATTTTGTTTGTGACTTTTCTTGCACCTCAAGAATTTCCTGCAGTTCTAAGAACTAAGGGTAATATTGGCTGCAAGAACTAGGCTTGAGAGCCCACCTGGTTTGGGGTGGCAAATCCTAACAGGGGAGCAGCTGAGCTCGTGGAACACCAAAGACAGAGCATCCCAAAATGGTTTGATAAACAGGGTGGGGAAGTCATCACTGACATAGCTGTGAAGCAAGACTGATTTTGAATAATAAAAAATAGGTTACAGGCCAGATTTAGCAAGCCAGACTTTCCAAAGACCTCAGCCACCACTTAGGCAGTTAAATGAAGTGCTGAGATTTTCCAAAACACACCTATTCTGCATCACTAATAATTATACCAAGCAAAGAAATTTAGGTAGCATTTCAACTTTTTTTTTTTATATATATAGACAATGCTTTAAAAAATAGGGGTTAGAAAGGCTGAGGTGGGAGCAAAAAACCCAGCTCTAAATGGGGAAATCATTAGAGACTGCAGAGAAGAAAGGCAACAGAAGCTGCCAGGCAGGAAGAGACCCAAAGCCGAGCCAGATGACAGGAAACGATTAGACAGCGGACGGGCTATGCGCTCGAGTTCGGGGATGGAGAGGAAAGAGCCAGGGCAACAGCCGAGGGGACTGCCTGTGCTGAAGCCAGGTAACGCTTGCCGAGACCCGAGCGACCGAAGGGTGTTTGCAGCAGGTGGAGGAAAGGAGGGAAGGAAGAGGCCAAGCAGCCGGCCGGGATCCCAGCAGGGCCCTCGGCATGCGCGGGCTGCACGCAGCACCACTGCCACACGCCCCAGCAGCGGCCCGTTTTCTGCAAAGATCTCCAGATTTCTCCCCACCTAAATAACGCTGGCAAAATGTCTGTCACTATGGCAACAAGGGAAAACAAACTGATTTGAGAGGTGTCTGATATTCGTAATGCATTTAAATTGTTGTTACTATGGCAACGTGATTTATAAATGAATTAAAGTATTTAGAAAACAATCAGCAACTGAAACTCCGTCGAAGCGAGGTGAATCTCAGCACAGTCCTGAGCGTTGCCAGCCCTGCCGAGGCCTCGCACCTGCCCAGGTTCAGAGGACGTCAGCACCCAGCTCCCAAGATTTGAACTGCTCGACCTCAACAGCCTTCTCAAAATGGGCAATTCAGAAATTCATCGCAAACTATAGAGGAAAACACCCAAAACACCACACACAGCAGGATGGCGATTGCAGCGTGGTCTGAGAGCTGGGCGAATGCCCTCGCGGACTTAGATGGACGAGGTCAACGTCAACTGGTCTGACCTGGCTCAATGAAGAGTCCCCTTGGATGACAAGAAACACATCAGAGAAACAAGATACCTCTAGTATAAGAGTGAAGAACAAGTCACTTCAGACAGGGCTTCCAACCTGAATTACCTCGTGTGCAGTCCCACTGGGGAAATTAATCATTTGTATCCGTGTTCATTTGTGTCTGTGTGGGAGGTATTTTTTACAGCAGATAGCAGTCAGAGTAGAGTTGGACAATGAGCACTTACTTTGAGTTAAAAAGACAATTAGGTTTGAAAAGCAATTAGGCAAATTCGCTGAAGAGTAATCCATCAAGAACTTCTAAAGACAAATATATAACCTGGCTCAGAAAGGCCCATAACTACAGATCTCTGGAAGCTGGGAGAGTCTATCAGTGAAGCATCACTATCCTCTCACCCTGTGCTCATGCTCTTCCTCAGGCATTTGCTGCTGGCCATTGCCCGAGTGGGATTCTGGCCCTGGTGCATCTTTGGTCAAATTCGGTACAGACTGAGTCCTCATGACACAGATGGCAACCCACAACAGACTGCCCTGTATTTGAATTACTCAGATCTCAAGTAAAGCAATAGCCAGACAAACGCTATGCAAGAAAACCACTTCACAGACCTTGGCTGCCTTTGAGCAGCTGGTCTGCAGAAGAAGTAACTATGAGAATTTGCACTGCATTTGTTTTTCATTTCACTTTTACATCCCATCTCCTTTCAGCAAGTCGGGTCAGAGATCAGCTGGCAAATAACATCTTTTTCATATTCCTACAACAAACTAATGAAAAGCTTCACTTGCTAAAAGTAGTGGCCCTCACCACAAGCAAAACATAACACAATGACTAGTGTTGTTCTTCCTTTCATAAAATGAAGCCAGAAGAGCACTTAACTAAAATAAATGTGTTTAATTGCACTTCTAATACTGACATTGAAAGCATTTTGGGGATTTAGGAATCTAATAATTGGAGGGCATCCTCACAGTGATTTATCTGTGTTGCTGACACTGAATGACAATACATTGCACTCATCCAAGGATTGGATACGGATTTCTGAAAAAAAAAAAAATCCAATTTCCAACCCTCTACATTCCCAAGCAGCCCAGTTTATTTAATACTTGGTAGGTTTCATCATGGAGGACAGAGCATCCCTTTCTGGTCCACACAAGAACATCTTTTATGTGGAAGGCGATGCAAAAGTCCTGCTCTCTCAGCAGGCTTGCTAGGGAGACCTGAAAGCCCTGCTCCCAGCAGCGGGGACATTTCTGTGTCACAGGTACCATGGAAAAAGGTATGGAGTTGCTTTCTAAGAAAGACTTGCAAACCATAGTTGGGGTGCCAGACTCTGCCGAGGTCCCAAGGTACATAGGGCACCCTGAGGGCAGCCTGTGAGGCTGCTCTAATTTAAGCATCTTCTGAAGGTCCTTCAAAGTGAGTTAAGGACCTTCCCCAAATTCCCCAGCAATCCCAAATGTAAGAAGGTGCAAAAGTTGCCTTAAAAACGCAGTACAAAATCTCCCAGAAAGTATGATATTACCCACGTAGGAGTGCACCACTACACCCTCTGCAAAGGTAAGTCCCGAGACCTTGGCGGTGCGCCTGCAAGGTCAGGAGGCACAGGTTCAGCACAGACACTGCACAGAAGCAACTTCTCCATTTTCACCTGAATACTGTGAAGCTAACGAAAGATAAAAGCAGTTAACTACCAATCTGCTTTCATACCAGTAGCGCTGTAGTGCACAAGGATTCCCTTTTGTTTCATCAAAGCCATTTTTGTAAATATTACATGATGCCTCCGATCAGGTTGTTGGCAACAAGGATTATGAACGTGTAACCACAAGTTCCTAGCCTGAGTCAGAAGAACAAGAACTATTAGCTAAATCTACAAAAAGGACATCGATACAAAACAGAGAGAGATCACCATTATTTATAGTTTGTGATACTGGTCTAGGAAAGAACTGACCAACCAAAGACTTCCACAGATACCCTTTCAGCAGTTTTACACCACAATACCAGGCTCAACTACAGAAGATATTTTTTAGACAATTAACTATGTCTTATATGTAATCATATCTGAAAATAGGGGACCTAACACCACAAAAAACTCTTCTGACATCAGTTTTATAGGAGAACATGATATAAAATAAAACTAAACTGTCATGACTAAGTGATAAGCCCTCCATATGAACTTCTAATGCATCAGTAAGCAATCAGACCTTCCCTTCACATAATTAAGACTTCTGCATTTACAATATTCTACGCTATACTTAATATGAAATTCAAAAGAAAGCTTCAAGCTTACGGAAGCACAAAAACTACATAGGTTTTTATTCATAGGAACTGCAGTAGAAGAGCTGATAAACCTACTTCTTCCATTTCCAGTACCTCACACTCCTAAAACTCACAGAATCACGCAGAATGGTTGGGATTGGCAGGGACCTCTGGAGATCACCTAGTCCAACCCCCTGCTCAAGCAGGGTCACCTACAGCACGTTGCACAGGATCGAGTCCAGGCGGGTTTTGAATATCTCCAGGGAAGGAGACTCCACAACCTCTCTGGGCAACCTGGTCCAGGGCCCTGTCACCCTCCCAGTAACGAGGTTTTCCCTCATATTCAGCCATGTCCAGCTCCTCAGCCTGCAGGACACTAAAGCTGTTCCTCAATGGCAAGTCTTCGGGAGGAGTAAGAGCCTTTCTCCTCCTACGAGGAGTGACTAGTTCCAGCCTTCTTCTAGACTGTTATGATGTGCCATTTCACAGAGCCCTCTGGCGAACTCCCTCTAAAGTTCAGCTAGTCTCTTCCCAGACCTCGAGCAGGCCTTACGCACCCACACAGGTTTTCATCTGCACGTTTAATTTCTTCCTCTTCCTTTTCAAGAAAAGTGTAACTTCATTTCAGCTGTCTCTGACCAGAAGAAACCCTCTGGCAATATTTAAACAGAAAAATGATGTTCAAACTCAGCACAAACATTTCAGTCCTATTACCAAATTGTGCATATATACATGCATAATCATACCTACTAGAACAACCAGTTTATACCAAGAAACCCAGTAAATCTGGTCTATCTGCTCGCCGAATATCCATGACCATCTGAAAATATATTTTTAATAACAACTTACCAATTGCTGTTCTTTAGATTGATAAGTATTTGAAATTTACGTTTTGTTCTCTAGCTGAGGATGTTATATAGTACTCGCTGATATGATTGAACAAACTGATAGGCTCTGCTGACATAAGTACTTGTGCATACGCATTTAGAAACTTATTTTCACAATTTTTTTCCACATAGTTGTATCATTTGTTTTCTGGGTAAAAATTATGGTTGCATGCAAAACTTATTGCTGAAATACGTAGAAAAGGCTTGAAGCAAATTAATTTAAATATTTGAGTGAATAGATAAGAAGCTTTTGCACTCACAAAGGTTGATCCAGAATGGTCACAAATTACATTATCCTAGATTAAAATATTCTGATAGAGTTATAGCTTGGAGTTCATTTCATAGACATTAGTTACAGCTTCTGCTCATTGACACATGTAAGAAATGACAATGCTTCTTTGCAAAACCAGTTAACTGAAACAACAGGTGACATCAGCTGCAATGAAGCTCACCAAAATATGCACAGGTATAGGAATTTCCATAGGTAATACACCAGAGAGACAAATGTTGGTCTGTGTAGAAGAACTGGAAAGAAACAAGCAGTAGAAAGTGGGAGGTATGATTAGATACGGAAACATGGCCCTAACAAAAACTAGAGATCTGTCTGCCTATTGCTCAGAGCAAGGGGATCTTGGTGCTATGAGCCAAGACTTTGGTGTCCAGAGAACAGGCTTTCATGAACTCTTTGCACTTGTCCCACAGCTTCAGCCCTCAATGAACACAGAGTTCACCAGCGTATTTGTGGCAAATAGGGAGAAAAGCAGCCCTGAACTACCAGAGCAAAGAGGTATTTGAAGTGCCAGATCTCATATGGAAGGCGTCACCTGACTTCCATTTGTAAACAATGAAATTGTAAAAAAAGAGAATTCCCAATTCAATGTAAATATATAGACAGACTCCAGGCTATATAACTAAATACTAACATTTTCTTTATATTTGGTGCACTGCAGTAAGACAGCATTCCACTTCAGAAAATGCAGTCTCTGAATCTTTTGCATTGCAGCATTTCCCCACAGACAAATGTTGCAGGTGGGTAAGAGCTTAGTAAGTGTACTTCTGTGTACTGGCGTAATGACAAAGTGGCTGCCAATGAGCTTTCATCAAACTGGTGGAAATCCGGTATTCTTCAGGTGGAGGAACTACACCTTTCATGTAAGTGGGCTTCATTAGAACTGCAGGCCTGAGAAAACACAAGGCCAAAACCAGAACTTCTTTGTAGGGCTTTTTATGAAAAAGAGTGTGCCTGGCTGGTGAAGAACAGTCCACTTTAACCCCAAAGACAATATGGGCACCATGATGTCAGGAAGCCTGGTAGGAAATCTAGTGCTACAACCAAAACACAAGACGTCTGGTCTGAGACAAGGTACAGGTCCTGAAACCAAAGTGGCCTTGTTCATTCCAGGCAGTTAAAACTTCAATAAATTTCCTTGGATAAATTCTGACTTACCTTCTATCAGACGCTTGGAATGAAAGGGACTGGGCAAAGTGTCTCGGGATCATCCCACAGCCATCTGAAAGGGATACCAGATCCCCCATTCTGAAGCCAGTCTGTCCTTCTTGGTCTTTTGGGCTGTAAAGCAATCAATATTAAATTAACTCAAACTGCAAGAATTACCCTTAGATTATCATCTCAGTTCTCCCATGTATGATTTATCTAACATAGTTTAAGTTGTCTACCAAGGTAGTTAATGCTTCTGAGATGTAGCCAGAAGAAGCAATCTACACCATTGTCTAGATGTAGCCCAACACTGACCGAATATTCAGGGTCTAGCAGAGGACATGTTCCACCAAGAAGACACATACATAGCTGGACTGTTTGCTTCTTTTTGGCATTGGCACAAAAAAAAAGTGAAAAATCACCTCAGATCTCTTAAAGTGTTTCTAGCAACACAGAGGAGAATTAAACAACTCAAGGCCTTTCTTTCAAAGGCCTTCCACTGCACCTTTCTAGGATCTGGAGACCAAGCCACGCAAAAAAATCCATCAAGACTGAGCAGACGATGAGCCATGCACCTGCAGACTGCGCATCAGCAGGCCACGTCATCCGGGTTCTCTACTGTCCAGCTATCCAAAGATGCTTTTGCGGTTTTCCTACTCAAATCAGAGATGTACACATCAAACAGAGACACACACACAAATGTTTATATATAATTTGTTAATATACGCTGGAAGACGACATTTTTTTTCTTTTTAAGTATCCTCCCTTGTGTATTCCTTGCTAATCTTACTACAAGACGAATAAGCTCTCTGAGGATGCTTTAACTAATTCAGGTGCGTGAGAGAGGAAAACCCATTCCTAGTACCAGAATCTGGCAGAGAGTCACCTGCTGCACAGAAGCCTCACAAAAGGCAGGGATGCACCAGGAAAAGCGATCTGATTACACATGATTTGGTCTAAAGAGAGGCAAGTCAAGACAGAGAAGGAGGTGCAGAGTTTGTGTCACAGCAGAGGAGGAGAGGACCTGGTGCAGACTGCAGCAGTGCTTGGGGTACACTCACCCCTCCCTAGCAGACGTTGGTGGGAGCCCTAAAATTATCCCGCAAACAGACTTCCGAGAGAGTCTTCATCCTCAGACCCAGAAAAAAATAGTCTCTGACAGGTCCTTGGGACAGCAGGATGTTGATGGTGGAAAAAAAGTTCTCTTGAGTCAGCTTCCAGGAGCACTTGTCAGCCTTGGTCCTCTGCCTGGCATGAAGCTAAGGGCACTGAAGGATGAGGGACAGGAACGATCCCCAAAATCCAAGATTTCCTAGATCTAAGAAAGAAAAATGGGATTGCCTACCATTTAATAGCAATCACAGTCCCCCCTTCTTCTTGCCGCAGGCCCCTGCAAAGTGTGCATTTTCTGGGTGTATGTTCCTCTCAAAGGCAATAAAGTCTTATGTGCTCTTCAGATGAGAGAAATTATCTTTTAGATGAGAGAATATGTCTCTTGAAAGAGAGACAGAGTTTAAAGACCATCTGCTCTGAGGAATTCATAAAAGAAGAAAAAGAACAGGAAAAAAGCAAAATATAAACAAAAAGGGAAACTAAACCATCTAAAATGGGTTATAAAGAAACTCAGAGCTAGAAGCCAGGCTTGAAAAGGGATTCTAGCTACCGATGAAAGCTCCAATCCAGCCAGAAGCAGAGAAACTGAAAAAGGGAGGCTTGTTCCACCCATCTTACCACGTGCACCACACACAGAAAGGGCGGAAAATAGGCACTCCCTGATGAGTATTGGTAGGGCTCAAGGTTTCTGGGTTTAGTGCTTTACTGCAGCCAGTGTAGGCATGCAGGACAGTCACCCAAAGAGAACACCATGTTTTGGCCATCTCCAGTGATCCTCATCCTTACAAAGGATTTCTACATGGGGATCACTGTACTATGGGCAGCCTAAAACAGGGTTTCAGTGCACCCCCATGCACATGTTCTGTATGAGACGGTCTGCTGTAAACAAAATATTGCATTATTTATGATACATATAACATCTATCAGCCCTTTATTCATAGCCAGTTATAGTTTATCTGATGAAATGCAAACAACAGAATGTTCAATTTGAATAAGTGATCTTCCACGCTTTACAGAGGTTTATCGTTTAGCAGCTGTTAATCTTAGATCTTTATTTGAATTTATTCCTTTGGAAATGACTCCAGATAATAGTCTGACTCTACAGGGTGAGAACCTTTAAAGTGATACGAGTCATAAAATAAACATCAGCTAATGACAGAAAACACAATTTAATGTATGGTTCATTACATTTCCTTGTAAGACATTCAGAGTGGTAAACGGGCATTCGTTTAAGGTTCAGCTTGAATGTCCCTTGTTTGAAATTGCTGAAAAGCATATTTTTTCCAACTAGTAATTAAATAATGTATAAATAAGTAATGTACATGTTTACAGGCTCTTTCCTTAGTATACCTGTATCCTTAAAATGGAATTTATTGTAAACCCCAATAGATCGTGTAAAGCTTATTCTATCTGCATAAATTTCAGTCACGTTCCACAGTTTTCCTTTGGTCTTTCTGATATTCAGAATTAACTTCTCAGCCTGGGTGCTGATACGCTTAAACCTTTCTATCGGTTCCTGTGAATTCCATGATAGAAGATCTCCGATGCCCAGAGACTATTCCAGAGAGCTGCACTCAGCATCCGGTAGGCATCACCCACGTAGTGCTGATGCTCAGTTTTCTGAAAGACCTTGATGTTTGTATTCATCTTTAATTAGAACGATACATGAAAAGACTCAAGTTCCCCAAAGAATAATATTCTGAAAGAATGTTAATTTGGGACCAGGGAGAGACATATCAGAACTGCTTGTTTCAGTAAAATATGTATATTATTAGAGACAAAAACTATTTATAAAACACCAAGTTCCAAATACTTCAAAACAGAAAACTGACCCTCACTTTCTACCAGTTTGATTCCAGAATGAAAACTACTTAGTTTTAAAAGTGTTTCAATTTTTATGGAAATGTATATCCAAATTCAGTATGTTTCCACTATATTTTTTTCAGAAGAATTGTTGACCATAGGTTATATACTACAGTTAGATGGAGCTCCAATGATACTTTTTTTTTCCCCACTCTTGTTAGGTTCACAGCTGACCAATCATACCGAAATTATTTCAAGAAGTCACAAATTTATTATTTAAGAGACAAAGTTAACTTTTGCTATTATTAAAATCAAAGAAGTATTTTTTTCAATTTAAAAGCTTCCTAGCATTTGTTATTCCTCATATTCATAATCCTCTGATCTTACAAAACACAAGATCAACTCTTGTTACAAGTATTGCTTTGGAAGAAGTTCTGAATTGCTCTTTTATGTCTCAAATTATTTTATTCCTATATTCATTTAAATCCATATGTGGTCACATATCCATATAGGATACTTAATTCCATTTATCCACTTTTCATCTCTCTGTATTAGGAAGAAGTCATTGTCAGCATGGTCACAGGAATTTTACGAATATCTTAGTAAAAGGTTGGATGTCATTACAACCATCTAATTTACAATATCATTACACTGTCTAATGCCAAAAAATCTGCAACATCCAATCTGTACACTTCCAAGTCAACAACGAACACGTCACAACTCTTCACGGCCTCTACCCAATTAACAAAAAAAATGCTCCTTCCTTGTCAAAGGATGTCATTCAGGTTATTTCAGCTATATGTGATTGGGTATATTCCCAACTGGCTGGCCCAAATCTTTCCTCTTCACATTATGATTGCAAAAAGCCTTTAGATGTTAAGCAAGCTGTAATACTAATGTGTTTTCACAGCACTATTTCTACTCCCCTAACATTTTCATCAACTGAGAGACATTCATTACATTAAAAAAGACCACCAAGTTATATTACATCTTTCTGGAGCAGTAAGAAGGCATTATTCTGTGCAGAGGGAGACATGTACGACTGACCCAGCGCTGCGGCACAGGGGAACACCGGGATGGCTCAAAAGCAGCGGTGGGGTGGGGAGACACGGGGTGGCATCGGGGAGCGCAGGTGCGGGGCAGTCGGAGATGGGCACAGGGACCCTTGCAGCAACTGGCCACTCGCCTGCTGTCACTTGTAGATGCAGACCTGGCACTGGGCAGAACTGGGGCAACAAAGAAACGGTGTAAAGGGCACCGCGTATAGTAAATTCAGATTAAACGTGAAGCTACAGCCCAAAGAAGAAAAAGAAAAGATGCAAAATTGTGTTAGCAACCATACAGAAATGACCTAGAGAGGTTCCCAGGTTGAGGAAGATGACACTGTCATCGTGCCTGTCGCACTCCTCCCGGTGATGGCCTCCAGCCATCACAAAACAGCTCAGGTCCCCCTGCTTTAATTTGGGGCTTCCTTCATATCGTCACTTATCAGTTCAGTTTAAATTTGGGAACAGAAACTGGAACTAGATTGGTGCCTAAGAACAAGTCAAAACACACATAGAAGAACAAGTCCCTTCTTTTCTAACTCTGCGCAGCCTCACAACCAAATTCAGAACTGGATTGCTAGGTCTAGTAGGGAGTGATAGTACATTTAATCTTGATCATACTCTATAATTCTGTTTTTTAATCAATTTGTACTGAAGATCTTATGATAAATAATTATTAAATACCACATTTTTTTCTTTTATTGCGGTTCCAAGATTACAAGTGAACTATTTTAGTACAAAAATTTGTCAGAACAACTTATTGGAATGCATGTCAGAGACCACTTTGCAAATTGCCACATAAAGTTTAATATATGGAAAAAGTAGAGGTTAACACTTCTGACATGGCCCCAAACAAGCTACTCCATCGATATTTTTAATAGTTCTGTTTTATAGTCTATAGCGAGGTTTCTGAACAAGTCATAGCTAGAGATGGCTACAAAACAGAACTAAATAGTTTTGCTGGAAAACGCCAGTTCCTCAGAACCAAAAAACATTTCACAGGACAAAAGATGGACAGAGTAGCCAGAAACTCAGTGCTTACTTACCTGTGATACAGAGGGCAAAGCTAACGCTTCTCCAGCCCCAGATGAACCCGACCCTTCCTGGGCCAGAGCCCTCCGGCCGCAGACTCTGCCCACTCTCCGTGGCAGAGAGCTTCAGGCTCCAGGGTCACTTCTCTCAGCAGGTAGGTCTGGACCTCTGCAAGTTCTTATCCCAGAAGTCCAGGAAAGAAAATTCTCAGATAAGCAAGAAAACTCAACATTGCAAATATTTCTATGTGCAACAAAACTCCAATTTTTAAATGTTGGTCACTTGCCTGGAGGTTGTTATTGTACTAAAGTGTCAGGAACAGATACTAAAAAGTGGTAGCATGCAGCTGTTCAAGCTAGTAACTTGATCTTTTTCTCTGATCCCAGTTATTCAAGCCTCAGGGCAAGAGAAAAATGAACTAATTATGAAAAGGAAAAAAAGAAAAGTTTGTCAAGACTAGTTATGAGATAAATAGGTTTTACTAAACATACTGTGAAACTTTGTGACTGTCGTAAGCCCAGCTACCAGCACAAGCAGACAATGTTCTCATGAACTGCAGAAAGCTGGACTCTGCGGCACATGCAGTGCAGACTTTGCAATCCCGCAGAGCTGTAAATGGAAACGGTGCTCCTCTACCTAGCGATCCCTAATCTCTGCTTCTGTTGGACGGAAATTTGGATATTGCACCCAGTGTCCAGTTCAAACCATATGTTTCTTCCACGATTCAGGGACTGGCACTGCTTGATCTGAGTTCAGATTAAATGCAGATTCTGAGCTCAGATTCATGGCCAAGGCAGCTCTGCTGGCTGTTTTTCAAAGAGGAAAGACCACTCCTGTGATTTAACCGTGGTAAACCAACCCTGAAATCACACCACCCAAAGTAAAGCTCTAAGACAAATTGCCCCTTTTTCTATTTGGAGCTGTCTTTTTGCCACAACGTGCCCGTGAATCATTCCATGAGGCTTTGGATGCCCGACCTGCTTTTACTTGGCCAGGTTTTTTACATTTTAAGTTAAATGAAACAATCTGTGTTTTAGACATATGGTCGTTTTGAATGTTTTGGACTGAGCATAGACTATGGCATCAGGGAGCCAGCTTGATGTTTTATCTATTGAACAGTTAGGATATGAAAGAACACACTGCACAAAGAAGATGTGCTCTTGTCTCATCTATTCTTATTTTTTAAATTTTCAATTCAAAAAAGGCTTTGAAAAAGAATTCCTAGTGAAGCAAAAACACCCAAGGGGCATGCAAATCTGAACCGAGATACAGCTGCTGCTGGGTTTCCCTCCACAACTATCCCAATTCTAATTTATTACAAAACTAGATGTATAAAGATTATGACAGAGAAGGCACTGCAGATAAAAATTTAAAATTCAGTTGCTAAATACATGGTTAACTATAGTGAAAATGTAATTTAGACTTGCTAGGGTAGTTACGGTCCTGAACTAACATTGACTACTAATTAGAAAAGCACTGCAGGACATTATCATAATGAGTAGCTTTGGAAAACCAAAGTGTTCTGGATTGCTTCAATGGGGAGAAAAATTGATAGTAGTAATGTATCTTTGAAAACATCCTTAAACAAGCTAGATTTCACCAAAATTAAAAATTAAATGAAAAAAAACATTTGCTTGCAATTCCAAGTCACTTCCAACCAACAAATCTGCAGATTTTCCCTCAGATTTTTTCACTTGTTTATGCTGTCTCTGATGCTTTTCCAGTCTTTTTTGCCACTCTTCCTTATAAACATGTAACTTCATAAATAGCAGCTAAAGCTTCCTTGCAACGTGTGCCTTGCAAGGCACTTCGCTTTGGGTCAACCTTGAGTTTTGGACAAAGGGCATTATTTTTTTCAGCTATCTAATTCCATAGAAAAGTTTCATAGTTTCTTCCAATTGCCTTAAAAGCGGGAGCAAACAACTCATACCCGCACTTATCCCACAGTGCTTTCTGCAGGGCTCCTCGAATAGCGGCTGCGAAGCCGGACGCGGTTGCGTGAGGCAGGGAACGGAGCGACCTCTCCGAGCCAGCTGGGCACCCCGAGCCCATGCCAGTTGTATGGGCTAATCAAAGAGAGAAGTCTATGCTCCTCATCGAGCAACGAAAATACCCAGAGCAATCCCCCTTATGCCAAATCGTTGTGAAATGCACCTCACTGCATAACTCTGTTTTGACAGTCAAAATTATTTCTGTTTGCTATTTGAGAAAATGGCATAACGTTCCTAACTAATGCTAATTTCCCCTGAGTTGTAGGCACCAATTTTTCTGAACAGCGATGTCTGATTGAATTAAAGCGGGAGGTTATTACTATGAGGACAGTCCTGTGTCACCGTGTGTTTCCAGCCATGCAGTGGCTCTGGGAGCACAAGAAGGAAAGCTGAGCGCTTTCAGGACCCCCGCAGAGCTGGGGCACCCCGCGCTCCCCTCTGCACCTGGTTTCACCCCACCAACAGACTGGAAACTGAATCTGCGGCTTTAGAGTAAAAAGAAATTTTAATTCATAGAATATTCTATAGCTTTTGAGTGAGAATATTTGAGTTTCTCTATTGCTAAGATGCAGTTCTAAGTGTAACTAGTTATGACCTTCCTCAGACTTTCTCAGCACAAAGAGATTAGTACCAGGACACCTTTCAGTATTGGCAAAATTGCTGCTAAGCACAGTTTATGAGGCCGGGGGAAGAGTGGAGACCGCTTTGTGGCTTAGCTATGCAGTCCCTATCGATAGCCGTATTCTTGCAGCATGTTTTACAGCTATGAAACGAGGGTTCAGAGAGCGATCGAGCATCCTGCCTATAGTGACCAGCAAATCTCGCATCTGTCAGGAATTTAATCTGTCTCCCCCAGATCTTGGCCATAAAGCAATTCAACGAGTAATACAGCTCTGACTGCCGGACATGGCATTTCTGAAGGGGTCTGCAAAGGCCACCACGGTGCCCCTGCCCAGCTGCCGCACTCGCTGCAGCGGAAACCCGGGGCTCTGCCACGGTCTCTCATACCCGCAAGAGGAATGAGCAGGGCCCGAAGGGCACTGTCTTACCTCTTTTTACTATCTCTGCAGCTGCAATTTGCGAACAGTTCCCACAAATTATGTTTAAAATGTATGAAATGTCACCGCTCGTGCATTTAACCATCTCAGAGTGGCTTGATGACAGATGGGATGCATAAGACTGAATCAGATGTGTTGACCAAAAGCATTAATCGTTTTTTTTCCCCGCTAATAAATAGGGCCTGTATTCACATGTGGAAGTTATTTAAAGTTCACAGATTTCCAGCAGCCTTTGCTAGGCTTACTCTGACACTTTCCTGGGAGTAAAATATTTGCGCACCAGATTGTCTGGATTAGCAGCAGTGCTCGCTGTGGTATACCAGACCGCTGTGCCATCAAGACAGCCCATGCAGATAACGAGCATTGCTTCAAAAAGGGAGCAACGAACTGCTGATGGGAGCAGTGGCCAGAGACAGACCTTTGCTGGAACGTGGTCTATCGTGTTCCTCCTTGCGCAGCTCTTGCTAGCAGAGGGCGCAGCTTAAAGGAGACAACCACATCTTCCTCGGTGCACGTACCAGCCGTTTCCATATCGCTTCATTGCTCTACAATACATACTCAGTGTTGCAGAGCTGCATATTTTATAATGGAGATCATCCCATGAAGACAAGGCCTGTTTTGGGCGGCAGGGGGGGGACAAGAAAAATAGAAATACATGGCAGACCTTCCCACACGCAACAGAAAGCTGTCAAAAGCCAAGGAGAAAACATGGTCCCACCTCAGCTGCATCTAATATGAGTCAGACAAACATGACAAACACATTGCAGCCTCCCAAAAGAACAGCATTTTTTCCTATCTGAAATGTTTATGTCCACGTCCTCACCATAACCCGAGTTCCTCATAATCAGTATATTTCTACTTACTCTGCTGGGAGACTGAGCAATTTTATAGACGGAGGAAAGAGACAGAGAGCAAGACTGAATTGCCCAGCGATGCACAGGATTGCCATAAGAAACGACCTCAGATTTCTCATGGCCCAAAGAAGATCCTAGTTCCTCAGCTACTCGTCTTTCCATTTCAACACAGGCATATGCACACGAAGACAAGCAATTGGCTTAACACCTGTCACCTGAGCTCTTCAGGACAGTTTCAGCTAATGGCTTTACCACACTTCGCCTTGAGTTTGAAGCAACATGCACAGCATTATCCTGGCTCAGCCGACGGGCAGTAACTCACCCGTTCACTTAACGAGATGGCTTACGATTGCGTGAACTACCCATTGCTAACACGATCAGATTGCCCCTTCAGTCCTGATCATTTTTAAGTATTTAATTCACTCACTTCCCACGAGAAGTTATTAGCAGCGTGTAGGGCTAATTTATCTTCCATGGTTGCATTTGATGAGTATTTAATTGCACACAGTTTTGGCGTGCTAGCGTTTAGCATTGTACTGCGCTGCGCAGCTCCACATAACCCATTGCCCATAGTCATCCGCTTTCAAGCTACAAAGAAATCATCTCATCTTGACTTACTTCCACCTATTTCACTAACAATGAGAAGTTATTACTGAAATAAAACATTAACGTTAAACGCCTTTGCCTATAGTATCTCTCCCCACTGAGTCTATTCTCCATTTTTCAACTGAATGAAAACTGTTAAAGTTGCTGTTCTTCAGCTCAAAACTGAAATTACTTTAATAAAACCAGTGGGTTGCTGACCTAAGGCTTATAACTCAGGTGACCGGGGAGTCACTTGAAGGGGAAGCAAGCATATCTTTCCCGAAGATACAGAAAAGTTCAATGTTCTCTGTTTCACCTCAAATTATGGTGACACAGGGTAGACAGTATATATTCAAGGGAGAGCACTTTCACTGAGCTAGTGCTTGGACAAGTATGAGCAACTCACCATTTGTCTTACCAAGCATGGGTACAGCTGTCAAAAACCAAACTCTGCAGAGTTTTGGCATGGCCCCACCTCACTAGACGTACAATAGACATTCACCCCTTCGGCGTTAAACAGAGACAATTCCTAAGTTTTCCTGGGTAACCACCCTGCAACAGAAACATGATGTCCTCATGGGCCTTGCTTTTTTATTTAGGAGCACATTTCCCCGCACCAAGAGGAGCAAATAGGGAAACAGTAAAAGACAGTGAGGTCATCTACAAGGACCCAGAGACAGCTCTGGGGTTTTGCCCTTGATGCCTTGACTTTGACAGATGGTGTCAGAAGGTTTCAGCCTTCAAGAAACATGCTTTGAGTAAAAAAAAATCCATATACATGAATTTCAAAGCCAAGAGCATGCGCTTTGTTATGGTTTGACATTGTGAAGTGCAAAAATGGCTTCAGTCTGTCCTAGCAAAAATGTATCAGCTGGAGGAATAGAGCCAAATTTCGACATGCTTATCTTACCTTTAACAAAATTAGAGTCTGAGTGATTCAGTTGTCACCAAGAAACCAGCTGATGGCTTTAGAAAAAAATCAAAATATATCTAAGTAAATGGAGAAATATTTTCAGTTAGAGTTCAATTAAAGCATAAATTCCAGACACATTCATCCCAAGATTTTTCACTCATTCTTCCCCAGATAAAATGCTGCTTTTCCCCAGCTCAGGAAACACCGTTCCTGAAAAAAACACAAAAGTCCCTATTGCTAGTGTGGTCACCAGGTAAAACAACCTCCTCCCCAGAGCATCAGACACGCTCCACCGGGGAATTATGATGTGCTGGAATGAGGTCCCCCTTTCAACTTCAGTAGCAGAGGAAATATAAAACCTTTGTCAAGCTGAAACTCCATGTAATTTTGAAAACAGATAGTCTTGGATTTGGAAGAGAGTCTGCCGTGGGCATGTGCATCCCACCTGCCAGCGCGGTGGGCCAGACCCAGAGGCATGTGCATGCCACAGTCCTCTACAGCATAACACAGCATTTTCTTTTTTTTCCTCCTGTAAGTTAACATTTTCTGCTGGGAAGAGGCGCATTCTCCTGACAAGCTCTTGGTGAAGCTTGAGAGATCAAAACCTACACTTCGTCACAAAACACTCCTCCTGCCGTACTGATTTGCCGAGATATCTTCTCAACTTCTGCGGCAACGAGAGGAGCAAGCCGATACGAAGCAGGCTTTGCTTATGAAGCAGTTGAAGGTCACATGGAAACCCATTATGATGTGACTTTTGTTTAATACCACTTCAGACATGAACATCCTGCTTATAATATATTACACTTTCACATTGCTAAGTTGCTCATATATAAATCCACAGTCCAGCTGCCAAAGACTTTGAAAGTTTGCTTGCATAAAGCTGCGAAGCAGGATGCTTTTGCTTTGGTTTCACAGCATTGCTGTAAAAGACAGAAGGCTTCAACTACGCTTCTTTGAGATTGTTAACAACAATGAGTATATTTGATAATAAGCCAAATGAAAGTAGATGTAATCAGAAAATTCTTTGTCATGTGCCAGCCACAAAGAAAAAAACTACTGTGCAGAGAAAATAGAGTTGCTGATGGATTAATATCAGAACTCGGTCTGCACATCCCCTAAAACTGAGGAAGGAGGAAAAGTAAAATACTTCTCTTCTACACACAGTTACTGGGACTGACCACGAAAAGAAATTTCCTTTGCAGTACAGGTTTGCACAAAAGCTTTTTAGCAGAATTGAAATATTCTAGCAACAATTAATTCAAACCAAGATGCCAATTCAGTCACCGTACAGATTCATGTACAGATTTTCATTCCAATTCTATCCCTTTGCCTGTTCCCTATTGAAAACCAGTCATCTTTTCCAGAATGATTTAGGATTCTGAACTTCTGATCACACCATACCTTATTTACACTTACAAAATCATCAAAAAATACTTCAGACTGCTTAACTCATAAGAACCCACATTTAAAATCCACACCTTGCTGCTTGTAGCTACAGATTAGCCCTTTTTTTGTATTTCTTATACAGCTTTCTGAATTTTATGTCCATTCTTACATTACTTAGACTCTTCATTATGTAGTATTAATGGCATTTTGAATACCTGAAAATCTCTTTTGACCTTTATAATTTTCTATTTTCTTCATAGCAAAAATATATGTTGTATTTTACATGACTCTCTGTATAATAGTATTTACTGGCTGATTTCTGCACAGATGATCGTAAGTTTTCACCAGATGGTGATATGGAGCAGAAAGCATTATGTTTTCAAACCAAAGGTATGCTTTCGTGTCGGTGGGAAAGGACCTTTGGGGGGTCATCCAGGCCAACCTCGCCTGCCCTGACCGGGGCAGAGACCATTTCGGTCTGTAGTTCCTGAATGTCAGTCACTGATATGCCTCGGCATCTCCCATGTTGTCACCTGTCTTGCAGCTGATGGCTTTAACTCCATTAGAAAACATGGCTCAAGAAGCAGGGGCAAGAAGAGAACATGGGTCACTGTCTTAAACTAGGCTTTTTCACTAAAAACGTCTGTTACTACTCAAAGGAGAGAAGCATCTTTAATAAAAACTCAATCCATACAGCATATATATGTTCTGATTATGAGGTACAACAAATTTACACTACACAGATGTCTATAAAGATGTGCATAACTCATTGCTGATCTGAGCAGTCCAAAAGAATCTTTTCAGTATGGTGTTTTATATAAATGTGAATGAGGAATATTGATAAATAATGTAGGTCGAGGTTACCGTGGGCAGGTGCAATCAGCAACTCGGCCTTTTTCTGAGTGGGACAGAGAAGGCCAAGGGAAGCGAAGAGGAGCTGGTCACACACCAGCAGAAGCAGCTGGTTACCCACTTTGCAGCATTAAGCGCTTGCCCCACCTACCAGTTTACTCTCCAAACAAGTCATGGTGTGTGAAAGCAGACATTTGCTTGTGTTCAGCTCCCCCTCAAACCACTCCCTAGATGATAATCCTCTCTGAAGGCAAAAACTAATGAACTCAAACCAAACTGTCAGGGGAGCAAGATGTTCTAACTTCATTTACTTCTGCAGGACTCCCAGGATAGCTGCTGCGTTTGATGACATGTCTCAGATGTACTATCTGAATGTACTTAGACAGCACAAATTACTTGGGGCAGAAAGAATAATATCTCCCTTTCCAGTTGTCTGATGAATATGCTAACTTTATGCTATAAATAATGAAACTTGAACAGCTTTTGGACGTTACCAGCCTGGGGCATAGCCCAGCTGGTACCTCCATCCTATTGCCTAGCCGGAGCCACCCAAACAACCTCTTGCAATTTATACGTGCAACAGCTGTATGGTCAAAACATGACTATCCTTAAGAGGTGTATGAATACGGAAGAAGTCTGTCCTGCACTGTGACAAACAACAAAACCTGCCAGGACTCCAGTATGTTTAATCCAGAAGTCAGCCTGGGGCTATGCTTCCCTAACTTGTGAGTCCCTAATCCAGAGGCTTTGCAAGTCACAGCTCCACAGCAGCTTTGTGTTTTCAAGTAAAAGTATTTTACAAAGCATGATAGTCAATAATTAAAGGTTTTGCACAAGTCTGAAGTACTCAAAGCTGTTTCTTCACTACTCCATGTGCTCTGACACAAGGTGAGGACGTATGACCTTCTGCCTACGTATCCCTTCCGCAGCCCAGTCACTCCCCTCCAAGCCTCCACCCTCCTCTGATCCTCAGGTGCCCAGACCTGGTTTGGAATAAGCTGAAAGTGCCAAAAAGCTGCACATACCAATCAAATCACTAGAGGAATATGCTTCGCCGGACAGACTAAGGGTAGCAAATGAGAAATACTACACCTTTGGGAAGCAACAAAAAGAAACATGTTCAGATGGACTTGTTATCAACAATACATGGGGTATTATCACTTTTTACGTAGAAGCACATGCATATCTGTCCACAATTATAAAGACTGAAAAATAGCTGTAATCTATAGCCATAAGGTGAGATTTCCATCTTTATATGACATGAAAAATGTGCCAGGCACAGGTTTACCCATAAACAAAATTGCTTTTTTCAGCTCTCCCTCTAATGTGAAATATCAATCATTTTGTGGCTTTTATTACACAGAATTTAGCTTTTGTTTTTGACAGATGGCTCACATTCAGTCTGAAGTACAACTGTATATCATTCCCATTATACACACACCTGAATTTCAGGGCATACATTTTAAAAAGACAGTAATAAACGGCAAGAAACACCTGGTGAAGTAAAGCCAGTCACAGAGACCCCACTCAACTGTATGGACTTAAATGTGTAAGGGTTTATCAACCTACAATCATTTACCATGCATTGTGTACTTATTAAAATATCCCCTGTTTTGGGAACCAGATGCTACCTCTTTGAATATTAGAAGAGATGATAGCAGAGCAAAACAGAAGAGAACCGTTATTCAAAGCTGGGTTGCATGCATTTGGGCTGGGGGGAATCACCCAAGTGTAAAAGGTCGCTGATTTTGTTCAATTTCTGCTAATTTTACTGAAGTTTCCAGAACTTTGGCTACCTCTCTTAAAACAGAAGACACTGAAAATGAGGGAAGGGGAGAGGAAGGGCAGGCAGCTTTTCTTCATTTCATGGATCACTGCAGGACAGAAAGCGACAGCCAAATAGTCTGAGCATCTGCATTACGCAAGCCACTAGCTTTCAACCGGCAACTGCCACCCCACGTCCCCAAGCCCCGGTGCAACCACGACATCTCTTTTGGCAGGACAGGGATCTGGGACACCCCAGGGATGCACGGACACAGGTCTTCTGCAGCACTCAGCCCAGTCCCCGCTCTGATGCAGCCGCACCACACAGTCCCTTTCATACACACACCTAGCTCAAAAAGGGGTCCCAGAGCAAACCCGTATTTTTTCTCTACCTGAACGTAGTCCTTTGTCATACTATTTTTAGCCCAACCTGTCCTACACTTCCTATATTAAACCCCACCCTCTCCATAATTTTGTTTACCACAACTGAAACAATTTACTGAAATACAGATTTAATAAACTGTGCTTTTGAAATCAGAAAAAAGTTATATTATGAAAAAGTATTATGTTAATCAGACATTATCAATTTAGCTTGTTAAATCTCTTTAGTTATTCTTCTACGATTTAAGTGCAGAGGATGTCTTCCATGCTTCAGTATATGGCATATCTGACAGATGCACTAACCACCACTGTAGGACTTGCACTGTCATGTGTACTAGCTCTTGCAAAACTCTGAAGTCCCATTCTGGGAATCTTTAAGTTAATTCCAACACAAATTTAGTTCAACAGCATCCCAAAGGACGGGATGGCAATTCCTCTTAGCTTTGTGATATTTCATTGTACCATTTATTCCATTTTCAGACTTTCTTCAACATCTGTCAGATTCAGTGGTGTATGTTCTGCTTTTCCATCTGCCCATGTGCTCGGGCTGACTCGTGGGGAGAAACACAAGTGTGTCGGTCTGTCCTTTCATGACTTAATTCTCAGACAACAGGACAGACTCCACATCGTTTCCATGAGAGATGAAATTGGTAATTAACTGCCCTTTGAACGATCACACCATTGCCCTACCCCTCGTCAATAAAGAGATGTTATTTAAGAAACATCCTTTAAAAACACCATTTAAGAGATGCTGCATAAGAGCGCTTTAACAACTCTAAAAGGGACTAAACCAAGCAAAAGGAGCAAGCAGCATGTACAGACAGGTAGCTACTCAAGGATATTCACGTTCCTTGGCATTGTTCACAAAGGCCTACATAAATCATTGTCTCTGGGTTTATTGTTCTGAGGACAGACAAAATAAGGAATGTAAATTTGTCAAGCTCAGTCAATAAAATTATCGATTTAAGAGGAGAGACAAAAATTGGAGATGCAACTGCCAGCTCTGCTCTTGTCATGTTTGCTCTGTAATCCTCGGTGAAAATTCTTCCTAGTACATTGCAATATGCCAGAATGGCAAATACTAAGAAATTCCTACTCTGGCCTTATTCGCTGCTGCTGTGATGAGACAATCAACTTTTATTATCAGATCAGAGCAATCTGTATAATCAGGGACAGAATTTACAGTTTCACATGTACCTGCACAAAAATAGTAAGGACATTTAAGGCTATATTTAAACTAACAAAACAAATAGCTTTCCAGAAAATGGCATTTAAAACCTTTGTTGCATGAACATTCTTCAGGCAACCTGAGCTACAGGGAAGAAAGTAAGTGTTTAGAACATAAATGGCTATGATGAATCCATCAGGAATGATTCATGCTTTTCCTATTCAGAACCAAGTTTCAATTCTCTAAATTTAAATAAAACGGCATCCATTTCATACATTCTAAGTCACCTATCTTTTTGTTCAAGTACAGTGTGATGCAAAGGTCATCTTTACCTTTTTAACTTGCATGTGTTGTGTTAATTATGAAGAAAGAACGCTTTAAATCACATATAATTAGGTCTTTTAAATTTCTATAAGCATTTCCCAAGCAAACGCATAGCTAGTATTGTTTAGAAAACAGCAAAAAGTGTCCAGAGCAGAAAATGTTATAGTTTTTCTGCAGTGATTCTAAATGCTATTTCTTACTCCTGTGATTATGGAACATACAGCGCTGGCCAACATGACGGTGACCCAGCGAAGGGAGCTGTTCGACAGAAGACCCTTCCTCCAAGAGGCAGCTGGCCAAGCCAAGGCAGAAATCTCCGTAATTTACAGCTAACAGAACTACTGCAGCAGGTTCAAGATTGGTTTCAGGCAGGGTGTTTTGTTTGTTTGCTGTTAAGAAAAATGAAGGACTTCAGGTCCAAGTGAGAAAAAAATAGGGTTTATGCTAGAGTCGCTGACGGGACTTGGGATATTCTCTCTGCATTGACTTGCTCAAGGCTCCTCGCCAAACCAGCACCTGAACCCAGCTGTCTGAGACACAGTGGAGGTCTTGGCCCCATTTAGATCCAGCAGTTAAATCAAAGATTTAACATTTCGTTGAACAGGTTATGCAGACTCATCCGTAACCAAACACAAACTTCATGCCACTTCCTTCAGCTGTTTCTTTGGTCGCTACCTTTAAGCATTTTCTTCATTCTTGAAGACAAAGAAATGTTCTTTAGCAAAAGACACAGATATGTAAAGAAAAAAATATATAGCTAATGCAAATACCAGAAACCTCACCGCAGCAGTACTGATCAGACAGCCAAGTGGACCTGCCATGGAGAAGGCTGTACTGCACTAGCTCAGGTACCTGATCACCAGCTCAGGTACCGTCGCTTGCGAGTGGTGTAGACCTGCCATCGGGGGTTGGATGGGATCTTGAATCCCACCTCCTCATAACCGTTCCCAAACTGGTAACAGCTGGTCATCAGGGGCAAGTCTCAGACCCAGCATCTGCAATGCCTCTGCCCCTGGATGAAGCAGGGTTGTTCTGCTCCAAAGCATGGGGCATGGATAAAGACATTAAAGAGGAATACATAAGAAAAATCCAAAGTTTCCTAAGAAAAGGAAAGCTGTGCTTTCTGGAAGAGCTCTGATGTGTTTGTGAGAACACATCTCATCTATTTCAGACACCCTCGCTTCCAGGCCGTCCCCAGGACGTGCAGCTGCTGGTCCAGCACAGGAATTTACGGGCTCTGCCCAGAGCCGCTGCCGCTCGGGCCAGCCGCCCCCAGCCCATCACCCATATTCATGCTCTGTCCCATGGCCTTCGCGGTCCATACAGCTCTGACCGCGGCCAAAGGTAATGGCAGTAGTCCTCATCTGGGGGATGCGGTGGGCCATCCAAGTTACAGAGACACTATTTTTCATAGCCTAACTTCAATAGAGCACTTACGGGATCACTGCTCCAGATTTACCAAAATAACAGCAATGACTCGTGTCATTAGAAGAAAGTCACTACAAATGCACTCAGTACTACTGCATTTAGTCCTACTGCGGCTGTGGTAACTCAGGCTTCATATTCACACAGGGCGTATTTATTATTCCATATACGATCTACCCTGTTTTCTAAGCTGCTTAATTTATTTAGCAATTCCCTGAAATTTCGTGTAGACAGGAGTTGCCAGACTTTTCCATTCCTCATGTTTCAAATAAACACACTATGATTGTTTTATCTTTGCCCTCTGGCAAGTGCGCAGGTTTTCATAAAAAAAGTGAAAGTCATAACAACACTCAAAGTAATTCCCCTTACTATCCTGAAGCTCTGCTATCACTTTTCTCCTGCCCTAAGAATCTAGCGTAAAAAGTACCTCAAATTTTAATGCATACATCATAGTTATTTGGTTAATTCATGGCAATCGACTTAGTCCTACCCCTTCCAGGCAGGAACAACGAAGGATGACATATTTTTTAAATACCTTGATGGCACGAGTGCAGAAATCCCGACGCCTGGCAGGGGGGCGGCCGGCGGCTGCCGTGAGAGCCGGTTGCTCCTGGCCTTCACCGCATTTCCGACACGGCTGTTGCTCGTGCTTTTATAGCATTGCCCCCATTCCGGCTTCCTTCTACAGGCTATAAATAAAAGGTGCTCTCAGCCCTGGCGGGGGTGAATTATTCATTTCCCCACACACTGATTGCAAACAGTCTCTTCTGCTCTTCGCCTCATCTTTTTAAAATCTTAATTAACGAACCAACAAACCAAATGATAAAGTTTGCTGGTTTCTGTGATGCTGATTGTGCTTTAAGCATAATGCAATCAGTTCTCTCCGTCCCGCTGTCCGCACCAGGAGCGGAGCAACGAGACAGCCCTATGCGCAAGCTGGGCTCCGGGGCCTGTGCTAACCATGTAACGAGTTGGGCAGTCCTCCAGCCACCCCCCACGCTAGCCTCCCAGGCACAGCAGCGCCCCAGCAAACAACACCGCGTGCACAACAAGCACAGAGCTATGAAACCCTCGGGGCAGCCCGGACAATTTAAGGCAGACTCTGAAAGAGCCAGAAGAAACCACGGGCACTGCATTTCCGAGACAGTTTCTTCTCCAGGGACTTAGCAGTTTAGCAAAGCGCGGAGCCTGCCTTCCACCAGCAGCAGCTCTGAAGCAGAAGGAAGCAGCAGACCAAGACTGGTTTTGAATGAAATCCCATACCTAGCAGCAAATGCGTTTCTTCAGTCTGATTTAAGGTTAAATGAGATATACCTCAGGAGCCCTGCAAAGGGAATTGCAGATTCGTGTTTCTGCCTATAAGCCTCAATTTTGAAAAACAGCCCTGCGTACAGAAGAACTTGGATTTGTGCTCCACGTGATCTTACAGCATTTGGTATGTCTTGTTTTTATTTTACCTGAGGGTTTTGCCATTATTAAAGACAGCTTTTTAAGCATCCTCCATCTGGCAGCCAACTTACAGCACCGCTATTTTCCACCGCATCTGTCCCGGAGAGAAACGGGGACAGAAACCAACTCCTGGATCCTGCGTTTGGTACCGATTCCACTGCAGCCCTTGAGGGTGTTCTCCCACCGAGCAGCATCCCAAGTTTTAAGGAGAATAAATTATAGACAAGCTCCGGGAGAGCTGTCCTCCCCGTTCACTAGGCACTGTTTAATGACCCAAGCAATTAAACCTTCAGCATCGTTAATAGGCACCAAGCTTACCCGCTCGGAGAGGCCGGGCTGCAGGCAGGCAGCTGCAGTTGAGGCAGACCTTGGTGCTTCCCTGGTGCCTTGGCTGAGAGGGACTGGATACCCTTCAAAAAACACCGGAAAGTTTTAAAATAAAGCCCAATTCTGACCTGCAGAGAGCAGGATGAGTCAACAGCCTTTTACACCATGTCAACCCCCTGCATGGTTGGGACTTTGCTTGCAACGCTTGCACGTATTTAAACTAATCCCACTTTTCAGATGCACCTGTCCTGAGCGCCAGACCTCCTAAGCCTCGAATAATGATAATTCACACCAAGGGAAAGCCCAGGGGTTTCGGGGGGCTGCACCTCCCTTCGGCAGCCAAGGCAGCAGGATCTGTGCCGGGTGGCCCCGGCGTGGGGCAGCTCCCGCGTCCTCGTGACCCCCAGCGCTGCCACCAGCCCCACGGGCAGCCCCGGCTGCTGCAGGAGGGCAGCTCGCGGGGCCCCGCGCTTGCATTATTCATGACGAACTATTCACTCGGCTAATCAGATTTGTATGTCTGATTTCACATGTGTAAGATAGGAAATGCATTCCCAGGAAATCATTACTTGATGTATTCAAGTGTTTCACTAATTCAAGTTAGGTTTGTCCTATTAAAAAGGCTCGTCCGCATTAAAATCTAATATCCTCCTCAAGATTTTACCTTCCAGACCGCGTTAAATGGGAGATTTGTTCCACTTTGTTGTCAGGACGCTGAAGGATGCAAATCAGTCTCTTTCTAGACAGCTGACTAGTCAAGTCCTGAAATAATCAAAGTTTTACAAGGAACAACAACAAGGAAGAACGCGCATTTGTCTGCATTAATGAGCAGCTTCCCTCCCGGTGGATTTGAAGCGCTGTGGGTTTATTATTATATAGCACAGGCTTATTACAGAGAAACAGATGTCAGCGTGCCACTGCTTGACTGAACCTGTCTTCCCCCCTTTATAGATGCACAGACTGTGCAGGAACAGGCCTCTTCCAGTGCTAGAGGACTAAAACCCTCCCTGCGACACCAAATCCCTCCTCTGCGCTGGACCACGGGGCCTCCGGCAGCACAAGCGATTCGGCGTGCCCGGCGTGCCCACGGCAGCACCCAAAAACGGGCAGCGACGAGCCGCCTCGCCGCTCCCAGCTCTCCCGGTTCACTGGGTCTTGCTCCAGCATCCAGGAAAACACAGCCTGCAATTCTGAATTCAACTGCTTAACACAGATGCAGACAGCAAGGACAGCAGAGGTTAAGGCTAAAGGTTAAACAGTCCGGCCATTTCAGGCCAGGTGCATTTGGAAAGCCTGCACCTACAAAACGATGGAGCTGAAAACCAGAAATGGGAACTCTGGGAAAGCACGACTTAACCAAACAGCAGCTCAGTTTTTTGTTTCTTGACCTACAATTTGCTGATATTTTGGCTGGAAGCAGCCTATATCAAAGATAGAAGCCTTTTCATATGGAGATTGATTTAGTTCCACAATAAATTTGAACAAAATGCTTCCTCTGACTTTCTTCAACCCTAATCTCCCCGGCTTCTGCAGAGAGGTAATTGAATTTCAAATCTTCATCCTGGACATCCAGCAAAGGCTTCAGCAGGGAGAGGAAATCATTTCTGGATAAAGTTTTAAATTACGTGGTGTGATCTTGGGTTTAATGAGTGGAAAGGCCAACATGTATTATGCAGAAAAAAGGAATGTTAGATTATCATTAACTTCAAGCAACAATGTAGATATGAAAAATCTATATTCAAAAATTATCTGAGCCAGGCTAATTAGCTGGCAGGCTCCCTAAGGCTCTCCGCAGCACCCAGCCCTGGCCGCTCGCCTCATCTGCAGCTTCAGGCAGGAAACAACTCTTTTCCATGTACAATTTTACCAAAACCTCTTCTGCTGGCTCCTTTCCAGTTGTGTTGAAACACATTGCCCACCTTTGAATCATTTCTTTCCCTAAAGAAGGGGTGCATCTGCTTCCTCCTCAAGCACTCACACAGCTTTTCCGTGAGGTTTTCCAAATCTATAATTTCAGCAGCTGTGGCAGCTCTCCTGCCCCAAAACCAAAACAAATAGAAACTTAAAGGCATCTCTAAGAGGAAAAAGGGTTACTGAGGGACAGCAGGGCCTTGGCTGGAGGCCTTCAGCAGACACCCGGGGCGCAAAGGAGGTTCAGCTCTGCGCGGACCATACCTGCCTTGCAGGGCTGCTGAAGGAAGCAAGGGGCATCAAATGCGATATAAGCAACTGGGGTCCGCGTTGGCAAATGTGAAAATTCAAACTCAGGTGTCACGTACAGGTTGTCTCACAAAAAAAGTGAAATTCAATGACAAGCTGAAAGTTTGATCAAAAAGGGCAACACATGAGCAGTACTGCAGTCGCAAGCAGTAAACAAAAAGAATGTGAGACCAGAAACTGCCGCAAAAACCTGAGATGTCAAAAATTTAATTTAATTGGTGGGAGAAAAAAGCAACAGGACTGCCCACTCTATCCAGACTCAGTGCTGTTGTCAGTGATAACAGCAGGAAAAGGATGCCTTGAAAGGATTTGTTTTAGCATCATGGTTGCTAGTCCTATTACACTTTGAAATCTCAAAGCCTGAGATGACATTAGCTGGGTTCTTCATTGAACCAAGGATGAGAGACTCCAGTGATGTTGCCTTTTCTCATGATGTATTCGATGCTGCAACTACAAGTGCCTCAGTACCTGTTTTCACACCCTTTACATTTTTCCTTTCCCCAATTTTTTTTGTCGGGTATTTAAAAATAGTCTTGGTACAACCTTGGCATTATAGACATTTGCAACATTCCCATGAATCTGGCGCAAAAGACAGATAAATCAATGTCTGAAATAGCCCAAACCTGGTACATACCTTCTAATTTTGATGGTCAACATGTTTTCTTATTGTAATTGTCCTTCTACAACAGAAAGAAGCTAAATAAGAGCAGGCACAAGAAATAAAAGCAAATACCTTTTAGGGGAAAATCAGCCACCTTTCCCATAGTAGTCTTTTATCTTTGAGGAAACAGGAGTTTCTACAACAGCAGAAAGGTCAGCCTGCTAGCCCATCTCGGTTAAGTTGTTTTCTTCTTCAAAAGACTGAGATACAGAGATACTCTTTATTGACACCTCCTCTATCTACAGGGAAAGCAAATAACGGATTTAACCCTTTGCATTTCAAATGCTTTAGCTTTTTTCCTCTATAAGTATTTTTTTTTTTTTTTAAGATTCCAAATTTTCCCATGGAATTAATCAGTTTGAGCCTCATACTTGAAGCCTCAAACCATATGTACTAATTTGTCATTGCGTGTTAGGATCCTGCCCTGAACTGTGAAGACCTTTGATTTTCTGACCAAGCTCTTTCTCAAAATTAAACAACATAACTCAGCAAGAGCTTCAGAACAAGGATGCAACCAGGGAGAATCAGTAAAGATGAAAAAGGCAATTTTAGTCTCTATAGGGCACTATATACAGCACTTATCTCCCCAATGCCCTTATTTCAAAGGGATGATGACAACCTGCAGAAGGTGCAGAAAATAACTAGCAAAAAGTTTGCTGGAGAAAATGCCCTCATCTAAATGAAAGGAGGCAGAAAGTGCAAGGAGAAAACCCTGGGGATCCAGTGCTATATAGAAAAGAAAAGCAGACGGGGGAATGGGAAATTTCGCAAGAGCAGCCAGGTATAACGTGGCGGCAGCGAGGGCTCTCATCGCTGGAGCTCGGGGTTGCCGCTATTCCCGGGCAGCAGCACCCAGGCTGGGAGCAGCCGAGCCACCGGCTCCGGTCCACATCCCAGCGCTTTCCAGCATCACACAGCTTGGAGGCGTCCTGGGAAATCATGCCAGTTCCCACCCAACCTGCCTGGAAATGCTAACGGAGCAAGCTCGGGGCAGGTGCAAGCTCCCAGACTCCCAAAAGGGCAAAACGAGGCGAAACACAGCCGATACCGCAGAACTGCCCAAACACCACAGCAGCCCTTACATCCTATGAACCTTTATGTGCACGCGTGTGAGTACAGACAGACAGCATTTAGTGCTTAAACCGCATTAGAAAGCTAAAATGTTTGTTTGATACGCAAAAAAGTTGGTAATTTTGTTTATAATAATGCTGTTTGCAACACTTAGTCATTATAAATATTTTCACAGACCTATTTGCCTGAAGCCAAACACAGTTCATCAGCTATGCTAATTTTTTATCTTTAAACTACCTTGACACAGTGTGTGTGTGTGTGTATATATACATATATAGATCAATAAAATCCCAAAGATCATATGGGGAATTAACAGCATGCAAACCTCAGACAGCAGCGAAAGCTAAGGTGACGAACCCTTGGTGTTTTACCTAGCAACCCGTCCTGCAGCTTGTTGAGGTTTGGTTGTGCTGGTCTCCCAGCCTATTTCACACTTCGTTTTTCTACATTGTAAAATTTCTATGGGAATCTTACATAAGGATGCATGAGGTTATGTAACGGACATACACATTGGTTATTCCTCTCACTGACAACTTCTGATTCAATTAAATATATATGTTGCAAGGTGGAAAAATTCCCCTTAAAAGATGAAACAGCAGGACAAACAAATAAACAGCTTGCTTTGAGCACAAAACATGTTGATGTGGACATGGCTCTTTGAGCAAGGAGAAAAGGGGACTCAGAAGAAAAGGCATAAACAAAAATAAAGCAGGACAAATAAAAAATTCAGAGAGGGGTTAAAGCTCTCTGGTGATCTGAACATCTATAAACCTGCCGCGTGTTTCTTCTGCGCCGTTATCTCAGCTCTGCTGCCTGGAGAATCGACTTAATGAAACAAAACTAAAACCTCCCCAAACAGCAGCAGCAGAGGAGCGGGGCTGCGCTGGAGAAGCCGTACCACGCCGCATCTCCCCACCCAGCCGCTGATGATGCTCTCTGCCAAAGACAGGCGGAAAACATGCGCTTTTCTGGCCCTCCTCACCCTCGGGTCCGTGCTCCACGGTGGCAGCAGGGTCCCGCAGGAGGATCCCCACCAGCATCACCACGCTTGCCTCGCCCACTCCACCCCCCCTCACCCCGCTCTGCTCAGCGCCTGCATCCCACAGCGGAGACACTTTTCCCCGGTATTTCAACAGGCAGGTTTTCACGGCTGCATTTCGGCTGGCCCTAGGGTGGCTCTCAGTGGCCCTGGTAAGTTTGGGCAGAATTATCACCCCGTCAACCTTCGCCCTCCACCACCGCTATGAACACAGTGCTTCCCACCGAGGGTCGGGGCCGGCTCCGGCTCAGACCGCGTTAATTGGACAGGATTTTTCCCAGAAGGGATGGATGAAAGGACAAGGTTATGAATAGGAAGAGGAGCAGGAAGAGAAAGGCTTTGTGCATACAGCCTCCCTGGGTAGCTTTGACAGTGAAAGAAAACGACTGCCAGACCCAAATAATAGCTGTTCCCTGTCTTTTCATACTCAGCAGCCAGTGTGTAAGGCAATTAACTCAGCTAGAGGTGCCAAAAAGTGGCCATTAGTTCAGAAAGAAACACCCAGGAGCCTGGTGGGCTGGATGCTATGAAGATGGCAGCTACCACCAGTTAAAACTCACCTTGGTCACTTCTTGGAAAATACAGCTATTTAATTTTTTTTTTCCAAAATGTTGTATTTCAAAAACACACAGGAGACATGTTGCTCTACAAAGACCATGTTTCAATCCAAACCAGAACCACACCTGTGGGATTTTAAAATGCATCAGTTATTGTGCTTTAGTATCTGCTGCTGACAATTCTGAAATGTAAATATACCTATATAGACACACAAAATATAAAACAACATTCCTGAGTGAATTTTTTATAGCTTTTCAAAAATTCATACGTAATTTCATTAAAGCGTTACACAAGTTTTGACAAAACTCTTCAGCACCAGTGACCTCTCATCTGCTTTTCAATGTGCAACGTGATGCATGAGCGTTGCAGCAGGATTTCAGACTGGACCCCTTATGTGGAATATTCTTAGCCAAATTCTTGCTATACCTTTCAAAAAGGTAACGCTATGGAGTTCCCACAATGTGAGCAGGGCATACCCGGTCCTGGAAAGCAGAAGCCTGTGGCACGCAGCCCTTTGGAGATGTCCACCCCGGGGCCAAGGCAGAGCTTTCTCCCATACGCTGTGAAGCTGCCAAGGTCCCTCAGCCACCAGGAAAGCACTGAACGACCCTGTAAAATGGCAAGTGCTACAGTGCAGAGCACGGCATCTTCTATGTACCAGCCAAAGAGGTCTCAGGCACCTCTGAAAACTCCCCACACCTTGCAGCTCTGCAAACTATTGATCCAGAGGCATTTCTTGTTCCTTCTGTCCTGTTTTGGGATTACCAAACATGCACGTGTTTTGGCTTAATACAAGATCTTTTTTACTTTGTCTTTCATCTAAAGCCCTGTATTCCTTTTTTAATTTGGCCAAAAGACCCCTTTTGATAATTCCTTCAATCTTTTAGCTGATTTTTCCCCCCATACATCTGCTTTATCCTCCTTCGTAATTCCTACTTACTAGGCGAATGCTGGCTTCACTAGTCAGACAGCACATGGTCCAAGCCAAGGGCCCAGCAGCCTGAACCAAAACCCATGCTACGCTTTCCTTTACACATTTTTGAGAAGTTCCCCCCAGTCAGCCCGTACACTCATGGTGTTCCCATCACTATCAGCACATCGCGCTCAGGTATTGCTATGAATTTTCAACGCTATTTCAACATTCCCTTATCTCTGTGTTTTACACACCCCATAGCTCACTGTTATCCCTTCGGCAGGCTACAGGCACTGCATATTTGTCTGTTTAGCTGCTCAGTCACATTCTCAAGTGCCTCCCTACTTTACTTGAAGCCTTTTTTCCCCCCTAATCTGTGGAGGTTTCCTGAGCTTGCAGAAATATCACTTGCGTGGGAACAAACATTGCACTGGATGAGACTAGCAGAGGAAAAACTATGGTGTTTTCACCTACCATCCCCTAAATCCTTGCATAATGCAGGTAAGCAGCTCCACAGGAGTAAGGGACCCTCGCTGGTGCAGATCTCCATAAGGAGATCTTTTTTACCTCTGCATGAGGAGCAGAGAGCCGAACAGCTGCCGACCTCTGTGATGAGACACGGGCTAGGAGCACTCGCATGCCACAGCGGGGACAGCCCGGCCGTGCTGCTTTTAATTGACACAGCCGAGAATTTGAGAAGACATAGCATGCAGCATATTTCCATATCACTTTATTAAAACTGCCCAAAAAGAGGTAAACACCTAAATTAAAAATATGTGCACTTAATGTTTAGACTGATGAGGAGTGGGATGCCTTTGATTTTCAAAGCTATGTAAATATATTTACATAACACCATTGCCCTTTCTCCTTCCCCCACTAGACTTTGCCACTCTGATTGACATCTGATTTTTTTTTAATAGCATGACTCAATACTCTAGTTGAATAGTTTAAGATATGTAATCCTCTCAGCTTAGCTTTTTAATTAAAGAAAATATGAAAGCAAATATCTGAGCTCAAATAGGTTAGTGACTACAGTAACTCTCCATAGAGATGGAGAGCCTTTGAAGAACACGGGGTTATTTTTCATACTGCTCTGGCTCTGCTTTGAAACATTTCCCTTCCTACCATGTGCCCCCTCTCCCCCCTTTTTAATGTGGAAGTACTTTGGGTAAAATTTTTAGAGCATCTAAAAAATTAATGCACCTGAAACATTGCAAAAGACAGCTGGGTGCTTAGGAGTCAGAGTGTGGCAAAACTGCAGATTTAAGGTTTTTGCAGGTGACAGTACCTGAGCTAGCAGGAGGGGCAGCAGGGACCCAGCGCCCGTCCCCAGCTGCAAAGGCCATGGTGGGGGTTGCTATACTGAGAGCAATTCTCCCTCCAACCACTTTCAAGCTTGCTCATTTATAGTTACAGAAGATATTGTATTACCTCCAAACTGCAGCTTGCCTTCACCTACTTTTTGCTTGAAAGTCAAGATCATTTTAGTGAAAAATATGCCAAAAATAAGCTAATACGAGAACATAGCTCAGGGGAGGCAAATCTACCACTGGACTGCAGTTGAAGACCACAGCTTCTCAAACACACAGTGGTCCTTGTTGACTTCCAAACCCTGATATGTACAATATCTAAAAATGAAAACTTGAGTTGTGGATCTACTTCCCTTGACCACCCTCATAACTGCGTCCAGCTGCCAATTAAATGATCTCATGTCACAACTACCTGTTCTCACCAGCCTTTTCCTTGCTACTCCGAACACCACAGCGGGAGCGTTGGGACAGCTTGTGCCGTCTAGCACTGTCAAGGCCCTGCAGAACCCAGCCAGGGTTTGACGTTCAGGATCAGGACCAGCAGCAACGGAGCTTGCTGAACGCCCGGGTGCTCAGGACGCTGCCCATTAGCTCCAGCTCTCCCACGGCATTTAGGGGTGGGGAGGTGCCTCCTTCCCTCTCCCCCCACTAAACGAATTCAATCAGTGGGATGTCCAGCAGTTCACTGGGTACAAGAAATACAGGTTTCAAGCAACATCATCAACAAGTGCCTTTAATGCTAAGGACCTTTTCTGCAGCCCACCTGAATGTCTCATAGGTATTTTGGGAAGTTCTCTCTGTCATGGCAAAGTGTTATGGCTCTTGGTTTCACACTGTGTGAAACAAGGAGAGTGCTGAAGTCTAGAAAAAGTTTAGAGACAACAGAGCAAGCTCAAATCAGAGTTATAAGCATTTTCTGTTGCTCTGCTCTGGATGTCCTATAAATCTTTAACTGCATTTAAAGCTCCGATACCAGGCAGCATGTTTTGTGTCATCTGACACAGGTTCACTCCTATACTTCCTATTTCAATATCTAAAAAAAAAATCTTTGCTTTCTGGAATGTCTCTTTTTTAAAGAGACAGAATTAAAGATGATCTGGGGAAACTCATCCACTAACACTCTCATTTTCAGCTTTGTCCAGGACCTGAGTTATAAAGTATTTACCATTAAAGAAAAATTCAAAACCAAACCCTCCTAATGTGAAATTTGAAATGTTCCTGTTAGATGAATATAATATTAAGGCTGTAAAGTGTGTTTGGAATTTTATAACAGCTATTATCTATATAGACTTGAGGTCAGCAGTGACCATGCAGCACATGGGTAATATCACGATACAAGATATTCAGTGTAGCCTTTAGCAGTAATAAAAAGCAAAATGCATGAAAATGGCAATTCATTTGCTCATTTCCATTACAGTCAAAATCTGTTTGAACAAGACAGACTGGAATTTTGCTACCTAGCAAGCTCCAAGGCCCAGAACTTTTTTATGCCTGAAAATGAGGCTGAAAAGTATTTCCAAGCAAGTCTCTAACCTGGAAAGCAAACACACTCTTGCAGTCCCGTGGGGTTCCCGTGCTCCAAACGCCCCAGCCCTGCAGCAGCAGCTCCCTCCTCCCAGCACACTACTGCCAGGACCAGGCACCAGCCGACCGCTGCTCCTGCGACCCACCTGGTCTCCCTCCTTTTTGGTTTATTGCGTTCATAAGGAAGATCATGAATGGGCTGATCCTGGCCCATGGTCACTGGTGGACCCAATAAAGTGCACAAATTTTTTTTTTTTGCATAGATCTGTTCACAGAGGAAAGGGGAAACAAGCAAAAACAGCAGTCACATTTTCAAAGTTACCCTGAAGCCTAACAACTACTTTCACAAGTGGCTTTCCTTAAAGAGTTCAAGTGCCACAAAGTCAGAAAGATCCATCCCAAATCGCACAGGGACATGTACATCCTGCACCACTATGCAGGTTGATGCAGAGCCCAGGACTCTGAAAAAGGAACCTAGAAACTCCTATGGGTGTCGAAGGATTAGAAAATGCAGGAAACGCAGAGAACTGCTGGGCAACAGTGAATGCACACACGCTACCTGTGACCCACCTTTTTAGTTATACTGCAAGTATTTTTCCTCCAGCCAAGTATTTCCAAAGTGCATAAGCAGAGAAATGCTGAAACTTCAAAAAAAATTAATGTGTTTAATTATTAATAGTTCTGTATAAGCTTTATCTACCCAAGTCCCAAGAGTCGGCTCATTTCACCGAGTACTGGAGGACGGATTGCAAGAATCTAACATTTTAAGGTTTGCCCAGTTTCATTCCTGCAAGCGAAGGGGCACTGGACCCCACAGAACTGCTTGTCAGGGGTTTTAACCCAGCTTCATATTCTAATTTTTGCAGTGGAAGAACAGTGCTGGCTACTGGTCCTGGTCCAGTTGTAGGCACTAGCTGCTAAGGAGAGGCAAGTGAACACTGTGCCAAGTAAATTACATAAGAAAACACCAACTAAGATATCAGCAATACCGTATGCTCAGGAGAGAAAACTTTACACCTCCACATGCTCTGCTTTGCAGGCATTTTCTAAGTCTTCCATTTTTAAAAAAAAACCTGTAGCTCTAAGTGTTATTTGCTGTTTGTGTTCATGTAGCAGTTTTTCCAGTCATCTTTCCCCCCAAAGGCCCTGGAGATGAGTGAAGGCCTGGATGAACTAGTTATCAGCCCAGCTGCTGCTTTCAAAAGTTGTCTTTAAAGGCTGCTCCCTCCCAGGGGATCTCTCATCCCTTCAGGGTGAGCAGCTCTAACTCGCATTGAAGCACAGATAGAAGAATTGTCTTAGCTGTCAACCTGCTAGAAAAACCCACTGGCAGAGTCAGAAAAAGTTATGTTCTGTCCTACTTTTAGACCTAAAAAGCAGCGTATGAAAGACAAGTTAGGAAAATTTGAATGTGTGTCCCATAAGCCAAAATGGTGTTCAGGTCCGCAAAACGCTCCTCGGGAAGGTTCGTGCATCACGTAGCAGCCTTTTACCCAGCAGCTTAGGATTGCCTTGGTAATAAAGCGATTGCTCTGTTTTCTGAATCCTCATGTATTGCAGATGCCAATACAGCACAACCTATGCAGCGTTTGAGGAAAGCACTTTATTCCCATTATTATAAAGCACTGAAGAAAATGGACCATTGGAGAAAAAAATTATAATGAAAACTTTGCAACAAAAGCAGCTGAATGGGAAAGTTAAAACAGCTGCCAATGGCTTGAATAAAACTCCATGTAAAATCAGTGCAGGCTAGAGCCAGCCAAGCTCTTCGGTGTGCGAAGTGGCTGCGTTGTCATCCTGGTGCTGCCCGAGGGGCAAAGGCACCTGAGACCTGCCGGACCCAGGGCTTCTGAGCCGTCTCATCTGTCCCAAAGGAGCTGCAGCACTCCAGGCTCTTAAGCCCTAAAGGTCTGCAAACATTAGTCTCTGAACACCAGGAACAAACTTTCCACGAGATGTACCAGGACCAGTCTCTCATTCCCAAGTCCAGAAAGATGCTCATCTTCAGCCCAACCAGGATGCTACAGGCAGGATGCCTGAAGAGGGATGGGGAAGGGTGGTTAAGTGTGACATTAAAGGAATCAAGTTAGAACAAGCCACAATCCTGTTATCAGGAGTCTTGGGTTAACTATAATGCTGAGTGGGAAAAAAAAACCCAAATCCAAGGCCTTAGAAGAATGTAAAACTGCAACTAAAAGGGAGCAGTCGCAGAGTTCCCTCCCTCTAACAGGGAGATTCACAACAGTTGGGACTTTCTGGAAAGCCAAAGTAGTATCTCCTAATACAGCACCTTGTGCCTTATGCCTGGTGGCTAGTTATGTTTGCAATCTCGCCTCTGCCCCTGGCATGGAGGGTCAGAGGTTCTCTTAAAAAACAAGTTTTGAATGGTTGTGTTAAAAATCTTGCCAGCATGGGAAGCCAGTTGGGTGTTGCAGGTGTGCAAATCACAGCTAAACCCTGGAAGTTTGACACTAGACTCATTACTTCATCTTTCACCCAAACGTCTTGTCTTCCTACTGCTTGCAGTGCCTCGTCTGACTGCTCCTCCAAGCGTGTGGGGGATGAGGCATCGGGGAGGACCAGGTGAGCAGCAGAGCATTGCTGAGCTCCTGCTCTCTACCAGACCCCATCCTGAAGGCTGAGAAGGTGCAGAGCACAACAAGACACTCATCTGGGGGGAGGCAGTCCTTGCAGAGGAGAGCTGACAGCCCTGCTGACCCCCCCAGGCAAGCCTAGGTCCTGAGGCCCCTGCCACCCGAACTAGGGATCCCACTTCAGCCAGCAGCATAGGGAAAGTCACACAGGGCCCTGCACAGACAAAGTACAGCATGGATAAGTCACAAGATGTGGGACAGTTTTCCACAGCACAAGCAGGCTGCTCCACGAGGCAGGCGAGCAAGGGGCGGAGGATAACCACAGCACAAGCAGTGCCCTCACCAACCTGGCTGCAGCTCCACAGCAAAGGCAGGCTGGTGATAGCAGGAGGCATCACTGAGAGCCTGGTGACCATGGGCCAAGGCGGGATAACCAGCCAGGCCTAGGGTCCATCCAGAACATCCCACCAGGACTGCAAGAGACAGGCTTACCTGCAGCCAGGGTCTGAGGTGCACCTAGGAGACCAGGCTGGGCACAGGCACCCCACATCTCCAGCCAGGTCTAAAGTCCATCCAGGACATGTCACCAGGGCCACAGGAGACAGCATTACCTGCAGCTAGGGCCTGAGGTCCACACAGGAGACAACACTAAGCACAAGCACCCCACCCCACATCTCCAACCAGAGCTGGGGGCCAGGCCTGAGCTTAAATGGAGCCAGGCCCACGGGTGGAGGGGGTCCCAGGTGCAGCTCATCAGGGCAATTAGTACCCTCAGCCCCAACACAAGCCTTCTGGTGCTCCGTGCATGCTGCCGTTGTGCACTGGAAGGTGCCTGGGTCGGGTGGCAGGTGCTGCTGCGTTGCAGGCACGGGAGCAGCTCAGGAGGGGTGATGTGCACGCGGGCAGCTGTGCAAAGCACCGTCGAGCTCAGGGACCACCACTTCTTCTTTGCAAACAGAGTCCCCAGCTGTGCTGTGGAGACGTTTTAGAATAAAAATTCCCTCAAAGATGAGAACATGCCATCACCTGCTTTGCTTTTTTTTATGAAAATAAAAAGGAAATCAGCAGCTGTTTAATTCTCCTGAGTTAGTTTAACAAAAAAATATTTCTTTTGAGTTTTGTGCTGAGCTCATGTTACAATCTTCACCAGAACCCTTTATTTCCAGCAGTGAATAATAAATGTGCAAGATTCAATCAGGCTGTAGTAGAAGTCAGAAATAAAGAACTTCTTAGTGGTACTTAAAAAGGATCATTTTGGTACTTGTATCACAGACACTTGCTGCATCAACACTGAACATCTGCCACTTCTGGTTTGCTGCTTTTTAGAGCCTTTTCAGATGGCCACAGGGGACCAGCTAGAGCAGAGGTAGAGCTTATTGAGGGAAAGTCTGTCTCACTGCTAAACCCAGTGGTCCATATGCAGGAGCAGCGGACAAGAAAAGATGAGTAATGTAACGCACAGCCAAAGAAAGCAGCCTGAGAAGTGAGGTTTCCAGGGACCGTTCCCACTCAACAGCAGTCGCATCCCAAAATTATCGTGCATCATGTCTGCGCCGGGTTGCAGTCAGCCCCGGCGGATTTATGGCTGTTGCCACTCAGCTACGTGGAGGATGGAGAGGCTGCGATTCCCCGCTGCCCGTTAACCCGGACACTGGATTTACTGCCGACTGAGCAGCGTGATATACCGTCTGGTGTTCCTGCTACTGTTGGGAAAACGTGTTGGTTTACTGCTATTTGGGTCGGTGACAAACGTAATTACTCCTACCGATTCTTCACGAGCTGCACACGCAGCTATTCGCAGCAGAACAGGGCTGCTGATGCCGTTGTCCATCCCGCCCGGGTGCCCTGCAGCCTGGAGCCTCGCGGGGGCAAAACCTGCGCGCCCAGAAATGCACGACCAGGTCCTCGGGCATCTTTGCAATAGCACCGCTACTCACCAGTCGTAATGGCAGAGGCGCTGCATTATTTATCAAATAGGGAGAAAGCAAAGTAAAAATAATGCTAAGGAGCACTAGGCAGCTGCGGGGGAATTGCCCAGGACCACACGAGGGGACAAACTACCCAACACGTGAGCAAAGTCCTCCGCAGACATGCAACGTCCCCATCCCCGTGGCGAGGAGCAGGCGGCCAGCACTGATTTGTGCTGAGGACCCAAATTTCTATGGAAGAACATGCAGTTTAGGCACATCCTCTAATCCTTTTGTCGCAAATTATCTGCCTTGTGCAGCCAAAAAAAAAGAAAGAGAAAAAAAGTATGCATAGAAAATTCCTTCAACTATAACCCCATTGTATCATAAGCTTGATATCTGGTAATCTATATACCACATACTGGCTAACCCATTTTCAGGATTAAAGAGGAAAACAAAAATAATCCAGTAGCTTCCAGCGAGAAACAAGATATATATTATTCAATTCATTAATCATAATCTAGGTCACTTGTCAAATACACATACTATTAAAGAAGACAAATTAAAATTTTCTCTAAATAAAAGCCAGCAATTGAGCAATTTGTTTTTTATGCTAGAAAGCTGGCCTGCGAAATTTCAGTTCTATCAGTCAATTCCAGTTCATTGCTAAAAATTAAGACCCTTGCTGTCCTTTTTATTGTGAATATAGTGACAAGAAAAGCCATTTCACTAAGCATGTCTGGTACCTGCGAGGGTCTCCCAGAGATGTAACATTCAGGAGAAGCTTTATAGGGTCTGCGGTGCAATCTATGCTGATTTGGTTAGGGTAATTAATGAAACACGTCTATGGGGACTCCATTTCCCAGGGGAAGGAGGAGTTTCCTGGCTCTTGTCTCTGTCCAGGTACCTGTAGAAGGAAGTGCAAGCGACATGCTATTTTCAGGAAAAAATGGAGCACACAAGCTCAGAATGACTGGACAGTCCCTGAAACGCAGGTGCAGATCACAGGGACGGGGGAAATACTGCCGTGAACCCCCACAGGTCCTGTTCCTGCTCTTCATCCCCTGTCCCAGGTGAAGCCCAACGGGGTTTGGGTCAAGCTGCTCTGCTGCAGAGCGCTGCCGTGGCAGGTCTCACCACCGAGCCACCACCGAGCCCTGTTTGTACCACGTAACACGCAGCTCAGTCAGGAATCACCTTTCCAGGAGGTCGGGTCACCCCTGAAGGATGCTCTGATCCCGCCTGCCCTGGGGGCTGTCGCTGCTGGAAGAAGCCGCGGGCCGTTTGCAAGGCATCCTGCAAAATGCAGCTGCTCTCGGCTGCTCAGCCACTACTGTTGGGAGCAAACGTTGTCATCCTACAGGGACGGAGCTCCCGCTGGACCGCTGACTTCTGGAGGGCCACATTCTCCCCAGCAAAGCCAAGCCACCAACAGAGTCTCATGTTGATGGTGAGTTTGGTTCCAGCTATTTTCATGGATGATCTGAGAGAACTATTTTTAACATTAGGGCAGAAAATTAATTGCTCAGCACCCGTGACTGAGGGATTTCTGGACATCAGAAGGTTTCTGAGAAACTCCCAGGAGTTTTCCTGATAAAACCTGTAGGAATTGCAAGGCTGTAGAGCACCTAAGAGGAAATATGAGCACTCAGCTTGCACAACCACAGGGTCAGTAGCTGGACCTGATGCTAAGTCCTCTGTCTGTCTTTAATATAGTCCCAGTCCCAAGTATATGCATGGACCCATGCAACAGCCCAGAGCTCTAGCTATGGCACAGCCAACTCATCAGCACGGCATTTCCACGGGGCCACATTTCCTTTTCTTCACACCTTTATTCTTAAAATGTGCCTTATGTTCTTAATTCTTCCAACTCTTGACACCAGACACTCAGGTTTTGCAAATTATAGAAGATTTTACATCACAACCGACACAGTCTTAAATAACTATAGTTCCAAGTTACTGTTTTTCACTCAGCTCTTGTTTTTCTTAGCTGTCTCCTGGGCTGGCTATACTTTTTAGGCAAGTTGCATGTGATTATGCAAAAATATCTAATTAGATTGAATGAAATTGTCATACCAACAAAACACTGACCTTCTTTCAAATCCCAGCAAAATATGTGTACCAAGCAGTATTATTGACTAAAGCTTTTTCTTTGGGGAGGCTATTTTGCATTTATTATTGCTTCAGAGGCAGTAGTTGCTCCTCACACCATCCTTGCTTAGAGATCGTATTTCTTTAATCAAAGTTTTCACCCATGGTTGTTAATAATCTCAGATTTTTCCAGCTGGCTTTGACACAGCCGCGGGGATGACGATGGTGTTGTACAACTGCACCTGCACAAGGACGAGCTGTGGCTGCCCTGCTCCCTGGGGCTGGTGTGCTCCAGCTTTCCGGCAAAAATAGGAAATCTGAAGGTGACACGGTGGAGTCGGTGCTGGTTCCTGGACTAACAGGAGCTGCTCGTTCTCCAGGTCCAATCCATCTCTTTTATGCATATATGAATAAACACTCAAAAACTCCGTAGTCATTTACGCCTGGTGGAGCAGACGTTAAAAAGCTGAATGGTCCGGCTGTGGGTTGCATTCACCCAGGAGAATCGGGACTTGGGATGAGGCAGTGCCCGGCAGCTCTCTGGCCACCCGCGACAGCTCCGGCTCTGCACTGCCAGAAGACACCGGCTCATCCTGCGCCGGTGCTACGGGCTCCCACCAGCACCTTTCCCAGGGAGATGCCACCAAGCTGCCTGCATAGCTCTCTGCAAAACCCGCTTGACTAATTTTTTGGGGGAAGCAAGAGGACCTTAGCAAGGCTACAGATTTTCAGAGCAATGTAATAAACCAGTCAAGCAGAGCCCAGCGACACCGGGTTCCCAAAGGGAGATGGGGACCAGGCACAGGCGTTGGGCAGCACGGCGACCGAGAGCGGTCTCCTCCTCTGCCTTTGTAAAATAATTCCCTCCACTACAGGTGGAACGACAGGAACCGACTTGCTCAGCATTTTGCGCAGCTAATTAACGGCTGCGCAGGTACTGAGCAGTTAAGAAAAGGGATTCTTCATAACTCGGTTTGCTCCATGCAAACCTGGTTTGCTCCCAGCTCTGCCATTGACTCAGCGGGAGAGCCCAGACATATCACTCGCTTCTCCATGCTTCCCCTTCCCTATCCGCAAAAAGAGGGGAGAGGGGTGCTGACACCGACACAACCTTGCAGAGAGGCCTAGACACCCACAGATAGAAAGTGATGAAGTTAGCACTGCTATTAATACATTTCCTTGCTAATTCACATAAGTGGAAAGATTGCCAGGAAACTGAGCAAGTGTAATGCTTTGCAATTACCCTCCAAGTAGAGGCACATGACAGCTGTGGAAAATCTGCTTAAACACACACCGAGGATGCTGCAAGCCTTTTCACAGGAGGGTACTTACATCCGCAAGCAAAGCCTCTGACTCGACAGTTTTGTATTCGCCTAATTCTATTTCCATATTTGAATACATCAAAAATATATATGAAGGTAAATATTTGTGTTTGTCAATAAAAAGAAGTGCCCAGATTAGAGAGTGTAAAATAAGTATTTTCATTTCTCTTCTGCTCAGAGATGTAAGAATTAGGGCAGTTTTTGGAAACCGTGCCACGTTGCACTGAAGGCAGCTTGGATGACCATGCAGAGGATAATAATTTGAGTTTCAGAGCTGCATCTAGCAGGAGCTGGCCCCACCAGTTTTGGTACCTGATGCCTTTCAGATCATCAGGACAGATGTGGGAAAAGGACAGGCCAGGACTAACAAATGCCCCTACGATGTTAGGGAAAAAAAAGTCCTAATTTCCAGCTGGAATAAGAAATGTGGAGGCATAAAGAAGAAAGGAGCATGGACAGGGAATAAAATCCCCCTTATTGCAGCATGCTGCTGGTCATCTACCCATGAAAATGAGGAGAATAAAGATGAACATGCGACATAGGGGAACATCATGCCATTAGCACAGCTGCTCTAACCGGTGGGTTTCTAGTTTAAAGCCTTGTTTATTATCACTTCTTAAATGCACAGCCTTAAACCTTATGCCAGGCCAGTTCATCCCATTTCTGTTACTCCAGTTCTCAAGATCTTCTAACTCTTCTTCTATAAAAAGAGTTGTTTTGATGCTTCCCAGCTCTCTGTTACCAAAATTACCCTTAGCATATTTTTGATTTTAGTACCAACATTACTAATGAAAAGATTAAATAAAATTGGTCCCAACTCCAGTCCAACTTCAGAAAATCCACCGGTAATTCCCTCCAGCCTATTACTCCCACTAACACAATGCTTTTCATCTCTTCTCCCAGTTATTCATCTGCCTGGACATACTATGACTTTTCATTATTACCCATCCTCTCTAATTTAAGCAGTAATAGCCCATGTGGCACAGTATCAATTATTTCATCCCCTCAGTCCCCATGTTTAAAGTAACATTGTTACTGAAAATGCAGGTAATATAGGTACTTACCTTTGGCCAATATATAAATGATCTTTAAATCCTATCCATCCTCAATATACAGAATTGCCACATCTTCCTTTGTTATTTTTCACTTATATGAACAGTAAGTGTTTAATATCCTCAATGACACAGAGCCGAGCTCATCTCCAGGCACTTGTCACGTTCTCGCTATGTTTCCTGGCCTCAGAGTGACTGGATTTAATGATTGTTTCTTTTTTTAACTCCTTGAAGACTCTGCTTATCCTAATTCCTTCCTGAGGAGGATCTGCGTTTCTTCCGTTGAGACACAGTTTCTCATAGTTTTGGCACTGTGGACTCAAACAAATTCAGTTTTTACCCATATTCAGTTCCCTGAGTTCTTCAAACACATATCTTCACTAGAAAACCCTATTAATTTCTCAGTTTGTCCCTTTGAAATTTAAGGCTTAGTTGAAAGCTTGAGTTCAGAGTTACCAGTGTAGTTCTAGCCTACTCTTTTAATTTTTTCAAATACTGTTATTTAAACTGAAATGATTTATGAGCATTCAGTTCACAGCTTTTTTTTAAAAAAAAAACAGGTCAGTTCTTTACAGGGCTCTTCTCCCTAATTACCCACTCAAAATATCATTATCTCTTATTGATCAACTGACTGCTAAGTAAATAAATCATTTGACTGCTATGCTCTGAAGTAATATGGACTTGCCATTATTAGTGAAAATTTTTGTCGTATTTATCTCTAGGAAGATAAAAATCTCCTCCAACGATGTGATTCTCATTTAGCCATATGGGGCAGACAAATATTATTACTTCCATGTACCTCCAAACACAACCTGAGGGTCTAGAGCAGATTCCCCTGTTACTCAGTAGAATAAAATTATTCACTCTTACTCAGAAGAATTCTGACCTGAAAATGAGGTGTTTCTCTCTCTTTCCCCCCCCCCCCTTTTTCTCTCTTCTTGCTTTCTTCATCAGTGTATAACAGCTTCTCACCATCTTGAGCTTAATTCTGGCTTTCTTGAACAGTTCGCACATCAGCACCTCTCTCCGGTGAGGATTTTCATTCCCCTTTATTTATGTTATTGCTGTAATATGTACTACCATGTCCTGTGTTAGCTTGAGTTTTTGTAATCTGTAGATCATTTCTGTGTGAAGGCAGCTCTCCGGTTGTATCGGGTTCATTCCTTTCTCTAAGGTCTATATTTTCTACAGTATTACCTCCTTTTCTACCCTCGTCACCTTTCCCCTTTAGCCATTCCTGTTTGCTTTGTAACTTGATTATCCTGTGTCTCTTTACCACCGAATCAGAGTAATACAATATCAATAACTAATATAACTTAACAGGAAGGAAGGACAAAAAATAAAATACCTAACGCTCTTTAAATACTTTGAAAATAATGTCCTAAATGGAGGGAGTAGAGGCGGTTAGCAGGGTTCCTCCGAATTAATGCCTCTTAAATATGCCAAATTTGCTTTGATCTTATTGATTCCAATTGCAAATGAAACAGAGCTTTTACTCATTTTTTTTCCTGCAAAATAACAAAATATATCCTGTGCCCAGCAATTGCATGGTTTGTTTCTGAACACCACAAACTTTAAACTCCATTTGAAATGCAAGGGGAGGAAACACACTTATAGGAAGTATATTAACTGTGATTTATGCTGAGCTTAAAAATTTTACAGTGATTTATCAGTGCAATTTTGACTGGCTTAAGTGTTTCTGAAAAGTGAAAAAGCAGAACAAAGTTGCCCCCAGCACAGAGGTATAGTCCAGTTCAAGTTTTCCATCAAACTAGTCTTGTAAGACACATTTATGAAAATAAAAGTAAAAAAGAAGAAAGGAAAACAGAGCATTACAACACTGTTCTCCACGCACGCTATCTATGTACGTTTTAATTGTGTACCAAGCACTCTGTACAGCTGTAGGTATCGTTATGGAAACACTTTCATTATGAATGCCATAAGGGAAAAAAAATAACCCTTCGCCTATGCACGTTTTCTGGGGCGAGAGCCGTGCAGCATCTCGGCCTCAGGACTGAGATCTACTGCTTTCACTGGACTTTCCTTTCAGCAAATATCGAGCTGGACCCTCCGTAGGGAGTCAGAACACAAAAACAGAGCACGCTGGTTCGCCTGCAGATTCAAAGCCAGAAGGGAACATATTAGACAATTTATTCCTACTCCCTTTACAGCATTATCCAGAGGCTTTAATTTTTTCTAGCTGCCTTCATGGCTTTTCCCCAAAACCGCTTTCATCCGACGCTGATGGCCACACAACAGCACCTAGCAGGACCTGAGACGCGTTCCCAGAGCAGCTTGCATTACTGCGCGGGAGAGCAAATCGTCCCGTACGTCCCCGGTTGTCACATTAAACCTAGAGCAGGCCACAGGGTGGTAGCTGCACGCAACGAGCGTGGGAGCATCCTCCTGATGTCCCGATCCTCACCTATTCCCGGTGCCCATCGTCACGGTCGCGTCACGCTGCCGCGCGGGGGGCCCCAGCCGTGGCGGAGCAATCGTCCCCTCGCAGCAGGCAGCCCAGCTAACCATCCCCGCTAAGGGATAGTCCGATCTCTGGTTAAGGCTCCGCATCTGTCATCTGACAAGGGCTGTGGCACACTTCACATGCATATATTCTTTAATAAAGGTCAGCAAAGACCAGTATTTGCTTTCTGTTTCGGTGTTTTGTCTCACTGTTGACTTTTATGGCATTGTCATAAAAGCTTAAAAGCTCATCTCGCAATGTAATCAAGCTAAAAAGTCATGTTATCACAACAACGCGATTGCTTATGCAATATGTTAGAGGCGTTTTTAAAAAAGCATATGTTCAGTCTGCTATGGAAGAGCAACAGGATGCTGTAAAGTTGATGCCTGTTGTTAAATCCGTCATAAACGATAATATTTTATTTAACTCTGGGTAAAACTCAGCTGACAAAAAACTTTATGGTTGCCTGTTAATGTGAATAGGAACCATGGATCATCAGTAATGCAGGAAACAAATCATGTTGGCCAGCTGTTTAATAAGAAATATCTTCTGTGCTGTATTTATCTTTGTCATCCAGTCCAACAGTTTTATCTTGCGCAAAGCTGCTTCCCTTGACTTCGTTGCACTGAATATTTGATATCGCAGCGAAATGTATTAATTTCTGCTGAAGAGAAAAAAAAACAGATTATCCGGATGTCAGAAAACATAGAAAGTGTCTGAAACCGAAGGAGTTATGCATTATAGCTCACTGAGCCGAGTTCAGGGTACCTTCCCGAGGGTCCCCAGCGCTGCTGCTCTGGACACGGCGGTACCTGCCGGCTCTCCCTGCCTGCACCGCTGTGCCCATCCCTGGCTCTGCCTCCTGCACGCTAGCGATGCTCCAGAAAACACGGTGATTTCAACATCGGACCTGCCTTCCTGAGTAATTATGGCACGAGTTGTTTCAGAGAAGTAAAAATCTGACAAAAAAGCCCTCACCTTCCCCTTTTACCTAGCTTTGCATATCAGAGGAGGCAACGCATCCGGCAGTCACGCCGGGATGGTCTGCTGAGGCTTTCAGTGTATTTTTTCAGTGTATTTCAGCAGAATATAAGATTGCTTAAGTAGCAGTTGTCAGGCCCCTGCAACACTACATTGCTTTAAATACCCATTTATGGCACAGGACAAAGAAGACACAATAGGAAAGCTGGGCAATGAAATATTTATGGATCAATAATTTCCCTATCCAAACAAGAATACAGCATCGAAGAGAAAAGGTAGGTTATTGGTCAGACAACATGGGCATGGCTTGAGGGCATCGTGGGCATGGGACTGCTCCTACAAGACAGCACGGGTGAGGCCACCTCGATGCTGGCTGTAACCCGTTTTATTTAGTAGTACAGACGTACCTAATAGCTATCGTGTCCATGCTAAGGTGCAAACTCAAAATTATGTCTCCAGGACCCATGTCGGATTAATGTCAAGCCCGGCCGCACTTCGGCAGCAGTGGCCAGGCACTCGCCTTCGCTGCAGGACGGCATCAGCAACTGTTCTCATTTCCCCCGTGTCTAAAGGGCAAGAAACATCATCTCCCGGACGCAGCGTGAAAGGACAGAGCAGCGGCGTCAGAAAACATTATGTAAATTATAGACGCAGCAACACCCAAGAGATAATTTACAGGAGAGCTGTTTCGGGGCCAAAGGTCCCAACAGCAATCTCAGGCACACGCTCGTGCCTCCTTCGCAGGCTATTTCACAGCTTGAGATAAACATCGAGGGTTAGATGGAGGTATAAAACCCCAATCCAAACACAGGTCTTTCCTCATGCCCAAGATTTGGGGGTTTGAGTCGTTCTAGAAGCAGCTCTGGCAACCAAAGCTGTGTGTGTTTCACCTGCAGCTTTCGTTTCAGCTCACCTCTGCAGGGTGTCGTTTCATGTGCTTTGAAGAAAGTTTCTTAACTACAAGAGACCTCCTTCTCCATACACATTATTGGTACAGCTATAACAAATTATGCAGAACATAAACAACTGGTGAAGATACGCAAAAAAAAAAAAAATTATCAAGAGACAATCTCTTAACAATTATATGTCTGATGGCACAATATTCTGGGTAGGAAAAGTGGTAATTTGCATAGCTAGTTACATCAGCCACAATCAGCAAGCGCTGTCCCTGGCCCCTCATCAAGAGACGTGGAGAGAGGCAACGAGCACGGAGATCAATAATTCGAGCCGGAGCACCCTGGAGAGGGCAAGCACCTGCCAGATGGGATCTCGAACAGCTTGTTCAAGGGAGGAAAGAGCTTTCATCAAGCCAGAAAGCAAAGGGAAGTATCATCAGTGTATGACCCTTGGTATTGGTTCATTTATCTTGGCTGAAAGACACTGCAAATGAACAGAGATACTCAATTTAAAGTTTGCAGAGGGAAAAAAACTTCGTGTATGAAACAATCAGTTAAAACAGATTCAACGGATATTGGGCCCTGAAAGAAAGCTACAAGAACTGAGAAAATTCTTACTTAGGGACTACTTAGATTTACTACTTACATACATACATACATGTATATATACACAAATATACGTACATACAAATATGGATTCTCACTTATAGAAAAGGAAGCAATACATTTTCGAACTACTATATTTTACAAGAGTGTAAATGTAAATTCTTATCTCTGCAAAAGCAGGGAAGAATTCGCAACATAAAGAGGGAACGGGATATGTGTCCTGGTCTTGGGCACACATTCTCCCAATCTTCACACTGAAAAGCCCATTTGAAACACTACAGTGTTATCACCAGCCTGGAAGCCAGCGAAGAAGTGACGCTCCCGGAGTATTTCTGATGAAAAACGTGGGAGCTCAGCAGGACTCCGCATGCCGAAGCCCCCACCGAGGGTAATGGCAACATATGAGCCAACCTGAACTGAAAAAAAAGACTTACTGGCTTTTAGAAAAGCTTGTGTGAGACTGTCCCTCAGGGGGAAAAAGAGAAGAAAGTGTGATCTCTGTGCTGCCTCTTCCTGGCATCAAACAAGCAGGAAAGGGGAACAGCACATGTTTTAATAAGCAGCTAATTTTGCCGCAAACTCCCCTTTATGCATCGTGTCATCACCGATTCACCAACACGACGTCCTGTGCGGAGAGGGCTCCTGCCTGAAGCCTTGCTAGAGCAACCCACATGCTAAGAGCGTGGCTGAATCAGAAAAGTCCATTTTGGACTGTGAGAAAGTGGCAGGAATGGGGCTGCACGGACAGCAGCACTGATGGATGGATGGAGGAGCTCCTCGGAGGATCCTCCGCGGTCCCCTCGGACGGGCAGTGTCTCGGCAATCAGAAGTACTCATGCTTACGTATTTTCTTTCAGGTTGCATGAGGACTTCTTCCTCGCTGTCCGCGTTCCCCTTTCTCATCCATCGGCCTCTGTGGTGGCAGCTCTAAGGCCTCCTGCAGTGTCCCCGTTGTGGGGAGGAACCTGCCCCGCGCAGTGCTGTGCGGACACCCACGGCGTGGAAACTCCCAGCAGGTCATGCGAGAGCTCAGCCGACACAGACGGAAAGAGCTGGCAGCCACCGTGAGCATCGGGGTAGCAAGGACTTGTGCTCACGTGGGCTGTTGCAGCTGCTGCTGTATTGGATCGTCCTCCCTTGCTGCGGCGCACTGGGACTTCTTGGCGGGGGTTCCTGCCACGCCGACCGCTGCGGAGGGACGGAGAGCAAGGCCGTGCCTCCAAGGCTTGTCCTGAGAAGGACTTGCTTCTGCGGGGAAAATGAAGTTGGAAGATGCCCACGAAGCAGTGGATGAAGCCTTCGTTGTTGGCTGAGCGGGGGAAGCTGTGCAGAGGATGCCAGGAACGAGCAGAAAGATGCCCTGTGGTGCTCCCAAGCTGTCATTAATGGGAGGTGAAAGGGAAGCCAATACCTACACTAATGTGTCAGCAATTGCTAGGCTCCAAGCAGTCAAACTGGCAAGACCCATTTCTCATTGAAGACTATGAAAATGTCATTGAATATTAGTTGCTCCATCCTCTTTCGTGCCACTGCAGTGGGACAGCACCAGATCTGATGAGGTAGATGCAGCCCATGGACATTGCTACCAAAAGCATTCAGCAGCCCCGTGGGATTCGTGCGCATCTGAAGTGGAATCAGCCTGTACAAGCACTCAGAGAAAAAACGAATATCTCTCCTCCCGGCGCTCGATAGTTTGGTTGACTCAGTACTTACAGCACAAGTAATTTGTTTGGACAGTGTATTGGAAATAACCAAAGTTTTGCTCTAACACAGAAATAAACCATGAGCTGAAAGAGTAAGTGTCTACCTCTCCACCTGAAGGGCTGATCTTTCAGCTCAAGCCATGGAATATGAATACAACAATGTTCATTTACTATTCCTCATGATATGACGCATAATGTTGTAGCAATGTGTTTTCAGCAGGCTGTAACAGGGAAAAGCAGATGGAAGCCAGAGATGTGCTAATTAAGTTTGATAATAGAAATGTTAATTAAAAAATCCTGAAGAGGAAAGGACACTCTGTAATCTCCTTGTGCTCTCAAGTGATGCAAAAATGTCCTGTTGTAAGAAGCAAAGTCTTATAAGCAGCAGGTGGGCCGGGCTGGGAGGGTCGGGCTCTGCTCTAGGCTCCAACCCTAAACCCTCCCCGAGGAGAGGACGGGCACAGAAGGCAGCAGCCATCACAGGCAGCCGAAGCAGTGCCATGTGCAAGCACTGCTCGAATGCAGCGAGAAGCTCTGGCTGATCCTCCAGTCCCCAACACACCTCTCCTCTGTGCCCCATGTGTCTTCACAAGCTGCACAGACAAATCTGAGAACTGGTACAACTGGTACAACAACAAGCATCTTTCCATTACCAGTGACAACCAGAAATGCTCACTAGGAAGTAACGAGGAATTGAGAAACAAGGTTAAATCCTCATGGTCACTACAGAGGTTGTGACCTTGAACCCTTCACTTCTGAGCCAGTCCCTGGTCCCTAGGCAGTGATATGCATAAAAATGCTCCATGGCACTTTGCATCATTTCTTTGTAAGTCTGTCTCATGAAGGTAACCCACAACTGCTCAACTTACCTGGAAGATGAGCTTCTTACCCCACTCTAAGTACAGTGGTGTTTTCAGGTCCTTAATTTAAATTCATAGGCTTTTTAAAAAATGTCAGATTTGACCACACAACTGAATTTTGCACTTTTGCCCCTGAAGTGTCTTCAGAAATGCCAGAACTTCCCCAGACAGACATACGAATTCCCATCCAATCTTGTTATGACTCTCCTGTGCAGTCATGAAATTACAGCTATAAAAATTAGAACTTTTGAAAAGCAGTGCTGGAGGTGAAGGTAGTGCCAAGGTTAAGCAAGGCTCATCGTCTGGATTCGCTGCACAGAGGAGCATCAGAAATGTGCGTAGGACTTTCCACTGCAGCCCGGAGGTCCTGCTCTGCCCTGCACAGGAGCACATGTCACCTTGAGGTGCTCCTCAACGGCATTGAATGGTTCCTGCAACGAAGTCAACACAGATTTTGGCCCTGGCTTCCAAAAAAATAGTTTAAAAATAAGGTCAAACCTGAATAAATTAGCAGACCATTATTGTTTTATAAATTACATGGAAACTGTAATATAACTTCTTCTGAGGCTCTATTGATTGCAGGACTCTGTTATTTAAACAGCTGACTAAGCAGTCCTCTCGCTGCTTATTTGACACAAACAAAAGTTATTTGACCTAAAGAAAAGTCAAAACCTTGTTATTTGCAAACTCCTGTACTGTTTGTGTCCTCACATCCTCTAGAAACAGCAGCTGCTTTGTGGCTCCCTCTCTCTTGGCAGCCTTGTGTTGCCTCCTTGGGTGGAAGGCTCTGCAGGGGACACGTTCTTCGAAACAAGACCTAGGCAGGTTCCTGAATGAACCCATTTTTCAAATAGTGCTGAACTGGGGAAACACTTTCAAGCCTGGCACTTCATCCAGGCCTCGGTCTGTGGAGAACAGCCGCAGCCAGGCATTCCCAGGCAGGTTCAGGTGGCTGGAGAAGAATGATAGCATTCGCTAGACAAATTACCTGACTGCGTTAAGGAACTAGGTTATCCTGCTTATTAGATAAATAGGAACTCAAGCATGGAGCAGTCTGAGAGGCATATCAATTAGCAAGAGAGAGAGGTATTTCAAACACACTCTGTGATGTACCTGTGAGCTAGATTAAAAGAGAGAGTAGAAATTAGCTGAGTCAGCAGGTTCCTTTATTATCGTAGTGCATCTCCATGATGAATATTGAAATCCTTCCTGGACTGCTTTAAAATGAGCTCATCTGAAACCCAACTGCTGTTCCCTTAAATGAAAGAAAATCGTCAACAGAAATGTACTTGGTCAAGAGTAGCCTTTGATTCTGTAAAAAAAACTGCTGTGATAATTGCAGGTAGTTAAAGCTCCACTAATTATTAGAGCCGCAGAAGTACCTACCACTCCACAACAGATTGACTGAAGTATCTTGTGTTCCACCTCTAGGGCTCACGAGAAGACTGCAGCCCATGACGACTACCAGCTAAAAGGGCTGCTGGTTCGGTACCCTGCAGCAGGAAAGCCTACCGAGATCCCCAGGCTGGAGGTGACCATTTGTCCGCATGGAAGAAAACACGTCCCAAGCTCCGCAGGCAGTGCTGGGCCTCCTCCCGCAAATCCAGGCTACACAGGGCAATATTGCTCCCAGTCCAGGGCTGTGCCGGCTGTGGGATTTTCTGTAGGACACCTTTGGTGGTCCTAAACCCGATGGTCAGGACCGTAGCACAACACCGAGCAGCACCTCAGCTGGGGGAGAGGCCCCATTTCCACAGCTCCAGAGGCTCCCAAAAGCTGCCCTTTTAGTTGTGCTGCTCAGATTTTGCCTCCTCTGCATGAGGAGCATCCAGGCCTGCCGTATTTCATGGTTCTATGCTGCTTTAAGGATGAGAAACAACATGCTTTTTTTGCTAGGAAAGTGATGGTGTAGATGTCGCAGAGGCCACAGCTCCAGTTAGATGCCCAGGCACGGTGGGATTTCCAGCCTCCTAGTCTGCCTTTCCCCTTTTCATGTTTTCCATTTCCCTTCTGCTGCATCTTTCTTTCAGCCAAATCTGTGCACGAGAAACTCCTCTGCTTGCTCTGCATACACAGAGGCAGTGTCGCCCTTCCTCTCTGCCCTTCCTCTGCCTCACCACTGGGTCACCCACCTCCTGCTCCTGCTCGGGTGGCATCGCCGTTCCTACTCAGTCTACTCAGCTTTTCCTCCTTTCTGCTCCTGACCCCTCCATCTCCCATCCCGTTTGGCTCATACACTTCAGAGATCTGGGAATCACCGCAGCTTTTGGAAGACCACTTTTGGAAGACCGCAGCGTGTGTGCCCTCATCTTTCACCCCAGCTCGGCACAGAAGGCACCCCGTGATTCCCCCCAAGAACACACAGTGTATTATGTTACATGTTAAAAAAAACAGCGTCTTAAATTACACTGCCAGAAGGAACAAGGATAACCATACTGCTTCCTTCAATTAATTTACATGTAGCTTTTAAGAAAGCATCCAATCTTGATTTTATTAATTTCCAACGTTGGACAATCCATTACGACTCTTTTTAAGGCATTCCAGTACTTCATTACCAGTAGTGATTTCTTATTTCTGGTCTGAATTTGTCTAGTTTCAGCTTCAGTCACTGGATCTCATTAGACATTTATCTCCTAGGTGGAAAATCTCTGTACTGTTAGCGTTCCTACTCTTATGTCAGGACTTGGGGCAAGGATCAGGTTGTTTCTTAACCCTCTGTTGAACTAACCACCCTTTCCTACGAGACATACTCACACTAGCTTTTGATTCTGCTGGCTTTCTTCTGAGCCAGCATGTTTCCTTACTTGTGGATATCAGAGCTGGACATCATGTGCCAATCACATCATCGCTTAACAGGAGGTAATATAACCTCCATCCAGTTATCAGATGCCTCATTATTTTGTAGAAGTATGTGCTTATTATTATCTTCTGGTTCTAGTCACTAGAAGCCTTCACTGTAGCAAAAAATGATTCACTAATGCCACTTAAAATTACATTTAGGAACTTTTTTTTTTCTGTTATTGTCATCATAACATTGTCCATCACCGTGAGCAGAGACAGCCATTTCACCTAGGAGTCCTAGCACTGCTAATCTAATCATTAGACTTAGCACTAACAGTCCAGTTTCTGCCTTCCTCCTCCGAAACTCTTTAGCAAGTCAACACAAATGCCACACTCCAGCTAGGCACCAATAGCGAGAGTAAAGCAAATGCGCAAGCACTTACAACAGCTTAGTAATGAAATAAGTTGCTTACCAGTAACCAAAGTCCCTGGAGAGGTGTTGTCTCGATGGCAGTCACATTTATTCATGCTTCATTTGAAGTAAAGTAGTCTTTAACTTCGCACTGTCTGGGGAGAACGTGCCCATGTCCATGCTCCCGCGGTTTCAGGACATGGATGTAGAGGCAGGTGCCTCTTCTGCTACAACACCGTCCCCTCCCCGCCAATGACTTCAGAGGTCTCACAGCCCCCCTCCTGCACCAGCTCCACTTGTGTCACATACGAAATAAAGTTGTCTTCTTTCCATGACCCTTAGATGAAGCTTTTGGACTGCTCCCTCCTGCAAGCCCAAGAAGGTCTTCTTTCAGGGGCCTACCAGCTTGGCCCCCCCCACCAGTGCACAGGTTCACTGTTTGCTGTGCTGCCTCTTCTTCACTTTTTTTCCTTTTCTTTGCCTGTTACAAACAATATTCTAGATGTTTCTGCCAGCTGAGCATGCTCCATTACTCAGAGGCACAGCCTCATCCCAAAGGTATCATCTTTTTGGGACATGACTTTCATTAAGAAAAAGATGCATTTACACGTGGATCCATGGGTAGAAAGCATGCAAAACATACTTCCAGCAGAGGCCATTGGGCTGAGATTCACTACATGGATAAAACTTCGACGGATGGGGAGCAAAAACCCCAGATGACAATGAATTAATCAAGGACTAGCAACACAAGGTAAGGAGGCTTATTGCCATCGGGATTACGCCCATGGAGCACGCTGCCTCCGCCGGGCAGTTCAGAGGACTCGAAATGGCACTAGCTGCGCTCTGCCTCACACCTTGCTGAGCCGAGCACGGAGCAGGACACGGTGTGATTAGCCCTCTGCGGATACCGAAAGGGTGAGAAAGCTCCAGTCGTGATTAACAGGGCACATGCACACCCGCAGGTGTGTGCGCAGATGTGGGCTGTCAGCAGAGGATGGAATAAGTCCTGCACCCCATGCTCCCTCCTCTCGCAAACTGTGTCTCATGTAGCATCGATTCTCCTGCCTGCTTAGCCATATCACCATGGCAACAGTCCAGTCTCAAATTAGCTAATAGCAGAGATAAGCCTGAGAATACTTAGGAAATTCTTATCAAATCATTACTGCTTTTCCAGTTTGCTTCATTTCACACTGTACAAACATCTTGCTATTTGTGTTGAAATTACAAGAGAATGCATTGCAAAGTGTTTGGTTTGTGGCTCGGCTGATTTCCCCATAACAAACCCAAATGAATTATAAAAATTACAGAGTGCTTACAGGCAGGAGAAATTGAGGTTTTATTTAGGTCATTACAAAAAGCCTCCATTAACTCACCTTGAAAAGAATGCATATTAAAATGAGAATATGTCTTTTCCTTAACTGCCTGTATCTACTCACTAAACTGGCTATTTTTCATGCCAGGTACTATTAGAAGTTCACTAAGTTGTTTAAAATCTTTCTTATTGCTTAATGTTTGTCCTGCAGTTCCCAGAAAAGTAGATTCCAGTACGCATCAAAACATGTGGTTCAGCTTCTAGCTTTGCAGCCTGCATGGGGATATACGTTCATGGTTGTCGACAGCTGCTTAGGTCTTGACCCTGCAACAACCTCCACCTTGGGCAGACTCTTTTGCATCCTCACGAAGACCACTGATATCAGAGGGTCTATGCTGTGCCACATCGGTCTGCTAGCACAAAGCTCCTAGGACAATTTCAGTCCACGTATATTCATAGACATCCAAATATGTGTGTATATACATATATATATATGTGTGTGTGTATATATCCATACACATTATACACATACTTCCTTCCATGAGAAGTGTTGCTACTAGAAGCATCCAAGCCACAGAATTTCCCTTGATATAGCCTTCTTCGCCAGATACCTCTATGCTCCCAACCGCTGATGACCTCGCGTGCAAGCAGATGAGGTGACATCGTACATCAGTGTCGCACTGTATCAATCCATCAAAGGCTCCTTCTGTGACTTGTATAATGTGAAATCCATCAGCCCAAAAGCAGAAGACTCTGAAATCAATTTCCTATTTACTGGTTCCTTGATTAGTTTGATTTGTACTTTGCTGAAGCAATTGAGATTCAGTGATTTTCTCCATCTTTGGAAAAGTTAGTGGAAAGTTACGGGGCAGCAAAGAGCCAGCAGCACGTGCTCATGCCGATACCACACCACAGCTGTTGATGAAGGTGACTTCAGCCAGGGAGGTGGCTAAATTCTTCTTAATGCCCCTCCTCTAAATTAGCCCTCTGCAAACTCCATTAAAAAAAATTGTTTAAAGACAGAAGAGATTAAATACCTATTAAAGTGTCTCTGGTATTGGGAAGAGCCGTGGAATTGAGAAGTGTTGAATCCACATCCGTGGGAGGAGGACCAGGCTCTTCTTAAGCTCTCACACCCACCAGCATGGTGTTTTGGACATCAGAGCAACCACATAAATGTGAACTACCTCAAGAATAACGTCCGTATGACGTATTATTATGCCCCGTCAGGGCAGTGGGACTGCGGCATGCCCGGGTGGCGTGGGGTGTCCCCACGGATAAGGTCCCCACCGCTCTCAGGGACGAGTGAAATTGCAGGAGGGGTCTGAAGACGTTCCCACCACAGATTCCCAGGCCGCCCACGGTGGAGGGCCGTGGGGATGAATGCTAACACCAGAGGTTGGGAGAGCAGGGCTGATGACTAATGCATGCATTTTGCCGTCTTTATAGGTCTTTCCATAAGGTGTGGGAAACGCGCGGCTGTTTGTCTGCTTCAGAGCAGCTCCAGGGCTGGAATATTAACACCAGGGGAGAAAAGTACTGCAAATGTGTTTTTTGCAGTCACAGCAAAAAAGAAATAAAAAGTATTCAGTGCTGCAGCATGCTGAATAATAAACAAGTGTTTAAACCTGAAAGACGTCTTTTTTCACACTCCTCTTTTTGTCATGGACAGTCTGTTTATTTTTGTGGCATAGAGACTGGAGACAAGGAGGAACCTGGGGTGGTGTGCTGCCTCCTGACACAGCAGCCTAGGTGACGATGAATTGGTCTGAGCACATTTCTTATCAATTTTAGAGGGGGCAAAAAGGAGAACTTTTCTGGTTTTGAACTTCCTTTGAATGCTTTCATGTTCGGACTCACCTTTTAGCTAAGAAGCTTCCTGGCATCGGTGGGAGCAGCGTATAATAAGGAACAGAAAGGGAGAGGGAGAACCAGCGTGCCCAGGCTTAGCCACCTATGGAAAAGAAATGTTATTAAATTGTTCACTTTCTTTTCCCTTTGTAGTCCACTGATCCTGTAAAACTAAGATGACTGCTGGCTTATTGAGGCTTGTGCATCCCGGGCTGTTGTACAGAAAATTGCCTTCTTGATCTAGGACATGTGAGTAAGAGCAGATAAAAGGAATCGGTGAGCAGTGGGTCAGAAAAGCCAATCTGCTGCTGTTTACTGGACTTTTGTAGCATTTTAAAACTTGGCTCTCACTTAAAAGGAGATCCTTATTTGGCTTTTGCACCTCACTGCAGTGGGTCTCCGCTCCCTTTCTCTGGGTTGGAAAGAGAGATGCAAATATTTTACCATTAAAGATTGTATGCAAAAGATATGAACAGAGAACACGCCTGTTTTTTGAAGCCCCAATTTTCCTACTGCTTACAGGTACTGTTGCACTGAGGGATTGTGGGAGAGGGATCTTTGTGCGTCTCTTCTTATGATTTTCTTTGCCTTATTAGAAAAAAAATATTACTTATTATTTTTAACTGTAAAAGAAAAAAAAGAGCGATCGGGAGGAGTATACATCATTTACCCATCACATCTCTTTAAAACTCATTCTCTTCTCATTTACAGTAAATAACCTGCAAAAGTATTTGAAAATAAAATCCCATCACAATAAAAATTGCTACTTAGAGAGTAGGTAAGAGACAATCTCAAAGCAAGAAAAATAAAACACTATAAAATAACTCAATATTCAGGACATGAAACCATCTTCATCAACCTACATTACTATATCATCTTGTCAATGAAAAATCTTGATTTAGTGTTTTGTGCAGAAGAGCTATGATTTAGTTATTGAAATTTTCCAGCAAATGAAGTAGTGCACATTGACAAATCAGCACATTCTTTCAAAACATTTGCTTAAAGATTTAATTTTAAAGTTGAGTAACTGATGGCATTTATTATAAGATCATTGAATGACAAGTTTAAATTTTAGTTAAATATTCAGTCTTTTTTAATATGCCACTTTCATTGTGTATATATGACAAAGAATATTTTTTAAGAATAAAGTTCATGTATATGAAAGTAAGAAAAAATGTGTAATATTAGACAGTGCTCACAATATTTTAGCTGTATTCTAAGCTACTATTGAAAATAATTACTCACTAAAATAATGTCTTTGGGAAAATTTTGTTAACTTAGAGCACACAAAGTAATTATGATGTATTATAATTTCTTTAGGGCCCCTTGACCTTTGGTGGTAGATGCCCAGTCAACCTCCTGTTGAAGACACAGGAGCCACCAGGAGCGTTCAATGCATTCCCCATGGAATCACATCACATGATGGTTTTCCCAGACTGCTAAACTTTATCCTAACATAAAACAGCTCTTTTCTTCCTCTTCTTCTGTTGGCAACTATTGTATAATTCATTCTTCTGAATGGTAGAAACTTTATTCCATTTTCCAGCCTAAACTTATTCACGGAAATTTTAAATCCGCTTGTCCTTGTGCCAGCACTGTCCTTCAGGTTAAATACGTCCTTTCCCTCCCTGGTGTTTTGCCCTCGGTGTATTTCTACAAGGCAATCATATGCTCTTGCAGTTCCTGTTTTGCTAGTCTAATTAAGCCATACTTTTAGCCTCTTAGCAGGGGATAAATTCTCCATTTCCTAATCCACTTTTTTGAACTTGTTTCAGATAGAATTAATTTTTGTTGAACAGGAGCATGGAATTGCACCCAAGTAGGACACGTACATTGCTTCAGGGCTCTACTGCTTCCTCCCTTCCCCTTCCAGAAAATCCTGCAGGGAGGCTGGAGTTTTTGGTCATTTCACCAACCGATTTCTGACCCGTGCTGGGGCATCCTCAGGTAGCACAACCTACTTTCTCAGCACTCTCGCCTGGGTTTTGTATCAGTACATCCTAGCCCACTCCTAGCATATGCCTCTCCCAGCTTTTTGCTTTTCCTTCCAAAAGATGCAGCCAAGAAACCTAGCGAAGAGGTGACAGTCACAGGGGACGGCCCCCTCTCTGCTCTCCCGGACCCTGAGCTGGGCATCCTCAAAGCTCAGCACCCAGAACTTCGTCTTCTTCCCTTTCAACAGGACAACGCGATTCCAACACCCGCTCTGATTTAGCGATGTTCTGTGGCTTTTGCACCCATACTGCAAATCCGAGCCCAGCACGCGCCGATAGTCATCAGCCGTTGCGCCAACAAGCCAGTAAGTAAATAACTGCGGAGCAAACAGGCTGTCCTCGCTTGCACCGAGTGCGTTACTTCTGAGTGCAGATTGCGCCCCGCTGAGATTCCCGCCTTCCACTTTTAATGAAACAAGCCGAATTCCTCTGTGTTATCTGCAGAATACACGTGTGTACAAAACAAAGTGAGGATGAGGAGCCAGGCTGAGAGCATTTAAAATAGCAATGTGTAAACACTTCACCGAAGCCAGCCTAGGAACAAAACCCACATCATCTCACAGAAAAAACACTATCATCTAAAATAAACTTTGCTGGATGACGAGCTCCAACAAGCACTCGCTGCCAGCCTCAGAAAAGCAGTCCCAGCACTGAGTGTGAGGCACTGTTACCCCTTCAGCTCCAGCAAGCAGGTGCAAAACACGAACTACCTTCAGCCTGAATTTCACATTTGCTCCTATTCTGTCCGCTGTTGCAGAAGGCTCCATGCAGTTCATTTCTGTCTCTTGTCTGCACCAATTACCTGACAATAGATCATTAAGGAGCACCCCTGGACGGGGCAATACATGCTCCTTGGCACACACAGACAGCAAGAACGGCACGTTTCTCCCAAGGACGTGCGCTGACAGCCTCCGCGGTAGTCAATGGGACATGCCATCGTGGTCCTGGGGCAGGGAAGGAGTAATGTGGGTGGACAAGGCTATTTCTCTTAAGTGCAGTACATCCCTGCTACGCTATAAGAGACTGTTGCTTCTTAGCTGGTGTTACTTTCATGGGAAATAAGTCCGGGGGGACTCAAGGAAAAGAGCACTTGAATAGGTAACTGACTCTCTGCCATCATCTTTCATCTGAAGAGCTTAAAAACCACTGCAGATGTTAATTATCCTCCCCTCCCCACGAGGCAGATGAGGATGAAGTCCTTGATTCACGTGCACGGAGACATCGGTGGCCTGCATCTTCCCAGGCACCCCGGGGGACAGCCAGGAATAGAGCAGCAGCCCCAGCTCTGCCTCCTTTCACTGATCTTTAGACACCAAGTCTCCATTAAAATACACAGCTACTTCTACAAAATGAATAAAAACGCAGCTTAAAACTTGTGCACCAGCTCTTGATTTATATTATGATTATTCTTAGCTGGTCCTCAGGGGAAGCCAGAGCAGCAGAAAGCTGCCCCAGCTACAAAACGATCACCAGGATTTGGGCTCTTATATCTCAAATGGTCTCTTAGCACCAGGATATAAGACCTTGGCATGCCGCTTTCTCCAGGATACCCTGAAAAGGTAAGAAGAAAATAAAGTAGATTTTCTTTTCATACTGCAGCAATTCAAAGCATTCGGAACAGGGCCAAAAAAAAAAAAAAAAGAAAATCAGTATCCTCCACACAGAGAAAGGAGGGCATATCGCAGCCCCCTTGTAGCGGTGATGGATTAATGGTTATGTTAGCTTGTAGGAATCAGTCATACCACAAAATGCATCTCGAGCACGGCTTGCAAAACCCAGCACACATTATACTGCAGCGTGCAAGTTTAAGGCAATGTATACCTTAAAATGGAGCAACATGAAATAATAGGGGAGGAAGGGGAAAAAAAAGTCTCTCTCCCATATGCCCCATGCCCTGAGTGCTGCTGGAGGGGGAGCCGGGCATGCTGACCATGGAGGCCCCATGCACAGGGACCACCGCGGCCTGCATGACAGCCCAGGGCACTCCCGGTGGGTGGTCCTCATGGATGCACCCCAGCAGTCCCCGTGAGTCCCATCTGGGGCTGCAGACGCAGGAAAGCAGTGCTTCCTGTACTCCCAAAGGAAAACGGGGTCCTGTCGTAGCACTGCCCAACATCTGCCTGCGGTCGTGTCCAGCAAGTTCCTTTTTCTCCTGTCTCTGCCTCGCCCTCGTGCCTGCAACCTTGGGGGTGTTTTACTGCCACCTCCCCAGCTCCCTCCACCACCATCTGCCAGGCCAGAGGACACGCACCAAGACGTGGCCTTAGCCACAGCTTTGGGGACCTGGCACCTGAGGAGCGCCTTGGACCACCCTTCACGCACCTGCGCATCCTCATCCCGCGCACCCTCAGAGCGGTTCCCAGCGATGCCCGGGCCAGGCGCTGGGCCCTTCTCAGTGTACGAGTGCAAACCCTGCCATCAGGTCTGCCTCAAAAGCAGTCAGAAACACCGCTGATGTCTCCTTCCACCTGCACAAGCGAGCGAAAGAGTCTGAATTTGTTCAGATGGCACTGAAGCACGTTCTTGACTCCCACAGAAATAAACCACGTGAGATAAACCAGGTACATCTCTGTTTCAGTGTTTTGACACCCATTTGAGTGATGAAACCTGAAATCTGTAGCAGGAGTTAGCAGCCCCAGCTGCAGCCACCACTTTGCTCCGTTATCCCCTGTATCACACCGCTCCCAACTCTGCTCCACCATTCACCTCTAATGAGGTGTAACGAGTAAAGGTAGATGAAGGCAATCAGCAGATTTTCGGCACCTTTAAACCCAGCGGCTGTCTGCAAGCTCACCTTGCTCAGCAGCGTGACAGCCCACCGACAGCCGGGATGATGCCTGCAACGCAAAGGCTGCCGCGCGAGGCAAGCCCGCGGCGTGATGCCCAAGCACATCCCCATTTGCTGCAATTCCCTCGGAAAGGAAGGGAAAATGCAATGTGGGTATTGGCAGAAAAGTCCTTTTTAGCAGGGTGCCTGCAGCTGTTGCACCCACATCCACCCGGCACCAGTGACAGGGCACCCACGGTTAGAGCAGGGATACTGTATTTTCCTGAGCTAAAACAACTCAAAATACCAGTATATTATATAAACATAATGAGTATATAAAATAAGAGAGGTTGCTGTCTCTGCCGGCTGTATGCGCCGTCCCACGCTTCCGCTTTCAGGCTTCTATTTTCAGTTCTTCATAGTTTTATTAAACTATAGTTGTGATCTCCCTTGTTGAGTATCTGCCTTCAGCTGTTCTGTTTGCTGGCTTTGGTTGGTCATTTGGATGTGTGATCACGAAGAGGGCTTGTTTTATTTTCAGTTAAAATGGTTCATCCATGCAAAAATAAGTTAAATAAAATCCAGGAATATCGAAAAATAAGCTAATAAAAATCCAGGAACGTGGCATTCCCAGTCTCCAACACAGACTAAATCGGATCGTTCCTTTCTGGCCTCTGCAGGACCCACACTCTGAAGAGCACAAGCAGAAGAGCAGACCTCCCTCCCTCCCGGCTGGCTCCCGGTCCCCGATCTGTGACAACACGGCACAAACCCAGTAAGATATCGCCACGCACCCAGTTGTATCCCACCTTGCAGCACATCTCTGGCAGCATCATCCTCTCATGTGCGCCTCTTCTGCAAAACCAATCCCAACCAGCATCTCCACGAAGTCGTGCACACGCGTGGTTTTGGATGTCTGAAACCGGACCAAAATGGCCCTGCACATGTGGTTTTGGATGTCCGAAACAGGACCAAAATGGCCCTGCAGCAGCCAGCTGGAAAAAGGCACGATCACGTCCATCTCCTCAGGAGCCAAACTGTGCGCATGGGCCTCGGTGGTCTATGCAAGACAGCGTGACTCAGGCTGGAGAAGGTGTTCGCCACTGCTCATGGCGTGCCTGGCAGCCAGGCCCTGCACGAACTGACGCCCCTCGTAGCAGACAGTAACTTATTTTAGAGAGATAAGGTAGTATTTGTGAAGCACTCAGCTTAACAGTTAAGTGAAGCTCAGCTCCTCCTCAACAACGAATATGAACATAGAAATGCTTACCAGAAAAATAAAATTTTGCTCAAAGCAGGTTTCTAATAGTACACAACAAATAGAGACGGAAATGATGCAATTAAAAAATGAAAACAAAAATATTGATTGCTGTGCATTAAGGTATGTCCCCACTGAAGCTGTACTCCATTTGAAGCCAAAATCCTGTGGGAACCAAAATATGTAATCAATTTTATTGCACGAGAGAGGCAGGTCTGCAGAAGGAGGTCATCTCTTTCACTGAGCCCAAAAGTTTTTTCTGATTCTTCCAGTTATATCATTTGATCTATTAAAAAAAAAAAAAAAGTCTAGTTAAAAACAAATGCCCCAACTTGAATTCTGCAAAACGAGTAACGCACACTGGCTTCATTCGTGGCACTCCAAACACTGGGCGTTTAGTAATGTCCCCAAAACGGGCACGATTAGTGCACCAAGCTGAATTCCCTGCAGCAGGTAGGACAATTCCAGTGTGCGGAGAACGCTCTCCGGAGGCGGCAACGCACCTCCAGGGCCAGCGGTAAACACGGCTCTTAGCCTGTGATGCAGAGGATCTCGAGTGTCTCTTACCTGCGGATGAAAACCCACTAAAGGAAAGATCAACTTTTTTTTGCAACTTTTTTTTGCAGCTGCAAAACTTTCTTTTTGTGAAAATGCCCTGCTCAGTTCCTACACTCATAGCAGAAGCTGTCAGTGGTAAGAGTCAACCAACGAAAGAGCGTGGAAAATGAGCAAATGGGAAACAAATAAAAAAGGCAACATTTGATCCAGACCATCGTGAAGAGACAACCTAACGGAGCGAAGCTCCACAACCAGCTCCCTGAGCTATGCCGTGACCACTGCAACCAGATCTCTCCAAAGCTCCTACCCATCCTGAGGGACAAAATCTCCAAAAGCAGAGCCCTAAGTAGCCCACTGACAGACGGCCACCTCGGCTGCACCCACAGGCAATTTATTGTCCCTAGGAGGCCAGTTGTATATAGCCAAAGCTATTGATTTATAAAATTAGCCTTTCTTAAGGGACATATTTATTATTGGTGAATAAATTGTCCTTTAGCTTTAAGCAGTCGTCCACTATAAGTTTCAGAAAGAAATGGAAAAGCTTTTACCATTATGATAGAAAATTATTTGCAGAAGGAAAGGGGAGCTTTCAAAAGGCTTATCAAATATAGATATCTCTCTAAATTTCACCCAAACGCAATGAAACTGCAGCTTTCTCTCCCCTCCGTTCTTCCTTTTACTCTGCTTATATTCAAAACTACTACTCAAAATCTTCCTTGTAGAAGAAACGGGTTTCAAATAAGGAATTTCTTGATGTCTTAGCCAAAGCTGCCCTAAGGCAACGCCCACGCACCGGCGTGAGGACAACCTGCAGAAACCCCGAACCAAAGACGCGTTGTTGCTCGGGAGCATCCAGCCCCGGGAAAAGGGCAGGACCCTGATGGCACTTGCAGGAGCTCCACAGCGAGTGGAGAGGGTTGTTGTACTGCTCACGCACTTGCTGTAACCGCAACTCTACATCGCCATTATTGACTAAACAAAAAGTCAGGTTGGCTATCACAGCTGAAATGAGGCATTGTGAGAGCTTTTAGACTTACATAGCGATTGCCTCCAAAGAAATAGAAGGCTCTATTATAAAGAGAAAGAAAGAAAAACCTTTTCAGAGCCTGTTACAGAAAAAACCAACAACGTCGCCTGCTCTACAAAAAAAATCTAATTTAGGGTTTAAGACAAACATGAAAAAACAAATGCTGACTTCTTAGTATTATTCATGAAACACGGCACTAGGTTGAAGCAACAGTCATGAGTAAGGCAGGAAAATTTTGTAAATTAAACATTTAATGTAACAGGGCTCTTGAGTTAGCATGGGGTTTCTCTGCAGATCTATTTTTAGTGCTCCCTGAGCTGAGCAGCAGTTCATCTGCCCACACTCGGAAATCACAGACTTGGAGTTAATTATGAATTTAGGAATGTTACCTGAGACATTCATTCCTGTGCAGAGCAAATGGCTGGATGGGGAGAGGAGGAGAAGCGCTGCTCATACAGACCAGCAGCTTCCCCGGGGCCCGGGGACGCCTTCCCCACTTTTGCCTCGTCTCATCCCCTGGCTCACGCGGAAATGCACCGTACACCGTCGGCAATTGGCCTTATTTCAAGTGGCAACCCCAGGGAAGAGCAGAATACAGTATCCTTTCTTCCTATGACAGCCCTTATTAGTATGTATGTTCAGAGGCATCAGCCTAATGAGGCCGTGTCATTACAGCAAACTGCTGTTTTGAGTATTGTGGAAGCCTCAGACTATCAGAAGAATTTGGGGAGAAAAGAAAGGCTATTAGTTAAACACAAGTAGTCATAAAGTAATAGCAGAGACTGCCAAAAAATACATTGGTTTCACTAATAACTGCTGGGCAAAATGTAAAGGGAGGAATTCAAACATACTCATATTTTATTTCAAGGCATGAATATCTACAGGCTACTCCAAGCAATGCAGAACATATAGCACTTATATAGTACGGGCAAGATCTATCACAGCTCTCGAGCAGGAACATCTGAACCACATATTAAATTAGGCTAGATGAAAAATTATTCTAAAACGTCAAAGCAACGCTCAGCTTTCTTTTCCCTTTGGCGTTCGGCCAGTTATTGCAGATGAGACTGCAGCTGAAATTCGCTGGGATGGTAATAGATGGGCAGGGAGGAGGCAGGTACCTCTCCCCACATGCTGACCCCCGGGAATTTGGGGTCAGGAGTATCCGATAGACATATTTAAAAATACCTTGCCCTAGTAAGTTTTCGGCACCTCTGTAATTTTTTCCATCTGGATATAAAGCTTTTGAGAATTCATCACCGAGGCACCGAACTAGGACTTGGGAAATAAAGATCCACTTTCTGTCTCCGCCAGATTCACCGTGAGACTTTAGGGAAATCATTGCTTTTCAGCCTGGCACTGCCTGCAAGCCAGCTTGAAACATGTTTGCATATTCCTAAGAAGGAGGCAAATGAATATTTATTTTCTAGTAATAGGGCGTATTTATAATTACAGTGAATTATAACCCAGGGAAGCAAAAATTACTCCAGAACCATGCATAAGAGCAAACCTATGCATCTGCCAGCTCACTGGTGAGAGACATCTCTGTTTTCCCACCATCCACACAGGATGTTTGCTTTGTTGAGTAGAGTCCAGGCATCAGATGTCTGCGTTATTAGTAAATCTTATCATAAGGGGAAATGTGTTTTCCGGCAGTCTTTGCTGTTACGTTCTGACTACAGCCATGATGAGGATAACTAGCACAACAAAATTCGTGGGCGCACACTCTGCCCAGCTTCTCACAAGCAGCAATGACCCAAAACTGTTGCTTGCCCGCAGATACTTTGATCGAGCAACCCCAGATCTCACCCAGGACAGCGGGTTTTGTTGCATCTCCTGGAAGCCGCGTCCTTTCCAGGCAGTCAGACGTGGCACGAGATGCCTCCTCCCCCCAGAACTGGCCACTTTCATTAAAAGCAGGAAGGGGGGATGATCACCACCAAAGTCCATCTAGGCGCAGGACACACTTCTGCACGTGGCAGACGCCCATGCCACGAGGGCACAGCAGGGGAGGCCGGTGAAAAATAGCACTCTGGAGACAGCTGAATCAGTCTGTGATTTTTTTTATCATAGTAACTGCATCAGCATCACGGCAACACAGTGACATCTAATTTATTACTTGCCAAACACCCTGAAATGCTCTTAATAAAACATGTTATGTAACAGCTTTTTAATCTTGAGGAGCTCTGAGATCCTAACTGCAGCAGCCACAACTATTCATTTATTCCAGACTGAAATACATTCAAAGGCATTGACGCTGTGTGTTGAAGAGCCGGTTCGTGCCCGATGCTCCAGCAGAGCTGCTGAAGAGCACGTCACCCTCCCGTGAAGACCTCCTCTGCAGCGCTGATGGTGCCGGGGGAGCTGGGGCACCCGCTGCACACGCGACAGCCAGGACGAAGCAGGGCCAGAGAAGCAGTTTAAACTTTCCACCTTTTTTTTGAACCTGCAGTGTGATTTCTCCGTGAAGTTCTTCTTGCATTTAAACTCTCCTGCCGCCTCTTAGGTGGGCAGCAACGTTTCCTACGGAGCAACGCCGGCAAGCGAGGACCTCGGCACCCGTGGGCAAGCACGGTCCTGCCACGCCGCCTTCCAGCGGGATGGAAACAGGGCTCAACAGCCTCAGAAAACCAGGCTCACGGTGCCAAAGATAATCAGCAAGACCACTCAGTTAACATAATCAGGGCTCCTTCCCTGGATAACCCCTTGAGCAGCTGGTTCGCCATGGAGGAGGTGAGGGCTTTACCTTCTGTTCACCCGTGGCTCTTCTGCTCCGGCCGAGCGGTCGGGGGAGCCGGACCTGTGGACTTCAGGAGGCTCCGCAACGCTTCCCCTTCACTCCCCGGGCTCTGGATTTGGCCCACAGCGGGTTTTGTACCTTTGCAGTTGGCAGCAGATGCGAACTTTGCTTGCAAGGATTGTATCCTGGAGAGAGACACTTGCCTCTGGGGACCAGCAGGTAGGATCTTCTCTATGGCTTAATTACCCATTGTAATGTTACAGATAAATACCCTTTAAAGCCATTTAACAAAGATGGGTAAAATCCTTCCAACCGCAAAATAACACTTGGCTCAATTTACGAGCTGCATAAAGATTGGAATTTTTGTTTACTGAGTTAAGCAGGAGATCAGAGAGAGTTTTACCTCTTGCCCACATAAACATAATGAAGGGGCTCATGCCAGGAGGTCAGCACAGAGTAACAGTCTATACGAACATTGCTCTAAAGATGTGATAAATGCAAGAAAAGCGATGAGTGTATACAAAGCGTATAGCAGCGGGCATATGGCAAGGTGCAAGGCGCTGAAGGATGCAAACAATGTTTTGGTAAACAAACCCAAAGACGGGTGCCTTTGGTGAGGGCTAGCAGCGTGACACCTATTCACAGCCCACAGTGTTTTGCCCACAAACATGGGAAATAGCTGAAGCAGAGGATGTAGAGGGAGAGCAACGTGTGATGCCACTCGCTGGGCATTACGTGCCCATCATTGCTGCTGATGGGACTGGAGGTTCCTGAGCGAGTTCACTTGATTCACAGAAAAGCAAATTTTAAACAGAAGAGTTTTAGTGATACGCCATGGAGATGGCTGCGAGGGAGTGGGGGACGCGTTGCAGGAGGAGGGTGGCAGCAGCTGCTGCAACGCGTGGGAGCATGTCTGCGAGCCACGAGCTCCTCCTCGTGCTGCTCTGGGACCTCGGCTTGGATGGCAACCAAGCGCTGCTGCCCATTGCAGCGCAGCTCTTCCGTCAGAAGAGACCCTAAGCTGGAACTTATTTAGCCACCAGCGAGGCCATAGACAACAGAAAATGTTTTATTGGCTGCAATAGAGGCCTCTCACCGAAACCGCTTGAAACTCCCCGGCAGTTCATTGTGCGGGGAACGCTGCTCATTACGCAGCAATTGCAAGCATATGGCTCGCGGCCGCAAGCAGGAGGAGACTGGGCTAATTGCTGCGTTAGGAGCAGCAATATTCTCAGCAGCCTGCGACTACGAGCAAAGAGCTCCACGCTAAAGAGAAAGAAGCCTTTCTTCTTTTCCTTTTCTCCATGCCTTTCTTGCAGAAAGCCTGCTTTGCCCTGAGAACAGCAGCTTCTTCCCAATCCCGGCACCGATCCCCGGCACCAGCAGCTGCTGCCCCGCTGGCCGGCACGGAGCGAGAAATGCAGCAAGCCAGGAGGTCTCAAGGGCGTGGTGAAGCCATGCAGCCATCCCTGGCTCCTTGGCGATCGCTCCAGAAAATTAATGCATGAAAAATACACCTTGGAAGAGCCGCTGCAACGCAAGGGCTGGATGTGACGCTGACCAGACCAACCTGCCTCCCTTGGGAGGTTGCACGAGCTCCACAGGAGCAGCAGCCGCTGCAGGGTCTCTGCCCTTCCCGCCGGCACGAAGCAGGACAAGGGAATATTGCACCCTCTACGCTGGAGCCAGCCGGCACCCGGCAGCACCTCTGCGGGTCTTCAGATTGCCCAACCAGTATGTTGCTGTGACTTTCTGGCCAAAATATCCTCCCATAACCATCCAGTTTGCCCAGGCTCCCAGAGCTCGGTTTGCTGTGGTATGGGGTCAGTTGTCTCATTTCCCAGATCTGGACCCGGTGTCCACCTCAGTGTTGGTCTGTGCTTTTTATTAATCCAGGCTGACCTCCTCCATGGGTGGGGGGAAGAAAAAAAAGAAGAAAACAGCTGTAGAGACCAAAATCAGTTGTCAGTGCAAAACGTCCCCAGACTCCGAGCAGCCTGAGGATTTTCCCTGAGCCTTTCCTGCTTTGTAATTAATTATCTGGTCCTCAGTCAAAAACAGAGGCAGGAAGATAAGAAACCATGGAACGATAACGAACCACAAAAGAAAAATAAATCTGTCCTTAATTATTCAACAACCTTGATTAGTTTAACACTTCAGGGCACTGCAGAGACACTGGACCATCTGAAATCCTCACTGACTGCCTAACAGAGGTTGGCGGGATGTTTTTTTCCCCACTAGAGAGATCGCAGTTCATCTAGCTTCCATCTGCCCTTTTATCTATTCCCATCATTATGTTTTCCTCTCGAGTCAACTTTTCTAGTATTTTCTTCACAGGATCACACAGAACGGTTGGGGTTGGCAGGGACCTCTGGAGATCATCTAGTCCAACCCCTCTGCTCCGGCAGGGCCACCTAAGCACTTTGCCCAGGATCGTGTCCAGGCGGTTTTGAGTGTCTCCAAGGATGGAAACCCCACAGCCTCTCTGGGCAACCTGCCCCAGTGCTCGGTCACCCTCACAGATCGTAGATAGCACTCCCACTGACTTCAAGATTTACTCGGCCGCTGGGGACGCAGTACCCCGAGGGGCAGAGGGTCCCAACAGGGAGGCAGGGCAGAGGGAAGGAGCCCACGGCTCCTGCATGCGGCACCTCCTCGGGGAGCAGCGCTTCCAGCCTGGCCTCCAAGGTCCGACCCCATCCTACATGGGAAGAGCAGGCCGTGCCAGGCTGCGCTTGGGTAGGAGAAAGCAGGAAAAATGTGTTTAGGAGCTCTTAATTTGCAGTATATTAAATGATTGCACTGCAAGCTGGGTGCCCGGCACTCAAGGCAGTCTTCCGTAATGAATAATCTGCTCCGAGATTACTAACTACCTCATTTGCTCTCAAGCATCTAGAAAGGCTGGAGACTTCTTCAAAATTGTATTTTGACATATAATGCGTCTAAAAGATAAGCCTTGTCCTCGAAGGCTTGTAGTATCCTAGGCAGTATTAAACGCACAGGGAAAACCAGAAAAGGACCTGGAATGGCAGGTGAAGGTACGGCAGCGCTATGGAGTTACTGGTGCTCGGTGGATTGTCCCCCACGTGCAAGGTGTGTGTTCGTGGAGGTCAGGGATGGCACGACACATGTCAAGGCTTTTGGCAGGAGCAATACACAATCTGCTTTTCCACCAGCGCTCTCCTGCTTTTCCAACAATAAAATCAGTAACTGAGTAATGCAGGTCGTCCCATGCAAACGCCTCTAAATCTTCCTGCCATATTAGCCATGCAGTTTATTTAAGAAACCCTTGAAGCAGCTAAGAAATCCTATGGCCCAGATCCACGAAATCAAATGTTGTCTTTCCTCAAATTCAGCAGGCCCGAGGGCAGGTCTGGGACTGCCGAGTGTTGAGAGCCTGATAAGCCACTGTTTTCCCTTGAACACATCAGAAAAAGAATCAGGAAACATTTTAAACAATTCCTTGAAAAACTCCCTCTAAGCTGCAGTTTCAGAGCTCAGTACCTCAGGCCATTTCCAAGCTTAGAAGAGTGCTGGTCATGGGAACCTGAGTGCAAGAATCATTCTTTAACCATTTTATAGAATATCTTATAAACGCACATGAAAATCATACGTTCAAAACAACACATCATTTGTAAAGTCAAACATTCAAAAGTTGAGGAGTAATGGGTTTGCAGTGCTCAGCACAGTCATAGCATGACCTCTTTTCCAGCGTTTCCTGCAATCCAGCAGTCCATCTTGGCTCGATCAGCCACACACCTTTTATTCCAGGGATGGACCAGGCTCCGTGCCCACTCCGGGACCCCTCAACGCTGCAGCACGCGTTTCCCAGCCAAAGCCCAGCCAAGCACAGCAGCAGCAGGGCAAGCGTTGCACAGACCTTACTGCTCCAGGCTGAAACAAGCTCAGCACAGAGGGAAATAAAGGGAAAAACTCAGGCGAGTTTCCACAGAATTGAAAAGTTGGTCAAATACAGGCAGGTTTTCCCAGGGGCTTTCCTGAAACTTCTCCCAAGTTCTGGCTTGGTGCAAGATTGCAGTGGTGCAAAAGTTTCAGAAACCTGCTTCAGTGACCAAATAACACATTTTTCCTTGTCTCATTATCAAGTGCTCCCTCACTTTTCTTCCCCTCCAAAAAAAAAATTAGTGTGAACAGAATAAATGGTTGGAGATTGGAATGGATACAAGCTATTAAATACGAAAAGAAACCAGTGATAATTCATTAAGCCATTACACAGACTGATGGTGGCAGTTTGGTCCTTCTTTGACCTTCCACAAAGCACGTGTCCATCTTCCACCTACGGCAGAGCATTGCACTGCTGTCCCACATGAACCGATGTCCTTCCCCACACTCTGTTCCTGTGGCAATCGGACATACTGATTTATGATTTACAGCTGCTTTCAGGATTTTGCATTCTGTCTGTGCTCAGAAATAGGCAGGGAAAATGTAATTCCCACTCCCACCTACGGGCTATAATCTGAAATATTATGGAAAGAAAACAAAACTGCTAACTGCTTTCTTTCCCACCTTCCAAAACATGCAGTGATTGCTTTCCCACTTCCATCCAGAAAAGTTCAAAGGTAGCTAATGAGAGCACCGCTGCACTTTGCTGGCAATCATCTCCTACCGAAGAAAATTGCAGGACCCAAATACATGGGCAAAAGTCAGATGCCTTGCATTACATCTTCATGTGCCAATCACAACACACTAGAAAATCCTGCTCTGCAAAACAGAGTTTGTTATTCTGCTACAAACCTGGGAAACTTTGACTAGCAGTTGTGGCAGCCACGTTTTCCACGGAAACATTTTAGAGATCATTCCCATCCCTTTGACTGCTCTGTGAAGGCAAGATAGAGGAAAATGTAGACAGTTGCCTCTCATCAATATAAGTGTTAAATCCATATTTTTAAGTTAAATAAATACAGAAGAGCAGTAAAAAATCTATTTTACCTTTTCAATCCCCTAGGAATTAGATCCATAAATGGATTTACATGCATAAATCTGAAACCTCCAGCCTCAAACAACCCTCCCTGAGGCCATCGCTCTCTGAGGACACCGGCATTTCCTCCTCTCCTTGGGTCTGCCGGCCGGCATGCCCAGGCCTTCCTCCTTCCCAGGCCCTCCTCCTTCCCTCTCCCCCTCTGTCCCCTCTCCAAAACACAGCCTAGCTCCACCACTCGATCAGCTCGCTAGGAAAGGCAAGTCCACATCGTCCACAGATTCCTGCATTGTTTAATGTTTTCCAGCTGAACGAGATAATCTCCTTTGGAGAAACAGGCAAATAAAATTTAGAAATTGGAACCGAAGTAGATGTAACCCTACTATTAAGTAGTTTGCTTTTTTTGTTCATGTTGTTTAGTATAAGACCATTGACTATTATGGCAGACTTATTTATTAAAATGAGCAGCCCTCGAGAAACATAAATCCATTGCAATTTCAGAAAAACTGATCTTTGAAAGAAATTGTTCCAAAGAGGTAATGTAATACTAATCTATATAATAGTATTGTAACTATATAAAAACATTTAAACTCAACCCATCTCACTCACCTGAAAGTTTCTAAAAAGAATTTCTAGATGCAAAATTCTGAAGTCTGAGTACCCGTCTCACCCATGCAGATATTAATACCCAGCTTCTGGCCAGATGAAAAGGCTCAGAACAGCTCCTGCTCTCACCAGCAGAAGCGGCTCTTCCCAGATGGGGACCAGCCTGGTGCTAAGGATGTTGAAGCACGTTGCAGGGAGCAGCTCTTCACACCTGCTTCAGAGGGGTGGCTGAGGTCTGCACAGGGAGCGGGGCAGACGTTTGTAAAAGGCAGGGTGTATTTAGATGGCATTCACAGGAACACAGATTAAGAGTTTGTCCCTGCAATACCCTGTTGGCTCCTTAATTTGGTAGAAATTTCAGTAAAGATCTCCTGCTTTCACTTCCATTTCAACTTAAGCTAGAGGCTCTTCATTAGAACTCAGCCGCGAGAGGGCCCTCAAATCAAAGCCTGATCCGTTGCCAATTAATAAGTTTAGACTGCCAGCTGCAAAGGAATAATCCCATGGATACTTCAATCCATCCTTCTTTATTTGTTTGAGCCTAAATTCCCCGTTTTGAATATCAGTCACCATGAAATATCCCCATCGTCTTCGAGAGAAGGGCTCTTTGCACAGCTCTTCCATGAGCCAGCTGGGAAGGGGTTTACGCTCCTCCGAAGTGGAGGCTTGGCCTCCTCGTCGCGTACAAAATGTAGGAGATTTTCTCAAAGGCAGAGATTGCTCGTAATTCCCTTTGTTGATTATGAGCTACATCTTGACGCTTTGTGTACATGACCGAGTGACCAGGATTTTCTATCAACGGTTAAGGCTTCTGTGTTCAACCGGTGGCTGGTAACACAGCAAGGAAGACGTCTGAGCTGGTGGTGTCACTTTGGCGGTCACCTCACACCCAGTGCAGGCAGCTGGCCACTTTATTTCACAGCAAAGTATCAGGTGACATCCATGAAACTCTGCAAACTTGCATGAAGCCGTGTACAAAGAAGTTTAGTTCTAAATTTTCTGGTTATTTATAAAACGAGAAATCTAATAGCACTGCGACGACAGTTAAGGCTGTTTTTAGCTAAAACTGAGACCTTTCTTGTATATTTTGTGGCTCTCTACTTTCATCATCGGGGCTATGGTAATACCCAGAGAGTGCAGCTACACGTACAGATCCGCTGTGCAAATAAGCTCACGCGCAGTGAAATGTCCCCATCTGAAGGAGATAGTGTGTAGGGGCGAGAGGCAAAGCGAGTGAGCCCAGGGAGGCACCGAGATCACGCTGCCGTCCTGCAGAGCCAAGGTAGAGGAGATACCAGCGCCTCAGCCCTGCGCCTCTGAAAATCTTCTCCAATCCATTCTGGAAGCCACAGCAGAAAAATAGAAGTGGAAGTATATAATAAAGGCACCTGGGACAAATTCCAGACCTCAGCTCTTCTGCTGCACTGATTCGCCAGGTAGAACAGGTCACACGCTTTTCACTAGCATCACCAGCATCACTGCCTTGGGAGTATTTCAAAGCATGTTTTAATGACTTTCACATGAACCACTTCATGATCTCAAAACAAGAAAAAAATAAAGAGCACTTCTTGCTGGTCAGCCAGGTAAAAGTGGATTTCACCTAATGAAAAATTAACATCTAATTGCTCTTGGCTCCCTTCTGTAAATGAGGAGATCTGGGGTGAGTTAGTAACTTGGCTCAAGCTCCAAGTGAGCACGGAGCAGGGTCAGGTCTAACGCTGACCTCCAGGGTCTCTGCACGGAGAGGGCACCGAGCTCCCGCGCGCAAGGCAGCGGGACCCCCGGTGCTGCCCGAGCCCCCCGCCACCCTGCCAGCCGGCCCGGAGGGTGAGACCCCACCGCCAGACACGTGGTATCGCTGCCTCGGGTCGTGGCACCGAACCCTCCCGCTGCCCCCAGCGCTTCCACCCCACCAGCGAGCAGCCAGCAGAGCGACGCTCCACCTACTCTCAATCCCAGTTTTTCCGGCTCATTCGGTGTGTGGTGGTCGATAATGAAACTCCTTGTGGGTCACTCCAGCTTATTCCAGCTGCTCATGGCACTAGTAGACGATTCCCCAAAAATCTCTTTTTCACAAGGCAAAATTTATTAGAATTCCGGTGAAAATTCATACACAGACCGATACTCAGGAACCACCACAACACTTGGTTGATGAAATTCTTGAATTGCTTTGACATGAAAATATTCTGAGTATGTTTTTGCCTAACTCTATCTGAGATCTCCTAAACAGTGGAGGGTGTTAAATTAAAATTCTAAAGTTTAACTAGAAGAAATTCTTTTTAAAGACCTATTATTAATGTCATTTTACATGTGAGTAAATGGGGCACAGAGCAGTAAGATCCTAACATTTAAGTGGTCTTTTTAAAATATGTTTTCCAGTGACCATAGTGAAAACTAACAGATGATATTTCCTTCCTAAAGAAAGCTGCCTGCAAGGAACTGTCTAGAGATCCTAATTCTGGAAATACTGAACTTTGAGCGCTTCGGCTAATGAACAGCCTGGACCCAAACTCATTTACTTTTCCCACGTGCATTATAAAACCTTTCCACTGATATCACTAAGTAGTTATATTTTTTTTCATTTACAGGAGCTCTGACAGAAAAGCTGATAGTAGTTTTCAGTTAAAATGAGGGGTCACAAACCCAGGAAAGGCTGAAGAACAGAGAAGGTTCAAGAAGAAAAGGTGCTCAGCTTAGGAACAGCAAGGTTTAGCTCCTTTCCTGCCAGGATGATAGGCCACCTGCTTGTAACACCTTCCTATGTCCCCCAAAATACTATTAATAAATGATTGATAATTATTAAAATAGGAAAAATATTAATGTTGTGTGTTTTCATTTTTATTTTATATGCCATAGAAATATTATTCTAACTCAAAATTTTGGAGAACGAATGTGCAGTGTACCCTTTAGGCACTAACCCTGACTGAAAATTAGATGAGTTCATGGGAGATGGGTCAAGGCACCGGTTCCCAGACTGCAACCCATTAAAAACGGGTCACAAAGCCTCCAATATTGGTCAACCGCCAGTAAAAAATACCTTATTAACAGAGTTTTCAGCTCAAAATTGAAGGACAAGGGTGCAGCAGTGGTGGTTCATGGGATATCTGGAAGATTGGTAACAACCCAGAGAGCCTGAGACACCTCGTTAAGAAATACTATTGTATGTATTTCTAATTACGCTCATTTCGTGCTACAGTGTTCTGACATTTAGTCTTTTATAAAACTTCAAAACATCAAATGGAGCTGCATTTGAAAGCAAGATATAGATTTCCAACACAAAATACGCTTTTAATCTCACTTCTCCCTGAAACCCCCACTTCAAAAAGCAATCGCTTAGTGCTGGTGTACATTTCATTTAAAATCCGTGAAAAAATAAAAATCCAAGTTCATGGAAGGAAACCAAAAGCACTATGTAGACTTTTAGAAATACAGTCAGATGTAGTTCTGCCATATCTGAGTGTATGACATTAAGTCAAAAGGAAGCCAAAATTCAGGAGATTGTCATGAGCTCTAAAAAACCAACAGCAGCTCCTGGGACTTTCTGCTTTCCCTCTGGAGTCTAAGTCTTCGGGGTTTGTGTTTCCAAGTTGGATGCTGCAAGCAGAGGGTTCGCTTTTGTTTCAGACAGGAAAAAACTACCTTTTAAAAACCTGGGAGGTAAAAAGCTCACATCATCCTAAGAATTCGGGAGCTGGTGCTTTGGGAAAATATTAAAAACTGCAAGACTGCAGGAAAAAACTGTGCCAGGAGAGATCAGAGCACGTTGCAGGAAGCCCCCACCACTCCACCCACTGCGCTTGGAGGGGCACCGAGAGGGTCCGGCACGGCCGGCACTGGGGCGGTGCAGAGACTTGCACCCACAGGGACTACATAGGCCTGTTTTTTCAGCTTTTTTTTTATTGTTTTTTTCTGCTTTGTGTGTTTTTTATTCCTTTCAGCACCTTTCTTCTCAATCTGTGCTTTGCATCCTTGTACGCCGTTATTTTCTCTCTGTTCTTCTTCCTTCCTTCCCATGTTCCAGACAGCGGTTGCAGTGCTCCTGTGCCCACACTGGCTCCTCTTCCTCACGACCCGCGAGCATCTCTCCTCTCCGCTCCCGCTCCTCCCAGGAGGTTTGGCTCTTCTTGTCGGGAAGCGGCTTGCGGTGCCCATTCCTTGTAGCTGAACTCAGCCAGACACCAAAGCCAAGTGGGAACATGCTCGGGAGAGCCACCAAGGTGACCAACGCTGATGTGTCCAAAAACCACCCGAGGCTGAGAAGCAGCTACCCAACACACCTACCAAAACGTTTTAGGCAGTGTCAGGGTATCGTATGAACACGGCTCGGATAAGGGCATGTGGGAAACCACAACCCCTATGTGCAGCGAGTACAGACATGCGCAGCAACAGGCATCGTTTGATTCCTCTTGTGAATCCTTTAAAGCCAGAAGGAATATATCTGCTCTCCTCCTAACGTAAATCTGGAGAAATTTGTTCAGCAGGATAAACTATGCTGACATGCTGACCTTCGTAATGGCTTAACAGCACAAGCTAAGGCAGTTATATGGTTATAAACGTAACAGATGTTACAAACTCAGACCTGTGCGTGGGAACCAGGGTACCCAGCTGGGCTGCAAGGAGCGCAGAGCATCTGGAAATGAGTGGAGAGCGCAAATTCTGTCCTTTTTTTTGCATCTTCCAACCTACTATCTATAAGTCTACTAGCCGTCACCTCTCCTCCTGGCTTGGCTGATATGAGAAGAGGCCTCCCACTTTCTGGAGGTAATTATTTGCATGATTCTTTCTCTTCAGGCTACAAATTTTTGCTGCCTGGTTCCTTACCAGCTGGGCAGCTTGGCTCTTTGGCGTCAGATTCTCCAGCCGTTGGTCCTCTCGCTGCTACCCAGGATGTCCTGCTCTCCCAGCTGCTGCAACCCTAGCTCACCACTCACAGGTGGGGTTAGCTCCGGGGTTTCTTCGGTCCTCTGCCCCATAGCTGTACCACTGCTGCTCAGGAATGCCTGTCCTAGAGGCAACTGCAAGCTGCATCTGTTTGATCAGACCTACAGAAAGATGATTCCTGCTGGCTCAAATTCTTCTTCTAAGCATTCAAATTCACCAGCGTTGGCAATATTAGTCTCACTTGTCTGTGTGCTATTACTCTTCAGTAATTTGCACGTTCTCCTGTTCATCCAGATCCCTTCCTCTAGAGAAATAATGCTGTACGTCTGCCGAGCCTCATCGACCACCTCTATGCAGGAGGGCAAGCTTTGCAGCGTCGCCCCGCTCACAGAGACACTCAGCGACCAGGTGCCGCTTTCTTCTGTTTTGGCACTGCTGCAGTGAGGCTCTGGCCCAGCCGGCCGCTGGCCGCTGAGCTGCCAATGCAGTTCTGGTAGATCCACGCTGGACGTGTCGTTCACGGGTTCGCTTCCCTCGTGGTCCTCCAGCGTGCGGTTTTCGACTCCCTCACTGCTGCATCGGGATCCTCGTCCACCAGACTCCTGCCCAGTGACGCTAACTCTCTGAATGGCAGTGACACTTGTCTGCTGGCTTTTATTCTTCAGTAATTTGCCTGTTTTTCTCTTGATCCAGATCCCTTCCTCTAGAGAAATAACGCTGTATGTCTGCTGAGCCTCATCAACCACTGCTGTGGATGAGTCCATGCTCTGCAAATCTCTCAGGCTTTCGGAGCCAACTGACAGCCTAGATGCAGTTTCTGCAGCTTTCTCCAGGCCAGCACCGTGCCAAGACTCCTGTTCCACCACCTGCAGTGTTTCTGCATCCGTGTCATCACACGTCTCTGGGATGCCATCCATCCCGCCTTTGCTTCTCTCACTGCTGCACTGGGATTTTTGCCTTTCGGGTTGCTGACCTGTTGTATTATTTTTCTGAATTGAAGTGTCGCTGGCTTGTTCTCCATGGCTCACCATTATTTTCCCTGTTCTTCTGTTGACCCAGAGCCCTCCCTCTAGAGAAACAAGGCTGTATGTCTGCTGAGCTTTCTCTAGCCTAACTATGGAGCAACGGGACTGCTGCAATATATAGCGTTCTCCTGTAGCCTGAACTTTTTTTATCCAGGTGTCACTTGTTTGCTGGCCATGACTCATCATTACTTTACCTGTTCTTCTGCTTAGCCAAGTCTCTCCACCCAGAGAGACAAAACTGTATGTCTGCTGAGCTTTATTAGTCAAATCTTCAAGCGATGTATTGCTTTGTTTATTTTCCTCCATCACAAGCTCTATTTCCCGGAGATTAGCAAATTCCAGTTCTTTCGCCAGGAGCAGTTCACTGTCACAAGGCAACGCAGAGCCCTCAAGCTGTTGGTCAGGTTGCTCTGACTCCACTTCTACAGGCTGTTCACTGCCACGATGCAACTCCTGTCCTGGGACCTGCTCACTGTCACTACGTGATTCCCTTCTCGCTGGCTGACCCTCTCGTACGGCTGTTTCAGGAGATGCATCTGAAATTTGCTCTTCAGCCTCTTTCCCCAGTTCACTCCCTGTATCCATGCTGCTCTCGGATTTTTCAGCGGGGGACCTCAGGATTTCCGCAAGAGCTTTCCTGCTCCAGGCGAGACTTGTCTGCTGGCTCCTGTTTATCACCTCTCTGCTGGTTCGTCGGCTGATCCAGACTGCACCCTCCTCAGGGCAATAGCTTGCCGTCTGTCCTCGCCCGCCTCGTTCAGCGGTGTCAGCACTCAGCGGCGATTCCCGACGCAGGGACGGCCAGCTGCCCTGCCAAGGCTCCTCTCCTGCCAGGCTGTGCGGGGACTCCCACCTCCAGGACTGCCGGCTGCCCTCCCGCGACGCCTGCGGCACGGCCTGCTGCGTGCTGAGCTGCGACTCTGGCCTGGAAGGCTGCTGGCTGCTGTGCTGGGGCTTTTCCCCCAGCACCTCGTTGCCGGCACGCTGGAAGCCAGGCCCCGGGCTCGACGTGCTGGTTTTCTCCGCCCCGGGAGTCTCCGTCTGAAAAACTTGATCCATAAATTCTTTCCTTGGAAAAACACTCACGTCGCTGTCTGTCTGTTGAGCCCTATGAACCGTTTCACTGAGGAAATCTTTATTTTCCTCGGTTTCTTGTGCCCCAGTTTCCTGGAGGTCATCCTCAAACTCTGCTCTGATTACCTGCTGGCTGCTGCGCTGGCCCTCCTCTCCCGCTGCCTGCTCGCTGCCTCGCCACGACGCCTCTCTTGTTGGCTGCTCCTTGGTTCCAAGACGTGTTTCTGGAGTTTCCACTTCAGCCCTGTTTACCGCTTTATTCCCTGCCTCGATGCTGCCACGCCGTGAGGTCTGTCCCGGGACCTGCTCGCTGCCACGCCGTGACTCCCCTCTCGCTGGCTGACCCTCTCGTACGGCTGTTTCAGGAGATGCATCTGAAATTTGCTCTTCAGCCTCTTTCCCCCGTTCACTCCCTGTATCCATGCTGCTCTCGGATTTTTCAGCGGGGAACCTCAGGACTTCCGCAAGAGCTTTCCTGCTCCAGGCGAGACTTGTCTGCTGGCTTTTTCTCGTCACCTCCGTGCTTGTGCGGGGGTTGATGCGGGGGATCCCCTCCCCGGGGCTCTGGCCCAGCCCCACGGCAGGCTCCATGGCAGCCCTCGAGGGTGCCGGGTGCTGGGACAGGGGACGCGGGCTGCTCGCTGCCTCGCTCCCCGGCTGGTCCGTCTGCTGCATGTGGTCCACCATCTCCTTGCTTTTAAAAGCGCTGATGGAGCTGGCTGTCTGCGCAGCCTGATTCCTCTTTCTCTTCCCCCGTTTTTGCTGCGACAAGCTTTCTCCTTTTGCTAGCACCCCAGGATTTTCCCCGTCGGGGTTCACGGCACCCTGTCCTTCACCCGCCACAGCTTCCACCGCACCGTCACTGGCGTTGGCCCGGCTGATGCTCTCGGTGTCACACGGCTGCTGATTTCCACTCCTCTCATGGTGCGGTGGTAACCCCACATCGCCCATCTGGTCCCCCGGCTTGACCCGGGTGCCTCGCTGACGTCCCCCTCCTGCGTCTCCACCTCAGCGGCCGGTGGTGCTGGGGCACAACCTTCCCCTACTGATGGTGCCGGGGCAGCCCCTCAACGGCCGGTGGTGCTGGGGCAGCCCCTTGGTGGCCAGCGGTACCAGGACAGGACCTTGATGGTTGATGTTGTCGGGACAGACCCTTGATGGCCAGTGATGCCTGGTCAGACCCTTGATGGTACCAGAGCAGGACCTTGACGGTTGATGATGCCAGGACAGACCCTTGATGGCCGATGGTATCAGCACAGGACCTTGATGGCTGATGGTGCTTGGTCAGACCCTTGATGGCCAATGGTACCAGGGCAGAACCTTGATAGCTGATGATGCCAGGACAGACCCTTGATGGCTGATGGTGCCTGGTCAGACCTTTGATGGCCGATGCTACCAGGACAGACCCTTGATGGCTGATGGTGCCTGGTCAGATCCTTGATGGTACCAAGGCAGGACCTTGATGGCTGATGATGCCAGGACAGACCCTTGATGGCCAATGGTGCTTGGTCAGACCCTTGATGGCACCAGGACAGGACCGTGATGGCTGATGATGGCAGGACAGACCCTTGATGGCCGATGGTGCCTGATCAGACCCTTGATGGTACCAGGACAGGACCCTGATGGCTGATGACGGCAGGACAGACCCTTGATGGCCAATGGTGCTTGGTCAGACCCTTGATGGCCGATGGCACCAGGACAGGACCTTGATGGCTGATGATGGCAGGACAGACCCTTAATGGCTGATGGTGCCTGGTCAGACCCTTGATGGCCAGTGGTGCCAGAACAGTACCTTGATGGCTGATGTTGCCAGGACAGACCCTTGAAGGCTGATGGTGCTGGTGCAGCCCCTTGAGAGCCGACGGTATCCGGTCAGACCCTTGATGGTCGATGGTACCTGGACAGACCCTTGATGGCCGATGGCAGTGGGGCAGCCCCTCGCTGGCTGATGGCACCACGGCAGCTCCTCGAAGGCCGATGACACTGGGGTAGCCCCTCGCTGGCCGATGGCTGCTGGTCCCGGGCAGGCTGTGCCCTCATGGGCCGGGCCAGGCCAGGCCGGGCCGTCCCTCAGGCCTGCCGGGGTCAGGGGGGTGGCCCCATGGCGGCAGCTCCGGGGCCGCAGCCGCGGCGGGCTGTGGGGCGCCGTGGGGACCGCTGCCGGGGCAGCGTCATGGTGCCCACCATCTAGAAGCCACCGGCACCTGTGAGGTCACCGTCTCCTGCCCCACAGCTGCCCGGGCTGGCCCACAGCATGGCCCATGCCACCCCACAGCCTGGCCCACAGCATGGCCAATGCTGCCCCACAGCCTGGCCCATGCCACCCCGCAGCATGGCCCACACTGCCCCACAGCATGGTCCACACCACGCCGCAGCACGGCCCACACTGCCCCATAGCCGCTCCTCAGCCTGCCCCACACGTCCCCGCCTGCCCAGGCAAGCCACAGCCGCAGGCCCAAAGCTGCATTAGCAATTTGTCATTGTTTTGCATTTGCGCCTAATTGTAAAATTGGTTCAGGTTTTGGGAAACTTCAGCACGTGGCCTGGCTAGTTTGTCTCACTCGGCTCATTCTGGAGAAAAATCTGCTCTGCAGTATTTCAGTGGAGATTGCTTCTCGCAAACTGCGGCTGACAGGGAAACTATAATTCATATGCCAATATTTCTCCTTAACAATCTTACACTCTTAAGCACATAATTTAAAAAAAAAAATTAAGAGCCCTGTGGCTGCATACCAAGATGTAAATGAACTCTGTACCTCATTTGTGCTATATGTACAGCTGAAATTCCCTTTTTAATTTGCTCTGTCACAGTTAAATATTACAGCTCATACTGCATATAACACCTTTTATTGCAGTAAGAGAAAAAACAATTTGGATAAAAGAAACACTGAAACAAATTTCCTCCCAAAGCAAACAAAGCCGCGTTCCTTGTTCATGGTACGTATTCAAGGTTTTATTAATTCTAAATCAGCACATATACACACAGGTGTAATACAGTCACCGGTTAAAAAAAGGTTTTAGTGAATTAGCAAAGTCAGAACTCTAAATTACCAAAAAGAAATACGCTCCAGGAAGCAAACAATAACTTTGTTTTAAGGCGCGTCAGTGAGTGCTCTGGGCTTCGGCAGCTGTGATATGTGCCCGGCGTAAACTGGAAAATATCCATAATTCCTGCCCAGAGTGACAGGAACCAGCTTGGTTACCGTAAATCGGGAGCTGTAGTGTTCTCTAAGCAGCGACACATATATTACACTTATGCATTATAAGCTATGCCGCACAGGCGTGCGGAGTCATTGGTATCTTTCCTCAAAATCTCACAAGGCTCTTCGGCTTTTGGTATTTTTTTGCAACAAGTTGTATTTCTTTGTGAAGTTTTGCAATGACGATTAATTATGTTTGGTTCTGCAACGTGGTCAGAATCCCGGTTATCTGAGCAATATCCGAGGGATATTTAATCTCCTCTGATAAATCCACCCAGAGCAATCCTCGTAGCGTCAGCCTCTTTGCGGGCTGAGGCCACTGCGCTTCCAGTCCCGGGGGCTTCTGCAGCTTGAACAGGTTCGTGTAGAAGAGAAAATATTTCTAAAAATGCTGTTGGAGAAAAATGCACTCTTTTCCCTTCTCTTTGCAAGACTCTGGTACTCTATGGAGCACTCGAACGTCTGTGGAGGACTGACTCTGGAACAAAGTACATGACCGATCCTCTCACTGCTTTCTGAAAAACCTTGGAAAACTTATGATTTGCACATATTCGGTATGGCCTTGTTAGGCCGTCACAACTAAAATTCCCAAGCGCTCAGCCCTGGCCGTGATCGAAGACCTGCCGCTCTCCCCAACATCGCTGGCAGCCGCCCCCAGCGCCGAGGAGGGAGCCCGCGCTTTCCCCGGCACGCAGCCCCCGTGCCTTCAGCAACGGAGAAGAAATTGCTCCTTCAGCAGCGGGAAGGAGAGCAAAGATAACTTCATCACTGTTTGTTAAGCCCTCGGGTAGCTGAGGCAGCAACAGCCACAGAAAGACCAAATTCTCGTTTCCAAAGACGATGCAGCGAGCGAGTCCTGGAAGGGAGCAACGGGGAGAAGGGAAATGCTGAGCAGTTATTCGGGGGACACGTTCAGGGACTCGGGCTGAGGCAAAAAGATTGCCTGATGGTACAATTAAAGCCTGGATACATATGCAGATAGCACATGTACATGTACAGAAGATAAATAAATTTAAGGCAGTCCTTCCTTTCCTTCTGCATGCTCAGCTGTGCGGCTCGCTGGTGCTCGCAGCCACAACGTACCACGCTGGACAGGACCTTTCTAGTGCCCTCTCATACGTTCATCCTTGGTCTCTTGTTTTGTATTTCAAAGTAGTCCTGTGGGCACTGAGAGCATCTTCTTGTTTGGCATTTTGTGGAAATTAGTTTGTGTTTGCTGAGTAATAAATCTCAATTCCTCAGCTAGGGAATTCTGAAAAATGCCTTTGCTGGGGACTGCAGTCCTGATTTGATATTTTCTCCCTTTAGAAAAAGAATAAAACCAGGAATATTTCCACCTTCCTCTCCCTTTCTCTGCTCCTTAGAGTTATTATTATTTGCTGTTTTAGTTTAGAGCTAGAGGTATATATGTATATATATATGTATATGCATATATGTGAAATATATATCAATCACTTTGGATTTTATATTTAGAAACTGGGCCAACAATAATATCTGTTTTTCTCATCTACTTATGAAATAACTTCAATGTAAAGGATTTCAAACTTAGGATAATTTCCTGCTTTCGAGTTACGCCAAGAAAATTAAATCTAATGTTTGCAGGAAAACCCCGCTTGCATTTTCTCTTCAATAAGCACAGGAGAAAAGAATATCCACAAGGAATGGACAGGGTCTTTTGGGAGCTGTTTGGATTTTTGGTTTGGTTAAGTTTGGGTTTTCTACCTAATAGTTATGTTACAAACGCATTTGAAACAGTCTTAGAAGGTCTGCATATGGAATGATATAATATTGTATTATATTTTATTATATCAGGCTTGCACATGGAATTATATTATATCATATTACATTATACTAGTTTTTTACCATTATTTTGGATTTTAACTAAACAATATGAAAAACCATAAGAAAACTTTTAAATCAATCACTCAAGTCTTTGAAATAAGCTGTACCAACCCATTTGAAACAGAAGAGAAAGGATTCCTCCATATGCTACAAACTTTGCTTTCTTGATAAAACACGGCAATACTAATTATTAACTATGCAAGAAGTGATGTGAGCCACAGCCACAGCACAACAGAAGCGTCAAAGCAAGGCAAGGCCACCAGCAGCACAGCACAGAGCATTCTCCAGGAGGAAAGGAGGACTTCAATATTCATATTGAGATGAGAATGCAGGAATATACCTGGTTACCATGTTGGGCCCTTACCAAATGGGTATTAGGCACCCAAAGTTGAGCTGTTCCAACGCATCCCTTGCTTAGAAGACAAAAGAAAACTCTGAACTTCTAGCAGGAAATTCCACCTCTGCACCATTCACAGGCGTGCCATTTTTAGCAGTGATGTTTCCAGCAAAAGCACCAAAGCAGTTCAGCTTTACTGCGAGGAAATCAACCCATTTAAAGCTTGGAGATCTCCAAGGGCAGGTGCACCCGTGCATCTGGGTGCCACCAGTATCTCCAGTTCACACCCATTACAGAAAGTTTGGACACCAAGAGTGATTGCAGTGGTGCTGGCGTGACCATCGTCTTGGAGTCAGCACAACATGGAGCCAACCCCAGGGTGAAAGACACCGTGCAGGACACGTATCCGTACGCCGAAATCTGCTGACGAGCACAGGTCCCAGGCAGCTCCGGGCTGTGGTCCATTCGTAACAGCAGTCCCCAGCACCCAGGACGTCACGTATACATACGATTCCTCAGATTGTGCTTAAAAAAATGGAGATATACTTGCAATCTGGCCTTCCTAGTAATCCGGCTTCATAGAAAGCAGATGGATGAATTCTTTGCCACCACACTTCCAGCTTGGGAGTCTCGAGCCTTGGTCGTACGTTGAAGTCTGCGCGTGGAAATCACCAAGTTCCCGAAAGAGTGAAAATCTCAGCAGGGGAGGCTGCCGCACACCCGCTCTTGCTGCTTGTGTCTGTCATCCGGCAGTCTCAGACTCCGGGACGTGCAGGATGAAAAGTGGAAAAATGATGAAAAAGAGAAATCCGCGCTCAAGTTGTGCTCGCCATAAACCACTGTAATTGGATTTGTGAATCCAATTACAACCGTAGTGTGGAAGGCCACATTCGGAGCTCGGTATTGTATTTGTGGAACTGTATAACTTGTGTATGAAGAAAACTGGGCAGAAATGAGTTGACTGCTTTTCCTTGAAACAGCCTGAGAAAATACCTCCTGACCTAATTCTAACCTCACTGAAGTCAGGAAAATCAAGGCCTGAGGTGCTTCAATTAGAAATCCCCTAAACGTGTTGAGGTGGACTTTAAATAAGAGCAGTTTCTCTATTAGCACAACTACAGATCTCACATTATAAATGAACCAGCCCAGTGCTGAAAAAAGGCATATATGACCTTCTAATTCACATCTCTCTCTTGTTCTAATTAGAATTGGGTGTTCAGCCGAGTTACAAAACTTCACTGCTGCAGCAGGTGACATGAGAAGCCAAACAACACTCAAAAATGGGTAAACTGCTGACCAAAGAAGGAAGCTAGAACAAGTGAACAAAGCAAAATGAAATAAATTATAAAAAAGAAGAAAATGAGTAGGTTCATGGTCGCTACTGCAGAGGCGTTAGCGCAGCTTTTGCAGAGAAACGTCATGCTTAGCAGCCTATTGCAGTCCTTGGAAGAAGGCAACGGCTCTGTGGATTGAGGTGAGCTGGTCACTACTTGGCATTAAAAACGGTTTTCCCCAAGGGCTTTTAAGAAACGAACCTATCATAGGGCAAGAGCAAAGGTTCTTTCCTGGGTCAGTACTTAGCTCTAGGAAAATGAAGATTCAGGCAAAGAAGATGAGGTATTAGGAAGGACGAGACTGATGGTGGACTCTCCAGGGCTCCCTTACAGCAAGGCAGCTCCTCCGTCCCGTCAATAACGGCTGGACAAGAAGTGCAAGGGGGTAAAATTTGCTAAAGCAACAAAACTATTCACTGTCAAAGCTGAAGCTCATTAACGAAACCTCTCACAGGAGAAGACGACTTGGCAGCAGGAAGGCTGATGACATTCAGCGTTGGTAAGTGTGAGCACTGCACATTGGAAAAATTAACCGTAGCACATTGGGCTCTAAATTAGCCTTGACTGCTCAGGAAAGCGAGCTTGAATCCCTGGGACTGGCCTCCTGGACACCTCCTCTCCGTGCCGCGGATCGGGCAGGAGGAGCGACGGGAGCCGCGTGGAGAGGAGCCGGCGTCGGGGCCACCGACTACGAGCCTCGCCACCCCGCCTCGGAGGGAAGACAGCAGGACTCAAAGGGGCGCAGAAAAGTACATCGAAGGCACTCAGAAATATTGCCTGGTGTTCTCTTAAGGGACTAAATAGCCTAGCTTTTTTCAGCCTGGAAAAGGAATGATTTGGGGTTGGAAGACGACAGAGCAGAGAGAGAAGCTCCGCGGCTTGGGAAGACACACAAAGAGTAAGACCAATCTTTCATTACACGGGTTATAGGTTATCCTATGAAATTATTGGGCATTAAGGCTAGTTTAAAGCTAAGGGACTATTATTTATCACGTAGCACAAAATTAAGCTGTGGAATTCATTCCTACAGAATATTGCAGAAATCGAATTATAAGTAGTTTCCAAAGGCTTAGACAACATCGCGAAGGGTAGATCCACCGATGGGTATTAAACATCATATAACTGTCCTTAAACTCCAACGAGCTGTGAAGAAATGCTAGAGGAAAGATCATCTGAATCTGTTTTGTTCTTACGGTCTTCTCCTAAACTCCTTTTATGGGTTCCTGTCAGAGAAAATACCCTCGAATCAGACCAGTGTTTTTTGCTGTGCCTCTGCTTACCGTTTTGTGCACGTTTTGTGCAGCTATGCCCAACACTGCCTGAAGAGGAACTTCTCCCAAACGCTGCTGCAGGGTCTCCACAAAAATCAGAGCCATGGTTTAGTATTTCCTAGAGAAAGTCATTGCTAGTACTGGCACGACAGCATCCCTCTCTCTCTTTAACACTGAGCCTGCATAAACTACACTTGCTCATTTAAAAAATTGAAATAAAATAGTTTTCTATCCTTTGATGACTCTTAGTGTATTCAGCACCTCTGTTTTCTAGTTAATTCTGTTTTTTCCAACGTGATCATTTGCCAGTTTTCCAAGTACAAAATGTTACATGCAAAAAATAAGAGGTTCAATAAACTGCTGCAGCATTGAAGAATGATCCTGGATGAGCCCTGCTTGGACTTCCCGCCCTCTCCCCAGAAATGGCAGCCAGCATCTCCACATCTGCCAACACCAGGCCAGGCACACTACGAAACTCCCTGTGAACTAAAAAAGCTTCTTTTTGACTAGAACTGATCTAGACCCATTTAATACTTGGCAAAACTGCTGGCAGCAAGTGGAGGGCTTGAAATGACAAAGTGAAGAAAAGCAGCATGCAGGACATGGATCCAAAACAGGCTTTTCGGGGAGAAGACGGTAAGAGCCAGGGGATAACCAGCAGGGTTACAGCAGCAAGGGGCTCCACAAGTGTCTCCCAAGTCTGATGTATTTATGATGTATTACTGACCTGAGGAGAAGCCACTGCAGAAATGCAAGAAAAGTAGCTAGCTGTGGGAAACTCTACCACCTTTGCTGATGTGCCTGTAACCCATGTCTGCGGCCGGACCACTGCCCAAAGCAGAGCCGTAACAGGAGCAGGGGGATCTTCTGGCAGGCAAAGACAGACGTTCAAGTGGGAGGGACTTATTCATTTAAATATCTGGTAGAAACAGTGCACCTCGGAGAGAAAACCATAAAAGGTAGAGGTTTATACAATACATTATACAATGAATATTATTTGTGTATTCTACAATGTGCTGTTATTAGAAAGAAACATTTGCCTATAAGACCTGGAGTGAAGTCCCTTTCTCCAGGCAAAGAATATGAACGTGGAGTTATTTGGGACCAGAGGAAAATTGCAATGAGTTATTAGAAGCACACGACACTAGATGATGGAGATTTCTGTTTTCCAGACGTTCGTTAGCAAAGGCGTGCAGAAGGACACAGCGTGTCATCACCTCCTCAGCAGCACCGAACATCCAGAACATCCTTCAAGCTTACAGCCAGCGAGATCCGGGCTTGCTCCCTGACAGCTAGCCGGCTCTTGCCCTGCCAGTCCCGAGCGGATATTTGCTGGAAAGCCGGGCACCAGGACTGCAGCCCGCGAGCCACGGCAGCGGCACGGCCCGACGTCCCCGCAAAGCTGGATCTCCACCGCGCCGGCCATGCGTTGAGCTGAGCCCTCGTGCAGAGCTCGTTTGCTGTCGGCGGTATTTATGTATTTCTGCAAGTGAGCCGAGTGAAAGCAAAAGGATTGCATCTGCGTTATTTATTACGGTTTTCTTTTCTTTTGCTAACAAATGGCTCTTGCCATGCGCTAGAAGATATAAAGTAAGCCCTGAAATCCTCGGGAATAGGGAAGGAAGAGGCACCACGCGACCGCCAGCCAGGGCACCCGTCAGCACGCACAGCAAGCCGGTGGGGCAGGGAGAGTAACATATCTTCTAGGTATACATTTCTGGCACAAAAGAAAAATCCGCTGCAGCGAGGAATCCTCCTAAGCTTGCGATCCCGCTGATATTTATTGTTGAAAAGCAGAACAAGAAGAAACAAACTCAGCTAAATCCCAAGCACTGAGCCACTGAGATGCTCAAACTGCTTCAGCGGAGCTGGAGAGCAGAAGGTCCGCGACGCCGTCCCCGCAGCTCGCCTCTCGCATAGCAAATGCGAGCGAAGGGGGAAGCCATGCTTAACCCCCAAATCGGCACGTTAAAGACACTCCTAAACAGACATATATTCAGTTTTCTTTATTTTGGATATATTTTCTTTATAGATGCATTCACTACTCTCTATTTGAGAAGGGGGAAAACAAGGGCCAGGAGCAACTTGCAGCTGCAATTCAAGTTTAAGTGCAAAGAGGAGAAACGGCACCTTGGTTCATGCCTTTTCCTTACAGTCCCGACCTACATAATCCTTGTTTTCCCCCCAGGATACTAACGTCCTCTTAGACGGTTCAGGCCCCCCACCTGTGGACCATCTGCTCGATCTGGATTTTATGTCCTACTATAACAGAACAGTACGGAGAATTGTTAAGGGCAGGTGCAATACAAATAATATATATGAAGGATGGGGAAATTTTCTAACCCAAAGTAATTATTCAGCAAAAAAGAAAATTCTTTCACAACACAGTCATAACTCAAAGGAGTGAAAATCAGGTAGAGATGCAAAACTTTGATTTGTACCTACGTATTTGAGTCTGCTAATTGTGCCCTCTGGGAGCTAAGGCTTTTGAAAACAGTGTTTCTTTATACATACATGAAACGCTTCTTGAATATTTCAAACATAGTCTTCATGTATAAAGTAAACATATGTTGATCAGTTATTTCTAGAATAATACGCCATCTGCTTTTTGACAACGCATTCCTCCGAGTGCAATGAGTAGTGATGGGGAAAAGTGCAAGAGCATTTTCTATGGAATTTTGTTCACTTTTCGACATTTTGTGCCATTTAGAATCTAGAAATATATATTAAAAAAAAGAGATTGTTTAATCCAGCCCACGACATGGAAAGCTCATCCCTGATCGTACTAGTCCTCGTTGCAGGAAACCCGAGCTGCACCAAAAACGGCCTTTTCCAGCTCTTCAGCAGGTGTGTAATGGAAAAACCTGCTCTTCTGCGCCCTGAGGGAAATGAGAATTTTCAGTGTTTGACAAGTTGAACCATTTTAACTTTGCTTCGGATTGATACGATGTCTGTTTTTAAAAAAATCTAATTATTCTGTGATAAAAAGACTGATTAAAATATAACTGCAAGAAATGTTGAAATGAAAACTCAGTTCAGACTGAAAAGAATCAGTATTTTAATTTTGCAGATGCTGACAATTGCCCTCTTCAATGTGAAATAACGACAAAACTATTTTGCCTCCGTAATACAATTTCTGTGCCGCTGAACCTGCATTTTTATGGAGCAAATAACTAAATGCAAAAATTTCCACTTAGCTCCGTGGGCAACGCCTCCAGGCTGCGGGGCATTTCGCCCCTTCGGCTTTTCGAGGCCCGTTCCCCGTCGCTCTGCGCTTCTCAGAGGCCTTTGCCTTGAAGCAGAGGCCACTTTCCCCGTGGGCGGGGGTGACGGCAGCCGCCGGGGCGGCTCTCGCTCTCCGGGGCCCAACGGCAGCATCCCAGGGCCCCGTCCCTCCTGCCCCGGGAACGGCGCCGGCCAAGACCTCAGCTAGCGAGAAAAAAAGCATAAATACAGATAAAATAAAAAACAATTATTTTACCCATCTGAACAATAAATTATGGTTCTGAAAGGTTTAGGTAAATAACCACTTTCGTGTTCTCTGGCCTGTTTCACCGACAAGCTGATGTCCTCCAAAGCAGCCAAGCACGTGTGATTTCAGAGCAGGCTGAACTCGGCAGATATAACACACCAGGTCTGAGCAGAAATAAAGCCCAGCACGGGGCTGGATCATGTTTCCCAGGTTGGGCTGTGGCCCAGGAGCTCGGGGGCACGCCGTCGCTGCTGGCGGGAGGACCCTGGCCCACGGAAGGACACAGGAGCATCGTCTCCAACAAGACACAGCTTCAGGCTTGTGCTTCCTCCACTTGGGGCTCGTTCTTTTTCAATAGGCTTCATGACAAATATAATGAAAACTGCTCAACTTTCATCAAAACAGGCTGTGGAAGGGTCTTCTCGTTTTTCAACAAACTGCAAAAAACTTTAGAAACACCCGAACGACACTCCCCATCCTGTCATCCTAAAGCCTCACGTGTGAACAAAGTAAGGAGGGTGCTGAACCTGGCGCGCACCGCATAAAACCTCGGGATAAAAGTGCTTTTCTCGTGTCGTACTCCCGCATAAAGCCTCGAAATAAAAGTGCTTTTCTCGTGTCATACCCCAGGATCTTCCAGCGTGAAAGGAACGGAGACAAATTGCTAGGAGCACCTCGCAGTCCTCGCTGCCGGGGAAAGGATGCATCTAACAGCACCGGGATGGGCTCCTGTGCTTCCTTCGCGGCCAGAATAGATCAAAATCAAGGCATCCAGAAAAGACCAAAATCAAGGCAGCGGATTCAGCTCTCCCCTGCTATCCACTGACCCGTCTCCAATCGAGCCGTGCTTGCTGGCCCCACGCATCAACTAAAAATCCCCCTTGGCAAGAGCGCGTTTTCTGTCTTGCGCGGGCTGCGTGAAAGCCTGCGTGGGATGGACAGGAGCGGCCAGAAAGCGCAGACCGTGACACCGTTTTGTGTCCTAGCTCACGGTTTTTGTGCTCAAGCTTTGGAGACTGGGCTTCTTGCAGCTCCTGGCCGCTCCGGATGCCCCGGCGGAGACACCGGCCCTGCCGCACCTTCCCACCGCTGAGCCGTGCCACGGGACGCTGCAAACGTGACGACGGGGCTGGCGTTACTCTTCCCTGGCATTATCCACCTGATCGTTGTCTACTCTGATCATTACTAACTTCTAAAGAAATGCATATTTCTTTCCATGGCTTTTGTTTTGTCACCCGTATTTGCCCTAACGCCTGTGGTTGAGCAAAAACATAAATTATTGCCCTCGCGCGGGCAGATCCTCTCTTCTTTCACCTTACCCTGTGTCGGAGAAAGCATATATATTTTATTTAAAGCACTGCACGCTTTCTCGTGCTTGTTTTTCTGCATTTTAACTGAAGGGGCTTGTTTTGGAAAGTATGTTCACGAACATCTCTGATCCACATTCACTAAGTCTCAGTTAAATCCACTAGATTGAACAATAAAACAAATAAAGCATCTGATGGGTGATATATGGTTAAAAATGTTTTTTCATCAGGTGACAGGAAAAAAGTTTACAGAATCAACAGTTCCATGCAAAATAACCAGCAGCCATTTCAAGTCGAGCAGAAAGGGGGAAAAGTACCGAGGAGCAGCAGCCATTTGCCTCTAGTTTCCATGGCGACCAGTCTCCGCGATCATCTTCTTGCAAAACTGATGATTCAAAATCATTGGAATACAAATCTGCAAACACAAAAGGTCAGAACACAAGTTTGGAAATGAAAAATTGGGCCGAGACTAGATTTAGTTTGCAGTTAGGGAACTGCGGAAAAGCACATTTTGATTGCAAACAGTCGCACGGCGAGGAGGTGACCAGGCGAGGCGTGCTTGGAGAACCGACGTAGTGTAGGTTTCCTACACAGGCACTTCACAAATGGGTATACGTACATGAATATGTGTTTGTTTTTGCAGGTCATGGTCGTTCTACGTGTTACTCTGTAAATGCGTATACATCATAATAGTTTCTCAGGCTAACCATAAATATTTCTGTGTATTTTTTGTACAATGAGCATCCATGACTACAAAACTTTGTGCTGTCACAATACTAAAAACCTAATAGACTAATTTCTAATACGCAGAGACCTATCTGAACCTTCGCATCCGACGGCACAGGCGCATCGCTAGGCGTTAGGCTCTGCAGCATCCCTTGCACAGGCCTAACAGGGGTCTCCTTCCCCGCCCAACCTGTTGTAATGGATCCATGGATTTTATCCCTTAGAGAAAGGAAGTTTTTGGACAAACGCAACCACACATTCCTTTTCTCACCTTTGACTGAGGTGGCCGGGTCAGAGCGTCAAAGCTGAAGTCACACTCCAAAACTCTGGCCCGCTTCTCCGTGCTGCGGCATGGCACGGGGCGCAGGCGGAGAGGCACAGAGCTGGCCGAACTCTCAGGTAAGCACCAACACATATCCCTGTTTTTCCACGTGCCAAGGTTTACAGATGCATTACATAAAGATGCTTGCAGCTGTGTGCCTTCGGGATGGAAAGTCTGTCGTTCTCTAAATGTTGAGACATCCAACACCAGGTAGATTTGTACACAAATAGCCTGCCCCAAAGAGGCGCCAGAGGAAGTTATTTATCTGAAAATACATGGCCATTTAGCAAATCTCCATTCAGGAGACATGAGTAGTTTATCCTGAGCCTGTCAACACTTCTAAGGATTAGACTTAGGTGTTTATCCATGTTTTATTTCTGGAATTCACTTCAGGAGCACACGCTCCGGGAGCCGTGCAGACTACTCGCCCAACCAAAAGCACTTCTCACGAGAGAAAGTTCTCAGCTTCAAATAAAAAACTCACCTAACCGGAGCGAGAAGCCCCGGAGCGCTGCTGTGATGGAGAGGTGGTGGGGTTCGGCCTGGGCAAGGCTGCAGGGAACGGAGCAAGCTTCCCGGGCCGCCCCGTGGCTGCAAACCTCCCCAGGGAAGGGCTGCTGAAGCGGCACCACAGCCCCTTTTCTTCAGAGCCCCAAGAACAGGCTAGTTAAACACAAGGACCTCTTGTTTGGACACTTTCTAGACCCGGTAAGAAATGGAGGCATCTTACCAGTGCTTAAACGCTCCTTGTGGGACTGAGCACCATTAACTCCCTGTTCAAAAAGGGAAATAAACCCCGGGCTGTGCCGAGCAAAGGCATGCTTTTTCCAGACTACTGAAGCAACGAGCATTTTGCTCAAGTATTATTTTAAATGCGAGCAGTCCCAGATGAAAGATGGTTCTTGCAAGAGCAGCCCTGTTCCGTTGGATATCTGCAGCCCCGACACAAAGTCAGGGATGCCCCAGGCAGGTCACGGTCTCTTTATTCAGGAGACATAAGCAATATTTCTCTCATCTCTTACTCGGTCTTTTGTGCTGGTCTAGAAGAAAGAAAGAAAAATAAAAGAACAGGGAAACGTGCAGCAACACATCTGTCCAGCTACACGGGAGTTCGCTCACCACGTCAAGTCACAAAAAGCCTCAACGCAGAAAGAGGCCACCACGCATGCTATTTATTCCTCCAACGACTACGAGGACAGCAGTGACCAGCCGACTCTGAAGGATGGAGACCAGAGGAAAGGAGCCATGCCGAAACCATGCCTGCACCAAACGGGACTTGCCATCGGCTCCCCAAGGCGGGCAGCACACACAAGAAAGAAAATACTCTGCCCAAGACAGACAAATTGGCCTCCAGCTGTGGGACAGCTGGATTTCTCCTAGAAGTTATGCAAGCCCCACCAGATACACTGCAGGAACGGGAAGAGCGGTGACCCGTGGAGGAGCGGGGCTCTGAGCCGTCGGGGTGCCGTGGGGCTGGGAGGGCTGCGAGCTCCTGAGCTAAAGCCACTTCAAGAAGTCTGAGCAACAGCAGCTAAATAACGCGACGTTCACGGCTACGCAGAATTACCAGGCAGGTCATTACGGTTCTCTTAAAATCCTCCTTCGGCGATGATAGCTGTACCTCCTGCCTCGCGCCTGCTAGCATCCTCCCCCGGAGGAATCTCCCCACAGAGGGGTGGGAGGAGGGTCAGCAGCCTGTTCTGAGAGTCTGCTAAAAAACTATGCTAAAAAAAAAGACCAAAAGGGAAAATCTGGAACAATCCTGCCCTGCAGAGCACAGGAAGAACCCGACCCACGGCACGGGCTCTTCTGGACACGCTTACACTGAGCATTTTGAAAATAGACCTAGGAGGTCCAAAACCCACCCCGGCGGGGTGGCAGCACCTCTCCTGGGGGGCACAACGGAGGGGGACGTGTCTGCCCCAGCGGCAGACGAGGCGCAGACCCACCGCGTAGAGGTGGCAGGAGGCTTCCAGACCATCGCACTGCCCCTTCCAACCCAGCTCCTCGCTGACCTTGAGCACAGCAGCCAGAAGGTCTTTTGTCTTCCAGTGCTCATAATGTGGCTTGAAATTGCTGCTGGAAAGAAATGTCACAGTTTTATTTCTTGGTAGAAACTTCTTGCTTTTGAAGGGTATTTTTATCTGAGAAGACAGCATCGTAGTGAACAGTAATATAGTCTTGTTCTTCCCCTCCCTCCTGGGCAAAAAAAGAAATGCAGCACCGTGAGTGACACCCAAAGCTCCTAGACGCTTTCCCGAGAAACTCCACGCCGTGCGCAGGGCATTGCAGCCCGGGGTCTGCAGCATCCCCCCGGGAAGGGGCCACACAGCCCTGATCCAGCCCTCTGCTTCCCGGGAAGCTCCAGGGTTGGGGGTTGAGCAGCCAACGGTGCGGGGAAGGGTGTTGGTTAAGCTGCGTGTCCGGACTCGCCAGGAGCAGTGCCTCCCAGTCTGGCTATAGCAAGAAGTGTAAATCATCCTGGTTGAGCCAAAGCAGGCTAAGAGGTAGAAGAGGAGGTATATTTGCACGTGGGATGGAGAATATAGCAATTTCCTGCTATTTGCCAGGAGCAATGTGAAGGTCTGCAAACCTGCCCCATCAGTATTAGCCCCAGCATGACGCCACGTTCATTCAGTCTGGGAGGCAAAGGGCTGTTTCAGGGCACCGATAATAACATCTCAAGATATCGTCCAGGTAGGTCTTGTTATAGAGCCCTTAGGATGCACGAGCATAGCTGTCTTCGCTGGAGAGGAAGCGTCCGTCACAGCACACCACGGTCCCACCTTAACCCTAGTCCATGGTGGGGACTGTCCTTGACCCAAGCCATGTGCGTGCATAGCTGACGGGTGGTGCTTGTGTGCCAGCAGTGAAGAAAAGTCAGCTTTTTTGTTACCCTTCTCTTGTTAAACACATCGAAAAGCTGCATGTGCCTATGACAACCTTCAACATACGATCAAGGCGTTATGGGGACCTTCCCTGGCCCCAGCCTGCCTCAGGAGGTGACGGGAACATCGGCAGCATCAGGGTACGCGGGAGGGAGGCAGGGCTACCCGTGTTCACCCATCACGCGCGTCCTCTCCAGGATAACGCACAGGCGGGACGCACGTGCCCTGCATCTCACAAATCACTGATTATGCCATTTTAATAGCTCTGCGGAGATTTGGGATGCAAATTCAGGTTGAGCGCAGATACGGTGCCAGGAGACCAAGAAGGTGCCAGCCAGAGATAATTTCCCACTCCAACACTCCTACACACGCTTCTGCGTTGTACACAGGGAGAAGCAAGGAAAAAAGCATCAACTCAAGAGATGGGGAGAGGGAGGTCAGCAGAGGTGGTTGTGCAGACTGGGGGTGGCACGGTGCACCAGAAGGTCCCGAGAGAGGTGACACTCAAGAAGCATCTGCTGGACTCTCACACCACCACCCAGCAGCTGGGACACGCCGGGAGACCACACACGTCAAAAGCAGCTAGGAAACAAGGCCAGGATTGGGCTTATGTTTTACAGGTGATAAATTCTTGTTTTCGAAGCTGAAAGTCTGGCCTTAAGCCTTGCTTAGTCGATTTTTATTTTACCCTCAAGCCTTTCCGCTGTTGCTGGGACAAGATGGATTGGAGTGACTGGAGAACATCTCCGCCTTGGAGCGCAAACCCATAGGAAAAGGTGAACGCAGGGCACCCGATGGGGATCCAGCCTAGAGACACGTCCAAGGGGTCAGACGTAAATCTCCGTGCGAGTCTCCCAGCTGCAATGCTTCTTCCTGCAGTGCACAGCGTCTCCGGTTTAAAAAAAAAGCATATTTGTTTCCCTCAAAATTAATATTAGACCTGCTACTAATATGTATACTCTTGTTGCAAATAAATACACATTTGCCACTTTTTATCAGCAAAAATGTTTTTCTCTTCTGCCTGGAATGAACGATGATGGCATGGGGGGTCTTTAGGGATCTCTTTTTCTGCTTTGTTCTTCTGCACCTTCCAGCTACATGAGAACAAGATGTAAAATCCAGCAACCAGGGATGTTGTGGGGAGCGGTGGTGCTCTCCCGAGGCTCGTCAGCCCATAAATCAACACGCACATCACACCCATGCATATATGCAGATTTTTCTGCCTGTGACAGACAGGATATCAGCACAGCCCACGGCAACATGCGGCATACGTGCAGGATACGCCAGGAAAAAAAGAAGAAAAAAGAGCAGCCTTGTGTGCACTGCAGATGTTGTGGAGGTGCATGAGATGTTCCGCACAGCAATGCTTCTAGCAGGAGGTACTGCAGAAAGCAATTTCTCTAGCAGGTGTAGGAGAGACACCTGCGGTTGGAAAATCCTCGGGCAGGGAAGTTGGGAAGCAAGGCATGGATAATATGTTTTCTGCTGATATATCTAAATCCATAAACTCTACAGAGCTAGCAAGTTTGGGGCCTGGCATTTATATGTGGAGTGTAACTCTGCGCTTGAGCCATAGAAGCTGGGGCTGAACCAGGCAAAGAAAACGGACATCGGTCTGCGATGGGGGCGATTTCAGACCGATTTCGGACACCTGTACAGTCCGTTCAGCGTTAAGGGCCGTGCGCCCTCGTGAAATTCAATAGCTTCTCTTTGAAGTGAAATGGGCACTTTTTTCAGCCGTTTCTGGCTGGATAACTTGCACAGAGGCCCATTTTGTGCAGGCAGGATAAGCACGTGCCCACATTAATGGATGTACACTTTTGCACCTACTAGGCTGTAAATACCAGAGAACTCTCCCAAAATTTTACCCCAGAGCTCGGTGACCACGGAGAAAAGCAGCGGCCATCGCTGGTGAACAACCCGCAGTCGTGTTGGGTGCTCTTGCAGGACGTCTATTAAAGAGGCCACAGCAGGAGTAGGAGCATTTAGAGTCCGTAACACAACTTGTTTGGCCATGAAACATACAGGAAAAGCCCAAAATTTGAAGACCATAAAATGACAAAATCAGGACAAAAAAATATTAGGGCTTGCAAGAGCAGGCAGAGTCAGTTTTAGGCTGAAAGACTGCACGCGTTACCCAGATGATGGTGTAAAGCACTAGGAACGCCTGAGAGAACATTGTGCTCCGTTTACCTGTTTCCAGGGCACGTAAACACACTTCTCTCTCCTCCACGCTACTGCGACTTTAAGCAATGGTGGCCTTTTGCATTTGCGTGTTTGGGAGGTGACAAATACCCGGGATGCTCCATCCTGCACAAAACCAGGCATTTCATACCCCAATCAGAGAGGAAAAATTTTGCAATACTTTTTTTTATTTTCGTAACCTAATTATTCACATATTTTTCCAGTTTCTCTGATGCTTCTATTGTGCTATTTCCCAGCAAGCTAAATGCATTTTCCCGTAATCTTCTCACTTTACGTCCTGTGCTGCTTGCGCCTCGGGCCAGGGCCAAGGCGAGAGGCACAACACGCAAACCACGCATTCTTAACATTTTCACATTTTAACATTTTGAAACGTTATAAACGTCTCTTTCGAACAATAATCTGGCAATAATTAGAAAAATATATTTTGCAGAGAGGACCGGAGGTCTGCTGCAGCCCTCTAGAACAAGGCTGTACCTCAAAACACCTTCAGCAAAATACGCACGTAACAGCTGCTCTTCCACGCTACAGCCCAAACCGTCCTGTGTTCTTGGGGAACCATGAGGCATTTTCTGGTGGAGAGCAGGAAATACATCTCCCGGAATCATTTCATGCAGGCCATGTAAAAAGCAATTCCTGGTCCTGTGTTCTTCTGAAACCGGCCCTTGATAGAGCAGCAAATGACAAAAAAAAAAGTGTTTGGAAGAACTCATTTTCATGCTCTGCAGACTCCAACCTTGTCTCCCAAAGCCAAGGTTGATGCGTCCCATGCCAAATTAAATCCGAGATGTATGCAGTAATGAAAAGGGTAGCATTCCATGAAAATCCCCACTTTTCGGTTAAAGAAGCTGCGCTTTATTAGAGATGCAAAAATTACAAAGTCAGTGTAACTTTGCAAGTGCAGCTCCTTCCCTGAGTGCTTGAGGACCACACCAGAAGGGACGAGAGTGCTCTAGTTTCGCACGGCTTGTTACCTGGATACTTTATTTAATAAAAAAAATGTTGCCCTGGCAAAAATAACATAAAACCATTCTTTTCTCAACAAGGATTTGTTATTTGCAAGCGAGGACATGGGCTGATGACAGGTTTGCATCACTGTACAGCGAAACTAGGTGTGAAGAGGAAAAAAGGAGCCGATTCAAAGTCGTTACAAGCTACACTAAGCTATAGAGGAGACTTAATCATGATTCCCCTTCAGAAGGGAAAACGATATTGGGAATCTGGAAGGCCCGAGATTTGCATCCGAGCCTGATGCACTTCCCCTTTCTCATCTTCCTTTCCTTAAATCTTTTATAGGAGTCATTAAAAAATGTTGAGCAGTATCATAGTCATAACGAATAAACTTATGCCCATTAACCACTGCCTGGAGCACAGCAGGAAATAGCATCGATAAATCAGCATCCCGGTGCAAAATAAACCTGCTTCCCATGACCGCCGCTCTTCCCACAGCCTGGACCGGGCAGCAGAGGTGATCTGCCCTCTCCAAAAACGCAACCTTCTCCCCCCGCGTGGTCCATCCCGCTGCTCATTGGCTCTTCCCCTGCCCCATCGCCGGGCGAGGAGCCAGCGCGCGGGGGGACCTGCACGCCGATGCCGCATGAGGCTTTCCCTGCCTTTTTAAATTTTTTTTGATTGAAATATTTCTGATGCCTGCTCAAACACCCCTTTGAGAGGGCTGATATTTATCTAGCATATTGAAAAATTATTTTAATTTTCACAAAATCTTTTTTTTTTCCCCTTTCCTCTGGCAGCCTGGCATAGATAACAAAACAATGAACAATTCTCATTCATTTCATGCGTTTCTAAACATCGTGGCAACCACTGTCAGAAAATTTAATCATGCTGCTTTCATAGCATTTGCTCTGCATATTTCCGCAGTCGGTCTGCGGAGCTGGGCCACGGCAGACACAGCTCGCCTAAAGACACGCTCAGAAGGTAGCCCAGTCCTTCAAAATCTGATGCTGAAAGGACCTGCAGAAAGAAAAGTATAAAAAGGGACGTTTATTGCGCCCTTCCTGAGCTCTTCCCTGCACTTAATTCCAAGCTTGCCGTGGTGCATAGCGTGGAGGCTGCTTTTCCTGCGTGCAGGGGGAAAGGGTAAGCGTAGCGCAAAAATTGCCCTTTGCTTGAAACACTTACCTCTAAACTAATTCCCTGGGCATCAGATGAGGAACCACCTCCCGGTTCACATATCTCAGCTCCGCTCACCTCGACTGAGCAGGTGACGGGCCCATCGGACGCTTGTAGGACCACGAGGGAGCCCAGCCGCGACGGCTTCCCCGGCCAGGGAACCAGCCGGGGGACCCCGGGCGCCTCTCCGCCGGGCGACTCGCTTGCGTTTGACGTTTCCTACTTCTCCGGCTCCATAAAATTTATTTCTGACTTGTTCGGTGTAAATCAAATTGCCTGAGACTTCTGCCTTCAGAATTACAAACGATCACATTAAAGCGCAAGATGCTGTTGGCCACAGCCCGTCTGAAAAATGTGATGTTGTGTAGTTCCTTCTTTATTTATTTCTGTTTTTAAACAGCGACTCCGTATATTTCCAAATTAAGTTGTTGTGCACGTTGGGCTAAGCACCGAGGCTCATACGGCATATTTGCACAACCTCGTGAGCTGGCTCTGCGTGCGCGGTGTCCGGGGGGACAGATGGGTGCAAAGACCAGGGCACGAGGTGCTCCCCGGGCACCCACCACCCCTCCCGGCACCGGGCACCCAAATCCCCTCCGAAAGCAGGTTTTAGGCAGGTGACTGATTTGCTATTAGATGTACAAGAAGCAATGATGCAATGATGGCAACCAGAGGTTGGCGAGCTCATGGGAACGGGACGGCGACCAGCACAGCATGGGATTGCAGCACTGCTGCTGCGCTCTGTAAACCCAGCCCAGCCTGTGGGTCCTGTCCAGGAGGGGGTCCCATCCAGGGGACAGTCCCACCCGGGAGGAGGTCCCATCCAGGAGAGGGTCCCGTCCATGAGAGGGTCCCATCCAGGAGGGGGTCCCATCCAGGAGATGGTCCCACCCGGAAGGAGGTCCCATCCAGGAGGAGGTCCCATCCAGGAGGGGGTCCCATCCAGGAGGGAGTCCCATCCAGGAGAGGGTCCCTTCCAGGAGGGGGTCCCATCCAGGAGAGGGTCCCATCAAGGAGGGGGTCCCATCCAGGAGGAGGTCCCATCCAGGAGGGGGTCCCATCCAGGAGGGGGTCCCATCCAGGAGAGGGTCCCTTCCAGGAGGGGATCCCATCCAGGAGGAGGTCCCATCCAGGAGGAGGTCCCATCCAGGAGGGGGTCCCGTCCAGGAGATGGTCCCATCCAGGAGCGGGTCCCATCCAGGAGGAGATCCCGCTCTCGTGGTGGGCTCGGTCTCGCCTCCCCACCAGCACCAGCTGCCTCCGCCGAGAGCCTTCCCCTCCCAGCTCCAGCGCTCGCACAGGCACGGGCTAAACCAGCCATAAACACGCTCCGCTCTCCCTAGCAAGGACCACGTTGCTCCACCTCCACTAGAAACACAAGTCTTACAGCAACAGCAAGTCGCAGCAGCCCAGTGAACAGAGACAACACGGTTTTGCTTCCTTTTTCTGCTTTTTCCCCCCAGCTGGCTGTTGCAAAAAGCTCAGCGCTGCAGAGCACAGCGGAAATCAAACGCACCGAGCTTGTCTGCCGAGACGCTCGTGTGGGTGCCAATCCGCTTCGTTACGGCAGAAGGCAATTTTCCTAATGACATTAGGATGCAATATGGGAAGTTTTCTTTAGATCGCCTCTCCACATGTGACCGCTCGGTTGGTGCTTTGGGGCATTTGCTGTAATATGTCGGTAGCGGTGGGGAATCAGCGCGTCGTGCTTGCGGGAGGCTCTGAGCAACGTCCTCCTGCAATGTCTTAAATAACATGCAATGTCTTAAATAAGGTGCAATGTCTTAAATAAGGTTTGCACCAGCAAAACCAGCTGGATAAAATGCGGTTGTGGCACCGCCTGAGTGAGTGGAGGGAAAAAACAAACTGCTGATGTCTTCCACCAGCATCATGTTTCGATCTTCTGCTCTTACCAATATATTCAAGTGAAAAAAAAGAGTTCCTGGAGTTGCTGACTCTGCCCATCGCGTGCTCAGTTTTTAGGACAGGCCACGAGGTGGAGGGAACATGCAGCAGACAGTTGGATTTGGGTATTTTTCCTAACGCGACATCGTCGCGTTAGGAAAAATACCCAAATCCAACTGTCCAGCCCAATTCTTGCACCTCCTGCTCCTCACCAGAATGCGGCACCTCTTTGAAAGCGTTCACCGAAAATTAAGCTTTGTGTGCAAGTTTTTTTAAAAAAGTGTGGTTTATGGATTTAATTAAAGCGCTACATATGAGACCTTGCTAATCCTGTTTGCGCTGCAACTGTATTAAAGTGCTAAAATCAATATATTTGAGTTTAAATATTTTATTATGGCAAGCTGTTAAATATTAATGATATAACAAGTAATCAGTGTCACCGTTTCTGTCTTTTCTGGAGGAAATTTAGAGGAAATTAGGAAAAAAAAAAAAAAGCCCTCTCTGCGGGGAACTGGCTGCGCGCGGATGCCCTGCGGCGCGAAACCCTGCTGCCCAGCTCCGGCGAGGCCGAGCGAGCCTGGTCGGACAGCAAAGGGGGTCCAGGGCAGGAGACACGCATGGGACCCCTGGGACATCCCGGCCCCGTACAGGACCTCCAGGACGTCCCGGCCCTATGCAGGACCCCTGGGACTTCCCAGCTCCATATGGGACCCCTGGGACATCCCGGCCCCACACGGGATCCCCGGGATGTCCCAGCCCATGCAGGACCCCTGGGACATCCTGGCCTCACATGGGACCCCCAGGACATCCTGGCCCCATACAGGACCCCTGGGACATCCCATCTCCATAGGGGACCCCTGGGACATCCCAGCTCCATACAGGACCTCCAGGACAACCTGGCCCCATACAGGACCCCTGGGACATCCCATCTCCATAGGGGACCCCTGGGACATCCTGGGCCCACATGGGACCCCCAGGACATCCTGGCCCCATACAGGACCCCTGGGACATCCCATCTCCATAGGGGACCCCTGGGACATCCCAGCTCCATATGGGACCCCTGGGACATCCCAGCTCCATGTGGGACCCTCAGGACATCCCAGCCCCATACAGGACCCCCGGGACATCCCAGCTCCATGCAGGACCCCCAGAACATCCTGGCCCCTTGCAGGATGGGGCACTTGTGTGGGGCCAGCCCTCCCCGTTGCCCTGCTCGCCTTGCTGTTGCCCCATTCGGGCCCCCCCGGCCCGGCTGCAGAGGGCAGGGGAAGCCACCACCGCCACAGCACCATGGACCCCTCCTGCCCGGGGCAGAGCCAGGGCCTCCTCCTGGAGGCATCTCCCCGGCTTCGGCGCTCGCTGAGGGCGAGGAAGAGCCTCGCGCTTGTGCCGTGCGGCGTGCAGAGCGCTCCTCCCGCGCCTGCAAAGCGGCGGCGAGTCCCAGCCTCGCAAACGCCTCTGCAAAAGCGCTTTAGGAGCACACGGCCACACGCAGCCCGGGGGACCTTCCCTGGCCTGGGGACACCCGTGGGCTGGCCACCTCCCTCCCTTCCCCGGCCCCAAACCCGGCTGCACCAGGAGCTCCCGCCGCCCCGGGCATCGCCGCCGCTCCGGCCCCGCACGCAGCCCCCGGCGCAGCGTGAGGATGATTTCCCATTAGCTCACTCCATTTCTCCGTTTCCTCTCGGCAACGAAGGGCGACGCGCGGGGATAAGGCCTGTCACCTTGAATTAAACCCCTCGACTGCTCCTCCGCCTGCCACGCGCTGCGTGCGGAGGGAAGGCGATATCCCGAGGAAGGGGGAGCGATCCGAGAGCGGGAGGAGGCGGAGAGCGGATGCTCCCGCGCTCCGCTGCATCGTCCCAGCCCTTCCCAGGATCTCTCTGCCAAGCCGGCACAAATCAGGCTTCGTGGCCCAAATATTTTTCGCATTTCTATGGTCTTCGGTTTTGTATCGGCTCCCAGGATTGATGATCGCACGGCTCCAGGGGTCCGGCGGGAGGGCTGTGCATCCCCCCAGCCCGGCTGAGCTGGCAGGAGCGGGGCACCGAGGCCCCTTCCCATTAGCTGAGCATCCAGCAGGTTTGGGACAGCTTTGGAAAACTCCGCTTTTAGTCAAGAAAAATCTCAGCAATTAAATCAATAGCTGCAATTCGCAGCAAAAAACGCCCTGGTGCGTGGGCAGGCGCCGGGGGGAGCGAGCCGAGGGCCGTCGGGTGCTGCCGCGGGGCGGGGGGGGCTGCTGAGCGGGGAAGCGCTGCGCTTTTGGGGACCCCCTGGGCCGCCCCGGGCCGTGGCACAGGGCGAAGGAACCTGGGCCGTTTCCCAGCCCGTCCGTAAGGACCGAGGGACTGTGGCTCACTCGTGGACGGAGGCGGTGGCACGGCCCCGTCCCCCCCCTCGCGCTCTGCCACCGTTCATGTTTTCCGTGCTCGTCACAGCTGCCGGGACGCGCTGCCTCCCGCTCGCTCCCGTGGCCCGGGCCCTTCCCTCCCGAATGCTAATATTTGGCCGCGCGCATTATTCATCGTATCAAAGGCAGGACAAGTGTTTTAAATGCTACAGTGATTCACGGTAATTGCAGAAACTCTTGCAAAAATCCGTTCTCTTCCCCTCTTCCGCCACCCTTGCGATGCCTGCATGGAAATACCAACTCGTCGGCGACTGAGATGACAGGGACGTGCCCGAACCGTGATGGGGACGTGCCCCAGCCGTGATGGGGACGTGCCCGAAACCCACCATGAGCGGAAAGCACATGCTAAAAGCACCGCGTCCCGCTCGGCGCAGAGCAGCTCCCGTGCACCGGCAAAGCCGGGGACTGCCTGAACCAAATTGGTCTACTCCGAGCCCAGGAGCCTTTGGGAAATCCAGGCTACATTTTTTAAGCCATTACAGTCTCCAGCTCTCCAAATTAAGCTGTGCAAGCGAGGACGGCGTTTTCTCATTTAGGGCAATTGGGGGTTTAAAACAAACAAGGCAGAGGAAACCGTGAGCAGGTTTTTTGTGCACGGGCGATGCCCAGGCTCTGCCTCGGCGTCGTGGGGGCCCCCCGGCCCCCCCCGGCCGGCACCCGCTGTCCCTGCGCGAGCCGACACTGACATCCAGTGCCCGAGCAGCCCCACTACAGACGCGGCGCGGCCGGAGCATCCCTATCGCCGCCGCGATGAGCCCTGAGCTACACTGATTTGATCCAGGCATCTGGGGCCGATTCCAGCAAAGAGGGACGTGGCAACCCTGGCTATGCACAGTGCCAACACACACACAGAGAATAAAGCTGCAAATGCAAAAAAAAAATACAAAAAAACAAGAAAATTATTATTATGCAGCTGCCGGCAGGGCAGGGGCAGGAGCTGGGGCACAAACCGCGGTGTTGGCTTGTCTTCCGTCGCCAGGACTTGGCTGCGAGGAGCTGCAGCGAGGAGCCCCGTATTGCCCCTCCTGCAAGACGCTGCATCTGCTTTGCTGGCCGAGCGGCACGGAAAGGGTCGCGGGCAGTTTCTGCACTACACGATCTCCTTTGGAGACTTGGCTTCCACCTTCCTCCTCGCTCTCAGCTCGCAGTCAGTCATTCAGGCTCCAGCTCATCGCAATGGTTGAAAAACAGCAGTCTTCTGCTGACTGCACAAGGCACCCAATCGATGCTTGCTGCTGGGGAGCTTTCTTCCATTTTTACTCGGCAGAAATCGGATAGTTTCTCTAGCCAAGTCACAGCAAAACTCTCTGCTTACGGGAAAGCTTGTGCCTGATACCGCATTATTTCCACGTATCGCTGACTTTCCAGCAATATTTGCCTGCTTGATACGTGCGTTAGCGCAACGCAGCCTCGGCCGGGCGGCTCCTTCGCTGTGCTTCGGCCTGTCATCTGCAGCGGAGAAGAGAGAGTGGAAACAGTGATTTCAAAAATTATTTGGAGTGCTGCCGCATCACAAATTGACCTAAAATTATACCGCCTGCACCGGGCTTGCGAGGAGACTGTGCTGATTCCTGGTTTAAAATTCACTCAGATTGAAGCTCCTGGGGAGTTTTGATGTTTCGGAGTGCACGTGGCAAAGGGGCGACTCTCAACGCTTGACGTCGGACGCCCGAATCCCATCACCTTCTCGGCAACGCGGACAGCGGGGCCTGATCATGGCTTGTTCCCGGGAGCAGCCTGGAGGCACCGGGGCTCCTGAAACGGTGTCTCTGCCCCGGGGCCGTTCGAGCATTACGTGCACAGAAAGTGGGAAAAGATCTATTCCAGTTGTGTTTTACCCGGTTACATTAACGAGACTGGTGAAATGCAGCGGTAGCATGAAAGCAGACTCCAGTTTGATGTGTTTTTGGTAAAAAGGCTGTTACCAGAGGGAACTTCAATATAACGCACGTCACTATAAACTTCTGCACTGTCAGTTTTTTATCAGCATTTATCGTATTGGCTAATATTGTGCAAACCTCCTGTTTCTGACCCTGTGTGCTGCTTCTTGGCTTCAATTTAAGACGACGCGCTTGCTGCGCCGGGCGCCCTCCCTGCGCTTTGCACAGCCTCCAGGGCCGTGGAGACCCGGCTCGCGTCCCCGTGGGGATGTGACAAACCGGACAAACCAGCGCAGTGGGGACTAAAGCTACGTTGCACACGTTTTTCTGCAGATTCTGCCTTTCCTGGGTGCGGCTCCCGCTTAGCATCCCGCAGCGGGGCTGCCGACCGGCCCAGCATTTCCTCCGTAATCCGTCGCAGTCCGTAACAAAACTTGCCGTGCGCGGCGGCATCGGCACTGTCGGGACACACGGGGCCCCCGAGACCAGCCGGCTGCTTTAAGTGATTTATGCAGCGCTGGGAGCGACGCGAAGGGGAAAACACTGTGCAACAAGGCAGGCGGGGAGGAGGGAGACGGGCAGCGAGGAACCAAAGACGGAGTCAGTTTTGTGGCCGGTTAGATAGATGCTTATTTGCACCGTTCTCCCCTCGCGTGTCCCAGTTCCTGCCCACCCAAGAGCCGGGAGCGGACACGGCGCTGGCTCTGCCCGCGGCGAGCAGCACGGAGGGCGGCAGCCCCGGGCGATGCCTCTCCCGAAGACCCACCACCTCGGCGGGGCCGATCCCAACTGCAGCGCGGCCGGGGGAAAAGCAGCAGCGGCAGCTTCCAGCCAAACCCGTGCGGAAGAGAAGTTGCTTGCTGCCATCTTGAGGTCAAACCACCCCAACGGCGCCAGGCGCTCCCAAACCGCAGCCTTCGCCGGGAAGAGGGTCCCTGCAGCCCGCTCTGCCCAGGCGCCCGCGTGTCCAGCCGGACGGGGCCGCGGAGGAACCGCCCGGGACGGATGCTCCCCACGCCGGGCGGGCGCCGGGGCCGAGCGCCCAGATCCCCGCGCCGCTGCTGTTGGCACGGGCTCCTCTTCTGAATAAAGGATTAACGCACATTTCGTGTGTCTCTTTGAGGAATCTGTTCCAGGAGAGCTGTTTTTCCGGGCTGAAGGATTAGCTACTAGACAGGGCTGCTTGCCCCCCGCCCCCCGCTTTGCTCTCCCACGCCAACCACCAAGAGCTGCCACTGCAGATGCCCGCGGGGGAAGGACAGCGGATCCGGCATTGCCCGGGCTTTTTCCCTCGCCGCAAACTGTTTCTGGTTTTGGCTGGTGTTCTCTTAAGCGTTTCTGTTGTCTCTTCCTCCGGGGAGCAGCCCCCCTGTTTCCCAGACCGTGATGCTGGGTCCCCTCCCCAGACCCCAACGCCGGCTGCGGCTGTAGGACATTTCTGCTCACTGTTGCTCTAGTCACACCCGTGACAACACCAGAAATCAACCTGTTCCAACTGCGCCTCGCCGTAACGTTCACTTATGCTCAGCCTCTCTCCTGCTGCTGCCGCGGTCATCGGCAATCTTCCGCCGGTTTCCAGGAGAGCGAGATGCACCAGGACTCCCAGTTTCTTCCTCGTGGTCCCCCCGCTCCCTGCAGCAGCACTGCGGTTGGTGGATGCAGACTACCATATTTCCTTTAGCATACATAGGGACCTTAAAATATACAAATTTATAGGGCAGCATTTGATCTTTTCATACCGCACTGTTCAGGCATGGAGGCAAGGAGGGAGGAATTCTGCCGTGCAAACCCAGGTCCACATCGAAATTAAATACCTGGCGCATCCTACCACTTGTAATGGGCTGAACAACTGCTCCGGAGCCTGCAGGCTTCAGGACTAAAACAAGTATCCGAATTCGCAGCTCAGAGCTATTGGCATTTGAATTTTGGCTCCAATTAAATAAAGCACTCAAGCATGCACTTAACTCCAACTCAGGAGTAACGCCGCCGTCCTTCAGCAAGGCAACACCATTTCTGTGCTTCACAATGCACACGAGCTGAATTTCCCATAGCACAATTTAAGAACACAACCCGTTGTGTGCATGTCTGTGTGTGAGAGGGAAAAGAAATGTTTTTTTCTCTCTCGTACTGAACCAAAAGGCACTATCTATTTCCCTTCTGGTTAAATGCTGCTCTATATATTCTGAGAAACCAAGTTGTGAAAACGGAGTACTTCCCTTTCCCCTTTCCCCCTCCCCACCCTCGCTGCCCCTCCCACTAGCTCTGGTAGCTGTCACTAGCTATAAGACCTCCTCGCCCCACCGTGTGTCAACGCTGGGAACAAGCCAGCGAGGAACTGTGCCACCTCCAACGCTCAGGCACCGACTTCTTGTCAGCCCGCCGGGTCAAGCGCGTCGGAGAGCAGAGGACAGCAGCGCACGGAGTCCAGCTGCAAGGATTTCACCCGTGGCCTGGGACCGTGTGCGTTGTGTGCACGCACCTGCACTCACAAAGGTCGTCAGCGTGAAGCAGGGAATTGCGGTGTAAACGCGGCAAGTTAGTCAAAACAGTCATTCACAGTAAAATGAAAAATATCAGAACCACGATGATATGATAACGTCTTATCAGAACGATCATTGAAAGCAAAAATGGCACCTTTGTACTTTATCCCCACACGCTGCAAAAGCACGGATCGAGGAGCAGCCGATGCCAGGCGTTTAATGTCCCACCCCTCGCTGTCACGCAGAGGAGGGTCAGAGAAGCAGCGACTGTCGCTCTTGCTTGGCTGTCGTTAGTCTCCCAAGGCATCAGCGCAAGAAGGGGCGTTCAGATGAGCCTTCAAGCTGAGAAAAGATGCTTTTGCTTCGGGGGGGAGAGTAGCTGAAGCTCCAGCTGCCTGGTCCCTTCGGCCTGGCATAGCCCGTGCCTCCCCGCCGCCCTCTGCTCCCCTCCCGCCGCCGCCGCCGCTGCGAAGCTGTCCAGCGTCCCGGGCAGAACCCTGGGGCCCAGGCAGGGCCCGGTGCGGGGGTCTGCGGCCGGTGGGATCCACCCCCCGCATGGGCAATGCCTCCCGAGGAATGTCGCTCTACGACCCGGTCCGAAAACGCATTTAGGAACGTAAATTGCAAGTAAGGCAGAAATGAGCTACCAAAATCCCTGTGAACAAGCCACAAACGCCAAGAAGCCCCGGCACTATGTTTTCTTCGTGACACAGGTGCCCAAAATCCTGCTATCATCCAAATTCCTCCAGGCTGAGCCGAGCATCCGGGACCGTCTCGTGGCTGGGCGCTCGGGGGTCCAGGCCTCGGGGACGCTGCTGTGGCAGCGTGTGGCACAGCCGGCAGCACCGTCCAATGCTTTAATGCAAAACTCCAGCAAATTGAGTTTGCGGAGTCTTTGAAAAAACAGCATCGCCAGCCATTTCCGACAAAGCCCGGGAATCTGCAGGCAGGGCCTGTAGCAGAGCGTGCTGGGAAGGCACGGCGGTTCGGCGGCCTGCAGACCCGGGTGGTGCCGCGGGAGCGATGCCGCGATGCCGCGATGCCGCGGCTCAAGGTCTGCAGAGCCGCTGGCAGAAAGGGGTCACGCAAGGCACGTGCAGCGCCCGGCATCGCAGGGTGAGTTTAGTCACACCTTTTGAGTTCGCCGATATAGATGTAACGACCAAAAGCACAACAGACACTTTAAGGGGAGACTCCACCAAGGTGGGGAGGCACCTAAAGAGATTTGTGTTTTCTAAATCAGCAAGGAAACATTTTTGTACAGCTCAGTAAAGACAGCAACAATTGCCGCCAGAGCTGCTGCAGTTTATGCGAAAGTTCTCGGTTGCTCATGGGAGACTGTCAAATGTTACATTCAAAAGAAATGATCCATAAAAAGAAAAATCTAGGTTTGCTCCTGAAATGCTTTTTGTTAGCAGGAAATGTGCAAGTACAGAAAAGGCCAAGGTGGCTTCCCTGGATGAGCAGAACGTGGTAAAAGGGGGTCAGCCCTCCCCGGTGTGAGCGAAGGTCTGGAGTACGTCTGCATCTGCTCGTGGCATCAGAGGAGCCGCAGGCCACCCGGGACAGCCCGGGGGCAGATCTGCTCTCCAGGGCTTGGCTACGGCCACAGCCGACGGGAGAGGCGGCAAGGCAAACGGCCCGGCTTTCCGAGATGTAGTCGTATTGGAAGGACACTTCTCTGCAGGGCAAAGGAGCCTGTGAGGCTTTGCCGAAATGAACATTTTTTTTTCTCAGTGACCGCTGATTCCTTCACACGATGGAAATCCGAAGCACTTCTGATCAATGTTCATTATAACACAGTCGAAAGGAGAGTAATTCATTGCTGCTTCGATTATTGTTAAGGTAGCAATGAAATTGCCCACGGAATATTTGTATTTTCAAGTACTCTGTGTAATCACAAGCTTTGAATTTTGTCAATATCCTGTTATTTGCAGTTGATAATGTTAATTATAGAAAACCCTACTCTCTCTACCGGTCACTGGAAAATGAATGTGTGCTTCCAGCTTACGTTCAATATGAAGATTGTGTGATAAAGTTTCCAATCATTTTTCTCTTTTGCCAAAGGCAGTTCAGAATTACAGAAACGCTGGGAAATCCTCAGGCAAGGTGGTTCCTAGGTGGTGCAGCTGACGGGATCAGCTTTCTAGCTCTGAAGGATTACATTTCAGAGTCAGCAAGACATCACCTTTGCAATTCTTTAATTCTGACAAAGTTTGAGGTGATGGAAAGACACTCTGATGACTGTATGCTGCACAACAGTTGGCTGCAAGGCTGCTGTCAGCAGCAGGATTTCAGCTTCCATGAGACCCTCTTTGAGGACAGCAACTGCTTGGAAGAGGTGGGATCCACCCGAAAAAGAGGGGCAAAAGCATCTTTGCCAGCAAGCTGGCCAGCGTGGTGAGGAGGGCTTTAAACTAGGCATGACGGGGGAGGGAGAGGGCAACCACGGATCAAGGAGGGACGTGGTGGACGGGACTGGCCACCAAATGCTTTGGGGTGATGTAAACAGAACGGACCTCTTCATCCACAAAACAGGGCTGAGGTGGCATCGCCCCAGGCGTATGTATGAACATAAACAAGGACGTGCCTACGGACCACACTACGGGAAAGCTCTCGTGCCGTTTCCAGGAAGCCAGCGCGTGGGGAGCCTCTCCGAAGTGCCTGTGCACCAACGAATGCCGCAGGGCAACGGGAGAAGATGGGAATCCCTGTGCAGCCACAGGGCTACGATCTCGCTGGGATCACGGAGATACGGTGGGCTAGCTCACACGACCGGAGTGCCGCGATGGAGGGATGCAGGCTCCCAAGGAAGGACGGCCAGGAAGGCGAGGAGGGGAGTCACCCCTGATGGGAGAGAGCAGTGGGAATGCGTGGAGCTCTGCCGGGGACGGGCAAAGGGCCAGCGGAGAGCGAATGGGTCGGGGTCACCAGGGGGACCAAGGTGAGTGACACTGTGGTGGGTGTCTGCTGTAGACCACCATCAGGAAGGAGTACAACTGCAGACAACTGGAAAAAGCCTCGTGTTCACAGGCCCTGGTCCTCCTGGGGAACTTCAGCCACCTGATACCTGCTGGAGGGACAACGCAGCAGGGCACAAGCAATCCAGCTGCACTGGCAACAGCTTTCTGACACAGCTGATCAAGGAGCTGACAAGAAGAGACACTCCTCTGGACTTCACGCTTATACACAAGGTGTGGCAGGTCAGGGATGTGAAAGCTGGGGGAAGTCTTGGCTGCTGGGACCACGAGATGGTGAAGTGCAGGATCCTGCGAGGAAGGAGCAGGGCGAAAAGCAAGATCACAGCCCTGGACTTCAGGAGAGCAGACTTCAGCCTCTTCAGGGACCTGCTTGGAAGAAGCTCATGGGATACAGCCCTGGAGGGAAGAGAGGTCCAGGAGAGCTGGCTGATGCTCAAGGATCGCCTCCTCCAAGCCCAAGACTGGTCCATCCCAACAAGCAGGAAATCAAGCAGAGGTGGCAGGAGGCTGCATGGATGAACAAGGAGCTCCTGACTGAACTCAAACATGAAAAGGAAGCGTACAGGAGATGCAAGCAGGGACAGGTGACCCAGGAGGAATATAGGGACACTGTCCGAGCGTGTGTGAACAGGATTGGGTCTAGGAGAGCTAAAGCCCATCTGGTCCTGCGAATGCCGAGCTGGGGAAGTGTAATCAGTGTGCCCCAAGCTGGAAGAAGCAAGATTGTGCTTTTCTGACAAAATCACAGCTGTGCTGAAGTCTGAAAGCATCTTTGTAGGAAACACATTTTTAAATTTCAGCTAGAACTGGTTTTCCTAGCAATCCTACGGGAATTGCATGCATGAGGCCCACGTGATCTACAGCGTGCAAGAGAGCCCCAAAGTCCTCGGCTGCAGTGCTGGACGCAAACGCAGTGCGAGGGTCCGGGGTGCGGAGGGCTTTGGCACTGACCTCGCTGGCGGTGGCATCCCTGTCCGTGACAGCAGTGCCAGCTCGTGACCGACTGGTCGGGGATGAGCGGGGAGCCAGGTGCCAGCGGTGCCGCAGGCAGCTCCCAGCCATCCACCCGCTCGCGGTGTGCCTGAAACGCAGACAGAAGTCAGGAGCCGCTTCTGTACAGCGTCTGCCACTTTCGCAGCACTGCTGCAGCACGCGTGCGACCGCCCAGCGTAAACCGGGAAGTAGCAGTAAATAGCACTTTAGTACTTCCCAAATGGGAGACTGTGAAATATCAGGGAAGGGAAATTAGGAAGGCAACTCTTCAAAAGAAAACTTAAAATTCTCATTTTCTCCTTCTACAAACATGATCTGTTGGTATCTTGAAAGTGAGGATGATATTGAAGGCAGTTTTGGGGAAATAGCATAATGAGTGCTGTCTGCATATAGGTGGGAAAGATGAAGATACTTAAGACTAAATATTTTGAGAAGTGTTTGAAAAAAAACTGGTGGAGGAGGAGGAATTAAATATTTTGCATTTAGAACAGCTGGTTTACTTCAAGAGTCATTGTGCAGACTGAGGAATCAAGTGGGGAGTCCCGATAACTGTATTCCTGGAACTACAGAGCTAACACCTCCCCACCTTGGTGCTAATTTTATCCGATTTTTTTTTAATTTTGAGGAAACACATCCTTAGAATAACTCCAAATAAATATTCTCAATATACAATGTACAGCTCATTACTCGGTATGCAGGTGGTTACTGCTGCACACAGGCTGGGTCGGCACACCAGCCAAGAGTGATGCCGTGTTTGTAGCTGGTGAGTCCCCTCCGCTCAGGATTTACATATTTTTAATCTGTGAAAGAACTGTTTCACTAATCTCTATTTGAGGTAAGAATTTAGAAGATAGTAAACTAAAGCTTTGATCTGCAACATGTTATAGATTAGGGATTTTTAGAAATTGTTTAACTATAAATTCCTTTCCTGCCCCTTTTGTTGGAGTGAGGTATACACTAGTAAAAAAACAGGTATTACAGGAGTATGACACTTAATGCTTTTTAAATAGTTCTGTAACAAAATTATCTGCTTTTAGAAATGCAGTATTTTTGTCGCAGGTAAGGAGTGGGCATTGCCCTAAAACACTCCTGGCATTGCTGCAAGAGTCAAAAATCCAGGGGTGTCAGTGATTTCTAAATGTTTTACCCTGACCTGAGGCAGTCTGTGGACTGGGCAAGAAACCCTAACTAAAAAAATACAGGGATCGGCATTCAGAATGGGAATGTGGATTTGGGAAGTTTCTCTCCTATTATGATGGGACTTTATTTCTTCAGCAACCAAAATGCATACTAGAATAACTCTGATTTTGATACCAAAGCATCTGTTCTGTAAAATCTTTGATGTCAGAGTTGTCTATAGGCATCACAGAAGCCTGGGCAGGGAATGTAATAGAAATATTTCTGAATTAGACTGGTTGGTAGGTTCAATAAAGGAGTGAGATCAGAAATCCATGGAAAATAAAGACTAGCAAAATCTGTCATGTTATTCAGTCCTTTCTTTTGCTGGTAAAGGTATTTCTGTTACAAAGCATTAAAACATTTGAAATCTTTGGATTTTTTTTAAATATGTTGTGAACAAACTTTTAGAATTATGACAAACAGCAAATATAAAAGGAAATCTGAAGGTGGGTTGACAGAAACAGTGACTACATGAACCTTTTCTTCAGCTAGCATAGGACTTTTTGTCATCTTGTCCTTGTTTGTGACTTTTTCCATCACTGGATACCTGCACTGTACATTCACGCTATTCATATCACTTTCTTTTTACTTTTAGGTATTTACTGGAAGGTGCCATGCTCTTCAGTGAAGACCACCACTGTTCTGTAGCTGTCTAAATCAATGGTTAGTGGATGTGCTATGATGTCCTCAGAAATGTCAACTTAGATTTTTCAAATAAATCACCAGAACTTTTTGTTTTGCTCATCTTCAGTTTATATTAGATAGCAGGGAAATAATTGACATAATTAGACTAATTAAAAAATTACCATGTTCTTTTCACCACTGCCCAGGCTGGCCATCAAGTTCTGTGCTTTAAGTGTACTTGGTATCCAAGTTAAAGAGTAGGACTACAGAACTGCAGCAGTGTATAGTAACAGCCTTCAGGCTCAGTCCCAGCTTTCCCTAAGTGCTTGATGTGTGATTTAAGTGTTCCATTAGTACAGTCACTGTAACCTCGCCAAGAAAATCACCTAAGTATGTTTCTTTTTTGCCAGTTTCAGTATGACTGAAACTGTAAGGCAGTGTTTTCTAGCTGAAGCTCATGGATTACATGATTACTCATGTTTTATTGACAGCATAGCTGAGCATTTATGAGAGATGGTGGTCCAGTGCTGACCTGAGTGTCCTGTGCTAGAGACCAGAAGTAGGACTTGGGTTCACTTAACCTAGTGAAAGGGAAGGCTTGACTTAACAAGACTTCTACCACCAGTGCTGGTGATGAACTGAACTCTGCCTGCTGCTCCGCCATCTGTTCTGAAATAGGAAAGGGGACTACTTGTATGTAGCCATCTGAAATAGGTCTCTTTGTATGCTAACACTTACAGCCCTGAGCAAGAAAGCAAGTTCAACACACTAATCTCTGAACAGTGTGAAAATTTAGACACTTCTGCCTGTATTTAGATGAAGCCAGCAAAAAAATAATTTGACCTCAGGATTGTCAAGCCTTAAATTTCTTTTCCATTACTGGAGAGAGGGGGGAAGTGTTACAAGAATAAATGTCAATGCTTGAGTCAGTTTGCTTGCTGAGATTTTTGTGTCAAGTTGCTTTTTGCTCTAACTCTAGTTGGAGGCAGTCGGTTAACTCCTTGCTGGTTGGCACTGTACTTTACTATGTTGTCTGCAGCAGCACTGCTGCAGGGAGTATCAAAGCTAGCTTTAAGTTCCTGTATAGCCAGCCTAACACTTCTTTCTGGCTCAGAAATACCTCACCTGTTGGTACTTACATAAACTATCACCCTAAGTGAGATTATCACCTGAAACACACACATGAAGAATTTTAGCCCAAGTAATACCCTTTGACCCTGAACAGGTCATGTTTCTGCAAAGTCACTGAGCAATGCTAGGTCTTCACCGGGGAGAAGAGTTTGCACGGTGGCTTTCCAGAGCATGGTCTCTGGCCAAGGAAAGTGGGAACGAACACGGTTTGGTGCTGCTGTGAGGGTTACTCCTTCCTGAGGGAGCCAACACAGCTACAGGGACAGATGGAAAACGCCCAACCACACAGTGAAACCCTCTTCCAAGGGAGCCTCTGCTGCCAGTAGGGCTAAGGCCTGTCGAGTGCTTACTGGTGTCAGGGTCTTCCAACCAGTTCAGCCCTCCCACCAAGGGTGAGCATCCTCCTGCTCTGCCTTCCTGCAGCTTCAGCTGTCCAGCTTGCAGTGCTGCGGGTATCGCTGCTTTTGAAGAACAACTCAAAGAAATTACTGTGTTAGAAAGAAATTAAAGCTACAGTATATTTATATTCACCATCCAGCAAAAGTGTAAAAATAAGTTTTTCCCCCAGGTTTATTTACTAAATTATTTCACATTCAATGAAATATTGTTACAACAATAATTACAGGGCGTTATCACAATAGCAAACACATTGAGAACACTAGTAAAGAACAAGAATGCAAGTTACAGTTATTCTCCTGTTGAACTCAAATGCCACTTTTGTAAACAGTAACAAAACCAGAACACTGCTGCTAAAAAAGATGTACACATAAAAACACTCTAAGTACACAAAACTACATACATCATTTTATACTCCCAACCAAAGCACTCTGGTCAAGTCCGAGTACAATTTGGTATTCTCTGTACAATTATTAAATCCTGCTAAAAATTATAGTTATCCTCGGGTTTAAAATACAGCACAGCGCATAAGGCAAAAAATAGGAATTATCATCCAGTTCTTTGAGTTGCAGTTAAATACCAAGAATTTAAGGCAAGCTTGGACATTTTGCATTGTTTCATATAATGAATGGGAACTTACAGATGGCAAATTCACAAAAGTAACATTTAAGCTATCTCGCAGTAAAAGTTAACTGTTTATAACGTGTACTGGACACATTTGCCCCTTTAGAAATTCCAGCTAGACTTTCTGAAAGAAAAGCATTCCTAATAGGAGACTTCAGGAAGCTTACACATGAGTATCTTACCTGAAAAAAAGCAGAAATCCAGGAACTATATGTACACATATAAACTCATACTCATTTTAAAGTGCTTTACAAATAATTTTGAGTGACTAAGAAATAGAACTGGATGATAATTTATAGTTGTATGACATCTTATTTGAAGATCCTTAATTTTTAAACTGCAAGACAGACATCAGAGTATTGTACTTTAAATGCTGATTTAAACTGATTGTTGTGTCTGATCTTCCTATAACCAAGCACTTCAGTGAAGAGGACAGCAAGCACCCAGAACAGAAAATAAAGGTGGCGTGATTTTAAGTGACATGATCCCTAAAGTTGATACACTAACAGTTCATCTGAACACAGCAGTATTCTTCATTAGCTATTCTTCCAATTCTTAACACCAATCCTGCTTACTAAAAACTTGTTTATGTGCCTATCTTAAATTTAGCAATACCACATCACACAAATCTGGTCAATCTCCATAGCCTAATTTAACATTGCTACTGCCTAGCTACAGGGAGTAAAATATTTTGCACTTTTAAAGTGTGTTCAGCTCCATAAATGCAAGATGTTTATACGGTATTGAATAACCATCAATACACATCTGAGCAAAGCATTTTTTGTATTGCTGATGCTAAAGTGATTTCTGTATCTTGTCCCGCTTTGTACATACCGAGAACTGTTTACTGATGCTTCCAATTAAAACGTGTATATGAGCATCTTCATTCATGGACTCCCATTGCAGTTAAACAGTATGCACTGAGCGGCAAGGAAAGCCTCCTACCACTTAAAGGCATAAACTTGTCTTTTAAGTAAGGAACTTTTTTTTTTTTTTTAAATGAGTTTGTTAAGCATCTTTATTACCCGGTGTATATTGGGAAAGATGATAATCAATGGCATCTCTGTGAAACTGCAAGTGAAAAGGAAAACAGCACATGTAAACATTCAATGTGCGCATTTACCTGAACAGAAATGAGAAGGTGATCTACAAAACAGACCAAACCAGTTTCATTAGAGGCCAACTCCAGAACCGCTCCCCTCCCCTCTCCTCCCCACACACAAACATGCAACATACAAAAATGCAGCTACTTGTGTCCTATCAACAGATTTACTGGAATAATTAAATTATGCTATTATTGCTATATAACTAGAATCCTTAGTGGGTCAAATAAACAGCACAAAGATGCTGAATTTGTTAATTTTATTTGCTTTTACAGTCCTGCTTCATTCTACCAAATTTGAAGAATATGTGCAGGTTTTTATATAGTTTGTGCAAACGTCTGTTACCTGTGAATAATGTTTTATGGTGAAAACACCCTTGTCTCCTTCACTGTTTAAAATCTGAATGTTAGCTTATGGAAGAACAAGGAAAACTACTGTTTGCCTGGCTGCAATTAGTTTTGCAGGAACTTAGAATAAATAAAGTACACTCAGAAAACCTCCACTTAGCATACTTATAAAGAAATGGCTTTTAAAGCAACTATTTTGAATATTATTGCACCTTCAAAAATAATACTATATGGGTTTGAAAAACAAGGGGAAACAAACATTAATTTAACATGTTAAAACAAGAGGAAAATAACTCTGGAGGCGGAAAATTTCTTAAGTACCAGGTCTGGCAATACACGTACAGACATCAAAACAGAAATTCAAGAGAATCGTGATTCCTAGTTAAAATCAGAAGACAAAACAAAAACATGCTAAATTAGCTAGAATTAATACTTACTTAATCACATATTTTTAATAATGGTTATAACCCACAGCATCACTTTCTATGTATCCGCCCAAATTGTCACTAAGTTTAGGGCTATCGCTAAGACACATCTCTTCAGGTTCTGGTTAATCACAGGAACCAGCCTTCAGCACTCCCTCACGCAGGATACACGCTTAGATAAGTCACTACGTCCCGTGCTTTTCACTCATCGCAGCTTATGTCAAAGGCAAGACCGTCTAAAGAACCAGAGAAGGGCTCTTGCTATTCGCTCCATACTCATGTATTTGTGAGACTAGGAACAGTAAAACTAGATCTTATGGAAAAATATAACAAATGTAGAGCTCATTGAGTACACTGTGTTATTTTTGACAGTTTTCATAGGCACGAATGTATCAAGCAAATAAAACAAAAACACTAGAACAATCCAAACGATCATGCTTTATGCATACTGCACTAAATTGGTAACAGCCTTATCATAAGTCCTACATTTAGCACCATTTTTATATCTGCACACTCGAAAAAAGCAACCATACATTCTTTTAAAAAGGGAAGTTGTACGGAATACGGGCACAGCCACGCTTGGGCGAAGGGTGGGACGGATTCCTTTTTCAGTATTTTACATCATGCTATGAATGCTGCTGTGACATTTTCTGATGTTTTACTATTGCAATTTTTCTTTGCATTACAATTAAAAACACACAGCAGTCTAGCAAGATTAAGTAATTTAATCCACTAACTTATCCACAAAAAAATAGAAGGGAAGGTTGAAAATGTGATTTCTCTCTATCGGGTCCAAAAATTTCATAAGAGGCAATAAATTTGCCTTGTTAATTTATTTCTTTAAGTAGTTGCCAATTATCATCCCAGCCCCCATACTGGTAAAAGGGTAACGAAGGAGTGCACAGGCAACATACTATGGCATTTATTATTTACAAACCTTGAGATACAGAAACAAGGCAGCCCTTTAGTTACTGTTTATAAAAAAAATTATGAAGCACTGGCATTTTCTTAATGTGAGGACACAGCCAGACAACTATCAGCAAACTGTCCAGTCATACGATGCATTCAAACATCTCTCATCCCAAGCACAGTAAACTTCATGTTTCATAGTAGGCAGAAGGAAGAGAGAAAAGCTCTAGAAAGTGAACGGGTTAGATATACAATAAGGTTTCTAACCATATCCCAGGCATTTACAGTACTCACTAAAATTCACTGCCATTAACAGGATGCTGTCTAAACCCAGCTGGCAAAAAGTCTTCCATTCCTTTTGCTTGTACTACTAAAATAACAAAGGCCAGTTACTGGAAGAAAACAAATCCTTCCTCATTTCAATCACAACTTCACCACATTCCTCCAACTTCAGAAAACGCAGCTTATGGTCTCCAAGCAGATTGAGTTCCATCTTTGTATCAGGTCCATAAATTCATATTTTTCAAAGTGCAGTCAAACCAAAATTGCATCGACAGTACATCATACCAGCAGAGTCCAGCCAGGTATCTGAGATAGGATCGTATTTCTGTACAGTGTTCAGATAGGATGACCCTGAATGACCTCCAACTACATAAAGGTAGTTATCAATTACAGCTGCACCAACTCCTGTGGAAAAGAAAAAAGAGATACACAATCATCAAGTATGGAAATAAATAGTACTTTTGTTCCTAACCGAAGTCATAGAGTAAGTTGGAAGGGACTTCTGGAGGCCACCCCGCTCCTCAGCTCAGAGCAGGGCCAACTCGGGTCATGCTGCTCAGGGCCTTGTCCAGTCTGTGACCATCTCTAGGGACAGTGATCCCACGGCCACTCTGAGCTGAACCCCCATCCAGTGTCTGACCACCCTCGCAGTGAAATAATTTCTCAATATCTAATCAGAATTTGCCTTCTTCCAGCTTGCTCTCACTGCCTCACGCCCTTCCACTGGGTGCCCGAGAAAGCCTGGCTCCGTCCTGCCCGCACCCGCTCCGGGAGCCGAGCCGCGGGCAGCAGCCCCACTGACCCCACCGCCTTTCCTTAAGGCTGAACGAACAAGTTCTCCCAGCCTCGCCTTCTTTAGGCTGTCTTTAAAGAAAGTGCATGTAAATGAAGAGTCCTTCTCTCTTCAGATCTTATTCGCCTTTTCGACTCTTCGTGCACCCTCTTCCCTATGACAGAACGCTCTTCTGTCCCAAAACTCCTTGTCAGGCAGAGAGAAGGGAAGACATGTTACTGAGTCTCAATATAAAATAAAGTACAATAAAACAGTAAGCAGAGGATTGCTGAACTTCACTCAAAATTAGTAAAAACAAAATAGAAAATAGAGTAAAAATACTGCTTTATGTACAGCTCAGTATGAATAAAAAACAAACCAGACTTAGTTAAAAAAACCAGAAAAATACATACTTGAGAATTTATACATTCTTTCATTGAACTGGTTAAGTGATCTGCAGCCCAATTCACAGATGAAAAATGCTCTACAGACAAGTCACCGCAACCCTGATCTACTGCAACTTCTATCGGGTCAAACGGCAGTTTATTGCTGTAAGGATATCTGAGTTAACTGCTCAGGTTCCCATGTCCCTACCTGTTCTGGGTTCCTTCATGGGTCTGCACACAGTCCACTGGTTCTGATGAGGATCGTATCTCTCGATGCTCGATAAGTGTGACACGCCATTATGGCCGCCTACTACAAAAATGAAGCCCAGCATGACACCAACACCAAAGTTTATTCGTTTATCAGCCATCGAAGCTACCGTCTCCCATGAGTTTTTACTTGGATCATAACGCTCCATGCTGCAAATACAAACAAACAACTTGTAAGACTTGGATTTCAACAACATCTGAATTTTACTCCACAAGAAATCTGCATTTGTCACAGATTCATCTGGTTCTGCCAGCTAATATCATTACACAAAGCAATAATGTAATGCAAAGAAAAAGTGCTTGAGCCAATGGAAAATTTGGCAGCGTGGATGCTTTGTACGACACACAAAGCATACAAAACACCAAGGCCAGCGTTGCCAACTCGGAAGCATCAGCCGCATCCCAGGATCCTTCAGCAACATGAAGCTGGTGCAGCTGAAGGTTCTCGATGATGTTGCCAAAAAGAAGTTTTAACGTATTTTGTTCTGATACAAGAATTACAGGGCAGCCTCCTCCCTGATACTGCTACTAGGTACCTTCAGGTTACATTTTGAGGCAAAGTACTGCTACTATTTATAAAAAACAACCCATGAAAAAATGAACATAATGCAGATCTGAAGTGAATTTATTTGGGTAACGCATCAAACCAAAAAGCTTCCGTGTGGCATGCCCAAAAACAACAGATGGAGGGGAAAAAAATTTGGAAAGCACGTCCCTCAGGAAGAGCTGTGCAGAGGGTGCTGATGAAAACACTAAGGACAGAAGAGTTCTTCGGGACAGCATGGAAATGAATTAACAGGAGTCATGTTTTCTGCCACGGGAGCTGGACCGGTGGTCACAGTCGCTAACGCACTCACGGCACGCAGTCACAGGGCAGGTTGGTGTCGTGAGCCGGGAGGAAAAAGGGGAGAGGAAATCAGAAGCACTCAACAGGATGAGAAAAGCTGCAGGCAGGTTTCTGCTTCTCCTAGAGCCTGTACGAGTCTCATGAATGTATGATACGGCATGTTACTTGTGTCCTTGATAATTAATAAAATCAAAATTATTCAATAAAAATTAAAAAAAAGGAAAATGTTGAAATATTCATGGATTCTAGTAACACTATAGGAGTTGGTGGCAATTCCTTTTTGACTGAGGAAGAGACAAACACGATACAGGAGTAAGGCTGCTGCAGAATTTTAACGTTGTTAAGACCTTTCCTTTAAAAGCTACCAGTTTGTTAAAGACTTTTCCTATTCTCCCAGTGACGTCTTACATTTCCTGAAAGAAGGTAACTGAATGTACCCTTCAAAGACCTGTGTGCACGTTGAGCATTCATCTTTTGGGCACCACTCGAGTAAGAGTTTGATTGCTTTCCTTTAAGGGCTGCTCGTGCAATAAGGTGACAGTGGAGCGAGTGCCACGGAGGTGTTGCGTGAGCTCCTGGTACGCTCGCTCTGCTCTGCTACTGACCCTGCTTCGTCTAGTCTGCTGCTAACGAGGATAGCTCTGTGCGACACGAAGACTGCACGGAGCTAAGAGCGACCGCACAGGAAAACAGTGTGGTTTAATTATTCCAGGCTAACTTCCCACGAGAAGAAATCCTAAGTCAACAGAAAACATTTCAGAGATGGTTTGTTTGTCTATTAAGTACTTTCAACTGCTACTGCAGTTTACAATCTAAAGTATAAGAAATTAGAATAAAAAAGCCATATTGTTTTATAAAATCCTGTCACAACTAGACCGAACAGCTTAAGTTATTGATATTATATATTTCAGTAATTTAAAAAATACTCATTTTCCATTTGAAAACTACTTAGTTATACTTTTCTATTTGGGACCCAATCCTTTGTTTCACAAACTTTTATATTAAGGTATTTCTGAAGATAAAAGCATACCAAGTGTGAAAAATAAGCAGAATTAATGACCAATGCAATGTTGTTCCACTATACTGTTAAACAATCAATGCATCGCATTATTTATCAAATACAAGCTTTGCTTTCCTATAGGCAAGATTTTCAATTTCACCCTTTATTCAGCCATTTAGACTTTAGTCTAAATTTGCTTCCTGAAGGGACGTAAGGCTGATTTGTTCCCATTGTTTATGATGGAAGGTGAGTAAAAATCATTTATCTGCAGAACTAAATGGCCTAGTCCATCAATCCAGAGCAATGTGGAACAAGACTATCAAACAGCATGCTGGTGCCAGGCAGCCTCCTTGTAGTAAAAGGTCTGAAGCAAGCCCATTTCTGCCCAGGAGCCAGACCAACCATCAGCATCTTGAACTTTAGGATTACCAGTAAGACTAGTTTAAGGTTCCAGTATGTTTATTTTGTGAATATTAAGCAAGTGAGCAGCCACGCTCATTTCTAACCAGTGTTTTACATATGTAAGTTAACTGTGCATCCTAATATTTTGCAGAGTTCAGACACAAAGAGTTACATAGCACCAGCACAGTGCTGTGGCTAAGCAAGTCTCTCCGGAGAGCTTATTAACTGAGGGCTAGCACTGTGGTGTAGACAGAGTTACGTTACCTTGGGGCCTGAGTACATGTGTCCACAAAATACTGATCTGCTGAAACAACTAGCCTGAGCGTCTACAAGGTAAAGCATCTTGCAGTACCTTGCTCAGTGCTACGCAGATATGCCTTTGCGCTTATCTTCCCTCCTTAAGGATTCAAAAAAAAAAAATACAGCTCTGAGCTAGAACACAAAGTCCATATAAAGATTTCCCATCTAATCTCATTGAATTATCAGACTGATGCTGAAAACCAAGCAATAACGAGGCCCACTGTGGATTACCACTAATTGATCTTAGAATATTTTTTAATTGGCTGCTGAACACAAGCTCAACAACGAGCTCTGCTGATTTCTAACTTATGATGTTGAGCTACACGTATCGAAAGCACATACCTGTTCATATGGGCAGGACCATAACCACCTATGGCATATATCATTCCATCCAAGACAGCCGCAGCAAAACAACTTCTGGTTTTGTTCATCGGGGCCACTAGCTGCCACTCCTTCACTTTAGGAATGTATTTCTCTACAGTGCGTAAATAGGACTGCCCATCGTAGCCGCCCAAGGCGTAGAGCTCCCCTGCCAGGACCACCACTCCCAGGGTGCTCCGGCTCTCAAACATCCTTTCGAGAGACGTCCAAGTGTTCGTATCGGGGTCCCAGCACTCCACCGAATTCTCGTGCTTCCGGTAACTGATGCCTTGACACACATGGGTCGCAATCCCTCCCACGACATAAATTTTCTGGTCTAGGACACAGATGCCAAATTCGTAGCGGGGAATGCTAAGAGGCGCCAGGCCTATCCAGGAGTCGTTCTGGGGAAAATACATCTCAACACTGAAATAGAAAAACAAAGATTGTATGAGCAAACCTGGGTTTCTGAAGCTTTGCGAAGCATAACTGAACAACAAAGGAACACGATTTTTACAGTGTATTTCATATTTCCCATCCCACGTTTGCTGTCCCTTCTAGTGGCTTGAACGTAAGCTCAATCAAACGCTGTTTAGTGGCCCAAAGGCCAAAGAACAGGGCCTTACAGGGTAAAGTGCTGTGCGGTAACACAGCGAGTAATCGCAGCATCAAGTCCAAGATCTGAAAAGATGAATTTTAAAAGTAAAAGACAGACCGGGGAGATGGCAAAACAGTATCACGGACAACGTGAGGGAAGACAAAACAGTGCTAATGCCACAGTAGTTTCTGGAAGTAGGTTGTTTTCAGGGTAAGCTAAAAATATAAACCAAAGGGATAAGAGAGGTAAGCAAACAAAAAAAACATAACAGCCACAGAGACGAGAGAAAAAAGGAGCGTAAGAGAGGGAGAAGCCCATGTCTATATATACATGTACAAACACACACTTAGGAAGTATAATTTGTAGCTTTGTAATTACATATTTTACATACACTGTAGAATTTAAAGAAATGTCACAAAGCAGAACATTTTCAGTTTGGAATATCTGTTTTCAAAAAACTAAGTTTATATGCATTCTTTTCAAATCATACCCGGTTTTAAAACATGATGAATCTAGGCTATAGTGTATATAATCTAATTAACCTATCTAAACAGTTCAGTTAATGCTCTAGTTAATTTAAATGAATGTCTAATATTCAAGGAAACCTATCTGTGCAAAAAAACATACAAGAAAATGAAGCCACTGAAGAGGTGAAAGCCACTGACTAAGAGCCCAGAAGCAGAGACTGCTGAAACACCAGACTGGCTCTTGACAGCAGTGGCCCAGTTAGAAAAGAACGGGACTAAATGTATTCTAAGTAATTCTGTTACTATACGGCAGTGGTTGACAAAAAGTGAAAATCAGCCTTCCTGTAAGTACAAATGAAAATTAAAATCAGAATAGTAGAATTAAAGTTTTCTACTTGCCACTTTTAATTGTGAGAAAATTGGGTACCTGAACTATTTTGAATAATTTTTACTGATCTGTGACATTTCTATATGTCAGGAGCAATTGTTTAAACTTATTTAAATGACAGTTTAAGAGAGACTAATATGAACAGCATGGAAAAGAAAACTTTGTATGAATTAGCAAATGGTAAATAGTTGTAAAGAAAATTCTTGATTAAAAAGACACAATGGAATGTAATATTGTTACAATCATTGGACAATCTATAAAAGAAACAGAGCTGAAGAATCATTATGAGAGGACTACTTTACTCACTCAAACAGAAATGAATTTGTTGTTAAATTCACAAAATCCTTTTTATTTTTTAAATCTATAAACCCAACAATTCCCAGTCCCAAAGTCTAGTTCACCACTGATCACCACTGATCAGGAAAGCTAACTTTTAGTAACTTAGACAGCATCTGGGAACTTTTATAAACACAGGGAAATACATATATACATTCCCAGATTTTTAAAGGTACATGTGTATGTATGTATGTATATATATGAATAGACACACAAACCCACAGGCATGAAATTGTGTTACAGAAAAGACCACTTCAGAGTAGAATATTAACCAGGATTTCATCTCAAGAACCACATCAGGCAGTCTACCCTGGCACAGTAAACCTTTACTCTGTGTTGGTAAGAGTATGCTCAACGTCAAAGTGTTATATGGGTACGTGTAAATACACATACCCACACAAAGTTTAAGCATCGTTTCTGGAAATGTTAAGATAGTGTTATAACTGAACTCAACAATATTATTAAAGTTATTTTTCTCTGTATTTCATTTTCTCTGTATTTCATTTCTTTTACTCAGATGAGTCTCTCCGATGTAACAGTCTACTGGGTCTCCATTGAAAGTGCATCTTTCTTCTTTGCCGCACACTCACCCGTTTCTGCCAGCATGGATATGGATACTTGCCCAGCAGCAAGAATTAAATTCATGGTTATATTACAGTCAAGAATTTAACATTACTAAGAATTGCTTCTTAGCTCCAGTTAAGTTTATTTTAATTCCAAGCACTTCTGAGTTATCAGGAAGCATGTTTTTCACACACACCCCCCCACACACACATTTTTCAAAAAAGTTTGTAGTCAAAGTTTTATGCTTTGATAGTCTGCAATACCAGAAAAGTGAAAATTATGTAAATTGGAAAAAATCTCAAAGGATACAAAAGTAATACACAAACTGAAAACACCCACATTTATTATCAAAATTCTCAATCAACAGAATGAAAATGGTAAGGCTTTATAACTTTTCACTATTACTTACCTTTCCAAACAAGCAAACAGCCCAGCTTTTCCTCCTACAGCACAAAGAACTTTAGGAGCACAGCGAGGTCTTGTCATCAGCATGGTCTGGTGGGAAAGTCTGTGTTCAGGCATAAAGTGATATTTTAGGGCCTCGTTTAGTAGATGTTTGCAAGTATGGTCATCACGAATGAGATGGTTTGCTTCATATAACCGTGTAAGAAACTTCACACTCAGCAGTGGCAATCGAACACAATGTAGCAGCTGCGCTAAGTACTTCTGTCGCTCCTGCACGTCATATTTGATCCAAGACTCTAGCGCATAAAAAACTGTCTCTTCTGTCACAACGTTCAAGCAGTCATTGGAAACAATTTCATCCAATTCTGAATGTGTAAGCTCAAAAAATTCTTCAGTCTGACAAACATCTTCAAAGTTTTGACAAATGTATTTGTTAGCAGCCAAGTAGAGGTCATGGCAGCCATAGGTCTCCGCGAAACGCGAAATCCCAATGCAATTGCCAGGATCAAGCTGGCTTTCAAGAAACGTGCAACACTCCTTCACCACGAGTTTGATTTGGAGAAGATTCGCAGCTGGAAGAAGAGACTCGACAGTGTCTTGTGAGATAAACACAGTCCCCGTGTAGGCATACTCCACGATGGCTTGCAGGGCCGCCTCGTCGATGCACTGGAACTCAACCTCCGAGTTCTCCTTCTCGGAGAGGTTCCCAGTGAACATGGCTTTGAAATACGGACTGATGCTGGCAAGCACCACTTTGTGGGCATGAATCTTGACATCGCCAACTCTCAGGATAATGTCACAGAGCTCGTGATGTTGGCGAAGGAGGTTCAAGCCTTGCAAAAGCTGCTCAGAATGCAAGTGGGTTAAGTTGGCAAGCATGTAGGTTGGAGACGACTGGTCCATCTGTAACAAACAGAATTTTTAACGCATTACTCAGGGTTTCATTTTCAAGCGCTTCATTACTCACATCACTTAGACATGCTACATATAACATTTAAAAAATATTTTTCCATTTAGGCTTTTACCTTAATTAGTATATTACTTTCCAATTTACTTTCTAAATCCTTATGCTCTATGCTTTTTTTACGTAAGTTAAATCCAGGCCAATCCAATGTTTATTAACTGCAAATGCTATTTTAAGCTTTAATTAAAAAAAAAAAAAAAGGAAAAGAATGGGTTTTTTTTGTTCTGGAATAAAATGCATGACGTTATCTGGAGCCTAGGCTACCTGACGGGATTCTGCATCGGATATTTAAGAGAACTGCACGGTGACTGGAATAAAAATAAACAAAGACTAGAACTGGCTTAATTAAGACGAAGTTTTAGAAGTTCTTAAAATTAATTTAATTTGTACTACTAATCACTGATGTCTTATATCAGCTTGATGTGCAAACGTCCACATTTTAAGCAACCTGCTCAAATGCCGTTTGAATGCTTTGAGCTCTAAGTCAACGAACTGTCCTTATAATTCTCCTAAATTAATACTAGACAAAGAGGAAACCACTACATCTGTGCCTGCACAGGAAACAGGTGCCTCGAACTCTTCAAAAACAAATTCTCTGGTGAGACACAACGTTTCCTCCTTTTTTCATAGTCATATTTGGATCAATTACCTAACGATACTGCAGTGCTTTAAAAGAAAAGGGAAAGTTCTCGAACTTTACTAAAGTTACAACATAGGTAAAAACATTTTATTGCTATATTCTAAAGTATTTTAAGTATTTTTATTGAAAAAAACTCAACTTATAAAAGGCACAAGAACAACATTTTCATGACTGGAGATGTCTGTTTCTGTATTCATTTTAAAGGACAGACACCAAAGTGTCTTTCTCGGGTATAATCCCACATCACTGTTAGTCCAGATCACTGCAGGTGGGCGACACGGAGCACCGAGCACACCGTCCGCTTCTCTGTGCGCAACCCCCAAGTCACCAGGTACCAAAACCATCCTAATTTCAGCGATACCCAGCAGGGCGAGGTGCTCCCCTCGGCCAGCACGGGACCACCCAGATGGACGGGCCAAGCACCCTGGTACCACCATCGCCGTGCCCATTCCCAGCCCCGTGGCATCGGCAGCCACCCGCAGCTTCGTGACATCGCTAGTAAAAGCAAAGAGAGCGACCCTTGTCCCTCCCATGGCCCCACAAAACCCCCAAACACTTTTTCCAAAAAGTTTTAGTTTGCATTGTGGCGCTCGACGGCACTACGATACCTGCTCTAATTGCAGCATCGTTACGATTCAAATGGTGCTGCCCACCACCAAGAGCTGGAGAGCCAGTTCTTCACTTTATTCACCCAGAATTATTTTCCTGGTGAGAGGGTGGAGCGTGTGAGCCCATCAGGATCCCAGACCACGAAGAAACATAACTACTGCTCTACCAAGAACATTACAATGCTTTCTGAACTGAAAAGCTGATCTAATTTTAATTTGCTCAATTACTACACAAACTGCAAAATCTCACTTCTTTTATCTTATTATTAAGTTGTCCATCGTTTTTACAGTTCCTTAACTGACACTTAATTTGCAGTAGGCCTACTTACAAAGCGCTTAATCTGAAGGAATAAAATTACTGGCCAGCATCTAAACACAGAACTTAACAGCACTGAGAAAGAAGCGAAGACTTACAGCCAGGGGAAGAAAACCTCCTCCCCAGAGAGGGAAAACCCTCTCCTTGTACAACTCTATCCTAGAAAAAAACATGTAGCTAGCAGAAAATCTTTGGGGATATCTGCAAGGAGGAAGACTCCAAACAACATTTTCCATAGAGCATCACTTTGGCGGCACTAATTGCATTTAAAAAGCTGTCCGACAGCTGAAACTTTTCCTTTTCATAGATTTTCATAGTTTTATTGTAGGCGTACGCAGAAACCGCAGAACACAAGGTAACAACACGCGGAAAGGAAAAGGAACGGCTGAAGTTCGGACACGAGCCCTACGAGCACAGCTATAAACAACCATATTTCAGTTATTCCGCAGAAATAAATGTTTTCGCGCTGACTCGACAGAGACGCTGCCGCTCTCCCTCACAACCCCCCGCCCGGCGAGGCGCGCCCACCCCACGCATCTGCGCGTAGTTACGGCACGGGCAGGGGCACCGAAGCTGCTGCACCCACCGGCCCCGGGAACCGCGCAGAAGGGCAGAAAAAGGCCGGCGGGCCGCGGCGCTCACCTGCGCGCCGGGGGCGACCAGGCCGCGGCGAGGCCCAGCCGGCGGCAGCCGCAGCCTCGCTCCCTGCGCTCGCACGGCAGCGCCCGCGCCGCGCCCCGCCCCGCCGCCGCGTCACTTCCGGGCGCCGCCGCCCCGCGCCCGCCCCCACCGGCGGCGGCAGCGCCGGCGGCGGGGGGGGGGCGGGGGGAAGGAGGGAGGGAGGCGGGGCAGTCTCGCCTACCCAGAGCCCCCCGCGCGCGGGCGGTGCCACCCGCACGCGGAGCGGCGGGGGAGGAGGGAGGCTCCCGGCGCGGCCCCGCCCCCTCCCCCCCGCCCGCGGCCGCCGTTGGTGCGCGCCGCGCAGGCGCCCTGCGCGCGGGGCCGGTCCTTGGCGACGGCGATGCTGCGGCGCCGCCGCTGCAGTTGCAGCGCGGGGGGGAACCGGCACCGGCGCGCGCCGCCGCCCCGCGCCCGCCATGGAGGAGAAGGCGGCGGCGGCGGCGGCTGAGCGCGGGGGGCAGCGGCGGCCGCTGCCGCGGCGCGGGGCCGAGGCGGCGCGGGGGCCGTGTGGGCAGGCCGTGCGCGGGGGGCGCCGCCGCGGGCCCGGCCGCCCCCAGCCCTCCGCCCTGCGCGGCCCCGCCGAGGAGGAGGAGGAGGAGGAGGAGGAGGAGGAGGGCGACGACGAGGAGGCCGAGGCGGCCCTCGGCGAGAGCCCCGGCGCCGAGCGGCCGTGGCGGCTGCCGGCCGCGCCGCCCCGCCCCGGCCTGGAGCTGGGGCTGGTGCCGGCGGAGCTGCGCGCCCGGCTGCTGGACCCGGAGGACTACCGCGGCCGCGCGCAGGCCGTGCGGGAGCTGCAGGCCGCCCTCGGCGGCGCCAGCGCGGCCGCGGTGGCCGCGGCGCCGGCGGCCGGGCTGCTGGGGCTGCTCGGCCTCCTCTACACCCTGCTCGACGACTCCAACTTCGAGGTGGTGCTGGGCGCCCTGGAGGTGACCCAGCTGCTGGCCCTGCGCCTGGGCTGCCGCGCCGAGGCCTTCCTGGCGCCGCTGGTGTCGGCCGCCGCCAAGGTGCTGGGCGACGGCAAGGCGGCGGCGCGGCGGGCGTGCGGCCGCCTGCTGCTGTGGCTGATGGAGGCGGCGGGCCCCCGGCGGGTGCTGGGCCTGCTGCTGCAGCAGCAGCACCTGCGGCACAAGAACGCCAGGGTCCGCGAGGAGGTGGTGAACGTCTGCATGGTGGCCCTGCTCGCCTACCCCAGCGAGGACTTGGACTTGTCCCGGCTGGCCTTCGACCTGGCCCCGGCGCTGGTGGACAGCAAGCGCCGGGTGCGGCACGCCGCCCTGGAGGCTTTCGCCCTGCTGGCGTCTTGTATGGGCCCGGGCAAAACCAGCCTGCTCTTCAAGGCCGTGGACGCCGTGGAGCTCCGGGACGACGGGGACGGGGTGATGCACGCCGTGCAGGCCAGGCTGGCCAGGAAGACCTTGCCGAAGCTGACGGACCAGGGCTTTGTGGAGTACGCCGTGCCCTTGCCTTCCTCCGGGCACGGCGCGGGGTCGTGCTTGCCCCGCGGAGCGGACACCGACTGGCTCTTGGCCGGCAACAGGTCTCAGAGCGCGCACAGTTACTGTGGGTACCACGCGAGGGATGCTGCGCAGACCTCCGGCTCGCCCAGCGCCTGCGCTGACCCAGGAGCCTGCCCGAGACGGGTGTTAAGTGCGGGGAAAGGAAAAAACAAGCTGCCGTGGGAGAACGAGAGTGCTGGAGACAGGGAAGGTGGTTCGGGAAACAAGGTGCCTCTCGCGAAGGGCGCGGAGCAGGTATGTGCTGCTGGGTCACCGGGCTCTGCCCTTCCGAAGGGGGTTCCCAGGTATTGAAGCTGTTGTCTAAGGTTTAATGAAAGACGGGTCTTTTGAGGTATGGCTGATACTGCCAGTATTTTTCACGCAAGGGTCTCTACAAACACATTGATCTGGGAAACCTAATTCAAGAGCTCCTTATGACAGATTTAACACCAGTAGAAACCAGAAAACTTAGCACTTACAAAAACAATATTATTCTTGAAATTAGGTGGGTTGCACAGGCACTTCCTATGTCTGACTGGAGTGACGTGTTTCTGACAGTGGCTAGCAGAAACCTGGGGGGAAACTATTTCAGAGCTTACGTTTATATATGTGTTCGGGGGTACTTGATAGGCAGCAAAGAAGCAAAAATTTTGACTTTCCTACATACAGACACCGTTTCAAAGGAAAAATGGCAAATTGCTTCATTTCAGGCGTTGAACGCAGAGCTCCGGAGTGTGTCTGAAGCTAGCGCTTTTTGGCAGTGTACTGGTCTGTAATGAAATCTGTGAATTAACAAATGTGTATGCGGCTCATGTTCCTCAGTCTGATTTGACTAGGAAAAATGTAGGTCAGGCTGAGATAGTAGTTCTGATTGACCCGAGTTTAGATTTTACCACTTACTGACCATATCAGCATCCATGGTGGGAAGAGACTTTTGAAAAATTATTCAGGTCCTTTTAACCTTGGCAGCGGCTCTGTCCCATGACATCTGTTTTGCATATCCAGGCATTTAAGACTTTCTGAGGGGTGTGTGTGTGGTTTTTTTTTTTCTTTTTAACTGAACGGGTTGTTTAATTTATCATAACTTGTTCTCTAGTAAATGAATTTAAGCTAGTGGCTCTTGTTAGAAAATTAGAATCTATTTAGCATAATTTCTTCACTACAATTATTTGTGTATTCAGAATTTCCTTCTTAGTCACCTAGTAACTTGCTCCCTAGTTGGCTGCATTCATTAGCAGTGCTGTGCGCTCTTGTTTAGCGAGGACTAGGTTTTAATAAAGTCTCTTAGTAAGGGAATGTTAATTAACATTACTGCATAGTAGAGCTCTTGAAGGAGTTCATGTTCGTGCTTGTACACACACATGCCTCATGTCCTTAGTTGGTGTGTATGTTATCTTTATTCAGGCTCCTAATGATCTTTATCCTTTTGAGTTGGGAATCGGACACCTGAGTACCTTTTCTATACTGGTCAGGGTCTGGACAGCAAGTGTGCAGGGAACATCTGTAGAGTAAAAAGGGTTTTTTTTCTGAAACAGCTTTTCATTATTAACTACAATAAATGGTACAAATAATGGTTAATTGCCAGCGTTCTCTGTATAAATTGGACTGCGTTCTGTACCGTGTGGTTCGTTGGTTGCTTTTTTTTTGGTTTTCTTTTCTTTTTTTTTTTTTTTGGAGGGGTGCAAGCCCCAAGGCAGCCAGCATGCACAGCAAAAGCCCCTCGGTTCCCCCTGGGACAGTGGAAGGCTGCTGACAGAGAATCCCCTCCCGGCCTCGCGGCTGTGGTGGAAGTGGCTCTAGTCTTTTTAACCTTTTTTACACATGCAGCTGCATTTGTTCCCGTAAGCTGAGAGGAGTGCACAAAGTCTCCTCTGCTGGATGGAGGGAGAGAAAGGAATTGGTTTATAGTTTCTGTTTTGTTGCATATGTAAAGTGCATTTAGGAAGGCGTGAACCTAAATTTGACCCAGAGAAGTAGCTTCATATTCAGGGCTTCGGTTCAGTGATAACGAATTGCTCTGTTTACTAAGTGACATCCTTGACACTGATATGGTAAAAGCCTTTTGGTGTATGTGCGTAGTGTAGACTTCATGGGTCTAAACCCCATCTCATAAAATGGGGATGAAAACCAGCATAACTACCAATGCTAAGAGTGTGTTTGGGGGTTGTTTGCCTTTAGTATTCCTCCCAAAGGTGTGCAGGTCAGGAGCGCACTGCAAAAGGCTCCCCTACGGGAGAGCTGGTTGCCTGTTTTATGTAAAGCCTACTAGGAAAAAATGGGAAAACCTTCAGATTGGCTCCTTTCCTCTCCCAAACGCTTGGCTCATCTCCTCCTCAGTCCCAAAACTTGTCTGTGTGGGATGATAGCTTTTCTTTTTTCTTCTTGGAAGACCTTTCCAGTTATATAACAGTATGCAAATACTTAAATTAACACTTTCCTTTTTTGATGATTTTTTTTCTTACATTCTTGTATACTGTGCTGAATGTTTCACTTTGTTCCGCCTTATGAATAGATGTAGAACTTGTATTTGTGCCATCTGCTTCTGCAGAATTAGAGCAGAATCAATTTCAGCCTTTATTTGGTAGAAACATTTCAAACATAAGCTATATGTGAATATCAGCGTGGGTTGCTTTCCTGAATTTATTTTCCTTTCCTGCTATTCAGGGATTCAAGTTGAAGTTAACCAGTCTGGCTTCGCTTTCGCTGCTACCATGTAGTTTACAGCGGTTGGCAGAGAAAGTGCTTTTACAGAGAGAAAATACTGTTTGTACTATATTTATTCCTTTTTAATAAGAACTATTTTTTTTATTTAATGACTTTTTCTAAGGCACCCTGTGCCTCCTGGAAATGCTGTCTGTTCCTGTCTTTTCCCTCTACTTTCTGACTTTGTTCTCTTTGCCTCTCACTTCCATTTTATGCTGTTTTCTTGCATATTTAGGTTGGTAGAAAGCAGATTGATAACTTTGAGGTGTCAGAATTTGAAGACATCATCAGCTGCACTCTACCAAAGGAAAAAATGTTAATGCTGCTTTTGCACGCTTCCTGGAAAGCATCTGAATGGCCAGAGACCTCCTGTAAACCAGGACTCACTTTGTATTGAAGTATAACTTCTCTCCACATAGCTTTGTGCTTCCTTGCAAGTACTGGCAAGAATAACATTTGGCATCATGTTTTATACCATTTGGAAGCCGACATTTTTGACTTAGATGTAAATGAACACAGTACTAAAATCATGCCTGTGTTACCGACCTGCTTCAGTGGTGTGGTTCATCTGATGTAAAAAATGTCAGGAGCCTTACTCCCATAGTTAGGGAAAGAGACCTGACATCCGATACAATCCAGCAGCCAATGTTTGGCTTTCGATGGGTTGGAAAAGTCAGAATCGATCCATATGAAAGAGCAAACTGCTTCTTTAGCAGTGGACAGTTAAGAAGAGCAAAAAACTGGCTTGTGGGAGCTGTCGTTTTAAAAATCACTTTGGATTAACAGCTGCCTGCCAAGCTCTTCCAAGGCATACTAAATCAGACGTGAACTCCACCTGGCTCAAGGAGTAGCTTCGTTTCTGTGTTCAGTCTTGTACCTATTTAGTCTGCATAGACTTCTGTAACGATCCTGCATCTCTCCAGCAGCAGTTGTTTAACTGGTGCTGACTGCGCTTATCTGCCCCTCGGACATTGTGGTGGCACCCGGTTTTTCAGATCTCAGCAATTCCTTTGTACCTCCGTAGCCTTAAAGCCAACGCTTGGCTGTGACAGTGCTCCTGTGAAAGACAGAAGCAGAGTTTAACGTAGCTACCACGTCTTTGCACTCCCTGTGAGCCAAAGGAGCAGCCGTGTTTAAAAAAGAAGTACGTCAGGAAGACTTTTCGTTGGAGAGCAAGCCCAACGCTGCTGCTCATCGCTGTGTGCGTAAGGGGAAAAACGGAGTGGGGATTCATTATAGTTGCCTGCACGGTAGTTGCTGAAGCAGTCTCCGTGTCGGTGGAGAGCTAGTCAGGGCGATCAGCGGAGTGCAGAGGGCTGTTCTTCTGACCGAGCGCCTGATTCGGGATAAGGTGAATTGCTCTCAGGGCTCAATTCAGTTATATTGGCAAAACCCCATTTACTGTAACGGAAGTTTAAGCAACAAGAGCAGTTAAGCACTGAAGCGTTTATCTGGTTACTATAGGTTGAAATCTTTGTTACCCTGTCTTCACGTCCTAATCGTTTGTCTGATCCTACCGTTGCATCTGTCTGGATAGGCTGCAGAGCCCTGTGGGGCTGGGGACCACCTTGATTTTTAGTACGATATTGGCTGACTTCTTGATGGTGGTTGTTTGGTTACCTCAGTGCGAAGGAATTACTCCCATCCTGCAGAGTGCATCTACGATGTAAGTAGGTGAACGGTGTTTTCGCTCAAGATGCTGTACTTGCTTACGTGTGGCCTAACCTTGGACAGTGTTTCCTGTGCTTGAAGACATTCCTCGTTAACTGAGATTGCTGTATGCTGTATAAATAAAGCTGTTTAACCCCGGGGCATTAGACGACCAAAGGAAAAAAAGATAGCTGCCCGCAGTATGTCTTTGTAACTGCCTGCTTTTAGTAAGGCATGTCATGCAGAAAATTTGGGTAGCTGACTTGTTCCTGTAAGTGTAAACAATTAATAATTAATTCAGACATTCCTTTGAGATGAGTTTGTTTAAAAATTAACATTTGGAGTCATTCTGTGGCTGAAAGGGTGCATGAAACTAGCTTAATGTTTAAAAGTATTTTTTACTGGTATTTTTAGGGGCATGTTACATAGTGATTGTCCAAGGCCATGTCTAGACTTTGCTGATCTGATAAGACATGAGGTTAAACATGCATAAGTTAATATGTACTAAAAATGTAATGTAGATAAAGCACGTTGCCGGTAAGGGTTTGTCCGGACGCAGCTTCTGTCAGTGATGCTAAGTTGGCTTGATGAAGCTTTTCTCTGTCACCTCTGAAATGCTTTGAGACTGATTTCATGTCATACCCATGTGTAAGCTTGCAGGTGGCAGCGGTGCTGGCTGGGTTCTGATGGACAAGTGTTGCACCAGCCTCACTGCACTGATGCCTGTAAGTTCCCGGGAATGCTGTTGTTCTGAGCTCGGGATTGAGTGCTCCTCCCAGGTGCAGCGGCAGAAGAAAGTGCCAGTCGGAGCCGGTGAATGCCACCGAAGGCCCAGAGACGTCACGAGCGCGGCAGGACTGATGCGCTGGCCCCCGCGATGCTGCTGCCTCGGGGACGCAGCCAGCGCCGGCACGGGTTCTGCTGCCACTGGGAAACGCCGTGCCGCGGGTGACCCTCCGGAATGGGCGCTCACGGATCACGTAGCACACAGCTGCTAGAAAACACTTACACCAGTGTTTGTGTAATCCGCATGTCTTGTTTATTTTGACACCTACTATTCTTGGTTAAATGGGACGATTTCACGCTTCAGAGCTTTATATACTAGTTTATTTTGACACCTACTATTCTTGGTTAAATGGGACGATTTCACGCTTCAGAGCTTTATATACTAGAATTGAGGGCGATAGCTGTTCATAGCACCTCAGCTTTCCGTTCTTCTTTCTGAAGGCAAAACCCTGAGTTCATCAAATTAAGCATAATTTGCTGTGCTTCTACCGGTCTCCTTCTTGACAGCTGTGCACATCTGTCAGAGCTGCAGGACAGACTCTGCCTTTAGCTCTAGCTTCTTCGAGAGATGGATTCTGACAGGCCTGGCTTCCCAGCCCTTACCTTGGGGGCAGTCGGTTGCTGTCACCGCTCAGTTTGTATCAGTAGGTTACAGCTTTCCTAGTTCCTAGCTGAATTAAGGATATTGCATTAATTGATTTTAACACCTGCAAATTTACATTCCGGAGCATATACTTACAGGAGCCTTGAAAGAGCATCTGTGGAACACTGTTTGCTGGAGAGATTCAATGTTTGCAAAAAAAGATTTAATAAAAAGATTTAATAAAGTGCATAACCCTGTAGATTTTTTCCTTTGTTTGTGTTTGGTAAGGTCCAGTCCTTTTTTCATCCTGAGCTGGCAGCGCCAGGCTTGTCACCTTCAGTTTGCTCTCTGTAAATTAAATGTATGAAGTTGTCCGAATTTGCTGAAGTTGTTGCTATTCCCGGAGCCACTGATGTATTAGGCCTGCTCTGATTCCTTGGTTTAAGCCCTGGAAGATGTAAACAATTCCAGTCTGAATGGAAGCAGATCCTACTCCAAAATAAATATTAGCATTATTTTCTTCAGGACTTGATACGATCTTGCTAGTCTTTTAGGTGCTCCTTTTGAGTAATTGGAGTTAACCTGCTGTCACCAAACGTGTCACATTCCCAGATAGCTTCCCAGCTTGGTGTGCCCTTCTTGGGAGGTCAGAAATGACCTTAGGTACATCACAGCATCTTCCTTTTTTAGCAGTCCCCACCCGCTCTCTTCCCTTTTACCTGTAATCTCTTCTAATTCCAGTTTACCTAAACTATCGGGATAAAAACACTGTCTGAAGTTTGGGGTGCAGAAGCAGTTTTAAAAAAATCTAAACACTACTTGTTTTGTGAATATTATTAGCTCCCCTAAACTCCTGGAAACGTGAAGAAACAAAACTGTTGCCATGAAATAGGCTAATACTCTGCTTCGAGTTCCTGATCAATCTTCTGGCAGAGAAGCGTTTCTGTGTTTGCACTGCAAATGGCGTGTGCTGCACAGAGTGCGTAGCGTGGGCAGTAATTCTTGCAGGATAAAAGTTCCCTCACGGGTTTTCCCCCTGTAAAGCATAGATGTCTTTTCTCATCCTGGACTGGCAGTGCCAGGCTTGTCCCCTTCAGTTTGCTATCTCCAAATGAAATGGATAAAGTTGTCTGAATTTGCTGCAGTTAATATTCTCTTCCCGGAGCCGTACCCCCTGCCCAAAGCCATGCCCTCGGGGGAAAGCACAGCATCTGAGCGTTTTACTGAAGCGTTATCCAGTGTCCGAAGCTGAGTGTCGTAAGGTGTACGCATACTTTCCCAAAACTACATTTTTACCTACTTATCTAAAAATTAACTGGACAGCTTAGTAGCTGGGTTTTATCGAGACCATAGTGAGTGTTTGAAGTGATCTGGAATTAGTTTTATGAAACAGTCTTGTTTCCCACGGTGGCTAGCAAGGGTGAAAGGACAGCGGAGGTCGACCTGTATATGTGATAAAACCTGTTCTTTCGTTGCACGTGGAAGTGGAAGTCTCTGGGAGAGGAGCCACGACTTTCCGGAGGCTGAGAGGGTGTTTGGGGGAAATACCAGCGTGTGCTGTGCTGTGCTTGAGCTCTTCCCTGGGCACATGCTCTTGGTCGCTGCTGGAGAAGGGACCTTTGCTGAGATGGAGCTTCCATCTGAGCCAGCGTGGCTGCTCCAGGCCCTTGTCGGCGAGGGGTCCGGAGCGAGGGCTGCGGTCTGGTCGCCGATTTAGGGTTTGTTTCCGTGTACGGATTCAAGTTGCTAGCACCGCCGGTACCAGTGGAAGTTAAGTGAAATTGAATCCTTTGGGAATTCTGTTTGCCAGCATCTGTCAGCTATTTTCAGTGAAAAATCTGGCAGCTTTAGGTTTGCATTTCTTATTTGCCACCGCCCCGTGTGCCTGTGTTTAGCAAATTTATCACCTCTATAATTATAATTTGCAAACAAGAAGGCAGACAGTTTTTATTCCTATAGCTGGAGTTTGAACAACTGAGCAAAGTTGTGCGATCATGTCACTGTGGTATAACTTGCTCTTTCTGCATATGTTGTTTTGTCTGTATGGAGAAATAAGGGTTAAGCACTTTTCACTTACTTTGCGGTAAGGAATGCATTTCTTCACAGACTGACGTATGTGCAGGTTGAAAACGGTGTGCCCTAACAGCCCGGGCGCAGAACTGGGAATCCTGAGTTCTCGTCTCCTCTCTTATCCTGACTCGTAATAACCTAAAACAAGTCACTTAGCTGCTGTGCCCTCTTTACTGATGGCCTTTAGGGTAGCCTGAAGACAAAACGAGAGCGTGTCGTTACTGCTGTTGTGATTTCAGTCATTGTTCTTAATGTACGTTCAGTGGTCAGAGCCCTCTCTCTGCTCCCCGGTAGTGCCGAGGTTCTTAAGTTTTCCCGCATTGTCGAAGCTCTAAACTAAGCAGGTGTCCGCTAACAGTTTAAGTGAGAATCTAATCTTCTCTGAAACCCGCTGGAAAAGTCCAGTCCTGCGTTAGCACTTTGCTCCTGGGATGTAGGTACTGTTTTTTTTAGTTTTGAGTTTTTGAGCTTTTCGGTGGGATTCCTTTGGGCCCTCCAGGTGAGAGCTTTGGTCTTGTTACATGGATGGCCCTTTAATCGCGTTTGATGAATTCAGAGCACGTGACAATACGCTGGAACATGCTTTGTTGTAAGTAAAGACAAAAATTTGCTGGTTAACCACAGCAAGCCTCCCAAGAACAAGCAGGCTGTTTCCCTTCCAGAGGCCGTGCGTAGACGCGTACCGTGGCGGTCAGCGCAGAGAGAAACAGCTGTCCCCGGGTAGACTAGGTGGCTTTTTTAAAGCACCAAACTAAAATAGTCATATTATTGCTTTGCTGCTTTATTTGTTGGTGACGGGGACCATGTATGAGTTATTTTTTTTGTTTTCAAGGGAAAGGGCACTATTAGAACAAAATTGAAAATACCTAACTTAGAAGTTTGAATCCTGAGCTCCGTTATTTCAAGCGGAGTTGCGTTGTTAGGGTGCGGGGGTTTCACTCCTTTTGGCTTGTGTTTGTATCTCGTTAACATGTCGTGGACTGTCTTTAGTTGGAAGGGCTCTGAAGGTTTTGTGGAAACTTTTAAAGGGTTTTGTATATGTTCCGTAAGGATAAAAAAGGATGCTCTTTCTGGGATACTTTGTGACCAAGTAAGTATAATAACGATTTAAAAACAAAGTGTGTTCGTAGCCGTGCTACTGATTTCATGACTGTGCCGCTTCAGGTTTTAAATTCTGGGCATGTTTTTTTTGTGTGTGTGATGCTTTGGTGAAAAACCATTTGTTCCACGGCAGTAAATCAGAGAAAGGCTCCGCCTGGGCCGGGCGGTGCGGCGGGGAGGGATTCAGCTACGGCTGGCCAGAGCTGCGGTTTGATTCTCAGGGGTTTGTGCTGAGTTCCCAGCTTCAGGCTCCATCCCTGGGGCGCACTGAGATCTGCAGTGACACTAAAAATATATCCTTTTTGTAAGTGAACATACTATGTGTGTTTTAGGCCAGAAATCCTCCATTTGCACAATTGGTGTGTCAAGTAAAGGAAGCTTTTTAGCCTTAACACAATGTAGTTCTTCCAAATATTGAGCAATATTTCCAGTTCCGTTTGGACTTGTGTTTTGACCTCTGCATGGAGCCTTCTCTGTGTGAGGGGAGAGCAGGGTTGATTAATATAGCCTCGAATTGACTTAAATTGCTGATTTTAACATTTAAATCAGAAAGCAGGAAACCTTTATTTAAAGCATGGCCTTTATTTTGCTAAGTATTTATATTTTTTCAGAATTTTCCTTTAACTATAATGGAGTCTCATTGAAAGCTACTAATTTTACCAAATACAGCTTTTAGACTAAATCTGCAACATGCTTTTTCACAGCTTAAGTAGCTGTTGCCTATTTAAATGTACCTTAATGCACTTATTCAAAATATTATTTTTTAATTTTTAAGTATGGTGAATGGTACAAGTCAGGTTACTTTTTTCTTTTGGGAATGTGAGTAGTGTTAACCTATATTTGAATGGGAACTGCAATGCAGCTAAAATGTTTTTTAATACTTGTACTACTTAAAGCATTGGATAGCCGTGAAATGAAAATGTTTATCAACAAGTTTTGCATTTAGAAATGAACTGCACTTGATCAGCACAGGAAGCCTGAGCAGTTTGTATTGATGGACCATTGGGCTCAATGCTAAATTAGGAAGTTTTTAGAAATGAAAGGCTTCATGCCGTGTTTTACCAATCTTCTAATAAAATGTTAGGTGAAACAGTTTAATGTTGGAAAACAGAGTTAGAAGCATATTTTCTAAAACTTTAAGTAGTGTTTTGAGTTTAAGTAGTTATTTCTCGCTCTTTCTATTTCATCGTTACTGAGTATCCACCTGTAGCTTAAATTAGGGGTATATGTTTGTTAGTTTGTAAACTCTCACCTGCGCGTTTGGGGAAAGAGATCTTGATCCTTCCACCCGATCTGCTGATTGCAATATTAATTCTGATACGTTACAGTATTTATAAGAACTCGTATAGGCTGGAAAGACTTGTTCCATCTCTGCTGCTCTCGCCACTGAGTCATTTTATCCTGGTGAAATTGGGTCTTAAGCCGCACGTTGCTGGGAAGCGCGGACCTGGAGCCGCCCGAGCTGCACGGCTCCACCGTCCGCTTTGCAAGCCGAGATCCTGAGCTGTCCCGAGGGTTTCGCAGCCCCTTTCCCGGCGGCTTCAGGTTCTGCCTCTGCGGGTGGCTCCTGTACACACTCATTCTGTTGCTTTTCGTTTGCTAAGTGGCAGGAAAGAAAACTCTTTTTTTCTGTCAGTCTTGACAGTGATTTGTGTGATTTCAGTGTGGCCAGAGGCAATTATGGGCAGTGGTGGGGTCTGGATGACAGTGTTGCTTGCATAATTCGGGTGTTTGTAAAGAAAAGGGTTGAACATTGTGTTCATGCACGTACACGTTTCTTTATTTTCCTTTTTCTTACAGTCCTCTCCACCCAGTGATTTCCTTCAGTCTCCAAAGTTAAGGCCCTCTCCAGCAATGCCAGTCAGTGACGAGTTATTTTTTAGTAGAAAAAGACCATCGAGGAATGTGTTTCAGAATAGTATAGATTTTAGTGTGGAGCATTCTTCTGTCTGTGCTGGTAAGTATTAACACAGGTAAGTGTTTGGTTAGACAGGTAGTATCTGTCATTTATGAAATAGACTTACAAGAACTTGAACATAAATTTGTAGCTTAATGGACATGATTTATTATTTGTTATTATTTGTTTTAGTATTTATTTCCATTTGCTGTGAGTAGTTCAGTGACAGGCACAGGACTATGTCTCCAGCTGAAGCAAACTGGAATAGTTTGTGCATGCTTTTGGGAAGTGCATACCGTCTGAAAACGTAAACCACGGTTTTCCAGTCCTGCTTCACGCACACAGATATTCATTAGTTTAGATAGATCTAGGAGAGCTTGTAAATCAGCGTCTTTGCAGACAGCGCTGTGTTTTCACAGCATTTAATGTGATTTGGCCATTTAAGACATGACCAAAAGGAAATAATGTGGTTATATAAACGGCTGTAGGGAAAGTGATATTTACGTGTCGTAGGCTCTGCAGGAGAGCAGGTAAATGCATACCTATTCTCGGTTTGTATATTTTCTCTTTTTTGCTTTATATAATCTGTTAGGGTAGAAAGCTCTCCAAAGAGTGAGCTTTGAAGATTGCTTTAAAGGATAAAAAAGTTCTGTGTTTTTCAAAACCAGTTCTATACGAGACTGTAGGTTTAGTGATACACTTAATATATGCTACCAACGTAGACTCAGTGATTTGTATCTTAATAGCAAAAAGGCATGTGAAGAAACCGGGCAAGACCAGACTTGATTTTACCCTCTTTGCTTGGCAGCACGTTACCTACTCTGCCGTGGCTGGGAGTGCTGACATGTCTGGAATGCAAAGTTTACTTGCCGTTATGCTGCAGTGACATCATGCTAAAGAAACTTATTGTGTTTTTAGGTGTTGAGGTGTTGTCTTCCCTTTATTGTCATGTATTGAAAGAAGTGATTGTTTTGTTTTTTTCTTTTGGCCCCCTACAATTCTGGGAGTTGGAACAGTGCCCTGCACGAACGACCGGCCATTTTGCTAGTTTGTGCCTATGAACAGTGTTCTGAGGTTGCTTAGAAACTCTTGAATGAAGCATTAAAAACGTTCAAACTACTTAGATTTTACACAGCAAGTTAGGAAAAAAGTCTTAATTCACTATTAAATATTATTGTATATTTTGAGTTAAATACCATACGTTAAGTATTTATCTAGTTATTTGTGTTTTCCTTTTGAAAGGTGCTGTGGGCTCTCATCAGCCGCATATTTCAGGGAAATGTGGACAACTTGGATGCACACAGATACATGGGAGGAGTGGTAGTGTGGATTCTGATTTACAATTTTTAGGATTAAATAACTGTCAGCAAGACAAAGGTACATGGATTGTAACTGTATTATAAGTCGGTGCATGTTGCTTTTGGCATGTCTTTTTTTTTCTGTGTTGGATTATTTAAGCTATTACTCAAATGTTGTTTCATACCTATACAGAAGCAGGTAGTGCCTCACTCCTGTTTTTCACCCATGGTTATTTGATTTGCCACCCACACCTTTGATATCTGGCTGTATCAGGGTAACGGAATCTGAACTTTTCTTGAAAATCTGATTTTTAGTGTTCTGTTAATAGTATATATCAGATCAGTCCAGCCTGCTTGACAGCAGGGGCCAGCTCTGACTCTTGCCTCTCTAGCACTAGTTAATATACTTCTTTTGGTCCCCTGTAACGTGGTGAGGACAGCAGAGGTGCATGTGCATTAACATGTGCGTACGCAAGCGGAGGCAAAGGTCTGTCGCTTCCTCGGAGGCCAACAGCTGGAGGGAATTGTCCTGCAGAGACACTGTTGGTATATGTAAAGCTTTTAATTCTCATATCCTTGTTTTAATTTGGTCTCTGAAACTCGTTGTTAGCTGACAACTGATTGGCATTCGCTATACAGTTTTTACCAGGGAGATACACAGGGCACTGCTGTTTCAGGCAGCGTTTGCTGCTAGTTTCAAACGTGAGGCTAAGGACTTGAGCGAGTGTGCTTTAACCCTAGGGATGGAGGCTGGGATAGATCAGCAGGGTAGCATGTAGAAGCTTCCCTATTCATAAATAAAAATAATGCCAGATGTACATTCATAGTGAAGGAATAAACTCACTCCAGAGGAATGGATGGCAGCAATACCAAATCTGTGGGCAAAGCTGCTGGAGTGGCTACTTGGCTCCAGATGTGGTGCTAGTGGTCATGCTGAAACCTTCCTGGAAGCTGTCTAGGACCTTCCCTTGCTAACTGTACTCCCAGCTAGCCATGGGCTGCTAGCCATGGTGGTGTTCTGGTACCCGTGGAAAGAATGGAGAAATTCCCTCTTCGGTTTTTGCCTCCGCAGCTACTGAGTCAATCTTCTGTCCTTTCACATCAGTCTTCAAAATGCTGCCAGGTACTTTGTACTTGCTGATTTATTCTTTGCAAGCAGTTTTTGTGCCACCTACTATCGTTACTCTAGCCTTTCTCCTGTAACGCTGCCCCACGCCTGACCTGGTTTTCTCAGTTTTGTTTCCCAAGGATAGCCCTGGGGAGCGTCAGGATGCCGCAGGAGCAGAAGGCTGAGACCTTGGAGCTACCTGATTTGTAAAGGCGCTTTCTATGCTTTAATCGTAACAAAAGGCATGAGTTTCTCAGGGATGACACAGCCAGTTAATAGATTCCCTGCATCCAGCTCGCTGTGTAACTTGTTCTCGCTCCCGGGCTGCGCTTTCCCGCTCACAGTTACGGCAGGATCATTTGTGGGTTTGTACTCTCCATCAGATCGCTGAAATGGTCCAGCTTAAAATGATCCTTACAGAAACTGTCAGGAACATTGCGAAAGCTTGTCCTCTTATGCACTTACATGGTTAAAAATTTGAGCGTATGTGGGAAACAGTTCTGCTCTCTATGTTTTTATGAGTTCAGCATCTGCTTTTCCTGGAAAACAATTAAAACAATTTAATTCTAAATCTATATTTATTTTTCCACTTCTGATATACTAATTTGCGGGAAAAATAATTGTTTGTATTTTTAGATTTTCAAAGGAAATAGAATTTATAACATTTTTGCTTCCTTATTTGTACTCTTGTATCACTGAGTTTTGAGAACAGTGTTTGTAAATCTTCTGCTATACAGACTTGAAATATGGAGCAGCAAGCAACAGAAGTATGCTCTATCTACTTATATCTTTTTTAAAAAATATAATTCTTAAAGCATCACTGCCAAATAGCTTAGACACAAACTCATTTCATCAAATGCAGAAAAAGGAAGTCAATATTCTGAGAGACAGTTCAGTTTGAAAAATGGCTTTATATCATCTGATTTAATTCAGTTTGTCGCTTGGCTTAAATGCTAACCTTTATTTTTTGTTGTCCAGAGAGTGTATTATTTCATTGTAAATTATTACAAGAGATGTCAGAGAGGCTGATTATGCTAAATACTGTTCTCTCTTTCTTTGCTCAGTTTGTGCCAGCCTAAATTTTTCCAGCAAGGCACAGAGAACTTTTTGCAGTCCAGCAGAGCATGGGTTGTCCTTCCAAGGCTCTGGTGCAAGTCAGGGGGCCTTCATCCTGCCGTCCTATCCTCTGTCGTCCCCCCGAAATAGCCCAAAGCACGTCTCCCCTCCCGCTGACTCTCCGAAGAAGTCACAAGATACCACCATTAACTTCTCAAACTCCTGGCCGCTGAAGAGCTTCGAAGGACTGCCTAAGCCTAGTTCCCAGAAGACGCTCCTCAGTCAGAAGTCAGGAGACAATGCAGGTAGGAGTGTTGCCACGTGCAGTGAAAACTGATTTCAGGTTTGTACTTTGAGTGACTTCAAAAAATGGTCAGAAACCCTGCAGTGGCAGGTCAATTTTGAATTATGCAACGTCCCAACTGTGAGATTTTTGTACCTGCACCTTAGTAGTCATACTGCTAGAGGCTTCTGTAAAAAAAGAGATGTTTGTGATTTAGTAGTTTTATATACTGGCATGTTTCATTCCTTCTGTCTTTTAAATATGTGGGATAAAGTACAATATGCAACAATACCATTTTTGTTATTGATAACCTATCAGTGAACAGTTTGCCACCATACTAAAATAAAAACAACCCCCAAAATCTAGCACTTTCAAAGAAAGCCGATACAAAAAGACCTGTTACCTCTAGTACTCTCATTAATGCATATGTAAAAAACATTACTCACTGCATTTTGCCTTTTGACCTTTTTATTTGGAAACTTATGTCTCAAATTGCTAGCTCTCAGAATAGCTCTTTAAAATCTGGTTGCAAACAGCTACATCTCTAATGAGTGGAATCTGTGCTAATTTCATCTCAATTCACATTGCCAACTAATGGCAAAGACTACTGTTTACGATCTGATTTCCTCTGTCTTTGAAAACCTCATGTACACATTGGTTAACTTGAAATAGTTTTTAAACTTATTTAATCACAATTGTTTAAATACACTTAGCTAAATTGGTTCAAGTACTTATTAAAGGAAATCTAGTTTAAAGTTAAGAAGAGCTTTACTCTTAAATAGATTCCTAATCATTCATGAAGCATAGGTGGTTTACGCAAAGCAAGACTTTCCACACACAGTTTTGCATCAGTTTAAAGAAATCAGTTTTAAATTTCATCTTAATTGAAACCCATATTTCCGTGTGTATGTAGAAATTCTCTAAATTAGTTCTTTGGAAGTTGTCTGTGCCTTGAATGCATATAATTTTACCCTGGAGATTTGTGTTCATCACTTGCTGATTTTCAGTGTGTTTTCCATATGGTTTTCATTTTTTTCCATCTCTTTAGAATAACTTTATTGTTGTTACACAGCTTACAGTAGAGTTTGGTGGGTGCCGTTCTTCTTTTTTCTGAATTAAGAAAGATAAATTTCAGTACCTTTTAAAGGCACTAAGTATATGTTGGTATGCATATGCATGAAATAGACTAATTTATATTTTTTAAAAAAGGAGACACTAAAAGCAGAAGTGAATGGTAACTGAGCTTAAAATGCAGAGAGATGAAAAAACTAGAGTCAGGAAGTTATAAAAAAAGCAATGCAAGAAGGCATGTCTGGTACTATTTTAATTACTTTGTAAAATTAAGTGTTGGAAAACGTGCATGAGTAAGTATTCAGAAATTTGTTTTGGTGCATTTGGAAAATAGATGTTGGAGGAGGAAGGTTGAAAGTTTTTCAAATTATGCATGGTATAAAAACACAGTTGGATAGGAAATGATTATTTGCTGTTCATGTAAGAAATCTAATTCTGTCTATGCGTGTATGTGTATGTCTGTGTGTATGCATATGTACATGTATGAATGAACAAAGGCGGTTCTGTGACACCAGGTTTTAACTGCAAGGAAGTACTCTTGTTATGCTCTTTGTGGAACTCGTAACTGCAGGGTGCTATCAAGGCCAAAAGCAGGAGTTTACTGAAAAAGTCAGTGGACATATACCAAGAAAGTGGGTCAGCCAGTGTCAGACTGAGGAAGTCACTGACTGAATACTCCATTTCTTACCTTGTCAGGGACAGGCCTTTGATCCGGCTCAGTGTGGTTATTTTTATGTTCTTACTGTTTTTATTAGAATTTGCTCGTACCATGTCCCTGAGATGTATTTATAACAGTAAATGCAATTAAGTTCACAAATGTGGTTTATAGCACTAAATGTCAGCTCATTTTAAAGTGGTTTTTCTTTTGTCACATAAAAAAGAGGGGTGAAGTTTGTCCTGCTCAGTGCTGTGTTGCTGCTCTCCGAAGCACTGACGTGTGGTTGTGTCTCACTCAGGGGAGAATTTGCAGGAGAAACATTCTCCTCTGCAGCTGAAGCCGGCCTTGGTGAGACACCCACCTTCCCGGAGAGGCCTGAATGGGACCAGACCGGTCCCCCCCATTCCCCGCATCGCTAGCCCGTTGCCGGATAAGATCGAATTCAATGTGACTAAGTGGAGAAACGAGGAGTGTGAAGATGTGTGGATGAATGAAGTGGGGAGGAAGCTTGCAGCTGATCTTTCAGAGCTAAATGTTGATGACAAAGAAGTGGACCAAGAAGAGGTTTGTTTAAATATGAGTTTACGCACTTTTAACAATTGATGGAGTTTATTTTTTTTTAAGTGCCAGAAGGTAATAAATATTTGCTGACTTAAATTTTGTGACTGTCATCAGTACAGCAGGTCTGATAAGGTAATAATAAGGTAAGAGTGATTGACAGAAGTAGTTAAAGCAATAAATATCCATGTTGAAACACATTCCCTGTGTTTCTTCCAGACATAGGTGAATTTACCTTTTCTTCTGAGAGCTGAAATCATCATGTAGTACCAAGGCAGGAATTATAAGCATTTATACAGTTTCTGTTTTCACTATCTAGACTTAAGTTTAAATTTCATGTCAGATTTAAATAATAATTCTTTCTTTGGTTATAGCAAGGGGCCCAGAATAACTAATAACTTTATTACTGAAGGACTCATTGGACTCTGAGTTTCCTTAATCTTCCAGGTTTGTTGAAATTTGCCTTTGATACTCCAGTGTGTCTTAGCTGTCTTAGAATTCAGTCGTTCTTGGGTAAAATGAGAAAATCTGACATGAAGCTGGACGAATATGGTCTCACCTTTATCTTTTTAACACAGATAAAATGCAGACACGTTTGGCATTAGGCTTTGTAGGTCATCTCTCCTGGAAGTGGAAATCCACTAGGGGTAATTTGGGCCCATTGCATATATTCAATGGCCAGTGGCTTGAGTGTGCCAGTCAACATGTGAATTTCTTAGGAAATAGTTGAAATAGATAATGCCTTTTAAAATCTGTCCCTTCTGTGACTCATGAGACTTGTCAAACAGACATATTCTAGCATTTCCCTTTATAATTATTGTGTGCCCACCAAATAATTTGCAGTCAGTGTAGCTGTATACCCTGCACTGCTGTTTCTCAGCCACACAGATCTTTCGGTGATGCTCCAAGATGCGCTTATGTATGGGAGTGAGCTTATGCCGATCCCTGCTGCTGTGTCCAATATGTGCTAAGGGATTGTCACTCACTCTGCTGCTCAAGTGTCCCTAATGTTTGAGGAATACTACCTAGCAGCACTGGTATAGGACATAGGAAAAGGCTGCACGCACAAGCCGGATGTTTTCAGAGGCTGTGGAGAGGTGGAACTGTATCCACACTATCCTCACCAGTGCAAACCGAAACTGTTGCAACCTTAATTATGTGAGAAGCATAGGTATTGCATTTGCTTGGATTTCTGCGGTCTTCCTAGCTTGGTCCCAGGCAACCTCTGCTTATTTCTGACATAGCTTGTAGGGATTGTTTGAATCGCAGATCCTGTCCATAGTCCCTGTGGATCTGAAACAGTTGCAGTAGGACTTAATGGCTCTGCTTCACAATCTTTTCCTTCCATCCCGTAGTCACTACTCAAAGTAACTTGATGCGTTAAGCAGATTGGGGAAGAAACACTGTTTTTTCTGAGTGCAGTATAACTTTCTCCCAACATTTCTCTCCTCCATCCTCAAACCTTCCCTTTGATGTCACATACCAATGTCTACATTTTTTTTTTTACATCAAATACATGCTGCCGAAAGAGGAGAGAATATGCTGCAGCATGAAGCTCTAGTTATCATCACTTTTCCTGCTTGTTAGGGTAGGAGCTGCACTTGCTAGGCTTAGCTTTCAGGATTCACTTCTGCGTATTTTGCAGCTCTGTGCAGTTCAGAATGCAAAAGGCTGAGGTCCTACATGCCAATTGGGTGTACCTGCATTCATCAGCCACTTTATTTATTCTAGCCTGTTGAAAAAGGTAAGAGCAGCTGATTGCAAGGAATCTATTCTTGTGCTTTGCAAAATGAAGTTAGATACAGCCTCTGTAGAGTATTTGCATTTATTCGTATGATAATTATTCTTGTAGAATAAAACACATTAAGATACTGGATAACCTATGTAAATGTTCAGTGGCGTTGCCCAGTAGGGGCATGCGTGTGAAAATCCTGTTTGAACTAAACTAGTGAATTGAACTAAACATTTAGAAACATACTTGCTTTTGCTTAAGAAAGCCTTTTTCCTGTTCGGTGAATAAATACTGTTGTTTTCTTTTCGATCCTGTTTAGATGCAGAGTTCGCTTAGATCTCTACGAAATAGCGCAGCTAAGAAGAGGGCAAAGCTAAGCAGCAGCATTTCAGACCTGGAGAGTCCTGATTCTGCTCTTAAACTTGATCTGTCTGTGGATTCCCCTTCCCACGCTTCCTCCCCAAGTGGGAGCTCCTACAGCGAGAGTGGCGTCTGCAGCCAGGAGCCTCTGACCTCGCCGATGTCCGCAGCCCCTCCGAGGAGGAGAGTAATGTGAGTGTAACTTGTGCGTTAGCTCTGAGGGGAATTCTCACGCAGAAACTCTGCTGGTGTTAGTTACGCATTAAAGGAGTGAAATCTGTAGTTTATTTTTTATATACTTGATTTAATCTGTGAATTATTTTCCTACCTAAAAATACTTTCCTCTACACTCTAGCTGCTTAATTATGTTATTCCAGTTTGCTGCTGCTTTTAACTAGAAAGAAACCCAAGGTATAGCCATGGTAACACCATGCAGCTGAAGTCCTGCCAGTGGTAGTAAATATTTTATGATGATTTTAGCCTGTCATAGAAGGTATGTGAACCGTAGCCGAAACAAATAAGTAAGAAGGAGAATAAGCTTAGAGGAGGGATAAGGTTTGTTTATTACAGCCTGGACATTTAAGCAGGATTTTTTTTTTGAGATAAGAAACTTTTTATGAACTATTTATTTATTTTTTAAATGAAGTAAAAAGAGTTTTGTGGAATTTTGCAAATTCTGCAGTACACATCTTCTTTCCACTCTGGGAGCCCCTGAGAAAGCTGTCTGTAGCTCTGATCCTAAGAATACCTTGTGTTTTTGTCTGCACTAACTGCATCTTTTTAAAACTGGCATACAGCTGTATTAACAAAATAGGAAAGAAACGAAGGGACCAAAGGAAGGTTATTGAGACAGAGGGAGCCTAATATGGTTTAGAAACAGAGGATTTTCACAGCTGTGGAGTCTCAGGGGTAATTTCTGTCTTCCACATATGCATTACTGCTGAATTGTAGTTCTAAAAATAACCTTTAAAATGACACATGAAAATGCAAGAATACCCAGAAAATCAAGACTATAAACTTCTGCATGTGGTGTTCTTTGAGGCAAGGTTTTGGCCAGAACAGCTATGACTAAAGATGCATGCTGTAGCACATATCATTTCAAGTATTTTGTGACAACACAAGCTTAATATTTTACAGGATTCGCAGATACTGGATCTATCAGAGAGGTTAGTTCAGATGCTAATTTACCAGTATTGGAAATTGGCATTGTCTGTTCACAAAATAGGTGCGGTGGGCAACAAAATTGTAGATTTCTTCTGTGTATCTACTTTTAGAAGGATTGGTTCTGATATAGTGCCATGAATAATGGGAACTTGATACTGGTGTTAGTGAAGTTTCTCTTCAGTTGCTGATGTATATAGGCTTTCCTCAGGATCATAAAAATCAGTCTTCTTGTTTTCAGTGCTAGCAGAAACAGGAATAGCTGCTGTTTCCCTAACTCTAATGTAGACCTGGACAGTACTTAACAGTGCAGAGCTCTGTGTTGAAGCATCTTTAATATTCAGATACATAATTTTAAAAAAGAAGTGTCAAGATTGTCTGGTATAAAACAGCATTTTTCTGGTGAATATCTGTCTGCTAGAAACTGAGCTGAAAGCACAGCTAATTTCTGAAAATCAAAAGTCAGTAGATTTGGTCACTGTCATTTGCCCCTCTTTGCCAGATTGCAATCAGCAGCGTAAGTCCCCTAAACAAACGATTCCTTCGCTTTTTGAATGTGTGTTAATTTTACTCCTACTGTAAAGTCTATTTTTAAGGCTTGTCTTTATGGTGTTCTTCATAGTGGAACTGCTAATGAAATAATTTCTACTGAATTAATTTTCTTTTTCTACTCATTGTGAACATCTGTAGAAGTATACTGGAAATATTTGTCCACAAAATATACTGGGGAAGAGAAACTGAAATATATCTATGTCTCTGCTAGAAGGTGTTGTTCAGGTGGGCTTTGACTAGTGTGTATAATTGTATGTATAAAAATGTATTTTATATTGTAACAGGTCAGACATCTTTCCACTACTTGGCAGCAAATCACAGCCTGCAAGGATATCTTCAGCAAGAAAGAGAGAGACTAATGTGACAGAACATACCTCCAGCACAGGTATTTTACTGAGTTTATAAATACGTAACTTGCTTCATAGCTGTGACAGAATGGTCACTTTGGCTAGTATTTGATTTGACTTTGTTTTCACTTGTTCAGTGAGATTTTGTCCCTGGAGCACTTAAAAAAAAAGGTAATTGCTAGACTTTATTTGATCGAACTGAGATTGTATCATGATACTGCAGGTGAGAACATATTCCAGGGTTTCTTTCTTTCTATGTCATGATAAAATGTTTTAATACAAACATCCCCTGTGAGCATGTGCCCTTCAAAATTCAAAACGGTATTGTTCGAAAATTCATTGGACACCAGCGGGATAAGGGTAGAAAGGGTCAAGAGGTTGCAAGCAGTTAATTTCTTTGTGAATAACTGAAGTTCAGTGATGCTGTTCTATTTAATGCATATAGTGAACTGCAAGTAACTGCAGATTTTTATAATGGACAAAAATCGATTGTTTATGATTGTTTATGTTTAATCAAGTTTGGCTCAACTAGATGGAGATATTTCTTGCAGGAAAAGAACTGAGGGAGCTTAGCCCACCAAGTTCTTTTCTGACCGCTCTTCCCGAGCACTGCTCTGAAGCACCGTCTTGGAGCCTCAGCAGCTGTGTGTTTTTTTCAGAAAACTCGGTGATACTAAGATTGGAGGGTGTCTCACAAGACTGAATTTGCGAAGCCATCACATTCAAAAAACAGCAGTGGCTACTGAAACTGATGATCTTTTTTCAGAAAGTGTCTTTTTTCTTAGGCTAAATCACCTAATAGGTTTGTGAAGTAACAGCCTAAGTGGGAAGGCAAATACTGCAGATACATAGTAATAAATATTGTGGTTAACTGTTTTGCATTCATTACATGAAAAGACCTTTTGCAAGAAGTTGACCTTTGGTGTAAAATAATGAGCAGCACAATTATTTTGCTTACTGAACCAGTGAATCAACCAGAACTCATGGCCCCTGACCTCTTGTGAAGAGCTGACAGCATACTTTACGGATAAGGTCAACTTAATACGTGTGCAGCTAACCGATAAAGAAAATTCCATTGCTGGCTAGGTTGGAATAGCTTCCTCCAACTACTGACTGGATTCGGCCCATCACACAAGTGAAATCTCACAAAGCTCTGAATTTTTATACTAGAATTTGTAGAACTTGTAAAAATCATTTTGACATTTAGCTGTTGTCACCAAATAAAAGCTTTTTTGAACATTGAACGTAAATCCCCCTTACTGTAATTTAATCTCATTACTTTTTGTTTTTAATACCAAGGATGGAATATTTTTTTCTTCCAAACAGCAACCTGTTATGTATCAGATTATTCCTTTTTTCTCTTTTGTCTTCTGTTCTCTGGACTAACCCCCCAGAACCCCTGTTCTCTGGACTAACCCCTCTGGACTAAACCCTCAGCTTCTGTTAGGCTTGTCTCAGTGGAAGGGTTGTGAGCTGTGGACACCGCGGGCTTCCCGCGTTCCCTTTGTCGTGCGCCGGCTCGTGCAGCTTTCGGCAGCCGAAGCTGTGAAAAATCTGTCTCCCCGCCACCAGGCCAGCACGTACTACTGGTCCAGCGGGCAGAGGATGCTGTTGTACCAGCTACTCAAAGCAAGTAATGGGTCAGGCCCTGCTACGTGACATCTGAATTTTGATCTATGAAACGGCTGAGCTTCTCTGGGACAGCGCAGAAGTTCTCAGTCAAGGAGATCTGGACCTCACGGGGGTCTGGCCGTGCAGTAATTTTCCAGCACCTCTCAGGCCAGTCCAGATTCGGACGGCTCTTCGGGCCCAGCCCACAGTGTCCTCGCTGGAAGAGCCTTTCCCCCTCAAGCATCCCACAACGAAACATTCCCTTGGTTTCCAGCCCTAGCAGAGCGAACCAGTCTGCTCCCGGCTAAGGTCTGCCCTGGAGAACGCGAGAAAGCGGTCCAGGGGTTGCACTGCGGCTCTGGATCCCGCGTGTGTCTGCATCAGGACAGACCCTCGGGCGGGGGGTAGGTGGGTGTTAGGAACTGCCTCCCCGTGCGTGCTCACGTGCACCGGCCGCAGTGGCTCTGCCGGTGGAGGCAGAGCTGCTGTCCCGCTGTTCCCTGCGGTGCAGTATGGGAGAAGCCTGGACCGCTCTCGAGGCTGGGTCACATCAGTCAATCCCCTTGGCCACGTCTGCCATTGACTTCATTTAAGTGCAGTCTAAATTATATGGAATTTAAGAAATACATACTAAAAATGCATATATAGAAACACATCTGCCTTTAGGTGCTTTAATTTTAGGGGTATTTGGAAAAACAGAAATGATCCTTTATAGGATCCCAGAAGTAATTAGCTTTTTTTTTTTTTAACCAAAACTACAGTGTATCGAGAATGTTTTGCAGATATAAAAATGCTTGTTTTCTGTTGTTAATAATTTCAATATGAAAATGTTTTGTGTTCTCATGACATTTTAAAAAGGAAATATTTCAGTTAATCGAATCATGACTTAATTTTGATTTTAATGATGAATTAATTAGTGTTTGTGTTCATATTTGAAAGACATTTAAATAAAAACAAATTTTCAAGCTTTGGGTTAGATTTTTCAACAGGGATGTATCTGTATACAAGAGCCTTTGCATGTGAAAGGTGAATTGACCCTGAGCATCTTTGCTGACATGTTCAGGTTTCTGTGGGAAAGAGTGCTCATACTGTATATGGAAAAACAGTCTGAGAGTCTCTGAAAATGTGACTTTTGAGAGTCCTGTATTACACAATTTTTTTATATATATATTTGCTATTTTTCCTTTTACAGGGCTGTTTCATGATAAAGGGACTTCGAATGTCAGCATAGTTGGCCAGCGTTTGAGATGTGGCAATGGGTGTGGTGATTTTGAAGACAAGAAGCAAAGTGAAGTGCCACCTACTATTTTTAAAAGTCAAAACATAGAACACCAGAGGAATTTTAAGCATTCAAAAGGTTTGTGAGTCTGCTGCATTACTGTTCATCTGACCTCTCGTTTATGGCAAAAAGGCTATATATATATCTTTTTTAAAACCAGCTTTTATAGAAAATACATTTCAAGGTGCTTAGCTTTATTCCCTCTCTTCTAGTCTTTATATTTTATTAGTCTATATATTTTATATTCTAATCAGTTGGAGGGTTTTGACATTAACTTAAATTAGTGTCAGTTAAAGTTAAAGGTCGGGAGATAGTAAATGCCATGAAAAAGAAAGATCAAAATGTTATTTACTTCAGTCTGAATATTAATAGCTTTAAAAGTTTGTGATTTTAAATTACTTTGTTGTTCATTGGTAAAATTAAGGAACTTAAGCCATTAGATTTTTTTATTTCAGTTTCAACTGTGTCATTTTAATACTGAGAACATACTAGGAATAATCCAGTGAAACTGTTTTCTACATCATAATTGCTGTGTATATGATACAGATGTATGTAAATGATGTTCCAAAAAAGCTTTTTTTTTTTTTGAACATTAAATGTAAAATGTGGAAGTCAGTTTAAGGAGTACATGTCCTCACTGTCTCCTCTTGTTCAGATCTCACTCATAGTGGCTAAAATAAACATCAAGTAACAACATTTTAGTGGCAGATATGAAAGTAAATAGCAATATTCCAAGTGTTAGTAGATATTGAATCGTAAAGATGATCTTTGTCCCACTAAGACTTTTCGTGCTATGATTTTGTGATTAAAAATGGATAATTTGTCTAATCTCAGTTTTTTTCTTTTTACAAATAATGAAGTGCTATTTTATACAAAAGATGCAAAGCTGAGCAATGGAAGTAGAGTATATAGTCACATTTATAAATCGTTTGTTCGTTAATACCTGCTTATTCCATGCCACCTGTAAAATGGAGATCTGTAAATGCTTTGGCCAGGATCTGTGGTAGGACAGAAGGTCCAGAGAGGGTGCAGTATTCAGTGCGCATTCAGCTACAGTCTAACAGCGAATTTCTCGTGAAGCTCCAAGATTGTATTCAAGAAAATGACAAAAGACCAATTTTGACAGTTCTCAAATATTAAAGTGTGGAACATCCAGAAGCCAGTGATTGTTTTTGTGGGAGGACAACATAATTTTTTCCGCAGAAACCCTTTCAGTTGATCTTTCTTTCTCATAAAGCACAAAAAAGAGACATCCAAAATTAAAACTGTGTAATATTCAGATCACTTGCAAGGGAAAGAGGAGTCTCTCATATCTTGCACCTGTAATCATTCTGTGGCAAACTAGTGATGGAGATAAAGGCAGTTAAGTACAAGAGGTCTGACGAGTCCCCACCTGTGATCCTTCGGCATGCCTAGTTAGAGGGCAACTATGAGAGAAATTTCAGATTATTTAGGTTAAATAGCAAAACCAAATGTTGATCTTCCATTGTCAGAAATTACCAATTTTGATTTGCAATTAGTGTAGCCAGAACGGAACTACATAAAATATGTCATCCATTTAACTGAGAAACTTAGGAAACTGCTGATTTATACAGAAAACATTACGTGCTGTTTGGGACAAAAAAAATAATACTTCATCAAATACTGTTTTGATTCAATTGTTCTGAATTATGTAAGAAATAGTTCAGTACTTCCATTAAATGAGTTTAAAACTTCTGTTTTTTTGTGGAATCTGTTGGTTTAAACAGATATTACCTCCTCTTACAAACACTGGTTATCTTTACTATCTTTGGCAGAAATTATATTTACTGCATGCATACAATTATTCTGAGAATATCAGTATTGGGTAAATCTTGTGAACTTCAGTAACTTGAAAAAACAATGATTTATAAATGTGATAAAGAATTCAGATGTCAGTGTATGACGACATTGTAGAAGAATAAAACATCTACCAAAGGGTAAACTACATGATTTACATGATCTGTGGGGGTTTTTTGGCTTTCTTTTTTTTTATTTGGTTGTTGTTTTTTAGGTTTTACAGGGTCAACTTCTAGTTTTCAACAAATGAACAACCAAGATTTCATTTCACCAAGGATCTTGTCTGAAGATTCGGTAGCAGTTGTCGGTAAAGGTATTACAAAAACAAAATTATCTCCTATGTTTTATTTATGTTTTTAAAATGAGGAGAAATGTCTTTTTACAGAGTGGGAAAAGGGGAACTGAAATAGATTCCTTAAAACATTTTAAATTTTAGACAGTCTCCAGTTCACATAGTAAATATAAAGAATAATGCTTTCAAGTTTTGCGGTTACATGTTATGTAACTATGTTATGTTTTACTATGCTATTTTCATAAACAATAAAGAATGGTAGCAAATTACAGAGGTGCTTCTTGTAGCCAGGTATGCACACATGCACATACATCCATCGTACTCAGCAGTGTTATAGAAGAGTACCTTTGGATGGAAATTAGCACTAATATGACAATAGCAATGTTTTTATCTTCTGGAACTACTTTTGTTTTGCATTAGTTTTTGATGAATTCTTCTGGCTGAGATGGTTATTTTGAGGAGGACACAACATGATATGCCTTTCAGGTGTTTTTGGAAGTTCTTCTGCACTCATGTATAGCCAGTCCATAACGTGTGTAGAGAACGGAGACGACCAAGCTGTCAAACCAGATGCTGAGCCATCGTCAGGGATCTATGGGAGAGGCATCCGGCAGAACAGTGCTTCTTACCTTCATGTTGAAAAGGAAAAAGAGGCAAGAATTTCAAAACAATTTTATGGTCTCGCTTTGTGTTTTTTAATTGGTATGAACACAGCTGAATATAGTTTTATAGTCTCTATATTCTGGTAAACAAAAGTTTGATTAAAAAACATTAATTCATAGCTCAGGTGGCTGGCAATAGAATACAAGTCTTTTATTTATGTTTTTCACTGAGTTCCGTTATACTTTGAAGACTAAAGCTGGGTTAGTAATGAGAATTCATTTGTCAACATCTGGTTGGCTGTGTGCAAATTTTTGATCTGAGCGGTTTATTTAACTTTTTTTGCAAACAGTAATGAGAACAGTTTCTTTCTCATAAAGTTTGCAAAATGTTACATTAAGCCTAAACCAGAAGTTTCTTGTAATTCAGCATTATTTTTCTAACAATGGTTAAATAAAAAAGGGGCTACATTTTCTCAATAAATTGACTACTGCAAACTGTTCATGCACTCTAAATAAGGACAGGAATGGGCTGGCATTTTTTGATTGGTAAATACATATGAAATAAATTTGGTCTTCTTGGCATAGTCCACATGGACTTTGCATTCTTATCTCAAAAGGGCCATTATTAATGACACTAACTAGCAATACTGCTGATACCAAGTTACGTTGGTTATCTGAAGTGGATTTTTTGTCCAGTCATATTTTAGATTAAAATAAGATTCTTTTTACTATTATTACATCTCCTAATGAGTGGATTAATTTTGTGCAGATAAAAGTTGCCATGTCAAAATCTGCCCAGGATAAGATGAGGCGGAAGAAAAAAGAAGAAAAAGAACAGAATCACAAAGAACAACATGAAGTCAAAGACCTCGAAGAAAAAGATGATGATCCCTGGGCAACACTCAAACTGAATGAACCAGGAAAAATGACAGTAGAAAGTGAGGATTAGTGTTTGTCTTAAATGAATAATGTTCTATTAAATGCTGATGAAGTTGAAATTATAATTCTGGGATAATTATTAAAGATTATGACTGTTAGCGTGACATAAGGCGTGACTTCAGTGAATTTTACATTGCAGTTTGCTCTCCAGTCATTTGTTGTCAGTCTTATAGTGCAAACAGTGGAGAGTAAAGTGCTTATGAGAAATATTTGAAACACTGGAGTTAATAAAAATTACAAAAAGTGAGTTAGGACTGAAAATACAAGTCATTTCCCTTTTTCTCATTTTGTTGTTTTAGTTTGGATGTTTCTTTCTGTTTTCTAGATTTAAGTCTCTATGGGGATATATTAGCATCATCAAGAAATGAATCTTTGTCATTAGAAAATGTTGTCTTGAGTCCTTCATTAAAAAGAACGTCCAGTTTGAAGAAGACACAATGTTCAGCCTTGCTAGATTCTGGTAAGCTGTTACTGAACATAAATTACTAAACCAAATATAAAAGACTGTGTTAAAATGTTTGGATGAGTGGAAGGTGAGAGTTCCAAAATACAGTCAGGTTTAGTATGATTTATTTGTAAAGTGGATTGGCCTGAGGTGCTCTGGAAAGTTACTGGGTGGGGGATAGAACTCATCCCTGCCCCCTTGAAGCATTTTTCAACTGTAATTTGTTAGGGAAATGTTTGAAACACTAGAGGGTTTTTTTCTTGCTCAGTAACTTGAATGATGTAAAGTATTGATGGAAAACTAGCTCTCTTCCAACCCCTTCCTGCCCCAAGAGAAACACTTCTGGGTACGTTTTTCACTGAGAGGTCTTCAAGATACAGAGTCGAAATCTTTTCAGAATACAAGCTCATGTTGATGATGGTCATAGGCTTGAGAATTTCTCAGTTGTCTGTAATATTGGAAAAATATGAATGCATTGTAAATACGACAGAAAGTACTGGTTTTAGTATGACAGTAAAATGAAAAAAATTAGTCTTCCAGATATAATAAGAACTTCATGCTATAATAAACTGATCCTGATTATTATCTTGTTAAAATGGAATTCAGTCATTCATTGGACTAAAAAATTCCTGTTAACAACATTTACTCTGGGGTACTTACTTATATTTATGACTGTACACCTTAGAAAATTATTTCTCAGTAGCTAATTACTCAAAATTATGATTCTTCCATCTCCTCAAACAGTAGAAGCTAGATATATCTGTTCTGTATCACAAGATTAGTACATCAAATTTCTTCCGAAAGCTGAAAAAGTGTTGAACTATATGCAGAGATTTTCAAATTCAATTTTCAGATAAATTCATAGCTAGGCTCTTTAAGTTTTACCACATTGTGCTTTAGCACATTGTACATCTATTTTTATGTTAAAAAAACCCCTACATTTATGTTTGTGACTTTTTAAAGTGGTAGTTGTATGCAAAAATTTTCATTCACCTGTGCTACTATATTGAGGATGTAACAGAGAAAGCTGTCTTTTTGTAAACTTGGTCCTTCAGTAGCAGCACTCTCTATAAACCTCAAACTTTTTATATTTTCTTCCTTTGAAGGAACTGATTTCTGCAGATTATGCTAATTACTTAGTATGTTTTATGGCTTTTCAGATGAAATTTCTCTTGGGGCACGAGGACAGTATAAAGACCGGACCCCATCAGTCACTCACAGTCCAGAAATAATGGATCCATCAGAATTACAGCCATTTTCAAAACCAGAAACAGCACTGACAGAAGCCCTAAGACTTTTAGCTGATGATGACTGGTGAGTGTAAACATCTGTCCAGAGGCTGAACATAATGTATAAGGCATTTACATTGATAACTTACTTTTAACAAACTGGCAAAATGGAGGTAACATAGAAGTATTTTTTTTCCAAGGATTCCAAGTGATAGATGAGGAAAGAAGAAAGTTATTTTTCAGTCTGAATCTAAATTAAATTGTAGCTGTTGTAAAATGATACTTAGTGTGTAAGCTTTCAGAAACTTGAAGAGTTGTTGAAGTCTAAGCCCTGTTTTGTGTAGGGCCCCCACCAATACCTTCTTGTTTATTTTCTGTGGAATACAAGGCTTTCCTGCTGGTCTAATGCCATAATGGGGGCACAGTGCTGCCTTTTCAGTTTTGAGACGGAAAGTAATCCTTTTCTTTACTCTACTGCAAACTGTGGACAGAATTGTAGGAAGCAATTTAGAGGCGAGTATGTTAATGCAGCCCTACTACCACATTAAAGGATAGACCTACTGTGAAAGAATTTCCCATTTTAAATGTCATTGCTATTTACAATCTAATTTGTTTGCTGTTTGGTTCCTTCGTATTTCTCTCACATTTTTTGCAAGAAATTTGTAAATATTTTTAATTTAAATATTTACTTTACATAGGGAGAAGAAAATTGAAGGTCTGAACTTTGTGAGATGTTTGTCTGCCTACCATGCGGATATTCTGACTGTAAAGTTGCATGAAACAAGTTTGGCTGTGGCTCAAGAGGTTAAATTTTAATATCAGAATATTTTACTGGCTTTTTATGTGTATGTGTGTATATGTGTTTTATACCTCTGAGATACATTGACGTGAAATGGTATATTCATCTGTACTTGAATTTTTTCTGTTTTGGACATTCTCGAAAGGGTGAGTTTGTAGTTCAGTGAAGCAGCTCATACTTCAGTTACCAACAGTTTATTTGACTTCCTGATAAACTGAAAACATTTAGATTGTACTTTATAACATTTTAAAGTATATGTATTTTAATTCTCACACATTGTGAATCAAGTAAGAAATGTATTTCTCACTTGATTTTAAAATTATGTAAAAATTACAATTGGAAACATTAAGCTTTACTTAATTTTAAGTATATTTATAAGCAATATTCATTGTTTGTTTGGGTTTTTCTGTGTGCAGGTCAAGAATTTACGCTCAGGTGTTTCTCGAGCTGCTGTGGTCTGTTTAGGGGATTTGTTCACCTACCTGAAAAAGAACATGGATCAAGAACTAGATAATACAGTAAAAGTCCTCTTGCACAAAGCTGGTGAATCCAACACATTTATAAGGGAAGATGTAGACAAAGCACTGAAGGCTATGGTTAATAATGTGACTCCAGCACGTGCACTTTGTTCTCTTATAAATGGAGGGCAAAGGTAATTCTTACTAAGACTTTATGGAGAAATAACCTGTGAATAGATTAAATAGTAAAGTATAGTAATTATTTAGATCTTTTTCAAAATATGATAAACAGAATTTAAAATATAATAATCTAGCTCTGCAAAACTTCTGTCCAGGGGCATATGTTTTTTGGCATATAAGTAAAATGTAGGTTTTTTTCCCCCCTTTCTTTCTGTATTAGGTAAAAAGTTGGCTGTTGATTTTGGAGTCTGGTATATTTTCTTGCAGTTTTGCGAGACTTCAGTAGTTTTATTCTATGTTAATATGATTGTCCTAAGAAACGATTTTGCCTTGTCTAGCAAAGATCAGATAGCATTCTCATTTGCTATTTGTTCTGCAGCCGAAAGGATCTTTTATCAGTTCTTCAGCACTACTTTTTCTTTAGAAAAATGATTTACAACTGGATATCTCTGGATGCAATCGTGTTGGTCCATTTTATATTCCTCTCTTAGACTTAACTGGTTGATAGTCTTTTGTCTGCATTTTAATTTCCTGTGAGTGGTGGTGGCCATTATTTTTCTTGAGTACCTCATACATAACAAGCTTACATTTATGTTTTCATAGTTTGATTCTTTCCTTTAGCTCACTTTAATCTGTAGTAGAAGTTATAGTAATTTCTTTCCCCTTATCCATAAAGTATGTTTTTCTTTTTTCTTTCATATCCTCATTCACCAAAATACCAATGCTTAATCTAGCCATTAGGCGTTCCAGTACGTTAGATGTATAATTAGTTCTACTTATTCTCTACTGTATCTGTCATCACTTAGACAGGTATGAATTTCTTGTAGCCTGTCCTTTCCATTAAGTATATCAGACACAGTGTTGTAAAACAAACTTTAGCGTTGCTGCACAGCTGGAACTCGTAGGAGTTATTCTTGATTCAAACTGTTTTTCTTCCTATTTTGTTTCCTGGGAAGTTGATGATTGTGGAATATATTGATTCTGTCTCCTGAAAGGCAATAAGAACTATTCTTCCATTATTTGAACTTTAAACTGAAAAGCAAATATAAGCCTTGGGAGTTAAATAATGTACAAAACATGCCCACATGCAGTCATTTTTTCTGAATGTAAGAGCAGCAGACAGCAGCCACACACTGCTTTTGCTCAGAAGCTGCGTAAAAAGGCTCAGCAATTATCTGTTTATATACTCCCACCATTTTCCAGAAGTGCTTGGCTAGGCAATACCCATGAGCATAAACGGCTAAATCTGATTCCCCCCTTCACAGTAGCAGCTTCAAACACACTGATCTATGCTTCCGAGATTTCTAGGCCTATGAGGATTGACCCCTCCAATTTGTGGACTCATACATTTTCAGATATGTAAGGTATAAAAATTGTGTGAGCTGTGAGTCTGAGCACAGCGTTTGAAGTGGGGACTTCACAGCTAAAAGCCTCTCGTCAGAGCAGTGACTGAATCACGGAATACAGGATGTTTCTAGTGCAAAACACATCAGCTGCTGGCCAAAGTAGCCTTGTGAGTTGCAGCTTTTCTAGTACTGGCTTCAGGCAACTCTGGCCTTTTTAGCAAGAAAGCCTATGTGGTACATGTGGAGCTGTCATCTCCTGAGGCTGGAACAGTGAATATAAGAATTATATTCAAAGATGAAATTTGGGAGAAGAATGATATCTTTCTTCAGTATAATGTGGAAAGCTTAAGGTTGTGTTTGACACAATGGCATGGTTATACTAAACATGGCTTATACACTGAGTTGCTTAGATTCGCCACAGCTTCTGTATTCAAGTTACCAGTTATGGGTTGGCCTACAAACTCATACGATCTTTTAAAATGTGTGTATTTTCTGTTTTACGCATTTCAAGTCTACTCCGATCATAAGTAAAGCACTTGCAACTCTGAGTAGGTACCTACACTGATTCTTGATCAGCTATGAAATTGTTTTTGACTTCACCAGTAAGAATAATTAAAAGCATTTTTGTTTGCTTTTCTGTGATACTACTCTGAAGATATTGGGTTACTGCTGTAAACTCACTTCTGTAAGTAGATACTCGATCCAAGATCATGATTCCAGGACTAGATCTGAAATCACAGTGATGCATACACTGAAATTTCCTACTATTTTGCATGAGCAGCAGGCATTTGTGGGGAATGGGGACTTGTTTGCCTCAGTTTAGTGAGGTCTTTAAAACTTCATAGCTGTTGTTTTACTGTCAGTACCTATGGTAGGAATTCTCTGCTACTGTTATCCTTCTCCCAGGCTACAGAGAAGTATGACAGCTCTACAGATGTAACTGCAGGTCCTGCAAACTAGTCAAAGCTAGTCTTAATTAGGTTGCTCAGTAATGGCCAACAGTATCGCTGTATTGGCACAGAGTTTAGCGTAGCAGCAGCCAAGTTACTGCACCAGTTTTGCAGCCTGAACTGTATTCTGAGCTGCCACGTTTTGCTATTTTAGTAGACCCAGTTAGTTGTCTTTACACAGACTGAAGCCCTCTGTATGAGCTGCTTGGGCGTCCTGGACTGCAGTGTAGTGTAGTGGTACCTTTACTTCCAGTGAGGCCATGATCATCTATGGAATTACAGAAAACTGAAATCTTGATGAAATGGGAACATAGTCGTTCAGGAAGGATGCTGGATCTTCATGTCTGTCTGAAAAGCTAGGGAGCCACTGGTGCGACTTACCAAATCAATTCTTTTCCTTAGTGCTCTCCTTTAGACCTGTTTTTCCATTTGTGCTATGAAGGATAAACCATACACGTCTCATTTACTGTGCAGTAAAACTGTGCTTAAAATAGCATTTTTAATCTAAAGATGAAAATAAAATTGTGATGTTCTGAATTTGCAAAATTAAATTGTATACACCAAATTCATGTGGAATCAGCAGCATAATTTATATACAAGGTTAGTTTCCTACACAAGTTGAAAATCGATTCCATTGTTTCTCTCATTTTCATCAGCACAGGTATTTGATGATCTCTTTTTTGTAGGAAGTAAACTTCAGCAAGATTTTTAGAAGTCAATAGAATATTGCTTTACTTAATTTTAAATTGATATAAAACAAGATGTGGGTCAGAGCATAGGAATTTGTTTTTCATAAAATATCTGGAAAGAGCACGTTAATAGTGTTCTTTCTAAAACAAATTATTTTTACAATTATTTTTAAGCAAACTAAAAGTTTCACTTTAAAAAGAAGAAAATTACCAGCTCTGTCACTCCCAAAGCTGCAGCATTCTGCCCCAGAAGAAGGCAGAAGAATGAAACTGACTTTAAACAAAAAGGACATTCATTTTTCTCTTTTCATTCTGCATTCTAGTAGTTACAGATTTTAAGTGAATAAAATGAAATTCAGTTCAATGGATTATCCTTTTAAAAAAGTTCAGCGCCTCTTTCTACTTCACAACATTTTTTCTATAAAGCCAGAATAAGTATCTGCATATCGGCAGTATCCTAGTTGCAGTTTATGCTAAAGATGAAAAATAAAAACTTGTACCCCACATTTGGCAGAGCAGATGAATACTGTAACTTAAGTCTTGTCACGGCTTTTTACTAAGCAGTTGTGTTTTCTTTAGCCATCTGCACACAGCGGTGAGGAGATGCACAGCCCAGCACCTGTCGGATGTTGTAGAACGTATGGGTCCTGGACGGATCCTGTCCGGAACCAAAGATGTCACTGACAGGATTTTACCTGCGATAGCCAGGTTTGCACAGGACGGTTCACAAGAAACAAGGTTAGTAAAGCTAACGATAATTCAGATAAGCCTGCTCCAAGCATCTAAAGCTTCTGCGTAGCTCACTGTTTTCCTTAGCAATGACTGATGGCTGTTGAGGTAGCATGTGTAGTCGAACCATCCGAGTGCCTCCTGCAGCTGTGCCTGCCGTGGGAGCAGGAAGAAGAGGGGCTCCAGGGACACGCTCTCCGGGGCACAGACATGGCAAAGGCCATGCAGGGAATCCTGGCGTGGGAACCTGTGCTCTGACTGCCAGGGCTGGGCTACCCAATTTGAAGACAGCAGATACTTCAACATTGAAATGGAGGGCTGTTCTCATTCCTTAATTTGCTCGGTTGTTGTTTAAATAATAATTGCTGGGCACAGTTTCTTTGTGGGAGCAGGAAAAGGGAGTCAGGTTACACTTACAGATAACAATCTTCCTGCACTTTTATACTTCGAAATTACAAGTGTCTAATTATCAATGGACTCACAGAGCAAATCAGTGTTTACAGATGTGTATGTCCTGATCTGTTGCCCTGCAGGTATTATGGTCGAAAGATGCTCTTCAGTATGATGACTCATCCTGATTTTGATAAAATGCTTGAAAAGTATGTGCTGGCCAAGGATTTGCCTTACATTAAGGAGTCTGTTAGCAATCTACGTCAAAAGGTATGTGGAAAAAAGCTTTTGTTGAAGAGGCGAGAAATATAAACTTGCACTAGTAGCTGTTAGGTACAGGCATTGAACCTACAGGGAATGGGAAAGGTGTGTTCAGAGCATTGCAGGTAATCAAGTGACTGCCGCAGAGCAAGTTACTGCTTATTAGCTGAACTGCGTATGCCCTTACTCCTTGCAGATGTGCTGAATCAACTGTACTTTGCTATTATGCTTTGCCTGGCTGTCAGACTTGCCTTTAAAGAGTCTCCAGCAGAGCAGAACAGTTCCAGCCATGCTAATAAATGCTTTCATCTTTGTGCAGGGTCTGGGGGAGATGCCATTAGATACACCCTCAGCAAAAGGAAGACGTTCGCATACCAGTAGTGTTGGACATTCGAGGTCATCATCTACTTCCAGAGATGCTCTCAACATCACTGAGAGGTAATGATCTCATTGAGTGTTTTACCCTGTTGGTAACTGACCTCCAAGGGAATAGCCTCACCACAAGAAAAGGCTGTATAAGCATTCACGAGTTTGTGAAAATTAAACATACCTGAAGGAAAGGGTGAAACTTGACGTTCCCCAAATAAACCCCTTTTAATAGGATAACTGCTTAATATTAAAGTTGCTTTGTGCACTTTAAAGCTAATTTGTTTTATCAACTGGGTATGAAAATACAGTACACAAGCACTTGGAATACACAGTTGACCCATGTCACTGTCATGTCAAGATGTTGCCATTTTGACTCTTTATAGAAACAAAATGCCTGGTGGTAGCTGCAGCGCACTTGAGAAATCAGATTATCTATTTGTGTGCTTACCTGGACAATTAAGGAATCAGTTAGATTTTAGCTGGCATGCCAATGATGCTAGAACATACTGTCCCCATTTTTGGTTTCCTATTTTGTCTTCTAATAGGTCTTCTTTTGAACTGGAAAAAAAAACAACAAAACCAAAAATCTGTATCCAAGAACATCGAGTTCCTAGGGGCTGTGACTAACTCCAGGTTTAAGAAGGTGTATCTATTCAGGAGCAGATTTCTGTCACGCATTCTCCATTATTCAAGATATTAAATCTAGGCTTGATGGTGTATTTTTGCTTTGGCATGTAAAGCTACATGTCTATATAAGAGATGCTCCTTACTGCATTCTGCCCAAGGCAGATAGATGTTGATGCCAAGTTTTGTACTCACAGAGCTAACAGGCTTCAACTTGAAGATGCAAGAAGATGCTTGTTCCATGCCCCATCAAAGACTCTGTTCAAGCATTAGGAGTGAGCTAGGGAATCTGTCTGGACTGAGAATCTCTCTGCACTGGTCTGCAAATGCAAGATACTTATCTGGACTTCAGATAAATTGGAGTCATTAGGCTTTCCTTAGTCAGAAAGACTCCTTTAATAGAATGGAAGAGATTCTCAGTCTGTTCAGTCAAGCTCCAGTGCTTGAAACTCTTCGTCACTTTTAACATCTGAAACACTTCAAACTGTTGCTGTTTTTCACAGTGATGAAATTTGTCCAGTATCAATTACCAATCAAATAAGTTGTTCCTGCTTAGATCCTTAGCCTCATCATTACACTTTAATTGAACTTTAGTCTTCTCCTACTTCACCTCACTCTGTGGGTACCTTCTTAATGGGTGCCTGCTTAGCCAGGAAAGTGATTCTGCTGCCTTCATGATTCTTTCCATGACTATTGAGATTAGATGCCACACAAAATTGGTCTGAAAATCTTCTGTGAAGAGATGTTGAATTTCCATTTCAGCCAGTCACCTAGCTTCCTGTTTCCCAAAATCCTGTTCTTTACTGAAAGAGAAAAGGTGGTATGGGCTGCATAGTTTCAGAATTTCATTTTATTACATTAGAGAACCAAATGGTTTAGGGAGTCTCTCCATGTGTTGTTGGCTATTCTCAGAACTATTTCACAGATTATAGCTACTGGATAATGTAGATAAGTTTGTTTCTTCCACTGAACATTTAAGTATGTTTCACTAGAGTTCAAGTCATGTCATCTGCCTGCTTCAGGAACATCCCAATGTGAGGGGGAGGAATAACTCTTAAATTTTAGAAGTGGAAGGTATGCTGCTTAGGTACACTGGGATCAGTGTACTTAGAGAAAAAAAATTAAACTACAGTAGCTTTATTTTTTTGACTTGTCAATGTGATGTCAGAGTGAGGTAAGGTCGCAGCTGTTCAAACTCTGCTGCTGTCATACAAGAACATAAGAAAACACAAGGCTCGTGCCTAGCTGAAGCTTATCTCATGTGTGGTAGGTACATATGTGTTTAGAGTGGAATGTATATTGAGACTTAAGGGACAATTCCCATTAGGTGTTCTTTTAAAATAACCATATTTAAAGTGTGAGACCTCCTTCATCACAAGATTTTCTGTATGCTCTTGAAATCTGCAGTTCTACTGAAAGAGAATTTCTTAGATTAAAGATTCCTGTTCCAGCTTGCTTATGTGTGCACTGAATAACTTACATTTTCCTTTTCAATAGAGAGTCTACAGAAGCTCGTGAAGTTCCAAGAAAAACAGCTCCTCATAATTCACTAGAAACTGCGGAATATGTTAAAGTCATTACAAATCTACTGAATGCAAAAGACTTCCGTGATCGAATAAACGGAATTAAGCAATTGTTATCAGATACAGAGAACAATCAAGACCTTGTTGTTGCAAACATTGTGAAGGTAACTGTACAAAAACATTCTATTTCAACAGTCTTGAAAGTTCTGACACACAATTTTCTGCTGAAAATCTTAGAATCTCTTTCAATAAGCATGTCTGATTAATAGGAAAACACCGAGGAACAGGTCAGTTATGCTTAAAGAGATAACATGAGCTACAAAGGTAGCTGGAAGTAAATAGGAGGAGCCTGAAAGCTTTCACATAGAGATAGCACTCACGGAACTATTTCTGGAATACTGAGAAAAGATTAAAATACTGGAACAGGTTACAAAAAGATCTTCAGGGAGAAATCAAGATCTGAAAAACTCTCTGAAACACAGGCAGTTGAAATTTGTCTGCAGGTTTATGTAGGAGAAGGTGAGGAAGTGTCTTGGTTGTGAGAACAGCTTAAGGAACGTATTGTTTCTCATAGCAAAGGAGTTTCTTTAGAAGAAGAATACTGCTATGAGATCCGATAGTTGTAAACTAAGGATAGACAGATTGAAAGTAGAAGCAAGACTGCCTTTTAACAGTGCAGTGTCTTCGCTTTGAAGCTGTAAAATATTGCTGTGAATCTTCCCAGTATCCTACCTGTGAATGATTTTGAAATCATTAAATTAAGATCAGATATCTTTCTAAAAGAGGTGAAGTTTAGAATTGTGGGCTTGGTCTACGCAGTGTCAGGTGATACTCAAAGTATGAACAAATTGTAAGAAGTTCAGACTAGAGCTTTTCTGTGAGGATACCTGTTATTTACGCCTCCGAAAGGCAAAAACAAACTTTGGCATGTTACTGCACGTTGTAATGACACTGGGGATTATAAGACTAGAGCCATCTCACTGCGTGCTGTGGGAAACACAGAAACGAAACATATGTCTCAAAGATGCTGTAAATGGACATTCTTTTTGCCCAAGAGAGTTTTGTCCTATCAAAAATACTTTTTTTGCAGAAAATATTAGTCATATCAAAAATTACATATGGCTAGTGTACTTCTATTATGTTGCATAGGAATGATTCAAATTCAGATGAAATTGGCTACAGTTGAATCATACACAGAATACAAATATCAAATGTTGGTTTACTTGCTGAAAGACTAAAATCCCAGTTTTTTGCATATAAAAGCTGTCTCTTAAGAAGATGGACAACAAAATTGTAAATATAAAGGAGGAAATATCATATCTACTTCAAACATTAATTGTTAATTCCAGTAAATGCTGTTTGGATATTTTTTCAGATCTTCGATGCTTTCAAGTCTCGCTTGCATGACTCCAACAGTAAAGTAAATCAGGTTGCTTTGGAGACAATGCACAAGATGATTCCATTGCTGAAAGACAATTTATCACCTGTGATCAACATGCTGATACCTGCCATGGTAGACAACAACCTAAACTCCAAAAATCCAGGGATTTATGCAGCTGTTACAAATGTTATTCAGGCTCTATGTCAACACTTAGGTAATTTACTCACTGTTAATTTTCAAGAGTGTTAATTGCATTAATTAAATTTTAAATGTAAAAGAGTTGCTCTTTAAAATAATTTCCATCCGGACACTGTATTGTGTAATAATTTTTTATTCTCACTCGTCACAAAGCAGACAAGTCATCTTACTATTTCAGTGTTCTGCCAATCCAATAAAAAATACTGCTAGCTGGACTTGTCATAGGTGTGCAGGTGCTTTTGTTATATTTTCATCGCAGGTGTTTCATTATTCAGAAGTGTGTCAAACTTCTGAGACTCTTAAGCACATCAGAGAATTAGATTTTGGCTGATTGCTACATGCCACAGCTAATTTCCTTCCTCAACTCTCTTGGCTTTGGAGCAGAATCTTAATATTTTCAGTAAATGAAAATGCTCCATGCTGCCAGACTGTTGAAGTTCAGGGTTGTTAAGAGTATGCCTTTATGCTTTTGTGTCCTTAAATAATTTGTTTTCTTGGAGTTATTATATCATAAGTAAGGTTATTATTTCCATTTTTTTTGATATTGTGGTTATTTCTAGAGAGTTTAATTTTCTGCTTAAGATTTTTAACATGTGCTCTTCTTTGAATTTAGACAACTATTTGCTTCTCCAGCCATTCTGCACAAAAGCCCAGTTTCTGAATGGAAAAGCAAAACAAGATATGACAGAAAAGCTTGCTGGTAAAGTTATATTTTGCTTTATGTGTTTGTTTATTTATATACCATCCTCATTATGCAAATTCACTGTAGGATCATGGTGACAAGGCTGTAGCCTGCTGCAAATCTGCCCTTCAGTCGCAGGAGATTGCGAGCATTAATAATGCAGCAGTGTCAAATTTCAGCCCCTCCCAGTGCAAATAGAAGCTGTTGGTGATAAAACGCAAGATTATGATATGGTCAGATCTCCCCTGCAAGTTGCATAAGTACCTGAAGTTTAGCATGGCTTTAATACAGAAATGGAGAGAATGAGTTTTGTTTTGTAATGAGTTTCATTCTGTCAGTTGTAACTGAATGTGTTGTGCAGCACTGTGCCTTGGGTTCTGACATGCCTGCTCCTGCCTTTCAGGCAACCGTTTGTTTTTCCTGTGCATAGAGCCAAAGGAGTAGGGCTCGCTGAGGAGGGTCATCCTGCTCACTTCCCTTATTTGCTTCAGGTCATGTTCCCCCTCGTACTACTCATTCCTCCGTACCCCTGTCAGGAAGAAAAGAATGGAGTGACTGACTGATTTTCTTCAGGTTTCCCAGCAGAGAAGATATACTGTTGTCTAAGGCCACCTCCTACAAACTCTGCAGTGTTACTTCTATGCCTGTTTACTTTTCCCAGTTGGTCTTGCTCTCATTATAAGGCTCTTGATACTACTAACTGGTGTTCAGTCTTAAAGGAGACAGAGTAGGCAAGCTGAGCTGCAGTCACCACAAAAATGGCAGACTTCATAATGGTGCTCTTCCTAAACTGGTGCCAAAAGTTTAAAGACAAAGTCATTTAAAAATATAAGACACATTTCATTAGAATTTGCATGCATATTTTAATAGTGGGGATTATTAACTTTAAATAAATTAATCGCAGAGGTGTTGAATTCTCCTTTGATGTGAACCAGGGATGTGTTTCTGGGAAATACGCATTAGCCAAACAGAGATTATTGAGTTTATTTTGAGGGTAGGTCTAGGTGTAATAGTGAGGAAATTAAACTACATGATTCATTGGACAGCACTAATCATCAACCTCTAAACACTTCATTTCTTTCTGGATTTTTTGGAGGAGTTTGTAGTAGAAATATCAGAAGACCACATACATACACATTCTAGCGGAAGGGCAAGTATTTGCCTGTAAATACTCAATTCATGACGTAATTGTCTAAGTATGGAAAATATTCCAGCCTGCATATATTTATAATGTAAGGCTATTCTGTTCCTTGAACTCAAACACGTACTGGATATTTCTGAGATAAATGGGGAATCATAAAATATCAGCTGCTATGCTGCACACTGTGAGGAATGAAGGTCCTTAGGGTAATCCTAGCAAAAGAAAACCTCAGAAAAACTTTGTTTCACTTACTTGTATTTTAATTTAATGGAGAATTGTAATTATTAGCAGTACCAATGTTGCTGTATAATAAAGTCCTGAGAGAGGATAAAAGGGGTCGTGTTTTTAGGGAAGGCTGATATATCTTTTATTAGACCGCTGATGCTGTTGCAAAAACAGACATGGTTTTGTGCATGGCATTCCTTTATTACTTGCTTTGAGAAGATGCTTTGATCCTTAAGTGCTTTCAAACACCTCTCAAAGTAGGGGATGACTTCTGAATAGTATTTAAACATAGTCTTCAAAGGCTGCCTGAAAACCTGCTCTCTGTCTTGCAGACCTCGTCACGGAGTTATACCCACGGAAGCCTCACGCTGTGGAGCAGAAGGTCTTAGTTGTCCTTTGGCACCTCCTGGGAAACACGACTAACAGCGGCTCGTTGTCTGGAGCTGGGGGCAATATTCGGACAGCTACCGCTAAATTGTCTAAAGCGCTCTTCGCGCAGATGGGTCAGAGTCTGTTAATCCACGCCGCAGCTCAGCCACCACACATCAAGAAGAGCTTGGAAGAATTTCTTGAGATAATGACCTAAAATACCGACCTTTGTGGGTGTGGCCGTGTGCAACTCCCTCAGCTGACGGTCTCCGCCGGCCAACAAGTGTTTACACGAAGACAAGCGGGACGCCCCTCACCTTGCTTATTCACAGTGCCTGCGTTTGCCATGTGGAGAACCGAACGGCCGCTTTCGGGGCGCCTGCGGCTGCCCGCGCTGCTCGGCAGCACGCCTCGCCTGCCCCGGCGCTCGCCCAAGAGCCGATCCCGCCTGTTTGCACTTTTCAGTAGAAATTACAGCACAGCACCCTGTTTGTAGTCATGGATGTGAGATTTGTAACGAATAATACACTTTTTAATCACATAATCATGTTCTGACATGTTTTAACACTCAGCCTTACATCTGTTAAGCGGAAGAAGCTCCTGGAGGTGATTATAAAGGACGGGGTTTTGTGTGATACTTGTGGAAAACATGTATTTTTTTAACCCGCGCCTGTACTCGTGCAGTGTTAGCTTGCTGCGGCCGTTGGCTGCCAGCCCCTCACCGCTGCGGCGGGGCGGCCAAGCGCTGACCGGGGGGGGGGGAGGGGGGCGGCCCGCCCTAACGGTCCGCCGGCGCCGCTCCCGCCAGCTCCCGGTGCTGTACTCGTTTTGCAGAGGAACCGTTCGAGAATAAACGGATTTATTTCTGTAACGAGCGGCCGCCGCCTCCTTGCCTTTCCCGCCGCGGGGGGGAGGGGGGGGGCCGCGGCGCCTGCGCGGCGGGGGGGGAGGGGGGCCGCGGCGCCTGCGCGGCGGGTGCGGTGCTTCGCGCAGGCGCAGTGCGGCGGGGAGCGCCGTGCGCAGGCGCGGTGCGGTGCAGGGCGCCGCGCGCAGGCGCAGTGCGGCAGGGAGCGCCGCGCGCAGGCGTGGTTCGCTCTTCCTGGGGCCTGGCGGCGGCGGTGCGCACACGGCGGGCGGATGGTCGCCAGCCCCGTGGCAGGTCGGGGGGGGGGCGGCAGCACCGGCGGCCGGGGGGACGCGCAGGGGAGGCCGGTGGGGCGGAGGGGGCCGGGGCGCCTCGGGGAGCGTCGCCCTTCCGCGTGCGAAGAGCCCGCGGGCGGCGGCGGCCGAGGCCTCCGCTCTGGCGGGGCGCGGGCCCGGCCGTGATGCGGCCGCTTGGCCTCGGTGTTTCTGTGAACCCGTTTATACTTAAAAACACCAATATTATGTGCGTAACGCTTAATAATAACTACTTAATTGAAGCAGGCTACATAATACCTGCTGCTCTGAGTTACCTGGGGCAGCTGGATGCGGTTACCCGCTACGCACGTTGAGTTATTTAACTTCAGTGGTGTAAAAACTCCCGGAATTAAATTGCTGCTTTGCGGGGCTGTCCGGGGCGTACGTGCTTCAGCCTCCTGCCGTTATCGTAGCAGCAACGGCCTGTGTTTGTTTACCGGGTGGGGTGGGTTTTGCCTGGGGTTGTTAAAGTTGGATATAGCCTTCAGTTATTGTAGGGATCTGGCATATGAATGGTTCAATTTGAGACGCTTTAGGCTATGTTTAATTAGAAGCTGTAAAACAGATTTTAGGCCTCTTTTGAAATGTATGTAGTGTATGCATAGGAATGATCAAATACTACCTTATTCTCCTTTTTTGTTATTTCTTTGATTCTGAAAATGTAATAGCTTTTTTTTTTTTCTTTTTTGAAGCTGGATTACATTTTCTGAATCATGCAGAAAGGAAGAATATCAGGCATATCTCAGAATAATTTTAGGTCTTTAATTATGCATATTTAAGTACAATTTCTTCAGCTTTCTCTAAGGCTTAAAGTTGTAAATACTGAGGCTGCTGTTTTGTCTAACCCACTCTTCTGCCTTGATTTTATAAGGGTTACATAGATAAGCTCTGCATGATAGTAACCGTTTTTAGTGGTGCAGATCTGTTCTGTACCCTGTACTGGCAAAAGCATAGTAATACTATTTTGCTATTTAATTTTCTAACTTAAAAAGGGTATTAATCAGTGAAATCAATACTGAAGACACATCTCCAGAATCCAGTAAAGACACTGGCTTTTGATGCTTTTTTCAAAATTATTTTTATTTTTTTCAGAATAACCTAAAGTGTGAGGAAGAACTGGTCATTAATGAGATAAAGTGCACTTCTTACACAAGCATCCTCTTTTTCTGTAGGACAGAAGTAGTAAAGTACATGGTGCAGTCAGATCATGTTTGTATGACTTAAACAGCATCAACTGTTCATAAACAGATTAGTAGTTACTTTATATGCGGATGAAGTGTTTACTTTATAAAAAAGAAAGAAGCTGTATTAATGAGATTGCCAGGTGATGTAAAAAATGAAGAATCAAAATAATTACTTTAAAGAGATGATTATTAAAGCACTTGCAGAGTGGAACTTGTATAGCATTTGTTGGCCCTGCAGACCTTTTTACGCTACTGTGAAGCTATTTGACTTGATGAACAGTTACAAAAATACGAGCTGTTGTCTCATGTTTTGAAGCTTCTGAAGCTAGGATATAGGAGTTGGCCTTTTTCGTAAGGTCAACAATATTTCCTTTCTGTCTAGATTTTTTCCCCACCTTTTTATTGTTGAATTAAAAGCAAAAATTTCTGTTTGTCCTCTCTTCAGGCTTTTGGTTGGAATGAATTCCGGAGACATAAACTGGGGGGGATTTGGGGAGGGGTCAGGATGTTGCTGTTTTGTCTTGCTTTGTTGAAATAAAAAGATTACTTGCCATCTTCTCTGAGCAGAACCGAAGAGTAGTAGGAGAGGCAAGTGCTACTGTGCATTTGAGGATAATAGTCTTATATAAACAATTGAACTTGACGTTTGTCTTCCAAAATATAGTCACAGTTAAGTTATTGTATTCTAGATGTATTTTATTATAAACCTGATTATTACATTACTGTAGTAAGATATCTACTGTAATATGGTGCTACAAATATGATACAGATGTGATCCAAGCTTACAGATTGTGGTATAAAACTGTGGGGCTATAAGAAGTAGGCAAGACATTCTGTATAATTTGACAGGCCTAGTCTGCAAGCCCACCAGTGCTGGTGAGACCTAGTCCCAGGTATTTTTTATGTGAACCTTTGCTGCATCCTGTATGTAGGTGTGAAGTCTGCCTTTGTACGCTAGCCTGACGCTACAGTGAAACTGCAGCCTCTTTAAAAGAACTGATATTGAATATGAGTGTGAAGAGGAAGAGTTATCCAAGTTGGAGAAAGCTAACAAGAAGTGAATTTTGAATGTTATTTGATATTTCCATCCAGAGTTACAGCTGTATTATGCTTGCAGGACTGCAGCAGGGAGAGGGAAAACCCCTGCCGCTCATATAGTTTGTATACAGTAATACCTAAGAACGCTAGTCATGGAGAAAGAACCCTGTTGTTTGTGACAGACAAAGCAGATAATCCCTGCTTTCTAGTGTATAGTTGTGTTCATGACACTAAATAATCTGCAAGAACTGTTGGAAAGATAATTTTGTGAATTTTCGTATGGATAGTCTTCCAAGTGTGAAGAGGAACTGGTAGAATTTATATTACCTAGAATTAGTTAATGATTAGGCTCTAGCTTGGATTTAGCGAAAGTTCAGATTAGTATCCTTGCACATGGGCTTCAGGCGTTGAAGGCCAAGATGAGTTGGGGCTGAGAACTGTTTGGCAATGCAGCATACAGCCAAGTTGTGCCAGACTAGAATTTATGGAGGCCGGTAGGGCTGGGCAGCTGCAATTGGCAGGAAGATCAAAATGAAGAGTGGGAGGAAGATGGAGTCTGTCCTGAGGGGCAGGAGGAAGCATCTGTCATGTCATTTTGTGTGGAGGCAGGTGACTACATGTAAGCAGCTAGCCTAAAGGTTTTTGTGGTCCTCTGATGTAGACATACTTATTATGGACTGAGAATACTGCTGATAGTAATTCTTTTCTTTGTGAAGTTATTGTTTAAGCTAGTTCAGCTAGGCATTGAGGGCATATTTTAATATATGGGTTCACTTTTCTATTGTTATAGTTATTTGGAAGATTCATGATTGTCTGTGTAAAAATTTATGGTTGCTATGCACGTTTATATAATTGTGAATGAGGCTCATGAGTGAAGCAGATCTGATTGCTGAAAGTTTGTGATGAAATAAATGGATGCGTGAGGTGCTTGGGAGATTCTTGAATGGTTGAAAGTTGGGAACCAAATTATGCTCAAGGGTTAACCTTGTTTGTTTAATCTGGGAATCATCTGTTTAGACTCATGTATCTAGTGAAATGTTTGGTTGTTTAGGTAAAAGCCCTATTTTTCTGAAAGTTTTAGGCTTTTCTGAACTTTTCACACTCTTAACTTAAAACAATACAAAGATTAACGTGAATTCACTGCTGTTAATGTGACAAGACTGGATGCACCTGACAATCTAAAGCTGCTTGCTTGTAGATTGACACATCTACTTTTTGCAGCCATCAGAGACAATAGGCAGCTTTTTTGATCTAAGTATTAGGAATAGATGCTTTCCTCCCTCTCCCCCAGTTAAACAGGCGTAATTACAGCACTGTAAGGCCTTTTTGTCTCAGTACTGTAGTTGAATTAATGTGTATGCAGGCTGATAATTTTAAAACTCACAGCCAAGATTTTGAATACTTGAATATTGAATCTCTTTTTTTTTCCCCCCACAGGATATAGTGCTACAAAACAGCATTAACCTCAGCTATGCAGAACTCGGATAATGCAGAGGAGGAGAAGACTGTGAGCAATGAAAATACAGACAATGGCGCTGAGACAGCAGCAGCAGAAGAGCAGCATATGGACTTCAGTACAGAAATTATGAGTGTAACAGAGATGGAACAATCACCTGATAGTTCCCCTGACTTGAATGAGGAGAACACGCAAGAGAGTGAAATTCCGAATATTGAAAGTTTACAGACAACAGATATTGAGGCTTGCTTCCCTCTGGATTATGATAAATTCTGGAAAGTAGTAGAGGAGAATCCCCAGGATTTCACAGGCTGGGTATATTTACTACAGTATGTAGAGCAAGAGGTTAGTATATACCTCTTTTTTACCCTCAGCTTTCCAGTCAAAACCAAACTAAGTTATGGATATTCCAGTAGCAAATCTCCAACTTTACATCAGACTTTCATAGATACTGTTTTCAGACAGCAGGACTTACCAAGTACGTCATCAGCAGTGATCACAAAATAAAAACAATATATAAGACAAAGTCAAAACAATAATTGTTTTGAAAACCTTAATACTGTGGAGCTTTTGTCTCTTACAGAAAATTTGTTCCAGTTTGTAAAAACAAGCCTGTTCATCTGGGCTTTTGTGCTTAGATTATAATCCATCTAGGAAAAATACAGTTAATACTTGCCCATTGTTAGAGATGATTTTTTTGCACTTAAATCTTTTGGTAGTAAATAGTCAGCTATAACTCAAATGCAAGATTCTCACTGGCTTTTAAAAAGGTAGTTGTTTTTACAAGTTAAGAGTATTTGTGTTTTTCCATGACCTGCATAGAATTACACAGATACTGATATTTACCGCTGTTGTTGAAACTCTGAACTGACCATTGGATTCACTTAAATGGTTTTAAATAAAGATTCAAGGCTGGGGTGTGATGGCCCGCAAGTTGGAGGCTAGGAGTTCAGCCCTAGTTCAGATTCTCAAGATTCTTTCTTATTTGTACTTTGGCATGTTCAAAATTACTCAAAACCTGTTGAATGTGCTTGATGTTATATTATCGTTTTCTGTTTTTAATCAGAGTAAGCGTGGTCTACATAACTTGCTGTGTGTTAATTTCATTTGGTCCTTCTTAATTACATGCATAAAAGCAAACAAAAACCAATGGCTTTTCGCGTGAGATGTAACTGAGCTGTGGAACTCCTTGCTGCAGAATATGTCAATACAAAAGTTTGCATGGGTTGTCAACAAGCAACAGGACAAATTAATGGAAAAAAAATGTGGAAGGCTATAATGTAAAATACTTATTCTGTCTGAGGAAGTCCCTGGGCTGCAAATTTTCTGGCTAGAAAAATTTTCTGAGGAAGCTTCGCTGTATTTCTGTCCCGCTCCTATACTTCCTGTAGTCATCTGTTGTTGGTTGCTCTTTGAGACAGTTTACTGGATAAGATGGACCTTTGGTCTGATTGCACCATCGTTCTTTGAGAAGAGAGCTAGCTCTGTGTTTTGTTCTTTAAACTTCATCTTGAAATGCTTCATTGTCTTTTATCGTATATTTCCTACAGAACCATTTGCCAGCTGCCAGGAAAGCATTTGACGAGTTTTTCACACATTATCCATATTGCTATGGATACTGGAAAAAGTATGCAGACCTTGAAAAGCGACATGACAACATTAAACAATCGGATGAGGTATGTAGGTAGCTGGATGTAGCTATTGCCATTGGTCCTGTTAGCCAAATAATGACTAACCTACTACAAGTCATTTGGCTGCCAGACCCTACCATATGTGGTCAGATTTGTAGGGATTTTGTTTGCACTTGTCACTTCTGTGGCATTTGTAGCTAATGTTTTTTCTCTTTGTTGGCAGGTGCGTTAAACCTCTACAGTTTGTCAAGCTTTGCAGTGCAAGCCTCTGTATTACACTGCAGCTTAACAAGTAGGGCAGGGCTTTTCTGTCACTTACATTTATTACTCATTTTCAAAACAATATAGTTGGTTTGCTGGTCACAATTGCTACATCTTATTGCATTTTTGGTCAGACGCTGTCAATGATGCTCTAATGGGTCTGTGCCCTATGGTCTGTACCCCAAAGCCTGCCCACACAACCTGGTCAGAATGCAGGGACCGCTGCGCTTTGAAGATCAAGACTCTGCACGTGGAGATCAGAACATTGCCATGTTCTATCCAACCTCCACCCAAATGGTAATGGTAGATTATTTAAACAAAATTCCAGTAATTAGTATTTCTAAGGTTCACCGGATAACACAGTGTTGCCTCTCTATTAGGACACCATTAAATATTTGAAGTACAGTTCATGTTCTCTTCATAGGTTTATCGCAGAGGGCTTCAGGCAATTCCTCTTAGTGTTGATCTTTGGATACATTATATAAACTTCTTAAAAGAGACCTTGGACCCTGCTGATCCTGAAACTAACAATACCATAAGAGGGTAAGTTGAAAGCAGAGGGTTACAGGAAACACATAAAATCACATAACAGTGCAATCAGATGAATAGGTATAAGCTACAGGGCAATTTTGATAGCAGCCTGCAGTTACTTTAAGGGCTTTTAAAAGAGAGGATGGAGCCAAATTCTACTAAGCAGGAATAGACAACATAATGTAGTATAAGGGTCACAAATTGTGAATTGGGAGGTTGAGACTAAGCGTTAGGAAATACTCAGTTAAGCACTATGATGGTAGTGCAGCAGTGGAACAGGTTATCCAGAGAAGTCTGGGAATTTCCCTTCTTGGAGATTTTTAAGGTATGGCCAGAGCCTATCTGACCTCAGCTGTTGCTGGCGATGGTCCTGGTTTGACTAAGAGTTTGGACTGAAGTTTGACCTGAAACTCCAGTTGAACTAAATCAAAGCAGCTTCTAGCTGCATGATTGATGTGTAGTTTTTGTCTGGTAAACAACTAAAGCAGTTGTTTGAGAAGCTTCTTTAAAAGAATTTTTCAGCCCTAAGGGTTGTGTATTTTTGTAATGTCTTGCATTCCTGCATGTGGCTTTTTGTGTTGTCTTTATTCACTTTGTTTCGATAATGCTGGGCAGAAGGGAACAGTGCAAACCTGAATTTCTAGAGATCTTGCTTTGGATGCTTAGAAAATATTTTGAGGAATTTAAATAATGAATTGAAGTGTGCTGCTGCATCGAGAAATAACTGTGAAATTATTTCACTTTTCAGAGCCTATGAACACGCGGTCTTAGCAGCTGGGACAGATTTCCGTTCTGACAGACTGTGGGAAATGTATATAAACTGGGAAAATGAACAGGGGAACCTAAAGGAAGTTACATCCGTATATGATCGTATCCTTGGAATTCCAACACAGCTCTACAGTCATCACTTCCAGAGGTAAAGAGGAAACAAAGATTTAATTAATTTTATGAATTTCTTAAGCACACTAAACCTATTTATTAAAATGTAGAAATGCTCACTCAGAACAACAACTTGAAATATCTACTCAAGCCAGCAATACCGATTTTTCTGTTAGAGAATTGGATTTGTCTGCAGATGTACTGTGTTATTGCAGGATTGCTTGAAAATACAAACTACATAAGATATTTTTACTAACTTTTTTATGTACTGAAACACATTTTAGGAAATTATATTTAAAAAAAAATCACAAATTTTACTGTAGAATAAAAAAAGGCCTTGGAATTGTCAGAAAAGAGGATGTCTTTGAAAAGGCTGAGTGAGCAGCCTTTGGACTTTACATCCTACTGTAGTGCTCACTTGTAGTGAAACACTAATTGAACTTTAAAACTGACTAACTGAAGAGAAATACTTGGTAAAGTTTTAAATATTAAAATCCTGTGTTAATATAGGCAGGATAAGAGGACCAGGAAGCACTAGTTAAGTTATACAGTAGCCTTCCTGTTAATTTCTGCAGATCTGTGGTTTTGGAAATACCAAATTGAAAATAAAGGATCTTCTAAAATTAATCTTATCCTTTGCTATCAATTTAACATGGTGTATGATCTGTAGGCACCACTGGAGTTCATCGTTCTTTAATTTCTTTTTGAAACGTGAAGCTTCTGAACGTCTGATAATCAGTAGAAGTTGTATTTTATGCTTTTGTTGTCAGAAGTTGCATCTTCAATATCATTCTAGGTTAATACAGAACCCCACTAAGACTTATTATTGTGCTCTGGTTATGATGGCTGTTTACTAAAATATAAAACATAAATTCGTGTTGATTTGTTTCTAACTACTCTTAGGTTTAAAGAACATGTACAGAACAACTTGCCCCGTGACCTTCTGTCTCCTGAGCAGTTTGTTCAGCTTCGCAGAGAGCTGGCATCTGTAAATGGCCATAGTGGAGAAGATGCACCACCTGGAGATGATCTGCCCTCTGGGACTGAAGATATAACTGACCCCGCTAAAGTACATACGTAGAGGATGTTCCTCAGCACTTCTTGCCTTATTCTGCTACTAAAAGAAGAGTTTATTTGCAGAAAGTATAGTATATTTGTAGTTGAGGTGCTTCTGTAGTTCTTGCATATCAGTGATCGCTCTTTGGTTCATGTAATTACTGCTTTTGTCTATAGAGCATACCTTTCCAGGACTTCATAGGTATCAAAGAAATGGAGTTCAAATATGAAAGAAATGGTGTGCAAAACTTTCAGAATAAATATTAACCATTCTAGATTAACAGATTAACAACTGTGGTCTAAGAAGGCTCTTCATCAGTAATGGTATGTGTAGATTCATAGGCTTCAAAGGCTTGTGAAATCTTGGAGCCATCCAAAAGAATTTATAACTGTGAACATATACATGTACTGAAACCAGGTTTGACTTGGATCTAAATTCATCTTGAATCTAAATCAGCTTCAAGATGAGACCAAAACTTCACATAGAAAACCTATTCAGTTTTATTGCACTAAGAATAAAGGCACTATCAGGGCAATATCCCTCACTCCATCCAGCTGTTCTGGATAGCATCTAACATATCTGTGCTACTGATGCTTTTTTAATTTATGCATGTTGCTGTCATCATAAAGTGCATTTACAAAGCCGATAAATTATCTGCCTGTGTTACATTTTTAAAAAATTATCTTTTAGCTAATCACTGAAATTGAAAACATGAGGCACAGAATCATTGAGATTCATCAGGAAATGTTCAATCACAATGAACATGAAGTCAGCAAGAGGTGGACATTTGAAGAAGGGGTAAGTCTGTGTATTTTTATGTAAGGCAGCATGCATTAGAGTCTTGAACATAAGACTGGGAACTAGGAAATCTGAGTAACAGTTTAAGCTTTACATTCTAAACTGTTGTGGGGCTTTGAACAGAGATCTAGTTTCACTATTCTGCCCTCTTGTGAAAAGGCAACTTGTGAGGTGAACCCTCTCATCTGAGGATTTAAAAATCTTTAAGCAATATTTGGAGAGAGACAAGGTGGTGCTTTTATTAAGCAACTTTTAAATATATATGCGTAAAATGCTGTGTAAGATGGTATTACTTTATGCATCTGGGGTATTACAGAATCAATAAGGGGAGGAAGGCAATGCTGATCCAAAAGGTAAGCCTACCCTAAAAAAAGAACGTGAAGAGATTCGTATGTATGTGTGTATATTGTTGCATTAGACTCTTGCATCTGAAATCAGTTAGCATTTGCATTTTCCAGTTTTCGGTAAGCAACGTACTTGTACATATAACATAGTAATTGATTTATTATTTGATCAAAACAAATAAAAAAACCTTTTTCTGTGTAGAATTAAGCGCAATTACTGTTGAAAAAGCAACTTGAGTTTTTAATTCTCAACTGATTTTTCTGGCAAACATAATATTGCATGATACTGTTCTTGCCTTAAATGTGCTTTCTTTTCAAAGAGTAGCTGGTGTGGGAGAGTTGGGGCAGGTTTTCAGAGATGCCTAAATGTGGTACAGGAAGTCAGAACTTCATTATGTTTCTTATTGTACTTTGTTAGAATAGGCCTGACACCTTATAAGCCAAAGGAACTCAAAACCTTAGTACATGGCCAGCATTAGTACCATAGACTAGTATGTAGTTTAACTCATGAGAGTTACCTTTCCTTGCTATGTAACAGCCTAAAGAACTGTAACCAGTTCTACACGTTGCAGGAGCACTCTTGCACCAGGTATCTCCCCTAGAAGGGAGTAAAGGATACAAAGTATGACCGTAGAGCAGGTGAGGGCTCAAATATGCTGATGTGTAGTACAAAATGGTTATGTGAGTAAAGCCATTAAAGGAAACCCTTAAGCGTCAGCATCTCTAGCTTGGGATAATGAGAAAACTGTGGACATGTTGCAGAAAATGTATCAGAAACAGGGTATCCGCTATTGCTGATTGCCAGAATCAGTACCTGCTCTACCAAGAGGGTATGGCTGCTCAGTAGATACCAACGTGTTGGATATCTAAGGAGTCTGGAATATGACGTTAAACATGTCTTTTATAATGGACGGAAAGTAAGTGGATATATGGCAGATGCCAGACGTAAGTAATGATGGCCACTTAGACCTGCTTTACTACTAGCCGCAACAGTATACCTGTGAATTTATCAAAATGGAGGAAAAGAAATTGGGTTCCATAACGAATTCACTGAGGAGCCTGAAGGGGTTGATGGGCTTTAAATTTCAAGCGGCCACGAAGCATTGCCTGTTACTCCTTAATTATTATCGTAAGTTCTTTTGATGCTTATACTGATGTTTTCGAGATGGAATTGCGGTGCAAGAAAGAAATAATCAGGTGAATTGAAGATGGAGAGAGAGAAAGCAAAAGAGCTCTGGAGGGATGCTTTATTGCGTTAAATTCAGAGCAATTTTTACAATTTTCTCTTCTGAACTCTGTCCCATCCAACTCTTCTTGTCGTCAGCAATAAAAATGCGATCTTGCCGGCTACTGAATAATCAACTTACTGTAAACATTTACTATGAAGTTCAATTAAATGCTCTGTCTTTCCTTCCCATGATTCTCAACACAATTTTAAACTTAATTTGGAGGATGTGTGTTAGTACAACAGTAAGTACTTTAGTTGGCTGTATATATGTATGTGGACAATATTGATTGTTGTTTACAATTTCTTTGTTGTCATGTTGCAACTGCAGATTTGCAAGGGAAACACTGTTTGCATTGAGTTCTTTCTTAAATTCTGTAAAGGCTTTTACTCAAAAGTTTTCTACAGAAACTAGATTAAAATGTAATTGGCAGTAACACTTGAGCAATAGTTGGCTAACCCCATTTGGCTTGTTTGAATAGATAATGAAGTATTATTCTGAAGTCCAGTCTAAAGAAATGGTGTTACTTGAGTGGTGTGTGGTTAATTTTAGGTTTTTTTAATCCAACTTGGTGTTATGCTTATTAGTCATGCATTGCCATACTATGACTCTTGCAGATAAAGAGGCCTTACTTCCATGTAAAACCTTTGGAGAAAGCTCAGCTGAAAAATTGGAAAGAGTACTTAGAATTTGAGATAGAAAATGGAACTCATGAACGAGTTGTGGTCCTCTTTGAAAGATGTGTTATTTCATGTGCCCTCTATGAGGACTTCTGGATTAAGGTAAGGGAAGTAGTTTACCAATGGTCTCTTAGTGATTGCATACATTGATCTAGTGACTAACCTTTTGTACTCTTGTTGAATGTTGTTCATATATAACTATATCTGTTGCATTAGGAGATGGTCTGCTTGCAACCAGATTTGACTGCTGCATATGCCAACTTCGTTGCCTCTCTACGTCCTTCCTTACAGAAACTAGTCTAGTGGTTCAATAAAGGTGCTGAATGGGTTTAAACAAAAGAATTTTATCGTTCTGTCATGTATTTAAAGACCATAGATAAGCTGTAAAATTATACAATCTCTGCTCTGTTTTCAACTATAGTATGCCAAATACATGGAGAATCATAGTATTGAAGGAGTGAGGCATGTCTACAGCAGGGCTTGCACAATACATCTTCCTAAGAAACCAATGGTTCACATGCTGTGGGCTGCCTTTGAGGAACAGCAGGGTAAGAGCAAAGTTGTTTTTTCCTGGGAGGGATTCTGTTTTAAACTAGCTGTTGGATGTATTTTAAAGCATCTTCACTGGGTATTTTAGGCAACATCGATGAGGCAAGAAGAATCTTGAAAACATTTGAAGAGTGTATTCTGGGACTAGCAATGGTTCGCTTGCGAAGAGTAAGCTTAGAACGCAGACACGGAAACATGGAAGAAGCTGAACACCTCCTTCAAGATGCTATTAGGAGTGCCAGATCAATTAGTGAATCATCGTTTTATGCTATCAAATTAGCTCGACATCTCTTCAAAGTACAGAAAAATCTCCCAAAGGCAAGAGAAGTGCTGTCAGAAGCCATAGAAACTGACCCCGTATGTGTTTCCTTATTGCTGTATAAAAACTGACTCGTGGTATTTTTTCTTTTTCTGAACCATGTTTTTAAATGTGGCAACAATGATGACAGATGTCCTAACTGTATGTGATGTTTCATTACTACATGGAGACACTAGTCCCTCTAAACTGATGTTGCCATATTTGCAGCTTGCAAATCTACAGGCTTACAACTTTTAAATCTTTTCTCATCAGAGGCACAATATGCTTCATACTCTTCATTTTTTCCCTTCTAAAAACTTGAACAATATAGGAGTGTTTACATTTCAAGGCAAACAAAATGAATAGTGTAGGCAGTGTTCTTGAATCGTTTTGTTTAGCCACAGAAATATTTGTTCGTCCAACCCTTATTTTTAATTGTAATACCTGTTTTTTTAATGTTAAATTGCTTTTTATTTATTTATGAAACAAACCAGGTCAAAGATGACCAATATAAAAAGATGATCGTTGTATTGACTATTCTGTAGCATGTATTTATGATGCAAAAGTTCTGGTGTATAGTTTTATTTAGCGTTAAATACATAACATGACAGATGTATAACTTGCGATACAAATTTTTTTTTTCTTCCCTCCAGGAAAATACAAAACTTTATCTCAACTTACTTGAAATGGAGTACAGTGGAGATCTCAAGCAAAATGAAGAAAATATCTTGAGCTGTTTTGATAAAGCTGTCCATGGCGCCTTGTCTATAAAAATGAGGATTACATTTTCTCAGCGAAAAGTAGAATTTCTTGAAGATTTTGGTTCTGATGTAAACCAGTAAGATTTAATGTGTTCAATGGCTATATTAGGGTCACCAAAAGATGTGCTTATAAAAGTGGTGGGGAAGAGGTTGGGCATCTGTTAAAATTTCTTCTGTGCTGTAAATTCTCTGTTGACAGATGCCAGAACCACATCCCTTTTTTTTTTTAAAAAAAAAAGGAAGCTTTTCTCAGAAAATTAATCCCCTTTTCTCTGAAATATCTAACACTTTATAGAGCAAAATTGTTACCCTTAGCCTCTTACAATTTTCACTTGCTAAGTTTTATAAAGGAGGGTGCTCCTCAAAGAGGAAGTGTTTTGTGACGCAGATAAAATTTTATTCTTCAGTAACCTCAAAGCTGCTGTTTGAGTTCCCAAAAATCACACTGACTTTGTTAATATTTCTAAACATAAAAAAAAAAAAAACTTTTATGCAGGAGGATCACATACTAGAAGTGCAGCTTTTTAAATACCAGGCATGCTTTTTTCCCTCTTAATTCCCTGTGGTAAAATAAGCCCTTCTTTTTATTTACATTTTACAGCTAATTTTCTTGGGAAGACTAGCCATGAGTTAGTTTTTTCCTGCTTTGTATGTTTTTAGGAATAGCTGTCTGTAATTTCTGCTTACCCTTAACATACTAACTTGCATGGCAGCCAAGCATGCAATTAAGTTCCCAAATAGTCGTGAGGATAGAACTAAGTATTCACTTAGAGTAAGACTCTTTAAAAAAAAAAAAAAAAATTTATTCTACTTATTAGAAAAAGTATTCAGTTTTCATTTGATATCTTGTAAATTGCAATATGCAGCAGAAAAAAATAATCTAGATACTTTAGTTAGAAAATGCAAGTATTATTGAGGTATGGATATATATGAGTATTATTGATATATCAGTAGTAATGTGGCTCTTTCATGGTGCATTGAATTTACCGTGATGTTTGCGAAAAGGCTGTAGGTAGTACTTTGGAATTGTTATAATTTTGTATAATACTCATTTCTGGTATTTGAATAAATGTGCTGCTATGGGCAGTATCATCAGCTAGACTACATAATACAATTAATTTTGGGAGTAGCAGGTGTATCACTTCATAAAGTAAACTAATGAAACAACTGTATTAAGTATGCTAAAAAATTAGCAAGTTAGGGATTTCTGAGCTAGCATTTCTTATAAAATTCATCTTTATGCAGAGTGGAATCTCCCTTCAAATTAATAGTGGGTTTTGGCTTTCATATCTTCATGATGGATCAGTCTGACTTTGATTAAAATTTGAATTTGGTTGTAATAGATTTAAAATGGTTTTTATATTTTTATAATTTGAAATAGGCACATTTTAAAATGGTTGCTCATGTGTTTAAAATGTTTACATGGAAATCGTGAACAAAAGTGTAATTTCTTTTGTTTCCTTCAGGCTTTTGGATGCCTATGATGAACATCAAGCACTTCTACAGGAGCAGGATTCTTTAAAAAGGAAAGCAGAAAATGGGTAGGAAATCTGTTCACCTGAAAATTTAAACTAACTCAATGGGTTATGCAGTATTGGTAGTGGGAACATGTATTATACTGGACTGAATCTGATGCGAACGATTTGGGAAATGCTTTAAAAATAGTTCAGAGAATGATCATCAGGGACTGTTTTTTGGACCTGTGAAATGGAGAGGGGATGGGTGCAATAATTAAGTAACACTTTCCTATTTCTTAGAGCATATCAATTTCAACAGTTCTTAAAATTACCGCAATCTCTATTCCCTACATGTAACAACAAGAATCATTAAACACTTCTCACTTACAGTGATCCTGTAACCTTTTTGTCTCTGACTTAAAGCTTTTGAAGCAAGTTAAGTGCCATTATCAAATAGGTAACGAAGGAAAAGCTGTTAGAACTTGCATCAGTTACAATTCTGTAAGCTGACTGTGTCTATTCCAGCCATAGAAATAACTGCATTTTTAAGTCTCAAGCTTGTTTTGTGGTTTATGTGTAGGAGCTTTTAAGGCATGCCAGGTTGTTAAGGGTATTTCAAACTATGAGCTAGAAATAGTTCCTATACAGATCATTTATGATTTAGCGTAGACTAGCAGAACATGGAGGAGGATAGAGATGAAGTAGAAATGAGGACCTGCAAATGTGGAGTTCTCATTCATACAAAGAAACCCACTGTTTTAAATTACCCAAAGTTCAGCAAGTAAAACCGTCTGAACTGTTTTTAGACAACGGCTGGAATTAAGGTCTCAGAATTTAAGACTAGGAGGTGGGCAATAAACCTGTCTTTGATATTACTGTACAGTTATCAAAATACTGAGGCAGTATGGCTGCAGCTGATTAAAAAGCCAACACAGTCTCCTCGTACATATGCACATTGAACAGAGCGGCAGTTCAGCGTTAACCTTCCAGAAGTCTTGTAAAACATCTGTATATGCAACTGGTTAAATTAAACAAGAAGTGCCTAGACTGATGGCTTCAGAAATTATTTCTGGAAGCTTAACATGGGCAAATTGGTTTTGTTCAGTCATCTGGTAGTGATTATTTAGGCAACTTTTGTTCTGTCTGACAGCGGAACAGGCATGGCCTTGGACAGTCCTTAACACTTGCATCCATGCTTCTAGTTACCGCTGCAAGAACATCATCGCTGGTTTTTTAAATCACTTAAAAGTATACCCCAGATAGGGGTATACAACTGGCTTAAATAATATGAACCAGACTTACTGGAGAAAATAACATTTTAAATTATATATCACAGAAACAATAATACTGCTAAAAATAATCTCTGAGCAGAAGCTTGTTGTTGATGTCTAGGTTTAAGCACCATAACAATTCATAAATGAGACCATTGTTTTGAAGCACCATATACGGTCTCTCTCTAAATCCAATCCTATTTTTCTGTTTGGACAGGTCACCAATTTTGAAGATATTTATCTTTGTGTAGTAATTGTAATGAATAAAGGCAATTTTAGAATTTAATCTAAGAGACTATTTACAAGCATTATATTAACTTTGCAGATCAGAGGAGCCAGATGAAAAAAAAATGCACCCAGATGACCCAACGTTGGCATCAGCACAGATGATGGATGGAGACATGCAAGTCAATCAGGCAGCATACAACTATAATGCTTGGTATCAGGTAGGTATGCTTTGATTGCTTCCTCTGACATGCACATGCTAAGTATATATAAATTATTTTCTCAGTGACTTTCTTCTGTCTATGGCCAAGTGTTAGTTGGCAAGGAAAGCTGGCAGTAAATTTTAGCTCCTGTTTTTGTTGTTTCTTCCTTGTCCTTTTGTGTAAATTTATAAAATCTCCCTGTAGTGTGGAGAAAGATGAAGAGATTTTTGTGGCTGGCTCTTCTCTTTATGTAAAAGGAAGCATAGCAGCAATTAAGGACATGCCTGGCTAAGGACAGTAGACCTGTTTTGTGCTAAAACTTTTTACCCAGGAAAGTCACCTTGGGATGCCAGTTTACTAAGTGTTTTCTTAGTTTTTCTTTATTTTCTTTTTCCTTTTTTTTTTTGAGTAATAGTTCTATCACATCAGCATGGATTCTACTGCAGTAGTACATAATGCATGCAAGATCAGCCTGTTAAATAGCTTATTTATTTGGGGCTATTCTTGCATGCTATTTCATTTTGTCCTCTATAGGGGCATAAAGGCTGAATCAGTAATAAGTGTTTCCTTTAGTAATATAAGAGGTTTCCTCCTCACTTGAGTTAGCATGTTCTGCTTGCTTCTAGAAGGACAGTCCCTTTTGGTGTTCTGACTTGAACAAGGGGCAGGTCATAAAGTCTGAGCTTCAACATCTGTGCTTTCTGCATGAGATTAATGCTACTAAAGGTGGGCGCTGCTGGTGCCCCCTCAGTTGGGACGAGTCTTGTACTGTGGGCTTGGAATGCTTTTCTTGTTGGTTGAGAGCTGCAGTGTTCAACCGAAACGCTTGCTGAAGCAGTTGCTGAAAGCTTTTGTTTAGACTGTAACGAGACAGGGACCTGATCTTATCAGGCAAATGACAACAGTGGTTGCAGATGTGACATAAGCAGGCAGCTCTATAACCCTGTTTTAGAAGTGCCTGTATCACAGAGAAATGTTCATTCCAAAGCCAGGCAGTGAAAGGTGTCTCACTCAACATAAGGAACTGTACCCAGTATTAGGCCAGGAAAAATGCCAGAAATTCTCGAAACACTTAGGCATGGGAGCAATAAAATTGTACTGTTTATAAAGATCTCAGTCCTGTGGTTGCGATGCCAACTCCACACACTTCAAAATCTGCTTTAGAATAGCAGACACCATGCAAGCTGTGAGGGGATGGGGGCACCTGTTCATGCCACACCTGAGAACATTATGCTGCTAAATCCTTACCTAATTAAGTGAGACAGCTGGGGCTGCAAGTGGTGGCAGTGCCCTCTCCTAAGCCTAAATACATGGGAAGTGCCCCATGCATGTTCTCTGCTAGCTGCAGACCAATAGATTTGAAGGGAGTAGTGTTATGGCACTACAAGACTCTACCTTCCTCTCCCATCTTGTAGGGTTTGCTATAATAGTGAACATGGGGCTAGTACCTAGAATCTCCCATAGATGCAATATTCATGTTTTCATTACCTTCTGATCATCCTTTCTTCTTCCTCTTGTGAGACTCTGTTGAATATGGAAGTGACAAGGAGCTGTAGATCAGGTACCAAAGGGAGAATGTGAGGAACGAGATTGAACCTCTGACCGACCCCGTATTTGAAGACTCCTCACATGCATGTTTTTTTTTAAGCAACTAAAAACATTATAGGCAGCAATACCAGCCACTGCACTGACCCTTGTTAAAAAGTCTGACCGTTGACTTGTGACTGAACTGGGTGCCCATTTTGCTTCAGTAACAAAACTGATTTTCAAAGGATCTTGGTATTTCAGAATTCCTGGTAACCCACAGGTTTTGCATTGCACAGAAACACACTCTATTGTTCTACCCTTTATATCACAGTGAGGTACAGGATGCATGTATAGCCTGGAGGAAAAGGTATTGAGACCTGAATGTTCTGGATGTCAAATGCAGCATGTTGGCACTGGTGTATAGCCAGGCTGGCTAGTGTGTTTAGATCAATTAAAATCACGAAAGGGTAAACTGGCATGTGATGTTCTGGAATGATAGCAGAGATCCTTCATGGAACATCAGTGTTCTGACTTACGTTATAATATATCTTTTTCTAGTACAACTACCAGAACGCATGGAATTATGGACAGTATTATCCTCCTCCTCCTTGATCAGAAGAGTGAGTGAAGTTCATTGTGCAGTTTCAACAAAGATGGAGTAAAAAATATATTTTTCTAAATTAGGGATGTGAAAGAACTGTTGTAATACCTGCTATTTGGTCTTTTGCATGTGAAATGAGCTGATGTTCACAGGGTATGTGTGAAGCAAGATTCGTGTGTTGGTAACTGATAAATGGTATCTCTGTACACCGCTAGATTACCATAAATGCATTTCTTTATTTCCCTGCACTAACTTATGGAGATATTATTTGAGGAATTTTTTGCCGTTTCATAATGATTCCGTAGATTTAAAAAATCAGTAAATCTGTAGCCTTTTTTAAAGCATTTCTGATGACCAGTGTTAGCTGCAGTGGCTGCTACAGGAAACAAGCAGGTTGAAGGCAGCTACCAGTTCATGAGCAAGGCTGTCCTTTCACCTGCTCTCCTCTCCAACCAAAAATTCATAACCTGCTTCTATCATGAAACTTTCCCATGCCCCAGTGAGCAAAGCCCAGACCACTGTTTATATTGTCATGACTGAAACTCTTCAGATGAAGATGGCAGCCTTTGTAAGCTGTGATATGTATTTTCTATTTTATGTGGGGGTCAAAAATTAAAATGCAGTGCAAAATGATGTTGCATTCTTTTTTAAAAAAAGCACAAACTGTGTTTGGGATGGATTTTTGTATCTAGAGTTTTTCATGTACACAGTGTGAGCAAACTTTTTTCATTTTGATCAAAGTGATCATTCTCATTTTCGTAATAAAAGCAAGGAATTCAGTAGTTCTTTGAGCTCTCTTGCATTTTCTCATTCAAGCTAAGAACAATTTCAGATTCTCAGTTCAACAACTTGCTCAAATTAACTTCTGTTTGTGTCTATGGTACAGAAATGGCTCATGAGAGGCATCATGCCTGTCAGTTCTGTAAAATGCCTTTAAAAGAGAATTTTAGTACCACATGACCTGAATGTTGTTTTTTAATTTAAACAATGCTTAGCATATAAATGTCAGCTTTTTTTTCTTCACTTTTATCTCTTACACCCTTCTAATATTCTACATCTAACTAAAACTGTTGGGTTACTACTGTGGCAAAGCTTAGCAGCTACACAGAAGCTAAAGCTGAAAGAAAAATGAATTACCAAAGACTTGAGCTAAGTCTTGAAGTAAGTACTTTGCAGTAAAAGATTACTCAGTACTGGATGGGATAGTAAAAACAATCATGAAAGTTCAAGATGGGTCTATTTCCACTTTAACAGTTTACTGGAAACTTATGCATTTCTTCCCCACCATAGGAGAAAGAATTTTTAAGGCGAGCCTACACCCAAAAAGAAGTCAAGTCATTTGCATGTATAAACTATGTTTCTTTAGTGGTATGTTACTGTACAGCAGTTGAGGGGGGGGAAAAAAAAACTTGATTTCAATACAAGGCCACAGTTGTAACTATATCCTGAAGTTACAAGAGCAAAACTGCAGTTGTTGGAGGCTTTCTTGCTCATAAATGGATTCCCAGCAGCAAAGAAAATTCTTCACTTCACTCAATATCCACCAATTCCACTTCAAAGAAAAGTTTGGCATTTGGTGGTATCCTGTTTGCATAAGTTAAGGAAGCTTATAAAAAACATAATTAAATTTGACTTATAAATCAAAGTTAAATGATTTACCACCTGTTCTGTTTCTCAAGTGTCAGTTTTACATTTCACTGACCCATTTTAACAACCTGTATTTAGTATGTAACCACAGCTGCTGTTTAACACGAGTGGTCATAAGAGACACTCAGTACCAGTTATACAGATATGCCTTTTATCATAAGACATAGTTCTCATTATTCTGTTCTTAAGATGAACAGCTGAGTTTTAAATTAACTGCTTAAGTGTTGTCTCTCTTTTTGGGACTCTATCACTGGTCTCTCTCGGGGAAGTCAGAATGTCTTATTTGAAGACAAATACTGGAATAGAATGATTTTTCTTTTTTAGACAACTATTTAAATTGTCAGTACAGAAGATAAGAGCAGGAGAGGAAATCACTTCCCAGAAAAATCACTTCACCAGCAGGAAGGGTGGACAGGAAATACAAAACAGGACTGCAGCAAGAGTTCTGCAGGGATAGCTCAATTCAATCCCATATTTCGGTTGTAAACCAGAACCTTCTAAGACGACCAGTGCTTCTAACCAGTTTTAACTGCTTTCTATACATTAGCAGCAGAGGCTTTTTCCCACATTTCCCTGCTAAGTACCTCCATTTGCGCTGTGGGAATAAGCATTTAGAAGCAGCAAGAATAATAAAGCTGGCAGACATCAATGGAAAGTTATCCCTGTTCTCAGCTGACTGTCAGCTGGAATGCAGTATGCCCCAGAGTTGTTGTTCTTCAGGACAAATGTGCAGTTGCATCCATCACTGAAGTAAGTTCATTGCATTTGTTTATGGTCCTTAACGTTCAAACCTGCTACTAGCAGCAAATGAGCATGCCCCCTTTATATTCCCCTCTGCAATGCAGCTTCTTCTGCAATGCAGCTTCTTCTGCCAAGCATTTCCAAGTTACTTAAAATAGTAATGAGTAATTGATCATGAAAGGATACTTAGCATCAGGCTGCCCTTTCTTGCCATAAGCCCATTCAGGTTCAATTTCCAGTTGAGCTTTCTCTCCTTTACTCATTGTTAAGAGAGCTTCATCCCACTAAAAAAACAAAACAAGAGTCTTAATGCACTGAAGAAAGTGCATTTTATATGCTTTCCCAACTTGTTTCTATAAATAACTGCGCAATAATGCGTAGTTCTTCCCTGCTTGTTCACCCACCCAAGAGTATACGCTGTGAGGTAGTTTTACATAGTCTTTTTACATGTGGAAACATTCACTCCTGCCTCATGTTCCCTGCTCCCAGATTAGTCTCGACTGTACATCATACTCTGGGTTCATGATTTCATGTTGTAAAGATACCAGTAAACTGATGAAGTAAACGTTTCGCATGTAGACAGCACATACTGACTGGTTGGCCTCTCCCTCTACACCTCAGGTTTCCCTAGTAGTCTGCATTGTCAATGGATTAGCCTTACTTTAAGGCTGATGCCTAAGGACTCAGTTTTATTTCAGCACTTGTCCTGCTTCAAGACTCACACTGCCTCACAGCTACTGTTCAGTTTAGCACTTATCAGCATTTCCCAATGAACAGCCGCTACTCAGGTCCTGTAACTGCTCAAGAAACATACCTGGCAGCCATACAGAACAGGAGTGCTGCACCAAGAGACTAAAGAGAAACCCAGGTGACTGTTCCTTTTGCAGCACTAGGCATAAGCCCAGGGACATTTTCCCCTTTCCAACTCCCATCTGGAGTCAGACATAAAGGCCTTTTTCCTGCGTAGCAGCAGCATGGGAAGTTCTGTGTATGAATATATATATTTTTTTTAGTTTTGCAAGCATAAGATCTTCTTATCTTGTACTAACAGCCACCAATTTCACCGTTGGCTCGGCGGCAGCAGCAGCAGCGAGATGCACGGTGAAGCACTTCATTTGCGCATGAGCTGATATCTCCCAGACACCAAGTTTACACCAGTACCTGTGACTTCAAGATTTAAACAAGCACATGAATGTGCAGAAAATTTGATTCTTCTACTTAGTACTTTAGGCTATCTTAGATAATCCCCTCACACTGCTTCTACCTGCATTACTGTAACTGTCAGTGCTGGATACAGTAGAGGAATTACAGCAAGCCTCACTGAACAGGGTTTTCTTTTGATTAGCTCTTCAGGATTTTGAAGAAAAATTTCGGAGAACAGACACTATGCAACCTATTTTCAATACATGACAGCAACTACAATCTGATATTTCAGCATACAGTTCAGAGTTAATGGATGAACTATATGCAGGAAGAGGCAGGTGAGGTGAATATGAAAAGATGCTGACAGAAAAAAGTATTCTGATTGACTAACAACATATACTGTGCATGTGTACAGGGTTAGAGCCCCAGGAACCCAATAAATAGTCTTGTCCATTCTGCAAAGTGCTACACATAGATGCACAAGAGACTGTACTTGTCCAGAGGAATGTGTAGTTGGAAAACTGTTTTCCAAATACTACTTAACAAGAGAAATGACCCTTAAGATGGATGAATGCATCTGTAAAAATATTACACCCTGCTGATGCAAAAGCTTTCAACTTGCCTTCTTACCCCCACAAGAAACAGCAACAGCAGCTCAAAATTTGCATCCTAGTGATAAATTCTGCAGACTGAAAAAATCTTTTGGATTTTGAGGGAGTCATTAATGGCTTACTTACACCTCTGATAACTTTTCCTATGCCAACTTTGAAACTTAAAGGTTTGGCTGCTTTTTTCTTCTTTGAACCTGAAAGACAGTTTTATGTTCGTTTGTTTTAATATCAAACCAGCACATACTGTACTTCCATCAAAAATTACTATTATGATCATGCTTTACATAAAGATCTGTTTTTATAATATTTTTATTTATAGCACACTCACAGATTTCCTGATGGTTCCTATTATTTATTCTTTCACTCAAAATAGGAGCTCATTGGGTGAAAATTTAGTGCTATGCAGTGATTGTTTTTATTAAATATTCAAGTTCTGCAAAGAGCTGAAGTTGATCTGTATCCTGCAGAAACTGATCCAGTGAACCTAGAAGACTCATTTCTGCACTACTAAAGTTGAAGATACATGCAATAAATGCAGAGGTGAAGCAAAAAAAAAGTCAATGGGGAACCAATTTTGCTTTCAATAATGTAGAAAAACAGATTATAAAACAAGTAAGACGGATCAGAGACAGCATCCCAATGACAGCTTTGCTGTTCCTCTCAACCATGTTAAACATCAGTGCTGGAAAACAGGAGTATCTGTTATTTTCCTCAGAATTTTCGGTTATTTTCCTCAGAATTGTACACCTAAATCCTCTGATCAAAACAGTGACAAAAACACTAGTATACTTGTCTGAAGTACCAGACTGTTTCAAAGCACTGTTGCAAGGCCTCCACACTTAAGGGTTTATTGCAGAAGTACACCAAGAACAGCCCATCTGGAGAAGCCAGCTACACTAGCTACACTTTAGATTAGCTAAAGTACCCGAATAGGAATCATCTTTCCTCTTAAGTAAGTCTCAAGACTGACCAAATGCCTGTATTTCACATTATCTGTGGCCTGGAAAATACTAAACTTGAGTTCTGGCAAGATGCACCAGGTATCACTTTACACAAGCCAGTCCTAAAATAATGCCCTGCCTTTGCTCATGGAAAAACTGACTAAGAACGGACTGCAAGGACACTGCCAGTCAGCTCAACGAGATGATGGTAAAAGCAGTTTATCAGGACACTGGCCACGCAAACCTTCAAGAAGCAATGCCCTGCCCAAGACTGCCCGATGAGCCCTGCTAACCTCCTCCCACATATATGAGGCAAAAGCCAAATGCTCAGTATATACGTGACCTTACTTGTTTGAATATTGGTATCAAAGACTGTTCCGTCCTGTAATTTTCCTGTATACCAGCAATGAACAGTGTCTCCTTTCTTCGGGAAGTTGGTCTTATCACCCTTCTTTAAAATGGATTTGGTATATTTTGGTGGACCCTAAGTTTATTAAAAAAACAAGAGTTAGGACTGCTTCGTTACCTGGTCTCGGACTACGTTCAAGACCGCACAGCCACGTAGTTCAGGAACGAATGAACATGACAGCGCGCTAAAGTGCGACATGTTTTACAGCATTTGGGGGTTACTGCAGCATGGTGACAGTCAGTAAGACAGAAGGGTAGGTGCAACGGTGCTGCCCGCTGGGTAGAGCCGCGCGGGCTTCAGGAGCCTCTTGCCGCCCCGCAGAAGCCACCTACCTCCTCGACGGCCTCCTCGGCCTTGGCCGCCTTCTCCTTGGCCTCCTCCGCCTTGGCGGGCTTCGCCTTCTCCGCCGCCTTCTCCGCGCCCTCCGTGCCCTTAAAGCGCTGCGAGGGGAAGGGGGTGGCGGCCGTCAGCGCCCGGCCCGGCCCGCCGCCCCCCCGGCTCCCCCAGCCCGGCCCGGCCGCACCTGCGTGTGGAAGAGCTGCGTGTAGGCCGCGATGAGCTGCTCCTTGTTCGCCGTCTTGGCCACGTTCTTCACCTGCCCCAGCAGCTTGTGCTCCGCCAGGAACTGCAAGACACGGCCGTTAGCGGCGGCCCCGGCCTGCCCCAACCCCCCCGCCCCGCCGTGCCGCGCCGCGCCGCCCCGCACCGCCTGCGCCGCGTGCTCCTGCAGGAACTTGATGATGTCCTTCTTGGGCAGCGCCTCGCTCCGCAGCTCCTCCGCGCTCCAGGGCTGCGCCGGCGCCGCCGCCGCCGCCATCTTCCCGCCCGCCACCTCCTCCTCCTCCTCCTCGCGCACCGCCCGCCCTTCCCGTCGTGCCCCGGGAGGCGCGTGGCGGGCCGCTGCCTGCCTTTCCCAGCGTGCCCTCGGCGGCAGGACTACAGCTCCCGGCATGCCCTCGGGGCAGGACTACACTTCCCGGCATGCCCTCGGCAGCAGGACTACACCTCCCGGCATGCCCTCGGCGCAGGACTATATTTCCCGGCATGCCCTCGGGGCAGGACTACACTTCCCGGCGTGCCGCGCGGCCGGCGGGGGTTTTAAGCGGCGGCGGCGCGCGCGGCGCCGCCCTGAGGGAGCGTTGGGAGGGATGAGGGGGGGCGGCGGGCGGCAGCAGCGCGCGTTACCGCGGCCCGGCGGCGGCCGCGCGCCGCCCTGAGGGACGATGAGGGGCGGCGGGCGGCAGCGCACGCTGCCTCAGGCCTGGCGGGCGCCGCGCGGCGGGGAGGCGCGGCGGGAGGAGGCCGAGGAGGAGGCGGCGGCGGCCCCCGAGGCGGCGGCGGCGGCGGCGGCGGCGGGGGGGTTCTGCGCGGCGGCGGGGGCCCTGTGGATCTACCCCACCAACTGCCCGGTGCGCGGCTACCAGCTGCGCATGGCCGGCGCGGCGCTGCTGGCCAACACGCTGGTGTGCCTGCCCACGGGGCTGGGCAAGACCTTCGTGGCCGCCGTGGTCATGTACAACTTCTACCGCTGGTTCCCCTCGGGCAAGGTGCTCTTCCTCGCGCCCACCAAGCCGCTGGTGGCGCAGCAGATGGAGGCCTGCGCCCGCCTCATGGGCATCCCGGCCCGCCACATGGCCGAGATGACGGGTACGGCCGGGCTTGGCCGGGGCGGAACGGGCTGCTTTTCTTGTTATTATTGGTTTTGGCAACCCCCGTGGGCTGCAGCTTATTGCAGCCTTAATAGCTGCGTCGGTAACCTCTGGTGAAGCGCAAACCCCTGTCCGAGGCGAGGTAGGCTGAGCGTAGCGCCGAGCCTTGGCGGGGTGACACCTCGGTCTTCCTTCTACCTCCGTTTTCCACCGTTTTGGATTTACTGTTTTATTGCAAAAAATCTTCCCATCTATTGCATTCACCCCCCCCCCCCCAAAAAAAAAGTAGGAATAGCATCAACATGCTGTTAAAACACGCTCGTTTCCCAAAGCTGGTGTTGGCCGCCAGCCCTATTAGTCCTTCTCACCTCATGTCTTTTGCCTGCTCTGTTCTTCGTTGAACGCATTAGTCATGTTGCTTGTTTTGTTTTCAGGGGGAACCCAGGTCCTCAATCGCAGGGAGCTATGGGCCGTCAAGAGAGTCTTTTTCCTTACGCCGCAAATAATGGTGAACGATCTCTCTCGCGGAACTTGTCCTGCTGTGGAGATTAAATGTTTGGTGATCGATGAAGCCCACAAAGCTCTCGGAAATCACGCCTACTGTCAGGTAACACTGGAGGGACAAACGCCACCCGTGGCACCTGCTTACAAAAAAAAAAAAAAGCTCAGGTTCTCTTGAAAGTGTCGTCATTCCTGTGGGGATGTTCTTTAGTTCCTTAGCTTTGAAAAATGAGCAGAGATGAAACAATGCTCTGTGTGATCAGCACCTTGATTTTAAGTACAAGCTATATTAAAACTAGATTAGATGAGATGGGAATTTGACTAACATCTGAATAAAATTGTAATTTTTGTTTCAAAATTTTTTTTTATAGCAGAGGCTATAAAATAAAAATAAATATGCTGTTTATTTCAGGTATGTTCATATTTGCAGGTGTACACTGGTATATTTATGCAATGGTTGAATAACTCCTAAATGGAGGGAGGAATTTTTTCAGAAAAAAATGTGTTTTTTTTATAGTGCAAGTTCTTTATCGTAAGTGAAATGAATTCAAAATTTCCCTTTAAAACAAAGCTTTGTCTTGATTAGGAAATAGTGTGTTACAGTATCTTGGCTTAATCTCCTAACAGTATGTGACTCAAGAGAAAATTACTGTTTTATGTATTAAATTGAATGTATGTGGAGTTATAGATGGTTGCTTACTAGGTCTTTAGGTGAAAGTAGGTGTTATTTAGTGCTTGTCTAACTTGATGTGCTGGAAAAAAGACAATAGCTTGCTAATTAAAATGGTACATGTTGGCTCACCATTGTCACAGTTTTTTCCTCTACTCTCATTTTTCAGAACATACAGTAACTTCATTTTCAAAGAATTTAAGCTCATTGGTTATTTTATTTCAAAATACTGTATAAAATGTTTCTTAATTTTTTTGCTATTGCGCTAATTGCTCTGTGACATAGAGCCAAGATTTGTATTCACTGACATTGGAGTTATCTTAAGTTATAGAGGAAAAAAATTTTTCATCAGCTTTTGTCAGTCCCTGTAACTGCAATTAGGAGGCTTTCTTCTTGCTTTTTGCTATAAGCATAAATTGAATTCTTCTATTGTCTTTAGTCTCTGTCCATTTATTTTCTGTTACTTTTATATTTGTTATTATTTCTATTTTTTTTCTCTCTCAGTGCAGAGCAAGACAGTTGGTCAGAAGGAACAGTGTTTGTCCCCTGATAGTAGTGGCGGAGTTGAGCTATGCAGGAAAATGAAGTGGAGGGGCAATTTGGCTGTTGCTTGAATGTTCAGCAGCTAACCTGATTATCACGTTTTTGGTGTTGTGGAGGATTGTAGGGTGAGAACTTGGGAGCTGTAAGGAATATTCAGATGTTTTCCTAATTGCTACTGAAAATTTTTAAGTCGGACTCAGGTGAATGCTGATTTTTCACAGCAGCTTTCATCTAATCTGGGTTCAGATTAGGTGGAACTAATCATCTGCAGTTTACTTCTTTTAGAGCATTTCTTTGAATTTATTTTTTGGCAGCTTATTTGGGTTAACGTGCTATTAGTCTTTTGGTTAAATCAAATAAAAAATCATTTCATGTAACTTAGCAAGTTTACTCTTGAGTGGAATTGGGCTAACATAATCAAGATGAAATGTTCTTGGATAAAAATATTATCATCTGAGGAATTTCTGGTTCCTATTTGAATTTAGACCTACTCTTAAAACATTTTGTTGAGCCTTTACCACTTAGTTGATACTTTCATCAATGTAGTTTGTATCTGCAAATAGTCTCTTGCAAGGGTATTAACGTGAAACTTTCCTCTTAGGTTGTGAAGGAACTAAGCAAATACACAAATCAGTTTCGGATCCTGGCCCTAAGTGCCACACCAGGCAGTGATACCAAGGTGGGTCGAACCTCCTTTCATGGTTGGAGTAATGGTTTTAACAGAAGCTGTTTAATACCAATATGAATACCGAGGAGGACATTGAAGTCTGTGAGACGGAGTTCCGGAGAAGAATTGAAACATTTACAGTCTATTAGTTGTTGAGTGTTTGTCTTTTTGTTGCTGTAGACTTTATTACTTTTTTCCTGTCCTTTCTTAAAGGGAATAAGATTATGTGGTGAGATGGCTAACATACCTTTTGCTGTTTGAGAATGCACATCTACTTGAACCAAAAAGAATGTATTCTCAATGCAAAATGGCTTTCTTATTGCGTACAGTTTATTGGATAAATATAAATATGGCTGAAGTTTTCAGTCTAAGGCAGGTAGACATCCAAATTCACTCTAAGAAAAAGCTAAGTAGCTTGACTTTTATATGGAGCTTTTCGAGATGTTAATGCTTGACAAAAATAAGTGCTATGTGAATTGTTTACTGCTCAAAAAGTTTAATATTAAAGGGGAGCTAAATAGAGAAAACTTAAGAGTTTTATTAGACTTTCTTGGTCTTAATCAGCAAGACCTAAACTGCATGATGTTCTTCTGGGTTGGTGTGTGGCAGTGGCTGTAGCTCTGTCATAGTGCAGGCAGTGTATATTTAGGCTACCAAGTACCAGCTTGACATGTCCTGCAGCTACAAGAGTTCTCAACTGTTACAGTACTAGTACATCTGGCACCTAGCTCCTGGTAATGGCTCATGCGATATTTCATGGCACACCCAAGCCTGAAGAGAGTAGTGTCGCTTATCGCTAAGGCAATTGCATGATTTTTCCATTCACAAATTGATCATATATGTTATTTACCTACTACTTAAGGTCCTTAATTGGAGAGTCTTTCATTTTTCATCCATTTATATAGACAGTAAGTACCTTTTCCTTACTATTATATTTGAAGCCTATTAAAATACCAAATAGTTACTTTCATGTGCTATTGATTTGCATCACTGGAGTGATAACAAGCATATAGGATCTTTTCTTGTGGCTTCTCCAATAGGCTGTGCAGCAAGTTATTTCCAACTTACTCATTGCGAAGATAGAGCTATGTTCTGAAGATTCTCCAGAAATTCAGCCGTATTCTCATGAGCGACGTGTGGAAAAAATTGTTGTTCCCCTTGGTGAAGGATTAGTAGAAATTCAGAATGCTTACATCCAGGTGAGTAGCTGGATTTCTTTGTTGTTTAATGGATCGCATCACTACAGAAATAATCTCCCTTCCTATTTTAACATCTCCAGTCTAGTAATAACTTCCAAAGTTAATGCTTTCCTATGTGTTTCACATTGTCTTTGAATATAAGGCAAAGAAAAAAAAACATAGTTTCAACTACAGCAGCTACTGTTTCACTTTGCACTGATGATAGGTATTACCTTGCAATAACTTAAAGCCCTGATGGGAAATTTGCTATCAAATTAATTTCTCATCCTCTTTCAGGACTCCTTGTAAAAATGGTATTTGAGACCTAAATTGAGGGCCTCTTTTAATTTGTCTGGAATTTAGTAGTATTAAGAGGTTGGGAGTTGCTGTGTTTGTGTTATCTATGTTATTGTCAACCGTACATAAATCGTATATTGATTAAAATGTTTTTTCTTGTTAAGAATAATTGTTAAAACTTTAACTCCTCTGGAAATGTACATAGTTTCCCTTATTTTTTTTTCTTGTGAATATTTTTTTTTTACCAGTAGCTACTGTTCAAATATAGGGCAGATTAGCAGGTAGCAGAACTGTTAGCCAGTTGATGGCTAATGGTCTGTCTTCTCAGTGGGGTATTAGCAGACACGTTGTATTAATAAGCCATTACTCTAAAGTTCAAAATGAAGAGCTGTTTTTTGGTAAGAACCATAAAAATTTAGGAATAAGTTTAGCATGGGACGGTTGCCCTTAAAATATGTTTTTTGGGTTAAAATGTTTAATGATTATGCTGTAATCACTGTGAAGACCACTGGAAGGCAAATCTGCACCTTCATTTTCTATATTTAGAGTTAGCTTTTTTAGACCAGCTGTTTTCAAACGGGTAACCTTAGAGCTTATTTAAATGAGAAAGTTCCCCCGATAAGCCAGAAAAGTCTTTAAGAATTGTTTTTGCATCCCTACAGATGCGTCAATGCTCATCTTGATTTCGAGGATATAGTCTGAGGTTTTTTTGCTTTTAGATTAAAGCTGAAATAAGCTTGTAGGTTTGACTAATCTGGTGTAACTGTGGAGTATGGACAAACCTTCATTAACTTCGATGGCTGCCACTGTGGCTTCAGTGGTTTCAATTTCCTTTCTTTGATCTGACATTTGCATTTGAATTGCTACTTTAATTGGAACATAAGACTTCTCTTGTGCACACACTAATGACACAAAGAGTGAAGGGGTGGTTACCCAGTCTTTTCCAGCGTTCTGTTTTCTGACTACATGGGCAAACCATGTCCTAATATTAAAGGTTTTGGCACTTTCAAAAGTGGCTTCTACACCTCAGATTTTAGAGGTGTTTCTGTAGCTGTGCTGTTTTCTGCAGAACAGCAGTGGGCCTCTGCCATGCCCTTAAAGTTATCTTTTGTAGCGTTTAAAATGCTGGTGTGTTTTGGCTTCTGAGTGCTTTGTGCTTTGGTATCACTGAGTATGTGAGTGCAGCCAAAAAGAGTACATGCTGTGATCCTTTCCTCCCCAAAGGAATCCGTCGCGAGGTACATTCTGAAGGGGACCTGGGGTTGGGAGGAGAGAACTCAAATACGTACGTCCCTGTATTAAATACTGCTTCTCTACAATTTGGTTCTGAATCCCCTCTTAACTCCTTCTGTGACTCCAGTGAGAACTGTGGGCGACCACGCCGAATACTTCACCCAGATGGGGCTGCAGGTGACTTCTGCAGTGAGGAGGAGTATGAGTTTGCCAGCAGACTTGCTGCCTACAGCACCTAGCTGCATAGCTCCATGTATGTGGGTTAATTTCAAAGCATTTTGGTGGAGGGAAGTTAAGTCTTTTGGGTATTAGGGTGACCGTTTCAAATTTGGGGCTAAAATGGGTTTTGTGAATTCAAAATAGTACCTTGGGACTTAGGTTGTTTCCATTCAAAGGAAAGGTGGCAATAAAGAGATTGTGAAATACTGAATTCTAAAGTAAATGTTAAAAAAGTAGTCAGTGTTAGAAAAATAAAGTCCAGGTGTACTCTCTGCACAGTAAAATTAGCTTTAATTTTAACAAACAGTAACAGTAAACAAGACAACATTTCAGTGAAAATGGAGGACAGTGTAAAACAGCACAACTCAACAATGCTGGAAAAAATTATAGTTATGTTTATATTTGTATACATACAATAAGCAAGGCCCTGAGTATCACAATAACTGGAATAAACTTTTTAGGCACTAATGCGTGTTTGAAAAATACACAGTATGCAGGACAACATTTTATCTACTAAGGCTACTTCATTTAATTTTCCAAAATGTGTGAATTATGTTTTATTATCTCCTTTTAATAGTGCAAATCAAGTACTTCAAATTAAAAATGAAAATCCTTTGACTAATGGCTTACAAAGTAGAGCAATAGATGGATGATAAAATACCTATTCCAATAACAGGAGTTAGGTAAGCAGGCTTGAGAAAGTTTTCAAGCTTTCTGAAATGGTATTTCTGAATAATAGTAACATTTTCTTGGCATTCATTGGTGTAGCTATTAAGTATGCTCTGTGTCTCAATGAAAAAAAATGCGGTTCTTAGTGCCCTTCTTTGTGAGGGCATTTATAGGAGTTGGTAGAGTGTTCCATAGCCATAAAGTGTATCTTCAAACTTAAGATTAACTGGTTCTTTCTCAGCAGCATAAGCAGTCTAACATAAGTCGATATAAATACTATCTCAGAATTCACAGTTTTACATAGAGCAACACTGAACACTTTGCTGTGGTTAGGATATCAGCACATTCAGATAAACAGCTCATTTTTATATTTTAGTAACAAGAATGTTTCTATACCGTACCCACAAGCAGCTGAGTCACAGAAATATTCAGGTGAAGGTTGCCTATGGAAAGAGATGTACTATAGAGCAAACACTTTTTTCAACAGTTTTTTATGTAAAATATATACAAATTGCTTTCTGGCAAGAGGATTTAATTGCTTCCTATAGCTATTAGACATTTCTTGTATAAAAGCATCCATATTATTTCTATAACTGTCAAAAACAATCAATTTGCAAAAACTTCTTTAATTTGCCATAGAATTTTGTCAAAGGTCAAAATATATTTTTTATTTGCCTTTATATAAAAAAATTGTTTTTGGACCAAAACAAAACCTGTTATTTAATGCATCCCTGGATCCCCCATTTAACTCAATTGAAAGCTTTTATTATTTTCCATTAACTTGTTAGCTTTTACTTTAATACTGGCTGGTGTTTCTAACAAAATGAAGAAATGTTAAATATAAAGCAAAGCTAAAATAGCTACTCTAGCTGGTCAGTAACTTGAGGGGTAATCAGACAGGAAACTATTGAACATATTGAAGTCAGAGTATTTTTTCCTGGCTGTGATCCTATGTCTTTAAAAAATTGAAAGGAATAAAAGATGCGAGACAGGTATCTTTACCGTCTCGTCCTGTTAAGTAAGAGATACCTTGACATGCATTTACACTGTCACATCATCAAAAAAAAGTGGTTCCTAGTTGTGGCCACAACTGACACAAGCACTTGTGTTGCCACCTAGCAAACCAGAGTAGCCTCCTGGCAAACCAGATCCGACAGCTTTCAGGGGAAGAAAACGAAAAACAAACCACAGTCTTTTGAGATTTCTCTCCCCTTCCCCCCAAGTGAGATCAGTTTTAAAATCCAGTTAATTTGTGACAGTGCAAATGTTTGTGTTGAACCAGTGCAGGATGTCTGAAGAGCTGGAGAAATTAGAGATTTGGAAGAAGGAAGTGAGAATTGCTTATTTTTTCCACAAACGCTATCAGTTTAATTGTGTTAAAAATAAGGCTTTTCTCCCCCCGCCCCACTTGCTGTTTTAGCGAAGTCGTCTTTGTGGACAGCAACCACGAGAGGGCACCTTGCTCTTGCTTAAGTGGGATCAACCAGCTTCCAGCCTGTATTTTTCTGCCTGAGCTTCACAGTAAGAGGTTTTAGTTTGAAGAATAAGGTCGGTTTTGTGCAGTAGAAAGCCTTGTGGAGCTGGGAGGCTTAAAGTTCTTGAGCTGTACTTTTTTTCATAAGTGCCATATAAATCCATTTTGTTTGCCAATTAATAGGACTGCGCTCTAGCAGACACTGGCTCTGGTTGTTGTGTGTTGTTTTAACCAAAGAACACAAAAGCTCTAGAGCCTAAATCTTGTAATTGATAAATAATGCTGGTGATATGATTCTTGTAACTTTATATACTTTATTTAAACTAATTAAATTAATGTGATTAAACTCTACTATCAGATCTTTAAGGGGAGAGGTTAAGGGATTTCTAAGAACAAAATTATTTGTAATCTGGTTCTAAAGTGCATTAGGTGCTCTTTAATTGTAATATGTAGTCAAATTTGAATGGCCCTTTCAAATTTTCTGATGCATTTAGAAGTATACAAGCTTTTCTTTGAATAACCGCATGCTACCCTAGCAGTTCTCTAACTTGAAGAACTACCATATGTCACATGGATGAAGGGTAAAGGAAACATGTTGCAACATGGAAAATTAGATATTAGGAAAATAATTCTCACAGTGAGAGTGGTCAAATACTGGAATGTGGCCCAGAGGGGTTATGGAATCCCCCTCCCTGAGGATGCTCAAAAATTGACTGGATGAGGCCCTTATCCGCCTGCTCTACCATCAAAGTTGGCCTTTTCCAGCAGAGGGTTGGACCCAATGACTGGTAGAGGTCACTTCTAACCTAAATCTTTCTATGATTTTATGAAATATTTGTGTCCTTTTTGTAACTTTAGTTATGTAGTACTGCTAGAAAAATTGAGCATAAAAACTATAACATACTGAGCATAATGGATTACTTCAGTTGCAGTGTATTAACATTCAGCAAAGTTGTATTATAAGACCGTAGTATTCAGAAAGCTGAACAGCTGAGCATGGTACTTTCTATTCGTGGATGCCACATACAGTCATGAGATTGCTATGAGTGTGTGAGTAAGATATACCTTAACTTTGGCTATCAAAAGTTTAATGAGCATTAGGATTGTTTTGACTTCTTGGTCTCTTCTCATGGTTTAAAAAAAAAACAACCCATGCTTTGGTTAAATGCTTTCTGAGGTAAGCATTAAGAGTCTCTGCTCCACAGGTGACAGCATCAAAACTAGTCAGCATTGGCTTAGTTTTGCTCCTTGGATCAATCCCAGTGGCCTAAATCTGGCAGTTTTCTTCAAAAATGAAGACCTGAAAGTTTTTCTTTGAAAGCATAGTGTACATGTGAGGTGGTTTTAGTGTGTCCCCCATATGAAGCCCCTACAGTATCCTTCTTCTGCAGCTGGTGCAGCACTACCTGCCCCAGGGCATAGGCTCCAGGATCTCCCATAAGACAGTCCCAAGCCACAAGCAGTTTAGGGATGCTAATAAGTGGGTGGGAGGGAGAGGTCTCTATCTCCCTTATTTTGTTTAAAAAACAAACAAAAAAAAAACAGATAAGGTGAACTAATCTTAAAGGTGTTAAAAATCTCTGTAGCAATTATTTTAAAATTGTAAAATTTGACGTAGGAAATTGTGTACATTTCAGGTGTTACTTCTGTATGCTTATTAAGGTGTTCTGATTGTCTTGCTAAATGGCTAAAAGCCACTTTTCTAAATTTTTTGAGTGTACTCTAGTCTCACATGGTTCACTTGCAATATTCTGCCATGAAGTCAAAACCAAATCTTGTAACTGAGGGGCAGCAGAAACAGGAGACTATGGTCTTTGAAGGAACCATATTTCATTGAGTCGGTTAGCAGCAGCTGGATTCGTATATCCTGCAATGATGAATGTATCCTGCAAACATAACTCGGGACTCTCCAGAATTTCCGCCAGCAGGTTTATCTCCCTCATTATGGAGTCTTCATTGATGATTCCTCTGAAGCTCCTGCAACAATCAACTTCATATCAAGTTCTTTTTAAAATCCACAATTTTTCCAGAGCCTAGAAATTCCTCCTCCTAAGTTATTTAGTCATAATTCACAGATGATGCTACCTCACTGTGATTTATTTCAGAGATAACATTTTCTTATTAACTCAGCATTTTCAGTGGTATGTCAAGCACTCTGTTCACAGCTCCATGGAATATTCTGTGTTTTGAGATGCTTCTACCTCTCACGTTTACAGAAACATTATTTTCCCAAGTAAATTCATAACTGTTATTTCCTGAATATTCCAGTTTCACAAAGCAAGCAGCTTTTAACAGTTACTGAAAATTGTGTTATTGTTAGCTTTTAGAATTTAAAATGTAATGTGTCCAGATTGAAAACTGCATTTTTATAGCTGGTACTAGAACAAAATTGAAATGTTTCTTACCTACTATAAACAATAGTAGAAGGCCACTCCTCAATGATTATGTCCGAGTCAAAAGGATGAGGCGGCTGGTCCTGCAGTACTTCGGGCAGGTAGTATGCTACTGTCACTGACTGTGTCAGCTCCGACTGAGATTCATTTGTGTGTACTATAGTCACAATGGGTATTGTTATCCCCAAGTACAGTCCTGAGGAGACATACGTGACTCTTAGAGAATATGAAAGGAGGCCTGCATACTGTGCTCCACTTCTGAGCTCGTACTGAATAATACAGAGTGAATACCGCAGAGCAGACAAGATTTTCATTGCTGAATGGAATTCAAAGTAGGATGGTTTAGAAAATGTCTTTGTGTATTCCAAGTTGGAAGTAGCATTTTACTATGTCTTGTAATGTGCATGTGTGTATTTTTATGTAAATATATATGTGTATATGAGCTACATGTGCAAATCGATGGGTGCGCATCTGTCTAAAATGCAGTATTTGGTGAGCTCTTGTATACGTAGAGCAGAGTTTGACTTGATAACTATATTTGATTCTTTCCTCCTCTAAGGGGGCTGTGTTTATAAACTGCAGTTATCTCATTTTTTAAGTATTTGAGAGCAAAGAATGTAGGCCTTTGCTAGACAAGGGGGCTGTGTTGCGGCTTCATCTAGGGGCTGTTGCTAACAAGCGCCGCTATACACGTGCGGTGCTGTAGTAAAAGGTTACAATTGTGATGGTGCAAATAATAATGATGATTTGAAGTGAGAACTTTGCTTCTGTACACAGCTTGGAAACAAAACCTCTGTGCACTGTTCTGGGGCCAACATTATTTTTAAGCCATGTTAAAAATGTTAACAGAATGGGGAGAGTGGGAAAAATACCTGATGAAGGAAAAAGATTTGAGATATTTCTAGCTTGTTGGAAAAAAACAGTGAAGTTCACTTGATAATAACACCTAAGTACCTTTATAGAACAAAGCACTGGGTATTGCAGTACTTTTTAATCCACTGGAGAATGGCAGAAACAACTGATGGCTCTGAGTTGAAACCAGATGAATTTAGATTGGAAACTAGTTACGTATTTTTTGATGCAGGTGTAACAACATCGTGGATTTGCATTCCTTTTAAAGTATTTGAGTTAAAACTGGATTATCTTTTTGGAAAATGTGTGTCAACCACACAAGTTTTTGTTGTCCATTCAAACATGCACAAATTAAGTATTACGAGCTAAAATCAGGGAGGCAAGACTTTATGGTCTCTTCTGGCATTAAACTCCGAACAAGTTCTTAGAACAGGCTTTTTAAATACTGTTGTGAAAATTAAATTACTAAACTTGTATAGCAAAAATGTTTATTGCTGAGAGTTTACAAAAACAGCCAGTTTCAGTTCCCAAGCAGCTGCTGTGGTCAGAATGGCTTTGGAAATCAGTTCAGTGATCACTCGCCTTTTGACACTCTCTTCTAACACATGCACAGAAGGAGACGCACTTCATTTCAAATTCTACTGGAAAGGCTACATTGCAGGAAAATGTTAATATAGAGAGGGCGGTATATTTGGAAAAGGTTAATAAAAATATCCCTGTAATCAGGAGGAGCTGGTGCATAAATACTATCACATTTTAATTTTAATGTAAAATTGTGGTAGCCGGTTACCTGAGGAATTCTGCTCACAAATGTACCTCATCAGCTTCATGAATCCCAGACATATGCTCTGCTCGTACTGTTTTTCTTTCATTTTTATACAAGCCCACTTGGCTTTTCCATATTGACGTTTTTCATAAAGCACATCTCCAAGCTGCAAACACAGTAAGATAATATTTTTATAATATTTTATATATAATAAAATTTTATATAAATAAATTTTATAATATTTTAAATATGCTATTTTAAGATAATCACTTAAAAAGAACTTCACACAGTATTTCAGTGCTTTGCTTATAACATATAGAAATCAGCTTGTCTGAATGTAGAGGATGGCAAGGAAGAGGAATGATTTTAAGTCTCAGTATCAGCTATAACTTAAGTGCTATCAGCTATAACTTAAGTGCATTCTGTTTACTATTCAGTTCACAGTATAATGAGTTTTACAAGCGCTTTGTTTCAAGGTCCAAGTTGGCATATAATATGTAGGTATACAAAAACAATGCAAAATTTGTGCACATGCATCTTAGTTGAATATGAGAATAACTATCTTTTTTTCAATTGTCAGTGAAATGACCTTGAAATGAACGTGTATGTTTTAATCCTCCTCGTATAAATCAAGAAAGGATATTACTCCGGCCTTGGTCAAAAATATTTTTTCAGCAGACTCTAATATAGGTGGTTTTCCTTCAAAAATAAGGAGCTGTCAGCTTTTGCACTTGCAGTATTAAATATTTAGTTGAAATTAACACTGAAAAACCTTGGGTTTTTTAATCTGCACTTATTACAATACTACTGAGAAAATGCTTCCAAGCAGTTCCTATCTTTGACTTCATTAATGGACATCTAATTAACAAAATTGCGTTAGGAGTCCCAAACTGTTTAGATATAATACACTCACTGAAGTAGTGATATTGATAAATTTGAATTATGTGGATCTACTTAATGTGACAGGAAATCTTCATACCTGGTTAGTAAAGATTTTCTTGGTTTATCATTTATTTAAGGTTGGACACTTGGTTGCACATTTTCTGAGCTATAAACAGTTTGTTGGACATTAATTTCGGGTTTTTATTAGAGGGTAAGATGGCTTTGTAAATCATATTTTGTTTGATAATGATCCATGATACAAAAGGACAAGTTGGGTTTTAAATTGAGATGTTAATCTCTTTTGATTACTTTTTACTGAATGTTAATTAACATGACTGTGTAACAAAGCAACTGCATTGATTTTAGTGACCCAAATGAGCATTTTATGTTAAATGTCAAAATGTCAGTTTAATTTGTTAAATTAATTCTAAAATGATCACACATACTATAATTCCTGACCATCTTCTGACTTTCCTGCCACTTTCTAGTTATTAAAAGAAGAAAAATTGACACAAAAAATGGCAATGTGTTAAAAACAAAATGCCCAGCTACCTATCCAGTTGTAACACTAAAAATAATGACTAAAAATAATTTTATAAAGGAAAATAGTTTTGAGAGCTAGGTATGAATACTGAAAATACTGTTAAAATCTCAATTGGGAATGGAAACATTACCTTTTCTTTGCGCTGGATCAGAGTGAACGGGATGGTCTGTCTCTCCTGGGGATTGTTATTTCTAGTCAGCTGCTGAATTGGCTCTGCCATGTCTGCAACGAAATCATGCATTTTCAGTTTCAGAAGGGAAGCTATAGAAAAAAGAATGAAATGTGTTTCATTTTATTTTCTCTCAGTTAAATTTTGGGGAATTTTGTGTTTAGAACAAATTTAGTTTGGTTTTCAATATGAACAGGAATAGCCAATTGAGTTCTATTGTGTGTGTACTGCGAAATAGAGCAGATTTTACTCTTTCCTCCTATGTTCCAACCATGCAAGCATCTGTTAAGGCTTTTGATGATGATAAACATTAACCTAGAGATGCCTCTGGCAGTTTTCTGGTTCTGTGCAGATGATATTGCCAGTTCTAGCAACTCTTTCCATGTCGGATTAATGTGTATTCACACTAAGAAATATATTGAGCTGCCTCTTCTTGTTCACATGTTCTAGAAAACATTACTGTGGAAACTGTGTCATCTCTAAAAGATGTTTTGCATCCCATATTTTACTTTTGAGCTTGAAATTATGCAAATTTCCGTGCTACTTGTTAATCAGAGTGGTTGTCAGGTGTGAAGCCAGTGCCATCACTCAGCAGTGCCTAAGCAGCCGGTGCAGTGCAGGCAGGGCTGAGATGGGTCACGGCCCTGGGCTAGATCCGTGTCCTAGCTAGCTCTTGTTATTGATACCCAGTTACGACGTTGCTTTTCTCTGGGAATCATCGCTAGCAGTGATCCCTGGGAGTGTTACAACTGAAACTCATAGAAAGTGCTTTCCAGCTGTGCTGCCGTGATGATCCAGCTCCAGTGCACGTAAAGTGAGTATAGAAGGAGGCTGAGAGAACTGGATGCGTTCAGCCTGGAGGAGAGAAGGCAAAGGCGGAGGTGGGACCTAACTGCAGTCTCCGTTACATAATAGAGTGTTACAGAGAGGACAGGCTCTTCCTGGAGATAGTGGTAGGCTGAGAGGCAGCAGACATGAGTTGCTGCCTAGACAATTGAGTAGGTAATTTGGGGGAAAAAAACACAGTGAAGATAGTCAAACACTGGGTGGGACAGCGGCCCAGAGATGTTACGGAACCCCCCGTCCTTGGAAGTGTTTAAAACTCAGCTGGATGAGCAACCCGAAACCTGAAAGTTAGCAGCTTAACTTGGAAACTAGCCCTGCTTTTAACAGGAGGTTAAACTAGAGACCTCCAGAGGCTCCTTCCTACCTAAATTTTTACATGTTTCTGTATTACTTAATTCTATAGATAATACCTTTTTACTGTAGATAATGTTTATCCTTTTTTAAAGAAAAGTGCTGAAACCATAGCTGAGGGAAGCGAAGGAGTCCAATTAAGCTAAAGATATAAGAAAAGCAAACTTAAAATTCCTCACTGTATGCCTCACTGAAAAACTACATCTTAGGAAAACGTGGTGGTTTAGCAAAGAAATTAGAACACAGATTTGTGTGTATGTGTGTATTAATACCGCCGCTTCTCTTTGTAAGATAGTTTTATCTATGTGCTGTGTCTGATTAGCTGCAAAGTACATTAGGTGAAAGGTTTTATTTCAATTTGGACGAGGCAGAAGATTTTAAATTTTTGATTTATATAATAGTGAATATTAAGATTGTAGCATAACTGAAAAATAAACCACAAACGCAGGAGTGGAGCAAAGCAAGCTTCATAACTTGTTTTCTGTCTGTCAGATTCCATTATCCCTGGCTGAAAAAAATGGTTTAGTTTTCTCAAATTAGTCAGAGCTGCCGTAAAGCACTAGTAAGGATTACGTGAAATGTGCCGGTTTTATTGGACTAATCAGGACACCTTGTATTTTGCGTGCTGCTTATGTTTGCTGCTTTCTTCTGTTTGAACAAGAAGGGCATTGAGTATGGTCTTAAATCCGAGCTCTGACACTGCTAGTGGTGGGTCATTTAGTGAAGGAGACCAAATATTATTGCTTAACTTTGGTTGAAGAACTCTTAAGCACCTGCATGCCTGCTTGCCAAAACGGAGATGAAACTAAAATGTCCTTTGACTTTTTGAATGATTCTCACATTTTGTAAGAAATTAAGTAGGGACCCTATCCTCTACTTCCAGATGCAGCACCACTAGCAATCATCCCTAGTCTGTGCTAATCACTACACTTCCCAGACACGCTCAAAGGGAGGAAGGGAACTAGTGCATCGTCTAGGACTTCTGTTCCCCTGCAGTTCTGGGGTTAGGTGTGTTTGCCACTATGGTTGCCTTGACATCAATTCTGACTGCAGCTCATAAATATATTCTGCTTAAAAATTGATCCCTGACAGAAAGGCTTGGCAATTCTGTGATATAAGGTTAGTCTTAGGAACTGAAGGCTGGACCCACTCTGTTTTTGGAGCATCTCTTTCAAAAGAGTCGGTCCCTTGCCTCTCAAGGGATTTAAAGCATGATATAGGCATTTATATACTTTGATAAGGGCTTAGAATTTTTTTTGTACTGTGTTTGAAAATCTGCATATAAATGTCATACTGCTTCACGGTATATATCAAACACATGCCTGAAAAGGAGCAGAAGCTTCAACTGAAATGAGATCCCCGCTCTCAGGCATTTTAAATGCCTCACTCTCTTAAGTGGAAGAAGCAGCAAGATGTGGGGAGGAGTGTATTATCCACATTTCAGAGAAGAAAAGAATTAAGATGCAGAAGAATTAATTCAGCCTAGATCACTTAGTAAATCTATAACTGAGTTGGGAATCAAACCCACATCTCTTGGCATCCAGTGCAGGGGTTTTAGCTATAAGACTATTTGGAGTGGTAGAGATGTTGTTTAAGCATTTTTTTAAATAGTCTTTGAGAATTTAACAAGTAATAACTGACATTTAAAGTTGATCTCTTTGGAGACTGAAAGTAAAAATGGAAATAAATTAGACATCCAGCACTGAATTTTCAGCAGAGTACTCAAAGGCCGGGAAATGTTAAGACTCTAGAAAGTTTAACTCTTTTACTGATAAATATGATCACATTTTTTTCCATGTTAATGTAGAACATACAGGACTAAATTAGCGAATGTCCTTTCAGGAGTTTTATTTTTCAGTTCGTGGATCTATGCCTGTCTGTCAGTGCACTGCCGAAGCCCATCTTTGAATATAAAATTAATTTTCTTATTTTTTATTTCATTTCCATTTTGAGTGCTTGCTTCATTAGCCTTAACTGAATGTTGCAAAGGGGGTCATACAGCGGTGGGATTAGCCAATTTACTTTGGGAGCAGCAGAAGTTAAACTCAAAAGTATTTAATTTTTGATTACTGATTTATTATGAGAGCCCAGCTCTACTTGATTTCAGGTAGCTCCAAGTTCAGCTTCAGTTGTTTTGTATCTGGGACAATTTAGAAATGTTATGAATTAGACTTCACACATTAAATTTGGCATCTAGGAAAGGAGGAGGCTGTAGCATCAACATTTGAAGGGGGGACCCCCCGCAGAGTTTGCCGGAGAACCGATAGGAGTGAAGCAGGTAATGCAGCCGAGGAGTGAGTGGCTGCGGCAAGAGAAATGGACGGAGCAAGGAGCTGGGCTGAGGAGATGCTCTCCAGAGGGAGCTCGCTGCTATTGCGGGTCACCGAGTCTGTCCAGGGAGAGGCCTCAGGATGAGCTCAGCCACTGAGGTAGGAGAAAGAGGCAAATCTTTGCAAAGGGATTTATGGTGATAAGGTGCATTTGACAAGACTTGTACGTAGTAGCAAGATTGAACAGTGTTTGAAATGTTGCATGTCTTAACGTGTGCCTGATCAGACCTGCCGTGAATTTCATTTAAGTGGGGTGTACTTGCCAGGTGCAGCTTAATGTAAAGGCCCACAAAACTTTATCATTCTAGAAGAGAGGAGACAGCCTTTGTCATACTAGGAACCAAGTCCTCATACGGAAAAGATCCACTGAACAATGTACTATGTATCCTGGAGAGAATAATCAGGAAACAGCTCTGGGAGGTGTCTACAAGCACTCTCTTGCAAGCAGTCCCCGTGCTTGACTACGAGACTGCACCACTGGGATGAGCCAGTGATGGTGCCTTTGTAGTCCTTCCCTGCCCAAGTCCTTTGACAGCCAGGTGCTAAGGCTTTCCAGCAGCTTCTGTGCCACTTGTGTGGCAGCCTCTGCATGAGAGGTGTATTTGAGTTGTTGGAAAACCATGTGTAATTCAAGCTCCGGAGTCTGATCTGGAGCCAGGACACCTGATCTCAGAGAATGCTGCTTTTTACACTGGGTATCTTAGCTTTATACTTTAGCAAGTGGATGATTTTGATGGGTGGCAACTTTTCTGAGCTTGTTTGTTAACCTTGTATTGAAATCAGAATTGAGAAATTTGAAGTAACTGCTATAGCATGTCTTCTGCTTCTACTGGTAGTAGATAAAATGAAATCAAGTTTTCAAGGCAAGAAGGTTAGATTATATCTTCCTGTGTCTTTAATTTTCTTTCACCCTTTTGTTGAGAAGTGTGGCATAGTCCAGTGAGTTAGTCTATAGGGTTAAGCTCTTAACAGTGATAAATTGATAAGCTGGTGTCAAAATCTTGTGAAATCTTGTGGGTTTTTTAGAAGGCTTGTGATGTTCCTGTTATTCACAAAAAGATGTAACAAAAGCTAAAATGCAAATCTTTTTGAAACATATGTTGTCATCACAGTACAAAAGAGGTGTCAAAGCTTGTGGGAGTTGAGGGCTATCGATGAGAAGGATGGCATTGGTCTTATTTTGCAGATTATGTCATTAGACTACAGAAAATACAGTCTGTTGTTAAGGTCTGGGGTGCTCTGTCTACACAGCTGCCCATATGGCTGTAAATAGCTGGCTTAAGTAATGGTCTTGGCTTTCTTAAACTGTGCCGTAGTGACGCCAGCTGCTTGCGTGGGAGGCAGAGAACTGGTTTGCTCCCTGCTGAAAGGGAGGGTTTCGCTTCGCGGGACGTCATCTGTGCTTTCCCTGCATATTTCCTGAGGCTCAGCGACGCTTTAGCTGACTGGTGTGCACTAAATACAGATATTAACAGTTAACATGAACTTTAGGCCACGTGAACTAATCTGATGAACTCCTAGGCTGCTCTAGCTGAGACGCAGTCCACTCTTGACATATCCACTCCCTTGTTTTTAAACAAACACTTTCCTTTTGCCTGACTCTAGCAGAGCACCTTACCTGCTTAGGTTTGCTCCTAAGTGTCATCTGGCACCTGATTCCAGGAAAAACACAGACTGTTTGACCTTATTATACTTGGGAATGCAAACTGACATTGCTTCATGTAATAAACTTCACTGTGAAGGGGAAAACACGTACTATTTCTAGAAATGTATCAAGATCCTGCTGTAGTCCTCTTTCTACTAAAGGTCCAAGGAACCACAAGTATCTTGATGCGTTGGTATGTGTCTGCTCCATTTTCTGAGACTACCAGAAGGTCTGAACTCTTTCATTTCCCCCCCTATAACATGCACTACCTGACTTGTAGCGCTGTTTCTGTTACAGATTCCATCCTAGCCCTTAGCACCATCTGCAAAACTAGTAAAAGAGACCCGGATAATACCTCAAACACCATTTGGGGTGTTTTTATTTTTCTGTATTTGCTCAGCACTGCAAAGACAGAGTAACTAAAAAACATAATGTAGTAACTAAAATGTGGCAAAATATTTCGACACATTTCCTAAACATAATATCTTGCCCATTAAATCTTAGTGAAGCAGGGCTTTGAAATCCTTATGTATTAGTGTCTGGGATATTTTTGTGGGCAGGAACCTAGTTTCCTTATAGGCACAAAGCTGCTCTTAGGAGCAAGCCAGTGTGCACGTCTTGGTGCCCCGGTTGCGCGTGCCTCCCACATGCTCTCTGCTCTCCCTCCCCTTCGTCTCTGCAGCGTCTGGGGCCTGATTTTAACACACTTGCTGCAGAAACAAGCCAGCGTGGCTGCTGGGGTGTGTATTAAATCTATGGGATTACCTTTCTTCTGGGGCACTGCCCTCAAAGACTGCTAAAAAAGGCGATCATGAGAACCTGGCAAGCCAGTGAACTCTGCTCACATACAGTTTCTTTAGGGCCTTTTCTTTTTTAAAAACCTGAAGGGTAATCAATAATTAATTTCCCTGTTAAAACATTAGAAAGATGAGACTTCAGGCATGACTTGAAAAGGAGGGAGAAAATAAGGCTGTATGCTCTGTGTTGGGATATAGAGAGAGTTTTTAAATAACTGGTCGTTTCATTTTGGTAGTGTCTAACGCAGTCTAAGTGTCTGCTGAAGTCTTGGAGACCTCAGGCAGGGAAGGGGGGGGGGGGAAGGATCCTCCTTCCCCACTTCCCTCCCTCTTTGAAGGCGATGTGTCTGAACAGCAGAGACGCTAAAAAGCTCTTTATTTCTCACCATGAGAAAATGCAGCTGAGTTAAGGTTTCTGAGTAAAGGAAGTTTGCAGTTACTCTTTGCCTGTTGGGAGTTACCTGGCTTGTTACAAAGAGTCTGCGAGAGTAGGTCTGTCTTGGAATTGCAAAGAAACAAGTTTTAACACTGTAAGCCTGGGGGGCTTACTGTCAAGGAGAAAAAAAAAAAAAGCAAAGCAAAGTCAGTCCTCTTATTTGCTCTGCGCAGTGTTTCGGCTCCAGCGGTCAGCTCAGACAGCCGCTGGGCAGTCAGAGTGCGGGATATTCTTAAGAAAAGCGGAGTTTGGAGGCGGTCGGTTAAACTTTAAATCGGAACCGCCGGTCCTTTCGGCATGGCGAACTCCCTCCCCATGCAGTCAAGCCCCTGCTTCCGCAGCAGCCCCCCTAAGCGAGGGGGAGAGGAGACCCTCTGCCCCGGGCCATCCCCCCCCCCCCCGGGCCGGGCCGCGCGGGGGCTCTTACCGCGGGGCACGTCCACCTGGTGCCCCCGGCCCACGCTCTGCCAGAAGCTGAGCAGCCGCTCCTGCTCCTCGTCCTCCATGCGCTCGGCCTCCTCCTCCAGGCTGCTGCCGTTGCTGTGGTACGCCGAGTCGGGGCTCTCCTCGGCCAGGCCGTCCAGGTCCTCCAGCGTGATCATCGCCGGCGCCCCCGGCTCCGCGCCCGCGCCGCCCATGCGGCAGCCGCCCGTCTCCATGGCCGGGGCCGCGAGCAGAGCCGAGCCGGGCTGGGCTGGGCTCAGCTGGGCTGCCAGCGCCTTAAGAAGGGCTGGTGCTGCGGGGACCCAAGCGCGGCCCCGGGGCGGGGCGGCGGGAGCGGGGTGGGCTCGGCCGCCCGCCCACCCGCCCGCGGCCTCCGGCGCTGCCCCCGACCCACCCCGCGGGTCGCGGTTCCGAGCAGCGGCAGATGCTCTCTGCCCTAGCCGTCCTCCCTGCCGGCTTTTCCCCCACTGCTCTTCATCTCCTGTCGGTCCTCTATTGCAGTTCGTGTTAGTCCTTTGTCGTGATTCTTTGTTTCTTTTAAACCGTGATCGAAAGCCGGATTTTGTCCTGCAAGATCGTTCCAAAATGACTATGGTTAGGAGCGCAAAAAGCCTGGGGCCGTTTGGTTTTTGCAAGCTGGGAAGCTGATAGCTGCGTGATTTAGTAATCGCCAGAAAGAGGTGCGTTAGCAGAGCTGTTCTGCGGAAGGCTCCGAAGCATCCCGAGCAGCACCCAGGCTTGAACCCGGGGGCTGTGCTGGGCAGGTGCTTCTGTCTGTGGTTGTCTTTCACTGCATTCCCAAATTGAAACTTAATGGGAAAGAGGTGTTGCGATCCTTCGTTCGCAGACAGGAAAGGGAAGCCTCTGGGCTTTTAAAATTTTCAGTGGGAAAATAGTCCTCTCCCATACACTGCTGAGGAGGAGGAGACCAAAGTCTGGGGATCGAACTCTTGGCTTTCTGCGATGTGATGCTAAATTCCTCCCCCCTCCTTTTTCTGAGCAGCATCTTTCTGCCAGCCTCAGCCTCTGTTACCTAACCCCAGGTGCAGTTCTTGGTGGGACAGTGAAGTGTTAACTGCCTTAGAGGTGAGAGACACGAGCCCTGACTCTGTACTTCTGGCATTAAAGACTGAAATGCTGCTATTCCTATAAAGTGTTTCTTGTACCCGTAAAGATGACTAGCTGAAGGACATTGCTTGTCTGAGGATTTGAAAATGGAGGAAAAATTGCCAGTGGGAACGTCCTGAAAGCACACTTCTTTTCTTACTGAGTGAATTTAGCATTTGGGTTTTTTATTGTTGTTTTGTTTGAAGAGTGGAGTGCAGTGGTTGGCTGCAGTAAATGAGGCGGATGGTTCTGCAGGGAGGACATCTGACCTCCCGTCTGTGGACCGTGTGTCAGCATCACGGACTGACGGATCTGCGAGTCCACAGGGAAGGCAAATCCTTGACAAGTGCTTGGAGATGATGCTTCCTTAAGCGTTTTGGTCGTCTGCTTGGTTTGATTTCATGGTCAACTACCTAGTGTATAAAATCACAAGATTCACTGAAAATGTGCTGAAGTGGGCTGTATTTTTTTGACAGTTATCAGACTTTCTTCACAAAGATGCTATTAAACTTTGTTCGTGGGGCAGCTATGTTGTTGTGGGTAGATACATGTTTTGACTTTCTTCAAGGTGTTAGTCCAAGTCTCAGGTAATGACTTAAATTACACATTAGTACAGTGTGAACTCCATAATTTCAGTTCTGTGGGCAAAGAATTTTGGTGTGATTTTTGAGGTTGGGTTATTACTGCTAGGTGAGGGCTTCCTGGTTCTTGGTGGTTCCTTCCAGGAGACCATTCTCCTTAAGAAGAGCTGACTTTCCGAGGTAATGTAGAGAGACTCTTCCCCTGCCTTTCCTGCATAAATAGCTCCAGCGCTTTCTCACAAAAATAATCCCAACTCTTTTATTCTCTAAAAAAGTTTGAACAAATAGCTGCTTTAATAGAAGTATTTCTTTTTGGCAATTGCTAAGCATCATTGCTGGAGACGGAAAAAAAGCAGAAAATTTGTCTATAATCACAGCCAGATTTCTCAGTTTGTGAGAGGTGCCACTGAATACTGACTGTTGGAGTTTAAGATCGTATTCGAATGATCCATCTGAACAGATAACTGCTGGTGTATTTTGATTTGGTTTTGTGTTGTCATATGCTTATAATGAAGTAAAAAGAGCTAAACTTGCTATAGTACTGAAGATGTATTATGATCTGTGTCTAGATACTGCTGTCAGCTTCAACTAATAGACTAGTTGGTTGTTACTAATTACAATTGAAAAAAGCTGATTTTTGTTTTATTTGTTTTTTCCCTACTTGTTAATTTTGTATGTGGCTGTTGGCTAATAAATAGTTCCTCTTGAGACAATATGCTTCTGTTAGTGCTGTATTCGTGGTGCTTTCCTGGCCGGTTATATCTCTGAATGTAATAGAAAAAACAAATATTTAGTCTTTCAAATTGAGGATATAAAGCATCCTCAGTAGGAAGCTTCATTCTGTCATGTGGTAAAGCGATGAAGTTTACTCTTATTGAACTGCAGATTTATATAGAATTATACAGAAATGCTACTTCTCTTTTATAACTTCTCAAGAAAGAAGGTAGAAATACTCTTAGTCAAATTAATTGAAAAGTAAAAACCGTAGACCTTTTTCTTTGTAGCTTTTAAATGAAAAATGCTGTAGGAAGAGAAAAACAAAAGGTTGAAAGAGGATGAAATATTGTGGCTTTTTGGTCAGTAACGTCAGCTTCTAGGGAAGAACAGTGTATTTTCCATGTGTGTAAAAGGGTCCTGGAGAGTGGGAAGACTGTGAAGGGTCTCAGTGCGTTAATATAGTCCTGACAGTAAAACTTGCAGAGGAGCCAAAATCGTTGCAAGGTTGATCAGTATTTGGAAGAATTAAAAAGTTAGTTAAAAAAACAAAACAGAAGAAAAAAACCCACTGCATCCTTTTGTGTCTCTGTTGCTGTTTTTTCATTTTTGGAAAGATAAGTAAATGTTAGGCCAAAGCTGACAAAAAATAGCACTTCTGTCCCTCGTATTTAGAGTTCTTCAGTCTTGATTCTGAGATTATGCAAGGAGAATAACTAAAATTCAGCACTAGTGGTAGTTCCTAGCATGTTTCTCAGTTGTCTTCTCTGTCATAAACCAACTTTTTTGTGTGTGAATACTTGTCTTCTTTCCCTCTTTCACTGTATTTTATTATGGTTTAAGAAGCTTCATCAAATGTGACAATGAACTACTCTCACGGTGCATAATATGTGAATCAAGTTTTTTGAGAATCGGTGAAGGGACGCCCGTGCCCTGCCCTGGCTCTTCGGCGAGACGGGCTCTCGCCGTTGCTGGCTCACTGTATCGTGGAGCTCTGCTGGGCCCTCGGACCCCCAGTGCTCTTTTTGATGGAGTCTTAAGGCGGTCTCTCAACCTTGAGCTATGGTTGGCAGTGTTTAAACAGTCTGTGCTCCGTCAGCTGTATCATTCCTAGGACAATGACTTGGAAATTATGTTTGGGAGACTTAAGTTGCCACGGCTACCGCCTCTCTGGATACCGCACTTTGTTAAACCCAAACCTTTTTAGTTTCAGTCCTAAAACAGAATAAGGAATGCTCTAGCTCTTCATCTCATGGCTGCTGGGGCTGCTCTTTCCCAGAGCTGCAAAAGGCCCTGGTTGCTTTCATGCCTTCCTGAAACCCGGTCGGTTTGTTCTCCTCCAGGGCAGTACGATCACAGCACTCTATTATTCCTCATACTTGTGTTAAGTCCACCCTTTGGTCTGGCTTTTCAGCTGTGGTCTGTGGGACTGGAGCTTGGGAGGAAGCCCGGGAGAAGCCGCCTCTCTCCCTTTCTGCACTCCCGTGGCTGGGAATTTGCAGACGTGGAGCAGACAACGGGAGCAACGTGATGTCCACATGGTGCGCGGCAGCGGCGACAGCCTGGTTTGTGTTCTGGAGCTCCTTGTTACCTTACCGCTGGTTTTCACCGGTCCCGTGTTAAGCCAGAGCAGTAGGTTGGTGCTCCAGCACAGCTGGGGGGTCATTCGCCCTCGCACAGCGTAGCCCCGCTTCCTTCCCCATCCGTCCCACGCCTGCTGCAACACATCTGGGAGTGAACTGTGGCGTACTGTGCCCCGAAAACGCTGCAGCTGGCTGAGCTGGGAAAGGGGAAGGCGATGGAGGAGAAGGCAGCTCCATGTCTGTCTGAGCACAGCGTGGCTGTCCAAAGTGGGTGACTCTGCTAGTCGCAGCTCAGGGAACTATAGGGAGCTCCTGGCACTTTGGAGTTCTTGGGGCTACAAGGAGATGAATACAAATAGACTTTGTTAGTCTTTGTTTTGTGAAGATATAGTCTATTTAGTAGCTAGCTTCTTTCAAACCTCTCATTCTCCTCTCTAAAAGAAATGCAGTATAAACTGAGTTCTTTATGTGCAGGCTGTCAAGTTCTTTATTCTTGTATTTCTTTGGCAAAGAAAGTTTGCAAATCTGCAGTAAAATAATGAGGGCAGATCTTTTGTTTCCAGTTAGCCTCTAGGAAATTAAATTTAGAGCCTTCATTTTTTATTTGTGCTAAGAGAAAAATTAAAAACTGTTGGTGAGATGTAACTGAAACAGTAAACAGTTCTTTGCCTTGTCATTTCTGCTTATAATACATTACTGTTCTCAGCTAACGTTGCAGGCCTAAACTGCAGGTTTTAGGGTAATCTCGAGTACAAGCTTCAGAAAGTCAGTGTGATGTGCTAGGGGAAAATACCTTGTTCAGCAAATACTTTAGGTTCTTGGCAAGTTTAGTGTAGTATGGGATAACTACACAGGTTCTCTTTTATATATTGGTAGGAGATCTGTCAGCTTTATCAACTAATTTTAGGGAGATAGGAAAAGTCATTGGTGCTAGTAAGAAATCCATATAAATGAATTCTACAGTTCTGTTTTTAAATAAGTAACGTAATGCTTAAATGTTCTGGAAAGATTGAAGAGACTTTCCAGAAGTATTATCTTTTTAATTAAAAATAAAGGTTTGGAAACAAGATAGATGTAATCACTTTGAGTAGTGCTTGTTTCTGTATCTCTTCTAAGTAGGTTATGTTTACTGTTCCTTATTAGTTTTGAAGCTACAGGTGACTGGATCCTGCTGTCTTTCATAATAGTCTTCCTTGGTTTGTTTTGTAGAAGTTGATTAAATCAGACAAGGGGTTATACATGGAGCACACAGTGACAATATAATATTCTTAAATGTTATAAACCAGGTCAGGAGATGAAACGTAAAAATACATGTAATGGAAAATTTAAAAAAAGAGCTATGCAACCAGTATGAGACATAATACACCTGTACTGCAATATCATACTTATGTGGGCATTACTTTTTAATGCAAGAGCTAATTTCTTTTTTAAGAAAACATTTTTGTATTCAGAGACTGACTCCATTTCCACTACTTGAGATGTAGTTTAAGCTTGATCTCCAGTAGCTCCAGTATCCTCATCACTGAACTGTTTGAGGAGAGGGTAAATTGCAATGTTAATGGTATCCCATTAAAATAAAAAGCACTGAGTTATACCTTGCAGGGTGATGAGTTTTTGGAAATACCTTTTTTTATAGCTGAAACGGGTGTTACCAGCCTGCTCCTTTTAAAGTGGCTCATCGGATACAGGCTAGGTTTAAAAGCAGCATAGCAACAACAAACTGCTTGTAAAAGACAAGATTTTGATTTCTAAACCTTTAAGGTTAAACCAAATATGAGGAACTATTTTATTGGCGAATGTTTTTGGCTGCATTTTAAATAAAAGATATTGGATTTTTCCTTTCCTGTGGAAATTCTCAGCAATGGTGTAGACTCTAATTGGTGCTAGCCTGTCGTATCAACACAAACCTCACGCAGAGATGGATGTGTACAGCTCCTGAAATGCTGTAACCCATGAGCCATCTCAGAAAGGATCAGCAGAATCATTCTTCTGTGTGTCACAAGGAAATTGAGAAACCCTAGGAAAAAACAACAAGCAGTCTGTTCTGCTGCCACGAGTTTCTTTTTGCCTTCAGGTCCCTGGGGGTGTGTTTGTACTAGTGGTTTAGCTGGTCTAACTAGTCCCTCAGTCCCGATGGGAATGAATGCTTTGGGATGAAATCCCTTGTCTGTCCCTGCTTACAGGGCTTGGCTTTGCTTTGCATTACGGAGCAGTGTGGGAGCCCAGGGACCAGGTTCCCTGTGGGTGAGAGCAAACCTGAAGATCAGAACTGCCTCTGGGCTCCTCGGCTGCGCATGGGTGTTCAGTCCGTGGGAACTGGTCCGAAATAATCCGCTGACGTGCATGGAGTGGGCGTTGAACCTCAGCAGCGACTGCTTTACCTGCAGATCTGCTCCTTTAGGCCTGCACTGCTTGCTAATGTGGACATAGCTTGTCTGCTCTTTCCAGCAGGGAATGGTGAGCTGGGATCAGCTCATCAAGCTGCGCGAGACTTGCTACCCCGGTCCGAAGGCCCTCGAGTAGCGAGGAGGAGCGGTCTAAGATGCGCCAGAGCATTCAGGTGCTAGTCAGGATTTAGGCTTCATTTCTATTATGTCTCACCAGCTTGTATCTGTTATAATCTGCCTAGTCTGCTGACTCCAGCTAGTTGTTTTTAAGGGATTTGCGTGTGCGGATCCTGCGGTGTGGAAATTCCCCAGGGCGTTGTTTTCTCAGTTTAGCTGGTGCCTTCGCAATTTCTCATTTGCTCTTTCAAAGCTCTTGTGCTGTTGGTCCCTTTCAGGATTAATGCTATTGCAGCTGCGGTTATTCCCACCACCCCTTTCCCCGGGGCTTCCCACTTAGTGCCGTGTGGGCCCCATACCCAGGGTGGGAAGCTAAAGCAGGACCAGATTGTAAAAGTAATCAAACCAAGCAGAGAGGAGTTAGGCTAAGTTGCCGTTGTGGTAAAGGGGTACGAATAGACGGTGGTTGTTGATAATCTTGGTCCATTTTAACAGACTCTCATAACCCAGAATGCTCTAAGAGTGTGGAGAGGATAAATAGAGCGGTATTTAGCGTTTAGGCATGCACTGTATTTTAAAATTGTTTTTCTTTTCCTTTTAGGGCATTTTGTCTTCAGAAGCCAAAGACATACTTAAATCAGTTTTGTTAGAAGTCCCAAATTATTGTTTCAGTTGGACTTGATTTTCAGTGAGCTGAAAGAACAGTATAAAAAGGAATAGACATTTAGGCTTTGCTATGCTGTAGCCTCCTTTCCACCCAACGCTGGTTCGGCTAAACCGGTGTTAAAAGGAAACTGGGGAAATGCTATTTGCATGTAAACAGATATCAAGAACTATCTCCTGTCAGACTAAGTCAAGACCGTCTCCAGAGAAGCTTGTTATTGTGCTATAGCATACCAAGATGTTTTTGGTGCTGTTAGCCAACTGGGCCAACAGATTGTAAGTCATTTTTGTAGCACAAATCTGATTAGTCCAATTATTGCAGAGTTAGCACTCATGCAAAACTAAGTCTGTGAAAAAAATCCTGACCACCGAAGGCTGAGAAACAAAGAGGAAAAACAGGATTAAGATGAATTAGTGCAGGTCACTTCCCTTGTTTCACTGATGTGGAAAGCAGGTACATGTGATGTAGAAAAACAGAATTACATTTTTGGCATGGCTTCTGGAGGAAACGAGGCGCAGTACTGTTTCCCAGCTATGTCTGCCTGCCTGGCCGTCGCTCCTTCTCTCTTCATTCTCCCTCCGTGCGCACATGACTTTCAAGCCTGTTGGTTCAAGTGTTCTACTTTATATATTACCAAGAGTAAAAATAAAATTACTTAAAAGGGCTAAATATCCTCACCTTCACATCTCATGTATGCCTTTTTTGTTTTGTTTGCAGGTGCTAGAAACATTTGCTGGACGCCTGATTAAAATAGGAGTTTTAGCAAGGCGGGATATTCCCAGCCTTACGAAGTATCAGATAATTCTAGCAAGGGATCAATTTAGAAAAAACCCTTCTTCACAAAATGCGGTAAATGTAATATAATTATTTTTCCTGTTATTAGTGTGTCAAATAAGTAGTAATATTTTGTAGTTTACAAAGTTTCTTGATTATGTTTTAACTTATATTTGCATTGGAACATTCTGTTTGTAGCCTTGGGATAAAATGTGCTTACTTGTTCCAGATTGCTTGATGCTAGTGTAGGAGAGTTAAAGAAAAAACAAAGAACTTCATTTGGAAGCTGAAATTACACTAAGAACTTATATTGCACTTTCTGACTGCCCAAACTACACTTTGACCTCAAAACTGCTTTACTACCCCTATTTTTCTGTGAATTGGCATGGAGTTGTTAAATTGGAGTTGAACTGCTATGGAGTTGATAACGTAGAATATTGCCTTAAAAAAAGAAGGCAGTGTACCTTAAAAAGAATATTGCGAAATGTAGTTCACAGCAGGAAAGACAGCTTTCCTAGCTTTAACTGTGTGGCCTGGGTAGACATGACAGAAATCTCTTGTTTTGCCAAATATTGATGGATGGTTCAGCTGTCAAATTTTGAATGTTATTGCATTGGAAAGTAATGAGCTGATCTTGGAAGATAATGCAAGTATTTTGGTGATAATTTAAATGGTGAGAGAAAATTGCTGTGACTGATCATTAGGAATTCAGTAACCTGTTTTCTGAAGTTTTGATAGGCAAAACGCTCACTGTGCATTACTTTTTCCTTTGGTTCCATTTCTCAGATGTTAATCTAATTTTTGTCATAAGAATTGGAGTATGATTTCTGCTGCTTATTGACTTCTTTAATTTTATCTAATGAGTCATTTTTGTTTTCACAGGGAATACAGCAAGGCGCAATTGAAGGAGACTTTGCACTTTGTATCAGTTTATATCATGGTTATGAGCTACTGCTGCAGATGGGATTACGGTCATTATTTATCTACTTTTGTGGAATTATGAATGGGTCAAAAGGTGAAAAGTCTTCAGAAATATCCTTCCTTTTGACCCCAATCCTTCTCATTTAATTTACCTCATATGCGTAGTTACTTTTGCTCAAAATAGTTAATGAATACGTTGCAAACGTAACTGATTTTTAATTCTCCTTCATCCCCATTGGAAATGTGTCGTTCAATGTTAAAAATAGTTATATAATACGTTTGGAAAAGCAAATGTGTGTGTATGGGAGCAGTTTTGAAAACGGGGAAGACACAAATAGAATTTGGAGTAAGTGGCAGTAATATCTTTGGAGAGGCAGAAAATAACCATTGAACAACTTAAACCAAGAAAAGTTTTGACCTTTCAAAGCAATTCCTCCTTTATTTAGCTCCCATTATAGCAAAAATAGTTACAATATATGCATGAGTTTTAAGCATCTTTGCCAGAAGACTTTCTAACCACGAATTTAGATGCATCACGCTAGAATTTCTGTACTGATTGTGCAACATCTTCCCTGCTTACTAAGGAAGCATATATAATTCCTTTTATTATACTATAGACAAGGTCGTATCCTGGTTTAGAGTAGGAGTTTTGCTTTCCTTGTGTGAGGCTTTTCTTTTTCTAAGGCTTTTATATATATGCACACTTCCCATTAGGAAGGTTAAAAAATTAAGGTTAAAATGGGAAATGTCCTCAGCTGCCCTCTCACTAATATGCATATACTTGCTGATTTCTTTCCCTTTCTTCTCAGAACTGCTCCCACACATGCACAGGTTCCTCAAGGCCAGTTAGATGAGTCTCTGGCTATAGGTCAGTCCAGCATCAGCTCTAGAGAACTGCTATTCTTTATGGGAAGGGAGCCCTGAGTAAGCTGCATCAAGAGCCAAATCTTATGTGGTTCCCTAAGCCCAGCTTTGAAATTTTGGTGTAATTGAAAGAGGACTGAGATCCCCAGATTTTTAGGGTAAAAATAATCTATGTCCTAACAAACTGATGAAAAACAGAAAAGGTTCTTTGCCCTAGGATAGATAGCACTTGTTTTTCAGTTTATTAGGTTGACCAAATCCAGCATGTAAGATTCATCATGCTTGATTCTGAATCAAATGCGGAAGTTCTCCAGTGACTGCAGTATACGTGTATGTCCTCACTGAGATCTGAGAAGTTTGTTGGACCAAAGCTCTTGTACAGTTGACAAGTATCTGTTTTATCTGAAGTGATTAAGTTTTAGATGCATTGAGTTCCCCAGCCCATCTGTTGTACCGATGAGTGTTGTGAGTGATTTGCATGAAGAAGTTTGCCACCTGATATAACTGCAACTGCTTGATTCTGTTTTATGCCATAATATTGCACAAGTGATAAGCCTCAAGCAGACTTTTTTGGCTTGACATAAAATTCCTCAGTTAAGCTACTAGCACATTTACTGCTAAAAATGAAGTGCCATGAAGAAGGTAAACAAGAAGCAATGCGAGTTAAATGCTGATCGCGTCTAAGTGCCTGAATTTGCTGAGAACTGTTGGGTAAAGCCAGACAGTCGCTGCCTGTCTCTGCTGTGCTGCTCACTAAAGGAGCATGTGACTGACACGCTTGTCATGGGGATCCTGATTTCTGCTGAATCTCATGCAGATCCAGAGTTCCCGATCTTTCTGGAGCCCTGCGCTCTGTATAGCAGTGTCATGCCAAGCACGTGTTCCAAGTTGATGAGAATGTCACAAGGGTTAGGACTCTGTTTTGTACAGATGGATTAGAAATCTGTAGCCCTAGCTACACTGATGTGCCTGCAGAGATCATCAAGAACTTTGTTTTAAGCATTGTCTTTATTTTTACTGCTGAAATTGGTGTCATGATTCCCTGTGTCTGCAGGATGAGTGCTGTTATGTGTGTAGCTCTTCTAGAGTGCTTTTGCTAGTAGTCTTGTAGAAATATTACTTACCTGTGGCATCTACAACTGTCTTTCTGCCCACAGCTATAGTCTCACTGAACTGAAGTCTTCGGAGGGTTTATGTGGGAGGTTTCAAGCATCTGGCATAATTCTTTAATCAAAGCAAGGCAACCTTGCCATGCAAACCTTTTAAATCCATCTCCAAGCTAGGTCTAACTAACTGTAGTACTGCCTGGTTCGCTGTCACTGCGGCCGCTTGTTAGTGATGGCGTGTGTTTCTGTTCATGCCTGACCGTGCCCTGAGGAAGTAATGCTATTCCCGTTACCAGGTGCAAAATTTTTCTTTGGGGTGAAATGGTCACTTTTAGCCAACATAGTTTGGGGTTGCTGCTAGCAGTGTGTTCCTCCTCTGGCTCCAGCTATTCGTTTCTTTTACCTCCTTTTTTCGTACTGACATTTGTGCATGCTCGCCATGAACTCGAGCAAGAACTGTTCCACCTGAAAATTAAACTGTCAGATTCTTATTCTCTTCCTCATCAAGTTATAGGTCTCTCTTTTTATTAAGCAGAAGTCATCTAGTTTTAACACTTTTGTAGAGAATATTTCATGCTTTTGGTCATTGTTATTGTTTCTCTCTGTACCTTTTCTAGTTCTATTATATCATTTTCTCGAAATGAGATGGCAAGAGCAGTGTCCACTCTTCTAGATGTGGATGCAGCATGAATTCATACAGTGATGCAGCAGTGTTTTCTGTTTGGCCTCAGTTTATTTGCCTGATTCTGTCACTAGATATTGTGAGTCTTCTGCAGCTCTTCGCAGTCGCTCTCAGACCTCTGGGATCGCCGCTGCTAGCTCGTGGGGCTCATTTGGGCATTGGCATCTCTTTTGCGGGCACAAATTTCCAGCTGGCAATGTCGGTCTGAGGGCCGGGTTATGTGAGGCACTGGCTGTGCCAGGGGAGGGTCCAGCGCTCTGGAATAGCCCATGGTGTTGCTTTCACATTTCCTGCTTTTTTGGGGGCTACAAGTAGGCCACTGAGCTACGTAACTGTGTGCTACCTTACAAGAGCTGCGGCATCCACAGCACTGCTTCGTTAAAATGGCATGGCTTTGTCCTACATTGAAAGCAAGAATGTACAGTACACACTGTATATTATACATTGTGTATTATCTATGTATGTAATAGAATATATAGAGAGTATACATATGCTAATGATTTTTGTGATTATACTTCTGGTATTTTTGCAGTTTATTGCTTTTTTACATGCAAATTTTATCATTTGTGAAAGCACAGTGCTGGGTGTTAGCTCTAGGCACTGGAGAGCGTTTCCTGTGTTTTGCAGTTTCTCAGATTCCTTACGTTCCTGTCCACTATTGAAAGGTAACCAATGGAAAATATTTCTAATACCAAAACCAGTACAGAGGAACTAGTTTAAGTTTGGTTTCTGGTTCCAGTAGAATAGTACAGAGGAACTAGTTTAAGTTTGGTTTCTGGTTCCAGTAGAATAAAATTCTTTTCAGCCTTGTCATAAAATTATTCAAGAAACATTTGTAGCAATGGTCTCCCTTTTCTTTGGGTCCTTGGACACATTTCTGGTAGTTTTAGAGTTTTTCTAGTGTAAAGCAGCTGACGTAAAACTGCTCAGTTTCCCAGTAGGGCCAAGGCTTCTTTTTTATGCATATAATTTTCATGTTTAAATTCTCTAATAGCATCTTTCCTGAAAAAAAATTAACTCCGTACAATGTTTGTTATGCTTTCTAAAGCTGATGTAACTTTTAGCTCTCAAAAAGGGCTTGTTACTTCTAAGAACTCTGTCTTTTGGAGAGCAAATATTAGATGCATTCTGGAGATTGAATACTAAGATATTTAAACTTTTCACAAAGGATTAACTCGTACAAGAAATGAACTTGGTCGTAATGAGGACTTCATGAAGCTGTATCAGCAGCTTAGAGACATGTTTTCAGACACATCTCTGATTTCAGCAGATGGAAGTCTTTGCAAGGATAGCACAGGTCAGTATTTCCCTTTTAAAGACACAGTATTTACTTTGTGCTTCTTCTTGCCTAATTCAAATTCTGATGGAGCAGACCCAATGTTAAATGAAACAGGAAATACTTCTGCATGGTCTGTGGATGCATGAAGACATTCATTGTGATACTTGGCTAGTATTCTTCACTCAAGATTAAGTTTTCACCAGACTGTTTTTTGTATTTATCTTCTTTTAATCATTCTAGTGACCTTCAAATGAGCTTTGTATATTTGAAGCTTTTAGTTTGAATTAAAATATAAGGTTAAAATATTCTTAAGCAGGCTGACTCTACATCTTTACAATGTGACCACAACAAAAGTAGTAATAAATTTTCAAAAACTGGGTTTAACAAGCATGCTTCTGTAAGTAATTCACTGAAGTTTTTGTTTAGGTGAATGTAATTACAGTTAGTGTCAAGAATTTGTATGTCTGACTCAGTAAGGATGCAAGAAAATGAAGTGCACTGACCCTTTATACTTGCTGCAGCTGTACTTATATCTTTAATTGCTTTGTGTCCTTTGCAGCGTCTGGAAATAAAAAAGAATTCATTTACAGTCATCCAAAATTAAGGAAATTGGAAGAAATAGTAATAAAACACTTTGAATCCTGGAAAAAAGGATGTTCTGGTAAGTACTAAAAACTCAGAGTATCGGAAAAGTTGAACTTGTGGATAGAAATGAGTAAGATCCTACTGATTTATTGCCTAGTTTGTTCAAGTGTTTCTTTATTGTCTTGCATATATGCATCTCCTCCATGTGAAAAACTCCTCTTTAGAAAAACTATACCATTATTTTTTTTAAGAGAAAACCTTTCTGTAAGTTATCATTATTAATTTGATATAAGTTGTTCTAATCGCTTAGTAAAGCAGTGATAGCTAACTTTTACTAGTGTTACAATGTCTCTTGATTTTCATAGCCACAGAATTTGTTCTGGAAGCCAACTCTCAAAGCAGTGATACCGTAAACTATGCTCTCTTTAAAAGTCAGACCTTCTTGCTAATACTGTTACAAGCAATACATTAATATGTGAGTTGGAGCTGTTCCCTGCAACCATCAAACATAAATTATCAGATAAGCAAAGCTCAAATGTTTGGCTTTATCAATATAGTGAAAGTGTAATATTGAGTTGGACTGAAAATTATTGAATGTTTGATTTTTGTCAGTGTATATATGCATGTGTGAATATATATCTGCATTGGTTTTTGTAGCGTACTTAAGTGGATTACAGGGCTTGTTTATTCTTTCTTTAAAAAACATTTTTTGAAGAATTCTCTTTATAACTTGAGAGAAAAAAGATGCAACTTATTTATGGAGTTTAGTATGTTTTCTGATTAATTTAAATGGTTAAACTGTATTATGTGAATTGAGTTCCAAAATGATTGTACTTGGAAGAAAGATTTTTCTATCTTAATTTAAAATATACTCTGAAATATTTTTTGTAGACCAATTATTCTTACAGTGTTGAGAAATTATAATAGCAAAATAGCCTCTCTTCTCTTTCAATCCTGTCCTGTAATTTCAAAAGAATGAATTGAATATTTCTGGGGAAAAAAAAATCCTTCACTTCTTAATATTGGAGTCTCTCTTACACCTTTTCCTTGGAGAAGCTTGAAATCAACATCTGTAAGAAATAAATTTGAGACCAATGAGTTTATAGCTATTATTAGTAGAGAGAGTGTTTAGTCTGCCCAGTCATATGGACTATCTGTCTGTGCCATTGCTGCTGTCTTCATACTGTATATGAATATGAGGATAGTGCCAATAGTCCAGTAACTAAGCTTAAGGTAATTTTTTTTTTCCTCAAGTCAGAAACTTTCTCAATCTTACAGTTTCTCTGAAGATGGTGTAGCTAATTATGTAACTTGAACTTGGTAATTGATGCAGATATGTTGCATAGGTCCAGATTAATATTACACCTAAGTAAATTGATTTACTACCATGTAATACTCCAGATAGAGTTTCAGTGCGAATTACCTGGTGTGCTCATGGATATTGATGAGGAATTTGAAATACTGTGCAATAATGTATTGAAATACCATTTATGAATTCTCGAAGGAGGCAGCTTCTACTGTGGCACGCTAGGGAAGACATTATTTTTGTTTTGTTGTTTTGCTTCTGAGACATCCAGTAGAGACTTGGACTGCTACATAAAATATTTCTATTAGTGGGAATACACGGATATTTGTGCTTATCTGAAATGATGCAAAAAGGCCTTAAGAAGAAGTTTCTTTTGAGTGTTTTGTTTTACCTTAAACGTAATATGCTTTCATTATTTTATAATCTCAGTTATTATAGCTGTTACTTTATGCTAGAGTTTTTGTCATCAAAACATCAATTTTCCTTTAACCATTTTATATAAAAATATGTGGGTCTTCTAATGTTTTGTTTAATATGATATTAAAATAACTGAATGAAGATGTGTAGAATTAAGCTGACAGGTTTTGAGAATGGAAAAACTTTGTAAGTTCTGTGCTGCTGGTGTTTCTTATTCCATGCAATTTTTGTCATTTCTGTATGCATATAGGAATGGAAAAGGTATAATTAAAATTTTCTGTGAAGCTAGAGTTAATTCCCTCCCCCACACGCGTATAAATATAGAATTACTCTTTAATGATGCTAGCAAACACATACCTTTTGCCACCTCTACCTATGTTCCAGCTTTCCTCTATGATAGATGGTTTTAATGTTAAATTCACTTCCTTCTCTCTCTTAAAATGAATGGAGAGTGTATAGACAAGTTCATGATATACAACTAGTTACTAAGAATGATAACCTCTCAGGCCTCAATGTGAAATTAAAAGCCTTCTATTACGTTCTTCTTTCTCTCATCCTTTTTTATCTGGGCTAAAAGGCCGAACAGCCATAGGGAATACAAAGCAGTGTCCTGAAACCAATTCTCTAGATGCATGTAGTTAAATTTGAAACAAGGGCAAACAACTGATCCTGAAGCCTGTGCCTATAATGCAAGGTCAGAAAGCACTTTAAAATTCGGTCTAATCACAAAGTTGGAGGCATCCTAATTATTTAGGGAATGTAGTAAGCTCCAGCTTGTATGTCCTAAATTTATGCATCTCTGAACCCAGTGTATTGGGCTATTGACAGAAATACTATGATACATTGTGATTTTATTTATTTGTCTTGTTATTCATTGTGTCATAGCATCTTTGATAATATCTTTGCGCAATAACCCACAACCTGTACTTCCACCCTGACTCCCAGTTTCTTGCAGGTAATCTCAAAGCCCACGTGTACAAAAGTAGCTACACCCTAAATTGTGTTCCTGGACGCTAACTGAACAGCGAACACACCTGTGTCCTGATTTCTCCTCCTCCAGACAAATACTTGTCTCAAGTCTGTCAATAAAAACTTGAGTACTTATTAAAATTTCAAACTTAATTGCATGCATCTTTGCTCCATCAGAAGAGAACCGAAATAAAAACCTAAATCAGTATGGGAGCAGTGGAAAACACATTCAGCATTTGTTTCAGGAAACTCATGTGAGTGCATTATCTCTCTGGGGGAAAACAGAAGCAAACAAACCCCCCCCCAACCTAACTCTGCTTTGTCCCGATTGTGCATTACTCCTACAAGTAGTGCCAAGCTGCCTGAGCAAGCCCTGAACCATTTCTAACCAGTGCAACAATTGGACTAAGCGTTGTGATTCCCATTCATGTTGCTCTCACCCCCGGTTTGGGAGGTGCATTCAGCAGCAATTCAGGTAAGTGCAAGATAACACTCTGGCCAGTTCTTAAGAAATGGTGGCTCAGCATAATGAGCTTCTCCCAGCTAATCTTCCCTACCTGGATTACTTGTCAGATTGATTATGGGCTGCTAGTGTCTTGAATTTTCTAAAAGTCTGGTTTCAGGTAAGGCCAAGGAGGAAAGGGCAGCAGTATAAAATCTTTTATAATACAAGAACAGTCGCTACTGAATGTTATTGCTATTGAAGTCATGAGAATATTCTGAACAACATTATTCCATATCTGTTTTTTAACATGAAGTTGGTGGCAGAAAATGACGTGAACTCAGATAAGTGAAATACATCTAACCTGCACTTATTCTAGAATACATGGCTTATTGGTCTGCTCGGTATGGCAAATTATGGAGAATATATTATAGCAGTGTTGTAATTCTCTGGTTCCTAGTTGAATCATATTCACTGTTTGATTTCTAGACCTTCCTTGGGACTGGCTTCTGTACTTGATAGATGACCTCCAGTGTCATCTACAGTTTACTGAAACAACATAGTCAGAAGCATAGACTAGCTGAGAATAGTTGGACGGGACCTCTAGGGGCATCTCTTCTAACCGCCTTGGGTGTCAGCCTCAAGAGTGAGGTTTGTTTTGACCAGAGGCAGCAGTTTCCATAATCCACCTGTGACTTCAAGGTTTATCTTGGGAAGAAATGGGTAAAATGATTAGCTTCAGCTTGTCCATTTAAGGCAGTAAAGACTACTTTGACTTAAGCTGCTCAAAGCATTTCTGTTGCATCTGTATGCAAAATGAAATAAGAAACTGGGATTTTTGCTAGCTGGTCAGGGAGACGTATATATTTTTCAATCGTAGTTATGCTTTAACTTCGGGAAACAGCTTGATACCACAATTACAGGCATAGCATGTGACCGGTCAAGCACCAAGTGACTTTTCTTCATATATTCAGGAAAATACCTTTTTATAAAGTCAGTCTTGAGAATTTTTATTCTTTGTCTATAAGTTTTCTTCTACTTTTTATGAGGTAAAGGTCTTTTGGGGAGAACTGTGTAATAGAGGAGCTCTTTATCTCCTGAAATCGGTTTGATTTCAGCTGGGGACTATGTCTAGGTAACACATGCAGGCGGTACTGATTTCATTAATTTGTGATATCCTACTGGAGATGCCGTTTATAAGATACCAGGCTTTTACTTCGTAGCATGCAGTGATGGGCATGTTGGTTTAGCATTTGGAGGAGCAGACAGAGCTGACTGTTCAAAAGCCTGGCACGTTGCTGCCATGGCTTTTGCTTGTGCTCTGGAAGGCAGATAACCTTGCATGTGAAAAAAGGAGTTCAGTGCCTGAAGACAAAATCTGAACTGTGGCAGCATAACGTAAGAAATACATTTCCGATGAGAGGCACCTTGCTAAGAAAACCTGTCTGGTAGTTGACATTTGTTTGTCAGCTCTTTCTCTGCTCATTCCTGCTACGAGGATGTTGTGATGGGAGAGGAGCAATTGTGGTTTGTCTGGAGTCTAAACGTGATCGTTCTGCAAGGAAGGCTTCAATATGTGCTCTGGAAGTGGGAAGGGTTTTTTAGGAACTGCTAGTTGGCTTGTTAAAATCTTAAAATTAATGTCCTGGGTTTCTGTGAAATTCTATTTCCCTTGTGGTATATTGGCTGATAGTAGGATGCCTGAGCAGATTTTATTGTTTGAAGAGATTTAATGAAATAGCTGCATTTTTTGGTTGTTTGCAACATGTAGGTGTGATTGTAAGGCTATTGCCAAAAGAAACCATCTGCAGAGTAAAAAGGCTCTTTTCACAATATTTCACTTTCTCAGCTGATCTAAATGCCTTACTATCCGCAACTTCAGAGTAAATTAATCAAACCAGTTATTCTTCCCTTTTCTTTGAGGTAATAGTTATTTTTGCCATTAAAACGAGTAATATAAAGAATGGCGATGACAGAGCATTCAGATGCAACAGATCCCAGTAGATAAGGGAGATTTTTGGACATTTCTTTTTCTGCTGTCCTGAGGATCCTAAGTTGTAGCACTAGAGATGATTGTCTGCAGTAAATCATGAACTGCTGATGCACAGCCCTTGTACTCCGTCACGCTCTGTGCCAGGCTAGTGATAAGTGTTTTTTATTGCCGTGCATTGATAACCTCATTTGCCTCTGGGCACCTAAGTCTCTTTGGAAGAAGGCATTTTAAACTGTACTTCAAGACACTAATCAGCAAACTTGAGCTTTTCAAAGCAGCATTAATAATGGTACCTCGGAGATGATAAATTCTCAGCATATTTGTGCAAATTCTGCAAAATTTGAACAGTACTTTGATTCCAGGAAGGGAATCATTTGGTTGTTTCTGAGAATGGAGAGGTTTGTCTAAACAGCCTGAGAAGTTCCTAATTGTTATTTTTATCTACTGATATTTTAGATTGACCTGTTTAGATTTTTTTTTCTTTTATAAGTGAGAAATCAAAATACAGTATATTTGGACAAAATCTTCTGACCGTTGAGTTGGATGAGAGCTGTGAATTTGTAACTTGTGGGATGGCCTGTCCTCACATTACTATTATTATTATTTATTATTGTTACTATTTTAAAATTGCATTCAAAATGCTTTTATGGTTTTTTTAAAATTAAACAGATGAAAACATGACTGAAAGCAAATCGATGGATACCAGAGTAATGATCTTCTCATCGTTTCGAGATAGCGTGCAAGAAATTGCAGAGATGCTGTCCCGGCTCCGTCCGGTTGTCCGAGTCATGACCTTTGTTGGCCATTCCACAGGGAAAAGCACCAGGGGCTTCACGCAGAAGGAACAGCTTGAGGTAAAGAGAAGATGAGACTTATTATAAGAAATGGTGTTATAAGAAGTATTCATTGTATAAATAATTGTGTGAATAATTCATATAGATTGTATAGCGGTGACTGAACCTTACAGTATCGTTAGTGAATTCCTGTGTAATGCAATTGCTACTACAATATCTGAGATTTTACTCACCGAAAAGAATGTGTAAATGGAAATATTTTATACATTTACATTTGCATAATATTAAGAAATGCTCAATTTTACATGTTTGAAAATGTGGAAAAATATTTAAATAATTATTTGTTTGCTTAGGGGATTTTTTTATTGTAAACAGAGAAGAGAGATCCTTAAATTTTAATTGAATAAAGTTTTTTTTTTATAGTACCTAATTATAGAGTTGGGAACATAAATTTTAGAATCAGAATAAGCTGTGCTTTTCCTTCTTTATTTAAGAAAAGAAGAATCAGATGTTGCTAAAATTAGTGTGTTGTATTTCGATCATCAGTTCTGAATGAAGTAGTTGACAAATTTGGAAAGACTGATTGTGCATTTGTAACCTTAAAACGTAATTCAGTTTTTCAGCCTCTGGATGAAGCTAATATAGTATAAGGAGCTCTCTAGCTAACCTGTTCAATCTATTTTTAATCCATTATTCAGGTGGTAAAACGCTTTCGTGAAGGAGGGTATAACACGCTGGTCTCTACCTGTGTTGGGGAAGAAGGGTTGGACATTGGAGAAGTCGATCTCATCATCTGCTTTGATGCTCAGAAAAGTCCGATTCGCCTCGTGCAGAGGATGGGCCGAACGGGGCGCAAGCGGCAAGGCAGGATCGTAGTTATCCTGGCGGAAGGGCGGGAGGAGCGGGTGAGTATGGCACTCTCCTCCCCACTGAACGCACGAGGTGACGAAAGCAGAATCACCTGTTCAGCCGGGTTCAGAAGACTGTATGCTGTAGGCTTAGCATCAGGGCAGCCCTGGCCTCTCCTAGCAACGTTTCGGCTCTGCATACAGGAAAGCTTGATAGCCTGTAATACTCTAAAACTTTGTGTGCTTTCTCAGCGTTAAGGTCTTTTGAGCCTTTGTTCTTAATAACTCTCATTTTTTAAAGGATAAACTGAAACATGGAAAAAGCTTTTTTTATTTTTTTTCTTTTGTTGTTTGGGGTTTTTTTTGCCAAGGCTGCAGAATAATCTGTGGAACAGATAGAAACGAAGCTCAGAGTGGAGGGCTGATGAAGTCTCTCGGACTGATTTGCTGACAACACCGTGCTTTCGGACAAGTACTTAGTCGTAGCAGTCTTGCGTATGAGGTCTGAAGAGATCAGCTTAAGTGGAAATCTACTTTTGCTGAACTCCTGAACCTCAGTGCTCAACTCGGGGCATAATTAATCTTCTCTGACTGCAGGTTGCCCCTCGGGAAACCAAGGTACCGTGGCTGGGCTGTGTCGGCACACTGACCTGCTCCACCCTGCCGTCACACCAGGGCTAGGTCTGACCCAGGGGAGGTGGCAAGGGTAGTGTGTGAGTAGGAGGAGGCAAGGCAATCCCGCTTCACACCTCTGGTTAGATTGGTTGCAGTGAAATACGAAACTGCACCTTTGCAGTTTTGCCATGCAACCCCGTTTTGAATGCAAGGCTTCCCGAGGGGGCACCTCGCTGTTCCGGCTGAAAACCCGCTTCGTTCTGTCTTGGTTTTGGTTTTATTTTACTGGCTGAGTGAGTTCTCGGGTGGATGCTGTTTCATGAAGTGAAGTCTGAGATCTGTGTGTGCTAAGTGGAAACTCAAAATTTGTCTTGTTATGGTTTCAGTTATTCTGGTTGATATTGTGCCTCTGGTTTAAGTTTGTAGGTAGCAGAGATTTAATTCCAAGTGAGGAGTCTGAAGAATCCTGCCTGGGGGAAAAAAAGCTTCTTTGAAGGATCTACTGAGTTAGAAATGATAAATATGAATAGTATCTATAAATAGACATTTTCACATGCTACTTATGAAGACTGATCACTATTGGAAGCTCCACTCTGTAATGGGATATTAATATGGTCCCTTAAAATCCCCTAAAGTTTCACTTTAAGCAGTTGCATTACTGTTCTTCAGATTCGCTCAGAAACCTTTGAAGCAGAACCTTGCCCCAGGTAGAATAGTCATTTTATGTAACCTTTTGTTTTGAGATAATCAAATCAACTTTTATTGCTGAAGAATATTGCCTTTGTTTTTTTTTTCTTTTTTTCTTTTTTAATTCAGTTTCCTTACAGCTCTCCTGTTAATGTGGAGATTCTCCTGTATCATGTAACTTGTAGCTAAGTAATTGATGGTCTCATATTAACTCCTGTGAACTTGTTTAAATACAAAAAAACCCCAAATCACTTCTAAAGTCAATCATAAAGCTTTTAAAAACTTATATTGGGGAAAACACTAGAAAAGGCAGGTCTGGAAATTTTTAATTTGACAAGAATTTTTGTTACAGAATTCTTATATTATTTTGTTCTCCTCCTCGCCTCCCCACCCTAAAAAACAGTAAACCCCCTACTTTTTTTCCCCTGTTGAAGTTCAGTGGCCCCAGATGAAAATACCCTGTGTTCTAGCAGCGGCATTCCCATCCTACGGTTGCACCGTGTTAGTTCTCTGCGTTCCCAGAGCACTTGGGACTTAGGAATCTCTTACGTTTCCGGTTGGGCTGTATTCCTGGATGTACCATGTTTTGATTTGTTTTTTAGTGTCTTGTGACGACTCACCTGAGTGTGCCGTAGCTGTTAGCTGGAGATTAGACCAGCACGAACGTGAGGGCGCAGAGGCAGTGCAGGAGCCCGAGGCCTCTCAGACTCTTCATCAGCCGAGCTGACGCTCTCTGTGAAACAAAGAAAAAAGAAACGTCTCAAAATACTGTTAAGCAATGAGTTCAGTAATATCAAGTTTGTTCCATAAAATACTTTTTACCTGTTTTAGGATCAAAAATAAGATACGGGAATGCCTGTGGGACAGTTTAACGTAGCTAGCCGTTAGCCTCCTTCGCTTGCATTCAGAGAGCATCTTTTTGTGTCTGTTGTCTTGAATGCGGGTTTCAAAGGCCATCTCTGCTGGGAATACAGCCACTGTCCTTGGCGTAGGCAGAACGATTAATCCACCCTGCCTGACGTGCCTTCTCCATCAGGGACCTGCAGCAGAGGTTCAGAGGAATGTATTACAAGAGATGTGAACAGTGCAGGCTCCTTTCTCTCCTTCCTTTCTCCATCAGTGACTTTGTTTCTTTGTTTCACAATAAAAAGGGAGTGTAGTTAAAAGGACTTGAAGTATATATGACAAATACAAATAGCCCTGTGCCTCATTTTGCATGACCGCCTTTCTTTGTTTCTGTTGTAATCTAATTTGCCTCATCCCTGTATCTATGGCAGATTGTGAATTCCTCCAGGCAAGGGCTGTGTGCTGCCTTTTGCTGAAGTGCTGTGCCCACTTTTGATCTATTTACAGACTGTAAATAGGTTTATGTTTTGGTTGGTGTATTTTAAGGATTTCATATTCTAAGACATGCTTGCAATTTAAAGAACAATCTTTGTTCTTTGCTACTACTTTGCTCTTTACCACAATTGCTTTTAGACCATAAAAGCTGATCATAAAAGATGATCATTCAAATTTAATTTGACTTAGATATTTTAGAATGGAAACTCCTTAAAAAAGGAGAACTTAGTAACTGTTTTTTAAAGTAATCATTATGGTATTTTCAATGCAACTTTATTGCATTATTGTTTTCATCTACATCCTTCTGCTCCTTTCCTCTTTTTGTTACCATAATGTGGAGTCATACTGTAAGTCTGATACTTGAGCAAGTGCTTGTGTTGACCTAACTGACCATGTTCATGGAAGAGGTTGGCTCTCTGGGCTTTGTGTCATAGTTTGTTTTAGTTGTGTTTCTAAAAGATTTTGCAGTTTCGTAATGGAACATGGTGAAATAATGAGAAGCCTTGTAGGTACTCAGGTGTGCTTTTGCTTTTGATAAAGTTGCATCAAAAAACCAGTCCAACAGCAAATGACTTGTGCTGTCTTTTGCAGACTTACAATCAAAGCCAGTCTAACAAGAGGAGCATTCACAAAGCTATTGCAGAAAACAAAATGCTTCATTTTTACCAGCATAGCCCACGTATGATTCCAGAAGGCGTAAATCCAAAGTTGCATAAAATGTTCATCACCACAGAAGAATATGAACCAAACAATTCAAGAGTGCTTTCCAAAGAGAGAAGATCTAGTTCTCTCCAGAACAAATCTGCTCTCTTTTCCTGTGTCACTGGTAAGAGGATTATGGTGTTTCTGTAAGCACTGTGTAAGCTGCTATCTCATGTTATATTACAGCATATCAAAACTGTGTGCTCACATGAGCTCCGGGTCTGTAGTGAAAGTGCCGTTTCTATCAGCGGTAACCTTTCAGTTGTGACGTTGTGCTGATGGCTACTTTGATTCCACGTTCTGCTCCTCAAATCACTGTTCTGTCCTTAATGTCTGTACTTCAAATCAGACGTTTGTTTCCTCTTTCTCCAATGAGTAAGGGCCAGAAGCTCCAGCTATTGCTGTGATCGGAAGAGACAAATGTTAGTGATGCCTTTGAAGCCTTCTGATATGCCTATGTCAGGTGACATAGTCGTCACTAAATGTTTAGTGACAATTCTGTACTAAATCTGTTGTTTAGCTATAACACTTGGGCTTAACGATTTTATTAATACAAGGAACGGTTTCTTTCTACCTTTGCAAATGACAATAGGACAGAAATGCATTCAAAGTAAAGGAATTTTGGGGGAAAAAAAAGGAGGAAGCAAGGGTCGTTTATTTGTGAATTGAACACTACTGGAGAAAAGTGAATCTAAAAAGAGAAATTGCTCCTCAGCTGATTCTCTCCTGTGGCACTGGAATACTCAGTAAACTAAGTATAACTTTTATGATAGGAGGAAAAAGCTAATGTTCTGTAAATACTTGGAAATTTTCATGCTAGATTTAGACTAGCATTAAAGACCAATAGGAACTGCTTTGAAAGAAGAAACTTCTAAAAGACTTCAGTAGCTTTGTATTTCAATATCTGTGTAGTTAGACCATAAGTGTTAATGTTCTTAAAGGCTAAAATATCTTATTGGCAAAATATACATCTGATCTTTTCCTGAACATTATCCAATAAAAGCAAAAGGCTGAACAGAGAGGGGGGAAGCAAGCTATGAAATCATGCAGAAAAGCACTTTTCCCTTTGACCTGCTCATGTTATTTCCCATTTTGTAGGGTAGAAATGTAAAGGAGAGAGATTAGTACTGGTTATAAGTCCATCCATGACATCTACAGCCCCAGCTCTTTGCACATATGCCTGTGCTGCAGCCACAGCTGTGGCACAGCTGCGGTGATGCTCCTGATGGTAATGTTTTCCCACTCAGCCCCCGGAGCCCTGTGTAAAGCTTGCTCGTCTGGGTTTTGCAGATGACCTAGATGGCAGCTGGTAAGAAAAACCAGGAGTGGTATAAAGACGCACACAACCTGCAAGAAAATAAGCAGAGCAAAACGTGGAATTAAAAACATCATTTCAGAATGTTTATAAAAGTCTGTCCTAGGACACAGAAATGAGAGGCAGTAAGTGCATAAAGAAGATAATATGCTGAACATATTTCCTGCTGAGGGAATAGCACTTCAAAGGCTGTAATTACCAGGTTCATTTTGTGTGAAATAGGTTAGCAGCTGCCTCCATTGAAGTACATAGTGTATGTGGTGATCTCGCAGTTGCTGCAGATGAACAGGATTGACTTCTGTCTTGCAAGTGTTACGTGAGTGCAAATCCTTGAAACTTTTTTCATCTGGAGCACCAACTTCACATGGATTTATCAAAGTCCTCTTCATTGCTGCATGAAGCAAGTGGCAATCTGCCTCTGATGTTGGTGACATTCAAGATAAATCTTGAAGAGAAAGGTCTTTATTTTTTTTCTTTCTCTTCTTATTTTAGTGCTTCCTGTCACATTGGAAAAATGAGAAAGCTGGCAGTAATGAATATGCTGTATATGTTCTTTCTCTTTCTTTCTCTCTCTCATTTGCTGAAGCTGAGGAGCATATTAGGAAGTGCAGTAAAACAAGCATAGAAGAAAGAGAAATGGTTTTGCATTTAAAGTACATCACTAGAATATATTGGAGGCAAAATCTCTGAACAGATATGTTTGGAGAAAGCTCATGAGTTTTTGGTCTTTTTTCGTTTATAAAATGAGAATAACCATTTATCCCACAAGGTAATTGAAAAGCTGAAAATGCTGAAAGATGTGGATAATTATCTCCAAGGTTATAATCTTTCCAAGTTCTCTGCAAATCTCCCTGTTCTGTGAGAGATAAGAAGCCACAATAGGCATGGCACGTCGTAGCTAATGTCCATTAAAACATGCTTTCCTTACTCAGTGTCATGTTAAGCTATCAATAGTTTGTTTTTCTTCTTGCATAAGCATTTGCCCAGATGAAATCTCATTTTGTGAGTTCTTCCTCCTGATTCTTCAAAATCACTCCTCTCCCCTCTTTCCAGATTGCATCAGTCTTCACATTATCTCTAGCTCTGTTTTTTCTAACAGCTTCATATTATTTCCTTAATTGCGTTTTTTACCCTAACTGTGCAATCTTCTTTTTCTACTATCTTTTTCTAAAGTATACCAATGCTTTCTTTAGCCCACTGATGCCCTTCCAGTTGCTTTTCAGTATAGTTGTGGCAAGGCCTTCAGATGGCTGATAAATTTTCAGCATTCGTCTCCTGTTCAAATTAAATGTGCGCAGTAATTCACATTGCCTTCTCAAGTGGCTCTCAGAAAACTCCATGGGAAAACTGCAGAAGTCTGTTGCTTTGAATGTTTATTTGCTTTAAGAAAAGCAGTTAATCAAGAACCTGTTGTTCCTGACATGTGCTTCCATTGTTTAAGTTCACATTTCTTGTCCTGATAGTACAGGTTTAGTAGAAAGGCACATGGCTTTGTATGCTGTGCTGGGGATGTAACCCGTGGCCTGGGCCTCGTATCAGCTGTGTCTTGTTCTGGTTTTCCTCAAGAATGAACTTCCTCCATCTGATTAAGACAATGTTCGGCCTTTGAAAACTCAATCCTCTGCTGCTTTGTGTATACTAATTAAGAAGGAGTTTTTCCTGTGCCTGCTTTGGGGTGCTCCTTCTCATTGTTTTCAGGATGATAGCTGCATAAAACTTTCCTAATGATTTTCCTTTTGTTTATGGGAGGTTTTTTTTTTTTTTTACTTCAACTCATTTCAGCTACACCTCTTTCGAATTACCTTTTTTTGGCCAGTGACGTGGCTTCTGCAGAATGCCGACTGCATCTTCTTGTGCAGTCACGCCTGCAGCAAACAAGGTGCTCGTGGGAGCACGAGCATCCATCTCAGTGTGGCTGAAAGCAGCCCCAGCAGCAGCGTGGTGCTTGTTGCTTTCCCTGTCGTTCTCCTGTGCCCCTTTCCAGCTCGCACATTCCCACGCTTTGGGTAAAGGAAGCATTCTTACTGTTTCATCCGCTCGTTGTTTCGTGGGGAAACAGCAGAGCCTTGCAGCGGCCGAGTGGCGCTGGATGGGTGTATCGCGGCTGGCTCTACCACCCCGGTCAGCCCAGGGCCTGCCTCCGGTCCCCGTTTTCTTGCCCCTAAGCAGTGGCATTCCCCACTAGCTACGGGCTAACCCCACCTGCTTTCCCCCTCTGGGCTATTTCCCGCTCCCCTCCCCGTTCAAGGGAAAGGACAATGCTTTGCTTCTGGAGAAAAATACAGAAAATAACATTAGTGATTTTAGTTATATGTCTGTCTTTGCTAACATGCTGCATTCATAAATCGTAAAATTATCTTAGAGATAACTGTCCCTTAAAGTGGACATGTGGTACTTCATATAAAGCAGAGATGCTGTTGCCAGCTTTAAAGCTGAACAGAAAATGATCGTTCTGAACTATATATCTAAACAGCCTGATAACTCTAGATTCAGATGGGAAATTTTTTCTGAGAAAGCTAAATAAGAGTTTCTGGTACTTTGCAATTACTGATTAGCATACAGCTTAGCTTTCCACAAAATGTACTGTAAAAAGCTAGGGCTTATCCTTATGACATTAATGCAATATCCACGTCTCACAGTAATTTACGTTTCCCAAGTGAGTCTGATCACCAGAATGGAAACTTCCTACTTTTGCTCCAGTACTGGTTACGTTAACCTATAAACTGAACGATGCTAGTGTATATGTTACTCGTTACATATTTCTGATAATTTAGTCCGTGTGTTTTTTGAAATGTCTTTGCATCTTTTTCTTAAGTTTGCTTTTAGTTTTGAGAGCTCTTCATCCGCACAGTGAGTTTTAGTAATCTCCGAATAGTGGCTTTGTGTGGAAATGAAGCACTGCATAATTTGTGTAATTTATAATATTCTATTTGGATATTAGGATCCCTGATTTAGGGATGCACAATAATCCGCTTTAAGGTAATTTTCTTCAGTGTGGTGCCTGCTTCAGTTTCCCTCTCTTTGTAATAGTGAATAGGTTTAGTGGCTGAAAAGAGCTTGAAAGCAGACTTCAGCTCCTGCTTTCCTCCGTTAGCCTCCGATATCCAAGTATTTGGGTCGGATGGTGAGGCCTTTCCTCACACTGTGCGAAATCATTGTTTCTGGTTAAGGGAGTAGTTGTGCAGCCTGCAATTTGGGCATTACCCTATTGCCTGCTGGATCCTGTTCGGCTTTACAGGACGAGGGGATTCCCTTCCGCTCTCCCCTCTCGTGCTTTGTCGGGTGTGGGTCTCGTCTTGATAGCCCAGAATGTTTGCTGTGCTCAGGAACAGAAACTTAATACTTCTGTTGTTGAGCCCAGAGCTTTAAGAACTATCTGTTGCTGAATTTTGCCAGCCTTTGGGGGCCTTCGTGCTTGCCTAGCGTTGGACAGTACGATCACCGTGTATCGCTGAAGCAGGTGGTATCACGGGGACCTTTGTGCAGAGCGGTTGCCCTCTGGGATTGTAACGCAGAGAACTGGAGTCGGCTGCCGTTCCCGCTGTCTCCCTGGACTTGTTTGGATGGCACGCTCCTCACCTGAACTGCTCGCGGGAGCTCGGGTACATCGTCTTAGCCATCTTCAAGAATCAGAGATATCCCAAACTAGATCTGTTTGCCTGTGAAATTTTTTGCTGCTGTCTACTTTTTCCTCTTTAGCAACTTGCTGTTTGGAAATGCATTCTTGGTTCCTTGCCGTGCCGTCTTTCTTGCATCTCCTTTCTGATGTTATGTCTTAAATGAGGCAGTAGAAATTTTTAGTTATCCTAATCGCTTTGGGCTGGCTTGGTTTTTGGCTACAGCTGAGCGCTCTTCCTTGCCCTTTCTCTCTTGTCCAGGTAACACTCAGTCCAGAGCTCCACGGTAATTCACCACGGAAATGGGCTGTCCTGGAACATGGATGCTGGGCAGAGCTGGCCTACCCCTTTCCTGTCCTCCTAAACAGAAGGAAAGACCATGAGATATGCTTTTCCCATAACTGTTCTTTGTTTTCTGGTCTTTCAGGTCTCTCTTTTTTTCCTCCTCTGCTACCTTCCTGTGGTGGTTATGAAGAGTATAACAGCTCCTAGACTTGTGTCAAGAATATTTTAGTAGCAATATTGATATTTCTTTCTCTCTCCTTTTTTTCTTTTTCTTTTCTTTTTTTTCTAAACTATGGCCTTAAAGTGCTTCAGTGTTGGCTAGTTTTTTCCAGCTGTGAAAGACACTTTCTCAGCAGGACTTGAACCTCGTTCTCAAGGCTTTCAGGGGGCTGGTTTTGAGTCCCTGATGAACATCGTCACACCGTACTGTGGAGGCATAGTCTCCAGCCATTATAGTTTGAGCGGATTGAGAGATACAGGCTGATTCCTCCTAAGTGGCATTAATTCAGAATAGGGTGTTGGCTACAGATTCATCCCAAATCCTTTCTGCAGTGGTTGCCAAATTAACTTAATTGTTTTTCTCCAAGCTGCCTACATCTAGGCTCAAAGCAGTCCTGTTCCAGCTGCTCTTTAATGCGGATGCTTTGGGTGTTCCTTGCTGTTTGCATTGATGGCTGTTTTGAGGGATCTGTCATTTTTCTTGCATGGAGCTGTTAAAGGCAGTAGCGGCTGTATTGAAGCTTGCTGTCACACTGCCAAAGTGACTCCGTTTCCCCTCTGTCACTGGAGCTTACTGTCCTCCAGCCAAGCAGCATCAGGGCCTTATCTTTAGTAAGCTGGCTTTGAGCGCTTATTTTGTACTCACAGAAAATTCAATTTTAAAATTGAAAAGAGATTGATCAAGGGAATGACTAAGAAAATATTTGGCATAACAAATTAATGACACTTTTCTGTATTTAAAGAGTTACTTTTCTTATTACAAAAAATCACTTTTTTAATATTTGCAGTGTTTCCCCAAGGCCTTTGAGAAACACAAACTTGAGCCTTATGTTTTCCTTGTGTACTGATTGCTGTGCTGTTCACAGGGTGTATTGATGTTTGACACATGCATATATATCTATGTATATGTTTGTTTATATGAGGTCTTCCCCCAAAATAATGGTTTAAGGGGTAGATTTATCCATAATTATAACACACACAACTGTGTTTCAATATTTTGTTTCTAACAGCAGATTGTCCATATCTGGTTTTGGCTGTGGCAGAAAGAAGCATGTTTTCTTTTGACTGGTATCATACAAAGTTCTTACTGTTTATTCTTTTTCTTAAAGTAGAACTTATTTTCCCCAAATCTTTTTTTTTTTTTTTTTCCCCATTAGGCACAAAGGAAGTACACTGTCATGAGAATTGGTCTCTGTCATCTGAGGAATTTGAAATATGGGACAGACTTTACAGGCTTAAAGAAAGTGATGGAGTTAAGGAACTGATATTGCCTCAAATTCAGTTTGAAACTTTAGAAAACCTGGAGGAAATATCAGTGAGTTTAACCTAAATATGTTACTTTTGACAGGACTCCTAGAGGAAACACTTAGGTAACAAAATTAGCTATGAATTTGAAGGATGTTTTAAATTGAAGGATCTTTTAAATTGCAGGATGTCTTAAAAATGCAAATTTTAGAATTATATATTGGTTTTTGAAGCTGAAAATTTAGGAATTAGATGTCTGAAATGTGTTTCTGACATTAGTTCCATAAATTAGAAATGGAAAAACAGAATACTACGTCTTTTTTTTTCTATTGAAAAGATTAATCTCCCAGTATTCAGTAAGTTCTGTTTTTGCTTCTAACAATTTCACGCAGGGTGCTGTGTATTTATGATGGTATTTTATCCGTACTTTTTCATTCCCTTATTTATATAACTATGATAGTGTTACTAAAAGAAAAACTCAAGTTCTGCAAGCTGTCTTCTGATCCAGAGAAAAAATGGAGTTTGTGTGTCATTTCACCATTTAATACAACATGTCTTTGATGAAAAAAACTATGACCACACAAAACATGTAATTGTTTTCGTTTTAGACCAGACTTAAACCCTTGCGATAATGTTTAGAAACTTTCCTGCATTCAGTGTGTTTATTGTTTATTGTTCCTGATAAAGAAGTAAGCATTGGTTTTGCTAAACAATTTCTTGATTAAAATTTCCTTGCTAATTTTAATTTCAAACTGCAGAAGCCTAAAGAGGAGGGAACTCATGAACTTTCCTTGTCTGAATGGAGAATTTGGCAGAATCGTCCTTTTCCTACCTTTATGGTTGACCACTCGGATCGTTGTTACCATTTTATTAGCATTATGGAAATGATAGAGCTGATGAGACCCGAAACGGTAAGGTGATTAAGTTTGGCTGGCTGGAAGCATGCATACGTATTTAATGCACACTTAGAATATTTAAAAAATAATGAGCGCTCTACTTCTGTCTGATCAGCTGAGACAAAAGGTGGGGAAATGTTTTCATGGGGCTAAATCAAGCATTATGAAAGGGACAATGTGCATTTAATTTTGTTTACAAAATGTCTCGCATTTGTATTCTGTAATTATAAATCTTTCCTGCAGAAATTGTTTAAAAACAGTGTTTTCCTAAAAAGAAAAAAAAGTATGAATCGTTCTTGTTTTAATAGATCTAAGTATCAATTTTTTACAAGAAGATATAAGAACTAGTCACACTAAAGAATAGAATCATTAAGAGTGATAGTAGTATTATTGCAGAGTATAATAGGAATCAAAAGTAATTTTGTACCTTGTATGGGCGTTAAATGCATCCCATAAAAATGATGAATGTATGTTGCATGTTTAATGTGCTTGTGTTTTGGGGATTTTGGGTTTGTTTTACATGAGCTTTAATTAAAAACCTAATTGCTCCAAAGAATTAAGGGATAAGAGGAGTGTAGTCAAACATGGATAAAAACCATTTGGGAGATGAGAATTTTGTTCGCTAACGTTTATAAATAGTGTCTATACATTTATAATGGAAGATGTATATGGGAATACGCATGCAGAAGTAGATCTGTTAACAGTACCTGAGAACTTTAATTGTTCGCCAAACCATTTTTTTCTCCAGTTTAGCTCTTCTATACAGGCATGCCTTGTTTTATTGCGCTTCGTAGATATTGCAGTCTTTACAAATTGAAGGTTTGTGGCAACCCTGTGTCGAGCCAGTCTGTTGATGCCATTTTTCCAACAGCATGTGCTCTCTTCGTCTCTGTGTCACATTTTGGTAATTCTTGCAATATTTCACGCAATATTTTTTTAGACATAATGCTATTGCGCACTTAATAGACTACAGTATAGTGTAAACATAACTTTTATATGCACTGGGAAACCAAAAACCTCGTGTGACTCGCTTTATTGCGGTGGTCTAGAACTGAACCCGCAGTATCTCCGAGGTCTGTCTGTATTCCACACACACGGCTTTTTAGTGTGTTGAAGTTTTCTAGGTCACAAGAATCTGTTGCTAAGCTGCCAGAGTTTCCTGGATAACTACAGTAATCAAGGAAGAGAATAGAGACATTGTAATTGTACTCCTTGCTCGGAAAGTGTTTTAATGGAAGATTGTAGGCAGACATTTAGAGCTACGATAAGCTTCTCCACTTCATCACAGAACAATGGCATTTTCAACTTCTTCCAGGGTCTGGGTCCCCAAGCTGGGGTCAGGAATAGATTGCCAGAGAGAGAGCCCTTTGGGGAGGGGTTTGGTATAGAGGCAAAGAAATGGTTCAAAAATTCAGAACTGCTCTTCTAAGTGAGGGCTTCCCTCCCTACCATCAAATTAGGCACTCTCAGTATCTGTGACTTAGGTTCCTGCTGTGAAAGTGTGTTAATACAAGTGGTCTGTTCAGGTTCTTATACACCTTCAAAGTTGTCATAGATGCTAAACCAATATGTGGCACCTTTAAAATAATTTAGATAACAGATTTGTTAAGCACCAAGCAAGTCATCAGTCTTTCCCCAAAACTGCAAAAATAGATGCCAGAATTTATGATATATGAACCATAATCATCACTTTAAACTTGGCTGAGCTCTGTGGTGGCCAGGGAGCGTGGGCAGGTTGTGTGGTGCTGCGTTCTGTCGGTGTAAGGATCTGCTCAGTGAACACAAGCTCCTTTCCCCAAGTATTTCGGGATAACCTCATGTGCATCACATTGCAGTGCTCCAGGGTCTTTCCACCTTCTTGGGAAAATGTTGGAAGAAATACATCAGAAAGGAAGAGATATGTCTGTTAATTGACAACAAATGGTGAACAGTCGATTTGCACTGTTTATAATTTAACAGCTAAATGCCAACCTAATTGTGATATACTGTAGTCAATGTTCTCGCTGTCAAAAGACTGTAGCTGCCTCTGCTCATCTCTTCAGCTGCTTCCCTGCTCAACATTTCAGTCATTAGCCGAATTGATTTTCAGCCGGCATTCTCTCATCTGCCTTAATTAGTCATAGGTGGAGGTGCTAAACTTTCTCATCAGTTGCAGGAGAAATATATAATTGGATGTCATTGGCATGCTGCAAACACCTTCTAATGACTGTACTGAATACGAGAGGATACAACATGACACATCACCCTGTTGAATTCTTCTAGGGAAAAACAAAGCACTTGGCATAACTCTGACCATGTCTGGCAAAGCTGGCAAGGCAAAAGGTGAAATGAGAACAGACACCCAGTTTTCAAATGGCAGTGCTTGATGGTCTCTTTCTTACATTTAGACCAAATTGTCAAGGTTCAAAGACATCAAAGCTTTCCCATAATTTTTCGCAAAAAGGAAAGATGCAATATGTCTTGATTCAGTTTGTCTGCACTGAACAGTGATTTCTTGAATGAAAATTTTGTTAGTAGTTTCTTAATGATTTTCTTAAGTCAGCCTTGACTTCTTTGAAAGGCATTAACAGTCTTTTCAAGACAGGATCTTGGTATGTTACCACTAGCGTTCATCAAAGGTAAGGGAGGTGAAGCCATTGTCCAAGTTTGGGGTGAAATTCTCTTAAGTTCCCTGACTTATACTTACTCCTGGCAGAGTCCTCCGTGGCTCCCACACCACCAGCGAAGATGAAGCCTTTTTTCTCCTCAGCAACATTCCCTGCTACCAGAGAAGGTGATAATCTGCCTGTGGTGTGATGTAGGGTTTTTTTATGGTTACATGGCTTTGGAACAGTCACTGAGCGGAGGCAGCCCATCCTCATCAGGCAGATTACACCAGAGCAAACTTACAGTTTGTGAATACTCTAGTGAAGAAAATAATCTTTCTTATTGCTAATATAAGAGCATGTGTGGGTTTTTCCTTCTCTCCTGCTGCTCCTCCCTCTCCTCCCTCTCCCTGTTGCTACCAGTCTTCTCCTAAGTCTTCCTAATTCAGTGTACCTACAGCTTCACTTCCAGTGGATCAGAAAATGCATACAGAGAAATGTGGGCATAATTGTACAGTAAATTGTGTTTCCAGATCAAAGAACCTTTTAGCACAAAATATTATTTAAAATATTTCTGTTCTAAACCATTTCTGTTGGTGAGTGCCAGTAACACACTCATCAGCATTCATCACTGTTATGATTAAGGTCATCACTAGTATGATTGAACAATTTAATTTGGACCTGTGGAGGTCTCTGGTCCAATCCTTTTCTCAGTGCATGGCCAGCATAGATCAGGTTGCCCAGGGCCTTGCCAAGTCAAGTTTTGAGCATCTCCAAGGATCGTGATTCTACAGCTTCTCTGGGCCCGTGGTGCAGCATTTGACTACCCTCTTGGTGAAAAAATTTCCTTCTAATACCTGTTTGGAATTTCTCTTGTTGCACATTGTGCCCATTAACTCTGGCCCCTCTACTGTTCAACTTCAAGAATTCTGGCTGCGTCTTCCCTATACCCTCGCATTAAGGATTTGAAGATGGCAGTAAGATCCTTCTTTTCTTAAGGCTGAACAGAGTTCCCTCAGCCTTCCCTTGTGCATCCTTGTGCTCCAGCCTCATGACAGTCTTGGTGGCCTCCACTAGACTTGCTCCAGTCTGACAAAATATTTCTTGTATTGGGAGGCCTAAAACTGCATTAAGCACTTCAGATGTGGTCTCACAGATGGTGAGTAGAGGAGGATAATCACTTCCCTTGGCCTGCTGGCTACTCTCCTGCTAATGAGGCCTGGGTGTGATCAGCCGTCTTTGCCACCAGGGCACACTGCTGTCTCATTTTTCTGTCCTGAGGTTTCTCCCAGCCTGTGGAGGTCCCTCTGGACAGCAGCCCAGCCCTCAAGTGTGTCAACTGCTTTCCCTCATCTGATACCATCTGCAGACTTGCTGAGGGTGTACTCTGTCCCATCGTCCAGGTCAGTAACAAAGACCTTAAAGAGCAGAAACCACTGAGAAACACTCCTAGCAACCAGTCGCTGGCTGGACTTCATACTGCTATTCAAACACTTTAAGCCTGATGGATCAGCCAGTTTTCCACCCACCTTATATTCCAGTAATTCAAACCGTATCTCACCAGTGTAGCTATAGGATTGCGTCAAAAGCCTTGCTAAAGTCAAGGTAAACAACATCCAGTGCTCTTCTCTTGACCATAGAACCAGTTACATCTTCATAAAAGGCAATCTTGAATGATTTATCCCTATGCTTTATACACTTGTTGGGATATTTTCTTGAAAACTTGAATATTAATAGTTTGATTTGAAATTTGTATTTTAAACCTAGAATTAGAATAAGTATAACATGCATGTAGCATTCTGATTTCACACGTTCATAAGTCCCTTATGTGATAGTATTTTGTGTCATTCTCAACAATATTCCATATAAAACCATTCAAATTAGGATCTTTCAAAAATTAGGATCTTTCAAAAATTAGGATCTTTCAAAAATTAAGCAATTTTTGCCAAAAACTGATTATGCCAGGTTGCCCATAGCCAGACCAGACCTACAGGGGAGGCTTGGATGGGATGGTTTGAGAGTAGAAGCTACTGCACTGATTTTTATTCTTCTTGTGGAGTGCTTGATTTTAGAAAAAAAAATATAAAAAAGCAAAATTAGAACAAAATAAAAGAGATCTAGAGATTTTTCAGCAATGTTTTCAGCTTCTGCAGACTAATTACATCATGTTTATATAGGTGGGTATGCGTTGGTTATATTCCTGATTCTGGTACCGCGTATGCGTGAGTAATGATGCTGGGAGGAGTTCCACTGATGGAAAGAAATGCCTCTGTTTGCAAATCCAGCGCTGTAGAACGTGGACCCAGGGCATTTCTCTTGCAATATATTTTCATGAGCACTTCAGTTCAGCATGAGATTGGGAAAATCACATGGTTTAAAACCGTGCTTTTCTGCCAAATTTGATTTCAGTCCTGTTCAGTGTCCTGTTCCACTTCACGAGACGACATGAATGTGTGGTGCTCGCTCGAGCTGTGGGCAGTTGAAGGACAAGACTGCAGCTCTTGGACGTGTTGCCTCCAGGGTTAGCTTTAGGTACTTGGGCTGTGTGATCAGTCTGCGTTTCAGAAGTTTTGCCTTACCTTAGTGTTTAGATGCATTTTGAAAGTGTGGGAAACAGTATTATTAAAATAGTAGGATAGCATAAAGGGATGCCACACCAGCTTCTGGAAAATTCACCTTTAGCAGAGATCAAGCCTGTAAAAATCTACCTAAAAAGTCCATATCCTATGAAAATGAGTGCCTGGGAGCGATTGTTTTGGCAGTGATTCACAGTTTTTTCCAAGCTTTTTATGTACTGGGCATCCAAGTTCTGACTATAAATATACTACAGCCAAATATACCACTGCTAATCTGTCTGACGTTAATTTATATTCTGAATAGTGGAGGGATTTAAGACAAATACAAGTCAAAGCTATTTCATCAAATACACAAGATATTGAGCTTAAAACCACAGTTCTGTTTTCTTTTTCTCTCCCTATTTAGAAACAAAATATATAAAAAAAAAGAAAAATCATTATTTTACTTTGAATCACCAAGTGATCTGGAATTTTTTTTAACTAATAATTATTTCTTGGAAAGAGTCGCATTCAGAGATTAGTAAATAACTTAATACAGGCCAGCTCAGGAGGTATTTGTGTGTTCTTTAGGGGCATTTTCTGTTACGGAGGAGAGCTCAGGAATACCCTGATGTGTTATTTTCACTTCCTTGTGTTCATTCAATTAATGATTTTGAAGAAACCTCATTTACGGTTGTTTTTTTTTTTTTGGCATAATAGATTTTAAAAAATCAATTAAGACTTGTGTATTTTTGAAAAGACCAAGTGAAAATCTTTGGAATAATTGTTATTTTTATATTGCATTTATATGGTTGTAATAATTGGGAGAGAATAAATTGGCACATTCATGAAGGGGAGGGGGGAAAAAAAGGAGAAGGAAAAGAGAGACCCCAAATATGAACTCTGGACCAGGTACATCCACTGCAGAAAAGCCTTTAATGCCTGTGTGGCTTTATTACTACAGCAACGAGAGCTGGGCAGGTGGGATTGGATTTTCAGCTAACTGCTGGCAGGGATTTTTGTGTAACATGGTAACAAATCAAGTTGTCCTTATGCAAAATAATTCAGTGGCTTTTAAGCATTTTGAAAATTAAACTGTACTGTTTGGAAATAAGGTCAGGGCAAACTAATCATTTTTTACTGAAATTTTATTTATCTGATTTTTTGAGTATAAGTAACAGGAAATATTAAAGTGTGTTTTTTTTCTGGGAATTAGACAGCTCTTAATGACTCTTTAAAAGTCATCATGTTGTCAAACAGTGCCCCTGCGAGCATCTATTTTTCACCTCAAAGCTGACAATTGGAAATTATAGCCATAGCAAATACTGTCCTTAGAAAAGCAGAAGAAAACCTACAGGTTCCCATAAGAAGGGTTGTCTCTTCTTTTTACTCAAGTAGCCTCTGATGCCAAACACCTTGGGAGATGGAGTTTAGAAGATGAACCCAAAACAGCTGCCGCTAAAACAAAATTTATCATCTGTCTTTATTTCACTTAAGAAATTCAGTAGGTGAAAAAATGCCTGGCAAAAGGAAGTGCCCTCAGAGTACCCTCTCCTTCTAATGAAGCCAAAGATACTCTCCATGATTGCAAAGTTTTAACCCGGATGTATTTCTTGGGGAAAATAGTGTTTCCAGCCAGCTGTGACTTTTTCCCGGGAGTTTCTGAACACAAAGTTAAAAGCGATTCAAATAGGATATCTTTGTAGATCCCCATTGACAAGAGTATGTCTCTGGTTAGACGATCTGATATTCAATATGGCAAGACTTCTTCCCCAGCCAGTAGCTAAGGCAGCAGATGGCACTTAGTTACGGTATTAATGAGGGTTTGAACTCCGAGAGACCACTATCTGGCACTGAACCTGGCTCGAGGAGCAGAGGACAGGTAATCAAAGCAAATTCGCTGTCTCGGGGTTCTCCAAAGGAGATTTTGTGCAGCAGTGGCCCAGCTTGTCCTTTATTCCAGAAGAAACCGATGGGACCACACTTGCTGGCACGAAGGCGGTTTGGTTTGTTCAGCAGTGAGGCTGTCGGAGGGAGAACCTGCGAGACCAGACATCTCAGGCCTCCAATTAAAATAGTTTCTTTATGCCATACCGATTTTTTGATCTTGTTGCCAAATGGTTCAAGTCTGAACTCTAATTAAGACTTCATTTAGATTGTTCAGACCCTTAATTGCAGGTGCTTTTTTTTTTTTTTTTTTTTGATAATCCCGTGGAGTTTTGTGCTCACACTGAGACAGGAGGAGAAAGAGCGATTAGGCAGCAGCGTTTGGGGGGTCAGTGTGAACAGGGCCAGGGGCTCGAGCAGGCGGTGGGGCACTGGGACGGGTCCACCTGTGTTTGGAGGGACTCGGGGTTCCTGTGCAGTGCTGCCAAAAGCTTCCCTGAGCCCCTGTGCCTCAGCTTCAGGCGTGTGCCCCCAGTCTTCCACCTCAGTTAAGTGATCTTGGTTTTCTGGAAAAAAAGCCTTAATATTACATTTTATGGAAAACAAACAAAAATATCAAGTGGGTATTCTAGGCTGGCCAACTTCAATTTACAGACTTGAGAAACTTCCTATGCATTGTGTTATATTATCCATACCACTTCTTGCCTCTTCTGGATTTCCATTACTAGGGTATCCGTTCCTGATCTCCCTCCCCATGCAGTGGTAGAGCATAATATTGGGGATAGTATTTTAACATTGTTTTTCTGTGTACTACAATAACTTGCTGGTGGTAAAGCTTAGTGCAATGTAATGCCATTTGTTTAGAATGGCACACTATTGTAATTGGAAGACTACTTTTAGATACAATAGTTTGGGTATTTTCTTGGATATGCCTGTTGCTGCTTGTATTTTTAATATTGATACAGAAATGCAATAAGGCTTAGGAAATGATTGTGGCCACTGGGCTTCAGGAATGCTTTTGCAGGAGAAAGAAATGAAATAGTAAATGCTAGCTTTAACATATCCATGATGTTAAATAACAGAACAATCTGTGGTTCCAGGTTGGACACCTGTAATACTAACTAGCTGTTGCTAGCCCAGAAAGTTTTGTAAAATAAGCCGTAACTAAACCAAAGATGAATTCATTATTCTAACATTTCAGACGCTCTTGAACATCCACTCTGCCTCTGTAGCCTCTTCAGTGATACCTGTTCCCATAATTGCTAGGGTGCACCATATTTTGCTAATAAATCTTCCTTTTTTATGATCTTCTAAGTGTTTTTTTATACCTGTATTTGTTGTATAGTCAAATACTCTCTGAAATTAGTATATCAATAAAATATGTAGAAAAAGGTAGGTGAATAGTAGCCAGTTGCCAGGGCAGATGGTGTCTCTTCAAGACTTCCAAAGGGACTTTGATAGGGATTTGTTGAACTGTTAATAGCGGTGTATAACCAGCTATGGGGGTCACGGGAGTAGGAGGTGTCAGATACGGAGTTTGGTTTTGGGGAAGGGTGTTGGGTGGCCGCAGAGACTGGCTAACAAACAGAATAAAAGGTATAAATAGTGGCCAGCGTTCACACGGCAGAGAGGTTAGCAGTGAAATCCCATCAGCATCAAACTGTGTAATGTATTTGTAAATGACCTGGAAAGGATTAATTTTAATGGCAGTGTATAATTATTTTTGGTAAGAAAAAAAAAAAAGGTCGTCGCAGTGAATTACAGCAGAATCTTTTATTCTGTGAGCAGGTGCTAAAAATGTGGTGAATTAAATTTCATTCCTGTAAGTTCAGAGTCATTTGGGAGAGAAAGCTGTCTTAGCCAGAGAACAGTTGTGCTGGAGGCTTCTGTGTGAACATGAGTTTGGTGACTGCCGTTAGGCAAAAAGGTGATTAGTGTGTTAGAAAGAAGCGGGAAAGGAACAGAAAATAAAAGAGAAAAAACCTGTTGTGATAAAAATGTCATATGTGCATGTCTGGTATCCAACATGCAGTTTTATTCACTCTGCTTTAAGTGAGATATCAGAGAATTAGAGATAGTATGGAGAAGGTTGGTCTGCGTCATCCCAGGCCTGGAGCAACATCCTGATGAGAGCAGTGAAAAGGAACAGTGTTTTCACCGCTGGAGGTGAGGGAAGACTGAAGAGAGCTAATGGCAGAAGGCTGTAAGACTGTCAACAACATAGCGAGTGTGAATAGGAGCCGTGTGTGATTTCATGCAACTCAAGCACTGAAAATGAGAGTTAAAAAGATGGGATAAATTGATGGATGACAAGTTCCTCCACTGCAGCTGAGGTTGTTGGTGCAGATGTAACCTCCCGCCTGCGTAAGCTGCATGTTGGACAGCCTGGGTGGAGAGAGGGGTATGTTTGGGGGAGGGAGCACTCCATAATTTCTTTATTTTTACACACACTCTCATATTGGTCAGATACAAGACCCTGGGTTAAAGCAACCGTTGTCTGACAGTTGTGGGTACTTTTTCCTTTTCCTTTTTTTGCTGCACTTTTATTACTAGGCAGGAATAAATAATGAAGGATTTTATGTTGAGCAGTTTCAGAGGAGTGTTTTATTCTGTGCAGCCCAGTTTCTCAAAACAGGTAAGCCAAATTCCTGAAAGGAATTAGGTGCCTTAAATTTAAATGCTGGAGAGTGAAATTGGAATATATATGTTGGAACTTATATAAATAAAATGAAGTTTTTAATATCTTAATTTTACTTTTTCTATTTTCTGTATTAAGAAATCTATTGCTTTTTAAACTTAAACCAGTAATTCTAAGCAAGATCCTTGATTTAGGACAATAATACGAGAGTGAGGGCTGTTTTCCCCTCCTGCATGACCTATTTACTGAGTAGCTGATATACACTAGAACTCACCGGCTTATGGAAGAGCTGATCAGATCATTTAAAATTCAACAAGTTGTACACATTCAGGCGAAAACATGATAATTACAACTCTGTCCTTCAGCAGTAACTAGATATTCTGGGAGACAGTATTTTGTATAGGAGAGAGTATTTTGTATGACTAAGTTGAATAAAGCAAATTAGAAAAGTTATATAAGCCCATGTAAGCCTGAAATTAGGTTACTAACATTTGCCCTAGATGCTAAATTTGTCTTCTGGGCTGTTGTCCTCACACACAGCAGTTCTTCTAGACCTTTTCTTTTTTATTATTTTTTTGCTCCACAGGATATAAGTCCTGTGCTAATATACATTGACTACCTTTGTAATTTTAGAAAATGAATGTTCACATATGTAAATATAGCTAGATATGACTAATACTTATTTTTAGGTATGATTTGTTGATTTTTTTGCTTGTTTGTTGAAATAGTTGTCTTGAACATAAATTGGGCTTCCAATAAAAGGCAAATCTTGTAAATACAAATTTAAGGACAAAAACTAATTTCATGTGCTTTGGATACATAATTAAGAATAGCCAATCAAGAATAGATGAGGAGGGATCTCACCCCTGAAGACACATGCCATAGTAGCTGCTTATATCAAAATGACCCTGACCTCACAAATTATTCATTAGATTAACCATTATGCCTTGTTCTGGTTTTTAATTGAAACAGAAAGGACTGGTGTGCTAACTTATACTGGTAAGTGCTGCATGAAGCAGACTTGATAGTCTGCAGGATTTTCCTGAATCACTTCTGCTTGAACAGTTAGTGAGCTACTTCTGGACATTTTTTTATTTCCTTGTCTGCTAAATCGAAGACCCTTGTGTAAATTTCTGTTCCTAAGCGTATACTTAGTACACTTAAAGTTAGGTCACCCCTTACCTTTCCCCGTCAAACTACGTAGATTGAACTCCTTGAGTTTCTTGCAGTAAGATATATTTGTAGGAATTTATATAGCTTTTGGCTGTCTAGAAACTCACTTGAGGTTTTTGGCAGTCTTTCTCAAAAGCGGATGGTAGTAGGGGAACTTCCTAGGTGTTGTACCTGTGCCAGTTACATGGGCACTACGTATGTTACATAGGTTACATAGGCATATCCTTGCTATAACTTGCTATTTTTTTGCCAATAATAAAATTAAATGATTGCATTTGCTTTTTTGGTGATGGCAATATGCTGTAAATTTATGCATTGTGCTGGAGGTATGGTTTCGCTCTTTAAAGTACTTCATCTTGAATGTGAAGCAAATTTTCCTTGTTCCTAACATAAAAAGACCCATACAGGGACATGTATCATATGTATCACATGTATCCTCATAACGCTCTCCCACCCTCTCTTTCTGCCTCAAGAAATTCCTGAGGTGGATGTAGTTTTGAAGGGAGTATTTAGTGACTCTTACTGGATTTCTCTTCTATGGACATGGGCAGTTGTCCTTTTAATCCAGCTCTTGTACTGGAAGAGGTGGTGAACAGCTGATCCCTACCTGCAATTCTTAGACCATGGGTGATTTTGCAAACGACTGTTGCATCCTCAAGTAGTGATTTCTTTTGCGGGCTCAAGGATCCTAGTTCACTTGATTGTTTCTTATATAGAAAGCCGTTCCATACTTCGCTGATTCTTGCTGCTTTTCTCAGAACTTTTCCCAACTCTGGTAAATCATTTCTGAGATAAGGAGGCTAGACCTACATATACCATTCAAGCTACAGGATAACCATGGCCATACGTAGTGGCTTCATGAAGTTCCTCACTGCAAAATCCCCTCATTCCTGTTTTCTATCTTGTACCCAATTACTTATCCGTGCAAGAAGTTTTCCTGTTTTGGCAACTCTGCTTAGATTCCTTTAAAGATTTTGGCAGAGACTTTGAAAGCCTTTCAGAAAGCCAAGTGTGCCTGAGCGCATCCTCATGTTTTTGCTTGTTGGCCCCTTTACAGAAATCTAATGGGTTTGTAAAGTATGATTTTTATTTTCAAAAGCAATATTGACTGTTCTGAAGAGGACTCATCCACTAATTATATTATTTATTATAGCTTCTATGAATGTATCAGGTTAGCAGCCTATAGCTTTCCAAATCCAAATTTCCAAAGCCAGAGATTACATACCACCATTAGCAGTTCAGGACTTTCATTCTTGAGTTTCTTTAGGTCTCTTGGATGTCATGATATGGTTCTTATTTGTTGCTGTTCCTAAATGTACAGCTTTGTGTTTTGCCATCTTTAAACATAGATTGTTTTCTTTTATCTAGTTTACCCCCTGCTCCAGACATCATTTGAATTATCCTTCAGATACTTACCTCCCTCATCTTTTTTTGCAGGTCTGATCAGTGCTGAATTTTTGTTTTGGGTCACTGATATAAATGTGGAACAATGTAGGGCCAAGAATGATCTGTGCTGGGCCTGTTAGAAATATATTGGGTGGAGAAGAGCAGTGGTTTGTGGGTTAGTGGTTTGGCAGCTAATCAATCTTTAATCCACTTAATGTATGTTTTGTTTTTATAATGCTTGGATGCTGTAATCAAAACATTGTGTAACATCCAGTCATGTTACTTAGGGAAATCTAAGCATTTCATTATCAGCACCGTTACCTTGTCAGCAAAGCATGTAATCTCCTCAGATCATATTTATGAAGTTAATTTGTCCAGGTCTTATTGATTGCTGTTTGTTATTGCTCTTCTTTTATTTTATATGAAGAGGTCCATATCTTGATTCTTTGTTTTGACTGAGCTTGAAAGAAGATAATCATTTGGAACCTACAAATATCAATATCATCCTTTAATCCTTTTTTAATAATTGCTTTCTTCACTATTTTGGCATTAAGACTTTGTGTAAATCAGCATTTATAGTCTGCAGAACTCCTTGTCGTGCTCATGGTTAAAAATCTGAGCTGCAGTTCCTTTGGATGTGTTCACTTATAAAGACCAGATAACCTAAGCATGGGCAATAGGTATGCAGTAGCTGAGTAACATCATCTTCAGTGACATATGGAGTAGAAGGTGTTTCACAGCTCTTCAGAACTGAATCTCTAGCAATTTAACTTCCTCCTCCTGCTCTACCTTTCTACTGTGCAGACCTTCTAGAAAGTGCACCTTTTGTCACCGAGACACAGATGTCATTACCGTAAACAGGATTTGTTACCAGCTGTGCCCTGACCCCAAAACAGCATGTCCACAGATTTTCTTATTTATTCTGCATGTGGTCCTTTGTGTGCCTTCTGTATGTGAAGTTAGTATTAAAATCTAAATGCTGATTTTTGTTGTGTTGTTTTATTTCATAAAATGTGTGAGAGTGAGCAAATTGTGTTGATACTGGCTAACCTGCTCTGTCCACTGAAGCCTCTCAGAGAGGACCTAAAGCTATGGGAGGATGTGATCAGTCTACAAATACATGGAAGATAGCTTTGAATTTCAGCCGTGAGGTGTTTGCAGGAATAAATTTAGACAAAACTGCCAGGGGTGATTTTAGGTATAGTCCTCTGCCTTGTGGAATGGGATAGACTGACTTTGCAGACTTTCTTCCAGATCTTGTTTTCCATGGTTGACTTTTCTGGCTCCCGTAAGAAGCCTGGCAGTATAAGGTAGTTTAGCAGCAGCTTCAGGTGCATCGTCTGTGGAAGCTCTGTTTAATTTCTTCACAACCTCTTTCAGAAATGATCCCCCATCAGTTGCTGGGGTCACAGGTTTATTGGTTTATCAGTCGCTGTCGCGGAGTCACTGCTGAGAACAGCTCTGTAAGCTTTCCTGACAGCTCCTCTGCGCACAGAGCAGTTGAAGAAATGAGAAGTCGTGTTCTCTGTGGGTGAAGACCAGGGATCGTGCCCGCAGGAGAGGAGCCTGCTCTTCGCATGGGTACATGTGAGAGGGGATGAAAGGTCTAGCTTGGGAAGATGTAGGAAAGGATGGAAGATTGTTATGTGCTACTGAAAGATATTAGTGTTCTTGGGGTTTGGGTAGTGAATATCAGCATGGCTGGTACAGGCTGAAGTAGGGCTGCTGCTCTAATAATGTGCTCTTGAGACAGCAAGGAGGGTTCGGGGTTATGATTGTGAGGACCTTATATTTTCCTGTTTATATCTGGTAAGACCTTTGGAGAATGGTTTTTGTGTAGGAAGAAGTAAACCTCTTATTAGAAGAGTCAGTTTTATCACCCACTATTGTTTCAGAATACCTTGTGTAATATCAGGGATTGTGTAATATGGGGGATTTATCCGAGTCAACTGACAGAAAGAGCTTCTACCTTCTTTCAGTGAAGTAGATCTGAACTTTGAAAGAGGGTTTCAAACCATTACTGTCAGAGCTTCATTTGCCCTTATTGTTCCTTTCAGAAATCATATGCCTTAATTTTGCAATCGTAATTTAAAAGGGAGAGTGAGAAGGACAACAAATAAGTAACTCTTCAATCCAGGCAGTTCTCATGGATACCTAGTTGGGAGTCCTATCAAGATCTAATGCTGCCTTTTTCAAGGATATTTTTTAGAGTTGGTTCCCTTTAAACATGGCCTGTAAATTTGCTGCTAATTTTAGTATATCAAATTACTTCATTCCTAGAAATGTAATACTACATTTATTTAAAAGTCCACTATTTTAAAAGTTTATTTTAAAAGGCATGTCAGCATATTTATGAACAGAAGATTAATAAGTATCAATAGAAAAAAACTGCGTATGTAGGTGAGAAATTTGTAATGTGTCATCAATGGCAATAGCAAAAATGGTAGTATAAAGAGAAAAGAACTCCAGGCTCACTTGTACTTGAGTAAGGTTTGGGGCTTTTGTTTGTTATTTTTTGTTTTTGTTTTTTCCTCACAGCACCTTTCTGAATTTGCTGGTCCTTCCAGAAATACTGCCTAGTAGCATTAGCCTGTCTGAGGGCTAAGACACCTAAGACATTTCTTACTAGCAGAGAGAAGTTCCTTGCTGTTGATATTCTGAGCATTGCATTTTAACTACGTGGTGCAGATGCACAGTGCGGAGTGCTGTGCATTGCAGCTCTGCTAAATGCCATCTTTAATTATGCATGGTATCTTCTCGTCATCTTAAATCATTCAGGTTTGACTACCCAAGCATGGATGTGTAGTTAAGCTTCCGGCAGACTTTTTGTTTGAAACTTGTGACCTTAAATGAAAAGGATTTTCCTTTCTTTCTTCCTAATAATTTTTTTGGAATAGAGAAACCTTGTCACTTATTTAAAATACCCTTCTGACAGGTCCATGTAAATCTGTGTGTGTTCATGATAAATATTGCACTTTGTTTTTTCCCCAGGGAGACTGCAGCTATGAATTGGAGATTCAGCCTTACTTACGTATTGAAGATGTTCATGTTCAAAGGAATAAAAGCCCATTTTCCATGACCAGCTCCGCATTTGATCAGAAAGCACAATCATCTAGAAAAAGCATGGCACACAGATCAAAAGTAAAACCATTTTTGCCTTACATAAATGATACTGAGAGTGAATTTCTTTCTGCATTTAAAATAAACACAAAGACCCTCAGAAGAACTTCTGGATTAAATTTGGAAGTGCCTGCGTTGCCTGCAGGAGCTAATGCTTTAGATTCTTTCTCAGCAAGAAGACTTGCACTGGCTGAAACTACTGATCAGAGCAGTCAGAGAGATGACGAAATAGAGAAGGTGACATTTGACTTAAATGCATTTACTGACTTATGTGATAGCAATGAAAGTACTATAAATCATGAAAGTACCATAATAAAGGAATGCAAATCTGTAGATAAAGCTTATAGCTCTCTGGGCATGAACCATGCAGATTCTGGTTATGGTAGCTTTACAGCTGAGAAATCACCTGTTTCTTCTCGCTTGTTTTATCTTCCTGAATCAGAGTTAGATTCATTTGCACTTGTGACACCATCTGAGGAATCTTCTTGGTTAAAAGGAGTATTTTCCTGTGTGCAAAGGCTTTTATCACAGTCTCCTCCCCCTTTGAATAAGCTTGATGATTTTGAAAGCTCCATGGGATGTGGAGAAGCAGCAATCTGTCCTTTTCAAAATGCTGTTTCCAACAGTTCTTCAGACAGACTGCAGGACAGAGTCTTTCCTGCTTCTTCTGAAGCTGATAGTTCACTACTGCCATTTGAAAATCCTTCTGAACCAAGAGCCACCAGTGACTTGGGTGCCTCCATAAATACCTGTCTTGCAAAAACTGTATTATCTTCTGAGGCTGCTGGTGATAAAGCCGAAGAGGGGCTTCACTGGAGTGACAGCTTCGATAGTGTGTTTGACAGAGAAGAACTCACAGAAATTCAAAAGAAAATGCTGACAATAAATCACGCTCTAGCAAATAACCCTTCAAATAAATGCTTTGTTCAGGAAGATAAAGGTGATCTTGCAATGAATGAGAAAAAAGTGATTACTGATGAAGAGAAGAGTATACATTTATTTGAAGGTGAACACATTTATGAAACAAATGATGAAATTTTTTCTACAAGCGATGAACATTTAGTCATGTCAAATGCAGGTGAGGATGTTGCTCGGCCAGCTGCAGGAGAAGGCTCTGAGTGGTTTCTTTCTGAGGAGTGCTGCACGAATGCAGACAAAACCTGCTGGGAACCGCCGATAAGCGGTAAAATCACAGCTATGAAAATGTCAGGTGATACTAGTGTGACTGAGCAATTTCTGGATGATAAAGATGGATATGACTGTTCTCAAGAATTGTTTTCTGTTACCTTTGATCTGGGGTTTTCTATTGAGGAGTGTGAGAATGAAATCTTAGAAAAAGAAGATATGAATGCTAATAATATCAAAAAAGCAAATGGTGCTTCAGGTGATCATGCAGATGTTAAATCTGCTGAAGATAAAAATAAATTACTGAATGATAAATCCAGGCTTCAAACACCGCCAAAATGGGATTGCGAAAGTCTAGAGAGAGCAAACTTTTTCACACCGTTGCCATCCCAGAGTTGGAGCCCAAGTCGCACAAAAGTGATGGGAGATGCTGCCACTGCAGCTTCTTCTTTGAAGTCAGGAGACAAAATGGGAAGTGGAGCACCTGCAGCTTTGGCTACTTCACTTTCTACCCCAACTGGAAGAAAGCTGCTGACTGTTGAAGGTATCAAAAGAATTCCTACGAATGTTTTCTCTAGCATTAGGCAGGAAATTTGAGAGATGACACTTGAAAAGTAAATATGAGCCTGCTTAGAAAGCGCTTTGAGAGTTCAGTCTTGGATGCACTTGATTGTCCCTCGGGAAGAGCTGACAACCTAGAAGACGCAAACCTGCATATTTCACATGTAATTCCTACTTGAAGTAGGGATTTCAGTGGCAGAGGTAGTTGATAGCTTCATGCTTAAATGAGAATGTAGAATCCAATATCTCTTGAATCTTCAACTAAGTTTTTTGACCTAGTTGGGAAGGAGGGTGGAAAAAGGGAATAAAGGTTAGAATACTAAAAGTTGGCTCAATGAGGAAACTTTCCAGAAACTTACCATTTTCTAATATACCCCATGTACTGACTAGCCATTTGAGGCTGAAATACCTATATACGTATTAGATAAAGTACTCTGGGCTGAATCTCTGAAATCTCTTCGCAAGTGCAACCATGGGAGACAGTTGTGTGAACTGTAGCTGCCTTTAAAACCCTTTCTTAATCCTCTCGTATCTTATTCATAATCATCCTGATCTGGTACACTTCAATCGCTAAATCCATCCTTTCATATTTTTCTCTCATTGTTCCTGAGGGATAGAAACTATACTGATGGATTTCTTTCATTTTAGTTGTGTGACAGCTGACTCGTGTGCTTAAACTTTTCCTGACAAGAACTCCTGCTCAAACCTGGCTTGTCTTCAAATGTTAACTGTTTGAAGGCTTTAATCTATTTTTGTTTCCCCTTCTCTTTCTCCCCTTCTGTCCTTTTCTGTTTTAGGAACATTAAATCTTTAAAAATGTTTTTTTCCTATCTTGTAGTAAAGTATGCCAATGCATAGTTGACTGTCATTCTTCTTCATTTGTAATAATCATTCAGGCTTAATGTTGCTAAATCTGATTCATAGGGCATTTTGAGTTTTCCTGAATGATTTTGCTACTGTCCTTAAAGATTGAAATTAAGCATAAATAGTCTGTTTGGTGGTTAAAGCATCTTTTTTTAGTTGTCTTTGAATTTGCCTGCTGGTCACCAGATTTTCTGACTACTTCTGTTTGCCAAAAGCCTCGCTGTTTCCTGAATCATCACACCTTCAAACTCATGCCTCAGTTTGCTGAATAAAAAAAAAATCATGATTTATTAAATTTATTTAATAAGAGACCCTGAACTGGTGCTCTGGGATTGCAGAGGGATTCAGGCTGGAAGGGAGCCGCGGAGATGCCTGGTCCAGCCAGGAGCTGGTCATGGCTCCCCTGGGAGCCTCGGGAAGCAGCTTGTTGCCATCTTCTCAGCAGCCTCCCCTGAGGGGCTGCAAAGCTCCTGTTGGGGCTCTTTCCCCAAGCCATTTTTTTCTCCAGACTAGATAAGCCCAGCTTTTTGTTGAAATGAGAAATATTGATACTTAAATATGTTATGTTAGAAGAGGAATGTTTGAGAATTCTGTGCTTTTCCATAAAGAGACTCAAACCAGTGAGTGGTTTAGCCGGGAGCAAGCCTCCCTCCCCGCCACCCTGCCAGAAGCATAACACTTATTCATCTTAAAAGGGCTCCTTCCCCTTAGTTTCATTTTTCACCTTCCTTTTGCTTTGTCGGTGCTGCCTGCGGTTGTCACTGCTGCTCAGAAGCTCTGGGGAAACAGGATTTATTGTACATCTCAGCTGGAGCTTATTTATTTTGATTAACAAGGCTAAAGAGAACAATATTTGCCACATAGATCAATAAGTAATCTCTTGTATAGGTACTTTTGTAAGAGACAGATTTTGGTTGTTCAGTTATAGCAATATTGTATTGTGAACAATACATTTTCTTACAAATGCTGTTTACTGTTTTTTTCTGTAGGAACAAGCAGTGAAAGTGAAGAAGAGGTTGTTATCCGAAGAAAAAATAGGAATAAGGAAAATGTTTTGAAGTCCCCTGATGTGAGTCTTACTGGGGGGGGAAGAGAAGCAAAGCAAAAAAAGACAAGAAAGCCAAACATAGAAGCACAAATCATCTTTGCAATTATACTTATTTCTGTTTATACAGGTTATGAATGACAGTGATTTTGAATCGCCAGTTCATGCTGTCCGAAAACGTAGACACCCGCTTAACATGGTTAGTGTGTGCTTTGGCGATATAGAGGAAAAACAGTTTGTTTATGGATTGTATTTTTAAACATTTAATCTTTCTCCAATCAGTACGCACGTGTTCTTACTAAAAAGATTTTATGCTATAAAATCAAGCAAGTCGGGATGTAATTTTTTCCTTTCAGTTCTTTCCCAAGGTCTTCTAAGATGAATTTGTAGTTGTTTGGCAGTGAATTATTGTTACAGACATAAAAGCTGAGCTTCTCCCTTTGTGAGCGGCAGTAAAATAGCCTCTCTTCCACAAAGCTTTGCATCAATAAAATGTTCATGTCACATTTAACCTGATTTTTCTTCCAAATACCGTATTTTCTTGTTCCTTTCTGAAGAGATGCTACTTTTCTATTTAGTAGAATGGTTAGCATTATTGTGGTTTGCAACTTCTAGCGTGAAAATAGGACATTGCTGGAAAAAAAATGATATTGAAGGATACCTGTGTAATTAAAATGCTCTGCTTTCTTTAGCCTTGCTTATTAAAGTGCTTGTGATGTGTTCCTCTAGTCCGATGTGTCCAGTGATGACAGCATGGATTTTCACAAGAACTCCAGGAGGACCCTGGAGAGCAGCTCAGCAGCCTGTGACAGGAAACAGCCAACCACTGCGAAACGGCAAAAGGTCAAGGGCAACTTTACGTGCAAGGTATGAGGTTACCTGTCCCTTCTAACACTTCGAAGGGCAAATTTGGAGCAGCTTGCACTGAAGTTGTAATTTAGATAACTAAAGCGCTTTGACATAGCTGTACCTATGTAAGTACAGATGTTTGCAATGTTTCAAAAAAAGAACCAAAACGAGAATTAGTGAAATTCTCCTTTGTGTCCAAACTGCAAGGATAAACTGCAAATATTTTCTAAATTGTATAAATTTAAATTTAAAAACACATAAAGTGTCAAAAATGCTGAGCACTGGTTTCACATCCTTGGGACAAAAATTTACTGTGTCATAGAGTCATTCGTTCTGGAGCCTCTGTGTGTGTGTATATATCTGTTTTTATGGCATTATGTAGAATCTCATGGTACAACTGTATTACAGTAGACATGCAGTTGGGGCAGTAGTTCATTTTTAGGACATCATTTAGTAGTGTTGATGCCAATATCTATTTCACACAAGTATGTTGCAAACTGGAGATGAGATGAAACCTTGGAATGCTGGATAATGATTTTATCTCTCACCTCCCTTGCCTGACTTTCAGAGGAGTCTCCAGGACCCTGCACAATAACATTCTCAAGCAAAATAGGAATTTATACTGCAAGTAAAGAGATACCCAAAGATTAGTCAGACTTGGGAAATTCAGATACTTTTCCAGAACTTACACTATTAGGACATTTGATCATATGAATGTATGACCTGCTCTAATGGTTTCAACTTTGAACATCTTAAGAGAGTAAATGCTCCCTTCACCCAAAATTTAAGTCTTAGCTCAGTGTTCTATACTTTAATCTGTCACTGAGTCAGGAACTTGTTGAGCGGATGCAGGACCGGCATTGTATATTCATAGTAAGTTGGAAAGCTCTTGGTTAGGCATGGATGTGCGTTCCACTAGGAGGAGATTACAGTAATCAGGACTCTAGGGCACATTATGTTGCATGTTTTTAGTGCTTTAACCATCACACCCAGAAGAGTATCTTGTGGTTGCTAACTTGAAAAATGCCATTCAGGAACCCACTTCTAGCCAGTAAGATCATCATTATGGAGACTTTATGTTCTGGAATACAAAGAATAAGGAAGGTGAAATTAAACATTTTTTTGAATGGAGACCAAAAGATTCATGGAAAAGAGTATGTTATCTGTATTCTTATGAAATTCTACTCTGCCTTCACATGTCATCTTATCTAAACATCATATGGATAAACATGTCAGAATTCTACATCCTCAGAAGATCCAAGACATCAAAGTCATTCTGCTAGGCCACCACCAGTTACAGCGTTCTGCCAGAATTACTGATAGTGGAGTTGTAAGCGCTGCAGTGGTCTGTGATTAGATTAACTGAGCTTGTGAAAAGTCCGGCATGACCAAAATAGCCAGCTGGCACTGAATGAGATTCAATAATGTTTTATTTCCTGTGTGTGACCAGACTCTTGACTGTTAGTTCTGCTGTCACAGTGTGTCGCTGCAGAGTTTGTCCTCTTTATGGTCTTCCACTAGTAAGAAGGATTAAGACTAATTGGCAATAGCACTGAGTGTTCTTTCCTGTAAGCAGGTTTGAAAATAACCAAAACTCTTCTAGCAAAGGAACTATTAATAATGCCTGTCAGGTTTACTAATTGATGCAAGCAAAGAAGTTAAAAGAGAATCAACTTAAGAAAATTTGGAAAATCTGAAATAGCACTTATTACATGCAAAAGATGCCTCACTCTTCCTTGTGGTAAAGCAAAATGTACAGCTTTGTATGTTATATTCTAAACATCCCAAAGGCAAACAAATCATTCTTTTGGAGTAGTTGAAATATGTAATGATTATTCTTCCTTTTTTTTCAGATTTTGCTTTATAACTGAAATTATAAGAGAAAAAATTAGCTTAGTATGAAGTGTCTCTGGAAAGACATTTTCCTGACCTTTTTGTTTTGTTTCACTGACATCCTTTGGTATGTTCTGTTGTCTGTTATTGAGGGAACTTCAAGGTTTATATCATGTTTCCTTTGCTGAAGTTCCTCTGTGAATTGTCCCAAATTCCATGAAAAAGAAAATTTCCTCAATAATCAGGTTCATTGTCTAATGAAACCATCCTAAGTCCTAAACAGAAAAGGGCAAACCAATATGATGTCTGCACCTGAACTTTCTGCTGGACTTAGGTTCAGAGTAATCCAGACTTTTTAACTTGAAACAGCTTTTCTGTAAGCAACTCCAAGTTAGAATGAGTAAAACTAGATTTATAAGATAATATTATTGGGTAGTTTAGTTGCAGTGTGTTAGTAAACTGTCTGTGCTACTTAGCTAGTCTTGGTGCAAACAGTGCTAGAGACACTACATAGCTTTGGCTAGCATTCTTTAATTGGCTCCAGCTTCATCTTTCTGTTGTGGTGGGACCGATCTTTCATGTATTTCACTGAACTTTGTGTTCTTTGCATCACTTCCCTTGTGCAGGACTCTAAGTTGGAAGCTAACGCCTGAGGTCAGCTGGGCAGTTATCTTCTGAATTCATGAACTGATCTAATCAGAGATCTCATATGGAACATTAATTGGGAGCCAGCTTCTCTAACTCTAAATTTGTGTGTATTTTCTTCTTTTTTTAGAATGCAGCAAGACAGTTTCTAGAGGAAGAAGCTGAGCTTTCCCAGCAAGATGCAGATGGTGTTTCGTCTGATGAGACTGATGTTTCGGAGAATGAGCTGAGCTCTTCACTCGTCCAGTTTCTCAATGATGATGCAGACTTCACACAAGTGTTGAATGGTGAATAAAGAAAATTTTTTATGGTTTTAAGATAAGAGTATCACTTAATAAAGTGGTGTATGATAGGCATGGTCGTTCAGTTACTGTATATGTCAGTTTATAAGCAGTAAACTCTTCAGCTATGGTAAATTAGGTGCTCGCCGTTATTTATTTGTACCTTCTCCATTTCTATCATGAGTTTCGTATGTATTAAATGCCTCCCTGAAAGCCTGTGCATTGCAATAGCTTTGTGCAAGCTTGAATGAGTTCTTCAAGGACTGTGTAGTTAGGAGATCACCCTTCGCTAAGGACCAGCCCACCCCCACATGCTCCATTATGAGTGCCCAGAAACACAATTTTCCGTTTCACTTAGAAATTTCTAAAACTTTCAAGTCTTTTGGTACAGAGAGACCTGAAATATGATAGGAAATAAAGGTATGAATTGTAAAGATAAAATTACAGTGTTGACACTGTCAGAGATGAGAATAATGCTCTTTTTTTGGCTGAGGTGATTTGCTTATCCCCACATTTATGAACCTTATCTTTCCCTCGGGTGTTTTGCATAATGGAATCATCTTACTCCCATTAAAGAGGTTCCCAGAAGTTGTTGCTGGGGATTTTCCTCCTCCACTGAGAACTGTCCCTTCTGAGATCCTATAGGTACTTAAGTAAGCCTACCCCTTTTTCCTAGTCTCTGAAATAAGTTGTCCTTTCTATTTTGGGAGAGGCTTGCAACATGGAAAATTGAGTGATTTGGGTTTATCTGCAGGTGCCAATGCTCTTCTCTCTGCTATGAGTAGCCTGAGCTCTCTCTGCTGAGAAAACCTTTTCTGTGGCAGCTGCTCATGAAGGCACGCTGGTTAGGCCTTGTCCGTTGTCTTGCTGGGATCTTTAGAGATGTCTGGAGAATTTCAATTCTTCTTTTTTTCTTTCTTTTTTTTTTTTTTTTTTTTGTGCGAAATACAGGTTTTGGGGTGCTTATAATGGAATTATTTATCATAAAAAACATAATGTAACAATAATGAAAGAAATAGTTATATCCTTAATAATATGGTATTCCCTTTTCTTTCTTTGATTCAGACTCCGAGATGACAGGAGTTTACCTGAAATCTGTGCGTAGTCCAGCTCTTGGCAATAGATACAAAATGGTTCACCGCGGATTCAACAACAGCGCAATTTTCTCACAGGTGCGAAATGAAATGACGGCCATCCTTGTGAAATTCAGTTTATGTATGACTGTATTTAAGTTTTAATCATACTTTGGAGTGTGGATTGCAGCCTCTTGTTACTAAATAACAAGTTCTAAGAAAAGACTTTTGACTTCAGTTTGATTTCTAAGTCTAAAAGGTGCACACAGGGGTATGCCTCGACAGAAGCATGCGCATTCCTGCGGGAGAGAGGCTGTCAACCAGTCTGAAGCGAAAGCATCCCAATCCCTGGTCCTCTCTTTTCGCTGAAAAGCAAGGCTGGTACCGGGATTGCTGTTGCCAGGTGTAGGGACTGTATGGTACCTCCAAGGCCATAAGCTTTTCCTGCCCCGTCTCAGATGTCTGCCACTGTCCAGAAGGGCTTGCATCTTTCCAGGAAGGTGCCTCTGACCCAGCATGTGATATTTCCAGTGTCTTAACTGGCTTCCAGTTTAGGGAGAGAAGCAATTCCCGAATATAGGGGTAACAAAGAGTTTGGGCATGTTCCTGGTGTTCGCCCGCTGCATGTCCGATTGCCCGGAGCTCTTGATGCCAGACAAGCAGCGATGCTGCCAGGGCACCTCTTGCTCTCCGATGCCCGCACAGCGTTACTGCGGGGGCCTGACCCATCCTCTGCGTGTGCCCTGCCTGGCGAGGAGATTTCGGAGCGTGCGTGGCTCTCCCAAGTACATCCCTCACTAAGCTCTTGCAATGTTACCTACGGTATCACTAGGCGCTAGTTCTGGGCACTCATAACAGGGCCAGCGAAACCCTGCTGGGTTATCTGGGCAGCGCTTGCTTCGAATTGTGAATTCTTGTCCTCACTGTTCCCTGCTTTGCTCAGCGTCGCTGGCACCCGCTGCCTCCCCTCTCTGTGGGCGCTGAATCGCTTCGGCCAAGCGGTGCTGCCTTCCCCATGATCCGTCTTTGGGGTCCTGTTTCACCCCAACGCTGCATACGTGCCATGGCGTAAACCGCCTGCTGCACTGTATTTTTCAGTTATGTAGTCGTTAACTTTCCCTTCTTATTTCACAGAGACCAAACATGGCAAGTAAATGATAAAATTGGAAAAATGGATGCTCAGGGTGGTTTGTCGGTCCCCTCACTCCCAGCAAGGTCTCCTTCTGTATCCTGCGTTTTTATATTTTATATCACCTTCAGCACTATAAAATGAAGTCTGTATTTGATGAAAAGGCTAAATTACCTTTTTTTCCTTTTTGTCTGTTAACTCTCTTACTTCTGTTGTGATATTACAATTAATAGTCCCATTAAAAGCTTTCCAGTGAAAAACCGTGGGCCTGACCCAAAAATCTCAGTGTACACTCGTTTCCAGAAACAGTGCAAGTATGTAAGGCCTCCAGGGAAGTAGCTGAGAAACCAGGTAGCATGTTCACCATGCTGTTTTATGAGCCTGTATGCTCTCTGGTACTTACGCATAGGATGCGTTGGATAAACAAAATACAAAGCAAGAGCAAAATCAGTATACAGTTTGAAAACTTGCTATTTTTTGTTTTCCCCCACCCCCAGATTCCTGAGCAAGACGAGACTTATGCAGAAGACAGTTTCTGTGTTGGAGAGGAGGAAGAGGAAGCTTGCAGAAAAAGTGAATCTAGTGAGGAGGAGGTGTGCGTTAATTTTGATCTCCTAAATGATGAGAGTTTTGCTAAGGGCAGAAAACAATACCTCACTCGCCGCAGAAAACAACTGAACCAGGCCAAGATGGAGGAGGACTACACTGCTCCAGTGCCGAAGAAGAAACCATCCCGAATTATTGTCCTTGATGACTCCAGTGGGGAAGAAACGAGCGTCAGTAATGAGAAGCCCATGAAAACAGGCTGTTTTAGGACAGAACCGGAAAATGCTCAGTTACCTGGATCATTGCCTCCTGTCTCTTCAGCACAGCACAAGGAAATTGCTGGAGAAATCAGTGCTCAGCAGCTTCTGGAGAATAAGGGTCAGATGCTTCTTAGCCTGAAGGCTTCAGTGTCTGAAACGCTCGATTTTCACCCGGAAAGTCGAGTCAGGAGCGTATGTTCCTCATCGCCTGTCACTAGTTCTGATCCCAGGAAAGAGGATCTTCAGGCTGCTGCTGAGGTGGGTGTTAATTCGATACGAGGACTTTCGTCTCAGCTCACATTTTGCTAAAGAAAGTAGTGTGGGGGAGCTCGTCCTTTTCGGATGGTGGTTATGAGGGCTGTCAGAAATACAGCAGCAGTAGTGATAAAGGCGTCAGTCCATTCTGCTTTTTTTGCTTTACGTTATCACCTTTTTCCTTGATATAGGAAGCTTTCGTACTTGCAGTCTGACTTAGAGAACGTCTTAGCGATGAATGAGTAAAAACTGAGGATTAGACACTATCGTCAGTCTGGCAGTCATGGAGGATTATGGATCTATTTCAAATGGCAGAGAGATTCCAGTAACCTGGGGTCAGGATTACTTTGTTTTTATAGTTATAAAATACTTCTTCACTGTCCTAAATTAAAAACCTCCAGAGTCTGAGGTTTGATTCCTGAACTTCTGCTTACGCTTTTCTGCCTGACTTTTATTTTTCACAATATTCAATTTTTGTTGGACTCATTATTGTTAGTGAATGCTGCATACTGCTGTAATTTAAGCCACTGAATAATTAGGTGCTCAACTAATTGGAGAGATTAAGTTTAGACAGCATTAAAATCCTGATCTGAAAGTGTTCATGTTTTGCAATAAAGCACCATTTTTAAGGAGATTTTATTAACTAGATTTTTCAAAAAACTATGGAACAAAGTTTGTCTCTGCTGAGCATCAGTGTGGAAAACCATTTTTTTATTGGCGTGTTGTTCTTTGGTGTTATCACTTAGAAATGCCGTGTGATTTCCAGCCTTTGCAGGTGGGAAGTTCTCTGAGGAACACCTGTGTGAATCCTTCCGCTGCGTCCTGGTCTGCTTCCAGAAAACCCTCATCAGCTACAAGTCTTATTTCACGTGACCCTCTGGAGAAGAAAGCCTCGCTTTGTATTCTGGTCGACAGCCGTGAGATCTCCTCGGGCCCGGATATAATATCTTCCTTGAAGGCGGTTCACGGCGTGAAGGTGCAGGTTTGCTCGCTGAGCAGTAGCGATTACATCGTGAGCAACCGCATGGCGGTGGAGAGGAAGTTTCAGTCGGAATTACTGACCTCTGCCAACAGGACTAAAGTCATCCAGCGGATCCAGCGCTTGCAGAGCATGTTTGAGAGGATCTGTGTGATTGTGGAAAAGGACAGGATTAAAACAGGTAGGTGTTCCCAGGTAGGGGGGCGTGTGGACGTGCTGTTCTCTGCTCAGGACTTGCAGTGGCCACGCTGGCTCTGTGTATAATAAAGGTCTGAAGCCAGTTATGTTAAAAAGGTAGGATTTAGCCTCTGTTGGAGTTTTACACTGATAAGGTCACAAGCTAAACACTGACATTTGCTTTGTGTTGAGGGTACTGAGTATACATGGAGATGCACAGCTGGCTAAAGAGGGCTACTCTACTGCAGCAAGGAAAAACAAGTCAACTTGTATTAGCATGGTCAGTCATTAATATGCCAAAAAATCAGCTTCAGGACAGAATACAACAAAGAGGGCCAGAGTGATGCAATAAAGAAAGTGCTTGGCACTGAAATAGTTGACTCAAGAAAAATACCTTTTCTAGCAGTAAGCTAACAAGTGGTGTCTGTCCAATTGCACAGGAAAATTCTCCCCTGTTAAAACCAGTGGGAACAGTAGCCAACCTGAGCAAACCATTCTACATATTGAATCTACCTTCAAAGGGTATTAAAAAAGAAAAAAGTAAGGATTAAAACACATAATAGCTGGTACTTCAATAGTCAGAAGGTAATCAGCTGAATGTAATCAGTTTTTTTAGAAAAAGACAATAAGCTTTTGTACAAAGCATTGCTTTTGGAAACCTGTATTTGAGCTATTACCTCCTGTCACAAAGCACAGAATAGATTCTCAGATACGCCTTTCTAATCCCACCTGACTTTATTAAATGCTCATGGAAAATCTGGGCTATTTCTTAAATTAATTCATATAGTCTGGACTAGCCCTTTGTTTTAATCATCAGACCCAGGTTATGTAGTCAAATGGTTTTACTAATGCTGTCTATTCCCAGAGCCATCCAGGAAATGAAGTAATTTAAAGAAATCCTGCACCTGCTTTAAAAAAGATGAAACTAGAGCTCAGAGCTTCAATTAAACTACAGACGTTCAGGGATATAAAACACTAGTGTTGAAATAAAGTTATTGTGGATGTAGATTTGTTTTTGTGATATAAATCTAGTATCTATGCTAGTCTAAATATGAATATGATGATCACATTGGTCACTAAAGATGCAGATCGTCATGGGGACGTTCCCCTGTCTTTGCTGTGGATGAATGCGCTGCATTTGAGTTGCCTTCCTGCCCCGCTGCTGAAGCCACCATTCAGTTTTCAGCATTTTGCCCAGTTTCTCTCGTTACGCAGTTTTCAAAGTGCTGCTTGTTTCTTATTTGACACTGTGCAAGTGCTTCCTTCTTGCCTTTGTAGCCTTACAAAATCTCCTCAGTCTCTTTAGCCTGGTTATTCATCATTTATCACGTGTTCCTCTCAAGCCTCTCACGTAGTGACCTTTGTATCTAATTTGCATTCTCGGTGCTAATTCCTAAAACCTACTTCTGGAATAACCACGTAAATCCTTCTCACCCATGACCCGTCCCACCTCCTTTCCTCGAGACGTTTTCCCTCATCATGTTTCTGTGCTGTTAAAGTAGCCATCTCTATTTTGGTGCTTTGTAAGCGATTCACGTTCTGTTTCTTCACCGTAATTTAGGATTTACAGATAAATCTCGCTGAGTTTTTCTGTTTTAACTCTGTAGGAGAAACGTCAAGATTTTTCCAAAGGACTCAGCACTATGATGGAGTGCTCTCAGCCTTGGTCCAGGCTGGGATCCGAATCCTTTTTAGCTCTTGCCAAGAGGAAACTGCCACTTTGCTGAAAGACTTGGCTTTGGTGGAGCAGAGAAAAAATGCTGCCATCCTTGTGCCAACCGAGGTGGAGGGTCACAGGCAGGAGCTGCTCAACTTCTACCTGACTATTCCTAACATCAGCTACTTAGCCGCGCTCAACATGTGCCACTATTTCGACTCCATGAGGAAGATGGCCAACAGGTAACAGCAAAGGGGTCCTGCAAGTATCTGGAGGCTCTCGCGCCTCACAGGAGTGAATTCGTCTGGATTAAGATTGTAGCCCCTTTTTCTTCTCCTTTCCCATCTCTCTAAATTCACCCCGGCCCTCAGGCCAACAGCGCGAATCAGAAATGAGACCTTGATGGCTGCTCTGTGGAAATGATGGAGGTGGGGAAGACAGTGGTTGCTGCTGGGAAGGACTGCCAAATTCTCCCTTCTCTCCCTAATCCAGTAGTAGTTTTGGGCTTTGAGGAGTTGCTTGGTCCTCAGGGACAACCGGGACTGCCCCTGCCTCCTCTTGGGAAGCAGTCCTTGGGCCTCCCCTGGCTTTCCTCCTTCCCTGTCTCACCCAGGACCTTCTGCTGGGCCAGGGGTGAGGCAGGGTAGCTCAGAGATGTCATTTCTGTGCCTTACTGATATTCCCAGAGCTCCCGGGAGCTTTCCTGTCTCCACATCTGCCCTGCCCTGTTCTTTATGCCTTTCTCAAGCTCTTCCTTCAATAACAAGCAGAGCTCGTTCCTGCTGCTGCTGCTGCCCTTTGCCTTCCACTCTTCACGGCAGTCCCTGTTCTCTCTGCCGCTCTCTTGGGCTCGCTTAGTCTGGTGTGGTCACAGCCTTAGAAACCTAGAGGGAGGCGAGTGCCAGCAGCTCGTGCCATCCCTGCTGCTCGCTGGCCACCGGACACTGACCCGTACCGTCGTCCCCGTGAAGCCCGGAGCGCGGCATGCGAGGTGCCTCCTTGTTTCTTGCAGCTCCCCGGGGGACATCGCCGCCTGCGCCCACGTCAGCCAGCAGAAGGCTGAGGAGATCTACCGCTACCTCCGCTACGGTTTCGACGTGCAGATGCTGCCCGAAAACCTCCGCCCGAAAGGGAAAAGCGGCGCGCCTGCCACGAGCTGAGGGGAGTGAGATGGGGCCTCCAGAGCTGGAGGCTGCTTTCTTTTAACTGCACTTTATTAAGTTCTGATTCACTGTAAATATGTAAATAAACCCTTGCAGAAATGTCAGGGGCTTTGGGGGGTGTTAGGCCCACGGTGCGGCTCGGTGAAAGGCCCTGCCCTGCTTGGGTGTCGCCCGCCTGCGGAGCTGTCTCCCTGCAGCGCTGGGTGATGCGCAGAGTGGGGCACCTGCTGCCAAAACACCTTACAGAGACAGGGTGGGCGCTTGGGGAGGGGGGGGCTGCCCAGGTTCAGCCTCCTGCCACGCGAACACTCAGCCCTGCAGCGCAGCGGGGCTGCGGCTTTTTGCTGCCGCGGTGTGGCTGCCTGCAGAAACGGTGGTTCTCCTTCCTGTCCCTTCCTGGCACCAGCTGCATCTGCTTTCATGAAGAGGATTGGGGGGTTGGGGGGGGACAATCTTGCTAGCCCAGGGTGCATGAAGCTCAGGCAGACCATGCTTGTGATTTTGCAAAGCAGATGCCTTGACGTCAGCCACTGGTGCAGCAGAGTGAGAATATGCAGGCCCAGCGAGCCAGAACAAGGCTGGCTGGGGGGGGGGGGCTTATCTGAGGGCTGCTATGGTTTAGTAAGGCTTGTTTTATCTTAAGCTCAATTTTTCTAGTAAGAGATTTACCAGAAACAGGCTCTGCTGTAATTTGCAGTGCAAAGGCTTGTAAAGGCCTGAAAGCTGGGGTTTTTTTTTTTTTCTTTCTTTTTTTTTTTTTTTTTTTGGGGGGGGGGGGGGGTGCCAACTATGGCTGCCAGAGGATTTTTCTCCTACTACAAAGGACCCAGGCTCCTCTTATTCCATGTGTTAGAGGACTCACACCACAGTCATCCTGCTACACAAGCACCTGCACCCCCCCCTGCCCCACCCAAAACCTTTCCTAATCTCAGGTCCCCTCCCCTGTAACAGTGCCTTAAATATGCATAAAGTTACAGCCTTAATTTACTTTTACATGAAGCATTTTACAGCCTTTCACAAAGTACTGTGGTAGAGTTTGAGATCTTAGTGTCCGAAGACATATGTTAATCATCTGTTTCAAAGGCCCATCTTAATTTGCACCTCCAGGCCCTCTTCTCCCCCTCTGCTTTCCTTTAACTAAACCCTTCACACGGGAATGGCTTCTTGCCCCCTCAACTGCTTTCCCCAACCACAGCCACTGCCTCAGCCCCCGCTGGCACCCATTTGGCACAGACCTTCACCCAAAGGGATTATTCAAACATGACTTGTCCCCCAGTAACAAACTTGTAACCCCAAAGTCTGGTTTAGCCTCACAGGAGGGAGAAAGCAACAGCAGCAGCTTTGACATAAAGGCTTTCATCTTAACTGAGGGTTCATCTACTGGCATGCACTGGAAAGTTCAGAAATGCTCAGGTGACAGCCTGGAGTGCAAGTTCCCACAGAAAGAAGACAAGATTTTTTTTCATATCCACACTTTAACCAGTAAAAGATATGCTCAAAACTCTGTCCTTCCCTATTACTGCTCAGAGAATTTGACATTGCTTACAGTTGGTAGGAACTGTAAATTTAAGAGAAAAACTGTTTACAAGACAGTGCCTTAAAATTTTCAGCTTCAGATATTTGTTTCTCTAGATTCATGAAACTGCTGTCAGATACTTAGTACCTTTTTATTACATTAAGAAAATGTAAAAGATTCAAATTCTCAATAGAGGAAAATAAAAGACAAGTCCAATTAGTTACAAACTGTACTATTATACATTTATTGTACAGCAGTATTTCTAAAAGTTATTTTACCTTAAAATGAAACAATCAAAAACTTTGCCAGTAATTGGTATATGGATACATTTTTGCCTTGCCCCAGGAAATAATGAGCACAGGAAAGAAAGTTCCATTTAGGGCACATGAAAGATTACAAACATCATGGCTGACAGGGCAAGTAAGACTAGAATGCATACAATGTATTCTAACACCATAAAAACGCTGCAGACCAAGATGTCCAAACCGAACTAACGTAAGACCATAAGAACACCAGGTCAGCGGGGTGGCTCAAGGCCTTCACTTTAACTTTGTTTTGTGAGAGAGGCTGTACAGCTGTAGAACTACTAAAATCAAGGAATTTGATTAAGCAGAAAAATAGGAATCTTCCTCCTCTTCTTCTGATGAATCTGCTGCCTTGGGTACAAAGAGCTGCCCTACAGCGGAGTCGTGCTGCACTTCTGCAATAATAAAAACAGTGGAGAGATTGTTAATGTACATGCGTGAAGTTCAGTGCCCTGAATTTAAAAAGCAGTTACAGAAATTCTGAAAAGCAAAGATGCTTAAGATAAATTTTTCAGCAGTCTTGGTTTAAGAAGAAAGGTTTTGGACACCCACAAATCAATGGAAGTACCAGTGGTTTGAAAATAAGTGAATAAGCAGAAATGAAGACAGGAAACAAGAAGTGCTTACTTTTATCAAAAGTGAACTTGGTGGCTCTGCAGGAAGCCGGTGTGGCAAATACAGCTCCAGCCTGATAAAAAGGAAATAAAGGCTACACTGAAACAGCTCTTACGGTATCCACACAATGTGAACGTCAAAACAATGCGAGGGGAGGAGGAAGGAACAGGCAAAGACTCAGTATCACAACAGAATGAAATTGTCCTGTTGCTGTACTGCATTTTCATTGAACATGTAAACTGTTTGACTACCATAAAATCTTTCACCAAACTAGAAGCACAGGCCATTTTTCTGCTTTCAGAACTCAGCTTTTCACAGAAAAAAGTATTGATGCTCAATTAAGAAATACAATAATGGTTTTGGGAAAATACCTCAAAAACCAGGAGAATTACTAAATGCAGGATACTGAAGGCACAAATACATCAAGACATGAAATCATGGACTGTGTGGTGTAAGGTGAAGAGACTTGCTTCCTATCCGACTGCACAGAAGACTGTAACAGTAAATTCATGCACCTAAAGATCAAATCCATTGTCTTTTTCAGGGTTTGTAACTGCTTTTATACTCAATCGTATCAGTAAGTAGCTCCTGTCTAACAGGAGATTTTTCTCCAAAATACGTAGGTGAAAACACCTGGGGGGGGGGGTCTGTCCCCTTTTTCCTTCTTGAATACAGCCATCACTCTCTAATCCTGGGGTACTTTTGCCTGCTGTTCAGCAAAACTTTGCGTTGCTACAGAGGGAACTAGCAAAAGGTCAAGCAAAACAGCATTACCGATTTCTTCCTGATGTTATCCCAGGTACCTTTGCTGCCCTGTGTGTTCTTCTGCATCCTGAACACGTGCCTGTCATAATCATTCCTGTAAACATAAGCAAGCGAGCATTACCGGTGTGCCTTGTTTGGGGAATCTGCTGGATAAAATTACAGCCATTATTCACACACAATTCAGGAAGAAAATCAGCATGGTCATTAAGAACCACTGATGCTCAATTAACAAATACAATAATAGTTTTAGGAAAATACCTCAACATAGAAGTGTTCAATTAGAGCACATGCTATAATTCTTAATGCAAGTATCAGAGAAAAAGTTTTACCCTCAAAGATGTTAATTCCTTGCACATTGAATAAAATGCCACTTATTTTTCACTAAAGATTGAAGTTTGTTTCAGTAAAGCCTGAAGCAACTGCGCTCAGCAGATTTAATACTGAAAGTGAGCAGAGAAACCTCTGCCAAGTTTGAAGCCCAAATCACCATCCTCTCCAAGTATAAAAGGACACGTAATTGAGAATTTTTTGGATGTTCATACTTAGTTGAGGAGCTCAAATTGCACACTGTTAAATGGAAGCGCTTTCTCGAAACAAATACTTAAGCAACTGCAGGATTTGCTATGCACACTCTAAGCCTGGAGGTAAACTAGTATCTCATTTCCAAAAGTGACTACATGTTCCTCAGAAAAAGACAAAAAAACCTCAGAGACAATGAGAAAGGAAAATGCTAGCATATTTGTACTAACTTGACCAGATTTCAGACACAAAAGGCAACTGAATTTAAATGTTCCAAATGCTGAATTTTTATTTAAAACACTTTAGAATTCACCCCTACCGTTTCCTGTGTCATCACTCTAAATCAGAAAGTCAATGCCCACATTTTCTTTTCAACATCTTCTTTATAATCCAAATAAACTTCAGTCCATATCTTCTTAATTTAAAGACTGAGCTCTCCTTTTCCCAGGTCATGATCGGAATCGGTAGGAGATCTGAAGTTTGTAAGTTAAGCTTGCACGCCCAGTAATTTTAATTCTGCTAGTCAGAAGAGGACAGCAGTTGTGAATTTTTTAAACTAGTAACTGCCAGTAGAATGTGTATGAAAGAGGGAGAAATTGAACAATGCAAGAAGATATGCATGAGAAAATGGCTTCTTGATGCAGTTTTACAAAAAACAGTTAGGTTCCTTCTGGAAGAACGGCTAGCCAGGAGGCTAGAAAGGACCAGCAGTGTGGAGCTCCTACCTGTTGATAGATCCCAGCATACCAGGGCTGATATGATCACACTGAGGGGTCTTCACCAGCGGGAAGAGAGCCGAGGAAGGTGTGAGCGGGTTGTTGTCCGTAAGTGCAAAGTCATCATCATCATCATCTTGGCTTCCCCGGAATGTTGGCAACTATAAAGCCACATCAGAGCAATCAATAACTTGTGCTTTTAGCAAAAAATCTGCTTAAGAGGCTTCTTACAGTTCTGTCTCTGACAGCAGCAACAGCAAACACTCTTCATGATTTTGTGAACCTTGACTATATCCCTCTTCCCCAGCTTTCTCTTCTCCAGAGTGAGGAATCCCAGAGACCAGAGAGTCCCAGACTCCAGAGAGACCAGAGCTGCACACAGTACTCAGAAGGCAGGTACTCGAGGACCTCACATGGCAGCCAAAGGATGCCTCTGCCTTGTTCTTAATACTTTTCTGGTTGATGCCCAACGTTTTGCTGGCCTTTTCTGGCTGCTACTACATGTTCAGAAAATAACTTCAGATTAAAATTACCGGCTCGGAGTTGACCATTACTCTTCAGGAAGATTTCAGAGAGTCAGTAACCAAACAATATGTAAGGTGCAGAGTGAGAGGGCAGCAGCACTCCCAAAGAACCTCCCCCTGCCCAACATCAAGAGGCAACTGTGTTTCAATTTGAAACCTGTTAAGTATGAGCATGACTTTAAAAAGTATCTACAGCCTGAGCATCCACTAATCACCCCCCAAAACGAGTCATACCACTCTGCATAACCAATATTCAAAGCATCATGAAGTTTCTCCTGCGCCCACAGGGACAGAAAGGACACCCATGCTACAGGCTCTTTCCTGCATGCCCATTAACCAGTACTGCTTGTCTGCAGAAGTCATCTTCCACACGTTCTCACTGCCAGCAATCAAAACTGTCGCAGTAACTAATCAAGGAAATAAGCCTCTTCCCCCAAAAATCACAAGAAAAAAACCCTAAAATGTTATTGATAGAACTGACCTAGCAGACTTTTATGCAGCGATTATATTGAAATAACAGTCAGAAAAGCATGTGCATATATACAGTTTTCCCAGATTTACCTTTACTCTTCTATTTTGAAAGGGTGTTGCTGTGAAAATATCATCATGGTTGTCCTTTGGCATGTGGTCCAGGAAATCTCTCATCTGCTGCTTTCTTTTGAAGGTTCCCACTTTAGCAGTTACCATAACTGGTTCTTTCTTATCTACATTAATCAAAATGTATTAATTGTTCAAAAACGTTAGTTACGTAGCTTGGATTTAAAATTAATCAATTATAATCAGTGCTAGAGATACAAAATTGTCTGTCTCATCGGAGGAGGTTTCTTGTAGCCCCTCTGAATTTCTATATAAATTTATGCTTTCAGAAGAAAACTTCTGCAATATATCTTATTGAGAAGCTCACTCTAGAGCCTTACACAGCCATCGCAAATATTATACATCAGCTATTTTATTAGCATTTTAACAGAATTACTCATGCATCTGGGTATCAAAGACGAGAGGCATAAAGTGCAGTTAACAGAGCTCCGCTGCACAGATACGGAGACAGATTTAGCATTCTTGACAGAAGGTTTGTAAAACACTGAATTTAGACTTAAGTGTATGTAGTTCTGTGAAGGCTCTGCCCTTCACAAATCTTAACCCACTTGCCTCACCTAAATCACGAGCTATAGATCTGTTGAAGGGAAGAAAGGACTCTTAACTTCTACGCTACAAGTTCTGCAGCTTCTGTCACGCAGGATGGACGAGATGACCACATCCTTAAAGTCCAATAGCTGGGTAACCTAGATCATCTCTTTTGGACAGAGAAAACTTTAAAATCAAAGTTTTCAATAAATGGAGACTGAAGCAAAATTTTAACCATTGGGAAAGATTATCAAAATTACTTCCAGCCATAACTGTAGAAGAGTTACAGCTTCAACTTCCAAAGGCTGAGTGATGGCATATTTTTGTCAGCTGGAAGAGGTGATTATCATCAGATAGCTTTCCTCCTCTAAGCACTTACTGGCTGATAAAGTCACTCTGACCCTCTCTTTGTTAGTTAAGTGGACTGACTTGGCACACTTGCTATCCTTAGGGATGAATTTCTGACTTCAGAACTGGACAAAAAATAACAGTAACAGTCATATCCCTGCCAAATACAAAAGAACATAATTTCGCTGTTCTTATTCCATATTGCCCTTTGTGCATCCAAGCACCCCATTATCCTTTTTAGATAGATAGCACTGCAAGAAGTTAACTTTTTACTAGGCCTCCAAGAGCATCTCAAGATATAGATAGCGATTCTTCCTTAGGTGGTAAAGCCAGTTCAAATCTTCCCGTAATGTCAAAACCTAGAAAATTCTAAACTCTTTTCTCTTCCTGCTACTGCTTTTCTCATTTATGACATCCTCCAAGCTCTGCAACACACCTTTGTATGATAGAAGGTAACTTCCTTCACTATAGGACTCCGATCCAAAGGCTGTAAAGCATGGAATCTGTTTATTTTTAAATAGATATAATATGCGTAAGTATGTGTGTGTATATATAATATATATGTATACACATACAGACACATATGTCTCCACAGACACACACACGTGTGTATATATACTGTATAAACGTTTAATATATATTTTATATATATTTATGTATTTAATATATAATATTATACAATAATTATAAATAATATAATTATATAATTATAAAAGTCATTATATAATATATAATGAGTACTGAATTTAAAATTATTTGAAGACAAAAAAGATGCCCAGAACGGAGAGGTAAGTACGGAGAGGTGAGTACCTTTCTCTTCTGGTTTTCCTGGAGCGGGCTTCCTTGTGGCACACGTTTTGGAACCTTTTGCCTGTTGCTCCTCCACGTATTTCTGGTGGCATTCTTCAGCTGAGCGCGACCCCACGGCCATTGCTACCTCCACCCAGAAACCGTTCTTGTGCTTCGGAAACGCAGCGACAGCCCTGCCAAGAGTACAACACCACAGTCGTCTTCATGGAGAACCAACCCCCTGTGCAGCACTGCCAAGTAAAACACCCAGACACAAACTGTCCCTCTCGGACAGGACACCGTACGCTCTACGTAGAGAATCTTGTCTCTGGTGTGTGGTCCAGAGACTTCAAAACGTGCAAAAATTTACATGAACAATTTATGCTAATGTCTCAGTTTCAAGAGAAATTTCTTCCTTATTTGCAGCAGTTACATATTTTTCACTGAGACACGAACTCGTGCCTTTCAGGTTTCTAATCTAAAAGAAAAAAACAAAACACTGTAACTTTATTAATGCCTATATTAAATACTGCCCAGGAGCTGGTTTAGGTAGTGCCACAGTACAACAAATATTCTGGTGGTTAGTGGCCCCTTTATGAAATTTAACATCTTTTTATGTGTTTAAATTGTTAAGTACATAAACACATTTTCCCTAACATCTTACTACATTACTACCTCTGACTTTTTCTGTCTAAATCATAAATATCAATACTTTTACTATACTGTTCATTTGCTCATGCTTTTTCAATTTTACTTACGGGAATGTCTATCACTTTCCAAAAAAATATGTACATGTTTTTGGAAAGCAGGTGGAGAAGTACTGATCCATGAATTTCTGGCTATTTGTTGTGCTCCTCTTTATGCTAATGAAGGTAGCTAGGGCTGGTGTGGGCACACACATCTGTTATCTCACAAAATACCTAGTGTCGCCTTTATTTCACTTTTTTCAAAATTTGTTAACATTTTTTTAAAAGGGAATTAAAGCAAAACCAACCTTTAAAAATAATGTGAAAGAGAATGAATCTGAAAATCGAAAGTCTGAAAACTCCAAACTTGAAAGATAGTCTAAGAATTCAGGTATATTATCTTTCCTCACGTCCAAAGGATATTCTGCCCTGTAACGAAAAGGGTAACTACTTGCCTGGATAGCTTCTGTAATTCCTTTTCAGTCCAATCATCAGTGGTCCTTGGAAAAAATTCTAGAGATTTCTGGACCTTTGCTCTCTCAGTTTCTCTTGATTTTGCTGCTGAAGATTTGCCAGTATTAGCAATTGTACAATTTGGTTTTTTGCCAGATACTTTTGATTTCTTTTCTTTTACTTGAAATCTCTCTTCACTTGTTTCAAGCTCACTTTCAGGTTCAAACACATACTTTGGAGGGTTGATTCTGCTTCGTGTCCTCATTGCCCTTCCAGAGAGGGAAGAACTGCTAGACCCAGTAGAAGGTGTTTTCTCTGTAAGCAAGTCCGAAGAGCCATCGTTACATTCAGGCACACTTAACCGTAACTGCACGTTATGGGAGGCAGTAGAGTGTTTTACTGTCCTTTGTTCACTTAACACCTTGTTTGCATCCTCCTGTGATCTTCCTATGTCAGAGCAAGGTTTGAAATTTTGAGTCTCCCTTTGCAATAAAGGTTTAGTTATCCTTTTGATAGACAGTGGGATATCTTCACTGGATTCCTCTTCTTCATCTTCGCTCGACGATTCTTCCATTGAATTCTTGTTCTGAAACAGTTGTTGAGCTGACCTTAAAGAGTACTTGCAAGACTGCTTACACATAGTCAGTTCTCCACATTCTCTCCCTTTCTTTTCCTTTCCCGTTCCTGTGGTTCTGATATTATATTTTTGGTTGCTTAGTCTTTCAGTATTTAAGGGAGTCAACTTAACAGAAACCTGTGCCTTAACTTTATTAATATTAGCTGCACTATTGCTTTCGTCATCTTCTGAAATATAGTGTCTGGCCCCCTTGCTTCCAGTGGACTTGGTTTCTTTTCTGGAGCTTACTCTTTTTTCATTGTTTTTCCCTGAAAGAGATTATATCAGTATTATCAAATACAGTAATATAAGTCACTCTTGTGATCTCAGGCAAGTGGAGAATACCCTGCTGCTGGCTGCAGCGCGTCCCACGTTCACACGCATTAAGATCTGTGAACTCCTGTTACGCAGACTTCAGCCCGCAGGCAGAGGCGAGCGGCGCAGCTGCAGCATGCAGCTCCAGCATGCAGCTCCCATGCTCTGCAGGAGCCTCTCCCGCAGTAACAACACTGGGGATCTACCGGGCACAGAAAAGTCACGTTGGGTTATGCAAATAATTTAAACATTGCTTCCTTTTGAAACATACCAAAACATCGCTTAAAGCGTGAGAAATCGGTGATGTTAAACATTAACTCACATCCCGTGCTGCCCCTTCCCCACGTAAGGGAAGTGCAGCGTAGGTCATCTTGCAATTCATTTCCAAAGATCTACCTGATAGGTAACTGTCAGCTCATTTCTGCTGTTAAGGGGTGTCTGTAACTTATGCCAAACATGACTGAGTAAAAACACCATTAGTGAAGCTTCCAGGAATCTCTATCTCCTTTCCCGTAAGGTCTCTCTCGGAGGATTAAATAAAGGCACTCATGCAGGTACTCCTACGTACTGAGAATGGAGTTCTTTGGGAATAAGAGGGGACACGACACAGCTACAAGACAGCGTGATCCAGCAGACAGCCATTCCCGCACATGGCAGTCAAGAAGCAGGGAAAATGCATTTTCACATTAACACACAGAACATATTCCATGAAACTAGTTATAAGCATTCAAGTCATTCTGAGCAAACGTGCATCTACTCCGAGCAAGCTGAGTGAGCAGTGGACAGGCTTCTTCAAATACAGGAGATTGCCTGCTCCTGCCTAGTTTGCACTGCTTCCAAACTACTAGCAGAACTAGGATTAACAAGGCTACAAAAGGGAACATGAAAGTACTGAGCAGATACAAAGTAAGATGATAAACAGAAAGTGTTGCAAAAATGCTATGACTTGGAGACTGAGTAAAAATTCAGTTTAAACTGTTTTAACTTTATTTAGGGCTAACTTTCTAAAAGCTTTATTTGCTGTACAAAGAGATTTCCTGCAGGGAACTTGAGTTCTGTTTTTATATTTTGACTGATCTCAGGGTGCTGTTGTTTCCCATGTTTTATTTTTAATGGAGGTTCTACAACTCTGTTAACATACTTTTTGCCCACAGAGGCATTTCGATTCTTTTAATTTGTCCAGCTTGAAAAGTGAAGCCACACTGATAGCCAGACTGGTCAACTGCACTTCTCTTCAGGCTCTCTTAAGTCACATGTAAGAACTTTGTTTAGCGATCCAAAGTACAGGAGTAGAAACTCCCAAAAAAGCAGTCTTTTCACTTCAATTTTCTGGAAAGAAAATCTGCTTATTCCTATTATGTAAATAAAGAAGGGATTTACAAACATAATTTATATTCTGGGCTGTAAAACTAAGCATTAATACTACTATAATTATTTATAGGAAAAAAGAAATCAACTGACCATTCAAGATTTACTTCTTTTTTCTTTCTTTTTTTTTTTTTTTTAAACATTAACAGGACATCACCATACCGCACCAGCACCAAATTCATAATCACATCAAATCCAGTCAATAACTTATAGAATTACACATTTTTTACCTTTATTTTGGCTTTTTGTTTTTTCTTCCCCAGTCTTCATTGATTCCTTTCTGTTGTTCTTCTGAGAGAAGGAACTGTTTTTTCTTCTGGATCGTTGACTACTGTACATCTTCAAAATAAAACAATTAATCTAAATTCTGCTAGAGATTACATATCAAGCCTACTGATGCCAGCTCTGAAAAAGCCAGATGTTTACAGGATGGATAGATTTAAAAGTCACCTACATAGCCCTGTATCTACTATGTACTGTCTGATAAACATTGATGCTTATACATACGCATGTGACCAAAGCAGGTTAGCCAGATTCCCTTTAAATTTATATAATTTAAAAACCAGGTTAAAATCTCAAGGCTTAGAACTGTGAGATGGTGGAAACCAGATATAAATCTTCACTGCTGCAGCTGATCGCAAGTGTTAGTCCTCTCCCCATTCCAAAAGGCCAACTAATCTTACAGAAAACACAATAGCTCCATGCACAACCACTACAAATAACGCTGCTTTCCTTCACTCATCATCAGAGTATTATCAGACTTGCTTAGAGTGTCATAATAAATCAGGAATGGCAATCAAAACTGGAGTGATCTAGACAGATCAGATCACAGATGGTTTTTTTTAGAAATGAGGAAATACTTGCTCCTAACGAACATGAAGGCCTACGCAGAAAGGAGAGAAGTGAGAACAGCACAGGTTAACAAGAAAACTCACCTGCAGCACTGACATCCCTTGTGTGATTAAATGTGACTGTAAGGAATCAGCATTCCAAAATTACAGAGTTTTACTTTGTTATCTCTGTGGCCCCCAACCAGTACCTATGTACAACTTCTTGTTTGATATACTCATCTTTCTAAAACCCTCATTTTTCCACAAGCAGTTTCCTATTAACCCCACCTTACGGACAACTGATAACAAAGATTAAGGCTCTTTTCTTTGGTTTAATTTTTTTTTAAATGTTTTAAAGAGTTCCTGCATCTTTAGGCACTTTTAAGAACTGGACTGTTTCAGTCAGTTAACTGTGTACCCAAGCTTATTCAAGATATTTATGGCAAAACAGAGACTTGAACATAAGAGCTCTAATTTACTAGGCTGTCTCAGTCCTCGAGTAACCATCTTTGGAACTAGTCCAGGAAACAGAAAAGTTTTCATTGAAGAGATCAAGGTATCTTAAATCTAGATCATGGGTTTTTTGTTTTTTAAATAGGCACCTCAAGAAACAAATTGAAACCACTAGGTAGCAACACACAAAGGAATCTTACCATGCTCAAATAATCTATTCCACCTTCTTCTATAGTAACGTTTAGCTTCTGATCAACGAATTCACGTTGTCCACACCAGAAATTTAATGGTGGTTTAACAAGACGACCACTACGAGTGTAAATTCTGTTCTGCTCATTTGATACAGAACTGTGCTTTGGTGTGGTATCTAGAAGGAAAGAAAAAAAAAAAAGGCAACAAGAAATATAATTTTGTCCTGATTATGGTACTGAAAATTCATCTTTACAGACTTCCCAAGCATAGGAATAATACTGTGCATAAACCAAGTTCATTTGCACTGACTGCATGGAAATAGAAAACTTACCTCAAAATAAAAATGTTCTTTTAAAAGTGTTCAGGTTAGAAATAAACATAGCTTAATATGACTGAAGTAATAATTTTGACAGCAATAAAGTTTATACTTCATGAAGCTTCAATTTTTACATGGTTTAGAAGGTTATGAATAATCTAAAAATCATATGGGAAAGCAAAATGATATGAAAAGTTATCACACTGAACAAATCCTCATGGTAATGCGAGAGAACCAGCTTTTTTTAGTATTATGAAGAAAATCTGATTACAGTATTAACAGATAATCTGACGAAATTTGACTGAAACCCTGTCGGAGCCTATGACAAGATATCAAAAAGAAGTCAAAGTTAAAAACAAAAGCAATTAGTGTCCTTAAAGGAAACTAGGCTTGCTCTGCAAGGCAAGGAAAAGGCACGTTGATCATTAAGGTATGGCTTTACAACCACTTCCTTTGGAAATAAAGCCAATTTAAGGAATTTCTCGTAACCCCTTCTGCTCATCCCCAATGCTTGCTTTCACTTGCTATTCCTCAATTGTGGCGGAAAAACTGAGAAGCCATAAAATAAACCAGCTCAAGGAATCAATGTTAAAACTAAGCCTGCCAAAAAAGGGGCAGCATGGGAGAGGAGTCCCAAACATGGAGCCCTTAAGTCTGCTGTCAGAATAAACAACCTTTGAAGTCATGTCCTTTCCACTACAATAGACTAAGCCAGACTCCTGCCTCTTTCCCAGGGTTATTCCTCAGAAAAGCCTTTCAAACAAAACTGTTTTTGCAGATATTGTACATCAGCAAACCAGAAAATAAATAAGCAAGGAGACAATGCTCCTGATTATTGCAGTTTAAGTGAACATCTTAACAAACAAGCAAACAAAAAAACCTAACACTATTAGTTTGTTACCTCTTCCTTAGAGCCTAATTAACAAGATAGGAACAAAATAGATGACTGATATTACATATCTTTTGCTAGGGAAAACAGCTCTCAAGAAAACCTCCAATTTTTATTTTCAGAGAAAAGAAGTATAAATACCCACAACTGGTTTTATCATTCTTTGGTAATACTTCATAAGTTGTGTTTCTAGTTTCAGATTTCTTTCGGGCTCCTGCTGCATCTTCTGCATTTTTCAACACATTCGTATCCACCGAGTCATTTTCAGCCTCTTCATTTTCATCCTCATCGTTATTTTGCTTACGTTCTTTCCTAAGGATTTGAAATAAATTTAAAAAAGTAAACATCTCAAGCAATCCTCTCTTAACATGTCAGCTCATGTGAATTTGAGGTCTTGTCCTCATCCCAGCAGAAGCACAATTGCATAGTGCAGCTGTATTCACACAGACACAGCGCAAACCCCCAAACCAGTGAAGCCTTAAACTCTTCTGTTTGCCCTGAGACTACCTAACTAGGCGATGCAAAACCAAGCCAGTATAATGAAGACTGGTAAAAGAGTATCCTTCTAAACTGGTGGCCAGGATTTGCCTAAAACATAGCTCTTATACATGCATCTATAACCTTTATACCCCTCTAGTATCATACGCTTAAGAAGTAGAGGATCATTTAATTAACGCTAAAGAGAGCATTGCAATGAAACAGAATCTCAAAAGAAATTACCGTCGTATTCCCTCAAGCAAATCCTCAACATATTCCTTCCACTTTTTGGAAAAACCATACATAAATCTTTTGACAAAGCGATATGGCAATCCTGTTTGAAATAAGAAAAGTAGCGTTAACAACAGCTAGGCAATACTTTTATTCAGAAAGGGTGGAAATAAGATAAAGTACAAGCATAATTTTGTAGATATCTCAGGAACTCATTACGTTTTTAAACGTAAAAGAGAGAAAGGTTTCTCCAGTTTAAACGAACAGTATACTTAACAGAAAAGTGAACAAAGCAGTCATTAAAAACAATCTCTCTATTTGGAGACAGCATTCTACTTTCCTGGGAACCAAGAGCATGATTTTCCCCAGTGCATTTGGCTGGACTGCTGCATGGCTCCACCACCCAATGAAGTGCTATATGACACTCAAGAACCTGAGGTTCTGGGGCTTAGGTCAGGTCTGAACTGTTTAGAACTTGTCACATCAAGAAAACTCCACCAGGAAGAAAATATTACTTTGCTTCGATTCAGAAGCTGCTCAATCCAGAGGGCCCAGACTGTTCATGAGACTTAGCCAAGTAACAACTGTAGCAGTATCAGGCACAGTCAAAGCATCTGGCAGCAATACTGTAAACATGGAAGTTCTTCAGGTAGCACAGAGACAGCAGAATGACTCCAATTTTGTCCCTGAAACTGGAAAACCACCCTAAAAGATCTTGATGCAAAGGTATACCATAATACTCTGCTGCAACAGAGAAGGAAGAAAAGCATCACTTGAGTGCCAGCCTTTCTGAACAAGACATTTGGCATTTAACACTCTCATTGATATTAGGGTATCATGTAGCATTCTCACTGAGAGGAGGCAACACGTATGGGTGCGTGACAAGGACGCTGAACCATCGCTTGCTTGCTCAGAACGTCTAACGAACAAGCAGCGTTCAGCCTCAGACCATTAGAGTCATGGACTACCACAAGAGGGGTCTGCAACACATGATTAAGAAATAAGGTTACACAGTAGTCTCTGTATGTGAAATTGTGGGAAGTGATATATTTATTGGAAAGCGTTAAAGAAGTACGAGTCAAAATCACTACCATAACCTTATAATCTTGGGAGCAGAAAGGCCATTAATGTCAGCCTACCCCAAAGAGGTCCAGTAACTGAGGTCCTCCAGGAGGATGGGATGGGATGTGGTGCACAACCAAAAGGTTCATCTAGCCACTATCAGAGAAGGAATACTAACAGCAGATACCAAAGACAAATATGGAACTAAAACAGGGATCCATGGATACTTCCCCCAAGCAGTCTCCCAGTTGCCAATGATGGATTTTTATGTATTTAATAACCCCAAAGGAATTGGTCTTCTAGGAAACTGTTCAGTCTCTAACTGAACTCATGTAAAACTGTAGCATCCACAAGATCTTGTGCCAAGATTTCCACAAATTAGATGGGCATGGCATGAAAAGCTTCCCTTTATTTTTTTTTCATTTTCCCTCTACTAGGTTTGACTTTTTTTTTTTTTAAATTGCTAGTGGAAGAGACAGTGCACAACTGATCTTTATTCACAATCCCCATTCCCTTTGGAATTTTTTAGACCTTTTACCACACCTCCCCAGTTCTCTGTTCTGCAGGCTGAAACATCTTTGCATATTTTATCCTTGTCCTATGAAAGCCTTCTCTTAACTTTAAGCATACCATCCTTCTCTGAGCATATCCAACTTCTACATCCTTTTGAGAACAGGGTCTCTTTTTGTGGAAGATGAGGGGGAGCAGGGAGGGGGAAGGTAGAAGAGCGGAAGGGGGACAGAATGACACCCAATATTCCAGGTGTTTTGTACCACAGATTTTATAGTCAATAGAAGGTTTTTGTTTTGTTCCTTTCATATTCAAATTTGTTTTGACTGCTACTAAGCATTGAGTTATTGGATATTTCAATGGAAACATCCATCAAAACCCACAAATCTTGTTCCTCAGGTTTTACAGTGAACTGAGAAAATCACCATCTTACAAACAAAAGTAAGCTTTCCCCTACATGCATCACTGCATCATTCATTTAGGCTGAATTTCATCTGCCATTTTAATGTCCACTCCAAAGGTCTTGTGAGCTGCTTTGTGGCCATCCTTCACCCTTATTGCCCAGAATAACTTAGCAACACCAGGCAGAAGCTGCTGCTTCCCTGCTCATGCTATTTTCTGTATGGTTTGTAAGTCTGCTGAATAGCCCACATGATTATATGATTCCACTAGTAACCTGTCAATGCCTGAAAAAGAGATTTATTCTCATTGTTGCCTATTTTTGTTTAAATCCATGGAAACTCCTCGTTCTTACCACACAACTACTTTGTTTCCTTAGGAATTTTCCCAGAAGCCTAGAAGCCCAAAGACTGGTGGCCCGTTCAAAGAAGTCTTACAGGTTTGTGAGGGATTACTTCCCTCTATACTAGCACTGCAGATGCCTTCCTCCATACCTCAGTATCTATACATTCACTAATACCATAACATTATTACAGTTTCTATCTGTTTGCCTCATGAGCACCAAACTCCACATTCCTTAAGTTAAAGTAAGTTGGGAAACATCCTCTTTTTAAAAAGGCTTTGCATCAGCTACCTTTCAGGCCATAGGTATCGAAACATTTTTTAGTGAGAGGTTACATGCTAGTTATTTCATCCTTCTATTCCTTTAAAAGGCTCTAGGAATGTCACTTCCTTCTAGAACGCAGGTACTGCTCATTCTCTAGGTGGATTTGATAAAATACTTTGCTATGATCAGAAGTGGCTTGGGACAAAGCATAGCAGGTGCCATCACATAGATGCAGGCTGGAAGGAAGCAAGCACCACCAGGAGTTTCGTGCAACACATTCCTAATGGGAGGCTGGTGGGAGGTCAACCAAAGAAAGCCTCTGTGCAGGAGCAGCATCGGTGCAGTTAAGCAGAATCGTTCTGATGCAGAGCCTCTGCTGTCCCTTGCACGGACAGGTTTGGTAGCGAACTTGGAGTCCCGGATTGCCAATAACCACTTTTCATGATGAAGCTGAAGCAGGGAAGCACCTAGCCCGTGCTCTTAACACATTTCATTAGTTATATCAGTGCTTTGAAGTGTAACTGGCAGCATCAACACACACCGGTCAAATGCTTCATGGGCAAGTAGTTCTGCACTGACGTAGCTTTGTCCACGAACTGGAGGTGCCGCTGCTGACAGCCCAGCCATTGCTGACTGCCAGTTCCACTGCTCAGGGGAAGTGCTCAGGTTAGATTTTGATGTGGTGTTTCTTCTCCTCTCTGCCTACATTGGCTTTCTTCATTTGCCTTCTCTTTTGACTTCATATACCAATATTGAATCTGTTCAGGGTTTTTCCATTTCCAAGGAAGCCATTATCTAGAATAAAGCAGTCTGGTCCCCTTCCTGCATGCTCTAGAAGTAGTTTACAGAACAACTTACGAAGACCTCCATCATCACAGCACTTGTAAGTAAGTGCTAGCTTACATGAGACTTTCTTTGCTCTTGAGAAGGACAACCCCTTAGGACAACTTCTGTCTAGGAGTCTAGACTGACTACTAGAGAGAAAAACATGCAAGCAGCTTTCCCTAGCTCTGTAATGTTTTCCACATTGACCCTATGATAGGGCTGGGGGAATTTCTGGGTGTTGGGAGGGGAGGAGGAAGCTGGGAATGAAGGATGCAATGGTGTAAGTGCTTAGCCTCTGGATCAGAGGAACTGACCCAATGCAGTCCATTAACTCTTAGATTTGGAAAGACTCTGTAATACTTGAGCTGCTCTGCTCAGAAGTCTTGATGTCACTTCTCCTCCTCAGAACATTAACATAAAAACCAATACAAGTATTTATTTAGCAGAGTAACTAATCAAAAATTCAAAACAGAACAGCCAAGTCAGGTGTTTAATCAGAATTCATCCTAGTACTACAAGTGATAAAAGAAAATTAAACAACGCTATAGCTGCATCCTGAGAGAGTAAAGAGTATATATATGCCTCACAGCAGCTATTAAAAAGGATTGTGATCATGCACACAGAGCATGCTTGTACTGAAGAAAGCAGTCATTTTATCTACACTACAGATGATCTTCACATTCCTAGAGTTGCTCATGACTAATATAGCAGCTCATTTCACATACTAGTGAACTATGAGAGAGGATTTACATGAAGCATGAAAAACAGCTACAACTCTGCAGGCAGAAAACAAGTGCAACAAGTGCCAGCCAGGAGAGTATAGCCTCCTTCTGCCTTCTAAAGCAACTGCAGTATCAGGCACTGGAGCAATCTTTTATCATACGGCTTGCTTAGCCTGAGCTGCCTCACTGATGATATAGATATTGTTTCTCTAGTATTCTTCAGAAAACGCGCTTATCTGGGTCCCACCACATTTGCCAAGTTCACAGAAAAGACCACACATTTTAGGGCCAGGATCACTGGGTCTGCTGTTCACTTACTACGGCCTGATCAACAGAGACCAGTAAGTTTCAGCCACTTCACCTATGAAGAAAGTTATATTTTGGTCAAAAATGTCTTTCCAAGGGGGAGGGGAAAAAAAAGATGCTACCTATTGATTTTAAATCATCAAGAAATGGCAAACCCACTTCTGCTAATTTGTTCCCCCAACCTTGGTATTCTGTTGAGTGTTCTCTGCATTTCTCATTTGGGTTTAGCTACTGGCCAGTAAGCACCACATGCATCCCAGTCCAACCATTCCTTTAGCCCTCAGTATTCTTCCTCATGAAGGTGCATAAGCAGTGATGCACACGTTAAAATCACCATCAGTTTACAAACCAGCTGCAAATTTTATGGTGGGTGAGAGGAAATTCTTTCTGAAAGTTTGGTTAAAAATAATTCACAGTTCATGAGAAAACAGAAGATGAGAAGTTGTGTATAATACTTATTTTCCATTAAATTTTCATATGCTTCAAAACAACCTGAAGCAGGAAGTTCTGCAGAATTTGGTACAACATACTACTTATTGCTACTGATCCTACAGATGGTTCAATTTACTAAATAAATCATTGACTCCATAACAAGTCTGTCTTCAAATTGAAATTCCATGCAGTTTTGTTGAGCTAGTGGTTAATGACTGAACAGTAAGCTACAAATAGAGCATGATCACTACAGTATTTCCAGTGATATACAATCCCTATTTAAAGGTCTAAGTGTTATTTAAATGTGTTAACATCAGGACATTGACCAAAAGTTATATATAGGCAATCTTGACAAAAAGAAACAGTTTCTTTAAAAGAATGTACCCATTTGCCATCTTCACGCACTGAAAGGTTCTCTCTGTACCTGCACCATCCTAGAAATGCCAGCTACAGTTAATATTAGCTAGTATTTAGAAATCCAATGCTGGGGTCAGTTTTCAGTATGTGCTGCATACTCACTTAGTCCAATTTGCAGGATATTATGAACCAGGCACTTGAACAGTATGTGAGACTTTTCAGGAGGCAACCACAACTCTAAAACCCTTCTCAGTTTGCTGTGTAATAGTCAGAAGTGTCTTACCTTCTTTTCTCATTGAAGCAGAATCTATCTTTCCTTGTAGTAAGTAGATACTGCCAGATGACGTTTTAACTTGGTTGTGCGCTATACGTTCTACAATTGCATTACTATGCCAAAACAGATCTTTCATATCTCTAAGACAGATAACATGAAAAGAAATAAAACATTGTTTTCATAAAAGAAGGAAGAATTTACAAGGCTACTAAAATTCCATATTGGACCAGCAGTGTTACGCAGTTTATGAGTGATATAGACAAGGGAATGAAGCATAAAGCCTCAAAAGCACTACAAAATGATGCCCCACTTCAGCATTCATTGAGGCCAACAGAAATCTTTCCCGTCCTGAAATGGGCGTTAGGCAAGATGAACATAATTTGAAAGAACTGATGTAGAAAAGAAATAATTCTCCCAAATATATAACTGTTTTAACTCTGAAAAAATACATGATCTCTTTTTCTGCGCATTCAGTAAAAATGACTTTCCAGTGCATAGAAGGCTAGAGGGCTGGGGGGCAATTACATACCAGTATGGTACAGAAGGTGGAGTGTGAGAGTTTGTATCTCATACATCAGCAATACTGGGTGGATGTACTAGATTTTGTCTCATCTTGGACAATAAGTATTCTGGGTTTATCTAGTACTTGGACAGGAGACAAAACGAACATCTCAACTACTGCAAGTGTTTGTCACAGAATGTTAGTTTTAACATCAGATTACAGAAATGAAATGGAAGGAAATACTCCATTCAGCTCACTATCCAAGTTACAAAAGTACCATTATACAGGTCAAATGTGTATTCTCCCCAGAAATATTATTTCCGATGCTCCTATTTAAAGACAAGAAGAACTGAAGGAGGAATCTCCATACAAGCAAAAAATTAGAATTGTTAAAAAAATGATTAAAAGACTTCTCCGTGAGAAGAAAAAGAAAAGGACCCAAATATTTTAATATAAAACAGAGAAACTAGACAGTTTTTTTTTAAATCTACTTCTACAACAGCTTAAGCTATGGAACAATATTAAAGACTAAAACTTTTCAAAGTATTAAAAGTCCATTCAGAGTCTAAAAAGCAGATCATATATACTACATGTAAGTAGCATACACCAGATTTGCAGCATCAAAACCAAAAACAGAACATGTTGCTGGTAGTAAAGGGAGGATAACAGTTGTTTTCAGAGAGCCATGAATCAAATGGCAATTGCTACTACAAATGCTGCTACAGGATAGGTAGTCTCTTGAAATCTCTCAGTAAGTGTGTACTGAATTACTTCCTTTTACGGTACTACTGCTGTTGAGTGAGGTTCCGAGTTACCTTTTCAGCAGATAAGCAACTATCTGTAACAGCAGGAAGAGAGCAGAATACGCTTCTCCTAGGCTATATTTTCACAGTATCTTCAAGCAACCTTAGCGCAAGCTGTTGCCAGAAGGAACAGTCCCATCCACAGCTACCATGTTCCCATCTCTCCTTTGACACTTGAATTCAAATATCTATAGGATCAGGAAAACAATCTGACCGAAAACATAACCAAAAAGAAACAGTCAGTTTTCAGCTGGATCGGCTACCGCCATGGCTCACCAGGTGGCTGTAAGGGTTCTAGTGCCAGCACAAGCGATGTGGCAGGAACATATGGCCGATGGTGGTCTGCCATCAGTCTAGATCAGCTGAAGCCACCACGAAGCTCCAGCCCTAGGATTTTTGTGAAAGGAAGGAGCAGAAGCTGATGCAAGCCCTAGTCAGCAGCAGTCTGGGGGAGCTGCTAGAAAGACACATCTGTCTTTGTTCCAAGTATCTCAGGACTGGACCTCAAAATAATTATTTAACTGGTAATTCCCTGCATGTACACACTCAGCTTCTTACACAGCTGAAGGAATTCACCTCTTCCTAAATAAGTAAGTTTAAACTATAACATCACTTTATATTTACAGAAGACTAAGTCCCATGAAGGTGCAGCTCCATGGCCACTTAAGGCCATCCTTCCCCCCACTCCTCAGCCTCCTCATCAGTTCAGTTCCTCATCCCCCTTTCCACCAGCTCTGCCAGTCTGCAGACCCTGAGGCAAATCAGTTCAGCTTGCAAGTCAGCAGATAGCTTAGTTTTAAAAACTAAAATAACATAAAATTATAAGAGCTCTCAGTGCTGACACAAGAGCTAGGAGGCGAACAAATGGCCATGTTCCCTGGGGCTGGGGGAAGAAAGCAGCAGAACTGTGACAACACTAACTTATAGATAATCCTATGATCTTGTGGAATTGCTTCCAATAGTTACCAAGATATTTCAGTAAATACAAGTCTCAAAATCACAGATATTCAATGAGATGAAGATGCTAAACTTTTCAGAATCTGAGCTATAAATGCTATAAAGACAACCAACATGTTTTACATTGCATTTAAATATCAAATAATACTTTTCTTACTCTCGTTTTCCTTCAACGCATACTGCAGTGTTACCACTGATCACTTTAATTCTCCAACTGGTTAGGCAGATCTTTTTCTGTGATAAAAAAAGAATTAAAGACATATCATTTTTAAAAAATTAGATTAAGCTACCAACACAGCATTATCAAAATAGAAATTAAAAACCCTTGTATATCTCAAAAAAGTTCTTAGGCACAACCCTCCAGACCAGAGAAATTAAGGATGACAATTAAACAAATTTATGGAGAAGTTTATAATCAAGCCAGAAGCTAATGCACAAGTGAAGTCCCGAATTTAAATTATAAAAATGCTTTCAGTAACTTAATGTTGACTTCTAGCAAGTCAAAAACAACAACAAAAGAAAAAAGTCACAGCTGTGAGCTACAAGCAGCCCACAGGAAGCTTTAGCATATCTAATGCCCCTAGAGCATTAAGTTCTCCCACCTCTTTGTTTCCCTTGCCAGCTGTTGCATCTGTATGAGGTTTATCCAGAGAGACCTTAGAGCCTTCCATTGGTTTTTGCTTTCTTGGTATGTGGACTTTAGGAGAAGAGAGCATAATACTACATAAGCACTGTGAGGGTTTTTGAGAATTAGTTTCCAGTATCTTTTCTACTCCACGAGCAGCTTGTTGATTACTTGGCCGCAATTGTCTTCTTTCTTGATGAAAGTTAGTACATTTTGTTTCTCCCCGTCCACACCTTTCTTCTAACGGATCCCCACTTTCAGAAGTGGGGGAATTTCCATTCACAGTATTAGTCATTGTATTTTGAGACAATTCATCATCAGCATCAACTGATTCCATGAGCAAATTATCCTGATTGTCCTTATCCGTGGCCACGTATTCTGTATTAGCATTGCTGAGCTGCTCAGTAAAAGTAGATTTGACTAATGGCTTTTCTGCAGCTTTGGAAGGAGGAACATTTTCCTTGACTGAGTATGAAAATGTTGGATCTGCACATAAAAAACACACAAACCACAGAGCAATTAGAGATATTGGAGGAACAGTAAAAACATATTTCTAAAATGTAATTCCACTTTAATATGAATAAACTGCTATTGATTAACATTAAAACAATTCCAAGAAGACTGCCTATTTCAGTTGTTAATGGTATCAGCAAGCCATTTCTCTGGATTTGTTTGGAATAGCTTTTCCCCATCATGTGCGCAATATTCCTCCTGTTGAAGACTGTTTCAACCATCCCTCTTTCTCTAAAAACTAAGCTAATGCACACCACCCCTATCAGTACTACAACTTCCCCATTCTTCCCACCCTTTTTTAAAATGCATCTTCCCTGAAGAGCAAAAAGCAGACTGTTTTCACAAAACAAAAAAAACCAAAAACCCAAGGTCTAGAACACTTCCTTTTCCCCAGACATCAATATTTGACTTCTAATCATGTTGCTGCTGTATTGGGAACTACAAGCACCGTTTTTTGAGTTTTCAGCTAATTTAAGTTCAGTTTTAAACTTGAAAAACACTAAGATTTTGGCATGCATCTTTTCCTCTTCATTTGCCTCTTACCAGCAGAATTATAGGAGGACAGAAATGTACATGATTATCATCAAGGTGAAAACAAACAAAGAAATATAAGGGCATTTCTCATGGAACCAAACCTTTTCACTTTATATATTAAAAGCTGGGCGGGGCGGGAGGAGAATGAGCAATAAGAGGTTTTGGATTTTTCCACATCCAAATGCCAAAAAGTTACATTTAGTTGCTACAGAGCTCTTAATCATAACACCAGGAGCCCAGAGTTAAACAGCTTTCTTTGTCAGAGGTCATAGTGCATGCAAAAGGACTAATGGCTTCATGGTCAGCAGCCAGTAGTCCTAAACCATAATTTAAATGTCTAATGCCATCTCCAGGTCCCAAGAGGCAGACTTGCAGATCTCTTGCTCCATTTTCACCTGTGCATAGACTACAATGGAAGAGGGAGAATGATGCGCTGCCAAAGCACATCAGCCAAAACAGAAACCCTCATCTCAAGCAAGTTTTGCTAGTGTTACAAAGAGCAGTATCAACTACCTTTCTGCTGCTGCAGCTTCTGTTTCATGCGCAAGAAGAACTTCTGAGGAGATTCCAGTACAAGAGGGTCTGCTGCTACCAATTTCACCACTCTGTTTTGAGGAATCTGGGTGCAAGGTAGTTCTGGAAAATAAAGAAATCCTTTGAATTTGGGAAGAAAAAGTTTCATGCAGGGGAAGAAAAAAAGCAAAATACATATTTCATAAGATGCTAAACTCCAGTATACAACAATTTGCTCCCATGTCTTTTCCTGGGAAGGATGAGCAATAAGAACTTTCCCTTTTCACTGTAAACTAGGTGTTATGTTGTGTCGGTTGCATATGAAAAATACACTCTCCGAATCATACACATATACACACACCATGGTTGTAACCTAACCTGGAGGGGTCTGAAAGTATATGCAAAAGAGATGTTTCTTAGAATTAAGGTGTAACACCTAAAACCAACACTAATCCGTCAGCAAAACTAAAAATTCAGTCAAAAAATCATCATCGGTTTGAGGTACAATGATGCAGGCAAGAGCGTGCCTTTTGGAAATCCAGTGTTAAGAAGGAAAGAAAAGTTTAGGAACTTTCGCTTATTGTGAAAAAAACAGCTTAATCTCATTTTTAGCATATGCAATAGGGATAGTAAAAGTCACAAGGAGTTTAAGTTGCAGCAAGAAGATTTAGGAAGACTTTTTAATATCTAATCATAGAAGTAAGGCAATGCAGTCTCCACAACAGCATGTTCTTCTGAGAGCAGACTGGACAAACTGCCAGTGAGAACAGCTAACTTAGAGCTGACCCTGCTACTGGCCAGATAAAACAGACTGAGCACTCTACTTGTTTTTCTGCAATTATGCCTTAAAACGAACACTGACAAACCAGCTAGCTATGAAAGTTTTGTGCAGGAGGTTCATAGGTACTTCAAAAAAACCCTTCCATCCTAATTTATGGACAAAGGCTCATGACTGTTTGTGATAAAAGAGCCAGTATTTCCACAGGTCTCCCGTTCTGGACGATTACAGCGTGAGAACATCTGGGCACCACCCAAGGACACCTTCCCTCTGCAAAGTATCTCCAGCACCTTCACAGCTCTGGCGTGAGGCAGAGGCCAGGCCGCTCCTGCCAGCCTGCGGCAGGAAGAATGATTCCTGGGAAGGGGCGCAGTGCTTGCGCGTTCGTGTTACATCGAGTGGTCAGAATCGGAAAATATGTTGAAAAAACCATTGCAACTGGGGGCCAAGTGGATTTCCTGCGAAGGGTTTCAAAAGCAAGGCAACCCCCTGACAACCTTCCCCCTTTCTACACGGGCTGTGGGAAGTAACACAAGTCATCTTCTGCTTTACTTATAAAGCCTAACTCTCCGGTCTGCCAGCTGCTGCTAAGTGTCAATGCCATCCACACACAGAGGGACAAACTAAAGACGGACTGAGTAAGGAAAGGAAAAAGATACCACGGGAGAGATTCCCCTGAGGTAAAAAAAAGGCGGGAAAAAAATCAAAATACGGCACAAACATGTTTTAGTACAAAAAAACCCACCTAAACATGTTTCCCCCCAATTCCGGGCTGGGGGGGTATTGCCACCGAGGGTGTTACCCCCCCCCCTCCCCCCGAGCACCCGGGCGCAGCTCCTCCAGCCCCCGGGGAAGGGCCACACCGCAACCCCACGCGCGGGTCTCCGGGCGGAACCAACCTGGCTGCGGCCGGCCGCGTCCCCCGGGCGCCCCGCCGGGCCGCCGCGCCGCGAGGTCCGCAGCCGGCGTCAGGATGAGGTCCTGCGCCCGCGGGCGCTGCGGCACCTTGGCCGGGCACTCGTGGGCCGGCGGCTCGGCCGCCCGACGCTTCAGCGGCGCCGCGTCCCGCGGCGGCTCGGGCCCGGCGCCGCCCCAGATCTCGCTGAGCTCCAGCAGGTCCGCGCCGCCCCCGCCGCCCCCGCCCGGCAGCAGCGTGGACTGGAAGACGCCGTCGGGCGGCGGCCACCCGTCGCGGCGCTGGGGCTGGGGCTCGGCCGCCGCCGCGGCGCGGCCCCTCAGGAGGTCCTTGAGCGGCGTCAGCGTGCCCGCGGGGATGCTGCTCAGCGGCACCGACTGGAAGGGCATCGCGCCCCGGCGGCCGGCGCCCGCGCCGCTTCTGCTGGGCGTCACCAGCATCGCTGCCGCCGCCGTCGCCTCAGCCCCTCGCCTCAGCGCCGCGCGCGCGCCGCCGCCCCCCGCCTCAGCGCCGCCGCCTCAGCGCCGCGCGCGCTCCCGCCACGCAGCGCCTGCAAGATTTGAGCGCGGCCGCCGCGCGCGGATTGGCGACGAGCGCCGGCGGCGTCAGCACTGACGTAGCAGCGAGGCGGGAGGCCTGAGCGGGGTTTGGTGCCGGCGCCCGGAAGTGGCGGAGGGGATATTGTGGGTGGGGGCAGGGCGGCGCTCCCTCCCTCCCTCCCCCCCCCGCATGGGGCGGGGCGGCCCGCGCGCTTCGCCCCGCCCCCTTCGCCCCGCCCCCAGCGCTGAGGGCAGCGCGCGGCGCCGCAGCCGTTGGAGCCGTTGGCGCTGAGGGGAGCGCGGCGGCGAGACGGCCCGGGAAGCGGCTCATGGGGCCCGGCCCGGCCCGGGGTTACCGCGGCCGGCGGGGAGCGCGGCAGAGCCGTTGCTGCGGTAGCGCTGCCGCCGCGAAGGTGTTTTCGCGGCCGGTCAGCCGCGCTGCCAAGGAGCGAACTGCTAATGTTAGGAAAATAAATGGCTCTTACAGTAACAATCAGTGTTAGCTGAGCGAGCCGGTGAGGCAGAGGCGACAGACCCGTGACCGCTTCGAGTCCGGAGAGGGAGCCCCGTCCTTCACAAAGCTCACTCAAGTCGCGAGGGCTGAGCAGAGGGGTGAGGGCAGAGCAGAGCCCCGCGGGTCTGGCTAGGCAGAGGCGCCGGGCTGTGTTCCCTGCTCCCACCTGCAGGTAAACTAAAAGTAGGAGAAAAAGAATATAATAAGCTAAATATCAGATGTTAGCAGTTTCACAAGTTTTATGCACTTCTAGGCACTAGCTTGCACAGTGACACTGAGCTGTGACTATGTTTACATTTCCAAAGGCAGCAGTAAGTTCAGTCTATAACCATGAGCCTAAGTGGGGTGTGCAACTTCTTAGGGCTCTGAAAGTTAGACACCCTATTGTCTGTGTCCTGGCTAAAAGGTTAAATGGTAGATTTTCATGCTTCAAATGGGAAAGGAGGAAAGTTATTTGCATGATGCATGTAACAGAAATTAGCACTTTTCCTCAGCAGGCCTGGCTCACCTACCTAATGAGAAAGCACAGTGAATATCTTGTAAAATCAGGTGTTTCTGGCATTTAGATTAGCCTAAGCAGGTGGGCTTGGAAATGCAGTTTTGGATAAGAAACTACCTCAATGTTCACTGTAACTGATCGAATGCCTGTTAGCACATAGTAGCTATCTAAAAAAATCTGCTTTCTATTTCTGCTGGATATTTTGATGTTCTGTTTAGTATTTTGTAACTTAATTTTTTTTAATTAGAGTTTTTGGGCTTCTTACAGGAAATGTGTATGCTAATTAACGGCCCAGATTATATAGCAGACAATGATCCCGTGCATGCTTCTACCCTAAGTTTCTAAGAATTCGTACACAGAGGAAAAATAAACATCCAGATGCAGAGCTGTTAATGCTAAGAATCGAAGGTAGGTGTCTGGGGAGTGGAGTCATCAGTTACACGGGAAATAGTGAGACGCTTGTTTTGCAAGAATAGACTATTTGGCCTTGAAGTCTCTTGGTGAGTAGTTCTCACCTATCTGAGTTACTTCTATGGTCAATGAAGACAAACTATATACTACACAGGTAGGAATCTGTGAGCTAATGGGCTGGACGAGTACTGCCTATTATATAGTAGCATATAGACATTAAAAATGAGAGGCCCAGCACAAGAGTTTTAGGAGGGGATGTTTTGTTGCAGATCTCCACAATCAAAGCGAGCTCTTCTGGATTCTGCAGTCCAGGGAGCCTTGGCTCCCTGTATGGTTCATTCTGTGATCGTCTGCAGAGCCAGGATCTCTGGGTGAAGTAACTAAGCTGGTAGTGCTGAATGGGGGGAAGGTTAGAGAAAGCAATGGGGAAAATGAAAGAAGGGCTTTAAAAAGTTGAAACAGGAATGGCAAGAAAAGGTTATGCTTGCATTTTATGTTTTTACATGTCTGATTGTGATCTGTATATGATAGACTGTCCATACAGCTGGCTTGGCCTAACTGAGCACGACACTAGTAAATGCATAGAGCAACCTATTTAATACACTATAACAATATCATCTCCTAATGGTTTGTATTGCATATTGCACTGTATTGATTCGGCTCCTCTTAAAAAGCACACAGCCTGTACAACCTACAGCTTATTCCTTATCTCTAAGGATATTTTATTGCTACTGTACTTTCTTAAATACTTATTAGATGAGCTTTTCCCTAAAAGTAATCAAAAGTAAAGGAAATCTGCTTTCATCCAGTTGTTAGCAGAAGTCGTCATACTTTTTCTTCCTTTCAGAAAAAACAGTAGGATCCACAGAAAGTTGAGTGGTAGTTCCTTCTTCTTAGTAAAAGATAAGTTTGTAAGATTTGGGCAGTTAGTTTAGAAATCTCTAGATGCTCCTACATATTATAGATGTAGTTAATAGGGCAAAGCAAGTCACCTTTTGTAAATACTGACAAAGACTAGTGCAGCTTCCTAAATAACATGTCTTGAATAATTTTTAAGCTTATTTTCTGATTTTTTTTTTAATTCTATAAAGGAGAGAATGGTTGATTATACAGAGAAGAAAAAGGAGAGAACTGGTTATTATATAGAGAAGAAGGAATAATCCAGACTAGGCCCAGAAAGCTGTTAAGCTAAAAAGAATGAGTGGAATGGTTTGCTGATTTTATCTGGGTTGAGTGACTTAGGTTGTGCCTGTAGTTGGAATAGCAGCTGTGTACGCAGGAGAGCTGACTCTTGCAGTGGAGCAAGATAATCTGGAGGTGAGAAGTTCTTTAGCTCAAGGCCACGCCTCCAAAGTGAAAACTACTGATAGCCTTACGTGGTCTTTGTACTTTGGGCACAAAAAGAGACATATATATTTTCCTAATTAGAACGCCTCCAATTAAATCTCAGCAATTACAAGAAAAGACCTGAAAATTGAAGTCGTGACCCTGCACTTGGTTCTCTTTGGGCAGACTTTGCCGATGCTGGTAGAAGTCTCTTTGGAAAAAGGATTCATTGCGGGACAGATCATCATGGCACTATAAAGGGACTTCCAAGAGTTTTTTTCAGACTCATGCCTCTGGTTTCCAGTGGAGATGCAGACCACACTGATGAACTTAAGACACTGTTTGCTCACTTAGGTAGGGTACTTGACCAATAGACCTGTTTTGGTTAGTTATGTACCGTAGACCCCTTAGAGCTGATCCATAGACCACCATGATCCTAGGCACCTGTATGGAAAGAAATGCCATGCATGCCTGAAAAATTCCTAAATGTACTTCTCCTGTCTGGTCTCCTGTAAGCTATTTTGGCTTTGCAAAAAGCAAGCCAAAAGTCTGGATCCTAGAGTGCGTGTAAAGTTCAGTAACCCTAGTGCCAGATCTGTACATGTGTTGTTGAACTGTGAAAAAGTTTGCATGGTATTTGGCTCAGATGCGCGTGCTTTTTTACACCTTTTTTTTCTACGAAAATGGGTTTCTCTTTTATTTGGGGTCCTTCTAACTAGGTAGTAACAGATCTTGTGGTCGCTGAAGCAATTCTATGTTGTCGTATAATAATAAGTATAGGAGCGTAAGAATAAATGTCTGGAGTCCTCTGAGAGGTTTGGCCTTATTGCAGTCTGGCAGTCAGTCTTTTGTGTAATGTTTTTGTCCTGGAGAGATGCCTAACACATGAAAGACCAAGGAGGCAGTGCAGATTCTGTTATTATCTGCAGCACCTATGAGACAATGCCAAATGTTCTGTGTTCCCAAAAGAAGGCTCCAATGGGAGAAATAGGGCAAAGTGAGGGAGCTTGTTTAAAATTAAATTTCTTTTACTGTATCCTATTTAGCCAAGATAGATTACTATTGATAATTAAAGAAATGTCTTCTAGCCCTCAGGGTTTCCATTCCGATTCCTATAATTATTGTGAAGCTCTGCAAAGAAGCTTAGTCTTTTATTGTTACTTTCCTTTCTGGAGCTATTTTTCTGGTGTCTTGGTAATTAGATTTATCATATCTACACATCTGCATAGCTAAATGTTATGTAACCTACTGGCATTACCCTAACAGCACTTCTTTCCTTTCCTCCCCCTCTTCCTTTTTTTTAATATGAAAGGCATACTACCATTTCTGGGAGAAAATTAATTGTTGTCTTAATTTTCTATACTTTTTATCATACAGTCTATCCTTTAGATTTTTGAGATCTTAAATCAGTTACTTGTGTGGCTGAAAAAACTACAGCTTCCTGTGTTTGGGGGTGCAGAAGTAAATATTCATACAATTGTGTATGTATACATATATGGTTATAAAGGATGGTTTATTACTGGCTTTAAAATCTAGAAAATATAGAATAAACCCCATTAAACATGGTTAAAGCATTAATTTGTTTGATTTCTGCTGCAAATTACTGGGTGACAATATTGTATCTTGGATCTCTGTCCTATGTTTTGCTTTCCTGTTGCCTTTCTAGGGTGATCTTGGTGCAGTCAGTGAATCAGAGTTACAATAAGGCTGTAAGCTGCAGGATCTTTGCCTCAGCTTGCTTCTGTTTCCAGAAAGTTGGAAGGTATTCAGTGAACTAATAGAGTCCTAGAAGACAAAAATGATCTCGTGGTTAGGCAGGTGCATATTTCCTGGGAGAACTTTGTGCTGCCTCCTGTCTGCTTTTGACAGAGCTCAGCATAATAAAGCCGTATTTTCATGGGCAGAGTCTTACAGGGAATATTCAGTTTTCCGGGAGCCTGATTATTAAAAGTCTCAAATACTTCCGAGATCTGCTGAAGGCAACTGCAGACAGCAAAGCCGCGGGGGTGGTGGGATCTGGGGTAACTGAAGTGTGGCTACGTGTTCATTCAGGCTCGCTGCTAATTCTGCCTCTGCTGCTGCACCACTCTGGTCTTGGCCACAGCAGTTTGCCCTTCTCTCTCTCTCTTCTTCCTTGCAAAGTAGGGATGATGAGGCTTTTTATAGCTTTTTGAGGACCTAAAAAGAAATTTTGGAGATGTGTAGGTTTTTAATTGCATTGGCTGTAATAACAATGACTAGTATTGGAAAAAAGTAGAAACAAATCCCTTATGGCTTATGTTAAAGAAGGTCTCTGACCCTAGGATTCCCAAAGCAGAGTCTCAGATGTGGGGTATGACAAACTTATTTACTGTAAGTAGTACAGCGGCAAAGGACAGCTCGAGCTGGGTGCCTCTGGAGAGGGACCCCGAACAAAGAAACCTGTGGGCAATTATAACTTTACAATCTAAGTTCTCCGCCCTTTGCGCGGTAACTTGGACCAAAAGTAATATTCAGGTCTGGGGTCTTCCCATTCCTTATTGGGTCCCGTCGTTGTCCCTCAAGGTCCGGAGGAGATAATTGCAGAGCACAATAATTAAACGCTGCTCCAGCAGTGAGAGGAGGCTTTGTTTCTCGAGGTCCTGATGCCCTGCACAGGCCTTATTTCACAGTCTTGACATCCATATGAGACACAGGAATACAGACTGCTTGCAACTTCCTTATCTCCAGCCTGAACTGGCCCTGGGGCCCTCCTATACTGAACTAGGTGAAAGTTCCTCATGTTATCTGAGTGCGGCCTAAGACTTCGACAAATTTAGCTACTCATGCTAAGTAAGTTTTATATAAGTTGTGCTAAGCACCTAACTCTGGACAGCCCCAGTCCAATATTCTTTAACAGCTTAGATACTGGGCATTAAATAAGGCATGTGGCCAGAGTTTGAAGAAATCTGAAAAGTAGTAGTGGGTCACGTTTCTACCCATTCAGCGGCTCTTGTGTGTCTTGTTCATTCTGTGATATGTCTCCTTTGCTAATCTTTGAATGAAACTGAAGTCTCAGGGAGAATAACAATGTGTAAGCACATACTGTCATGGCAGTCACACTCTGGCATTTGTTTCATTTTTAAGTGTTTCACTCTGCAATCGTCATGATACTTTTAATGTAATGGGTGGCAACACCAGTGAACACAAAGCCAGAGCCCGATGGGCATGCACTGGCAGACAACCTGTTTTCCTCATTTTCTGGTCTTTTATTTGTACTGATAACATTGCATTTCTGCACCTTTTATCTAGTGATTTTGTTGCTCAGGCAATGAATTGCCGTTGTGCTCATGCATCTGTCTTTGGGTTTTGTTTTCATTACCATTCATAAAATAATTGTAATAAAAAAAAGTATGTCAGTTATAGCACTAGAGAAGCAATAAGCTATGCCAATCACTTGCTGTAGCTACCAGAAGAACAGTGATAACTGGATATCATCTAGTTAAGCTAGTGCCTTTCCACCTGCTGTCTGGGAAGGTACATGGCTGACCATCTTTTTTGTGCCCAAAGAACGCTCAGTCCTGCAGTGGCTCAGCATTGTCAGTGCCAGGCTCAGAAGGGAGATTGCTTCTGTAAATGAAGAAGTTTGCCTTAAGCAGCGGAGCAGGTGGTGAAGCTTTTTCACAGCCTGCTAACTGTGAGTGAGGATTCCCTCCAGCCTGAGGGTTTGCCTGAAGTGCTTCAACTGCACGCACACCTCCAGAAACAACACTTGAAAATGTCCTTAAAACTGTCAAAAAGAGGCACAGTGACGTAAGTTCTGCATTTCCTCCCCATTTGCTGTTCTAGTCCTTGAATGCTGTTGGACTGATCAGGCTCACTTGCTCGCAGAGGTTGTATATGCTCTGTGAGCTGGGGAGGGGTTCTTCCTGGGAAAGCTCTGCATTTTCTCATACTCCATTTTCCAAAACTAGGGAATTTTTCTCTTACTTCTTTCCCAGATGAGAAGAGCTTTATGTTATGTGATGATTTTCTACAGAACTCATTTACCAGCTGGTTTTTTCAACACCAGCCAGAATTAATACCCAGTCCAGGCAAATATGTCTGTTCAGGTTTATGACCATGAAAAATTAGTGGGACTACTCAGCATAGGTAAGCATAAGTTTAACCACTGATAACACTATAATGAAAGATAGGAGTCCTTTCCCTGAACTGTCTAAAAGTTGGTCTCTAGTCCAAGACTTTAGTGTCACTAGAATAAGGAACAGGCACGTCCAAAGGGAGAGTGTTACTCCACCTGTCTCTAAGCATCTAAAGCAATTAAGCGTGAATGTTAGTTGGGATGAATCCTACTTTGGAGCAAAGCATTAGTATTGAACTCTTATTTATGTTAGTGGGATGGTTCTGTTTTGTGTTTCTTTTGCCATTTTGGTATTTCAGGCAGTCCTTAAAATCTGTGGAATATTCTAAACTCAGCATATACGCAGCTTTTCACACATTGACTGTGATTGGCAGACAAACTGCACTGACATCCAAACGTTGTGAAGCTCTGCTGCAGAACACGTTTTAAACACACAGAATAATTGTTACCCAAAACTTGCAAAAGCATCAGATGATTTTTAGTTGTTCCTGTGCTTGTATACCTGAATGTGACAGCCATTATAGGTTTTAATTTTCACAAGGATGAGCCTCTTCTGTTGAGAGTGGGACACAAGTGTCTCAGGTTGGATCGAAAGCAAAGTCTGCAACTGGAGAAAGCTCTCTGAGGATGTTCTGTGAGCAGGACAGCCCAGTCTGATCATGCATGCAGTTTGGTGAAACCCTCCATTTCCCCAGTGCAAATGGCAGGTCCCTGTTGTTCATTGCCATGCAAAAGGGGTGATGTGCAGGCACCAGCCTTGGAATTTTTTTGTGGCCATCTGTCCTCCAGAGCACTTTATATAATGTGAACTGCAATGTACTGCTCCTGCTCCCTGGCAAGAGGCATCCGCTGGGCTCCTGAGTGTTTGAAAGGACAGAAAAATCCAGTTCTGGATCCCAGTCTTGAGGCTTGGTCATGACCTTATGATTTCTAGTAGTCTGCATAGTTTGTTTGATCTGAATGAAATGGGGTCATTCCAGTGACCAGCTTGCTTAGACCTGTGACTGTAACCGTCAGACTCTGCATCTTCTAAGAAAGACTGGGTTCGGCACGATGGAGACTGCTGTGCTACACAGCCGCTGGCAGAAAGCCGAGGAGCTGCTCGCTGGGAATGACTCGCGTGCGCTCTGCTGTCTGTGCGCCCGGGGCTGGGCAGTGGGGAAGGAGAGCACTCCTCCGGGCAGGAGGAACGGCAGCGTGCGGGGACGCTGCCTCGGGACGTGGAGGTCACAGCCACGCAAGCTCGCTTTTAATAGCTTGGAGAGAGTAGCAAGTCAAACTGGTTCTGAACAGGTTTGTACTGCAGACTGATGGTTTTGCCGCAGCTCTAGGAACCTGTATTTTATAACTCTCCGCTTGCCTATGTAAAAACATTGAATTAGGGCTTTTTTGTGGCTGGTTCTGGAGCATGAAACAAACTGATCTTGTTCTCCTGGTCAGGCATTTTCAGCTAGGTGAGATTTACTTAACAGTAAAATAGAGAGGAGGTTTAAATAATTGTGGGTTTTCCTACTTTGGGTTAACATTCATTTCTTGTTTTCCCCATGAATTACAGTTTTAAAAATAAAATGAAGTAATGGAAACAAACACTTCCAAGAAATGAAACTCCAAGAAAAACCATGATTTGCAGTGTTACAATGACCACCATGTCTCATCTCCCCTTAGGGAGTCCAAGGATATGGCATGTCCTTCCCCAGACTGTTTATGTTTCTAATCCTTAACTAAAATTAACTGAGTCCTTTTTTCCCTCCTGGGTTCCTCTTTTCAAGCCTGTAGTCGTTTCCTTCTTTGTATGTACTATAAGAAAAATCTGGAAGTGTTAAATTGCAGGGGCTTGATGTTGTGAAATGTCTGGACTTAAGGAAGACTTTTTTGAGGAGACCTTTTCCTTTATTTATCAAAAATATGCTCCCCCTACAAGGGAGGGGGATCTGGGAGCCGAGGGTGACACACGGGGCTGGCAGGGGCAGTAGCCTTGCCCCCAAGGGCACAGTCCCACGGTAAGCAACAGGGCAGGTCCTGTCGTGGTAACCAGGGTCAGCAGGGTCCAGTTCCCTAGCCAAGTCTGTAGTGACAAGGCTACAGCGTAAAGTCGGGAAGTTGAGGTTGTGGGTCTCGTGGTCAGTGAGAGACACGGCCAGGCACCAGCATAGCTGAAGCATAGCTCAAGTGAGGGCTAGGGGTGAGGGCCTGAGCCTCAGGGCAGCTCCCGGGCAGAGAGGAGAGCCTCCAGGAAAGTGTCTCGCAGGTTCTTCTCTCTTTTTCAGCACTCTGATCTCAGGTTGCAGCTGTGCTGAGTCAGGGCTGGCCTCAAGCATAGATAGCCAAACCCTGAGGTGGTGGGGTGGGAGGCGTTGCAGAGCCTAGCAGTGCACTCAGGCCCTGACAAGGGCTTATCCTTCACTTCTGATCTCTTAGCCCTGGCTGAGGTTTACATCATGAAGCATCAGAAGAATGCTTGCTGAGATCCTTCTCTGCATGCCTGTAACTTCTTTCTACTTCCTCATGTACCTTTTGGCATCTCTGTGGTGGTTCTGCAGCAATCCCTATGCTGGCACATTCCTTTCCACTATTTTTATTTCTCTTTCCCATTTTCTGCTTCTTCAATTTCATTCCTTGATTCTTTGAGATCTCTGTAGTTTGGCAAATAAGCCATCGGATATATGGTCTCTCTGCCTTTAAGCAAGGTGCACACTGATAAACTGCAGTTTTTAAACACATCCTGTTTCCACCAAAGATGATATGTCTATGTCCACATTGCACCATCTATCTATTACATGTTGTGTGTGTAAATGTCGTCTTTCTATTCTGCATGCTATTTGTGCTCTAAGCCTTGCTTGTAGTTCTGTCTGAAACAAAACTTGATGTATCAGAGCTGCTCTGATTGAACAAATCTGGCTTGGTGACCTGGGCACTTTCATTTTGGAAAACAATACTTGCAGTTCCAAGCCCCTCTCCATGACCAGGATTGTCTGCATAGTGTCTTCCTCTGCAGTCCTGCTCTTCAGCTTTCTGCTGCTTTTTGAGTGCTCTTCCTGCTCTTAAAAGAACTATCATTAAAACTGGAAGTTTCCAGTAAGCCCTTGGTTCTTATTGTTCCCTCTCACTGCTATATTTTCACAATGGTTTATTCTTCTAATAGATTTCCTGGATGTAAGTGAGATTCACATTTGTAGTAGTTCCACTCCATTCTGTGCTGGCTCCAGAAAACAAGGTCTCCGCACAGGAACCTAGAAATTTGATTTCATATACGTAATGCCACAGCCTCCAAAATGAATACTAAGCCAAGGCTATATGGCTGCTTCTCACTATTCCTCCTCAAGTAATTGCTCATGGATTCATAGATTCATGGATAGATAGAATAGGTTTGGCAATGTCTAATAGTACCTAACTAAAAGCAGTGAGAAGAGGAACCAGTGTGAAGAGAATCTTTTTGAAGGAAGTTTGTTTGGACTATATAGTTATGTGGAAAAATGTCATTCTAATTTACAGGTTCACTTTGAAATAAGACTTGAATATTATTCTCTGACGTCAGATCTGGGACAGTGCCATAAAAGGTAACAGGTTTGAGTCAGAATCTGTAACACCTGGAGAGTTTGGCACCAATGAAATTTTGATTAGACTGCAAATACCCTCTGCAATGCTTTTCAGATTGGTCTTTTAGCCTCCCCTCTGCAGCTGGAATACTTGTCAGGAATTTTATGAAATGAAATCTTTTGACAAGGAGAGATCACACTGAAAGCCAAGCTTCTGTTTGTTACCAGTATGTTATCTTGTTGCAGCATGTAACCATATATTTATTGTAGTATTTTCTCTGCTTCGTGTAAAATAGCAAGTGAGATTGCTCTATGAACATTCTTTAATAAAACTGTTTCAGGCATTTAAAAGCAGTGTGTCAGCTATGGTAAGTGAAAATCTTAATGCAAGGTTTTGACTGTTGTAAATCACTAGGCAGACACTATAATAGGGCTTCACAGGCAGTACTATGCAGCAGTGGATGTATGGAATTTATTATCTGGTGTACGTGAGTTTTGCTCTTTTTATTAACAGTGAATTCTTTTGTGTTCATCTTGCATTCAGGCTTATTTATTCATTTTGGTTGGAATGCAAATGTGTTTGTGAAACTTATTTGTTTTGCTGTGAAAGATTTGCCCTTTTTAAGGAAGTTTTATTCATGACTGAAGAGATATTCAGGCAGATAATGGATTGAAAACTCGAGTGACACAGACTGTGTTAACCACTGTCCTAGAATGCTGTTCTTTAGAATATTCTACAGTAGGTGCACGTATGGGATGATGAAAAGAGACGTGGGTCTGGTTTTGTGTTGCCTTCTAGGAAGGCTTTCTGGACTGAATGCTGAGACTGTTCGTGATCATTTGGCCATAACGTCAGACCATTTGAGTTCACTTTTTTTTAAAATAAGGTCTTCAGAAATGTGCTGCTGTTGTAAACCCTTCAGGAAAGATGGATGGAGCTGCTGGACTAGCTGATTTGAAGTGGTGCCTTGTTCTTTTTTCAAAATCAACAGCCATGTTTAAAGTTACTGGTCCAGCTCTGTAGCCACTGGAAAAAACGTCAACAAGAGCTGAGAAGATACTAATTTGTGCCTAATGGGAGTCTGTCCCACTGCGCTGTCAGCAAAGATCTGTTACTCATTCTTGTGGAGAGCTTTGTTTTTCTGACAATTATGCTATTTTGTTTCCTTGTTACGAGTGCACAGATAGCATGGCTTCACTGTCCTTCCAGGGACACTTACACTATCCTGCCCTATCTGCCCTGGATTAAAGCTAACAAGTAATATGCGCTATGACTGATTTGACCACACTTCAGGTTGCTTTTAACGTAGCCATAATATATTTTGATGTGAGCTATTATGGATAAGAATGAGAGAAATACATTTTGTAATGGACACTAACTTGATATGACTTTGGCAGAAGTGGAATAAAAAGGGGAACTAATGCATTAACACTGCCAAGTTTGCAAGCTGTCAGTGCTATGTGAAATGCTGCTGGAAAAGTATTGTTTGTGTGTAATCTCTTAACTGCCTAAGCAGAGCAACAAGCAGAAGTTGTAACCACGGTCTGTCCCTGTGGCATGGAGCATGCAACATGTCTGTAGCAAAGCCTGTGGTGGAGGGTGTTTCGAACCCATTCTTGTGCGTTTTGCACAGTTGTGTGGCCAAGGTTCCTGTGGAGACCCGTGTACCTCCAAAGTGTGATAATCCCGTTGTTTGTCACAGACTTCTGGCTTTGTTTAGTTCATGGTGTGGTTGCTCCCCTGAAGTCCAGTTCTCTCGCTAGCTGTCTCTGTCCTTCTGAGGTGGAGGTGAACACGTTGAGGTTTGTGCTGAGATGTCCCATTTACTGAACAGCTTGGCTCTGGACTTGTCAGACAGTGAATTGATAAAACTCTTTGCAAGTAGATTTTTTTTTCTGATTTTTTTTCTTTGTCTGTTTCCTTGGGTTCTTACTCTGCTCTGTCTCCTTATTTTGTTGTAATTTAAGAACAGGTCCTTCTGCTGCTTGCTCCTTCCACTTTAGGAATCAGAGCAGCAAAGAACGAGGAGGGGTCTCAGTGTCATCTGGTCCTGTCACATGGCAGGATCATCTCTAGCTATGTTCTCAATAGGTATGTGGCATCTCTAAGAATAGATTAGACAATGACAATGACTCCAACACTTTGCAGATAATATATTCTTTTTTCACTAGCCTTACTACTGGAAAGGTTTTTTAAAAATGTCTAACAACTTAGGTACAGCTTCAGGCCTCCTTGTCTTATCCACTGTGAACATACAGAATAGATTGTTCTTTCCCCTTTGCAGCAGCTATGTTCAGTTGTATCCACTCTTACTGCTAGTTCCTTCTCTGCAGAAGTGCCACCTTGCAAGTCATCTCCTTTGCTACTAGTATCGTTCCAAGGAGTAGCCAACTTCGCACTGTTATGTGTGGAGCCTTTATCTTACAGCTTTTGAGGCTTGTGTGTGCCACATACTGCCAGTTTTCCATCCTCTTCTGGCCATACCCTATGTGTTATTGAGCAGCACCATCTTCTGTGAATATGTTTTCATTGGACACAACTGAAATATTTTTTTCCCTTTCTTTGTTCATTGCTCCTGGTACATGCCCATTTGATGATACGATTTAGCTGTTATTCATAGATCCAAGACTTCTGTCTGGGTGTCATAACAAATTCCATTTTACCATTTTCCTTCTTTAGGGAAGTGCTAGTGTGTGGTTCCTGGCACTAAAATTATTTTGCTGTTAAAGTGTTCCCCAGGTCTTTCTCTTTCAGTTTGTGTAATTGAAATGGATTATAATGTACTTCAGGGTATGTCTTATACGACTCACCTATATGCCTCTGCTGCTGTTGCTGGGTTCCTCTTTTAAGCATTTCAGAGCATTTTTTTCTCCTTTAGTAGTAATTCTCACTTTCTGCTCTTATCATGCATGCTTTTCTTTTGCTCCCACATGTTTCACAATGCGGTTAGATGGGTTTAATACATTTGGTCTTAACGCTGGCTGTTTCATATGCTGATTGACACTCTGTCCAGCTTTTCATGCTTCTGTCTTTGCTAATTGAATTTGTTTGAACTCTTCTGCTGATTTAGCAATGGTGCTCAGAGCCGTACGCCTTGTGCCTTTCTCTGGGGCTTTTTTTTTGTATTTCTGTTTATTCTTCTGCTTGGCATATCCATATCAACTACTGCGGTGCCAGGTCCATCTCCCTTAGTAACCATTCACAGACTTTCCATTGTTACTTCCCTGAACAATTTGTTCTTAAAGAGTCTCTTAATAGTCCCTGTTCACTTTTTTAAAGCTCCTCAACTGTTTCCCCCTTGTTTCATTTTATATTTGTAAGGATTTTCTTCACTTTCAGGAAGCTCAAAAGAAAACCAGAAACAGAACAGAAAGGTGGCTTCCTTGGAAGACTTGTTCTTCATCATGAAGGGCAGGTTGGGCTTGGCTTACTGGTACCGTAAAGCCAGAGAGATATTCTGCATCAGTGTGAGGCCCGATTTAACAAACAAACAAACAAAAACCTGAGCTGCAGGCAGCTGGGACCAAAGCTTAGGGGCTGAGCAGGAGGAGGTTTGGAACCAGAGGCCAAATATAGCCAAGGGCAAAGTCAGAGCCTGAGGTCTGAGCAAGAGGCAGTTCAGGGAGCCAAAGGCATGTCAAATCAAAGGCAGGTGCGTGATGAAGGCCCTGGGCTGAATGTCAGGAAGTGGAGGAGCCTCTGATTTAAGATAAGCTCCAAGAGAAGGAGCCAGAAGACTGATACAAGGTCAGGTGGGCTGGCCAGGAGAAAGAAACACTGCTGAGCCAAGAGGAAAGGAGCGAAGCACAAGCACTGAGGAGCGGCTGGGTGGCACACCGAGCAGCTTGTGGGGGTGTCTCATGCTCCCATAGGCTGTGCATCAGACACAGGCTTGCGATTTTGAGATGCTGTCCTTTGTCATCAGAGCAAAGACCTGAAAAATTTATGGAGTGAGTAGGGAAGAGCTGAGACAGAGCTGAGATACAGAAAAGAAAAAGAGCTGGGCAAGATGGAGTACTTTGCAACTGTGTTGGAATAGAAGTGCAGACAGTCTTCAGATATACCAAATTACTCCCCTTTCCACTGAGGGAGGATATTTGTTGAAGCCTCTTCATCTATTATGGTAACTATTTTAGCAAGGAAGATGGAGTTAGTTCTGTTTCATTCTAAATTTCAAGTGATAGTTACCTTCAAGGGCTGCAACAAACCAAGCATGTACAAAGGGATAAAAAAAGGATAAGAAGCTGGAAGAATTACAGCTTTTTGACGATATTCTCAGGAAGAAGGGACACTCGTCAGTCACAGCTGAATGCAGTGGTCCTGCAGATCAGCTATGATAGCTGGTGGTGGAGGCTGGCTCATTTCCCTGATTTGGGACATTCTTAGCTCCTGTGGTTAGCTTCCTTTCTCGGACAACAAATCCCAGGCTGAGCAGAGCTATTTGTGCCTTCTTGCTGCGGTCTGTTTGTTCCCTGTAGTGCATCTGGTGACAGGATCAAGAGAAAAGCTGAAGGAGAAGGAAGAAGGTGATGGGGGGCAGGGTTAGAGAGGAGTGTGCAGAAGAGAAGATGGAAGAAGAGCACCATGTCCTCTGGTCCCTGTGTAGTGCACAGCAAAGGTCAGACAGCTGTACCGGTGGTTTGGTGTGATATGGTTCAGACTTCGCACCTCTTCTCAGTACCTTTCAGCTCTTTATTTTTTTAGGGAACTCATGCATGGAATAGCCCTACCATAACATGTTCCTTTGTCTGTTGATATGATTTATCTATTATATGATTTATCTAATTATCTACTGATAGTTTCTGTTTGGATTGCTTCAGTGTTTCACTCTTTCACACCTTTCCCATCAGCACTTACTGCATTTACAGACCTTTGTTCTCTTTCCCACCGTGCAAGCCTGAACAGCGCTTGTTAGAGGGGGCTTCTCCTCTCTCTTTTCCCTTCCCCTTTTCTTTTGCATCCATATCTTTTGTCTCTTACTGGCATGACTTCTCTGAAATTGAGGCTGTCCCCGCAGATGGAAGTTACTGGAATGAGACACCTACAGCAGAGCCTGTTGCCGTAGGTTTCCTTTATAGTTGAAGGAGAGGCAGTCCAAGTAACCCGGGAAGCCACCTGAAAGTAGATGTCTGAATGCCTGTTTCTTTTCACTGGATATGCAGAGGTGACCGGTGCAGGTCTGGAAGTCTGTATTGTAGATGGCTGGAGTTAGATGAAGGGAATTCCTCCCAACATGTGGTGTACGGGAAGCCTCACTTGGCTGGAACGTGTGCCTGTTCCTGGCCTTGGCTTGCTCCAAGAGGAATATCCATTTCATGAATCTCAGAACCAAGCAATAGCACAAGGCTGACTTGATAGCAGGGTCGCACTGAGATAAGAAACGTGTTTCTGCTGTAGCCTTGAAATTGCTTTCACCGGGTTGTTGTACTTATTGGTGTTAGTTGCTGGGTGTACGTCGCTTCACTGGTTTTCTTTGGTGAATCATCACGGGAATACTGATAGAGGAACAGACGTGACCTCTAGAGGACTACTAAGGGTAGCTGTTATTACATTATATAAAAACTGCAAATACTCTGGTTTCAAGGCATCCACTAAGCAAACCAGGGTTAGGAAAAAATGTCCTCAGAAATGCTAGAGCTTATGTGTTGTATTTGTGTAATTGTGTTTATACAGCAGCCATAAAATACAGTCGTCAGGACTGCTTACGCCAGGCACTGCACAGAAGTGCTATAGAAACATGTAACCCATGTATAAACAGGGGACAGTAGATGGGTGGGATGGGACTGAGGAAAGCAAGGTGGCAGCAACGGTTAGGGTGGTGAGCAGTGGTTTCAGCACCGCTGCAGACTGGTGTTAATACAAAGGTTTTAGACTGATTTCATAAAGAAAGAGGACATGTCTGAGTGCTGTGTCTCCTAACGCGTCCTTGTTCCTTCCCCAACTCAACCCTTACTCATAGCCAGTGACTTTTGATTCATTGGCTCATTCAGTTGCGTTTGCTGGGGATAGGAAACTCAAGTTTCGGGGGGGGGGGGGGGGAAGGGAAGGAAGTGAGCAGATGGGGGAAAACGACCTGCATCTGATCCAGACATGGCAGAGAGAGAGGAGAGGAAGGTGGGAATAAGGGAATGTGTACTTTGCTGTGAAGATGCATGTGCTGCCATGATCCAGCGCCTACTAAACGTGGAGAACTCCCTTTAAGTGTAGTGAGTTAGAAGCAGGCTGAGGAAGGGGATGTTGGGTAGTGTGGCAATTTTTAACTTCATGCAGAAGAAGCAAAAACACTTCTAGCCTAAAATTGTTTTGGACAAATATGCTGATTAAAATTCCCAAAGCCCATTTATTGCCATGATAGAAAAATACCTGGTGTGGACTGTGATCCAATTTTGTTCGGTATGTTGAAATCCTATTAATGATCTAAATGTCTTCAGCTATGTTATTAAGCTGCTAATATGGTAGTTTGGCGAAGGGTATTTAAAATGTTTGAAACAAAATTATTGCTGTTATTCAAACATTATCAAGATTTTTAAACTAAAAGGAGCTACTTCATAATTTTTTTACAGAGATATATTAGAATAATGTATAAAAAGTGACAGTTTCTTTCACTGGCCTTTATAACATTTTGCATATGTAGAGTATAAGAAAAGTCTTTAAAATATTTTGTTGCTGAGAGATTAACTACTTCACAAGCATTTCAAAATTGGATTTTGTTATAAACGCTCCCACAGTCTTAGGCGTAGAGGCATAAATAGCTTAGCTTTAAGGATCAGCCACCAAATTCCCAGTATTACCTTTCAAGCCTCACCGGGCTGTGTTAAGTCTCACAAAAGTCTTAAACAGGGCATTTCTCCCTCAGTGTCGTACTTGCTATGTGTGTTGGTAGGAGGGTGCCTGATATGAGAGAACATTTTCTTATGCATCTGGGTGGAAAGGCCCAGCTGACAAGCGTTTCTAGATAGAAGGTCTCTGAAGAAGGGAAAAGCGCTGAATTTTGCTAAATCCGATTTGGTTTCCCGTGCTAGGGGCTCCTGGGGGCAGTGGCAGGGCCTTCGCCCCCGCTAGGTGGCAGGAGCTGCCTTTTGCAGCGCTGTGCCGGCGCTGCTGAGCCCGCACCTGGAGCTGCGAGCTTTGCTGTGCAGCGCAGAGCTGTGCCTGAAATGCGCTCTGCGAAAAGCATCGTTAATAATGCCTACACTCTTTAGCATTTATTTATGCCCCCCCCATCTGTGGTTCTTAGAAACATGTTGTATGTTGCACAGCTAAGCTAAGCTTGTCCTGAAGTTTTGAAAGCTGGGCCTCCTCCCCATGCTCTGCTTTGCTGCTGTTAGACCTGCCCTTACAGATCCGGGGACAAGAAGAAAGATTAAGACTACATAGTCTGACTTGTGCTATAATGCAGGCCGTAGAAATTACTTCCCCGTTTCTTTTTGGTCAGACCCACTGGCTGTAGGAGAGCCTTGGTACATTCTTTAGGATGATTTCTGATCTGATTAAGAAGCTGACACATTCCTCAGTAAGTTGTTCCAATGGTTGTTACTCTCTGTGTTAAAAATGTGTGCTTTATTTCTTATCTGAAATTGTTTAGCTTTAGTTTCCAGCTACTGCAATAGGTAATGCCTTTCTCTGCTGGAATGAACTGTGGTCTAATACCAGAAATGTTCACCCTGTGCAGGTAGTGAATAGGTCACATCCTTTCACTCTGTTAAATGAAATAGGAAAAGCTTCTCTCATCTCCCCACGCAAGGGAGGTTTTCCAGATCTCAGATCTTCCTGCTGCTTTTTCAAAAACCATTTGGAGGTTGAATCCTGGGTCTCTAGCCCCTTCATTAAAATGGTCTCCAATGCTGTATACATGGGTAATAGCACTCCCTCCCCCTAATCTCAGTTCTCCTGCCTATGCATCTGGGGTTCCCCTCTTGGGCAATTCAGCTCACTGAGCATCGGCCATAACCCTTCCTTAGGAATGTGGACTTGGAAGCGCGTTAGAATAGTAGATGTCAGTTCTGTCCCAACTATTTTTGTAAACTGAGCTCACTTGTAAAACTAGCTGCGTATTTTACCAGCTACTGTTGTTACTGGAGTGTATTCCATAATCTTTCTTCTCTAATGATGCTGCCTTCTTGTTTCCAGTTTAAATTTATTCATGACAAATTTATAGCTTTTTGTTCTTGTGCCAGTCCTGTCCTTTAGCTTACTGAATTCTTTCCTTTCACTGCTACTTTCTCCCTTGTGTACCTAGAGAGAGCAGTCACAGATTGTCTCAGCCTTTGTCTCAGCTGAAAGCACTGAGCCATGCTACCTTGCTGCTGCCCAGTTTGCCTCTGAGTTTGTTTTTGAAGCAGATGATTAGAGCTGTACTCGCTTCTTCTCTAATGAGATCAGCTCTTTGCTTGTACAGAAGCAGTAAGACTTTCCTGCCCTTATTGGGAGTGTCTTTCTCTGCATGTGCTCAGATGCTTGATGCTACTTTGTGAATTTGCAGTGTGGTTAAGAAATGCAGTTCTGGCATAAGATGTTTCTATAAGGTACTTGCCTTATTCAGGTACAGTTTTTATAAAATCCAATGAATTTCACGACATCCTGTTAATGAATGCTGCCGTCCTTACTGCATCACTGTGTCTGATTTTGCCTGTCAGGTCTCCCACCATAACCACTCTAGAGCGCTCTGGGTCATCCGGCTCCCACCTTTCAAGTACATAATCACAACGCTCAGCTTCTCCAGGCCTCTGCTCCTCTATGATTTCCCATGGGTGCCAAGACCTGTTAAACACTTATGTAATTAGCCAATGAATTGCTTTAAAAAAATTGCTCACAAAAATTGCTTTAAAGTTTTTTGCAGGTTGTCTGTGATTAACTTTGTTGTGGTTGTTTAATAACCTGCTTAGTTAAATAGTAATTTTTGAATAAAAATTGTTTCATTATTACTGTAAAACATGAATATGCTGTTCAGTATCTTTACAAGTACAGAAGAAAAGTACTTGTTAAATCCTTTTCTCTAACACTGTTATAGTATACATTCCCAGTAATGGACACAAGCTATTACAATAATTTCCCCTGCTATTGTTCTTTTAAGACATCTTACTGTCCTTTACCTTGTTAAGAGTTTCTCTATTTTCACTTGTGTCAGTAATTTCCCTTATCTTTTGTGCATATTTAATAAGCGATCACTTCAAGTAATTTTCATTGATTTTGCTGTTCTCCATTTTTCATGTATTTTGTATGACTGTTTTCAGTTGGCTATTTTCCATTATATTTTATGGCACCATCTTTTCAGGCTGGTGAATCTACTAAAGTATTTTTGAATAACCTAATCATTATTTTATTTTCAATCAGCTTGGGAACAGATGAAGAATAAATAGAATCAATGTAAAAGGGAAAGAATATATCTGGAAGCTGTTGCCTGCTGTCAGACCAAGGCTCCCTCAAGCGCAGTATCTTTTCTCTAGTAGTGGCCACAAGCAGACACTCGGGGAAGAGAGGACCAGCAAGTGTCCTCTCCTGGCCTTTGCTTGTTTTCAGCCCTAGGGATTTCCCGAGTGCGATGCAGTTTTCCCTGCTGAGTTTAGTATCCTGGGGCCTGGCAGCCCACACCAAGGCAGCTACTGCGATGGTCTCATTTGGTTCTCATGTCCCTGGTTCCTTGGACAGCAATTCCTTTCTTCTTTGAATGTAGGAAGACTAGGTCTTCCTCAGTTTGTTTCCCCAGTATCTTGCAGCTTCCTTCATGCTCTGTGTGTATTTTTTTTTTTCTCTCCTGATTCGTTCTGCCTGGTACTGCCCTGAAAACCTCCTCAAACATCCCTGGTTTCAGCTTTCCTTCCTGGTCAAGCATCTGTGGCAGCTTGTTTCTATACAAGGCCTCACTGTTATTTCCCCTCTTCACTAAAGGAAGGAATTAAGCTTGTGGAGTGCTCAGTCGGTGATCACTGGGATCATGGCCCCACCGTCCTCACAGTTACCAACCAAACAGGCCTGTTTTCTTGGCATGTCCATGACCCAAGCCCTGAGATTACGTGACCATCTTGGAAGGCATGTTCATTGCCTCACTCATCAGGCCCCTCCTACTCTTAGAACATGGTTTGCAGCTTTTTTCTCCAAAATACCTGTTTGCTGCTGTACTCATTAGGCCAACATAAAGAGCAGGCGACAGGAAAAAAAACAAACAAAAAAACCCCAGACAAGGCAAGGTCTGGCTGCTTGGGCTCTTCCACAGGGAAGGAAGGCAAAACAAATCAGTGCAGTCTAACCCTTGCATTAAGCAGAGTAATGGACCAAATATATCTCTGGATAAACTTCTGCTTTTGTTAGGAGCTCCGCTGCACACAAAATAGCTGTGGTACCGGAGTTTGTTGCCTGGCCCATGACTTAAAGCCAAATGTATTCCTGCTTCAGCACAGATTGTGGCTGACCTCCGTTATATGAAATGATCAGCGTGACACCCGTGTTGTGTGCCCTGAGGGGTCCTGCGAGTACTACAGTATTCACTGGTTTATCCTAATGCCTTAAACTGCTTGTTTGTTGCAAAGTATATTATGACTTGAAAATAATTCTGATGGGCAGGAGCCGTCTCTGTATTTTCCTCTGTACAGCTCCCAGCGCAGGGGGGTCCCAGTTACGTGGCTCTTTCTCCCTGGGTCCCTGTGGGACACAGCACTGAACATGCAGGCAGTCAATGTGAAACAGCCCAAGCAGTGGAGCTACGTTGTCTCACTCAGTGCATGCACATACAGCTAAACAGAGGCACGACTGCAGCATTCCAGCTAGTGAGAACGGTGGGTAATGACAAAACTAGTTTCACAGTGGTTGTTACCTGTACTTGCTAAGTTAATGCAAGTCCTCCCTGTATTGCAGTCACTTCTATCTGCAGTACAGACGTAGCCTTAGTCACCAGTGCTCTTCCAATGCTACTTACTTGCGCGTTGCCCACAGGTTTAGGTATTGAACAAAGGGAGGGTTTAGGAGATGCATTGCATATGCTCCTGTGGGACCTGTGCCATTCTCTGTTCAACAGCGGCAGGAAGACTAGAATAGGCTTGTTTCTTTTAATTAAAACAAAAGCATGATCCAGTAAGTTGAAATCCAAAATCAACCTTTCTGTAACTAAGTGAAGCATTCTTGGTCACATACTGGGAAACCAGTCTGCTGGCCTGTTGAGCTACAGAAAATGCTACAGTATTAGTGCAGCATTTTAATTAAAAAATAAGATTAACCCTTACAAATACTAGTTTTTAGGAGATTAGGCTAAATCCGACTCTAAGGAATGAATCAATATTTTATCTTGCTCTTCCCTGAGGTGCAGGTGCTTTGCAATAGCTGTTTCTACCTGTGCTTGAGGTCAGTTCTGCCCACTAAGTGCTCCATAGTCGTCTTGGATTAAAACAAAATAAATATTTGTTACCAAACTCTGTTTGGCTTTTGGAGATTAAAGATAAACACCTGCTGCAGAGTCACAAGTAAATCCCAATATTGTATGATTTTCTAACAAAAAGTAAGGCAGTAAGCAATTCTGCCTTTCCATATGTTATGTGTGTCATTAAATCCAACCCAAATTCCAGAGAAGACCACATTCATATTCAGCAGCAAGCTGGTGGTGGCTGGGTATAAAACAGGAAAGAGTTCAAAAGCACAGGGGGGGCATGCTGGTGGCAATAGGGCCTTTCTGTAATCAGCTAGCGAACGTGGACTTGGGTCGAGGATGAAAACAAATGCGTACAGTCTTGGCCTTCGAGTCATCCTGTAAGCTGATTTGGATTCTTCCTGCCACTGCATGTGGTGTCAACTGACCCAGTAGGTCAGTGCCTGGGGGAAAGCAGCTGCCATGTCTTTATGACCTGTGTCTTTCAGCCCGTGTTTCTCACTGGCCAAGTTGCTGATTGCTTTTTCCCACACCATGTTTTAAAATGTTTATGCATGGACTCATGCTTTCCCTCCGTGGGAGCTGATCCTGCTTGTCTCTGCAAGGAAGCACATCTACTTATTACTTAGGAGAGACAGATTTATGATGGCTGTTATTAGAAGACAACACACTGTGCTTATAGACTTTGGCATTATGTCCCCGAGAAGGTGAGATGGCTTCACAGTGTCATAACCTGTCCCAAGATCTTGCACGAAATAAGAGTTTAAAAATGCATGTGGCTTATGATTGGTGCTGTCTTGCAGAATGAGAATTTTGCAGTGATATTCATTTCCTAGCTGTGTTATTTGTATTGCAGTATTTTGGCTCATGGAAGAGAAATCACTTCAGAAGTAATAAATATCGAAACCTGTATGGCTCAAGACCTCCCTGATCTGAAAGGCTAGGGACTAGGACAGTGTTGCGGGTAGGGTCCTCTGTCCTTTTTCCAAGACATTTGCTTAGGCCACCACTGGAGCCAGTACTGAGGCTCAGTACTGAGCTACCCCAAACTTTGATTCTTGTATTCTTTGTAGTAGAATTGAGACCATGGTACTGATTTGTCCTAAATGCTGAACAAATAGGTCAGTAAGTGAATACCTAGTCCAAATGGCTTCCAGCCATGTTGAATCAAACAAGAGCAGAAACATAATGACCCACCTTACAGGTGAGTTTGAGTGACTGATCTCCTGAGACTGTGAGCCTAGAAGTCTTAGGCCAGTATTTTAGAAGGGAGATAATGGCCTTACCTAGAGTCAATGCAAAGGTCTATATAGGGCAGCATGCTTGCCCTGACTAAAGCTATTAGTGAATGCTTAGGAAAAAAATGCATGTCAAGGGAAGCATGAAGCGATGCCTCCATGGTGCATTCTTGAAGCACAGGACAGTTCGCCTGTCCAGAACCAGTCCAGAAGTGTGCTCAGATGGAAGGGCTCCCAGCTCTGGCTGTTCAACTGTTTCTGTTTTCATTAGTGGTATAGGCCAAGGCATTAGCTGGACTACAGAAATCTCAGAGAGAAAATGATGGTTATGGGGTGTGTTCGTGTGTTTTTAAATCATTTCTTTTCACTTGAGAAATACCCCCAAAAGGTTTGGGGGAGTGGGGAGTTTTCAGAGAATGCTCTTGTGTGCGTAAGCTGTGTAACAACATTGCAGCGTTCACTTTGCTTCTCCCTGGGAGATCACTGGAACCGCTGTGTTATGGCACTGAGAAGCACTTACCGCAAGGCCGTATTTTTCACTGATGACAAAGGGCAGAAAGGGGTGACGCTGATTACATGGTCCAGTCTCTTGTGTAATGAAGACCATTGATCTGTTCCACTTTATCTGTTTGGAAACACATCTAATCAATTTAAAAATCACCCATGATAGAGACTGGTCCGAAGGGGAATAGGCCGGGCCTAGCTGTTGACATTCCTGCTGCAGCGGTGGTGCGTGCTGGGGAGTGTGAGGGATGCACAGCAGACCGTGACGAGTTTCACTGGCCCCCAGAGAGCATCTCCTCCTGCCGCTGTCGGCCATGGCCCGGCCTGCAGGACAGTGCTCGTGTTCCTGGACTCCGTCGCATCCGTGGTATGCTACTCCAGTGACTGCTTGCCCTCCAGAGAAAGATTTTCCCACTGTTTGTGTCCTGAAGTTGTCTAACTTCAGCTTTCAGGCTTTGACTCCTAAGGAGCAAGAATGGGGCAGTATTTTTTCATGGATTCTGAGGGCAGAAAGGGGCTGTTCTTGTCATGCAGTCTGATTGTCCATCTCACATGGATGATAGTCCTTCCAGCTCCGTTGTATGGGAGAGTTTGCTATGCAGGCTTTGTTCACGTGTTGATTCGTGTACGCTGTGATCAAGTCTCTCCTTAATCTTCTTTGATAAGCTGAATAGATGAACTCCTAACGTCTGTTACTCTAAGGAACACTTCCAAATTCTTTAATGGTTCTTCTGGCTCTTTGATGAACCCTCTCTGACTGATCAGCCCTTTCCTAGAAGCATGAAAGCCCCATGGGGCTTGGCATTACAGCTGCTGCTGGCTCAGAGCTGCATCAGACAGCCATCTCTGCACCTGCATCTCTCTGTAGGTAGCGATGTGTCCAGGGAAGACAGCAAGGATTAGGAAAAGGGCTGAGAGTGAACACAATGGGAAGAGGGTAAGACTGGGCTGCAACCAGGGTAAAAGCGTCGTGATTTGGGAGGTGTGGAGTAGCACAGGCTACTGGGGCCAGGGGCCACGGTGGCCTTGAGATGCACTTCAGAAAAAAGAGAAATCAAAAAGCATGTTTGCATGATTACAGGTAAACTGGTTAGGTCCAGGGAATTAACTGCCTGTAACACATACTGCTGACTGCTGGAGCTAGCAGCCTTTGCCTTGCTCCTGGCGGGGCAATCGGCCAGCCGGCATGGGCTGTGGAGTGGAAGCTCTGGGCACAGCCAAAGCTCTGTTATTTTGGCATGGAAAGAGGGTGCAGACCAGAACTCCATGACTCCAGCACTTCGTGAGATGGGTTCCAGTTTGGCACAGGACGAGTTGGAACATACATATGTCCCCTTCCCCTGTAAACAGTGGCTGGATCCCTCTTAGCCGAGGAGTAACAACAGCTTCTCGTCGCTGACCCCAGCAAGGCCTGGTGTGGGTAGCTGTTCACTTCTTGTGCCGTCCTCTGCTGGTGGCTGGTCCTGGCAGGAGCTCCCAGAGCAATGAGTCTTGGTGATCTTGTCCCACAGGAAGGATGGAGAAGTTTCCACTCCTCAGATATTGTTCCAGGCTGCCCTCTAGGGAAACCTGCCAAAGGCATTTTGCTAAACAGGAACGATTTAAATTACAGGCAAAATGCTTGGGCAGTCTGATGCCTGTAAAGTATATGCAGCTGCTTTTAAATAATGTCAAAGTGGAATAGCTTTGGTATTTATAGATGTTAACTATAAACATTAAAAAACATATACATTGTGTATTAGAAAAGGGAAAGCAATGTCTGGTTTTTCTGAGTGAGCGATAAGTTTTTCAGTGCTGTTTTCTATTTTTGTCACTTAGGAGACATTTTAATCTAACAAAATGCAGGAATCTCTAGCAATGCTAATGCTTGTTCTTAAGACAACACAAATTATAAAGCCATTAGCAGAGTAGATGTTGTCTACCTTCAGATTATTCATTAGTAAGCACTTACAACAATTTAAAAATAGTGTTGCCATTTTTTTGTACAACATTTTACCAGTCCCTTGGATGTTTGCCAAAGGTGCTGCCTTGCTCATGCATCTGCCTGAGAAAGAACATCTTTCAAGTTTGAGGGTACTTATAATTCGGCGTAGGTCCAAATCACACTCAAGGTTTCCAGACTTCATGTTTTTTTCAGTCTCCTGCTGTCCAGCAGCGCCATGCAGGAAGATCACTTTTCCTGAGCAGCTACAGTATGTTTCTGGAGCTCCTCACTTGGGGCACTCCAGCCTGTGCAGTTTCTGGTGTGCGTTGGAGCCATGCCCTGGAGCTGACAAATCACAGAATGGTTGAGGGTGGTGGGGACCTCTGGAGATCATCTGGTCTACCCCCCCGATCAAAGCAGGGTGGAAGCAGGTTGCTCAGGGCTGCGTCCAGTCAGGTTTTGAATATCTCCAAGGATGGAGACTCCACACTTCTCTGTGGAACTTGCTGCAGTGTTAGATCACTCTTAGAGTAAAACAGTTTTTTCTTATGTTTAAACAGAACTTTCAGTTTTGCCCATTGCCTCTTGTCTTGTCCCTGGGCACCACTGAGAAGAGTCCAACTCCGTCATCTTTACTTCCCCCCATCAGATACTTATCCATGTTGATAAGATCCTCCCTGAGCCTTCTCTTCTGCAGGTGGAACAGTCCCCGCTCTCTCAGCCTCTCTTTGTATGGTGGGTGCTCCAGTCCCCTAATATTTTTGTGGCCCTTCACTAGACTTGCTCTAGTGTATCCATGTCTGTCTTGTCCTGGGGAACCCAGCACTGGACCCAGCACTCCAGATGTGGCCTCACCAGTGCTGAGCAGAGAGGAAGGATCACCTCCCTCGACCTGCTGGCAGTGCTCTGCCCAGGATGCTGTTGGCCACCTTTGGCGTGAGGGCACATTGCTGGCTCATGGTCAACTTGGTGTCCACCAGGACCCCCAGGTCCTTCTCCGCAGAGCTGCTTTCCAGCCGGTCAGTCCCCAGCCTGTCCTGGTGCCTGAGGTTGTTCGTCCCCAGATGCAGGACTTGGCACTTCCCTTTGTTGAACTTCATGAGGTTCCTCTGCCCATTTCTCCAGTTTGGCAAGGTCTCTCTGAACGGCAGCACAACCATCTGGTCTATCAGCCACTCCTCCTGGTTTTGTATCGTCTGCAAACTTGCTGAGGGTGCATTTGGTCCCATTTGCCAGGTCATTAATGAAGATGTTGAACGGAATTGGCCCCAGTATTGACCCCAGGGGACAGCACTGGTGACAGTCCTCCAACTGGACTTTGTGCCTCTGATCACAACCCTCTGAGCCTCGCAGGTCAGCCACTTTTCAGTCCACCTCGCTGACCGCTTCTCTAGCCCACACTTTATGAGTTTGTCTATGAGGATGTTATCGGAGACAGTGTTGAAAACCTTACACTGAAGTCAGGATAAGCAGCATGCACCGCTCTCCCCTCATGCCAGGGCGTTTCAGAGTGAGCGTGTGTGTTTCGGGGAACCAGCATCCCCTTCGCTGCTGTGCAAGGTTACGGCACGAGACGCTCCCTTCCCCGAGGAGCTCAGTCTGGGGGGGCAGAGCAGGCACAGGGCAGCAGCAGAAGCACAGACCAAGAAGCGATTCCCCCAGAGTCAGCTGGCAGATTAACAACAGGGGCAGGATTAAAAACTGGGTTTTCTGACTCCCTTTTCCCTGTCTGCTTTTCTGCAGAATTTTAGTTCTTTCTTTTCCAGAATAAAAATAGTGATAAATGTTTTGGGTTGCTTGGGATGAAAGTGGGAGGCAGCTGAGAAACCTTTGCAATCAATAGCTCTATTCAGACCATAAAACTGAAGTAAAAATGGAGAGCGCTGCTTGGTGATCCAAAAAGGAGCCAACCTCCTGGCCTCAAACTCTTGACAGTAAGCTTGAATTATTGGTTGAGTTATACATGGTGGCATAAAGCTGGCGTTTGCAGGTGCTTGGCTTAAACTCTGTGAGCCGTTCTGCTACACTGGGACTGCCTGTAAACATACAGGTAACCACACACTGAACTGATATCCGGGTGGGAACCTCTCTAAAGCCTGCGCTATTGTAAGGTAGTCCTGGTATGTTCATCCTGGCCAGCCTTTTTAGTGAGTCCCTTTCATGTAATTCTCCTTGCCACCTGCGCAAACTGCATTTTAAAACAAGGCAGAGGGTTTTTTGTCACTGGTGCTCAGAGGCTGTCGCAGAATTTCACTGCTATCATGATTATAAATCTTCAGATTTCCAGCCTGAATTTATGGCTGTTTTATACCATTTGCTCTTGCACAAACATTTTTGCCTTTTAGTTTAAACAACTCTCCTCCCTCCCTGATGTTTGTATCCCTGAACATATGGAACAAAAATGCCCTCTACCAGCCTTCATTTTTGTGACTGAAATAAGCCAAGCATTTTGAGGGTATGCCCAGGTCATGCTGTGGAGCGCGATGCACAAATCTCTCATCTATCAGGGCCTTGCTGGCCTGGTGATGGATGCTGAGTGGCACTGCTCCTGATGTGGTTCAATCCTGCTAAAGAATTAGGTTTAGAAGATCAGGCCTGGCATTAATATGTTAGTGTGGCCAGGCTGCTTAGAGACTGGTAGAATATTCCTTCCTGATGCTGGACTGGGCCGTGAGCATTTCCCTGTCTCAGGCTAGTCCTGTACTTCATCTGAGGTGCTCGCTGTTGTTTTGCTGCCATTTGTAAGGTCTACACCAACCTTTTTATTTTTTGTCAGTTCTCACATTTCCATGTATTTTTTGGCCTCCAAGATACAGAGTGGTCCATATTTTTTCTACCCGTTTTCAAAGCAGTAATTATAGGTGCTCTATTTTCAGTACCTTTTTGAAGAGACTATCTCATATAAATACTTCCCTGCTTGCGTTTCAGCTTGCTAGATTATGGGTTCTAGCCTCATCAGACTTTCCTCTCACTGGTAGCTATGAAGTCAGTCCAGTTTTATTAAGTTTGCCCCTTTGGGACCTGTTGTTTATCCTTCCCTTTCATTAGAATGAAACCAGTGATTCTCCATTTGTTTCAAGCTTTTCTTTGGTGTGTTCTTCATTTTACCAAGAGAAAGTTTGAAATATTATTGCCGACTTTTATTTCAGTGGCTCTGTGGTGAAGATATATGTTTGGTATGGCATCTGGGCCCTGTCATTATTACAATATCTGGTTTTTGTTCAAAAAATGTACTTTAATGCTGTCTGTGATACCTTTTATTTCCAGTTGTATTTCACTCCCTTGCAACTTGGGAGAAACTGTGCCCAGTCCAGTCCTGTGGGTCTAGAGTCAGTGTTGCCATCAGTCAGGAAGAAAATCTTGACTCGAACGCCAGACAGGTGGCTTAATAAAGTTAGACGAAGGAATCAGTCACTGGCATTTTGGAGGACACAGCCCTGCTGCGGTAAGAAAAGGAAGGCCATTGCACGCTTTCTCAAGTAACTGCTGGCAGAGCGTCTGTGCAGCTGTATTTAAAAAATCCCGCACGTGTGGGGTGTGTGCATGTGTCGTTTTGTTCCTTTGCTCTTCTAACCTTGCCTTCACTATTACTTGTAGTACAAAAACTGCCCAGAGTTGAAGTTCTCTGGGAAAGCGACATTCAGGAGTGGATAAATAGTAAGTTAATATTTGCTTACAAAGAGTCCCCGTCAGGAAAGTTTGCCGCTGCCTGAGGAGATGCTCTAGCCAGTGGACTTCACCTGAAGTACGTGATGAGATGCAGCAGGCCGATCTCTCTGGTACAATGGCTCTCTGACTGAGATATGCAGTATTTGGTGTCTCAAAGCTCTTCATCACGGCCAAAGCCAGTAATGGAAAGACTCAGCTACTCTTACATAATTCTCTGCTGTCTCAGCTCTGCTAATTGGAAATGTAAAAAAAATGTTTCTCACAGTTTTTCAAATCAAGACCTAGTAATTTCACTCTCTCTTGGAATGTTACTCTAGTGGTTATGAAATTTAGCTTAATCTGCATTAATACTGCCTTTTAACATTGGTTTAGGAAGGAGACTAAAAACCCGCATCAAGCTCCAAAGAGCTATTATACAACAGTTGCAGGCAGAGTGCTGGAGATCTTTCCTTTATAGAGAATAATAAATGTTAATGCAGTGCTTAGCATTTCAATGTCATGATTAAATATTCCAGAGTCTTATTAATTAAATATTTTATATTCGTGCAAATGGCCTTCATCTTTACAATGGCATACTAATTCCAAAGTGCCATTTAAAGGGAAGGGAGAGAGAATGTAAGTTCCTTGAAGGAAACAGAATACAAACAATCCTTTTTAAAATGAATGCATTAATATGCTCTTTGGCAATTTATTCTGCATGAAGCAGCTTTGCGGAGCAAATGTAAATATCCTTTTTTATGCAGTTTGATCCCAGAGTCATACAGATGGCTTGCCATTGGTACTGCACACAGAAACTGTGAGTAATAAAGTATCTGAGGGAATTAGTATTCCGTGGATAGCAGTCTCTTCTTTCAGTGACACCAACATTATGATTCTGTGGTGGTAGTTATTAACCTTTCCCCTAACGCGACCCCATGTTACAATCTAAAGACATTTCAGGCTTCTGTTCCCCTGAAGTCTTAAAGAGTTAGAAGGTCGGTACAGGCTCTTGAACCCAGTTCATGACCCCTTTCAGGACATGGTATTAGCTGGCTTTCTCCCCTGGTACATATTATCCAGTGCCGTGCTCAGCAGCGTGTGATAAAGTGGTCTTCTCCTCATCCAGCTTGCTTGGAGGTTCTGCTTGACGGAGTTGTCAGAACTCCTTGTCCCTCTGATGTGCCCTAGCTGTGGCCACACGCCAGGGACATGGTTCTGTTTGATTCTGATATCTTAACATGGGTTTCACAGAGTCGTCATACTAACGTGTCCTTCTCATTCAACCAGTTAGTATGCGCTGTTGTTTTTCTTCCAGCAGAATTTCACTCCCCACCCCGCCTTGTAGTAGAGATATGGTGATTTCTTTGCCGGAACCTAAGCAGCCCAAATCTATGCTGAAAAAGGAAGGTTTCCTTTCCAGCAAAAATATGCAATATAGAAAAAGCTCGATTACTTTCGTGTTTATGCTAATATGAGTTAGGTTCCCTTACAGTGAGATGAGGTTCAGGGACACTGGCAGTTTGCTCTTGCAGTATCAGACATGCACTCCATGCAACACCAGTGTACCCCTAATGTTAAGTGTGTGTGACATCATACCTTTTGCTGGGGTAAGCATTCTTGCTTTTTAGATGCAAGTTTAAAAAAATCTTTATGTTTCTGATGGAAAATGACTGATAGAAAATGGCATATTGGTTTCTTTGCATTTAATTAAATCTGGTTGTACAGCATCACAATTTAGTGCTTGCCTGACAGAACTTGAATGCAGCATGACAGGGAGTACACGTTATTAGAAATTTCAAATAAATTTCTCTTGCTCTTTTTCCCTCTGCCTCCTCTTCCCCACATAGTAACAGTAATAATAAAAAAGTCATTAAGACACTACAGGAGGCAGCCAGTCCTGACAGGAGTAACCTGCCTCGTCATTTGTCACAGAACATGCAAAGGAGAAGCATGTAGCTGCTTGGGGTCATGGTATCTGAGTACAAGGCCAAACTGAAAATTGCCTGGTGGCTACACTGCTGTCCAAGTCACAGGAATCCTGGCAAAATGAAACTGCCAGTCATTTTCATATAAGAATGCTGAACGAGGAGAGTAACACAAATAAATGAGTATACCGCTTGCTGTCCAGTAAGACTGAGCATTGGTGGCATCTTTTTCCTTTCTTTCTCGCTCCTTTTAAAATAAAATCCAAGTTCACTGCTGCGCTTTCTAGATGACAAGAAGAAAGCCTGTTAATAAAATTATTTTCAAACAATGTTAGCATCTCAGCTGGCTGGAGATCTGTTTGGCCCGCTGATGATACAGTATGATAGAAAATCAGTAGGATGGGAGAAAAACACTAATACAGTCAGAAGGAAAATAGATAGCCATTGTGGGTTGCTATGGCTACTTGGTGCATTTTTTCTCCAGTGTCTTTTTGAATGTCTTCATTCTAGAGTTAGATTATATTGCTTCAGAGTTGTGGTCACTGTTAACAGCGTTATGTTTGTGAGATGGCCAGTTCCAGGTATAACTTGATACATTTTAACTTGATTCATTTTTAACAAAAGATGCTAACGAGATACCCTTAGTAGCACCCACAGTAGACTCCAAGGATCTGGTTGGATCAGCTGGAGCTGCCTGGATTTATCCACAAGGGCATCACAGAGGTTGGCAGTGGGACCCAGCCAGGGTCCATGAAAGGACACGGGTGCTCACTAGTGGGAGATTTTCCCAGGTTACGCTTTTGGAGCCCATTTGGGTGAGTCCCTGGGTACTTTGGGCCAGTTGTTCGTAGATAGTTAGCTGCTGTGCCAGGACACCCTGCTTAAGTATTTGGCCTGTTATCAAGAGAGGTTCAAGTACATCTGAATGACTTGTCAGCACCTCAAGTTCCATGATTTTACATGTAATATTTTACAGTTCAATCTTCTATTCCAAGTCCATTTGTTTTAAAGAGCAAGCAGTTAGCGTAGCTTTCCATACTGTTTTTTTTATATCTGGTACTTCTCGACACAACTGCACTTTTATTGTGAACAGGTTTTCCCGCGCAAGTATTTTGTGATGGACTGCTGCTCCGTATTAGGGGAGAGAGCTCTGCACTGCTGTGGCTGTTACAGCTCACAGAGAGAATGACTGGTGCATAGTCTGCAATTTCGTCAAAGCTTGTTACTGATCCTTCTTGCGCTATAACTGCATAGGAATTTCTGTACTGGAAGAGGCTGTTCGTAGACCTAGAACAGGGTCTGTTACTGATGCTACAGAAAAAAGACACTCAGTCCACTTGCCATCATGCACGTGGCAAAATTTCTTTCCTCTGCTGATTACAGATCAGCTTGCTCCCCGAAGTACCAGAATTAACGTCCTCTTTTATTTGTTAGCTTGGCTTGGGCAACTTTTTCTTTCTTTATTGTCACTGCAGTAAAGTTTGTACCCAGACACTGCGAATGCTGTCATGGCATTCAGATGTGCATGCTGCAGGCAGTGTGCTTGGCTTTGGAAAGAGAAGCTCTTAGGAGTTGGAGTGATGGCTTGTGAGCTGCGTTTGCAGTACCAAATTACAGAGCAAACGGTCTTTGCTTTCCATAGTTTGGTGACACCACAGAGATACTGTCTTTATTAAAAACAGGTAAAGAAGGAACAACCTTCTGTCCTGATGAAATGCAAATCTATAAACTAATTGTGAGGAAATGTCTAGTTTCTGGCCTTGCTTTCTTTGCTCAGCACCCTCTAATTAATTCTTGTTGTCCCCTTCTCTTTCATAGCTCACTCTTATTAAGCCAACATTTGTCATCTGTTTGAAGTTGATTGAAACATTCTTTAATCTTTTTTTAATAAAAATAATTATTATTAAATTTCCAAAAAAAGCAGCAGCAGCACAATATATCCCTCCTCTTTGTTCCCCACTCCCAGCCAGGAGGAGCTCAGATGAAATATATTTTCAGAGTAGGTGGGAAGGTGGAGAAGGTGTTGGTATAGAGATGCAATTCACTGTCGGGCAAAGATAACTGCTCTAAATGAGAGAACTCAGGTGCCCTTACAGGGTCGCTATGTTAGCACTGAGGTCTTTGGAAGCTAATTTGCTCTGCTGAAAGGTTTGTTCAGAGCTAGTTTGGATATTTCTAAACATCTGAGTTTTACACCATGTGTCCCATGTGTTGCCATCCACATGCTAAGAAGAACTTTGATAATACAGTTCCATATTAAAACTGGAGTGGATAGACAGAAAATGCATGCTGTCAATGAGATGTCACTGACACAGACCTCTACTCGCAGAGCCCATCTTACATAGATTTTTTGGGACAGTATCATGCAGAGAATGTCGTAAGTCAGGCTGGACTGTACAGTGAACCAATGTATAACACTTCACTACAATTCAAATATCGTCAGTGTTTAATGACATTGGTTCCCTTTCCATGTCCCTCCCGTCAGTTGAATGGGAGGAGACAGCAATCTTTTCTCCCGTTTCTGGTCTCCTGTATGGTCTAATTTTTGAATTGCCTCACTTGTTCCAAAGTCACTTCTGTTTGCCTTGGTGATGTTTGCATCTGCTCCCACTCCTGAAATGTCTGGTTCGAAGACACAGAGGCAGGATTGTTTGCTGTGCCTCAGCTTGGCTGGGCATCATGTATTTGTGAAACTCAGTGGTATCTTATGCTCCAACATCAGACAGAGTATGCAGCTGAATGACAGTGTGCTCCTAGAGCAGGCACTAGGAATACAAACCATCCGTGAGGCAGTGATTATTTTTGAACAGATGAGCTGGTTGAGCAGATAAGGCTCACATCCTAACAACACAGATGATGCATCTTTGTAATCATCCTGCACTGTTTTGGTCGCTTTCAAGTGTGCTGCCAAAAGCCCCTGGAATTGCACTCAAGAATTATTGTCGGACACAGTTTAACAGTCATTACTTTTGGTGCTCCAGGTTAGCTACTGGTGTCAACTTTCTACCGTAATAATGACAGAAATAATGATTTGGCAGTGTATCTGTGTGCTTTAGTCTTGTGTTATTGTTTACTGAAATGAAGTCCAAGATGCTTGCAAAGTGGGTACAGTTGAAAGCTGTAACATTTTGTACTTTGGGACATGAAAACCTTTGTTCATGTAGCAGTTTTAATTCTATAATGAATCGGATTAGTACCAAACGAGATTTTAGTGTTGCATTGTTTACCATAGAGCCACTCTGCAGAAATTAGATTTTTTTAACATGTGTGGGTCTCTGTGTAAATGCTGACAAGATGCATTCTGAAGAACTGTGTAATTATGAACCTTGCTAGAGCCAGGTACTCTGTGGATGGCTAATCTTCAAGCTTTCTTGTATTTTTCTGTTATAGAACAACGTAGTGATGGTTATTAGTTTAATTTGGGGTTTATTCAGTAAGGTAGATGAAAAAAAGCAGCAATTATCTAAATTACAGATTAGGCTGAGGTTGTGCATTCTGAAGCAGAGAATACATGATACCTAGCTTGAGTGGCCATGGCACAGTGCTCTTCTAAAACGTGGGCAAAGCAAACACTTTTGGTCCTGGGTCATTTTCTTGCTGAGTAGCCTGGAATGATATTCCAGACCTTTTCATCCCATCAGCTGATCCGTGTTTCTGTTTTGGGTTTTTTTTGAGTATTCCTGATTCTTGCCCTCTCACCAGACACGATCAGCTCTGGACGTGAATAGATAACCAAGGAAAGAAACAGCCAGTGATATTAGAGAAACTATAGAAAGTTACTGGATTATTCTTCTGGTTTCTTTTTAAGAATTAGAACATGGTATAAAAAGAGACCCTGGAATTTTAATCCTTTGGATGCTGCAGAACTGAAGACTTCTATTTTGGGAAGCGATGAGAGATTATTTTTTGGAAGTAGTTGTGTTCTTTAGCTGTGTCTTTTGCAGTAAGGAAGAAGGCCTTAATTTCCATAGAAGCTAAAAACTTGCTTCAGTTACTCAGAATCATCTCTTCTTGTGCAGTTAAGGCGTGAACTATCATTTGATTGATAGTTGACAGATGAGAATCTCTGTGTTTTCCTTCTGAGAGCAGAGCTTCCCTTGTAAGATATCTTTCATCACAATTTTTCACTTAAAGTGGGGAAACAGCTACCTTCTCTTGCAACTGTGAAGGATCTCAGAACGTCTAACGTGATGGTACATGCCTTTCTCTAAAATTAGTGCTTTGAAAAACTTTGAAATCTCAGTTTCACTCCCCTACCCATGCCCTTACTCAGCTTACCTTCCCAGTCTTCGTCAAAACACAAGAAGCAGTAGAAACAGAGCTCAGGAAGCAGAAATATGCCAGCTTGTTCGCTCTCTGTATGCATGTCAGCACTCCTATAAGGCAGAGGCAGTAACCTCATGCATAAAAGCAAGTGTCTTTCGGATGATTCCTTACTTGGTGCCTCAGTTCTTTCTGTGAAATGGATGCAAGAGTCACTTCCTTACTCCTGTCCATTGGGGCTGTCCTTATGTGTTTGTAGCCATCGGTGCAGCAGAACTCTGAGCCAAATCATTGCTGTGATGACAACAAGCGTGTTTTGGAATGAAGTAACGATGATAGGACAAGTTCCTTCTTTTAATTTATCCACTTGGGTTCCCAGAGTTGCACTTCCTCTGACCTGTGCATCTGACCATCAGGACAGCCTATTGTAGACTTTCTAAAGCAGTGCTGAAAACCATTTCCCCAGGATCTCTTTTTAACTCTTCCTATCTTTTTCTCAGCCAAGAAAACCATTCCCCTGCTGCTGGCATACCTCCATAGGCAACATCACCTGAGCTGTATTAATGATACTTTCTCATTCAGGATGTTTATTCGTAGTGGCGTCTGGCATGTGAAGGAAATCATTTCCTCCTTGAGTTCTCCTCATCCTTAGTGTATTCTCCCTCCCCAAATCGTTTGGGATTCCTGTAAGAAATGGCTAGAATATCACAAGTATGTTTGTGACTTTTAAGACCAGGAAACAGCTGTAGAAGCAGTTATTAGGAAATAAGAGACATGGATATACTTAAGGTGTGGAGAGAAAAGAGCAAAGCGAGAGCAATGCAAAAACTGTTCAGTTTGGAAGCAACATTCGTGCTCTTCTAGGCAGAGAGACTGTCTGTGTTGCCAGCCATGCATTCTGGAGCATTCAGGACAGCTTTTCTACAGTCTGTCTTGTAACAAAATTAAGAAGCCCTCTGTGATTAGTGAAAAGTAATGTTACTGAGGAATTTATCACTGGCTCTTGCTGTAGTTCATGAAATTACAGTCAGATAAAGTGATGTCTTCATACTTCACTCACTACAGGGGAGACAAGGTAAATTTCGTGGTATATTCAGTTGCCCCCTGCACCCACATGTAAGGAATTATAAATGTAATTAACAGTCAATAGTGTGACAAAATGACAGCTTGTTAGATGCTGAACTCCTGAATGGTTTTGTGTGCAATCAGTGTGTAAAAAATGAATTCTTTTGCAAGCTGGGGTGCTGCCTTTATTGACTCTGTTCTCAGGGAGAACAGGCAAAGAAGCCATTCCAGTGCCATAAAGAAGAAATAGTATTGTTATTTTAAGTGTCCAGTGGGTTTCCAAATTCTTCTATTAAAATTGAGAAGATAAATATATATTGTAAAATGAATTTAATTGGGACTGGCACTAAAACTCATAACAGTGCAAGGATCAGAAAGAAGTGCAATGGACATAAAAAGCATGTGATAAGTCTGAACTGTGAATGGACAGTCATTTCGGACTCAGTAAGATCAATGCTGGATGGGAAAAGAAGAATGATTTTGGCAGTGGCACAAAATAATGAGCATTTTTTTTGTGGCAGGAGCACTATAATACAGAAATCCCTGAATCCATACAGTACCTACCATCCATATTTCACAAAGAACATTACAAGTGAGTTCAGTACCACTATTCCTTTTTTTTTCAGTATTGTTTAGATGAGGAGACTAAGCTAGAGGGATACGAGTGACCTTCCCAAAGTCATCTGCTAAACCAGTGGCAACGCACATGACTGCCTTTCCCCACCATGCCACACTGATCATCTTCATTTTGCCTTTCATTATTTGGGGATGCCTTTGTTTTCCACTTGCTTGGGAAACAGGTTTACAGCTGAATGCATTAAAATGCTTCTTTTCCTGGCTATTGCGAGATACGCTGAGCATTCCCGTTTCACTCCAAACTAAAGGGAATAAGCCTCAGCAAACCTGAGGGTTAACATTTGTCTTGCTGGTTTTAAGAGACAGTTGTTGGATTGGAGCTGACATTCCAAAATTAGAAAGTGCCCTAAGACAGCAGGAGTTTACCATCTCTCCTTGCAGGAGCTGGAGCTGTTGATGTGACTAATTTAGCAAGGCTGCAGGCAGTGCTGTGGTCAGCAATAGGCTGTAGGGGGAAAGCAGCTTTATTTTTCTGGATGTCCACTAAGTGCCGTTTTCCTGCTGATGTGTAGCATTCTCGTTGTAGGACCTGCAGAAAAAGTTCATGGTTACTGTTTTCTGAGATGCAATCAGGCAGAATGCAGCTGCAAATAACCTTTCTGGAGGAGGCAGTGCGGGATCGGTGTTGTGTCAGCTTCTGCTGGTGTCTCCAAAGGCTGCTGAGAGTTTGCTTGTGAAACAGCAGAATTTGACTTGCAGTCGTGGTTCCCTGCAGATGCATGAGTCAAGAAGATCTTAGTTTGACTCGCAAACCCCAGGCAAAGTTTGGACAGCCAGCAGAGAGGAAATGGACTTTTGACTTTGTGTCTGGAAATTGGAGAGGCAATGGCATTTTACAGAGTCCACACACGTTCAACTCTGGTTTGTGTTTCTGTGGTTTTCTGTTTTGCATTTTAGCAAAACTGAGTAAGTAGGTCTTGAGATGAATGCAACATAACAACATTCACTCCTTGCAGTTTTAACACTGCAAAGTCTTGACCTCATGCAAGAAGAAAGGTGATAATGTCATTAAAGGCTATTTCTTTACGCACGTTAAAGCCACTGATGTGGTAGTGCAAGTCTCGCTCTGCTCAGCCTTGCAGATTATGACCAGGGTATTACAGAGCTCAGGTACTGCTAGTGTGGATGTGGTAATCAATGGTAGCCTTGTCCGTACTGACCATGAAACATTCAAAATCCTGAGGAGAGTGAGGAAATAGTAGCAGAATACAGACCCTGCAATTCAGGAGAGCAGATTTCAGTTTATTTAGGAAACTAGTAGAGAGGATACCCTGGGACACAGCTCTGAAGGGCAAAGGAGTCCAGGGAAGCTGGCAGGCCTTTAAGGACAGCACCCTCCAAGCCCAAAACCGCCTATCCCAATACTCAGGAAAACAAGCAGATGCATCAGGAGACCAGTGTGGCTAAGCAGGGAAGTCAGGACAGAGCTCCTGTGCAAAAAAAGGCAGTATACAGGAGGTAGAAGCAGGGTCAGGCTACCAAGGAGCAATTTAGAAACTTTGCCTGGGCCTGTAGGGATGGTACCAAGAAAGCCAAAGGTCACCTGGAGTTGAGACTTGCAAGGGATGTCAAGGGCAACAAGAAGAGCTTCTGCTGCTGCAAGAGTAGTAAAAGGCTGAATAAGGAAAACGTGAGCCAATTACCAGGTGGGGTGGGTGATTTAGTGACAGCAGACACAGATGAGGCTGAGGTACTCAATGCCTTCTTTGCCCCTGTCTCTACCAACAAGATCTCATGGGCCTCTGCTCATAGTGAAAGGGTTAAAGGAGGAGAAAAACTACCAGCAGTGGATGAGGATTGAATCGGGCATTGCTTGTGAAAACTTGGCCCATACAGATCCATGAGGCCAGACAGGATGCATCCAGGGGTGCTGAGAGAGCTGGATGATGTCCTTGCAAGGCTGCTCTCTATCATCTTTGACAAGTTGTGGTGGAGATCAGGGGAGTTCCCTGACAGCTGGAGAAAGACAGATGTTGTACCCATCTTCAAAAATGCTGAAAGAACAACCCAGGGAACTACAGGCGAGTCAGGCTCGCTTCTGTCACTGGTACAATCATGGATTGAGTCCTCTTGGAGCACATTCCTGGGCACATGAAATAGAAGGTGTCATTGTGCCCGACCAGCCTGATTGCCTTCTACTGTAAAATGACTGGATTTGCAGAGAGAGGGAGAGCAGTGGATGGCATTTGTCTTGACTTTAGCCATGCTTTTGAAACTGTCTCCCATAATATTCTTGTATCCAAGTTTGGACATTACAGTCTGGATGGACCTGTCCTGTTTGACATCTTTATGCCCATTCCTGTCCCTGAGAAGGCAGAGACATGGCAATGACAGTCTAGGCCTGCCTGGCAGCTCTGGGGAAAAGGCCCTGGGGATCTCGGTGAGCAGCAGGCGGGACACAGGCCAGCACCATGCCCTGGCAACGAAAGAGGCCAACAGCATCCTGGGCTGTATGAATAGGGGCACAGCCAGGAGATGGAGAGAGCTCATCATCCCTCTCTGCTCAGCACTTGTTAGACCACATCTAGATGCTGCATCCTGTTTTGGGCCCCAGCACAGGACAGACCTCAACCAATTGGGACAAGTTCAGTGGAGGCCACAGAGACCACTGGGGCTGGAGAACTTGCCTGGTGAAGAGAGCCTGAGAGAGTGGGACTTGTTCAGCCTGGAGATGAGACATCTTTGGGGAGACCTGAAAGCATCCTGCCCATTCTTACAAGGAGGTCAAGGACATGCATTGTGCCGGGGGATGCCGACAAATAGCGAGGTGCAGGGATCCTGCGTTCTGTTCCGGGGTGGAAACTGGTCCAGTAAGCACTGCTCTTTTCTGCCCACAATCATGACCTTCTTTTAACTCCTCTCTGCCTTTCTTTGTCCTTCTTTATCATTCGAGTCCCCACACTTTTCTGTAAATCAACCTTGTCTTTTCAGGTTTCTTGGCCCTCTTTCATCATTTCTCTGCCAGTTTCCATCCTTGTCATCCCAACTCCTCAGCCTGAACTTGGGCCTTTGCTCTTACCTGTACTGGCTCCAACTTGCAAGCTGCCTCTCAGATGTACTTTTCTGTCTCAAACTTCTCCATAGCTGCCCTTCTTTCTAGTCTCCACTTGCCCATTCCCAGTTAGCTCCCAGATCTTCCTTCCCAGACTTTCCCACCTGCTGGTTCCCAGTCTCCCTCCACTGCATCTCCATCTCCTCCTTACATTTCCCTCATTGTCTCCTTGTCCTGCTTCTGCCATAAATCAAAACTTTAAGCCCTACAAAGTTCCCTTCTTGACCCCTTGGCACTCGCATTGGCAGTTTCCCTCCGGGCGGTCCCTGGGAGCACAGGAGGGACGCTCCCTGGCCACTGCTCAGAGGCCAGCCTGCAGCAGCCCTGAGCCGCAGCTTCCCATGGGAGCATGCCTAGGGCAGAGGGGATCTCTGGAGACTGCAGACTGCCACCAGCAGAGAATTTCTAGGAAGAATGTGTTAACTGCACTTTTTCAAATTTTATTTGGCTAAATTTGGGCGGATTTTCCTCTGCCCTGGGGCAGAGCCTTCTGCAAAATGAATTTAAGGCAGACACAGCAACAATTTTTCTCTGCTATTGTTCTTGAAAAGGCCTTACTCATTGCAGCAGAGATGTTCTAAAAAGATCAGCTGGGGACTGCCCTAGCATGGAAAATGTAAACCGAGATGCCTGAAGTTTGTCCAAGGTATAAGCAATGGAAACAAGGGATTATAATGGGAAACACCATGCAACTTCACTTAGATATAGTAGTATCTGCTTTTTATCAAATGTATTCTCCCCCTTGCCCTCATATAATTACATCTGTTTGTTAAGTCGATGCTGGTGTGTGTCAGAAGTGTTTTTTTGATAGGGATGTGAAGAACGTTTTTATTATTAGTTGAGTGAATTTTTTGTCATAGCTCCATAATTTTCAAGTCACCAACTCTGTATCTTGCAATGGGAATCCAGGGCCAGGGCTGAACTCCGTCAGGGGTGTTGGGAGGAGCTCGTCTGCACAGTGCCATGAGCAGGGCCGGACACGGGCTCGGGGCTCCTGGGGAGGGAGCTCCCACGGCAGGACAGCAAATTCAGCTTCAGGCTGGAGCTCTGCCTGCCTCGGAGCAAGGGGACAAGGGGGAGCAGTCTAGCAAGCGCCCAGAGTGAAGCACTATGGAGATGAGCTGTTGCCTCTATGTTAACAGGAACTATTTACCTCTTGCTGTAGTCAATAGTGATTCATTTAAAAGCAAAAGCTCTGAGGCATTTAATGGAAAATGGTACAAATAAATAAGTGTGAAAGTGGGTGCCCAATAAAGTTCAGCATTCGTTTCTACAGGTTTTGTGTTTCACTCTGAAAATACAAACTCTATTGATCCATGCAGCACTTTGATTTTCGGTATAAATATAAATAAATAAATAGAAATAATAACCCAATCCATGTGTAACTCAGTTCAGTTCATTTGAGCTGTATTCTAACTTTCCATACACAAATACAAATCAGAAAATTGCAGCTGTTCTGTATATTTGACGTGACAACCTTGCTCAGAACCCCACCTCTGGAGAAGGAAATCAGCCTGTATTGTATTCTCTTCACATAAACTTCTCAAGGTCACTGACTCTTATAGGCAATATCCTACTATTAAGTACTGTAGAAGCAAGTCAGTCTTTGTAGTTTATTTGTAGAAATTGTGGATATACAGTTCTTGCATTTTATTAACAAGAGCAGAAATGGAATTAATTTTTTGTCCATTATGAACCTCGTGCTGGATAAAATACCGTACATTTTTACTGGGGGCTCTACTATTTTAACCTTTGAAAAGTGATTAATGATTCAGCTACCAGTGTTTTACCGATGTCTTGTATGAGGCTTGTGTGCATGTGTACTTACCACTTCATTCTTTTTCAATATACTAATTTAATTTTTTGTAATAGTAAATCCAGTTGTTCAACATCACCATATTTACCATGTTCTGTATTTTTGAGCTGAGAAACAAACATTATTCATTGGGAGAATACATGCTGATATGGCACAATAAAATGGTGTTATGAGGCTTTGCATTTTGGCCACCGCTTTAGGTTTCAAGACTGAAGTGTATTTCCTGGGCTCCCCTTCACTGCTGACCCCTGGGAAGCATCTTCTAGTGATCATTGAAGGAAATGAAGTGGTTTTCGCTGGCTATATTATTGCACAACTCACATGAACAGCAACCTTAACCAGCAGGGTTTTGATCATTTTCTTAAGGCTTCTTTCCAACATCCATGCTGTTCTGTGCCAAAACTCACTTGTACAAGTGTCAAGGGTGAGACCCAAGACACCATTTGGGGTTCTAAAGAGCACCATAAGCAGAATTAAAGTGTCAGCAGAACAATCACAAAAATCCCTGCCAAGACTACTAAACGACCTCATAAATTCTCAGCGGGAACCAGAAATACAGACATACTCTGAACACTTAACACACACACACAACACTGAGTTCAGAGTCTACAGTCATTTCCATTGGCGAGAGAGGAGCAGGAGGTGTCCCTAAAATAGGGTAGAGACCTGCTCTCAGAGATACAGAGGGATGCTCTGCAAGCAGCTGATGAAGCAGGAAATCCCAGCATCCCTGAACTCTGGCTTGTGGTTATCCACCAAAGCCCAGCAAGCTCTTCTCTTTGGGAGAGGGAAATGCGGAGGTCGGCATTTCTACTGGCTGACTCGATTCTGGCAGAAGGAAGCATTCGTCCCATCTAGGCTGGGAGGGTGCCCACCTTGGGGACCTTGGCTCCCACTGCCTGGTGAAGAGGGAGTAGAGGCCTGACTGTTTCCACTGATAGACCAATCTAGTCTTCTTGGGAAAGCACCATGTCAGATGGTGTGAACACTGTTCCTCCAGCCATCCTACTGCCCTGGGTGCAGCACACCTCATTATGAGGGGCCTCCATCTCCCCTATCACATATGTAGAGAATTTAGGAATCTAGCTCAGCATCCTGAATTGCAACTCTGAAACTCAGCACGTAAGCTTTCCACATTGCAATACTGGAGCCTTTTTGAATCTGGCCCCAAGCACTGGTATTTATCACATGTGTTATTGTTGCCTTTCCATCCTAGGCAGGAGTCAGGCACCCACTATGCTACTTGCTGCATTCACACAGGAGATGAGGCAAGTCCCTGCCCCAGAGACCTGAGATGCAGATTCATGCCAGGAAGTCTAGGTAGCTAACCAAGGCCCACAGGTAGGGGAGCAGCTGGGCTTTCTTTGGGTGCAGAGAAAGTGGTCCCTGCACAGAGCAGCTGGCCCCTATGGTCTGAATCACCTTGGTATGGCTTGAGGGAGCCTGGAGTGACAACCCCTACGGAGGGGTAGTTCAGTGAAGTGCCTGAAGTTAGGTGCAATGCAGCCAGGTCTCCCAGTTCTAGACCCATCACGCACGAGATGAAAAATCAGCAAAATGGAGGAAAACAAGAGCCCTGTCTTCTCTGCTATAGCTGGCAGTGGCTGTCCTCACTGCCCAGAGCCTGTTTGTGGTGAGACAGCAGCATTTGCAGTGCCCTGCACATCTTAGCAAAACTGAACCTGGAAAAAAAGAGCTCTTTCTCCTCCCCTCCCGACTCAGTTGGACAAAGGAATGGCTGACTTGGTCTAGTGTCGGTGACAGTCTCACTTCAGGTACAAGGTAGGACTAGAGGCCTTCAGAGGTCTCTTCGAGCCGCCACTTCTGTGATTCTGTCTGGTGTTTCTGCAGTGGTAACCCTGCATCCGTAAACTCACATTTTTTTCTCTAGTCTGGCCCATCCCTTTCTCTGTTCACTGCAGGCCGGGAGTTTCACTGGTCAGCTCCTACACCTGCAGGTCTTGGGCATTTTTACCAATCCTGGCCTCTCTTAAGAGGGTCCCTTCCGTTCTCTTAGGGGAAGTAGCTGGGCCAGCACCTACCTTTTCATTCCTTGCCTCGGCTCTGCTGCGCAACTGTGTGATACTGCTGTGCATGTGCTGCTCTGATACGTGATAGATGGATCAGCTGTTTGGCTTGCAAATAAATGCTCTCAGAGAAAAGTGTTGGGTATGTCAAAGCTGGGATCCGTTGTGGAGTTTGTCAGTAGTCATTTTTCCAGCAGACATCATTTCCCTTTGGGATGTCAGTGGGTGAGACAGCTGCTGTCCAGTCACTGCAGGAAAACGGCGTTTCCCGACTGATGCCAAGCATGATCCCTCTGCATCCCTTTCTGTGTGTTATGTGGGTGGGACGGGAGGAGGAAGATCTTCCTCCAGACGTGTGTTGGAGCATGAGGATGCAGAGGAGTCAGATGTTCAGTCAGGGGCACCTGTGGCTATGGCCCTTGGGCAGCTCCTGGGATGCTTTGGAGAAAGGCTTTTTTAAAGACACTCCAGTAATGCAACGTGCTGAGAGACTTGGGACTCCTGAGGTTTGAAAGCCATTAATCATGCCGAATTAAGGCAGTTAATCAAGTCTCAGAAACTGACAGAAGATTGTCCCTGAGGCTTTTTACCTTGAATATCTTTGGAAAATGATAGTCTCAGCTTTCCACTTGACTACCTCCATAAGCTAATTCATTTTCTTCAGATGCAGCCCAAGGTCAGCCATTATGCGGCTGTGTCAGCTTGAGATGACGCTTCAGTCGTGTTGAGGTAGAGCTCTGCTGTGACTGGCACTGACGGGCTTGGTGTCAAGGAGATGCCATCGGGTATTCTGGCAGGAGCTTAACTAGGGGAAAAGAGCTAATGCTGCAGACCTCAATTTATCTTTGTTTAAAACTTGAAGTATTTCAGTCGCCAAATACACCACATGAGATCCTGTGTGCAGTAATGGGGAGTGTTAATGCAGAGGCTTTGGTTGTGCTATCTGCATTCTGAGTTCACACAGAAGCACTAATTTAGCTAATCTTTTCTCATTACATCATTTATGTAATTAATTTCAAATTGAATTGCTCCAGATGCTGATTCTGCCTGCTTGGTTGTCTGCTGCCTTCTTTCCTATCAAATGCAGTAGCATTAATAGCAGAGGCCCAAAGTGCCCTCTGAAGTCTGCTCCCTGCACTGACTTTTGGCTTGCCTGACTGTGGCCCAAAAGTTCCAAACCTCGTATCCTAAAAGCAGTTTCTGTTGTTCATGGCCAACCTGCAGACTGACCCTGTGCTTTTCTCCGTAGCAATTACATGTTTCCTGGAGGTCCTACCAGGATACTGAAATGTCACTTCGGCTGGGAAGGCACGCCAGTATTTGCTCCCAGTCCCTGGGGCTGGCTGGCCGGACCGGCTGTGTTAGCACCGGTGCTCAAGAGAGGAGCGAGTGCCCCGTGTCCCGGCTCTGGCTGCAGAGCCCCCAACAAGGAGGGGAGGGGACAGATGTGGCACAACCCTGAGACCATGCTGGTGTGCAGCAGTGACTCCTCGCAGGGTCCCCAGGGGTGCTCTGAACCGTGTGTGGTGGTGGCCCTGAGATCGTTTCCCAGCTCTGTAGTCAGCGTGCAGAGCACAGTTACGGGGATGAAAAACTAAAATTAAAAAAAGCTGACAGTCTCTAACCGCAGGCCAAGACGGTCAGGGAATCTGTGAAACCCTCAGGACTTCACTGTCACCCCCAATTGACACAGACATGACCTAGGAGGTGCCCAGATGAGACTTTCCACATAGATTACAATCGGGGATTTGTTCACCACAGTTTGAAGGAACCATTTGTGCAGCTACTGCATAAATATGTCACAGCAAAGAGGAAACATGAAAACCTTGCGTGGAGGAGTGTTAGAAAAAAGCAGTTCCTTGCCCTGGGGGCAGCAGGACTCCTTCATTCTGTGCTCAAGCAGGAAGAGATTCACGAGTTAAATATGAATAATCATGTTTCTGTATGCTAAAGTTTCTCCCACTTTGGTGGGAGAGTAAGAAATAGCCCAGAGCTTAGCAGAATGTGCTATATAGCTAATTCTCACCTTGCACCTGCATTATGCTGGAACGCTGGGACATCATTTCCGTTTGATACAGGGAGACAAGTGTTTTAAGTGTGGATTGACTTGTGATCTCAAAGGGATTCAGGACCAAAATATGAATGCAGAGCCAGTTCATATTAATGGGAGATTTTCTGCTCGCTTCAGTGGGATTTGGAAGTTTGATTTCTGGAAGCTTGAAGTTTCTGCTTGAGAATTTGGATGGAGTAGCACACGCTGGGCACAGGGACACGCACAGAGCACATCAGGGACGGGGCAGACTGGCTGCCCTCTAAGGGGCAGGGAGCCGAGGGGGTGACGCAGCCGGCAGGGCAGGGGCCTTGCAGCCGTACCCAGCCCCGCAGTGCCTGGGGTGAGGCCAGCAGGGCAGATGGTAGAGTTCATGGCCAGGTTCAACCAAGAGACAAGATCACCAGGCAAGTCTGTGGCAATGAGACAGGTCTGAGGCCAAGCCAGAAAGTCAGTCTGCAGGTCAGCCAGATGGCCAGGCAGGTCCATGGTGAGCAGGCAGGTGCAAGGTCAGGCTGGGATGTCAGTCTGCAGGTTGGGGTCTGGATGGGCAGGGGCAGGGGCCCAGCACACCTACAGTGTAGCTCAGGCAGGGACTGAAGGCCCAAGGCTGAGCTTAAATGGGCTCCTCCATGGACAAGGTGTGTGGGTGGAGGACCTAAGTGAGGCTGGTCAGGTCCATTAAGGCCTATTAGTGCCCTCAGGACCCTGACAAAGTGTCAGCAAAAGCATTCTGTAATGGCAGTAAGATAATTTAGCATATCTGAACCTAGAAGCCAGGCTGACATTTATTAGCTGCTGGTCAATTCCTGCGGACCATGGAGAGGCAAAGCTCCCGTCACGCAAGCAGGTTTGCCTAGGTAAACAGAGGATGACCTGCTGGGGCAGTGCAGCTGCGCCAAGCACTGCACGGTGAGCTGAGCTGACACATCTCATCCCGCCTGCTCTGCGATGCTGATACAAAAGGAAGAAACATCCATTTTCTGTCCCCTCCAAAGGCTGCAGTATTGCAGTGTTATCAGCGCTGTTCCTGCTCAGCACTGGACGGGACACAAAACAAAGACCCTTTTTGCCACCTAGTTCTGCTGGTGGCAGTGAAGAGTCTAGTCCGTGTGCAGCTGTGCTGTAGCAGCAGCACTGCTTGTGCAGCTGCCGTTAAGCAATCACGGCACGCACACGTCCTGGGTTTACTGTACCATCAGCTGCTTCGCAGAGGCACTGAGGACGCCTAGGTGTGGTACCATCAGTGTTAGGGTGTAGTGAGTTAGTGTAGGGTCAGTAAGAGGGTTAGGGACACAGCACTCTTGCTGGGCTGGACTCCTGCGTGTCCCTCCACTCGTGGATGTGGGAGTCATGCGAACATATGGAGCAAGCAGTTCTCGGGACTTCTCTGCGCAGCCAGAGGAAGCATAAGAATAGGGCATCCCATAACTGCTCTCCTGTAATTACCCTCAGTAGCAGCTGGTGGTGAAAACAGTCTTTATTTTGTGTCCTGTTCAATGCCAAGCACCTGTTGGCAGGAATAATGCCAATAACAGCAATAATGAGGCCTTGGAAGGGACAGAAAATAGTTGTTGTTCTTCCATTTGTATTAGAATCAAAAAGCAGGCAGGATAATACATGTCAGCTTCTCATGTGGATCTTGATGCAAATGCTTTCCCCAGGCAGGGTATGGCATGGATTTGTCCTGCAAAAATGGGCCTCTCAGCCTTTTCCATTGTGGGAAAAGCATTACAGTGATCATCCCAGGAAGGATCAGGCTTTAAAATCAACGCAAGCCATAAGCATTTTCCTAAGTTGCAGCAATCTAAATGCAGCGTGATAGATTGTGATGGGATTCCCTGTTCCACTTGTTTCACTTAGTGCACTTGAAGTCCACGGCATAGTTTGGAATTGCCTGGAATTCCTTGGTGGAGTTCTTGTGGGCAGGTGATAACCTTGACTTCCTGGCAAAAACTGAAAACTGAAAACATTTGGCTAAAGCTGGAAGCGTTGTCGGGGGCCTTGTGCCATGCTAACTCTTCAGGGCAGGGTGTAGGATGCACTGCATCTCCCGTGAGGCATCGCGCAGCCCTCTGCTTGGGATTTCGTGCTCCCCACCCCCCATGTGTGGGGCATTGTAGGATATTCGGATTGGCTTAAAGCCTGGCGTATAGTGGGGGTGGCAGTAGTACGTGTTTGGATACTGTGCCAGGGTTCTAGAGCAGCATTTATGGTTACAAGTATTAAGATTTTTGTCTGACACGCTCAGCTGGCGTGCTGTGGTTTTCAAATTAGCATTTTCCACATAGAAGAATCAGTTTCCTGAAAACTGTTTTTCAAAAATATTTTTCATTAAAAGAAAAGAAAAGAAAAAGCAGTCAGGATAAAGACTTTGAGTTTGTTTTGACTTCCATGTTCGCGTCGCAGTGCCAAATACTTCTTCTCTTTGTCAAAGGCTGCTGGCACCTCTACACAGAGCCCAACAGCAGCAGCCGCGGCAGAGCCAGGTGAATTGCAAACACGTTTTTGCCTTCTCCTGCCCCACTTTGTGCTACAGCTGCCAATTAGCATTAATTAGCATAGATTTCTGTGTGCTGGTTCTTAAGTGAGGGCTGTGTTAATCTCATCTGCAGTTTCTTATAATTAGTATTTTGTTTACTGAAAGTTGAGTTTTCAGTATAGATGATCCAACTGATGTTCCTTTCCTCGTGGCCCGGGAGCAGAAGCGGAGTAAGCAGCTCCCTGCGTTGCCGACTGCGCGTGGGACAGTGCGGTGCCGAAGGGGCCCTTCCTTGGGCCCATCTGCACCTGCGAGTGCAGCGACTGCGGGGCTCGCTGCCGGGAAGGCAGCGCGGATGCTGTGCGCAAGGGCTGACCATTTGCTCGCGGCCATCGGTGTGGGTGAGAGCGACTGTGTGGGGCTGAAACTCCATCTCTGCATACCTGGCACCTCTTAGGACAGCCTAAAGCTTAAGCGAGTTTGGGATCCGTTCTGGAGATCCAAACCATGTTGCTCTTTAATAAACGATTTTAATTCTGCACATGCGGCTCTTTAAAGACGAGACGTGCAGCAGAGAGGAGATGCAGACTGTGCACTGCTTCTGGACTGGCTGCAGATAGTGAACAATTGCTTCTGCTACTTCTCAGCCTCGGTAACAGAGTGCAGGGCAGAAGAAATAGTGGACAAAGAGACCTTTTGGAAGGATTTTAAACCTTTGTTGCACCTCAGTCTTCAATGTCCTCTCACCATTAATAATCTGGAGAGGGTAGTGTAACGCAGCCATCTCATGATTACTTTAGCGATTAAGGGGCTTCATTATATGTTGCTTTTGGAGCTTTCAGTCAGCTGAGCGCTTTGAAGCCAAAGGCAGACGATGGAGATGCACAGCGCGCAGTCCCTTTTTTCTCCTGCTCTCCAGGTAAAATACCTCCCTTATTATGCACCCCCTAGAAGAACAGGACATAGATTACTACACATTGCCAGTTCTTTCAACTCTTCTAGGCAAGGCTATTTGCTAAATAGTGCATTTGAAAGCAATTTTATGTTGCTAAACATCTTAACAGCAGTTTGCTTGGAAACAGGAGTTCATATCAGACAGGCCTCAGCCACATCACAGATCCTGGTCCCTAGCAAAAGCCAAACCTCCCAAGGCATCAGGTCAGGCCGACAGACGAGTGCCCCCACCCCCAGCAGAAGGGGGTCTCCGGTACCTACCACACACGTTTTCCTTCCAAATAGGAACTGTCCTTGGGCTCAGCTGGCTCTGGCGGATCCCTTCACGGGTCTCCCTCATCCTCCCCAAACGTCCCCGCGGAGCCGCCAGGGCGGCCGCAGCTCTCGCGGCCTGTGAGCGCCGCCGCCCTCCCAGCACGCGGGAGCCGCTCCCCGGCGAGTGGAGATGGCTCTGCCTGGCGAGAACTGGAAAATAAATTAAAGTGCAGATAATAACAGAGGAGTGGAAGCTGAGAGCAAACAGGCTGCCGTGGGGTGGGGGAAGGACTTGTCAGCTTGGGTTAGAGGGTCAGCCGAGTGATTTATTTTTAATTCGAGTGGATGACAGCTGTGATTTCATTTGTTAGCCTCCACAAGCGAGGGTATGACACACCAAATAAAATGTGTCAGCTACTATGTCACATCACATGAGACTGTAATATTGTGTCTCTGCAGCAGCAAGGGGCGTCTTTTCTCAGCTCCCTTGCAGGCTGGCAGCCGTGTGAGTGGAGTACCCTGTACAGGTGGCCTGGCACAGCTCCTGCTGCCCTGGAAGTGCAGATGCTGCCTGTCACACTGAGCCGTCCCTGCCGTCCTGCCCCAGCAGAAGCAGGTGCTGCAGGCGCAGCGTGTGTGCATCATCCTCGGGCACCTTCCAGTCAGCACCGCAGCACTGCCAGTTGCAGAGTGAGTGCTTTCTCGTGCCCCATGCATCGCTGCTCAGGGAGACAGTCTACAACAGACAACGAACCAAACTTACTTGTAGTGAGAGATACAGACAAGCTGCTTTCTCGTGCTCTGGAGTGGTTAGATCCAGGGACACAGGCTTCAGCCTGGCCATTGTGCTGCCAGGAGCGTGGTGAATCGTTTCATTCGCTTATGGGAGCTCATAAAATGCTGTTGAATGGGAAGAGGAGACTCAGTTCTTCATTCTGTGCCTCTTTTGATGATCTGGTGTGATGTTTTTAAGCCTATTTGCATCAGTTTTTATCTCAGTCTGCTTACTGACTTGCAAGTTCAAACCCAGAGCTGATAGGCAGCAAAGTCATTCTCAGAGTTGCCTCTGGAAAAGACGATGACTTTGCTGCTCAGGAAATTTAAATTAGCCAGTGGCATTCTGCAAACATGGTCTTGGTGTGTATTATCTGCAGCCTGATCGAGTCACAATTCATGGAAATGGTGTGATAATATATATGTAGGTTCAAAGCCTAAAATGAAACTAGCCTTTTGTATGGAATGAATATTTGAGCTGTTGAACATGAATCCAGATATTTTCTGTATACTTTTCAGTAATATCTGAAGGAACCATGTTATAAGTAATCTACCTGGCAATAAAAACACCATAAGCAGAAAAATATAGAGCTTTTCACATATTTCAGACAAAAATGAAGTTTTACCACTGCAAAGAGAGAGAGAAATTTCATTTGTAAGTGACAAAACCAGGATTTTCTTGGATTAAAGTGCCGTAATACATTAGTACTAAAAATAATACATTTATTGTCAATGCTTGCCTTTCATTACTGTGACTGATTTATAAAACAGCTTATGTGTGGATCATGAACGGATGATGTCCATCGACCATAGCATAAAATGCAATGTCATTAGATGTTTAAAGTGGTCATTAATCTTGCAGCAACGTACACCAATTATTACTGCTCTATCTCTGTATTCTCACTAGGAGACTGGCAGGGCAGACGGTGTGACATTTCCTTCCCTGGATCTGTACACGCAGCGTATCAACGCTGCTGTCCCAGCCATTGCAGCACAGCGCTTCCCTTTTACTCTGAAGAGCTCCAGAGCAGCTGCACTGCCTCAGCCCAAAAGTGCGTGCAGCCCAGTGTCCCGCCTGTGATGGAGACTCGCAGAGGTGCCTGGGGAAGAGGATAAGAACGGGGAAGGCCTGTAACAGTAATTTCACAGTGTTTTCTTTTAGTCTCCAGCAAGTTACAGCTTAGGGACCTTCTGAATTGGCAGTGGTATCTTTGCATTTAATAGTTCTTCATGTTTTTTTTTCTTCTGTTGATTTATCTAATTTGCTTTTTGAAGCCACTTAGACTTTCATTCCTGACTGTGGCCTTGTCACCTGCATTCAGCTGGTTTCCTGTTTCTGCTCCCGGTTTCACTGACAGAATGAGAAGCTGCTATTTGTGCACAGGTTGGAGTCCAGAAGGTTGAGCTGTGGCTGTAGTGAGCTACCTTCCAGACACCTGGATGGGAAGTGTTGTTCAGCTCAACAAGATCACATGCTGGAAGGCTGCTTTCCAGGGATGAAGTGCCTAAGCCCTTCTTTTGACCCTGAGGTTATGAGACACCTCAGGAGGGTGCAGTAATATGTGCTGGGTGCTTTGCTCCTGTGCCTGGACTCCTTCTGCATCTTCTGCTTCTAAGCTGCTTGTTTAAAGACAGCCCTGCACGCTGTGAGCCTGGTGGATCAGGCCTAAAATCAGAGGAATGCAACATGTTTCCCTTGTCCTGCTGGCAGGGCAGGGCAGAGGGACGGATGTGGCCGGGGTGGTGGTATAAACCTGAAAGTGTGGGTATTTTTTTTTTTTTTTAACCCATGGTGTTTTACGCTTGGGATACACTTCCGCTAAGAGAGCGTCATACAAAGTGAAGGAAAGTCTAGGCCAGCTGCCTCTGTCTGACTAGGCCTGGATTGAGGGTCACCCTCATTGAAGGCAGTTGCTGCCAGCAGCAGGTGCAGCAGCTAGACTAGTGGAGGATGGCAGAGGGCATGCGTGCGTGTTCCCTGCCAGCTGTGTGTCACACACCATGTCTTACTTAGGAGCATCTTCATCCTTCTTAAGTGCAAAAGGGCAGTGCTCTTCATCCTGTGGTACTCTTGGGGCTGTGGGCGTTAGCGAGAGCCACCGTGGTACAGTGGCAAGGAGTGCCCCAAGCAGGGGCAGTCATCTCTGAGACATTTCATGGATTGAGGCTTTAATTGGTGGTGTCACATCTCCATTTGCAATAAGTCATGCAGGACTCAGTCTGTGAAAGGCTGTGAGATTTTCAGGCACTTGGCTGAAGTGCGAAGGAGAGGATGAAAGCTCCTTGCCAGTAAGAAGAGTGGCACAAGAACCTGATCCTGTGTGAGCACGATTTGGGTTCTACCTTTCCTAGCTTGAACGTGTCACAGGATTGCTTCCTCTGAAGACTGTGATTCTGCTTTCAATCAAGCTGAAGTTACTCGGAGACGAAGCTGACCGTAATAATTAACCAGCTGTGTCTAGAGCTTTCAGCCTGTCCTGTTAGTGCTGGGAGATCTTCTGTGCATGTCCATCAGCTGGGACGAGCAAATTTGCTTATCAGATTACACTGTCTGTGAGACACGTTTGGAAATGGCTTCCTGATCAATTACCGTCTTCTCTGAAGAGAAATTACTGTAGAAATTGAAAATGTGTTTGATTTTCTAAGGGCAAAGGGAAAAGAAGCCAGAATGCAAGAAATGAAGATCAGAATCTGACAGAGAAAAGGAGCAAGCAGCTCTTTAATTTCCTCAACAGCATTTTGCTGTAAGGAAATGTATGCAAAGGCTATGAAATGCAAGAACAAACCAAATTACTATAGAGGCAATCAGTCAATCACCAACATACGTTAGAAATGTAGAGGTTCAGGTGGGCTTTGCTCCTGAATGTCTTGTCTTCCAGAAAACAGAAACAAGTACAGAAGTCCAGTGCATACAGCAGCTATAATAACTGGTTCATGCCTATCGGATGGAAGTTTTTTTGGACAAGTTGATCAATAATCATGCTAGAAAATTAAGTAAGAAAGTACCAAAACACCGAAGAAAGCCAGCTGTGGAAGCTGGTGCTTAGCATGGTGTCACCATGCAGAGAGAGAAGGATGCAGAAAGGAATAGGATTTATGTGTTGTGGTTTGACATTTGCATTTTTTCACAATGCCTTGGAATTGCTAACTAATGTTGCAGTCCACTTGCAAACCGCTATAAACCCAGCTCTTTTCTGAAGAGCTTCTGTCTAGCCCATTTTCCCCTCTAGCCTGTTTTTTGCAGCCTGTACTCTTGCTTTGTGGGGTATTTTGCATTTCTCCTTCTTTAATTTCAGTGTGGTTTCCTGCCCCTCCCCCTGTCCAAATCTGTTCTCCAGGTGTCATGATCCTCTGGAATTCTATGTCTGGTTGGCCAAGGTGGTTACAGACTCTTCCCAGATTGGTCTCAACTGTACGTTTCCTACACGAGCTTTCTTAACCACATCCTGGTGATGTGTCAAGTATCAGACACAGAAAGATCCCTGGAGAAGCACACAGCCTGCCCCCGGGGATCATGTATAACCATTCTTTCAGTATGATGTTCTGGCTTCCTCCCTCCTTTTAGTTTCGTTTAGGCCATGTTTTCCTAGCTTGCTCTGAGAATATCGTGCAAGAAAGCATCAAAAGTATTATTAAAGTCAAAATAAATGGCATTTACTGTTTCCTGTTACCCTGTCACAGAAGAAAACTAGGTTTTATAAAGCCAGGCTGCCTGTTACTTGTCCTTTGTCTACCATCCTTTCTTCCCAGAAAAAACTCCCTTTGGGTTTTGCTGTAATGAATAGTTATAGTGCTCTAGGTGACCCTGCTTGAGCAGAGAGGTTGGACTAGGTGATCTCCAGAGGTGCCTGCCAACCTCAACCAAAGGTGCTAGGAGCAGTGGGTTGGAGAGATCTTTGGAAGGATTTTACCTGGGCAGCTCATATGGCCTAATTAATGGGCTCGCTCTCCTTTTACTCTCACCTGAGCGCATGCTTGTCTTCTCCTTCTGAGGGATAAATAAGTTTGTTTGTTTGTTTTTTAAATTGCATGGAAAGTTGTGAATACTGCTGCCCATACAAGATTTTGCAGAACTTAGATGCTCTTCACAATTAAATTTTGCCGTGCTGCACAGTGCCAGAGCACATGATAAATTGGCCTTTGCAACTGGCTAATGACAGAGATCTGGCTGCTTTGTAGCATTTGTTACAGTTTCTGAGAGCAGCCCTAGGACTACTGTAGTTATGATGGTTTCTGTGAATATCATTTCCCAAATGCTTTTAGCTTTACTGTGTCAGTTTACCTCTAATTGCAGAAACAACAAAATGCCTTAAGCGTATTTATTCACTGGAGTTTTATTGTAGTTACTCATTATAAAAGTGTTAATAACAGCCTGGAGGGAAAAGAATTGCATTTGAGCGAGGGAACCAAAGACAAGTTGGTTTAAAATTTTGCTTAATGGACCATTATGTCCTTGGTGGAATTTTTCTTTTCTTCTGTTTTCATCTCTCCTTCTGCCATTTGATGGTTCAAAACCAGAAGTAAAAGGCAACAGAGTTATGTAATACTGTTAGTTTCAGGTCTAATAACTGTTGTTAAAACTCAGTCATTGAGGGCTGGGGCTTCAGACCAAGGACAGGGAAAACTGACTCTGCAAACAGCTGGATTCTGCCAGAAACAGTTGTTTGGCTCCTCCTGCCCTTGTAAGTCTGAGTGTCTCTTGTGTGTTGCTGGGTATCTTCAGTTCCCACAGTTACTGGTCTCGTCCGGGGAGCAATGGTTTCTTATAGCAGAGGGCAGTAATGCGTGTCTGACAGCTCTGGAGCCCCCAGGTTTACTTGCTGGTGGGGCAGCTCAGGACATTAAATGCGCTTGGAAAGACTTGCCCAGACCTGGCAAAACAGTGGTGGGCTGAAAGGTATGAAAGTTGTTTTGAAATCTCCTGCATTGTGTGGCGCAGCTCGAGGGCAGCTCATGCTGCCCAAAGACTGTTACAGGAGCTGGGTGATCAGCACATGAACAGGGAGCAGGATAGTGCCTTTCCCTGCCACGCAGCCCCCTTTACGGAGTACAGCAAGGTCCGTGTGCTCCGCAGGAGTGGGAACTTACGGGATAAAGGAGCAGCCTGCAGCCCTGATCTCTGTGTTGAATAGCAGCACTTCTTGAAGGCCTTCTGTTTGTGCCCATGCCTTGGCTTTAGTGCCTTTGAAAAGTGAATTACATGGATTTACAATGGTCAGGTCCATTCTGATCCTACCTTCAAGTGCAAAACTGGGAAAGAGCTGTTGTGAGGAAGCTGGGAAAGGAAGGAGGAACTTTGTATGTATGTTGCTTTGCAACATGCTCCTGTCTTCTGCTAGTAGATGGTACTCAGTCTCCTAGAAGAGCCATCATTGCTGCAGGATTGGTTTTTGAGGGTCTGTATCCCCTATCAGGATGGTCTTGGTTTGGGACTCAAGTTCCTGGTTCAGCCGGCATAGGGGGAAAATGTTTTGGGATTATCCCAGTGGGTGTGCTGCCTTGCATCTTCTAATGCAAGAAAAAAATGATCCTTTGGACCAAGTTGGCCCTAACTCTCCTTCCACACACAAAGGAGGGGCTTGAGGCTAGGAAGGGAGTTTCTTTCTCTGCTTTTCTGTTTCCTTCTAGTCAAGGCTGTGGCATCATCAATGAGGTAAGGACAGCGTCGTCATTTTGGGGGTGGTGGTGTTTCCCAAGAGAATGCCGTATGAATCATGCCTTCAAGGCGTGTTAGTGGCGTATTAGTTTTTGCAAGTTTGCTCTGATACAAGGTGGTGCAATCCATGCCATGGTGCTCTGCCCTTGAGCTGAAATGCAGAGCCTTTGACATGAAGGGGAGCTGCCTGGAGAGCCTCCTCTGGGACTGCTCCCGTAAACTGTATGCAGAGATCTCGTGTACACGCTGTGCTCCCTGAACCTCGCTTGCTTAGAGCATCATCAGCGCGATGCTTCTCATATTCTCTCTCTCTCTTTTTTGGCAGAGTGATGCTGCATTTCCATTTAAACCCAACTGTCAGGTTTGCTTTGTGAATTACTGTTATTAAAACATGACTGTTTATCTTCCTGCAAGACTTTCGAGTTTACTTATACATTCAGAATTTGTCAGAGGGGAAGGTTCAAAGGAGTTAAAATAAACATGTAATTTATTTGTGGTAGTACAGGTAGCTTGGAGACTTTAATTCTCCTGCAGATTAAAGGTAGAAGGAGACCCATTTATCAGGTCAGACAGGAAATGTAATGCCATACTGGATTTAATATCTTTGGTGCATGATCCCCAGATGACACTGTTTTAATGTATGTGGTTTGTTCTCTTGATGGAGGCACCATTTCAGTTTCTTTTGGACAATATATTAGTTATTCTTTATCTCGTAATCTCAAAGTCGTGTCTGAATGAACAGAGTATCCTTCAGGAACATCAATATCTGTAGGTGCTGCTCTTCAGAACAGAGTCATTGCATAGAACAGAGATTAACTTAAATGCAGATCAATTTATTTCCTTCCTGCAGGGAGGGAAGGAGACCCTGGGGTGGTCTCGGTCAGACTTTCTAACGCTGGTGCAGACAGCAATAGGCAGCAGAGCTAACTGGCCTGTCAGTGACATTGTCCTAAAACATTTTAAATCTAATATTTTTTTCGTGGAGTGAAGTTACTTTGCAAAATGGACAGAGGAGTAAAGATTCTCAGTTGAGACTGTCTAAAACTAAAAGTGTCTTTCTGAAGTTTATTGGTTTTCCAACTGTGAGGGTAATAAACCCTTTTCTGCAGTTTAATACTTGTTTTCATTCTTACAGTTCAGTGATAATTTTTCCCCCTGAGAAATACATGAAGAGGTGATGAGTTGGGAATAAATGAACTCCGAGGCTGTTGCTCAGCCATCCTGTGTTTACAGTAAGTGGCAAATTGTTAGCATTTTGGGTATCTATTGCCACAGTATCGTTCTTCAGAATCATTTTTTTCCTTTTAAGTTTTTCAACTCTCCTTCCACCCCCAAAATAAAAGCACAACAGTGGCTTTATCTTTATTTGATTTGGAGTTTTGTAGCAGCTTTGCCTTGTGACCATCCCCCCCATGATGGTAAAACGGCAGGGCATTCCCTTTCTGGTAGGACAGTCGTACTCTCTCACTCGCTGCGTGTTTTAGGTCTCTGAGGTGATGCAGCCACCGTTGGCATTGGCCATGTCACCAGATCTGTAGCACGTTTCAGAAGAGAAACATCTACTGGTGAGTTCTGTCAATAATCATGTATTGCCTGCACTGAGATCTGCCTGTCATGTGGTGACACCCTCGCCTAGCTGAGGTGGAGGGCAGGCTTGCCTCTGTCTGCCCTTTCACTGTACACTTTGCAGGGTCCAAAGCAAGCAGAACAACTGGCTACATTATTTCTTTGCTGTGAGCAGCGTGTATTCAGTAGGTGCATGCAGAGCCCTGATGTTAAATGTAGGACTATAGCACCTAGACCTGCTAGAGAATGAAATAAAGCATATCCGAGCAAAGCTTCACATTTCCACTGTTCAATCTTTCTTTGGAAGACTCAGTCATAAGGAAAGAATAGCTAGACTAAAATATATAATCCACTTGTTAAGAACTTCCCTTTGAGAAAGGTCCTACAGGGCACATTCCAGTAAGAGAAGTGATTATCTGAGCATCAGCGTCACAGCAGTCAGAATCATAACATTACCCCCTAGCTTTTTGTTTTAGCTGCGGCGTTCTTGGAGATTTGAACCTGCAGACTGTGTATGAAGCTCAATTTTCTGTTCTTTTGGCTTGGGTACAAAACATCCTTGTTCTTCCACAGAGGAGACACGAGAAAGTGAAGTGGGGATATTTGCACATCCGACCTCAAGAAAGATACAGCAGATAAGAAGTTGCAAATTAGTTCTTGAGTCCTGGAAATATTTCTTCATGTATCATTCCACAGCTTCTGCTCCAAGCCCAGCCGAAGAATCTGGAAGGTAGTCATGTCTTACCAGTGCACTCTCAGTCCTTCTGTTTTCCATCAGCCTGCATGAAAAAAGCTGTACTGTGTGTTTCTCAGCAGTCTGAAGATGGGTTTGTTGCTTTTATGTTAGAGGCAACAAGCACTGATGAGCAGTGCTATCCCAACAAAGCTCTCTGGTGTAAATTTGTTAGTGTCAGTGTGCTATTACACATACCAGAAGTGAACGTGGAGATGCACACTCATAAATCACAAGAGAGCTTTCTTTGCTGATTAGTTAATCAACTGAACTTTACTGCTGAGAAAGGCTGGAAGAAGCTCTCCTAGATGCCATCACTGCGGCTCCATGCGTGTTCCCAAAGAGCCACTGGAGACAGGGGTGACATCTTTCTTACAGAATCCTCCTGCGTCCCTTCCAGGTCTTGATGCTTTGGCTTCAAAAAAAAAAAAAAAAAAAAAAAAAAAAGCTTTTCTGTGTCCTTTAAAAACAGTTTGAAGTTATTTTGGGACTGGCTTAGTCCTGGCAAAGTTCTGCAGGCCTTCTAGGATCTGACCTTGTTGCTATTAATTTCACAAGAGACTCAGTGCCTTCCTCTTACAGGGTCAGACTGGGATAACGTCCTATCACCACTGATAAATCACCGTGCATTAGGGTGGCTAATAGTCTTCCAACATTAATTACTTGGTTACATGAAGAAGCAGTTTTGTGAAGCAGGGTGAAAAGGCAGCAGTGCTGAATAAAGATGAAGAACCTGCCAATTTTTTGTTTTTGAAATGGTACAAGAAGTGGGGCTGTAACACAATTATTTTTATTTTTCTGCAAGCAACAATCACGAATATCAGAACTGAAATGAGATTTGTATCTCAATTGATTTTTTTTGGTGGGGGACCGCCACTTGCGCCGACAGAGATGATGCTACCTCCAGACTGCACCTCTCTGAGCACTTAGCCCATGGTCTGAGTAGGGGTGCAGCCGGCGGGCTGCCTCGGGAGGAGCGTGGGCTCAGCTGGCTTCCTCTCCCGGCGGGACAGCAATGAGCTCGGTGGGATAAGCCTTCACGCAGGTGCCTGTCTCTGGCCACAGGTAATTCTTGGAGCCCAAACAGCAAAAGTTAGGAGGCAGGAACTCGCCCATAAGGTGTTAGCAGAAAGGACGTGTTTCCCCTGGAGTCAGGGGTTTTGTGGAAGGAGATTTCAGGCCTTCAGCACAGACACAGCCTGGAAGCATTTGGTGTGGGGGTTTTGCGTAACGATTTCCACATGGCACGTCTTTAACTTAAAGCACAGCTCGCAGAAGCAGCTGACAGATGCAGCAGTTGGCACAGCAGCTCATGCAGAAGGGCCTGAAAAAGGGCCTTTCCGCACTGCTCCGACCAGCAAACGTGTGTTCAGCTACGGCAGCCACGTGCCGCGGGGCACAGGCCCCAACAGCTATGGGGCAGCTGTCCCTGCAGCAGCAGGGGCTTTGACCCAGACGGCGCCTCAGAAGGATGGTGCAGCTCTGCGAGTGCTGGGCTGCAGGAAATGCCTCTTGCTGGGGCTGATGCTCTTTTTGCCCGCAGGAGGTATGCGGTGATGGAGGAGCTGTGCTGCCAAGTCGAAGCAGCTGCAGCGGAAGGTCAACAGATTGCGCAGCATCACCGAGGATAAGAAAGAGACCAACCAGCTCTTCTCGGAGACCACGCAGCTTCAGGAGCCTGAACCTCCAGCTGTCACGGCGGGGCAGGCAGAGTCAGTGCCTGTTAGGTCAGAGCGTGGAAACTCCCTTGATGGCGAGGGCTGGAAGCTGGTGACCTCTGACACCACGAGGAAGGCCGCTGCTCCACTTGAAAGAGGGACCGGTGACCCGGGGGAATACAGAGGCACTGTCTGAGCATGCAGGAATGGGGTTGAGGTTAGGAGAGCTAAAGCCCACCTGGGGCTGAATCTGGCAAGGGATGTCAAGGGCAACAAGAAAAGCTTCTACGAGTACATAGGCACCAAAAGGCAAGCTGCAGAAAGTGTGAGGGCCCTGGTGGCTCAGGATACAGAAAAGGCAGAGGTCCTGAATGCCTCCGTTGCCTCAGTGTTCACTGGTAAAACCGGCCTTTGGGAATCCCAGGTCCCTGTGGCCAGCGGGGATGTCTGGAGCAAGGAAGCCTTCTCCTCGCTGGAGGAGGATCAGGTTAGGGAACACTGAAACAAACTGGACATGCACAAGTCCATGAGGAACAGCACCTTGCACCAGTACGTGCTGGGGCTGGCCAGCTGGAGAGCAGCTTTGCAGGGAAGGACCTGGGGGTCCCGGTGGACAAGTTCACCGTAACAGCCAGCAATGCGCCCTTGCGGCAAAGAAGGTCAGTGGTGTCCGGGCTGCAGGCAGAGTGTTGCCAGAAATACGAGGGAGGTGATCCTTCCCCTGGACTCAGCCAGGGTGAGGCCACATCTGCAGCGCTGGGTCCGGTGCTGGGCTCTCCAGTGTAAAAGAGACATGGAGCTGCTGGAGCAAGTCCAGCAAAGGGCCACAAAGGTGATGAAGGAACTGGAGCATCTGTCATATGAGGAGAGGCTGAGAGCTGGGACTGTTCAGCTGAGATAGCTCCTCTCTGTCAGGGGAGAAAGGGAACTCAGCACAGCGGCAAGGGAAGAGAACCTCCGAAATGAATACCAACACAGCGCACCGAATGTCCCTGCTTCTACAAACCTGTATCCTATTTTAATGTGAAGCAAACTGCCATCTTCAGACTCCTGCCTCGTGTGCGTGGCAGCTGTATGAAAGCACTCTAGCCTCCGTTCTCCTAGACGGCGGTTTCTTCTCAGCGGGGACTCTGCGACTCCCTGCCTTCCTGGGGAACGCAATGGTGAATACGTACTGCCTGCTACAGTGTCACTGCTTCTTTGAGCTGGACTGTCTGTTCCCTTACTAAGCCCTCAAATTAACTGCATTTCCCATTTTTTCAGTTGTCCTACTTCTGTTCACTGCCTTACCAGCTGCGCTGTTGCTGTGCCTGGACGGGAGCACGGCCGCTGTGCCGGGTTGCTGGTGGTGCGTAGGCAGGAGCTGTGCAGACGGGCGTGAGCTGCGCTTCCCACGCCCTCGCTCCTTGCTGCCACAGTCGGAGGCTGCCGTAGCCCGGGGACACATCCCTGCTGCGCTCTGTCGTATGAGACTCCTCTGGGCCGAAAACGTATGAAATACATATTCCACAGAGTTACTATTAGAATAAGCTTGCTGCCTGTGATCCCAGCCGGTCTCAGCTAGATATTTCGTATTTTTTTGACTGAGGGAATAGGGCAAAGACAGAAGAGACAGTACGTTGATTACAAAATAACCAAGGTCTCTGTCAGAATGAATTTTGATTGCAAAATCAAGGTTTTGATGGACCATTAGTTATCTTGCATATCTGGAGTTTACAAACAAAGTTTCTTCTTACACAGAGCATTTTAAGCGCACTAGCAAGGGAACAGGACTGTTTTTCAGCAAGAGCTTACCTTGCTGAGGAAATGTTGCCTGAACTGAAAAGCCAGCAAAATGGAGGAAAACAATAATTTTTGCCAGTCTCTTATTTTTAATGTTCTTAGTTCCTATTTGTAATTACAGTTGGTGCAGTTTTCAGACACATATGGGATTTTTCATTTGATTGTATCCAGTGAAAATGATTGTTACATCTCATATAATAAAATGTTTTCCATATGTTAGATATAATAAAAGCTTAATATCCCCTGGTGCTTTCCACAGTAATTTCCATATTAGTACAGTATTAGATGGCATAAAATGTTTGTGTGTTTGGGCTCCAAAGGCACAAGCACAAGTGTTCAATTTTACATCCATGAGAAGTGCTACTGATTTCAGTGGGACTATTGTTGAACACATGCGTGTTTGCAGAATCAGAGACATCTTTGTTAAGCAATTTTTTCTATTACAGTTTAGCAAGAGAAGCTGTTTTCACTATCTGTGCAACGTATTTCTATCCTGCTCTACATATGATCGCATTCGCATATTAAGCGCAGCACTGCGTATGTAGGTGGCAAAAGTGTGTGTGTTTGCAGGGTGAATAGCATGGAGGATGCTGAGTTGTTCCATGGCTGGTGAGAAAGTCGCCTCTAATTTAACTGAGATGAAACCAGCAGGCATTTGGAGAAATTAAGCAGCTGTCTGTGGAAAGTGGATGCCCACATAATTTGAGAATGACTCCTTTTCCCTTGCTTTTAGATCAACCCACAGACATTATTAGTAGATAATTACATAACAGATCTGGCGTTTTATGGGAGGGAGTGAAAGCACTATGCAGCAAGGTCACAGTTCTTGATTACAGTCTCTTTACCTGTTCAAATAAGTGAAAAGTACTTTGTTTAGACTATGTTTCAAACAGAAGGAATAGAAAAGACTTGAATTGAAAATTCGATAATAATGTTAAATTTCTTTTGACACAAAACTAATGCAGCAGGTTAAGTAAAAAACTAACACAACAGATTAAGTACTTGTAAAATTCCTCTATTTCTGTATTTTACTTCTGGTGATTTCTAATGTCTTGTACTATATACAACTTCTTGGGCTTTTTTATTCTAATCTACCAGCAAGTGTAGGTGTCTGATACCATGACATTTTCTGCTGGTCTCCAGGATTTGAAAGCTTTTAGGAATACCATCTTTCTACTTCACCTCCGTTTCTGTGGGAAGAGGTCCCGAGCCTGTGCCGTTCTCAACTGTATTAGTTGCACTGTTCTAAATCAGGGCGACAACTCTCCCGTTTAATTGTTGCCTGGAAGAGGCACAGCTCGTTTCTGTCCTGCTCTGTATGCTCCTAATAGCCTGGTGCTGTAATACACAGCACAGCTCTGAAAAAATGTGGAGGGCGTAATTTCCTTTTTTTTCTCTGAAAACCCCATGAGTCCCAGTCAAAGCTTGCACCCCCTGCTTGGGTAGTGCTCTGCTCCCTCCCTCCCGTTCGCTACAGTAATGACCAGATCTGTTCCAATAGAAACTGCTGTTTTTTATCTGCAATTGGTGTTGGCAGGATTAGGAGCAGAAGAATTGCTTCCCTAAATGCCTTACGGATTCTTTACTTACAGCTTGATGCTATCTGCATAAGCCTCGCTAATGGAGATGGAAACCTCTGTGGTTTAACAAGATAAGCAGAGAAGGTGTCGGGCCCAAGTGACCTCTCCCATTAAGCAGCATATCACTTGTATTTCAGGTGTGTTTCTGCACATGAGTGCTGATTTTTTCACATACAGAAACCCCAGAAAAGTGAGCATGTGCATATACATGTTGGACCATGTATGAGTGTGATTGTACCTCCGTGAGGTGGTGGGAAGCCCTTCAGGGTGAAACAGCCTTTAGTGGAATTGGTGCTAACGATGGTTAGTCATGGGAGGAAGTTACATTTAGTCCTGACAAATCTGCTTTGTGCTTCTCTGCCCTGGATAGCACGTGAATACCAAGCAGGACATGGGATATGCTGCTGAGCACGTGTGAGTGATCTGCACAATGTACCGTTACCTGAACCAGGATAACTTGGTTATTCACTGTTGGTATCAGTGAGATGATACCAGTGTAGAAGAGGTGTTGTAGATGCTGAAGTGAAGCCAGCCTTGTATTTCATGTCATTGGGAAGCTCCTTCCCCATAACTACTGTGTGTCAGGAACACAAAATAACAGCAAAACAATTATAGTTGTATTCCTTGCTACCAAAAATCCTGTATCCAGTGGTAGGACCATCTAGCCACATTGTGTGTGTGTGTCGTGGTAATATTAATAAGAAAGAAGGATATGCACTGATGAAATAAGAGGCCATGTGTTCTGCTGATTTTTAAGTAGTCACTTTCGGTGCTGGTACGGTTCTGCTTTTTTTGACTGTTCTGCATCAGTGATGGTGCTGTGGATTGATTACACAGGCAACATTTTTGACAAATAGCAAGGAAATGAAGAATTAAGCTGGCTTATGGTATATATCCTCTGGAGAGCAACGGTTGATCCTAGGCCCTTATCTTGCCAAGTTATAAATGGTTCCAGTTCATTTTCTTATGTAACACCCTGATAAAATAGGGTTTGGGTGTTCAGCTTCCTTTCCTGGGCCTTGTGAAAACCTTGTCTGTTCCCAGATCTTCCGAGCATGCAGCAGCCCGGCTTCACAGGCACTGCAAACCACAGGTCAGTCCTAGCTCTGCCCACTCTGCCTGTCCTTGCAGTGCTCCTAGCAAGGAGGCCTCTGTGACAGCTGCTGTTTTCTGGTAGAAAGATTTTGGTACAAGGCGAGAGCAAGAAACTGGTGATCTTGCATCCGGTCTAGCTCTTTGCTATAACTGTGATTCATATGCTGCTGCCAGACTGTTTTTTCCTTCTTCCATCTAACAATTTCTATTAGCTTTTATTTCACCAGCCATAATACACATGTCTCATTACCCCTTTAAAAGTTTCTAAATAGTCTTTTCAAGATGTTAAATTGGCAGAGCCAGTACTGATATCTCCTTGGCTTTTGATTTTTAATGTGTCCCATTGTGGATCAGTCTGGAATACTGCATATGGCAATCCCCATGTTAGATAATCATGGTTATTATTGTAAGTGTCCCCCAGAGAACCTTAACTGAAGTGGGCAATTACTTTATTTTAAATTTAATTAAAAAATGATCGACATAAGGAGAAAAGTTTTAATGTGATCAGAAGATTCATTTCAATAAAAGCTACTGACACTTTTCTGTAAGTACTGAATGATGTTTGCAGCCTCCAATGTCTATCAGAGCTGAGTGTGCATCTAGTATCGACAGCACATGACACTAAGAAGTGCTTCAGGATGTAGCAACAACCATCACTTTTTTTCCTATCATTTTGCAGGATCTCTGCAGAGTTGGAGCAATGGCTTTATTAAAATAATTTCTTATTAAATGATGATTGGGGAATTGCTTATCTCAGGAGTAGTTTCAAAACTATCCAATTCAGAGCAGAAAAGAAGAACACCAAAGCAGGGAATTATGCAAATACATTCAACTTCTAAGGGCATATGTTAAAAGCAGTGCCTCTGGCAGAAAAAGCTGCATAGGCAGATGCTGCCTGGGACATTGGTGCTGCTCTAGGTAGAACTTTTAATATGGCTACCTGGAAGGACCGAGGTGTGTGTTAAGTGCAGATTTGCATGGTAGCCACAGGTGCTGGTCTTCGTCCAACAAAGAAACTGTTAATTCTTGTGTCTTCTTTTCAGGAGAGGTGGCAGAAGTATGGGTGGAGACGTGTCCTCTTCACACTGTGGATAACAAGAAGGAGAAAAAGCCTGTGTGTGAGTGGGACAAGGTTAGCTCTCCAGCCACCCTCTGCAGAACTGAAACCAGGCTGCAGAGAAGGTGCCTCGAGTTGACCTTTTCCTGTAGCCTGGGTTGGAGGCAGCCAGCTGTTCTTGAAAGCCTTCTCAGTGGCTGAAGCCTGGAAGCAGCAACATATGAAACAGTGTTCTTGTCTCAGCTGAACTAAAGTACATCCTCTGTCACAAAGACAGGTGGGTAAAAGACTTGTTCTTCCCTTGGGGACAGACTAAGATAATATGCAAGGATTCTTTCATTTATTTTGGCTGGCTTCTCACTGAGTTGTTTGCATCCTGCTGAAGTGTCCTGTAACTGAGATGTGAATAATTCAGCTCCACCTTTAAGGGACCTTCTTTGACCATCCAAAGGGCTCTGCAGAAATAGTCTGTCACATGCACTGATGTATGGAGGAAGCGTTGAGCAGGAGTTGCGGCTAGCCATGTGCCTTAGAGAACAGCAGCAGCACCACCGCAAGGGTGTCCGGCATGTCTCCCAGAGCCCGTGGCAGGAAAGCGTAAGCCCTAAGAAACTTTGAGCAAATTTTCAGGGAAGTTGGGTGTTTCCCCAGTAGTGAGGACTGAGAAGTATGGGGATGTTCCTGTTCTCTGACTGGTAAGTGCAAAACCACAGCTGTTCTACTTATAAAGTCCCCTTTAAGCTTTTACAATTATTTTGTTAAAGAGAAATGCTATTTTCAGAATTTATTTTGCGTCACACAGAACAAGCTAATGCTGTGAGACTGAGTTTAATTATATCTCTGGCAAATTAAAGCGAAGTTAAGGGGTGCTGGCTCCAGCATCCCTTTAGCGCTAGTTCTGCAGTGCATTTGTGTGATACCATGAAGAAAAGCCTGGGAATTGCTTCTTTTATGTTCTTTTATGTTGTAGCTTAAATGAACCCCAAATTAAAATGATGGGCATTTCGTGGCTTCACCTTAATGGCCTTAGCAGTTTAAATGACAAATTTGTAAGTGAGTTAAATATAATCCAAGTTCCTTTTGCCTCTATCCTTAGCAGCCTGATATTTTCGATCTTCTAAAGACAGCTATTTCACCAGTATTTAACAGAGCTGGAAGCAAAAGCACACTAAAACTCTATATACAAGAGAACATGATAAGTGAGGGAATGGATAATGGGGTGTTTAATGCTGTTAAATGCCTTGTGCTTAATGTTGGCAGGTCAATTGGTTTAGCCAGTAAAAATTTTTAAGTGGTTGCAGGTCTTGACTGTTGGAAGCTTTCTCCAAAAATAATCCACCAAAGGCACTGAAGTATAAATCAGACTTTTAACAAATTGGTGCCATGATTTATTGCCTCTTTATGTTGCTTTTTTTGGAAGCCTTTATTTTAATAGCGTTATGTTCATTCTCAGGACTAATTTCTTCTGCTAGAGTTAGGGTTGTAAGTATAGAAAAAGCAAGACTCCCTAGAATACATTGAGCCCCAGAACAGACTGCCTGAGAACAGTGTGGAGTCGTCATTGTCACAGACTGCTAAGAGTCAGTCAGAAAAACATATGTTAAGAACGGTTTGCATGTACTTGATTCCGCCTTAGCAGGGAAGATGGACTAGGTCACCTCTTGAAGTCCACCCTTAACATTACTTTCCATGATGACTGCACGTTTAGAAAGACACATACATTCCTCCAACTCGACCAATACCAGCTTGTAAATTCTGAGGTACTGGAATGCTCCTGCCCCAGCCTGATGGAAATGTGCTTATTTGGTTACTGCAAACGCATTCTTCAAACCTGTATGCCCACTCCAGCCTGAAGGTAACACAGAAATTGTTTAGGGATTTGGCAGATCACCTGCATGAGCAGAGCTTACAGGGGTAATGCCTTAGACACTGACTTCTGGGCTGTGCCTTGTGCGTCTTTATAAATGCTCAGCCTTCTTGCTTTTCTGCAGCATCAGTGTTAGTCATCTCTGGTGCATTCTGACCAGCTAGATTTTCCTAAAACATGAGAAGGCCTGAGAAGAGCAAGGAGACTGACTGTAGGGGTTGCCTCGTGAGGAAGAGAGACCAGAAGAGCTCAGTTGGCAAGACCTGACTAAGCTGTAAAAAAGTGCAACCACTAGTTATCTCCGAAGTCTTCACTAGTAAACGAGAGAACACTGGAACGGGAGTTAGCAGTTACTAGAACACATAGTCACTGAGGAACCTCCGAAGATGCGTCTGTCAAAGCACTGACTAAAGCTCTTGTGTTCTTAATGCGTGACTTCCCCCATGTATATGACACTCTTGAATTCTTTTCTTGCATCCCAGCTTCTGGAGTCATGTGATAACTGAGGAACCTTTTTCAAATATAAGTTGGAAGTCATCCAGGTTACAGTTAAAGCTTTATTCTGCTCATGGGTCATACAGATAAAAGGCTCATCAAAATGCAAGTAACAAAATCTATTCTTAACTATTAAAATGGTTTAAAGATTTTTCAGCTGTTATCATGAGTTTGGGTTGGCAGTACTGAAGTGTCTGCTCATGGCTCCCAGTGAATCATATTGATCTGATTTGTTGCTTTCCCTAGCCATTAAGGGAGCAACTTTTATTGTTACCATCCTGCCATGTGTTGCTGGCAGCAAAAAAGAAAAGAAGGATTGGGTTAGATTTATAAAGGCTGTTATCATAGCCCTGAGCTACAGCCCTGCCCAAGTCCTGAGAAATACCTTCCTAGGACACTTGTAGGCATGTTTCCTCCCACAAGTACCAACGAACTGACTTGTCTGATTTATCTCAAGGCACTTAGTAACTGACTGAAGGGCCTGGGCACCTCAGATCCCCCCGACAGGCCATGAGGAATTGGGGGCTTGCAAGGCAACTCAGGCTACCCAAGGTCTGACTCATGCTCTAACAGGCCCTGTCACTCTCTGTTTGTTCTGGAGGGGCCCTGGGATGACTACGCTCCAACTTAGGCTCTCGTATTTATATGGGAAGTTCGGAGAGAAGGCAGAGAACATTCACATAGGAAAAATGGGATATGACATCGTTACACAGATGAGTAAGCCTTTGAGGCACATGCTACCATAGACTTTGCTCCCATACCTCATACTCTCTTTGTTGCTGTGAATGTCTGATGGGCAAATATTCCCCCCGATACTGTGCTTCTTGAGCAAGAGATAAAAATGCTTTGCCTCTTCGTTGTTGCACCAGCGCTTTTTTGGCTTTGGTGCTGCAGATGGCTTTTCCAGTCTACACCTTTGGCCCCATCAACGCTCCCTCTCTCAGCTTCTCTCTCCCCTTGGCTCTTCGTTGTGCTCGTTCCCGAGTGGCTTGCTTCTTTGCTGCACTGCTAGGTCACGGGAGAAGCACCTTTCCACTCGTTCCCCTTCCTCCTTGGATGGAGGAGTTCTCTGTAGATGCCCATGCGATTTTGTCTTCATCCCTTTCCAATCCTCCCTAAGGGCAGTGATGCTTACAAAAATACTTGGCAGCGGATAGATCATCACTGCCCTAAGACTGATCAATAAACCTCCAGTGCTTTCTGTGTTTCCACCCGTACCTGGGTATTATCTCCCACTTCACTGTGAGCTCTCACAGGGCAGAGTCCGCCTGTCTGATCCGTACCGCACCTAGCACTGAGATTCTCTCTAATGAGGCCACGCATTACTTCCTAGTGCTTTTTCAGCCTTCTGTACCTGCTTAGCTCTGAGACAACTGGTTTTAATGAGCAGAAGCTGCTCTCTGGGCTGTAGTTCTACTGATGCTACAGGCTGTATCTCTGTTGGCACATGGGGTGCTCTGCGGGTGGCCAGTCTGCAATTCTTGCTAGGCTGAGCTGTGTGGTGTTGGGGAAAGGGCTGTTGTTGCTGAGCCGTGTGAGGCATCTGCTCTTCAGTATCCCCCAGTATCACAGAGAATCTGGATTTCCGTGTCTCATGTGGGTGATGTACAGCCTGATGTATTCTGGGTAGTTTCTGCCATAGGTTTGGTCAGTGCCCGTCACCCCTCTGCTCCGAGTGCGGCAGGATATCTGTGTTAGTGTTGAGCTTCTTCCCCCTGCAGCTCTCCCAGGACCTCAGCTGAGCACAGGTTTCACTGGCGTTTGTGGTGTTTATTCCCCAAGCAAAGTCTGTAATCAGACCCAAAGTCTTTCTTTGCACTGTACATCCGAGTTATACGTGTAAAGTTTCCGGGGCTTTTAATGGAGGTAGCGTAGGCCTTCCGAGGCTTGGTGTCTTCAACCGCTAGTGTGTCTGTAGGAAACACTGCCTGCATTTGGTGTGCTGGAGTTCTGGCCTCGAGTGGGCCTTGTCAGTCACTGACCAGTCTAACTGTGCAGGCTGCGCTGCCTTCGAAAATGAGGACACTGCAGAGCCCATCCCTCAAAAAAAAAAAAAAAAAGTGATGGAGAGAAACAAAGTGTTTACTGCAGGGTAAAGAAAACAGAAACTCTGTAACCTTTGGATTTTTTTTCCTGTGTTTTCAATGGGGAAAGCAGGGAGCATCTTGAATTGTTAGAAAAAAGCAAAGTATCGTTTTTTGCAGTTCTGTAAACACCTCACAGATACAGAAGAGAAACCACTTCTCTACACAGGGGGTAAGGTCTTTAGGAAGTCAACACAGTAGCAAATTAGGATCATAAAACAAGCTTTACAGCATCGTCAGATTCCTAGGAGGGCGCCTGGGAACACCAGCACATCTGCAGGGGACAGTGTATCTCACGAGTGGCCGCAGGAGAGTGCCTGGAGTCAGCAAGGTTTGGCTCCTCTCATCTCTCGGTAACTCAGAGAATCCTCCGTCTCCCGTGTGAATACTTTCTAGGCCTTTCTGTTGCATATGCTACTTTGGTTTGATTAATAGATTGCTCACAATGATTATGTTGCCATAATGAGGCAGCTACAGAAATGAAAAAAAAGGCTAAGATATGAAATCCTTTATTTTTTCCATGTGATTTTGGGCAAGGGAAATTTAAACAAAGACTTCCTAAATGTTATGAGAGGCTTGAAAGGAACATGCCTTTAACTGTCTGCAGAGTGCTTTCCCAAATATACTGGATAGCAAATAATTGGATAATAGAGACCGATTCATGACCACAGGGTTTGCACTTTGTGGGGCGCCAAGCACCAGCTCTTGTCTCTTCAAGAGAACATTTTGGTGAGAGCAGGAGGGGAGAGGCTTTAGGGGAGGGTTCTGTGCTGTGTGTGATGCACAGCACAGCTCCCCACAGTCTCCTGGAAGCAGGGGATATCTCCGAAGGTATTTTACAAGTCCCAGATCCAAGCCGAGTGCTTCCCAGAAGGACCTGGACTGCAGCTTCTTCCCTCAGAGATGGATCTTTTTCTGTGTCAGCTGCTGCCTTTCTGAGCACGGCAGGTGAACACACCGAGCAGCATCCTTCACATGCAGGCAACCTGGAAAAAGCTGTAAGCACGTTTCAAGGTTAGATGTGTTTTAATGATTAATCACACTGTCTTTAAGACCTTTGCCTCCACTGGCTCACTGAAGTGGCAATTAACCTGAGCCTCCAGCATTGCAGAAATTCCTTGACCCAGATAACAACTCTCTGCGAGTGTAGCTGCAGGGCCTCAGGAAAATATTTCTCCTGCTTTACTGCTCTCTAAGCTGGCCAGCCTCAGGGAGGAATCAGCACCTCTGGTGATAGCAGGAGCGTAGACACGTATCTGTGAGGGTTTCGGTAGGACGTGGGGCAACACATTGCTCGTGCAAGTCCGCTGAATTCCACAGAGCCGGGGGGCAGGAGTGGCTGGTGCCACTGCTTGAAGAGACCTCATCTGTCTGCTGTCGAGGCAGTCTTCCACGGACTCCCCCGGTCGCTGAAAGCGTAGCTATTGATCTCAGTACGGGGACCTAACCCGGGGTGTTGTTTTTACCTGCAAGACTATTTTTACCCTTGAGATGTTTCATCTTGGTGATAGTGCATATGGCTGGATGCCTTACTATTTTTTGTCGTTTGTTCATATTATATGTTCATATGTATCACTGTGTGTGTGTGTGTATACATATATATATACATATATTTATGTATGAGTTCTGCCTTGAACCTAGAAAGAAAGAAGCACAAAAAAATAGAAGAAATGCAGTTTTAAGGTGTAAGGATTTGGAAAATAATCTCTTACCTTTACTTTTGTGGAAAAATAAGAAACTGCAGCTAAGGCAGGTGACATAGCTTTGTATTAAAGTTGTCAACACTTTTGTTATGAGATCCACTTTTCTTTGCAAAGTTTTAGCTGTATGAACTGAAATTTTATATGCCATTTTTTTCCCTTCAATTATTTCTTTCTCTTTTGAATTCAGAGAAAACATACAGCAGTTTCCATAAAAGCACTTAAGGACAGAAATATTTTTGATATACAGTCTCAAAACTCTTTTACATATTGTCCCATATCCAAAACACATTACACTACTCACTGCCATCACATGCATATTGCTGAGTTTGCTGGAAGGGGGCGGGGGGGGCAGAAGTGTTTTATACCACCAAAGCTCAGATACCAGGTGCCTAATTAGCAGGCCGGGCTGCCTCTATGGCGAATGCAAGAAGACAGGTGGGTCCGAAGGGAAACTGAGAGCAGGGGTCCCCTGTCTGTGATTGCAGCGCTGCTGAAATCTATGTGCCATCAGTTATCCACTATGTAGTAATGCTGTGAGGCATTACGCTTCTAAACTCTGACCTAAAATTAGGAGGTAGCCTGTATCCTATCGATTCTGTCTGCACTCATGTCTTCAGATAGCCTTTATTCATGGGGAAGGGGGATTGCGTGCTGTCACCAGGAGGAGGCCCTTTGCCCTTCCTCCCCAGGGAGGCTTCGCCGCAGCCGGCAGCGGTGGCCTTGCCAGCTGGTTCCCCTGAGGTCAGACACAGCCGCCGTTTGGGGCTCAGGTGCTGGGGCAGAATTCATAGACGATTTTTAAAGCAAGAATTTTGACTTCAGTCTGCTGGTTTTTTTAAAGTTTCAGTCAAGCTGAAATTTGATTTCAGATTGGGCCCCCAAACCTTACCTGGGTAAGGCTGGCTTCCGAACAGAGCCTGGTGCCTGGAGAGCTGATTGCTATAGGTCTTTCTTCTTCTCACCCTTTAAAAGTCCAGGTCTGCTCCTAAAATAGAAATACCATGCAATTTCTTTCATTTGGCAATTTTTGCCTTTCATCCAAATGTCTTTCATCTTCCCCTCCTCCGTTTCCAGCATGTTTGCAACTGGAAATTCACAGTCTTGGTTACTTTTTTTGTACAGTACGCAACCAGTAACCAATGCTAATATATATGATGGTTAAGAGTGCTGTATTCATTACTATTTGGGTTTGTTTTGGGGTGATAAAAAGCAGAATATTCCTGAACTTATTTAATTAAATGACTGTCTAGAATAATAAAAATATAACAGTGAGAAAGAGCAGTTTTTCTCTGAGCAATATATCCTGACGTTTCAAATGGACTTCTCGCAAGGACAGCAGGAGCAGAAGGGGAGTATATTTTCAGTGCTTGTGTATAATGTGTCGGACAACAGTCCTCAGCCTGCCCTGTTCACAGGGGTGGTTACATTCTGGAGACGGGGGGCCAGCACGAGCCTGTGCTGTGCTGGGTAAAGACAAGAGCCTAGTTGCCCTTGATGTCCCATCAACACTGAAACCTGGGGAGAAGTGCAGGCGAGCTGCTTGCAGAAGGACACTAAAATAGTTCCTTAATGTCTGCTTTTGCTCCTTGCTGAGTGGGCATCATTGCAAGTCAGTGCAAGAAGACATCAGCTTTGTGGGCTTTGAGTGAAGTTCATAAAGTGAGAAAATTGTCCGAGTTGGCTTTGATTCTCTTTTGCTGTGTTATGGTTCATCTCTTGAGCACTAACATGCTTTGATCAGGCATTATCAGACCTCTTTTAGTTACTGTTACTATCATTAAACGATGCTGTCATGTATAAATCTACTTATTGACAGTATAAAGAGCCTGGGATAATTCTGCCTGGAAAATAGAGCCTCCAGGGCTAACAGTTTTTCTGTCTCCAGCTGGGAGAAAAAAATGCCTGAGCAGTTACTTTTCATTAGTCTTTCTTTTAATAATACTACACGTTTGAAAAAGGATACTCAGGCATCAGGAAAAAGTGATGTGCAGTGTTGATTTATGTGGCAAGATTTAACAATTCCCTGTATCGAAGTCAGTGATAATTTAGGATTGCAGGACCAACTGGTGTGATTTTTAGGAATGCTAAGGCACAACTGCAGTGAAATGAAATAAAACCACTCCCCACTGAAACTCAGATATAAAGAACATATGGATTGACCAGAGACAGTGTGACTCATGGGCAGAGATGAGGGTTGGCTGCAGCTCCTGAATGAGACCTTGTCTGCCCGTAGCTCCTGTTCAGCACATCTCCAAGGGGCTTCTGAGCTGAAAGAGTTCATTGCAGTACTGTAACTTGAAGAACTCATGGGCTAGAGGAGGAGTGTGTGCGAGGCTGCTCCGCATGTCCACACTGCTTGCTGACACAGCCCTGGTGACTGCCTCTCAGGGAGACTGGCTCTTAGCATCTCCCGTGTCCAGACTGGTCTAAGCTGTAGGGTCTGCAGTGTGCCCTTCAGCGTGCAGCAGACGTGGACCTGCACAAGGGACTCAGCACCCCGACAGTGCCCTGCCCTACCTGTCCTGAGTGCACTAACCTTACCTTCGTCAATACCTAACCCTGCATCGCTGCAAGATGTTTCTGTAAGCTCAGAGTCCCAGGCCCTTCCTTTACAGGTGACCGTAATCCCCTGCAGGAAGGAGCTGCTGTCCTGCTCTTTATCAGTTTTCTCACTTTCTTTTGCTTGTTGGTTCCAGCAAGGCTTGGTGCTGCGAAAGTCAGCACGAGCCTGAACTGCCTGTCAGCACCCAAATGCCTGTGGATGGGTGAAGTGAGTCTGGCTTTCTCTGTAACCTGCTCTCATTCAGCTGAAGGAGAGGGAGGCAGGATTTTCAGTTCATGAGGTCTCAGTTTTCGTCCGTTCCCGTCCCGGCACTAGCACTGCCTTGCAGACGGGTGGTGGTGCGCAGCAGCCGGGGGCTGCGGGGCCCCGGGACAGCGCTCCAGAGCGCAGTCAGCCAGCGCAGTCCGCGCAAGAGCAAACCGGTCCTGACAGATGCGGTGGGGTTGCACTCGGTGACCTTGCTGAAGGATGCCAGCGTAGTCCCAGGGAGCTGGGAGCTCTCTCTGGGCATCTTGGGCGGGGTGAGCCTTGATCCCCAGCCGCGGTACGGGAGATCTGAAACTCGGTCTGCCTTGTCCTGTGGTGTGCTTTCATGAACAGCCGATTCAAAGCCAGGATGCCTTTCCTGCTGTGATCGGACCTGGTGCGGTCGTGCCGAAGCACCTGGGGTTTGCTGGGCTCCAGGGTCATGCCCTGAGCCTTGGGCCTGAGGGGCAGCTCTGGCCTGCGGGACCCCACGAGCGTCAGCTCCGGCGCGCTGGGCTCTGTGCTAGGCATCCAGAGCAGAAACGTATGTACCCGTGGGTGACGCGGCACCTGAATGCTACTGCAGAGGCTGTTACTGCTCCTGAAGATTGTGCTTAGGTGCACAAGTACCTCTGCAAAGGTGGCTCTTTCTGGAAAAGTCACTCGCAGCAGGAGACCTGGGTAGCTGTACCCCAGCCAGGCTCCTAACCGCTGCTGCACAGTCCCGCTGTTACAGACACTGCGCTTCTAGAGATGATTCGTTGCTGAAATACACTGTTTGCATCTTGCAGTTGTGCCAGTTGGGTTTTTCCCGTTTGTCAGGCCCGTGCGTATGCTCAGCATAAGCTATTTACACTGTGAAATTGGCTGCTCAGGCGGGTGGTTTCAGCAGGCTGCTGTCTGCGGAGTGAGTGCCGCTGCCTCGTAGCAGCTTCGCACGGGCTGCTGGGTGGGGACGTTGGGTGAGTGCGTTGCTCCCTGCCGCTCATCGTCACTGCGGCTTTGCTGTGAGAACTGCTGACCTCCCCCTGTGCCGTGGCTGTGGATGAGACCGTGAATTTTGATAAGAATGCACGTTAACAAGTCAGTGAAAATTGCTGGAGCAATTCCCCTCTGCAATTAAGGAGCCTTTTCCCACCTTGCTGGGTGCCTGGTGTGGTTTTTGTTTGCCTGTAGTGAGTTGATGACAATGTAAGCACAAAGCAATAACTTTGCGAAGAGGGAATGTGGTCTGTTTTTGAGCATTGCAGAGGTGAGAAAAGACTTTGCAAAATGAGTCGTGTGATTAATACAGAACCTTTTCTGTCTGCTCTGAAAGGCAAAGAAGTTTATTCAGATAGACCCGTTTATTTCCAAAAAGCAGTGAAGTGGTGGGTCGTGACAGTCTTTTTCCGGGACACTGGTGGATACACCATCCAAACCCAATAAGCTTTGCTTCATCCTAGAGGGGGAATAAGGACTTAATCTGAGGGGAGAGCAGTGTCCAGATGATATCCTTATTCAAGGCAGTACCTTGTCCTAAATTTCATGCTCAGCTTTGTTTACACTGTCGAAAAGCTCTGAGTAGTCTCATGTGTGAGGTTTTGTAATGACCAATGCTGAGAATCTTTGCAAAATCCTTCCTAAGAGAGAATAAGGAGCAATAGAGGCATGAGAAAATAAGATAAAAGGTTCATGTAAGGCTTTGGAGAATTATGCTAAACATGAACCACGACCACTAAAATACTTCTGCGTGAGAAGATGCACACAGTTATTAAGTGCTTTAATTTGTTCACTTTAAAGTCTCGTCTTTGAACCGTTCAGCTTAGCTTTCAGGCATGTTTCTGCGCAGAGGAGCTGCAGAGATACAGGGTTCCCGAAGTCGCCCAGTAATGCACAGACCTGCATGCCCGCTACAAAGACAAGTGAGCAGCAGGCTGCGTTATGTTGAATTAATAAATCCCAAGCTATGTTAAAACTTGCCGCCACGCAGGGACATGACTGAAATCCCAGTTATCCTTGCTAGGCATCAGCGCTGCATCTGTTCGGTATCCTCCCAGTAAAGGTCTTCGGTACCCCGGGGAACTGAGAAGGATAGCTGTGCTTTAGCCTACCGTTGCCAAGATTTATTTAAGCTGTTTCCAACTTTCAGTGCATGGGTGAAATCTATCCATATTTCCTTACTGTTTCCTTCTGAAGCAAACATTTCAATATCCATCGGGCTTGAAAGATTTAATGTTAATTATACCACGTGCACATTGTTTGCACAAAGAACCTTTGGATAGACTAAAAACATAAATATGAATCTGGTTTCAAAAACGATTTTTAAACCATGCTTGACTGTTTTTTTAGAGCTTAATTAAAACGCGTATTTTGCTGGTATGTAGTTCTCAGTATGACTGAGTGCTGCCTGGTCTTTGGAAAGAAGTATCTTGAAAGTGTCCAGGATGTTTATGTTTGAAAAACTGCTGCTGTGTGCAACAGCTTTAGTACATTCCATAAAATTTTTATATCGAATGTGAGAAATGTCTCTAAGATGTTATGATGGAAATGAATTTATAATAGTCTCACTGAAGAGATAATAGCTCTGTTGCTGCCACACCAGTTACACCATGTGTGCATAGCAAAAACGAAGGGAGAGGGGCAACAACTGATAATAAACATGTTAAAAACAACAATGGACACCTGGCACAGCTGTTATCAGAGACGGAGCCTCAGACCCTGCCCCGGGCTCCTCCGCTGATCTTCCCCTGTCTCCGCGCTGCGGCAGGTGGGCTCTGCAGCCATCCCCTCTCTGCTGGTTGCTCTCTGCTCCATGAGCCTGGTGGATGAGAATATTTAAAGGGAGGGCCTGGGGTGGCCAGGGATGCCGGAGGAGCAAGGCTGGGGTGATCTCCCGAGTGTATGGGGAAGGAAAGAGAGGGTCTCCTTAGGGGATCTGAAGTCCCCGTGGGACCTGAGAGGATGGGTTAGAAAGGAGTTCAGGTGAAGGCTGCTGCCCGGTTGTGCTGGGCTGGACACCCGGGAGCTGCTAGACGTGGAGGGATGGAGAGCTGGAGCTCTGGGCTCTAAGGAGGAGCTGCAGGACACTGAGAAAGAAGAGGGAAATGCTGAACTCTAAGTGTGGCATGTCACTGTAAAGCGTGACGTATCATCCAGGTGAAGAGTGGAGAAAAGGTGGACTGCAGGTCGGGTGTGACTTTGCAGTGATTCTGCAGGGAATTGCCTTTCATTCGTGTTAAGACAACAATAAAACTTCAGCCTTCAGGGTGAAGTTGAGCCCTTTCCAGAGGCAGGGAGTGACTCTTCTGCACTGCGTGCTCCACCAGAGGTATGCTGACTTTTGTTGCACACTTTAATTTTGCTCCTAACTTGCTTTGAAACAGCAGTGGTCAGCTGAGGGGAGACCATGGGCTGGCGGGGAGGAGGGGGAGGTGGATCAGGGCACTGAGGCAGTAGACCCTTCTCTCTAGCTGTTTGGTTGCTATGTCTTGCTTGCATATTCAGGGCAAACCATCCCAAAAGAGGGAAGGAAGGAATTCCTGCTCTCAGCTTGGTGAGAAGCTTGGTCTTCTGCTCCATTGCTTTCCTCCTCAGCACGGCACACTGATCTGCTAGCAGTGTTTCACTAATGAACTCTCTGCCTGCGCTGGGCTCTGGGGTGTTGCTGGCTCTTCAGTCTGCTCTGGTGCATGGCCCACCGTCGCCAGGGGACTGCAGTGCTTTTGTTCAGAGTCAAGAAGCTGAAGAGAAAAATTATGGCAAGATCCAGAACGGCTGCATGGTCTGTGTTGCTGTGAAAATGGATTATTTTGAAAGGCAGGTTTCTAGGGGTTACAGCTGCGATGAGCCTTAGCCATGCCATTGGGGAAGGTCTGGTGGGAACACATCTGAGAGGGTTTGCAGAGACCTTCAAGCCATAGATGCAGAAGGAAAACAGCTGCATCTGTCTCCAGGTGCAAAGTTGGGGGCCAACAAGTATGTCCTCGATAACAATGCACTCGTAATTTTCCTGCTCAAGAAAACATAAAAGGGTGGCAGGAGAGAGTATCATATAATAAAGACTTAAGAGATGAATAAAATATAGTAAGGAAGGACAAGATGTGGGTATGGAGGACAGAAAGCAAAGTCTTTAAAAGGCTTAAGGAGATAAAAACGCAGCAATTCTTGATGCAAATGTGAAAAGTTCTGGTTCAGCTGAGCTTACACAGAACTAGCTTAAACAAGGGCTGAGTAGTCATTTAGATGCTTTGCTGAGCTGGGCCTAAGTGTATACAGACCACACTCGTGGGGATTTTGCGGCTGTAGTAGATCTGATCGATAAGCCCTTAAAAAAAATTATCATCTCTTTCTGCTATTGCAATCTCTATATTGTGAAAAAAATTAAATTTGATAAATGGTTAGTTATTTTGTTAATGTGTTCTGGAAATAAAGTTAAATGAAAAGTGAAACCAAGCGGTCTACATTTAGAGCTATTTATGCAAGGAGCAGAATCTAATTAAGCAGTTTTAGCGAGAACAATATTAAGGTGTGAAGCTTATTGAACACTTGGTTAACTATTCAATTAGTCTGTGGATTTTGTGAGCTGGTATAATTCTAATTCATGTGAGGATCAATTGCTTGATTTAGAAGAAAATATAACATAAAATTTTAATTCCAAGAACAGTAGAAGTTAAGTAATTGTCATGAATTGATTTCATTAGCATAATCATTACTAATGTTCTTCCAAACAGATAAATATTGCTCGAGAGAGTTGAAAAGAAGAGACTTTAGGATTTGCCATTAGAATAAGCTTTGTTTTCTCTTAAATTTTAAACAAGTATAATCAACAGTTTTAAATAAAACTAGCTTCAATATTGAAGAATGATCCATTAGGTAGACCCAGCCTTTCTTTGTTGTCTTCTACTGCTCATTTCTGGTGGCTGAAGCTTTTTATAAATACAAAGTGTCAGCTAAGATTTCTCTGCCTTTGGTGTGACCAGTGGACCAGCTCTGTGCGTTTGTCTCCCCCCAGTCTCCCCAGCTAAGGAGATCTACCTCGTGCGGTAAAACTGGCACCCAGTCACTCTTAAAATTAACCAAATAAGAGACAGATACCAGCCTGGAACTGGGTTTGTTTAAGAAATCTTAGCAAAAGAACATCTATGTGTAATACCTGTCCTCGGGAAAGCTAGTCATTACTAGGAGAGAATGGGCACTTTTTTGACAGACTGACTATGCTATAATTTGAGTTTTGAACTCTTACTGAGAGTCATAAAAAAAAAAATCTATTTTCAGCCCTGGTGATTTGTCAGCAAATGAACTCTTCAGGTGTCAGTCTGCAGAACTGGAGAGTTAAAAAGAAACCCAGTGAGCTGCAAAGCTGGGAAGTATCAGCCAAGCCAAGTTGTACTCGTATTGGAAGGAGCCATTGCATACGTGATGCCACGGTATCTAGCAAGCTGCTATCTTTTGGTATGTGAGGTAGTGTCTGTCTTAAGGTTACCTAAGCTTGGGAGAATATTTTGCAGTTGGGAATAAAGCATTATTCATAGACCTCGAGTGTAAAGCAATCCCTGCAAGTTGGGCGTGCGATTAATTCCTCACATTCCCAGGAAGTTGCTTTGGCTCCCCTGTTTCTGTGTGAGACTTGATACAAGAAAAGCCTACCCCTTTCCTCCCGGATATTTCCATGGAGACGTTTTCCGCGGCAGGGTTCCTGAGGCGCAATGGCGGTCTGCCTGCCGGTGGGGCATGGCAGAAGTGCCTGTCCAGAGCTGCTCCTGATGAAATAGGGTGGGGGGACTGGTGTGTATCTGAGGCCCTTAAACAGGGATGGGGCCAGATTTCACAGAAGACTAAGAAGCCTTAAAGCTAGAGGCTTTCACTTCCCTTTTCTCTTGCTTTCATTGCATTCCTGAGACTGTGCTACTCTTTGGCTGCCTCAGTGACTGGACGTGGGTTTTTTGCTTTCTTTTTCCTGGGATAACTGCGTTAAAATAAGTTATCCATGTGGAAATTGCAGTATAATCACAAACTCATCCTCAGGGAGCTTTGGCTCTGGATCCTTTTGGAGAAAAGGGAGGCAGCGTGCCGCGTGCGTTGCTGCTGGTATTGGGGCAGGCTGAGCAAAGGGAGGTGACCAGCTCTGTAGCTCAGCTGATCCGCCAGCAGGTCCCTCAAGGGACTCATTAAAGCCCCCTTTACTCCTTCTCCCAGCCCCTTCAGGGAGGTCAGCTCCAGGAATGCCATCGCACTTAAAGACAGAGCTTAGTGAGAACTCCTGCTGGAGGCTGTGCTGATCCCACGAGGCCTGATCCATGTCCCCGTACACAAACCTGTCACTCTGTCCAGCCCCAAAGTAAACTAGCAGCGACTGTGCGGCTGTGTTGTGCTCTGCCGTGTGCCTTGGGGGTGGGCAGCAGGACATCCTCTTTGCTGCTGGAGCCAGGACGGGCAGGGTTGGCCCATGTCCTGCACGTGGTACAGGCCGGCTGTCCTGCAAACCAGTCTGGAGCCTCTGCTGCTGGCCCTTCTTTCCCCAGTGGTTTGCGTGGGACGTCCCAGGATCCCATGCTCTGCTCTCAGGTCCTGAAGCGATGCCCTCCCCCATCCAGCCTCTCCCAGGTACCTGGATGCCTCATGTCACGTGGCGTGGGCTGGGAGGCCAGCACCGCCGAGAAGCACTCTTTCCCTGGCAATGGCCAGTGGTTCTGGTTCATCCTCGCCGTCTTTCGAGTTCCAGTTCTGTAAACAGTGACGCAGTGAGTTCAAATGTGTGGCCAGCTCAAATGCACTGTTACTTGCTTTTGCTCTTAATATTTCTGGTTGATGGAGCTATTATTCTCATTTTTTAATTGCCTCTAATTCACCTTTTCACCTCACAACTTCAGGCTTTCTCTCAAGAAGATAATTCTTGGTTGTCTTGAGAGAATGTGCTGGGCAGGCAAAGCTTGTCTAGAGAGATCCAGGGAATGCCACCTGGCAAAGGGAGGAGTGGGGTGAGAGCACGCGGTGGTGAACAGCACTGCATCACACTGGAGCCAGGGACAGACCAGCCAGTCTGTCAAGGCAAGGAGAAATTCCTGTTTTCTAGGGTGGAAATAAATATTCCTGTGAAAAATCAGGCTTAAGAGAGGCAGCTAGCCATCCCTGGGACCAAGGTAAGATCTTACTGACCCTGTGGAGACAACAGAATGTGATACCCAAAGCCAGGCCTTGCCTGGGGAGAAGTGGAGCAGTTTCCAGTGGAGCTGGAAACTCGGAGCAAAATGCTTCTCTGAGTATTGTGTGGTCTGGCAGTTTCAGTGGTCTCCCAGTCGCTGGGGCTTCAAGTGGAGCAACCCTTGTTCGTGCTGGGAAGGGGAGCGTGGCGGCTGGCTGCAGGGATGCAGTGTGGGGCATCGTCATGGGGCATCGTTCCCCTGGACTGCGGCACCTGTGACCCGTGTCGGCTGGAGCCACGTGGCTCCGGAGTCATTGCTGCAGGGCACGTCGGGAAGGTGTCTCTCGGAGCTCTTTCCTGGAGAACGTGTGGTCATAAATTCCTCCGGCACGCATTTCATTGCTTCCTCTGCTATGAGGTGCAATACACCATTTTGTTACAGAAGGAAACTCCTGCGTGGCACGATTCGCTCACAGCACCCAGCATGCCCTTTGGAGGGAGACAGGGCTCCTCGACTAAGCTGACAGCTGGGGAAACTGAGGCACAAAGCATGGGAAAGCCCAAGGTCTTGCACCAGAGCTGTAGCAAGGCCGGGATGAGGTCCCAGGAGCCTGTTCCCAGCCCTGTGCTCAGCTCTGGTACCGCAGAAGTGCTGTATAATCTGCCCAGACAGTGCGTTGGCAGGACTGACGATGATTATTCTTTCTTACTTTGTTCTTCTCCGTCTGACCAGCCAGACAGTAAGTGATGAGTCAATAATTTAACATTAGAAAAATGATCTGAGAAAGAAACTGTTTAAAATCGTGCAGGTTGAAATCTTTCCTTTTTCAAGAAAAAAGCCTGAGTGATTCTGAACTTTTTTCTTTCTTGACTAGGAAAATATTTGATTCAAGGGCAGAAGAGATTTGAGGAATAATTTACTTCTCCACAGAAGCTATTCTGATGCTCCCTGTTTCACAACAAATCAACATGGATTAAAAAAACCTGTCACTTCAGTAACACTCCTTGCATAGATTGCATTCAACCCCTGAGCTTAGTTTGGACAGGAAGGATGAGCATGACAAATACATTAACTTAGCTTTCCTTGGCTTTCAACCAGGCAGTCATGCTTCTAGGAACCCACCCTGTTCCTGCGCTGGCAGGCAGGCAGAGTTGGAGCCTTCACCAGATATAACTAATTAGCTTTACAATGTTTAAGCTTTACAATGTGTTTAATGAAAGCACGTGGATTAACTTTACTGAGGCATGAAAGTGATGCATAAGGACTGTATAAGATCTTGTCACTCAAAGGACAAAATTCAGGTGTGGATTAGCAAAGCATCTGTTACTCCTGATTTCTAGGGTTATACTAATGGTTAAATTAACTCTGGGTTCTCAGGGACTATTAGATGCCGTGGAGCTATTACAGCTGAGTTTACACTTGTAATTTTACTGCAGAGGGAAGCAAGAAGGGCAAGATGGGAAAAGGAACATCTCCCCCCACCCTACTTCTGGTTAAGAAGGGTGAACCTGGTTCATTTTCCACTTGTGCTCCTGTGCTGTCCTCTGGCTATGATGACACCTCGTTTCCTTCTGGGGCTGAGGAGCGTCTTCTGGAAATGCTGCATTCCTACAGCACGCCCCTGTCCGAGGAGGGCAGGAGGGAGCAGTGTGGGAAGGTGTGTGATGGTTTAGGGATGTCTTATGCTCGCGTCCTGGTTCCAGACAGGCTCACTGTGCCCAGCCCTCCTTAGCGCGAGGGCAGCTCTGCTGCTGCTGGGGTTTCTTCGTGGCTGTGTGCTGCCTGCCCAGAGGCCAGCCGCCCCAGAAGAACAGGCTCTTGGGACTCTTTCCCATGGAGAATGGCAGCCCCCGCCTTGCAGGCTTTTCTGCCCACCATCGCATGAGCACTGGCTCCATGCCATGTTTCTCCTTATTCCATAACTCTCTCTAGCCTCTGCCTTCTCCTACTGCATTCTGGTTTCTGCTCTACCCCTCTCCTACTCTGCTGAAACTGCCAGACTCCACAGGACTAAGCATATTTTCTTCTCCTCTTCCTTTTCCTTCTTTCTCCAGACTCAAAAGCATTTCTTCAACTTTTTCTCTAGGAAGTGATTTTGAAACTTCTGGTCAGTCTTGCTGGGATCTAAGCTGTCTGCATCCTCCTCAGTGTCTGCTGCGCAAACCTGGATGTTTTATTCCAGTGGGCCTCTTGCTAGTGCTCTGTGGAGAGGAGCAACTATTGCTCATTTATTGCGTGCAGTGATCATGCCTGCGTAGCCGAGAATGGCATGTTTCTTTTTGCAACAGCTTGTAACGTTGCTTCGTAGTTAGTCTGTGATCTGCGTGTCATACCAGGGTGGTTTTAATTCGCCTACCTGATGACTGAGGTCTGTTGTTTTTTATGATGGTCGTATACATGGGGCTGCCTGGTAGGTAACTGCCAGGGCTTCTCCATCTTCATGTAAATGATGGGCTCAGCATTTGCCCTCCTTTAGCCCTCTGGGGCTGCCTGTATCCCAAGCACGTTTCCTCAGGGAACTGCTTCCAGTCTAACAGTTGCTCCAGTCCTTCTCCTGAGTCCTCCAAGGCAGATTCATCACATCCTGAGGACTTCGTCCAGCTAACTGGAGTGAACAGTCTGTGGGTTGCTTTTTCTCTGCTCTTGGCTGTGTTCTCCCCTTTCAGATTGCAATAATACCTATCTGGTCGCAGTTGCGTTCTTGTGGACAGCACAGCAGGAATGCGAGGGGGGTTCAGCCTTCTCTGATACCTGTTATTCGCTCTTTCTCCTCATTGACGAATTGGCCTATACTTTTTCACTGTCTTCCTCTTTTTCTAAGGTATTTATAGCAGCACTTGATACCTATTTTGTTGTCTTTGCCCCTTGCTAGTTGTAGCTAATTTGAGCTTTCAGCCTTTTCTATTTTACTCCTGGGTGCCCACACTACTCCTGTACAGTCAGTCTTTAGTGTTTGCCACGCTCCTGCTCTCTGACTATTCCTCTCTCATTTCTCAGTCCATATGGAGTGCATGGGTACCGTATTAGCCTCTCTTTGTGCTTCCTTCTTTCCTCTGCTGGATGGTTTGCAGCATGCCGTATCAGCACAGGCTCTCAGCCTGCCCGATACCCCTGCCTAGACCCCGGGCTCCCTTATCCACCTCTGGCTCAGACTGAGTTTTCCTGATACAGGTTTTTCTTCTGCTTGCCAGCTAGTTCAGCTTGAAATTTCCTAATGAATGAACTACACATGCATACCCATGCCTATCAGGTTAAATTCACTAGGGCAATATATGCACTCTGGCCCCTCAAGGTGCTGGAGTGCCAGCCGCATGGGCCCTTGACCCGCAGTCCCCTCCGGCTGCTGGCACCGAGAGCCCTGCTCGCCCCAGTTGCTGCCAGCAAGGGAGGTGGGCCTGTGCTACCCGTGGTCCAGCTCCCGTTAATGGCACTGCATTACGCTTACTCTGGTCCTCACACATGGGATAGCGAGTGCAATGACTTAGAAAGATAGTTAAGAAAGGATTTAGTAGATAGGACAGACTGCAGCATCCAGGTGCAGGGCTCAGTCAGACAAGCGTACTGACCAGCCCCTGTTCATATGCAACGGTCCCCTTTTATCCTTCCTCCTCTCTTCCTCTCCCTCCTTCCTCCCGGACCCACCCTTTCCCCCACCTCTGACCCTGCCCGTGAGCATTCCTTGTTACGCTCTGCATGGTCACGCTGGCACCCTTGGATACCCCTAATACTCGCCTTGGTCTTAATTCCCCGTTCATGGCAGTTGCAAGGTCCCAGTTGACCCTCTTCACAGCTGTGCCTGTGGTTCGTTAATGGCTCATCAGGTAGCGGCTGAAGGCCTTCGGTCTTGTGTTGTCTGTTGTTGGTAGTTTATCAGGTTTGTGTCTCTCTGTTTTTGTTTATCACCTTTGAACAGAGAAACCTTTCTCTGAATCAGAGAAACCTCTGAACCTCCATCTGATAACCCTAAGGAAGCAGATGCTCTCACATTGCTCACAGCCTTGCAGCCCTGTCTGCAGCTGCACTGCCTTCTGACTTTTTTGCATGTCAGGGCAGAAGATGGAGATGGAGCAAAGTAAAATTAATGAAGTCACTTGCTTCATCGTAATCTGCTGCGTGTACTCAAGCCTCTGCTGACCAGGGTGTTTAGATACAACCCTTTTCTGAAGTGCCACATCTGAATTACTCCCCGCTCTGGTGTGGGGAGTGGCCTGGGTCCTCACTGCAGTGGTGCATCAAGCAGAAGTGGACCTCAGTGTGGACAGAGTGGGCGGCAGGCTAGTTAGCAGGAGAAAAGGAGAGTACAGACGTGTCAGAGGCATACAGCTTGTAAACTAATCCATGTAGTAATAGATGTGTTTAACACAGCAGGAAAGTGCTTATGTTGCTTTCTGGCTGTCTCCTAACCTGACCACGTGCAGGAGAGAGAATTTCGGCGTTTATCGGTTTCCTCCTGGTGGACGGGACTTTCTCTCTCCGCCATGGGGTGCTTCATGCCTCTTCCACCCGCTTGGCACAGGTCAGCAGCCTTTTAGGACAATCTGTGCTCCAGACTGAATTTCAGTGACAGTCCCTGTTAAGAGGACTGCCACGTGGTGACAGCATTACCCTGGGATTTCATATCCAAGACTGGCTCCTTGCCGTGCCGCAGGCTCTGCGTGAGACTTCAGGTGAGCCGCTTCACTCTGTGCTTCCCTGCCCCATGTGTGTGATGTGACGCAGCGCGGAGGCTCGCGGCACAGCTGCCTTCGTGGCCACGCACTCGCGGCAGGGCTGCGTCCGTGGCTGGCTGGACTTCCTTTGCCACCGGTCCCTGGCTATGCAACCCGGGAGCCCTGTGACCTCGGGGCGGCTCGGGAATGCTTCATAGCTCTGTATGTAACACACAGCACGTAGCAAGGACTGATCCCGGACCACTGTTATAGAACCCTGCAGGGTATTAATGTACTGTATGAGATGCTAGAGGGCTTACAATTCCCAGCTGTTGCATAGAAACATGTACTGTCTTTTTGGTTTATTTGATTTTCCCAGCATAATAGCTCCCACTTATGCCAGTGGATTTAGTGTAATATCTCGGCATCCTATCCAGCATTGCCAGATTGAGTCAGTTTGTCATATCTTTGCTGTGAGAAGTAGAAGAGGGAAGGGAGGGAAAGGGGAAGGGAAGAGAAAACTTTTTCACTGTGAGGCAGTCCAACAGTGGAACAGGTTGTCCACAGCCACCGTGGGATCTCCTTCCTTGGTGATTTTCAAAACCCGACTGGGTAAAGCCCTGAGCTGCTTGGTTTGGTCTCATAGCAGACTGTGGTTTGAGCAGAGGGGGTTGGACTAGAGACCACCCTGAAGCCCTTTTCAACCTGAGTTACCTATGAAATATAACTATCAGATTAGTGTGTTGTTCCCTACGTTTAAGGCAAAAATTAATAGAAATGGCACAAACTTAGAGCATTGAATAGAATGATGTTTCAGAAATATCCAGTGATAAATGTGCATCTAGAAATATGTTGCATATTCAAAAGTTTTGCACAGAATTTGGGAAAGCAATGAGGTACATGATTGCTACTGGGGACTATCTCCCGCTCTCTTGTCTAAGTTACTCTTGTGCTCAACGGAGGTCCTTGATGCCATGGTGAGGCCTTGGTTTTAACCCTGGGGTGGGGAAAAGTGATGACTTATGGAGGAGCAGATAGCTAAACATTGCTGACTGGTCATCTCTTATGAGTGATTTTCAGGAAAACTTGGTGTGTGAGCTGGGGTGCTGCTGCTGTTGTAACTGGCTGTTGCCATGGCTTTGCTACTGAAGGAGACTGTTTCTGCACAAAGGGCCATGCTTTCCCTCCACCTTTGTTCTCAGGTATGACATACTGGTCATAAAGAGCTCAAAAAAATCTTTGGATTATTTAGCTGCACTCAGCCTGATGTGCACTGGTGATGCTTTTGGTGTGCTGCTTTGGTCAAACAAGGTTGCTTTTTCCACACTACATTTCCAGATAAATATGGGTCTGGGGGAAAAGTAGCACCAATTGAGTTTAGTACAGTTCTCATAGTGCAGACAGGATTAAAAATTGCATAGAAAAGATATCCCAGGATGGGGTGCTGCTTGGGAAGATGATGCCCATCCCTGGTTTTGCTACTGCACTGCACGATCTTGGGTGGACTACGTCTCTGCTCAGCCTTTTGTTAGACTGTGAGCAACCTGGGACGGTAGCTTCTTTCCAGGTTACCTGCAGCACTGGACGCAGTGGTGAACCTGAAATCCCCAAACAATATCATCTGAACTAAGGCCTGAAGACATGCAATATCTCACCCACATCACAGGCTTAATTTCCATGGCTTCCCTCTGAGAAGACCCTCACCAGGCTCTCACCAAGACTAGAAAGAAGGTTTCTTTGCTGCTTTGCTTCAGACTGAGAGATGTGAGACAGAGACAAAGCAGCCTCCAGGACGATGTAATTTTTGGAAGAAGTTTGGATGTGTCAGAACCTTTGAGTTAGCAGACTTGATGTTAAATATTAGAAATCTTGAAATAACGTGGAATAACATGGAGCAATTATTGTTTTGGTATTAACTTGGACAAAGTCTAAAAGAGGAACAATCTGCAGATGAATTGAAGAGCTACGTACACTGGGAAATAGAGGAATAGTTCACAAGCTATTTAGTAAACATCTCAGTATTGTTTTTACTGTGGTTAATGGTTCATTAAAAAGCAGTAAAGTGGAGTAGTAATAAAGCAGAAATCTTTCACTTGGCATTAGCCTCCCTGTGCGGAGCGGCTGGGGGGCTGTGGAGCTGCGCTCCGGGAGGCCTGCGCTGCGCTGGGATGCGCGGGGACATGCCCGAGCTGCAGGTGCTCTGCCCTCCACGGCTGCGTGTTCGCACACAGTCCTCGGGCCGGGCTGCAGAGCGGGGAAGCGGGGTGCTGAGGCTTCGTTTCCTCATCGTCTGCTTCTGAGGAGTTCCTCTGGTCTTGCTGGAGAATGCATGTGATGGCATTGCAAAATTAGCCGTGGACTTTATAATGCTGACTACATCTGCAGATGCTGATGGTGCGAGCTGCAGTTTCCAAGCTTTTTTTTTTTTTTTTCTTCTGTGCACTGGAAATGATCAAATGGAATACCTGAGCTAGAATACTTTTTGCTATGTTCCAACTAATACTCTACCAGTTTTTCAGACTGGTAGAGTTCAAAGTAGGGAGAAAATCAGATTATCTAATTTGACCTCCCGGATATCTCAGGCCATTGAATTTTACCCCTTTATCCTGCCTGGAGGCTGCTGACTTGCGTCTGTAAGGCACCTCTCCTGAAAGGTACCAAGTGTGATTTCAAGAAACAGAGAAATCACTTCTCCCTTGGTAGTTTCTTCTAATCACCCAGGTTGTTAGAAACATGTACCGTATGTGGTTTGAACACTTCTGGCTTTACCTTCTAGCAGTTGGGTCTTCACAGGCTTTTCTTTGTTAAGCAAAAAAGGATTTAATCACCTGGCATTTGCTTTCTGCAGAGGTAATTGTGCCTCCCACCCAAGGCACCTTGCAGTCTCCCCTTGGGATCCCCAGGTTATTGTGTGTTTAGCTGGAGCTGGTTGGGGACTGTTTCAGGAACTGCTTTACGCACTGGCAGATGTTGGCTCGTCAGGATGATGCTTTGGGGAGAGCGTCTGGTTTTTCAGAATTGTGTCCTGTGTCGCGACTGCTGCAGAGGCGGGTTACGACGCCCTGACTGATACTGTCACCCACGGGCCTCCGCGTGTCTCTCGACTGTGGCGTGAGGATTTGTACACGTAGGTTTAGGGCCTCCCTGGAGGTCTGTGCTGGGAAAGGAGGTGACTGAGCCGTCTTCCCTAGTGAGAGGCAAGAATACCTTGTTCAGCGCGTTAAGCAATGGTGTTCGGCATGGGATAAAGTCAAACACCTGTTGCAGAGCGCACAGCTCCAGCCCGTGTCTCCCAGCATCCCCAGTGCTGGGACGGTGCTGGCCCGGCCACGGGCCACGTGTCTCCCAGCATCCCCAGTGCTGCGACGGTGCTGGCCCGGCCACGGGCCACGTGTCTCCCAGCATCCCCAGTGCTGGGACGGTGCTGGCCCGGCCACGGGCCACGCTGGAGGCCGGGGGAGGCAGCAGGGTGGACTTGCTGAATTAGCACGTGTATCATCTGTAGTCCAGTCTGACCAGTGCAGACTCTTTGGGGTAAAAAAATGTCCTGAATATGTGCTGAGCAAAAGCATTGCTACCACGGCCTCAGGCTTGTATCACTGCACGGCCAATGGTGACGTTTCACCTTCCCGGTAGTTTGTTCCCTGTCGTCACCTCGGGGTGTCTGCCTGGGGGAGAGGTTAAGGCTGGGTTTGGCCAGCAAGCAGCATCCTGGCTGCTGAGCATCCAGCTAGGAGAGCGCGGTGGAGAGGCAGCGGCTTGCTGAGGGGCGGGAGGCTCGTGTGACCCTGCTGAGATCCTGCCTGCAAAGCTCCATCGCAGCTGAAACAGCTGGGCAAGGGGCCCATTTCAGTGCTCCTGACTGGGCTTGTTTTGTTTCTTAAAAGAAATCTGGAGAATATTTAGTGTTTTCAAGGTCTCTGGGTGGGGAGGGACTGGTGATATATATGTACATGAGTAGTTTTCCTGGCTGCTGGCAGTGCCTGGCAGAAGGGCCATGGTGCAGATGCACTCTGTTCTTTTACCTTCCAGCACTGCTGACTTGTGGTTCTGATGGAAAGTGGGAAATCCTGTTCCCTTTTAACTCTGTTGAAGATTTCCTGTGTTAAATGTTCTTCCCTGTTCAAAATAAGATCACCGATACATAGACTGTCTTATATTCCCACTTCCACAAAGAAGTTGAAAGTGATTCTGACTCTTATTTTCAGAGATTAATATTAGAAATACCCAGGATTTTTATTTAAAAATTGCTATTATCCACTTGCATTCTGCTAAAATCCTGCTAAGAATATTCAACACAAACAGCAGCAGCAAGGTGCAACTCCTGCGTGTTCCTAAATCCGTTCGTGTGTGGTGGTGCTTTATTGGTGTTTATCTGTGGGGAAGTAGATATTTTAATGAAAATGTAGATGACCATAAAATCACTTGTCTGATTTTATGTGGATTGTTTACTATTGATTTAAAATGTTGTTTACTTGTTTTCCCCCTTTTTTGTTTGCAAAACATAAAGGCAGAACTGTATGGACAGCCTCTTGTGCTGTCTTAGCTTGCTCTGTCCTAAACTAAGCTACGGTCGCTCACAACAGCGTGCGGTGGACTTCGGCCCAGGCTGTCTCGTGGGCTCTGCTGCCTGACTTTGCTGGTAGCTGCTCCCTCAGCAGATTTTGCTATTAAAAAGCAGAGGAGCAAACCACCTATCGGCACTCTGCGCCCTTGTCCGAAGGGGCACAGGCGCATCCTTGGTGGCTTGTCCTCTGGGGCCTGCAGAGCTGAGAGGCGGTGGTGTGGACGGGGATGCCGTGATGGGGAAGGTGGTCCTTGGCTGTGCTCCGGGCTGGCGACCAGGCCGGGAGCGGAGAGGGGAGAAGACAGCAGAGAAGGGCTGCCGGGACGGGTAAGAAGTGGATGGAAGAGGTGGCTGGAGAGCACGAGCGCGAGAGTGTCGCAGTAGACATACCACTTACTAATTGCATTTCCTGAGTGAAGTTGGTAAATGCTAATAAGTGCAGCTGGCCTGATGATACACCTGGGAATCGCACGTGCTCTGCGCAGTCCCTGCCCTGGCTCTGCCTGGCTCAGCTGTGTTGCATTACATATTACTTTTCTGGAAGCCCAGAGACGATCCACATCCTGAAGCAGAGCTTCATGTAGCTGTGCACGGGAATACGCACCTGTGACTCTGCAATGCAGCTGGAAGGGAGTACCACCATCTTAGAGTGGTGGCTTTATGTATTTCAAGCAACACTGGTTTCTGTATTCCCAGAACAGTTATTTGCAGTGCAGTCCGACTGATTCGGAGGTGGATTAAGAGTGTTTGTGTATGTGTGTGTTGTACAACTGTCACTTGATGTCCTAGCTCCTGAGCTTTCTCCTGTTTGCTGATATTGAAGCTGCTAAATGGATTTTCTCCACTTGACCTCCTCTTTCCATCGCCCTGTTGCTGTGCCCCTCTGCAGTGCTTACAGGTGCACTATGGCACATGGAGCTTATTGCCATTAGTGCTGGATGATCCTGATCGATTTGTGCCAGTCCTTTCTGATACAGCGGTGTGACTTTCCTGCAGAAATGGTGGGCATCATGAGATAGTTCAGTGTGGCTATTTTTATTTGTTTGTTAATTTTTTAAATATCTAGCTCTTTTTTTTTTTACCGGAGTTCGGTCCTACTTGCCTTTCTCTGAATAATCCGTCTCTAGTGCAGGGCTGCTGCAGTTCCTGAGCCATTCGTGTGCTTTTCTGTGGCAGAAGGACACACATCTAATGATGCAGGTGCAGTGCAGAAGACAGCAACAACGTACACTGACAGCTCTTGACAATCCTTTCTTTATGTGACAATAGACATTTTACATCTGCAACTAATTTTATATTAGTCTGTTTACACCTGTTCCCAGACAGTTGAATTATGGGTGTATGTGAAAAACGGGACTTGCAAGAAGCCCAGAGCATTGCCCGTTTTGGCCCCGTCAGAATACAGGTTTGTGCTGGGCTGGGTTCAGCGCACTTTGTGTCCATGTGCAGCTGTGGTTTGGGGGTCTCTTTCGAATGACCAGAGACCGCAAAGATGCAGCTTGGCCAGGTGAATGTTATGACCCGTCTCCTGCTGGTGTATCGATGGGTGAAGGTTCCTCGCAGTCATTGCTGGATCACTGGCCTGGAGCTGGTGCCAGCATCATCTGTAATACAGAAACTGAGATGTTTCCGTGCTGTAGCACTGAGGTGGGGTGATGCTGTCAAACTTTGAGACATTAATCTCCGAAGACCATGTCCTGAAAGGAATTAGTGTGCCATAAGCATGATTTTGTCCGAAGGCTCCTCTGTTCCTTTCGCCTGGACTGGGAAAATGCACTCCCAAGTTCTCGGGGGGCAGCTGCACCCTCTTGTGTGGCTGATGGCTGTCCAGGGGAGAACGGCAGCGCGAGGCAGGAGCTGGAGCCCGGGCAGCGGGGTGCGGGAGGCAGGCCGTCCCGCCGGGGGCCGGGGCCGGGCGCAGCAGCCGGGGGCCGTGCGGTGCCACGCAGCCGCTGCCGGCGCGTGGCTGAGGGCTGGGCTGCAGGTGGCACTCGTGGTCCTCGCAGCGCGGCCTCCCGTGGTCCTCGCATCGCAGCCCTCCCGTGGTCCTCGCAGCGCGGCCTCCCGTGGTCCTCGCATCGCAGCCCTCCCGTGGTCCTCGCATCGCAGCCCTCCCGTGGTCCTTGCATCGCAGCCCTCCCGTGGTCCTTGCATTGCAGCCCTCCCGTGGTCCTTGCATCGCAGCCCTCCCGTGGTCCTTGCAGCGCGGCCTCCCGTGGTTCTCGCATCGCAGCCCTCCCGTGGTCCTTGCATTGCAGCCCTCCCGTGGTCCTCGCATCGCAGCCCTCCCGTGGTCCTTGCAGCGCGGCCTCCCGTGGTCCTCGCATCGCAGCCCTCCCGTGGTCCTTGCATCGCAGCCCTCCCGTGGTCCTTGCATCGCAGCCCTCCCGTGGTCCTTGCATCGCAGCCCTCCCGTGGTCCTTGCAGCGCGGCCTCCCGTGGCCCTTGCATCGCAGCCCTCCCGTGGTCCTTGCATCGCAGCCCTCCCGTGGTCCTCGCAGCGCGGCCCTCCCGTGGTCCTTGCATCGCGGCCCTCCCGTGGTCCTTGCATCGCGGCCCTCCCGTGGTCCTTGCATCGCAGCCCTCCCGTGGTCCTCGCAGCGCGGCCTCCCGTGGTCCTCACAGCGCAGCCTCCCGTGGTTCTCGCATCGCAGCCCTCCCGTGGTCCTCGCATCGCAGCCCTCCCGTGGTCCTCGCAGCGCGGCCTCCCGTGGTCCTCGCAGCGCGGCCTCCCGTGGTCCTCGCATCGCAGCCCTCCCGTGGTCCTCGCAGCGCGGCCTCTCCCCCAGCACTGCCGCTGCCCGTCTGCACCGACGCGGCACCGAGCAGCCACTTGTCCACGTGTGTCTGGAGCCCTGGGGCTGCAGCACCCTGCACCGGGCAGGCGTTTAGGTGTGCGCGGTCAGGGGCCGGCAAAAGCCAGCGCATGGGGCACGCGCACAGATACCTCCGGAAAACCATCCTGTGCTGCTGTACGGTCTGGCCGGTGCGAGCGCAACCCCGGCTTTCTGCCTTCCTGCGTTACTTCTGTTTTGAAGACATTTCTGTGCAGTTTTGTTCTTTTGAACTTTCCCGTTGCTAATGGGAGTGTTACAAAAAGCAAGCATTTATAGTGCAGAGCGTTCCTTAACGTGGTCTGTGGGAGAGCAGCACTTGTTATTGTGAGCAGCCGGCTGAAGAGGTGAGGGATTGCCATAGAAACCGCAAAGGCCTTGCGTGCCGGGGCTGCGCTGCGTTCGCTGGCCTGCCTGCCGCCGCTTACCTGTGTGCACACAGCCCCCTTCCCTGCATTGCACAGCGGGTTTGGGAATCTCTGTTCAGTTATTTATTTAGGGTCTCTGTCTCGGCACATTCTGCAAGCGGGTTTAACTCTTTGCCTGTCATTCTCACTCTGCGCGTCACCCCCAGCGGACGGCTGTCACTGCGTAAGCTGCTGGGTCATCCTTGCCTCCTGCTGTCCCCAGGCTCTTGCAGTCTTAAACATCCCGTCCCTCAGCACCAAGTGTTTTGTGTCTGTTTGCGCTCGTTCTTCGCCGCCGTCTCGGCATGCCCTGTCTCTGTGCTGTGGGATGCTTCCTGGGATAGATAGCCGAGCTGAGGTCGTGTCTCTCAGAGAAGAGAGGTCTGCTCCAGCCTGGATGCTCTGCTCGCTTTCCTTTTCACTGAAAGAGCTAGAAATAAGAGGGCTGGGCTTCTCATTCTGTCCTGACAAACAGTTCCTCCTTCGCCTCTTGTTCTTAACTTCTTCCTACTTTTCTGTGCCTAGCCTGTTCTGCGCCTTTTGTGAAAGAACCTGTTCTTCCGCGAAGACATAGAAATGCTACTTTCTCTTTTTATTTATCACCTTCTTCCCCCGGCTGTTCCCAGAGAGACATCCCGGAGCCTTGCAGCCCAGGGCAGAGATGAGGAGACTCCTCATGGGGATCATGCACAGGCAAAGAACGTAGGTGAGACAAACACAGGTCCGTTTCAGCCAGCTGCAGTTGTGGCTGTTCTCCCGTTGTGCCTGCCTCTGCTGAGGGACAGACCCTGGTGCTGCCTGCGTTGTCTTGAAGCCAGTGAAACTCACCCCAGCTCCCCAACCCCTTGTCCTCAGACCCCCATCCTGAAAGTGGCAGCTGAGAGCTCTCTGAAGCCCAGCAGGTCTCTGGTTAGCTTGCAGGACTGTAGGGAGGTTCATGAGCACAAAGACCTAGGAGCGAAGCAGTGACTGGTGGCTCAGCCGGGGACAATGTGAGGAACCTCTCTTAGTGGAAATGATGCTCCTCTCCTTGCTGGAGAGACCTGATTCAATGAGGAGTAAAAGTTTGTCCCGGGCCCCTTCAGGCAGCAGGCAGAAGCCCTGAAGCATGGGATTAATAGAACATTGTACAGAGAAGTAACAATTAAGGCATTTTACAATTCTTACTAGGTTCCTCAATGTATTGGACACCTTAAGACTTGAGACGTATGCTTTAATTTCTCGCTCCAGCATCTCGGCTCTCCTGTCACACAGTCGTGAGTGTGAGCTCGTCACCCTCTGTCTCCTGGCAGTTTGCTTCCTAGTCCCCTGTGCCCTGTCTGGAAATGCCGAGCTCCCTTCCTGAAAGGCCTGGAGGCTTTCTCATCATTTTCTGTCTAAATTAATTCATGACTAATTTATATCCACGCGAGTTTTATCCCAGTATTACACTTCCTTCTCTTCCTGGTATGTGCTCCTTTGCTCTCAGCGTCTGCACAGAAACTCATCAGATTCCTTCCCAACCATTTCATAGACAACACGGAGTAAACTGGCATAATCTTGCTTTAAACGGCTTTTCCACTTTTTCTTACCCAATGCACAGTGGATGGAGAGCTCTCAGTGCAGCACAGGTGATCGTTCAGTGTAGACACACTTCTACCCCAGTTCAGATGACCAGTATTCATCCCCCGGGAAGGAGCCTGCTGCTCTCTGTGGCTTGCTGGAGCCCGCGCAGACCTGCCCTGGCGCGCTTCTGTGCAGCAGTGTGGGTGAATCCCCTGCGCCCAGCCCCAACTACCTGCTCTGCCTCCAGCCCTGTCTTACAAACGCTTACAAAATCCCCTACGAGGGGATTAATTAATCACACTGTCTTGAGAAGCTGCGTTACTAACAACAGCCCTGTTTAACAAGTGCTCGCAAGGCAGCAAACAAGTAAATATGTAACTTAGCAGCACTGCTTTGACTTCCGAAGCAGCTGGAAATTACTTTCCTCCATTTTCTGAGTCTGAATGTAGAACTAATCATAGTTTTACCATGTTCTGAAGGAAGAAACGGTCTTAACTAAAGCTTTACTTGTTACTACCGCTGATAGCACCGCGGGCGATAGAGCAATGAGCCGTTTGGTAATTGTGCTAACAGCCGGAGCCGAGCAGATGATTGCTGCTATGAAGGTACCGCGCTAGGCGCAGAGAGGCAGCCGAGCAGAGCCGCGGCTGCGGCGTGTCTGAACGCTTCTGCTCAAGCCAAGGAAGAAAAATCCGTTCCTCTCTCTGGCAACTCTCATCATTGCCATAACTTCAAGTCGTCAGCGTTCAGGATGCTCTCCTGGCGTATGATTTATCATGCTGTTTTAGAGAGCGGGAGCAGACTTGGCAGGCGGTGTTCTTGGGGACATCTAGTGCCACGTTAATAAATTTCAGGAGCCAGGGCAGCAAAGAAAACAAAATCTCTTTAAGTTTGTGTGACTTTACTAGGCCACGTGATGGTCTCTGTGGCTGCTGGTACCTGCAAATCCCTAGGGAAAGGGGAGAAAAGGTACTGGTTAGGCTGCCGGGAGCTCAAACCCTGCTCTAGGTGCTGCAGCAGCCCTGCCTTGGGCTAGCACAGCGCAGCTTCTGCTGGGGCTTGACAACTGCCATAGTATCAGACTATTTCTTTCCTCTTTTTAGAGGCCACCCAAACGATCAGCATTTGTTTTGGGATGGTTGCTGAGTCGGACGTTCCTAGATAATGTTCTACCTGCTTGCTATACGGGGCAGTGGAGCACCAGCCCTAAGCCACCACCGCTCCTGGGACCAGTCGTTTTTCTCTTAATAGAGGCTGCCAGACGGTGGGGAGTTGGCCCTGCGTGTGCCCGTCGGCTGCGCGACTGTCACGGAGGGTTGGGCCGGGCAGCCGGGGCGTGACTACTGCTGAAGCTCGTGAGAGATCTCCCCCTCTGCGATCAATCGATAAATAAGGCACAGGTTTTAAGGAGGTTCTGATCTCATCCCAAATGACCTTTTCTCCAAACAGTGGGACTGGAGGGACCTTAGGGAAGAGGAACCAGGGATTGTTTTTCCTGTCGGCAGAACAGGTCGGCTGGCACTGAGGCCTCGTTGTGCCGGCAGCAGGGTAGCGTCCGTCCCCTGCCTGGAAACGCCCGGCCTCGGGCAAAGGCCCTAGCGAGGTGTTTAACAGGGCTGCACTTTCATTGCAGAACAGGTGTTGCCACGTTCAGAGAACAGCCTCCGGGGGTTGATCCCCTGGGAGGTGATGGCTGCGCTCTTCAGCTGGAGGAGCCGCACGGAGGTGGAAGCCCCTCTGCCACGGCTCCAGCGGGACGCAGCGTGGGAGCCCCCGGGACGGATGTGGGCAGCGGGAGAGGGAGGAGACGGCGGAGCCCCCGGCTCCCTTTGCCAGGGCGTTCGAGTGGATTGGAGCAGGAGGATGCGGGAGCGGGGCTGAGGATGGGACACGGGCAATGCGGGAAGTGAACGGGGATAGAGGAAGGGGGAGGTACCAGGCTGGGAGGGTGGGTGGAGGCGGGTCGCAATAAGACAGCCGGCAGCAGTATGGTTTGGGGGGCTCCTTTGCACTTGTCTGCTAGCGCCTTGGTCCCAGGGGTCTGAGGACGCTGCGCTGACCTGGTAGCAGGCAAGCCATACCCTCCGATCCCTGCCTTCTGCTACAGAGAGGAGTGAACGTGGGGCCAGATGGCTAAGAGGGGATGCCGAGTCTCTTGCCCCTCATGGCAGCAACAGGATCCTTCAGGAGAACAAGGACTTTTGGAAGGCTAGTGTTGGAAGAGTACTGCCCTGGGGCAGAAGTGTTTTCCGTGGCAATTCTGCCTCCCAAGTAAATCTCACATCTTTAGACGCCCTGCTGGGCTTGCTCAGAGGGCTGGTGGGTATCTGAGCTGTGCATGTGTGCTGCGGCCATGAGACACACGTCCCTCGGCGTCTTTCCCAGGTGGTCTTTGAGTGCTTTAGGGCTGGAACAGGCTGTGCTCAGGCTCAAAGGTCTCATCTCCTTGGGGCCTGCCTGGAAGGGCTGGGACTGCGGTTCTGCAACTGGGAGACCCAGGGCTGCTGCCACAGCACGCCAGCTGTGAGCCCAGGGCAAGGAGGGAGCCGAGGGGGCCTTTTCCCGGGTTTGTCTTGGGGCATCCGCCCTCCAAGCCAGGTGGGCCCAGAGTGGGGAGAACCTGCCCTGCTGGAGCACGGGAACACCTGTGAGTCCCAGCCTGGTCTGGTCAGCTGCAGGGGCCTTCATAAACCCCGTCCCTGGGCCAGTGGAAAGGAAGAACAGGACAGCTGGCGCTTGGACAGGTTTGTTTATGCAGCAGCAGAGTTGCGTGGTGCGGTAGTTGTGGGCTACTTAAATAGCTTATTCTTCAGTCTAAACTGAAGCGTTGTTTGGGAGAAGTTCATCGTCTTACTGTCTGCAGGTTGTTCACCTGCGCGGTGTAACTTCATTTCTTCAGCTACGACTGTGCAGCACCACGTAACGTTTCCAGAGCAGCTCTCCAGCCCAGGAGACCAGAGAGAGAGGGAACAGATCGAGGGGCTCGGATGCTCTCCAAGCCCTGCGTGGTGGATTTCTTAGCAGTCTGGCTCCGCTTCCGTGATCAAGATTCTCATCTGGCACTGGTGGGTGGGTGGTAAATGAAAGCAAAGTTTATTAAAAGTGGTTTTATATGAAATTTTAATAACTATCTTGGCATATCTAATAGTAAGTGGCAGCAAAGACTGGTTAGTCCTGGTTTAACTGAGCTCTTTCTTCTGTCTGCTTTTTTGTCCTCCCATATCAGCTCTTGAAATCATTTCTGACAGTTTGTTTTTTTCCCCTCCGAAGGTTAACCTTACTGTGCTGAGTCTCAGCGCAAACAGGCTGTATTTCTGTGCATCGACTTTGGTTGTTTTACAGAACGTGAATTCCGGGTTCGGGCCTGTACAGGCAGGGTTTCTCAGCAGGCTGGCTTTGAAAGTGTGGATCCAGACTCCTTCAGGCTTGTCTGGAAATGTGTAAAGCCAAATGTCTCTCCCCAAATCTGAATCATGCACCCTTCCATGACGTATACATGCTGGGAGAGGGCCAGAGACTGAAGGACTTCGGAAGGATTTCAGAAGAACCAGGTGGGACCAACAAGGTGATGAGAGATAAGAAAACTGTTGCTTGAGACAACAGTCCCAGCTGGCCGTGAACATGGGTCTGCACCAGGGGTTTGTGGTCTTTGCAGGGTGGGCACTGCTCTCTTCCTTTTGGACCTGGCAAAGGCATTTCACAGTCATCTGGAATGAAAGGTCGAAGGATAATTTCGGATTAAATATTGGGAAGAGTTCCTTAGAGCGTGTGGTGGGCAGGAAGGTCGTGGGAAAAAGGAGGGAAACTTTAGATATCTGAGGAATCGCAAGGCAGAGCGATTTCCAGAAGACGGACATATGCATTCAAAAGGCAGCAGCAAATGCTGTTGAGAGCAGCTTGCCCTCAAAGTCAGGAGCTGTAAACTGCCACAGCATCATAAATCTCCTTGAGTTACAGTGTTATAGCTGGTACTATCCCATGCAGAGGAACAGCCTGTGCTGCTCCTTATCCATCCAAGACCGCTGATGATGTGCACCGTGCCCTATAGTGACGTTTATGTTCTGTGTATCTGCAAAGGCAAGTAAACAGAATTTTTACAATGCCAGCATTAATGTATCACCAGTGATGCTGTTGTGCTTAGCAACAATTATAAAATTTAGCATCTTACTCATTCTTAGCAGGGTTAATTTGTGTTTGTAGCTGAGGAATATAGGTTTGTCAGGAAGACTCATTGAAGAAAAGATACGGTTTGGGCTTGAAGAGTTAGCGAAGGGCAGACACAAGTGTTAATTTGGCACTCCTAAATGTGGAGAACTGGTGTAAAGCTTTAGTAAGACACTGTGTGTGATGGGGATGGTGATCTTTCATGAGCCTCATATGGGTGTATTTCTCACCAATAGTCAGTGCTACGTGGAGAAGAAAGTAATGCGACAGGAGGTCATACGAACCCCAATGGCAGGAGGTACCTTGGCCTCCCCAAGGTGGGGATCAGCCACGGTGCTGCCATTGTGCTCCCTGGAGTAAAGCTTGGGTATCTCGGGAACTTGCCTGTGAGGCAAGAGAGAGGGTATGCTTGTAGGGCAGCGTGGAGACAGCTGTGGTCACCACGATGAGCGTGTGTGTAGAGGTCTTCACGGGAGCAGGCTGCTGGGCCAAGGCTTAGGGAGAATCCCTGCTCTCTCTTGTAGCCTGAATACGTGCGTGGGGATGTATTTCGAGTGATGGTATGATGCAAACGACTGAGAGAGCCACATGGGACAGCCAGGCCTGGGTTTGCTGCCGCTTCTGTCAGGTATGCATCCACCAAACGCTCCACTCTCTCCTGTATGTGCTTTTTCCCTTTTTCTAATACGCATAAACTGTTTTTAAAAGTATGTGAGTAGAAGGGCCTGATCCTGATCTGACTAGAAGGGGAGCCAGATAAAAGTAATGAATTGCTGGACAGTGTTTTGCAACATCAGCTCTGCACAGTTTGGTTTCCCTCTGATACGCATGTTCTGTGTAATGTCATGCTTTTGTGTCCAGGGGAAGCATGGAGAGATGCACGTCCGGAGAGGTTTTCCTCCTTTTCCCCGCTTTGTAGCAGCCTCTGCTAGCGTGGAGCCCGGCAAGAGGCGACGACTTTGCTTGATGAATGTCTGAGCAATTGAGTGTCGCAGTAAAGATATCATTTGAATCCCTTATTTAATGAGGCTGCACCAAAAAATGTTGTTTTGAGGCAGGCAAAATTAATTAGGACTTTGGGCTGAGTTTGCCGCAAGGTTTCCAGTGCGGAGGAGGCGGCGGTGGCCCCGGAGCCGTGGCCCTGCAGAGCGGGCTTGCCGAGCCCCGCGCAGCCCTCGCGCCCTGCCTGTGCCCGTGGCACCCTGTTCCCCAGCCTGTCCTGCTTTTTGAGAGCACGTGGTTTAAATGCTTGCCACCAGCGTAGAGCACGCTGCCGTGGGGTTGCATGAGGGGGTTCAGCTGGGCTAAAACAGGTATCTTTTTCAAGTTGTTTGTTAAAAAGAGAAGAATAAATGATGGTTTGGGTGTGGCTTAGAGAAAACATTATTTTTTTTAGTTTCCCAACTTAACCGTTGAAGTAAAGAATGAATTATTGTGCCTGCTTTGCTCTACTCATCAGGGACAGTCATTTGGTATTACTTTAATGGCTGATGGTCTGTCAGGACATCAGAGGGTTGGACCCAGCAGTTCAGAGGTTCGCTGCAGCAGGTCACGGCGCTGCTGAGCAAGCGGCAGGGCTGGGGAGGAGAGGGGTGCTGTACCATGCTCTGTTAACCCTGAGCCCTGGGTTGTGTCCGTGTGACCCTGGAGCTGGCCGTGCATGGCAGCATCGTGACAAAACGGGAATTCAGATTCTGGAAGCAGATGAGCCATGACAGCGTAGCTTGCACTGGGGCTGCTAAATAGCCTGGTGTTAAACAGATCAGAGCATCTGCTATGAGTTCTCGGTAGGGCTTTTTCGGCGCGGTAGAGAGCTGCTGCTTTCAGGACCTTGCTGCCTCAGGGATCTCTGCTCGGCGCGTGGCTTAGCGGTGCAGACAGCCACATATGGTTTCAGCTGGTGTCAGGGTGAAATGAGTAAATCAGCAGGTTTCACATGGCCTGGAACCTGTTCGTTCACATGTTCATTCATTGTGGACCCCGTTCCAAAAGACTGGGAGCCTGAGCCAAAATCTCAAGGGTTTTGCCCAACTTTTTGTACCTTAGCGGTCAGTTCTCGTTGCGTTAAGCAGGCAGACGGCTCTGTTCTTCGTGTGGCGATGGAGCTTCTCATAGCTTTGCTGCCGGGGCTGCTCCTCCTGCGAGACACTTCTGCCCGGCACCTCGGGGCTGAGGGGCTGCTGCCCGCGGGCCGAGACCTCATTTCATGGTACGGAGCGGCGAGGCTGCCCTGCTATGGCTTAAGCAAGAACATAAGGATTTGGCCCCTGAGAGCAGATGAGTTTCAAATGCTGCTGGTTTTGTAAACAACATGAACTACTCTTCTAATAACGATTCTGGTTTCTAGTCTTCCTTCCCTCCTCCCAGTCCAAGTTATCTTGCAGCTAACCAAAGTCACAGAGGAGATATTGAAGTCAGAATCCATCAGAGTCCACGTTTTTAGACAGATACCTCGATTAAATCCCCGCACATTTTCAAAGAGTCATTTCTGCAGCAGACCCCACATTTTTGAGTTCATCTGGTAGGTGCTTAAGTGAAATGATGGAAGCCAGAATATGTGCTGAAAAAAGTCACGTTATCTTACTCTTCTCTTGAAGGTCAGCGATACGTTAGTAAGTGTGCTCTTCTGAAAATAGGCTTTAATTTTCCCCTTTCAACCTTTTGATTGGTTTGACATTTAAAAGGGTAGAAGGTAATTGGGAGGTTTATTATACGTTTCTGTTAAGTACAAGATGAGAACATTTAAATACCCTAGGTAGAAAGTGCATGCAAGAAAACAGACAACTTGCTAGGGAAGAAGGAGACAGCAACCTTTTTCCCTATCCCAAATAAAGAAAAGCTATAAATGATTGACAGCAAACTGCAGTCAACAAAGGGAAGACTGCATCATAATGTATGATGATTTTTTTCTCTGTTGACTATAGTTTGCTGTCAGTCATTTATTGCTTCTTCTTGTTTTAGGCTGGGAAGAAATGATGGGCTTTCTTACTACAAAATCTGTCCATCTTGCATAGTGCTTTTATAACCTAAGGATTTTTTGTTGTTTTGATCTCACACTTAAAAGGAATCTGTAACAAACACCGTCCTGTTATATTCTAAACTTCTGAATATCTGTAAGCTCATGAAAGGTTAAGAGACAGTAAGGAGAACCTAGATTTCATAATTCCTGTTTGCATGTTTCAGTAACTTAGTTTAATTGCATGAGTTAAAATTCAAGTTACTTTTATGGCTGGATGAGAAAAAGCTCTGAAGATCTTTCCTTAACCAGAGAAAAAAGGACGAAGGTAGGGAGGTACTGGGCTGCTGGAGAGGAATGAAACAAGTAACTTGGCTTTGGCATAGAGATTTTAATTTTGTGGATGCAAACCAAATTTACAGTCTCTGCAGTGCTGCAGTATGACAGTGAATGGATTGCCAGTAGGTAAATGGATCAGGTCAAAAAATAGATTTTTGCCAAACTGATGATAACTGTTCCATTTTCTTGAACCTGGTAAACCATCTCTGTCTCTTGGTGACATTTGGTGGTTGCTCCTATTTAAGAATAAAGCATAAATGACACCTGCAGCTAACCACAGGTCAGAGTAGCAGTCCCTAAGCTTTACTGAGACATCCGAAGCAACAGGTTTTGTCCTGTCAGTCTGAAGGAGCCAAACTAATGACAAGCAACATCGCGTGGCTCTCGCTGACACCTCGTTGTCAGTGAATCAGGATGTGGAGACAACTGAGTGAGGAAATCCTTGGGGCTGAAGAGGCTCATCTTGATCTTTAGAAGTCTTCTGAATCATCTCTGCTGGGAATGAAGCCACAGTCTCTTCATCTAAAGGCAGATGCCTTCAGTGATAGGGTTAAAGTACCGTCCTGGTAGTTCAGAGCTTGCAGCAGCCTCGCTCAAGTAGGCCCAGCTCCAAGAAGAGCAGAAGTTTGCTGTGAGGTTCTGTAAGTGTCAGTCGGGTACTTTAAACTGAGAGTTCCTGAAATGGCAGACGTGAACAAGGTCTCTGTTCTCTCTGTCATGATGTTGAACTTTCCCTGTGGTAGGTGGCTGCAAACTAAAACCACAGATAGGATCACCTCTGAGCTTTGGTTGTGTCAAAATCTGGGTCTCCATTTAATGGCAGCTGCTCAAGTCTAGGACAACTGTCTTCCTTTTCTCTTAGGACACCTTCTGCTAAGCCTGTAAGACTGAGCTGGAATTCTGTCTTGGTTATATTAAGGCACACGATAATAAGCATTGCAGCTGTGGTTACGATTCAAGCCCATTCAGACAGCTGTGAATTAGAACATGGTTGATCAGATACCGGCCTGTGAACCGTCTTTACGGTTGTCCTTTCATGCAGTATCCGATCTCCATAGGAAACTATGGCTTGAGCTGAAGAAAAGTGGTGTCTGGCTAGCTGCAGGGGGTCATCGGGATTAGCCTGAGCTCTTGTATTACAGACTAATTGAGTTCCCGCACCTGTAGGAAGCCAAAAGGCCAGGGGAAGAGCTGCACTGAGGGTTTAGGTATTTCAGGGTTATCTTGGAGATGTGCCGAGAGATTCAGAATCTCTCTATAGCGATAAATCTGCTGGTGAGATTTTGCAGGTCTGGGAAAAGGTTGTGGGCAGGGCTGTGGGTGGATTTCTGGACACTTCAGGAGAAAGTGGTCTTAAAAGATTTTTAATTTAAATTCTGTGTAGTTTTTGATGTTTCCCTTATTTTTCTCACAAGGCTGCTGTCTCCCTTTCTGCCCTTCTGCAGTGCTGTCCTGTCAGCACCCTCAGCGTCACCTCTACAATCCCGCGGGTGACTTAGAAGCAGAAGTGCCGTTTACAGGTGGTAGAGATGATGCTTTTAAGGCCCTTGGGGAAGTCCTTTGCAATGATCAGGCCTTCCACAGAGGTGCTGCAAGCTAACAGTGATCCCACGCTGCTCTTAGCCCCTTTTGGTGGCGGTGTGTAAGGGCAGTGCTCTTTCAAACACCGACCTTCAGCGTGTGCTGGAGCCGTAGCTCTGCATGTGCCAGCGCTTTCCTTGAGGATGCCACGAGCTGCACCGATTCTCTCCGGAGCACAAAGATCCTGCATCTTCTGCCCGTCTCCTGCGTGCCCCAGTGCTGGGGCTCATTGCTTACACGCTGCCAAACGGAGCGTGGGGATCTCAGACAGCCGCACGGCTCGACGTCGCAGCCCCCCAGAGCTGTTCTGGGCAATGAGAAAATTCTCATTAACTTCATCTTGATTATCCTGAAGTTTGGCTTCTCCTCCGCAGCTTCTTGGTGCTGGACACAAGCTGCTTTTCCCTGTGTACTTTTCAGAGTGCTCCAGATCTTGCAGACCAGTCTTTCCTTGTCCTCTTGTATCCATCCATCCACTGTGTCTGTCATCTCCTTGACAATGTACAGGGTAATAAAAGTAAGTAATGGCAGGAGTCACAAAGTGGCGATATTAAATAGCAGTGAGCTGTGAAATGCTCCGTGCAGTTCTGTAAACATAAGGAACATGTTTCGGATTTACTGTGTGACTTTGCTGTCTTAGTTCAGCCTGTCATACCCGTTATCTGGCGTTAGTCCCCTTGCAGTGCTGTCCGGCATGAGCAGTAGGTCAGCCCTGCTTCTGCTTCCGCCGAGCCGTGGTCCCCACCGCAGCTGCCCATGCCGAGCTCTGTAGCTGCTTCTGCTTCACCGGTCTTTCTGGCAAGGAGGATGGGAGGAGGCAGAACTGACCTGTAATGCTGGACTGGGATGTGTGCGTTCAAGCATTGCTCCTGGTGCACACTTATCTTCTGCTGTGTCTTCACTTGCTGCCTGGGACAGAGGTGGTGACGCTGCCCGAGCTCTGGTGTGGCTTGGAGGAAGTCGGGTGTGAGGCGCTGGGATTTGCAGCGATGACCATGCTATTGCAGACCAGGCGTGCAGGATCTGATCTGCGGGAATGTGCATTTGTGTGGGATCTGATTGTCAGGTCTTGGGGATGGACGTCCTTGTTCATGGAAGAGCTGCAGCAAAATGAGTTGGAGCATAAACCTCCGTTTCTCAGCTGATGCACCTCAAATCCTGACCTCGAGGAAAACAAAGTATGATTTATATGCTTGTTTAGGAGATCAGGAAGTTCTTAAGAAAAACAAATGCACTGCTGGAGTAGGTAATTCTGATGCTGGCGGAGATATGGCTTTGCTTAAATATAATCCAGTATCATTACTAGAGACTCAAGCTTGGTGAGCCCTTCTGCCTTCCCTCTTTTAGTGTTCTTCTGCCTGGCAAATACTTTGAGATCAGAAGAAAAACAGAATCCTGAATCAAGTCCTACGCAAACATTACTCATTATCGATTGTAAAGTTACAGCTAATGTTTCAGGAGCTTTTTTTCTTTTTTTTTTTAGCACAGTTGTTGTGACAGCTTCAGTCCCCTGCTGGGGATAGTCCCTGTGCTTCTGTTTGGTACGTAGCTCTGTGACGTTTGATGTTGTTTGCTGGCCAATTTTAAGAAAGATTGTTTTTGCTCTGTCTACAGGGTATTAATATATACATATATATACATTAATATATACATATATTAATGCTAGCTTACCAGGAAGTCTGTCTTATAAAGGTATCTGTGTTAAGAGAGCATTTGTGCTAGCTTGTAATGCTAGGAATTTAATTGTCACGGAGACAAAATGGTTCTTTTAAAGTGAAGAGAGACTATTATAGGAGATGGCATCAACAACTTCAAATAATTGCTGTTCTGCTAATGTTTGCCTTTAGAAGATAATGAGAGAGTTTCTATCTTAATAAATAAGCATCTTCAATGACAAGAAATATATAGGAAAGTTAGTACTATTATTACATATTTGCATTGTGGCTTATGACTGGAAGAAAGAAAAAAGAATACTGCACGATGATTTTGCAGTATCTAATTCAGCAAGCCCTGGTTAGGTTGCAGGGAGGTATAAAAAGATGCCTTTTGCAATGCACCCTCCTGTTCTCGGTGACGTTGCGTTGATGGTGGGCTGCGGCGTAGCGGGAAGGCGTTGCTTTTCCTGTGCGGGGGGCTTGCGATGCCTGTGTTCCCGGCCTACGTTACCTGAGCAGGGCCCTGGAGCTGCTAGCAGGGACTGGTATCGATGGATAAAGGGGAGGCAGGGAAAAACCAAGACTGCCAAAGTTTATGGCCAGACTTCTATAGACTCCTTCCCTGCCATGAAAGCAAACAGGAGCATGAACAAATCTCACTAACAGATATTAAAATTCTCTTCTTCATTTTAATGAAACACTCTGCAGGACTATTCAGCCTGATTACTCCTGTGTGCTAGGTCTCTCCGAAGTACAAGCTCCCCTCTGAATTCTCCCATTGCTCCCCAAAGTCCCCTTCCTCACTGCTCTGCGCCAGAAGGGCTGCTGGAAACCTGCTGCACGCAGTATTGCTGTGAACCTCTCGCCCAGGATTACGCATGTTGGACAGCGGATGATTTCCCTGGGTCGCTGGCCGAGTGCGGCGGTAGCTGGGCCGTGCAGGAAAGCCGTGCCGCCGGACAGATTGCGGGCTCATGTTGCCAAGCAATTAGTGTCACCTCTGCACACTACCTGGGATTTTGCACCGAGTGCTGCTGCACTGATAGAACTGGACAAAATCAATCAAAAAGTGATTGGTTTCATATCTGTTCCCAGTGGAAACAAGGTTAATAAATTAAACACCACAGTCTGTTTGGTTTCTTTCTTATGGTACATTACTTACTGAAATCACTTACACAGGCACACTAGGTCTTGGATTTTTGTACATTTGCCAGCTTTTCACCTGGAAATATTGAATGCGTCAGCTGCGTGCATGGAGGCTGGCACACCTTAGTGTCACGGAGACTGTGAGCAGCAGCCCCCAGTGTTAGCGTGGACAGAAGCATCCTGGGGGCACGGCGAGATCAGCCATCCTCCATACGCTTCATCTCCTGCGCTGGCTTTTGGTAAATCCTGCTAGCACAGTACCACCTTGTCTTTCTCTGATACGGTTGTCTCGTTTCTGGAAGGCTCATCACCAAACTGGGAGAAGAAGGTGCCCAGTTTTGGTGGGGATGAGAAGAGCAGTCGGTTAATCCCATGCATCCTCTCGCTATCGGCATTTGGCTTGCGCACCGTATCGTAAGACAAAGCAAATACTGTGCGTGTTCAGCAGGATGCTGAAGACCCTTCTCTTTCCCCTGGTAGTCCTCAGTGCTATCTCAGTGTAAGAGGATTAAAGGGGCACAAGGTCTTTTGTTAGGTCTGGGGTCCGAGCTGGTCGAAGTCACTGGGGCTTTGCGTTGGCTGGGTTCTTCTTCTGGTTTCACCCCGCGTGTGAAACAGAGCAGGTCCTCTGTGGGGGGGCTGCTGGTGCGGTGCGTCTGCCCATGAACTTCCTCAGGAGCAGGGGGAAGTCCTGAGTGCTCTCTCAAGCTGGACAACTCTCTTCTGGTCTGTTTGTGTATCTTTTTTTCCCCACTTTGGCCCGCTGAAGCGGCAGAGCTGCTTATTGCAGACCTCCGCCCCGGCGCCCGCACTGCCGCTCGCTGCTTGCTTGCGCAGGGCAGCGTGTGACTCTGCTGTCTGCAGCAGCTGGTGAAGCTGGTGGGACAGAGGTGGGCTGGCTGCCCCGGGCACCGGTCGGTCCTAGGGACTCCGGCAAGGGTTTGCAGAAGAGGAGCGACCCCGTCACTGCCTGGAAGCACACGCACCACCCCGAAGTGAGAAGATACAGCTACCAGTGGGGACCACGATGCCCTGCTTTCTCTTCCCCTGTGTAGCGTGCCTCTGTCCTCTCCTGCACAGCACAAAGAGCAGAGCTGTTCTTGCCCTGTTTGTGTCTCTAACCTCGGTGAAGCTGGCAGAGCTGGGGCTTCTGGACTTTCTGAGCCCCGGAGAGGGATGAGAGTCTAATGCTGTTTAGGTTAATGGATCCGTGCTGCCGTTTGCGTCTTTGTCCTGCACGTCTTTGCCTGCCTGCACCGTGGCTGCACGTGCTGTGACCGTCCCTCGTGTAACGCACTCTGTCTTCCAGCCGCTGTCGCACATCTGCAGGGAGAGGTGTGCTCCTGCTCCCCGGCTGGCTCTGAGCATCCGGAGTGCAAAATACCTCTCTGGGGAGGGGGACAGCCCTAAAAACAAACAAAGGGCGGGTTTTCAGGCAGTGTAAATGATATTAAGGTTTTATCAATCATCGTTATTTTTGGGGGGCCTAATGAGAAAACTTCTGCCGGGTTTATAAGACGTTAGATGTTCCTCCAACAGAATAACAGACGCAGCAGATGTGGACTTTATTTGCAGCCTACCTCAGCTGGAGTTGCCCCTGCTCACAGCACTGGAGGGTTTGGAAGTGGTTGTGTTGGTTAATAACGAATAGTTTCAGGGAACTGGGTCAAACCTTTTCAGTGGTGCTCAGGGCAGTGGGAGGAAGCTGTGAAAGGCTACGTATGGAGAGAAGTAGACTCTTGAGCACTAGCACCCACTGTATTAATGAGAGCTGATTTTCTTCATCATCCTCTTCCTGCTTCCAGGATCAGTGTTGCTTCTGAGGATCGGTGATAGCAGTTACGGTTCAGAAAGCCTGGAGCTGATTTCTCCCGGGGTAGTTGTATTATTGGACCTTTGTTCGTAAAGGATGCAATGAAAAAGCGTGAAGAGCCTTCCTCTGCCAGGTGCCACCTGCAGCACAAGCCCAGCAGGGATCCGCACAGTGCCACTTCTCCGAGATCTCTGACCTTGTATTTTTTTCCTCCCCTCCTGCCCCACGGATTGGAATAAAATGGAAAAGTTCCCATTTCAGGAGGAGATAAACCAGTTCAATCTTGGGCAATTAATAATTTCCTGAATAAATCCAATTAACCACTGTCGTGTTCCCCTCAGAGGATTCCACAAGCCTTCTTGATGGATCTGCTGGTGGAGGAGTGCTTTCGAGCTCTGCAGAGAGACAGGGCTGACACTCGTGAGACCCCCCTTCAGTCAGATTTGGGTTAATGCAGTCACTCCAGGGACATATCTGCCTGAAGGGGGGTCTCATGGGAAGCTCAGTGCCTTATGAACTCATTTATTATCTCAGAGTAAGAAACTAACTGATCTTTTATACTGCTTTGCACTCGCACCTGTAGATGTCTGCTCCTGTAGGAGAACTGTATTTATGGCGTGGGCTCACGCAGGCGTGTCAGAGCAGGCCGGTGGTGTGAGCTCTGTGGGTCCTGCATCTTTAACTGTATAGCACTCCTGTATCGGGTCCCTTATAGTCTCAGGCGAATTAAGTAAGGCTTAATTTCTCCTAGGAGTTTTCCACTACTAGATAGTCATGGGCCAACAGTGCTGCCGTGAGTCCCTGCTGCTCCTTTGGCTCAAGAGTTGTCTGTACTCAACTGGAAATTGGGAGGAAAGGAGGAAAGCCTCAGGCTCCACTCCCAGGCAGCAGGCAAGGCACCTCACCGTCCTCCTGTGAAAGAAGAGCTCCCGGGTGCAAATTGCTCTCCTGGGGATTTGATGTTCCTCGCGTTGCTCTGAACGTGCAGGGTAGATGCTGTAGCAGGTTGTGAAGCGAAACGGTCACTTCAGGAGGTGGTTTCTACACGTAACATTGCTTATAGCCAAGCTGTGGTCAGAGAGGGGCTGTGAACTGAGGCTGTGTTTTGGTGAAACTGGTCAATAGCTGGGGATTGCTGGGAAGCAGAAATAGGTCAGTGGCTTCATGCAGCTCGGCTTAAGGTAGCAGTCACATCTTCTAGGTATTTGAGAGTGACAGCTCCTGATGAGTCCAAGCAGGACCCGTTTGGCTAAAGCCAAGGGACAAACAGCATCACCTGTCAACAAATGTTGGAGGTACTCTCTTAAACAGAGCAACCAGAAAGGTTTTTGCCTGCTCTCTGATCCTGTGTTTCTTCAGCTAATGGATTTCTCCACCCTTTAGTTGGGTCTAGACTCAGTTTCAGTGTCTGTTATTACTGCCTCAGACATAAAGGCAGAATTAATAATTTAGCTAATTTAGCAGACATTATTATTTTATTCTTTTTCTCATCTGAAGGAGCACATTTTATTAGTGCTGGAGAACAGAGTGAAGATTCTGACATAAGCCTTTTTTGCATAAATAAAGATAAGTAGATCTGGGAACATTTACCATTTAGTGATTTCGTATTTGTGGTTGTTTGCTTTTGTTTGTTTAATAGAGAGAAGTAAACTAAGCTCAGATGTCCTGGCATAAGCCTGTGAAATGTAGGGGTTATTAAGATTTCTCTGTAGTACGGAGGAAGCTTGCAGACTCCAAGTTAGACACAGGCTCTTCATGCTGCCTGCCAATCAGAAAAAAACCTGGTTTTGATACTATCGTGATTTGGCTTAACCATTGTAGTCATGCAGCATAAGATGTTATCGGAAGCGCCATTTCTGGTTTTGGGTGACAAACTTGATTTGCAGCTAAAATAAAAGGAAATAAATCCCATCACGTACTGTTGCTGCTATGGTAATTGTTATTTACATTTGAGTACATCAAAAAAGCCGAGTGCCCCTGTGTGAACAAATTCAGTGAAAGTGCTACTTGCCCCAGCAAGCTTTTGTGCACCCTGTGCAAGGGAAGAACTGCCGGCAGTGGGAACTGGGAGTAGGTCTGGATCCAACCCGTCTCCTGTACCATTGCTTGAGCCAGATGAATTTTGGCTGGTAAGAGGAGGGAATGGTCCTTCTCATTTCTGCCACTGGAATGCTCAGATACTCGAGCCTGTATCAGAAATCTCCCAGGGCTTGGGTGCATCTATGCTTGAGAAATGTATTTGAGATCTTGTATTTGACAAAAGCTGTAAACCCCACTTTGCTGGGCTGCAAACTCCTAGGACATGCAGGCTCCCTGACGTGTGTGTGTCTCCATCACCTACTAGAGTGGGTTCCTGGCTTGGGCTAGGTGGAGCTCCAGGTGGGATAAGAAAAATATGTGCATCATTGAAAGCTGTGCACTACCCCTGTTTTCACTAACATGCAGATGACAACAAGGGCAGTGTCCTCTGATCGTCAGTGAAAAAAACTCTCAAACTGAGCTGGGGAGAGAGAAGGTCTAAGTAATCTCTCAGTGATAACACATGGTGGTAGACTGGGTGCAAATCAGTTTACTTCTACTTAGCTGAAGTTGCAAGGGCTTGTGCCTACTGCAGGTTTCTGGCTTACCCCTTGCTGCCGGCATCCTCTGTAATCAGTCACTGCTCAGCCCAAGGGCAGAGAGGGCATGGAGGAGGCGATGACGGCAGGCCTTCTCTTCCTGTTCCTAACTTACAAAGCCACCATTTGTTCCAGTCACAAATAAATTTGAGGGCACGGATGACTGGCTACTTCTGCAGTGGAGATTAGTGACTCAGGTAGATTCGTTTGTAGGTCTTATGTTGAATTGCAGTGAAACCCAAAAACTGCACGAGCTGAATTGTGACTTTCTTAATTCTTAGCAGCTGTGGCCCAAGTGGTTACGCACCAATTGGAAAGTCCTTCTTCTGGTGGTGGCCTGCAGTCTGTTTGCAAAAGGAAGCCTGGAGACTGTTGAGTAAACTTTGATTCTCACAGTTAAACAGGCAATTGAGGTATCTCTCTAAAGAGGAGTCACATCCTTATTCCAGCTTGTTCTCCAAAGTGATTTGGTTGAATTCAAGTGAAAGAAGCTAGTTTGCATGAAATAAAAACTACAAAGCACAAGAACATGCAGTCAGTAACGTGGTTAGTACAGAGCTCAAAGGAGATTTCTTGCAGGCAGAAGACACAGGGGAAAGAGCCAAGCAGGAAAGACCAAGGCACGATGTTACTGCACTTGAAACTGGTCCTAAGAAAGAATGAAGGTGCCCGAAGTCTTCCTGTGTCATACCTGAAAGTGCAAAGACCCTCACGACACTCAGAAACTGCCTTGTTCTGCTTTGTTTGAGATGATAAACACTCAAATGGGTTGTAACTTTGTTCTGAGAGCAGAATTGCTCTCATCTGAGCAGAAGGGCACCTTCTCCCTCACGTATGACCAAGGAAGCTCTGCCTGAACACTCCTGTGGAGCCATGGCTATCAGCTGGCTCTGCAGACAGTAAGTGATTATCTAAAGCACAGAGCCCAGGGAGCACATCCCAGGGCTCTCCAGCCTGGGGGAATGTCCTCAATACTATGCTACAAGATCCTCCTTCCTCTTGTGGCTGCTTCTCCTTTCCCAGGACTTACTGCCTGGGACACAGTAGTTTGGACATTGTGTTTGATGTCTTATATTACCTAGTTCTCTGTGTCTGAATATGTTTCCAAATCTTATGTTACTTTTGGCCTTGTGCTAGTGATGGGTTCTTTAAACGTACTCTGGCAGTCTCAAATCATTTGAGACTATCACACAAAAGCATTCGATAGTCAAAACTGGTAATGCTGATGGAATAAAGCAAATACCAGTATGTGCTTTGAGTATCTTAGTGTCACAGTTTCTTTTGCAGCAAGGGTCCTGATGTCCACACATTTCCAAATGCAAGTACAGCCAGAAGATTTATTTATATGACCTAGATGACAGAGCGGAATGTCTCTCTTCACAATGAATTTGTTTTGGAGTTTATTTTATTACTTGGTTTCCAGTGGTGCATCAGAAGCTCATTTTTAACCTATTTCTGTTATATTCTGCATTGATGCAGCATCTTAGCTGTGCTGATTTCTCTGCGTTATTTTTAGCTGTACTCCTTGGCTTGTACAGGCAGGAAATTCTTTCCTCATGGGCTCGGTTCGTTCCACAAACAGTGGCGGTTTTACACTTCTAATAGCTGTAGAAGTTCTCCTGAAATCCCTTCCACAAGTCATGCTTTCCAGGTGCTCACTCAGAGTCCAGAACTTCAACGCCAGAGCTGGATGCTGAGGCTGGAAATGCCTGGGCAAACCTGCCTCCAAGGAGCCTGGGCTTTGCTTTCATGCCCTTTTGAGGAGGGTCTTTGAATGGATGTGAAGGACAAGAAGGTGTCAGGAGTAGTCAACATGGATTGACAAAGGGGAAATCATGCTTAACCAACCTGATAGCCTTCTACGGTGAAAAGACTGCCTGGAGAAGAGAAGACGGGGGGATCTTATCAATGTGTATAAGTGTCTGAAGGGGGAGTGTAAAGAGGACAGGGCCAGATGAAACTGTGATGCTCTGCATTGCATTAGGTCTTAGTTTCTTGAATACTGGGAATCGTTTAGAGCCAGTTTTTCCATGAATGAGGAACTTCAGTGTTTGGCTTGCTCGCCCATGTCCCAGCCCCCATTGGATTTGAGTTTTCAACTGCAGATCCACTGTCCTCACCCCACTGTGAGTGCAGCATCATTGGGCAGGAGAATCTCCAGGAATATGACTTGTCTTTTCTGTTTTGCTTTTTCTCCTGGCAAGGGACAGTCTTGATGCATGTAGCTTTTTAGAACCGGCTCAGTACTAGGTAGCTTGAGGGTCTTTTAGGAGAAGTGGTCAGAGAGGTGCGGAGATTGCAACTGGTGTGTGATCTGTGGGCAAGGATTTCCAACGCAGCGCGTTCCAGACAGCAGTGCAGCGGCGGTGTTAATCCAGATCCTCCTCCAGGCTGCTGGAGATGTCTGGGCATGAGGTTCATTTAATGACATGAAGAACGTGTGCACGCGAGAGGGTTAGTTCACAAATTATCTGCTGATGATATGAAATGCTTTAAATGAAAGGAAATAACATGTACTGGGGAAATCAGTGTGCTCTTATCAAATCTCTTGGAATGAAAATGTTTCTCTTTTTTTACCCCCCCTTTGAGTTCCTACAGAAACAGTTTTACAGTTAGTACTACTTTACGATCTTTTTGATCTGTGACGTGGATCAATACTAACACATGTGGGTTTGGTATTTTTAAAGATCATTGTGCGTTCAAAGAGTTAGTTGTTGATTATGTCTGTGATTTCAATAACTGATTTAAAAATTCATTGTGAAGAATTGCCTGGAAAGATGCAGAGAGCTGCCCGGAAGGATGCACGCCTGACTGGCTGTGTAGCTTTAGGGACTTCAGAGAAGAAACATTGCTCTGTATAATGGGAGAACACAAACTTTCTTCTGACCCCGGTGGCTTTGTCGTTTTTCAGGGCTTTGTTACTGAAAAATAACTGTATTCTCTTTTTACATGAAAAAAGGTTTCCCTTGCTTTCCTCAGAAGTTTTTCCTGTTAACAAACATATCTTTTTGAGGAATTTGACAGCTGAAGATTTTTTTGGAAGCAGATTCAAAACCTAGTGCTCCCTTAGTGGGAATAACCTCCTGATGTGCTGGAAACAGTAGGAGGTGGAATGAATAATTCCCTTCCAAGCCTCACGTGGTGAGGTGAGGTGAGGTGAGGTGAGGTGAGGTGAGGTGGGGGAGCTGGGGCCATGTTATTTTAGTCTTCATATTCAGTTTGCCACCAAAGCAAAACTCAGGATAACTTTCACCGCTCTGTTCAGCATTAATTGGTTTTTAGTCTGTTGTGGGAAGTGAAGGGAATGGATTAAACTCTAGAAAATGGCTGGCAACAAATCTGTCTCCTTGGAGGAGTGCAGAATGATGGCCTCATCTGCTCGTCCCTTGCTGTGAGCACGGTGGCTTAGTGTTTGTTCTCATCCGTGTGAGTGGAAGAATACTATAAAATAACTTTTTGGTTTTGCCAGAAAAGGTCCTGTGTGCACTTCTGGGTGGCTAATGTGCCTGGTTTTGAGAGTCTGAATTCATCTAAATCACGATAATGCTTCTGAAAATGGGATTTCGCTGTTTCTCATGCTGTTCAGCAGGAACTCTAATTAGGTGAAGAGTTTTAAATTGCTCGGAGAAGTGTTTGCAGCTTTTCTTCAGAGGTGGATTCCTTCCCCGCTCGGAGTTGAAGGCCTAATTTCAGATTTCTTCCTGGAGGGTGAGACCCAAGAGCCCTTAATCTAACGAAATAAAATCTCTGCAATTAAATCTCATGCGGCAGCAGAGGAACTCCGTGGCGCTGAGCCGGGACGTGCCTCCGTGCCTCCCCATGCCTGCCCTTCCCTGGAGCAGTGCGTGGTGGTAGAGCAGACTCCCACGTGTCCCAGGAGCTGGAAACCCGCTTCCACCAAGCCTGGAAGCAACGGGCAGGACTCTTGCTGGTGAGACTGTCGCGCTCTTCCTCGTGCCTTTGCTTGCTGCTGTTGGGAGCTGTGTCTCGAATAGCGTTCTGGCATCCCAGCACCATCGGGATCCTTTTTTTGCAGCTGGAACCTCCTGATCTGGCCAAGCAGCAGGACAGCAACAGCAGACACCTGGCCTGCCCTGCGCTGAGGCTCTCAACGGGCCTCCCGACCAGTGCTTCTGTGTCTTGCCTGCATTTGTGTGTTTTTGGGCAGGAACTGCTGCATCCTGCTTGTGCCATAACTAACTCCTTGGAGTAATGGTCCATGTCCCGGGGCAGTTTGGTGCCGGGGCAGTACAAATAAGCTGACTGGCTGTCAGAGGCGTTCAGGCTCCGGGGCAGAGGACACCTCTTTGGTGACTTCTCAGAGTCACTGATGGAAGAGTTCCTCGGATTTTTGACTCCTGTTCCTGACAGTGTGTTGCGTGGCCTCTCCGTGTGGGCCTTCTCTGTACGCACTTTTGTGCAAGAGATTTGTAAGGAAAATGTGTCTGCATTCGTCTTCAGTAAAAAATGATAAAAATGAGTAGGTTGCAAAGCTGTACCTCTTGCACAATTGTCTGAGTGCAAGGTGCTGTTATGCTTTTGTGTGGCTTGCCGTTTGGTAGGTTGATAAAACCATTGCATCTGCAAATTCCCAGTTTCCCTGCCAATGACATCTCCTGGGGAAGGATTTTGCAAAAATAGCCTGTCTGCTGGCAAAGTCTTTATTGCACAGAAAGGGAGCGGTTCGGTTTTTTGTTAGAGGTTTGTTTTGAAGATGGGGAGAGCTAACTTTAGGCAGCTTTCTTCACGCAGAGCTTAGTGAAGACCAGGCACTACAATCTTTGCTGTGGATCACCAGACACTCCTGCAGTGTGCTTTGACTGTCTCCATCAACCCTCAAAGCTGCTTAGAGCACCTACTTGGAGCCCTTCATCCTTGCAGGACTTATGCAGATAGTTGCATCAGGATAAACCCCACAATTTCTTTTTTCATTGGCAACAAAACCTTACTTAACCTCTGCATTTTGTCACTTCATTCCCAGAATGGCATCCTGACCTCTGTCCTCCCAACTGACCATGCACGGTTTTGACCACAGCTGGACTAACCAGATTAGCTGTTGTGCTTGTATTCGTTCAGCTGTGGCCCTGGAATGGACCGTACAAGCTGGCAGTAAACATTACCTGGCCACAGCGGGCTAGTTCGAATGCTAATCTTTCATGGCTTTAGCACTGATTAGCAAAAATCAGGTACATCTTCCTTTTTTCATCTGATCAGTCTGTGTGCATATCGCTTAGCGGGTGGGACAAGCTTCTGAAGTGAGTTTCTCAGGCTTCAGCACTGTTCATTTCTCTGTCATACTAGCCTGCCTCGTGTTCTTCCTTGGAAATTATGCATGTTCTTTGCTGAATATTGCTCTGAGATTATATTTTTATAATGAAAATACAGGCCTGAAATTAGTTTTCATCTTTTTAATATGAAGTCTTCTACGTGACGGAACTTCACATTTGATTATTACAGGCAAAATGAACAGTTTTAAGTCCTATCCTGTAGCAGCACTAACTTATTCTATGTGCTAGAGAGACCTTTAGGGGGTTTGTAATGATAATTTTCTTTTTTAATGAATTACTAAGATATCCTGAAGGCTCTCCTGGAGAACTTACTGAGGATAGATGTATCCAGCCAGTTACCTTTTCTGATAGCTATCTAAATTAGTGGAAACCAAACTAAAGCTTCTACTGACGTGTGATGGGAAAAGTGAAAGGAGAGGCTTCTGCTGGATGTAGGTCTCAGTTTTCCAGCTTGCGCCAGATGGATGGATGTTAATGAGTAAATTTGCAGAGGAGATGACCTCATCCTCATTTAGGTACATGCTGTGGATTCTGATATCTAACTTCAGTTTCTCCAGTATCAAGTGCTAAGTGCTAAGAGATCCATTCAGTATGTGTTGAAGTTCCTGGGATTTTATTCATTTTAAGGGTTAGATCAGTCATTCTGACTTTTTTCAGTGTTTAAGTTATGGCTGAAAACCCCAGGGAATTCTTCTTTGTGAAACTAGATTTATTTATTTATATTTAAATAAAGGAGCTCAAGTGTCTGCCGTACAATAATTTTGCTCTACCAGTTCTTTTCAGCAGCACTGTATGGATTTAACTGACCAGCAGCAGCATTATCTCCTTCTTCTCGTTTGTTTGTATTGTCAAAAGGTTCATCAAAGGAATTGAAAATACCTGGGGAGATGTGTGGGAAGGAGATACTTGATGGCAGGAGGTATGCAATGCACTGATACGTTCGTGCCTGCTGCGGGGCAGAGTGACGCTGCAGTGTGAACCCGAGGCGCTGGAAACGAGCGGCTTGCCTAAGCAAGCGGGCTGAAGCAGCGCGGCCTGCATGGGACCTGCGTCTCTGTACGTGTCACGGCTTAGGACTGCGTCGCTCAGTGCGAGGCTGAGCCCGTGGTGTTCTTACCAGCTCTTACCATGGCCTGCTTTCTACGTTGAGTACTTTTGAATTCTCTGTCTATCTGAATATACTGCCCAGAGGAACTCTCTGTGCTTAGTATTGGGTGTGCCAGGTTGGACACAGCCAAATTTCTAATTTTTAATGTTTCTTTCTGCTGTAAGGCATCATGTCCCCGTCCATGCACATCCTCCCACCCACAGCTACAGCAGGGTCTGGTGATTTAGGGACATGATTCAGTGAGCCTGCTCTTGTGGTACCTGCACGTCTTCCACCAAGCAAACGCACCTCTCCAGATCTGGCCGGTGCGTTATAAAACAAGCTGGCAGCAGACTGCTGCTGTTCGACGCTTCTTGTCACTCCTGTGCCAGACGAGGTCAGCATGCTGCCTCACTGGGATGGCTGCTGAGTTTTGTGGGCCCACTGTAAGTGAACTGCACTCTGTTCACTGCTCATGGACCCCACTGCAGTCTGCAGAGTGTCCTGTGTCCTGCTGGGTGTGTTCCCTGCACGTGGCCTTCCAGGTGCTCCTGGTAAAGGTCCTCCCTATTGGCATCAAGTAGCTTCAGCTTGGGCTAAAAGACTGACCGACTGGAGGGGACATGAGACCTGGCTCCCTTCAGTATGTCCAGACGTTATGCCCCCGGCACCACTTTTCTTCTACTTATAACTGCAAGTTGGTTTGAGTGTTTGTGGCAGGAGGATTGTCGTGATACCTGTCAGTTCTGGGACACCGAGAAGCACTACTTGGAAGGCTGCAGAGCCCTTGCACCTTTTTTTAAAAAAGCAGGTTGAAACTGTGTTTATTTCTGTGACTGAAACCACACAGTACCTCTCACCCAGACCCCTCTGTTTCCTTACGATAAGGCCATGATGAAGCTGTGTTTGCCGGTGGACTTTTAAGCAGAAACAGAAACTTTCTTGTATTTTTTTGCCATGCACACAGGTGTTACCTGTCTATTTAGATACCTGTGTTGCCCTGCTGTTGGAGTCTGCTTCTCCATGCAGTTGAGTTTGGTTCTTGCAGCTTCCTGGTGAGGTACAGGGACATCATCCCCATTTTTAGGTTGCAGTGAGGCCCAAAGCAGTTAACTGGCTTATCTAAGGTATCGTGAGGTTTTGTGCAGGGATGGTGAGAGAGCCAAGGGCATGTGAGTCTCAGCCCACAGCTTCAGTTTCGTGCGTGTGCGCTGTGCTCGGGGTGGAGAGTGGACCACCGAGACAAACCCCCAAGCTTGGGCTGAACCAGAGCTTTTTCATCAGCTGCTTTTTCCTTATTCTTCTCACAGGTCCTATTTATGCTGAAGTCTGTGCAGTAACTGGGATTTCTCTGTCTGTGTTTAGGTCCAGGTGTGCTTGGACTGTGGTGCATGAGACAGCTCCGATAGCTGTTGAGGAGCTAAGGGAGAGGGAGAGGGTCAAAAGGACCATGGCTTGGTAGAGGAAGAACTGTTGGGCTGCATCTGAAATAGGCCTTGGTAGGGTGAATTCCTCCGGAGAGGTCGGGGACTGACTGCAGTGTGACCCTTCAGCACTTCCGAATCACTAATTATGTTTGCTTTTGATAGACTCTCTCTCGTGCCTTGACCCAAAAGCACGATAAGGGAAATCATAATCAGCGTCATGGCAAGAGCATTGACACTGCTTGGAGCTGATGGATGGATTTGCGGTGAGTCTAACAAACTGCAGTGCTTCCCTGGACCTTTCTAAAGGGTTTTGTTTTCTAACATACACAAAAAAGTTTTGTCCGGTGTGACCAACATACCGATACTGAGACCACGGGCAAGGTCTCCAGTAGGTCAGAGGATTTAGAAGTAAAGCTCAGACTTCAGGGGTTCGGGGTATATATCTATGGTTTTGTTTTCGGTCGTTCTGGCAGCGTGACGTCTGGGCTGGCTCCGACGTGCCCTCGCTGCAGTGGCTCCGAGCGGTGTGTGCCATCCCTGTGTGGGCAGCGTCAGCAGAATTGATTTCCCATGCCGGTATATTGCTCAAATTCCGGATTTTCATCTCTCAGACAATCACGATAAATGGTATCTCTATAATGACACTGTAGCAAGCCATCCCTTATTTGAGGGAGGATGTTAATGAATATGTCTGCTTTTACATTAATTCTGAGAAGATTTACTGGAGCTTGCAGCTCTGCAAGTTCTCCAAATGTCAGCAGCAGCAAAGGTCAATGCAGCAACAACATTAATAGTTACCGAGAAGGTTGTCAGACTTGGAGAAGCAAGGCCACAACCTGGGTGGGCGTGTGTGGTGAACTTGCCTCTCACTTGACACTTAAGAGATAATTATAGCTCGTGAGTACACAAAACGGGAGGTTTGCATTGCCGCCAGCACCCGTCAGTCAAGCCCTAATTAAGTGTCTGTGACACCTCAGGGAGATGAGTTGAGATGTCAGAGAGCCCGCGAGGGCTGAGAGCTGCTAGAGCTGCAGTCCTCCTCCAGCTGACGCTGGGGCAGCTCCAGAAGTTGCTCGCCCTGGCTTTTGAGCACCCACAGGCCTCTCCAGGGTAGCCTGGCGCAATGGAGCCGATTATATTTCATCCATTCACAGCCCTGATATCGTGACTCTAAATAAAACGTACTTCAAGCTGAAGTGCGTCCTTATACTGGGGGTGGAGGGTGTGGGGGGAAAAGCAGAAAGGCTCTTGCATGTTGATTTTTGCCTACAGAATTCAAAGACAGAATTTCTGAATGAGCAATATTGCATTTAAATGAGTTCACTTAAAATTAGAAATACCTTTTTTTTGGTTTCCTAGCCCCAAAGTCATGTTACTATTGATTTAATGCTACAGCAGCAATTTGACAGGGTGTCATCCTTTGTCATCCATGTTTGAAAATGGCTTTTTGAAAAATAAATCAAATTTCATAGTGTAGCAAAATAAGCATAAAGCATGCTTATGATGGAAACCCTTGCTCCTATCTGGGATGTTCTTCATGGGTATACCCCAGACTTAACTAGTTTTTGAGTTTCTGTACAGATTCAATTCCCACATCTTCCTTCTCCCTCTCTCTCAGACTGGAGATGGCTGAAAACAACATCAGGTTGTCTTTCGTCTGCTCTAGGTATGCCAGGTTTGTGAGAGAGTGCTCCATTTCATGAAGCTGAGACATCAGCTTCCTTTTTAAACAAAACAACCACCTCTAGTAAAAGTAGTACATGCTCTTCTTTCTCAGGAGATATATGTATGTATATATATACACACACACACACACATACATAAAGCAAAGATCTTCAGGATATTCAGACAGTCAGATGCGTTGCATGAAGTTAGAAGCCGGGTGCCATTTCTGTTATGGTCAAAGGAAGGACTTTTATGAAATTCTAAGGCATCGAATGCACCAGCAGATGTTAATGCTATTACATCTCTTGGGAATACCATGTTCAGACCATAGCGTTATGTTAGTCATCAGACCTGGAAACGTGAGGCGCTGAGGCTTGGATGAGCTGCCCTCTGGGAAAGGGTCTCTTCAGGCTGGGTGCAGTCCCACTGAAGGTCTTTTTGTGGTACAGCCAGTACGTTAGTACAGGAGCGAGGCTGGAAGGAATCAAGTGGTATCTGATCAAGTTGACTAATGCCCCGTGAGTTCACCACTGACTGTCCAGCTTCTTCCTTATGGGCTTCTATTCCTCTTCCCTCCTGGCCATTTGACTACAAATTCCAGAACAAAGTTATTTTTCTTTTACCAGAAATAATGTTTGTACGCAGTGCTCTGTCAGGCAAGTTGCCGGGGGTTTAGGGCTGAAGCAGTGAAGGATTAACTGTTGTGCACTAAAGAAAGCAATATCTAAACTGCTGCTGCTTTGTGTGCTCCCTCATTTAGCTCTCAGGTCGCACGTCCTCTCTGTGATAGCACTTTAACCTTTACATTCATTTTTGCAAAAAGTCTTTTCTTCTATAAGCAACAGAACAATGTGCCATGTCTGAGCACTAAAATTCATCGCAGCGCTTACAGGAGATCTGGGAGACAGACTGTTTCCCTCTGCAGCTCGGGAGTAGTAAACTTTAGGTTTAAATTATATAATGGAGCTAGATTTTTTTTAAAAACTATTATTTGCTTCCTACTGTTGATAGATGTGCTTTAAAAGGGAGTGAGTTTATTATCCAAAGCTGTGTTCTAACCGGGAGGGTTTTGGTGATGCTAAAGTAGTTTGTCAGAGAGATTTGAAAATGAAAATTGCAGACTGCGTACGCACTGACTGCAATTACGACCCAACATTCAGTGTCTGGGCTGTAATTATAGTGAACTGAATATAAGTAGTTTTTCAAGAGATGGGCCAAAGTCTGAACTAGGTTGCGGTCAGGGATGGCTTACAGAAGAAGTTATGAGTGCTCTGGTCTCCTGTGAAAAGTGACTCCAGGAGATCCATAGGATGGCTTTTTGTTTTATTGTATTTCTCAGCTTAATATATGCTACTGAAGCTGCACCTTATGTTAATTTTCTGCAGACCTACGTTGCCATCAAATAAATGAAGCAGGTTTTGGAATAATTTGTTCAGCTACTGCGGTTTTTAGGTTTCCAGTTTTGTTCACTGAACAAATTCTTAATTATCTCAGGGCAATTGAAATGCTCTGCAAATCGTCGTGCCGTCAGAGTTACTTCTGTGAATAATGTGCAGCCCTGTCTCCTGCGAGGCGATCTGTATTTGAAAGGTTTGCTGAAGGGTCGTCTTTTCCCTTGCACATACAGCGATTTATGCTTCACGGCAGCCTTTTAGGAGACGTGACTAATTTCCGAGCGCCCGGGCAGACATCGCGTCCCTGGCGCTGCCGTGCCTGCTTCCAGCTCCGGCTTAGCCAGGACATCGTGGCCCCTCCGGTCCCCTCGCCCCGCTCCTCGGTTTCCTTCGCCGTGCTGTTATCCACGGGGATGCTGAGGGACCATAATCCATGTTTATTCTGCCCATCCTCGGAACACTCTTCCCAAAATGAAGCATCTAAGCGTTCTGCGGTTGTTCCACCAATGAATCCGGTTTTGAGAGAGGATATTAGGTGTCAAGGGACCAAAACAGTCACGTCTCTATAAGATGGTTTTGTGTGCTACAGATTTTCATTCACTAGCATCTGTCAAAATGTTTTGTAAATATATTTCAGCACACCTAAGAGTGGCAACCAATCTGGTTTCCCTTAATTAAGGTAACCAAGAGCTGCCATTATCCACTTAACCTCTTCTGACAAAGCCCTGAGCGCCCTTCAGAGAGAACGACTCTTCGGAGTATTTCTGTTTTGCCCCAGTGACTCTGCAGTTCCCAACAGACAAAGTGGCTGCCAGCCATTGCCCCACAGTGGCGTCTCAGAAGGAGGAATGAATAACTGAAAGAGTAAATAAAATAGCGAATAAATTAGGGTAAATAAAATAGCCAATAAATTATGCTGCAAGTCTCTGGCTCTCAGAGCGCATGCACACGCGAAGCATACCAGAAGAGGAGGAACAAAAACACTCTTCTAATATTAGAAGCCTTATTCTGGTGACATTTTTTTTCAGTGTGCTGTCTGATGAGACTGGAAGCATGTGATAACACCCATTATTGCTGCTGAAGCATGGCTGTTTGTAGCAATATTTTTTCTCCTGCTCCTGGATACTTGACAGGGTCGGTGGTGGCTGACGCCCTAGCCATGCTTGCAGGCTTCATAGCTCACACTTGGACTCCCTTTGAGCTGTGCTTCCGTCATCTCCCTCATATGTGAGTACCTAATGGCCTAACTGCAGAAACACGGACTACTGAGAGCAAAAGTAAATGCTGTTGGGTCAGATCAAATTGTAGTATTAGACAATTGGCCATAATAAAAAAAGTTGTAACAAAAAATGCTTATCCCATGGTCTAGATCAAGTCTCATTAAAAGGCTGGGTTTCTAATGGCCCATATTCCAGCTATACCTTTAAGTTTTAAAAACCGTTGTGCATTGCTTAGAATTGGAGAAAGAACTGGAGAATTTTGTGGCAGCTTTTAGCATACTTGGAACATCCCAGGGTTCCTGTGCTTTGGTCTAGAGCTTTCCTTAGCCACGAGGAGTATCAAGCTGTGTTTTGACAAGACTCTGTGTTGTGAGGACTTGCTCTCCCAGAATCACAGCATGGTAGAGGTTGGAAGCAAGCTCTGGAGATCATCTTGTCCATCCCCCTGTCAAGCAGGGCCAGCTAGAGAGGTTGCCCAGTTGGGTTTTGAATATCTCCAGTGCCACAGCCTCTCCGGACAACCTGTTTGAGTGTTCAGCCACACATGACCATTGCTCCTTGTCCTGTCATGGGGCACCACTGAGAAGAGTCTGGCCCTGTCCTCCTTACTTCCCCCCATCAGATATTTATACACACTGGTAAGATCTTCCCTGAGCCTTGTCTTCCTCAGGCTGAACAGTCCCAGCTCTCTCAGCCTCGCCTCATATGACAGATGCTCCAGTCTCTTAATTATTTTTGTGGCCTTTTGCTGGACTCACTCCAGCAGGTTGATGCCTTACCTGTCCTGGGGAGCCCAGCACTGGACTCAGCACTCCAGATGTGGCCTCACCAGTGCGGAGTTGAGGGGAAGGATCACCTCCCTCAAATTTCTGGCAGTGCTCTGCGTGGTGCAGCCCAGGATACCATTGACCTTCTTGGCCGCAAGGACGCATTGCTGGCTCATGGGCAACTTGTCCACCAGGACCCCCAGGTCCTCCTCTGCAAAGCTGCTCTCTAGCTGGTCAGCCCTGGCCTGTCCTGGTGCCTCGCCAGGGGCAGGACTTGGCATTTCCCTTTGTTGAACCTCACGAGGTTTTTCTCCGTCCTGTCAAAGTCCCTACGGCTATTGTAGGGTATATTATTGTTCAAAGAATCCTAATGTCATTGAAATTCTGTGAACTTCTATGGTGCTCGCCTGTAACCTGATCACTTCTCAAACAGTTCTGTTGAAAAAGACCCTACCTAACAACCAAACCCCCAAAGAACCAGAGACACTTCTGACATTGGCATGGTTACTGCACCGAAGAGTCTACGTCTGGTACAGACTTGGGTAGATTCAGTATGCTTTTCTGATTAGTTTGTGATTCAGTGATCTTCTTGGTGCACTTTGGCACTTACAGCATGTCTTAATATCACCAGTGTTGGGCATTAAATGTATCTGTCTGCAAGATGTGATTGCAGAAGTGTCACCTGACATGAAAGGCAGCCTGCTCATCCGAGTGGGGATTGCTGGGCTGCCCTGATCGCTGGCTCCTGGGGGTTCCGGGCTTTGGGAGCTCCTCTTTCTCTCTCTCTCTTTTTTTTCCTTCTTTTCTATCACTTTGGTGGTGATGGTAGTGAATAAAGGCTGAGAAATTCTCTGTATATATTAAGCTACCACACTCTCCTGGTAGGATTAAACATTATTAATTCATAGGGAGCAGAGAGTGGCAACCTATATTACCTATGCTTCAGGGTAAATACTTAAGGAGCTCCATCACGAAGTGCTGAATAGGGCCAGTTTCCCAGAACAGAAAGCAGCCAGGGGTTTAGGAGATCCCAGGACAGGGGAATTTCAGAACCATTCAGAGAAAGCTCTGCTTTTTGTATAGACTTGTAAGTGGGAAAAAATCTGACATCATCACCCTATGAACTGTTCCCGTTACTAGTGCCAAGCATTTTGGTAACATTTTGTTGGGACTATGCAGTTTTGTCACCCCTGCAGCTCACGTGTGCCCGCGTAATGTAGTACCTCCCTGACTGGTGCGAATGTCCACGCAAGGCCGGGCGGGCTGGGGAGTCCAGCCCATCAAGGAGAGCGTGCCGTAATTTGGTGTCCTCCTTAAGGAGCCCCAAACTGTGTGAGACATCATTACCCATCCACGACACTTGTATGCAGCTTGGAGCAGCTGTGATCACTGAGTAAGTAAACAGCAAAGCTCTCCCAATGTTTCTTAATTAAAGCAATTGGTATAATTTAAGTAAAGAGGAGGGTTAGCCTTTATTGAGCGTTCTCCCACAGTGATTATGGAGATCAATGGGGCTCTGATGTCATGCTAGCTGAGGGCTGTAAATTGGGGGGGAAAATTACTTTTATGCTACATTCACCTCGCTTTGTCTCTGTAGATTTAGGAAGCTATTAATGAGTGCACACACAGAAAGAATCAGCAGATGCATGGTATATATTACCTTCCTGGCAGCTTGCTGCTGATTCAGTGAGCAAAACAACCTGTATTTTCTTAACATCAAAATAAAAATAAAGCTTAACACAATCCCGGGTTCAGTCTGGGTTTCCTGGATGTACCTGACTGGCGGATGCTCTGGCAGTTTGACTCATGAGGAGAAACAGAACAGCTTTGCTTTGCTTCCCATCTCAGACGTCTTCTTGAATCCTTGAATGGGGAAAGCTCTGGCAAGAAGAAATTGCAGTGATCTGCTGGAATTGCTAAATAAGCTTCAGTCTAATTGCTAAGAAAGTGTGAAGCAGCACTTGCAAAGCTGGGTGTAAAACCTCACACAAAATTGGACTCTTCAGAGGAAGAATTAGCCAAGACCTTCAAAGAAGCTAGGATTTTACCTGTGTATATCTGCCAGTTAGGAAGAAGGCTAAAATGAGGGTCAGCTCACGTTTTCTTAGGTTTGCCGCTTCTCCTGTTAAAAGGTGAAGCCTGTGAAGTCTGTGTAGAGAGGGCTGTGAGATGTTAGCTCAGTCTCTTGAACTTCCCTTCGGCATCCAGGGCATGTTCCAAGTGGTGATGGGCTCAGACCCAGCTTGCTAACGGCTCGAAAGCGGGAGGTGATTTTATCCATGGTTAGGCTGGCGTATGAAGCTTTGTGAAGGCTGAAAGATTTGGGTTTTTTCTTATTAGGAAAACAAGGCAAAACTATTCTAATTTTTTTCCCCCAAGGTTTTCCTACTAGCCTCTCAAAAGTGGACAGGCTGTGTCTTAGATGCCTGCATTTCACCAGCATCACTGAAGGGGAACCCTCTTTTTATCGCTTCAGGAAGGGGGAATTGGCTACTGACTGGTCTTTGTCAGTCTCAGAAAATCTCTTATTTGTATGGATCACGCTGCCTTTTGCAAAGGATCATGAATCTGTTTGTATTGTAAAAGTGTTAATGCTGTAGCTATTTTCTTCTTTTAATTAGTTCAGGAGCAAAAAGATAATGTAATTGCCTGGTTAAGTGTCAAAGCACCCTTGAATTCAGCCCCATCTCTTTCAGTGTCAGGTATGAAGCTCATTATTTTCTGAAAGGGGACTCCTGTTTTGGCTAATCCAATGTAATTAAGCATGGATCTAGGCATAATTTAGATCATGTAAGAGTGGCACTCTTTTTTAATGAAGCTCTTCATCAGCACGCCGGCCTCCTTTTCTGTGTAGAGCCTACTAATAAACAAGGTGTACCTTGGTCTGTCAGTCAGGGTTTATGGATTGCTCCCTCCTAACTCCATTAATTTCTTGAACTCAGCATCTTGCTTCCTGTAGCCAATGTACTGCCATACAGTACGAACTGTGCACAGTTTTAATTAACCAGTTACCTATAATGTGTTTTTCACGAGTTCATTAGATGTTGGGCTGCTTATAATGGATACAGAAGAATGTGTACACTTCTGTGAGTGTTATTAGTCAGAATTAGATGTAAGCACTACACTGGATGTGCACAGAACTGCATTAGAAGTACCTTAGTGGTATTGCAAAATTAAAGCTAAGAGAAGCCAGAATTAAATTAATTCTATCCAAAATAAATAGATATAAACAGCCAGACAAAATATGTCCTGATTTAACCTGTATACTTTTGTGGGAGATTGCACGATCCTTGTGGTCACTCATCATAAAGACTGGGCTTTTGGGAGGGAAGTGCTGTTTTTTAATTTTGACTTTTTTCCTCCTCGAGGTGCGTGCCGTAGTGCACAGGATGCTTGTGCTCACTGAACGCGCAGCTCTCGGCTGCTTTGCTCTCCTCTCGTGCCATGTGCCCCTGCCCTCGCTGCGCACGATGCAGGCCCGGCTCTGAGGCAGGACTATTAGGTGACCCCGAAGCTTTTCGGAGGGCTCCTCGTGCAGAGCCCTGGGGCCGCAGTGAGCTCCTGCCCAGCCGTCACGGCCCGTTCAACGTGCAGCTCAACGTTGCTCGGCACTGGGTGCAGCGGCAGTCACTGCTGAGCTGAAGGGAATGATTTTTTCCCCCCAAACCTAGAATTTGGGCAAATCTGAGATTTTCCTGAAGATGGCTAAATGCTATGCATATGTAAAACTCTGCCAAAAAGCAGAGTGTGTTGGACAACGACAGGATTTTTAATATAAGCAACAAATCTTTCTATATTCAGTCCATTTCCTCAGAAATTGCTCATAGTGGTCCTATTATGGGTGACATGGATAAATAAAACTCAGGAGAAGCTCGGCCTATTTGGATGGTGTTTAGCAAAGTTTGCAAGTGGCTGAAGACAGTCTCACAAACTGGGTCTCGTGAGTCCAGTCATAGGTGCCGCTACCATCACGGGAGGCTCTAGAATAGTGATGGCAACATTAAATCCCTGAATCTAGCACAAGAGATTAAAAATGCACCCAGACAGAATACATCCAAGTTAAATTTGTACTATAAATTTATTCTAATTCCCTATGTCATTTTGGGGTCCCAGCAAGGCTGGAAAGCTCTGGGTGCTTTTTGTTGTTTTTCTGGTTCTGCTTGATTTGGTACTGGAGGTAGGACTGAAGTTGGTGTGACTGGGCGGTGGGGCAATAACCACCCTGGGGACCCAGAAGAGAGCTGGGAGCCCCGGAGCCGCAGGGGAGAGCGCGGGTTGTGCAGGGAAGCTGGGGGGGGGGGGGGGGGGATGACCCAGACCTTCTTCATGCTCTGCGCTCAGGGGTCTGCAAGGGACCCAGGAAGGTTTTGGCAGTTCAGCACAAAGCTTGTTAGCAGAATAACACTAGTACTATCCTTTAGCTGGGTGTTTAAATGTAACTACTATTTTTTTTTGGAGAAGTTGAACTCAACAAAACACCATGAAGGAGGACAGAACATGGGTGTGTGCACGTGGCACGTAAGCACCTGCAGCCGTGTGCGCTGCTTACCTGCGGTCTGGAAGGTGCCAAGTTATCCTGGAGAAACCTGGCCCGAGTTCAGAGCCAAAGCAGGAGACGGCAGTGAACTGGCAGAAATAGTCCCTTTAACAATGCCAAGGAGTTACAGCTAGATAAAATGTAAGATAATCACTCATAGTCAAGAACAGTGTTTTAGAATTGCTACTTGGTGGTTTTTTAGAAGAGCTTCTAATTAGGTATGAAGTAATATATGAACCCTGTCCGTGGTGGAAAGTGAAGCCTCAGTGGTGTTCTCCCTTTCCAGTTGAGGACATGCAGTTTGATTTTGTTGAGGTGCTGGGGTTTACACGTGCACAACCCACCACACATTGATTCGGAGGTAACAGCTTTCCAACAGCCTGGTCTTGCAAAATCTCCGGAGGACTCTTACGCCGGTCTGGGTAGGGTTTGCAACCGCAATAGCGATACTGTGGGGGACAAGGCCGTTAGGTGGGAGCTGACGTATTTCTTCAAAGTAGGTTGAGGCATTTTTGTAAGTGATGGAAGAGTCACTGGTCACGCGAAGGTCTCTGTGGCTCTCTTCGAGGTGGCACTCTGCAGCAGGTGCCGCGAAGTGGTCTTTTACTCAGTAAATCTTTCCAGCCTCTGCTATTGCAATACATGATCCCGGCACCTCTTTGTATGTGAAATACCTCTGCCAGTCTTGAGTATTTCAGCTGTCGAAGCAACAGACACACTGCTTGCAGCTGGAGGACTACCTGCCTTTAAACCATTATTTAGGGCACCTTCCTATGTCGGCTGGAGTTGTAACCATCGGTCTTCCAGGAGGCTACTGCAGGCGAAATGTTTCTAATGCACTTTTGCTGAAAGCTACAGAGTAAGAACAGTCTGAGTCTGCAGAGAATAAGGCTCAGTGTATTTTGAAGCAGTGTCGGCCTGGTATGATGCCATTGCCTTTGCAGGCTGTGCCGAGGCTCACGGGGGTGTGAACGCTGAAGGCTGTTTTGCTTATGTGACACCTTTCCTTGCCGCGACGTGGAATTTGGAGCATGGATTTGGCAGAGAGTGGCCAGCTGGATAAAATAGAGACTTGAGCTCTAGCTTCTGTGAGACCTGGGTTCAAGTTGCAACGATAAGGCACGACTACAAATTAGTCTTTCTTTTTCTGTGAGGACGTAGCTTCTTGATTTGTGAAGCTCTCACAGAGCTGGATGACAGGCAGCTAGGTGCTGAGGCGGAGGTGTGGAGGAGCTCCTGCTCCACGTGTGGTCATTATTAGTGGGTACAGAGAAGAACTGCTGTGCATTTCACTCAGATGACTATAGGATAAATCACTAACACAAGGAAAAAGCAGCATTTCAAAGTAACATTGAAGCCCACCTCCAGATGGACTTCACCTTTCAGTCACCTTCCCCACTTCACCAGGTTGCTGCCTTTAGGCAATTCAGCCATCCCTGGTGTTGCCTTTCAAGCCCCACCCCCCCTTTTTTTTTTATATAGGACCTTTTTTTTTAATGCTTCTATTAGAAGAGCTGTGCAAAAGTTTACAGGCTACATAACTGCTTCTCAGCAGAGACTTGGTGCTCACACACCCCATCGCAGGTACAGCACCGTTATTCCCAGTTTGCAGAGGAGTAACTGAGATTCTCTTATTTGCCTGAAGTAAAGTGAATAATATGCTTGGCAAAACCAGGACTAGAATTTGGATCTCAGCATGTCCGTCCACTGTCAATCGATATTTTTCTCCCCTCCTAGTCTCCATGCGTGTATGCTATGTCTCTGGTCTTGCTGGCTTTCCGTTCACTAGGCAAGCAGCCAGCCAGTTTCTCTTGTTGGACATGTTAAAGATTATTGGGGCCGCCTTTTTTTTTTCCCGATGTCCCCTCTGTGCTAGAGAAACATGTACTCCAGGGTTGATCAAACCTTGGCGGCGTTTGGTGGCTTTGGGGCTGCAGGAGGCCAGGCAGCTCTTGCGGGGCGAGGGGCAGCGAGGGGGCGAGTGCAGGGACGTGGTGCCCCTTCCAGTGCCACGTACCACTGCCCTGCACGGCACCCCGGAGGGTGACTTCACTGCACATTTTGGACTGCCCCTGTTCCTTTCCGCAGGAGCGGGTCAGCCCAGAGCTCAGCGTTCGATGACCTTCCTCTGGGACCCTTGCTGCTCGCAGCAGCCACAGACCTGAGCTCGACTTCTGCTGAGGGGGCTCCTCCGTCTTCCTCTTCCAGCTGGGAGCAACCCCCTCCGCAGCCCACCTGCCCTGCTGAAATCTGTGGCTAGTCCACATGTTCCTGGTGGGACGGGGGTGATGGCTCGTGTGCGGCTGGTCCTGCGGAGCAGGACACACACGCGCCGCTTCGGGCCCTGTTTGCTGGGGGCTTAATCGCTTTCCTTACACTCGTTAAAGTCAGCTGAAAAATGTATGGCTCAATCTCGGAGCAGCGCTTTGAAAATGTGTGATTAGACTGAAAGGTAGCTTGGCAATAATGTTACGTGCCTGTCTCACTGATAAATCCAGCTTTAATGGGAAGGAAATGCAGGGTTTAATATTCTATTAGTGTGCTTAAAGTCCTGCCACACCGCCTGCCTTCTCCTCGCGCGAGTGGCAGCACTGCTGTATCCGTCTGAGTGCTGGGCTCGGGTCTGCAAAGAGGAGATTTAGGGGTAGTGGATTAAAAAGCTTTTAAAAAATAACATGTAATAATATTACAGATCTCAAATCAATACTGGAATAGGTTCACAGGAAAATATATTGAGTGGTGTTTTCCGCTGGGTCCCTGAGCTGCTGATGTTGCCGGCAGCGCAGGGGGGAGGTTTAGCTCCACTGCTTCGATTTTCCCGGCCGACGCAGACCAGCCTGTGCCGCCTGGTTCCCGTGCTGCCGGTGCCAGTGCCGCTGCTCCCACTCTGTTGGGCCTGTGCTTCTGGCCTGCAGAGCAAGCCTAAGAGCTTCTGGTACCTCTGGGGCCAATATAGAGCAACTTTGATCCATTGCTTGGATTTCTTCAATCCTTAATTTACCTTTGCTTGTCCTTTTTGCTGTTGCAATTCTGTAACCCCGCCGAGATCAGTATCCTAGTGCTTTTAAACAAAACAGAGGCTCAAGCTTGATTTAATGGCAGCGGCTTGGAGCAGACTGCACAGAGCATCTCAATTGCTGATCGTCTCAGTTGCTGGTCATCTCAATTGCCGTCTGCAGGATCCCATCCCTGAGCACTAACTCTGCCACCCACCGTCCACACGTTGTCCTAGGTCCTCCAGATTTTTGTCTTTAGTGTTAAAAAATCTTTCTCATTCACCAAGATCTACTGGGTTTTATTTAGTTTGCAAATTACGTGTGTAAGACTGAAATGGTAATTTCTGAGATTCCTTGAGACAGCACGGCGTTTAGTAAAGCTTTGGGTGTTTGATCAGTGCTCTGTGTCCTCCTGGGACATGTCTCAGGCAGGGGACACAAACGCAAAGAGCCGTCAGAGAACACAGTGACTTTAAGAGGGCTGTTGGATGTAGACAGACCCTGTTCTCGTTTCCTTAGGGCACCCGCCAGCGTGTGCTGACCCGGGGGCTGCGGCAGGCTGCGGACGGGTTTGTGTCCAGTTCCCCCCCCCTGCAAGTGGTGGAAACACCTTCAAAGAACTGTGCTAGCACTTACCCATCTGTGCGTAAGGGAAGGCATATAGGTGCACTTCAGTGATAAGTAGATGTATGAGGTTGCTCTGTGGTTTCCAGGGAAGTGAACTTACTGAATCCTTTAAATGTGTGCTCTTTCTTGGTAAAAACCGAGCATATGACACATTTATGATGACTATTACAGGCTTTATCTTTTCCAGGTTTCTTATTTATACACTTTTTGCTTATTACTCTACTGAGTAGTTCACTATGCCAAAATCCCAGTTTACCTGCTTACCACGTGGCATGACTTGCGGTGCTGATATCACTGAAGCAACTTCAGCGTTGGCTTCTGCATCTCTGGTCGACTTTGGCCACACCGTGACCACTTCGGGGTTTGCAAACTCTTGCAGAATTGTGTAACCAGTGCAAGCTTTCTCATCCTGAGTTTCAGCCACTGTTTTGCTATCCACTGTTTGATGTTTTGGGGCCTTTGGGGGACGTACGTTTAATCTCTGAATGCTCGGCTGACTTTTTCTGTTGTGATATGTTGGATCCTCTTCATCAGCACTGTGTTCGAGCACTGTTTGCCTTTCCTAAGGATCAGCATTGGCAGGATGACTTTTTTTTTTGAGTTCTTCCAGTTGCCACAGTATTTGTCAAAGATTAATGCTTGGTCTTGTTGCAAGTCTGCTTGAGTTGTTACCTGGTGTCTGATCAAGGACTCTTGCACACAGAGATGGCAAGATTGTTGACTCTTCAGCTTGAGATATTACATAAAGTTGCTTAAATTTTTACCTTCTTTTTATACATGCTTAAACCTTATCTGTTGTAACTTATGTCTTTGTATGGAGTGCAGTGCTGAAGCTTCTGTAATATGGCTTTAGTGACTCCCAGGCATGCTGCTTTCGTGGCTCGTTTTGCTCCTGATACCGTGTGTTACTTGCAGGTCACTTCAGCCAAAGGGCAGAGGAAGCGTACCCAGATCCGTGTGCTTAGCTTCACTACTGGCTAAGGCTTTTTTTCATATGCAAAATGTATTTGTTGCTTTGTGTCTGCAAAGTATTGAGTTAATGAGACAGAATCGCAAACAGTGTTTTAGGAAATTAATCTTTCAGTAAGTCTCGGATCACCTTGGCTGAGTGTGTGTCCTGGCTTGTTCTTGGCTACTGCTCCATTTGCATTGCAGTGGGATGTTTTGGTCTCACTGTACTTTTATAACCTTTTCTGCATGCATCTTCCTTCCTCTGGAACATTTTCTCCCCTGCTGAGGTATTCACAGGTTTTGGCCATTTAGATCCAACCTGTTACTTCCTAGTGTTTATGAGCGGTGGCTTTGGTGCCTTGCACAGCTCGGGAGGTTCACAGCCGCTGTAGCCCCTGATTTAAATGACTAAGATTATTTATGCTTCTGTTTTCTGTGACGCCTACAGCCCCAGCTCCAACCTCTGTGTCTCACTGATATAAGGATGTAGCTGTAAAGCAGAACGGTTTCTTCTGGATAAACTGGATCCAGATTTTTAAAGGACGGTTGTCACGTGGCTCATGCTCTGGCACGGTGCAATTCAGTAGCTCTACTGCAGTTCAGTAGTAACCTGCATTTTCTCTGTAGTCAGGTATGTTGTGAGACCTGCCGCAGGTGAGGAGGCGTTTGGGTCTCCCGTAGGTGAGAATGCGCAGTGCCATGCACCACCCTGCTCCACCCGAGACGGTTTCTCACCCCCAGGCTCCACGTTCTCCCTTTCTTCTTTCTCTGCCCCTGTCTGGGATGAGCCCATGGAGTGGCCTCTCACGATGCTCGGTGGCAGCGGGGCACGGAGGGGACAGCACAGGGCCCCAGCTCCATCCCCAGGGCCTGCGTGCCCAGCAGCCCCAGCTCCGCATCTGGAGGAGCATCGGCGCCTGGAGAGCTGTTGGCTGGCTAGGTCACTTTCCGAAGTCTTGCCCTCGCTAGCGTGGACATAGAAGTAGCCCTTCCCCATACACCTTTAGGCACGTGCCCTTTTCTTGCCTGCAAAAAAAGTCTTCAGAAATTGTGTTCTGTTCATATATTTTTCTCCAAAAATGTTGTCTTGTGTTTATAAAGGGATTCCTACGCAATGGCTCCCCTTTGGCTCCATCATCATTGGGTTATCTAGGAACCTGAATGCCTTACTGCAGGCTATTTTTGATTCCCTGTTTCTTAACTGTTTCCTTCCTTTCCTGGAGAGAAGGGCCTGATTGTTTTCCTGTTTCCTGTTGGGTTTAGGGCTGTTTTATTCGGTTTGCTACAAGGTTGATTCATTCAGTGATAGGCTGCGTGAGGTGGAAAGCAGCCCCCTTTGCAGCAGGCACTTAGCATGGTTTGTACTTGGGAAGGAGGAAGGCAAAGGGAAAGAATAAATTAAAATCTCTTCCAGTTCCTGAAAGTCATGCTCAGCTCTGGAGCGTGGGATTGTGTAGCTCTGTGTTGTCTCTCACCTTAGCGTGCCTCAGCAGTGGTGGTACCAACGCTGAGACGGATCTTCTCGTATTTGCAGTAGCTGCATCCTGTCCCTCAACACGACCTGCCTAGAAAAGCTGTGGTAGCCTCAGCTTCCCATGAAGCTGTTTCCTGTGCTGCTGATGCCCGTGGCAGGGGAACGGCAGGCTGTGACGGGAGCGCACGCCTGGCAGGGTCTCCGTGCAGCACCTTCGCTTGCGGGCGCTCGTGGCTGCGTTTTATCGCTGTGGTGCGCGAGGCGTGGACCTCAGCCCCTAACTGTGCCGCACGGCTCAGAGACTGGATCTTCAGTGCCTGTAAGGGAAAGTGGAACTCAAACACCTTCTTGGCGAAAGCAGGTTGTATGTGGGCGTGCACGTGTATTTTTTGGATGCTTTCTCCTGAATAATCTCATCCTATCGCTGTGCCAGGGAGAAGAGCTCTACCCCAGAAAGCAGTCCAGCCGTGCACGTCCCTTCCTCTGCTTGCGTGTGGCACCTGAGCAAGGTAAACCTGTGTTAAACCCAGGGTGGAAATTCCATCTCTCAGTATTTAAAATATGCTTAAGCATTTCACGGTAACTCCTGCCTGTGTTCACTGGACTGGTGGCTAACCGCCGCTGACGTGGAGCGGCTTTGCGCTGGCACGCTGGTGTGCAAGGACGAGGCACGTGCGCTTCGGCCTCCTGTGATGAAGGGCCCCACTCCGAGCCTGGAGGACAGTACCTAGTTAGCTACTTAGAACAGTCGGGTTGGTTCGTGTCCATTAGAGAGTCCGGTTAGTTATATAGTGCTTTATTTATTTATTTACTGGTAATGTTTCAATTCTGAGATATAACAAGCTTTTTCTGGGAAAAACAAGTTTAAAAAAATCTAGGCAGTTCGTTCAGTGCTGTCTCTGGTGCCATCTGTTGTGCTAAAACCCCTCAACGTGCTCTTTGACACCTCCTTAACACATGGAAAGATGCTGTGGTGGCTTCAGGAGGAGAAGAGGCGGGGGGGGGGTGGTTGCTGCCACGCCGAAGTGGCGGAGAGCTGCCGCTGAGGCTCGCGGTGCTGCCGCGCGGAGCGAGGTGCTGCCTCGCTGCATGGGCAGTTCAACTGTTACTTGCTTTGCAGTTGTGTGTGGTCTGGAATGAGCTGTGGACCGCGGAAGGTTTGTGGAGCTGTCTGTAACTGAGTCGGTGGATGGCGGTGGCACTGCACAGGTCCTCCGCCTCCTCCCCTCTCGCTCAGCGCCGCTCTGAGGTGGGCTCACCGCCTGCAGCGCTGACACGGGGCCCTTGCGGGAGCGGCTGCGGTGGCACTTCTGCGGCCAACGGCTGGCCCACGCAGCCGCGGAGATGGGGCCACGCTGGGCCTTCCTCGCACAGGGCGTTTGGTGCCCCCGTCCCCCCCGGACGGGGGAGGAGGTGCCACCCACGGCTGCTGTCCTTGGCTGTGGGGGCAACGGCTGGTGCTGAAACGAAACTGGGGAGCACTTGTCATTTGGGTAAGGAGGTGGCCAGGCCTGGACAGAAAAAAGTGGAATTGCTGTAAGGCCAGAAGGTGTTAGAAACTCAGTTCCAACCAGGTGAAGCACCGGACGCCTTAGAAACACCCGGCTGGGCAGTTGTTGGAGCTGGAGGATGTCGGAGTTTCCAGGGAGGGGCTGTGAGTACGTTTGGTTAGCAGGAGTTTTTGAATGTAGTAGTGTGGAGAAGAGAAGTAAAGATTATCCCTTGACAGCTACAGTATCGCTGAGAAAACAGGGTAAGAAAGGCTTGGAGAGCCACTCCGGCACGACAAGTGGCCCTTGTCACGGTGCCCCGCCGCGGCAGTCAGCGCTGTCCCGGCGGCTGCCACGGGACGTGCTAAACGGGGGGAAACCACGGGAGTCCGGGAGACTTCTCCAAAGGTATCAGGCTCTTGCTTTAGCAGATGGAAATAATTTTACCTAAAACTTCCATCGTGTGGTACAGCAAGCAAATAAACAGTAACGCAGAACAGATATGATGAGGCAAATTATGCGTGACACTGATATGAAATGTATTAAAATGATGGTTACGTGAGTACGGAATGAAAATACAAAAAAAGGAAAGAAGACAAGTAGTGACATGGAAGCACTGCCAGGGAAGCTGCCCGTTAGCTGAAAAGCTTGTTTCAGTTCAGCAGTTAACTTCGAGAAGGGCTTGTGGAGCTGCAGACAGAAACTCGGCATGAGCATCGCTTCAAAAAGAAAGGAGTGCAATCTGGATGCTCGGTCCCTTTTTATTATGTTAAAATTGAAAAAAATCATAATTGACTGGACAGCCTCCTCTCATCTCTGTGTAGATCAGATGAAGGTTTCTCCTATCCTTTTGCCTCTGCAAAACCTCAGCTCGTCTCTGTCCCGCTGCTGCTCTCTGCTGACCTGAGAGACTCCATCAGCCTAAGTAAAGTTAAGGTGACCTGAGATGTCTATGCTGGCTAATACGGTATGATAAGCTATTACCGTGTTCTTGACTTATTCTTCTGTTTTTAATAGTTCTGGTGCACTGTTTTGTGTCCTTCCTGTTCCAAACACTGCAGTGACAGAGACGGGGTGAAATGCTCCGTCTCCACTGAGGGACATTGCAGCACTTACGGGTTAGCAGCAGCAGAGCTGCTTACGCCTTCTCAGCCTTTTTATCTTGGTGGCCTTCCCTTTGGTTGTCCCCTGAAACACGAGCAAACCACCCATACAGCTCTTCTCTGAATTTTGGAGTCAAGACGGAAGTGTCTCCGAGCCCGGTTCCCCTTGCGGTGTGCCACGCACCGGTCCAGCTCGCTGCCGGCGGGTTTCTCGATTGACTCTGCGATTTCAGGGATTTTCTAAGCAAACAGCTGAACTATCAATATTGCCCTAACAGGACATCAGTGTTTGTCTTTGCTTTTTATGAACACGGATTAGAATTACTGAGTTTAAATAAAATACCGTCGTCTGCGAGGAAGCAGTGCGCGCGAGTGAGCGTGGCTTGTGCTGCGGGGATGGGGCCGGCTCGGGGCCCGGCGCTGCTACCTGCCTTTGCAGCGGGGATGAGCCGCTGCCTGTCCTCGGCCTAGGGCCCTGCAGAGCCCTCTCGTCTGCGCGGATGGCCGTGCAGGACAGCCCATGACATCCTATAACCTGTAACAAATCAAGGGCTGTGCTGTGAGCTTTGCTGGTGAGCGAGAGACATGTAGGGCTGGAGATGGGTGTCCTCGCAGAGTGGTGGCTAGGTGGAGTGTTGCTCGGGTGAGCCGTTCGGTACAGAAATCCCTCTTTTCCCCTCACGTTTTTCTGGGGGAAAGGAGGGAGTCGTTTTTGGTTAAGCCAGCTGGAAAGAAGTAGAAGCTAAACCTGGGGCCGCAAGGATGGTTGCTCCAACTCTCATTTCCTGGGAGCCTGAAATCAGCCACGACACTGTTGGGTCTCCGTCTTTTGGACTGAGAGACACCTCGACACCTGAGCCAGGTGGAGGGACCCAGAGGCAATCAGGAGCTCTTCTACATCCCCACCGCAGCACCATCTTCACCATCATCCGAGAGGCTGCCAGAGGATTGTTCTTACGGAACAAAGGCAGTAAGGGTGCAGTTAAAATTAAAGCTTCATCTAATACTTTATGTTTCATATGCCTGAACTGTTTCCAGTGTATGTTTTTGGTATATCTGATGGGAAGTTAAAAGGATTTGAATGGGGCTTGTTTGCCACGTGATGAAGCAGTCCCTGACCTTTCCAAAAAATCACATGGAGCTCTTCAATCGTCTGAAGCTGCAGCAGCATGTTAATGCTTTTGGCTCGCTGGGCTATTTAGTTCACTAATGCTTGCAAAATCGGCAGAAAGGGTTATTGTCACCGCGCAGGAGCTTGTGGGTGTTTTAGCATGGCCTCGTGGGGGGTGGAGAAGGTAGTTAGCCTGCAGGAAGGTGGAGGAGCAGCCATTGAGTTTGGTCCGTTTTCTTCGTGTCCTTCAAGGTCACACGTCAGGCAAAGACAAAATCATTTGGAATCGCGTTCTGGAGACGCAGCAGAGTGGTGTTCTTCTCACTGGAGGAAGAATGCATTAAATATCTACCTAAATTTTTTTGTTGTTGCGTGAAAGTTAGGATGACTTGCTGCTCGGTATCAGCAGTTTTGCATTACGTTAATTTATTTATACATATGTGATCTTTTCACGCCGATTGGGAGGCATCTCCTTTCCGCATGGCTGCAGTGCACACGAGGGGTGTTCCCGCTCCCGCAAGCGCAAGGCATCTCCGCATCTCACCTCCGTTAGTTGCTTCAGCTGCAACGTTTCAAAATTCCTTCATCAGGTCACCAGGCTTCTTTCTTACAGTGAGTTTCTATCAGGGTTTGTCCGTGCAGTATCAGGTCACAGACTTTCTTCTCACCAGCCGTCCTTGCTCGTGTGCGGTGGTGATCCCGTGCTGGCTGCCGCCGGGCCGGGCCGGGCCGGGAGCTCACACTGGGTGCTGGAAGGTGACATCCGTGCAGGGCTGCTCCGAGCACCGTCCGGAGGGCTCTCAGGCCACGTGCATCATCGGGCCGTGCTGAATTTGTTCCAAGATGAGAAAAAACCTTTACCTGAGCGCGTATTACTTGACGTTGGTGTGTGACAGGTCTTGCAGCTTTGGTGAGCGTACACGTCCTCTGCGTTCCTCTGCTTCTTCTCTTCCCCCCCTTTTTTAACCGGTAATATCTTTAAGTTGCTGAATTAAGTGTATCAACATGTCAGTCGTACCGTGCTGGCTGATGCCGGGAGGTGTCACCTGGGACAAACCGGAGGTAGCTGGCTGACACACGCAACAGCACTTAATTAGAAACCCCCTTCGTTTTCCAGAGGCAGCCGTTACCTCCCGTCTTGGGCTCTGTTTGCTGCTTCTGTCAGCAGAGGCAGATCGCTGATCTGAGCGAGGATTTTTCTGGAGCGCTGACATCTTGCCATTGCACTTGAAATGACTCTTGAGCTCCTTCCCTATTTCTGACAGTTTGGTACAAGCAGGAGGTAATTACTAACAACAGTTTCTGCTGTACATCATCCCGAGGAAACAGAGCATTAAGAGTCTGGGCGGGAACCTGGTGTTTCTAATGCGACAGTAAAATTTACTGTGAATAATGTTAATACAGTAGATTAAAGCGTTTTCTGGTATGAAGCTAACCTCCTGAACTGCGGTTGCGTTTCAGCACGCCGCGAGGCTGCCCGCCTGGCATTTCTGTTAAGGCAAAAAGCGTAATGATTTAAACTGAACCGGGATTACACGTAAAGTTTGTGTTTCTGCACAGGGACGATGGCTTGGGAGGAGGCGCGGAGGGACAGGCGAGACACCAGCGCTGCCACCCGCTCTGCAGTGCTCGCGTGCGCTCCAGGGAGCTTGTCTAGTGCTGAAGAGCAGGGTCGTAAAGCGACATCTCCAGTGTCCGTTGTCTGCCCTCATTAGTGACATACTGTACGGCTTTGGATGAATTGCTAAAGTAATTTTGGCTTAGTTCTCCATCTGTACAATGAAAAAAATATTTTTTTGCTTTTTTTCCCCTAATTCTAAAGTGCTTAGAAAAGTAGCAGTCAGAGACTGAAATAAAAATAATAGCAATATGCGTAATAACAGTTCTAAGATGAAGTCACAAGCAAATGAGACACAGTATGAACTTGTATGAATTGAGTAGATCAGTGTCTTTTTCATGGAGAAAGCATTGATTTAGCGTATGGAGGCAGTTTCTGAGATGATAAAAATATTTTCACTTTAGAAAAAATACTGAGCGGTTAAAAACATTTAGATAAAGTAACATACTTTTCTTTTTCCTTTTTAAGGGAAAGGCAAACAAAGAAAAAGTGAAATAAGCTTGTGGACTCTACCATTTCCTTCTATTTCCATTGAAAGTAGTTGGTGTATTCTGTTAAACATTTCTTTGCGTGGTTGTTTCTCTGGGAGGCGATGCACACTTGAGCATGCTTCGATAGCGGTCATTTTACCTTTGAGGAGACTGCTTATATTTGAGGAGTGTAATTATGGACCTGAAGGACATAACCAACTTGGTCAACGTGCAACAGAAGGGTCAGGTAACCTCCCACTTTGCCTCCAGACACTTCTCTACCCTAATGAGGGTCCCTCGCCGGCTCTCATGGAGGCTTTCATGAAGAAGGAGCTCTTGCATTTCCACCTCCCTCTGCCCGGGGGTGACAGAGCGCTCCAGGCAGGAGAGCTTTGCTGGAGGGGGAGCCCGTATCCAGGCTGCGTTGAGTCGTGGCTCGTTGCTGTGCGCTTCGCCTTGGTGCATGCTCTTTCCTTTGGGTCCGAGCTGGGTCGTAGCTGTGAGGACAGGCTTAGGTTTTGTCTGTGCAGAATGATGCGGTGGACCTGACTTCATTGCTTTCTGTAAGCATGTCACTGACGTCCTTCAGTGCACATTAATGGATATCACCCGTTCTCCTAAAGATTTAGCTTAGAATCCAGCTGCAATTTGAAAGCTTACTCTAAGAGTTACAAGCGTAACAGGGAGTTTCACTAATAAAATATGAAGAACGTACATGTTATCATAATACAAAAATGTGCAATTATGCCTTGATTGCAGCTCAGTGATTACATGTTTTTAATGAAGTGCATATTGTCAGTGTGGGAAGCAATAAAAAAGAAAAAGTTGCAGAACTGAAAATTTAATATATATGATAATACACATAAATCTATTAGAAAAAGTAAAGCAGAATTAATTATATTTCAGTACCCAGAGGGTGAATAAGAATGGCAAAGAATTAAGAAATAAAAAATTCATACTGTAATTAGAATTTTGCATACTAAAATTAGAGGAGGTGTTTTCTGATAACTTCTAAAATCGTTTCTAAAGGAAAACCGTGATGGGAGTGGGACATGTTGACTGTGCACCGGAACCTTTCGGCATGAAACCTCACTTTGCACAGTCTTGAAAAGCAGATTAAGTACCCAGTTAAGTTTATGTATAAAACTTAGTGATTTTTCAACTTTTCAAACGCAAAATAGAAAAAAGGAATACAGAGGAACACAGCAGTGCATTACTTATTTAGACATTTAACAAATAGCAAAATAATAGTTCTTTGCAAGCTCTACATGAGCCAAGAATTACCTTCAGCACAGCCTGACATACCCACAACACTAGATAACACACAGATATTCAGTGAGGAGAAATTTGCTCGATTCCCAAAGCCTGGACCATTGCGGTGTTGGTATTTCTCGCTTCCTGCTAGTCTCTGACCACTCCTGCAGCTGAGATGGTCTAGTCCCGGTTCTTAACGGGGTGGTGGGGCTCCAATGACATTTTATTCTTGTTTTCACAAGGGTTAAATGACTTTCCTTAAACCTGTCCCGAAGGAAGGAGGCAGAGAAGCGAAGGCAGAGGGCAAGGAGTCATTTACGGATGGAGTTGGGAAGCAGTAACGCAGGTCCTGGCTCTCCCCGGGCTGGTTTCCCAAAGGCACTCTCCCGCGTCTCAGCCTTGCCTTCGGCGGGTGGCGGGTGGTGTGCTCTTTAGTAAGTGCTGCCTTCCCGACTCCCAGCGGGATCAGGACATGGGAAGAAACAAGCGGGTGGTTTGTCCTAGGCTTTCTTCTGAATAACAAGTTGCTGCCGAGTCGTGCGTGAACGAGGGGGAGCGGGGAGCTGCTCCCTGAGCGTGGTTCGGAGGTGGGGCCGCCCCGTGACTCCTCCGGGCCCTTCTGGGGGAAGCTGCTTTGAAGTCGCGTCCTGGCAGAGGTCAGCAGAGAAAGTACGGTTAGGGGAAGAAGAGGAAGGCTACACTGGTTATTGCTGGTAGGAAGAAGAACACCAAAGCAGCTGCTTTGAGATAGTTGGCTTTTGATACATAGGTCTAATCTCTTGAGTAGTTGCGTGCTGAGTTTATGCATGCAAGAGATCGGTGGCAGGAGGAGTCTAAGGCTGCAAACCTCTATCCCTTGCTGTTTCTCCCCCCTCTTGGCTGAGCAGGACATAACACTGAATGACAGGAGATCCGACACAGTGAAGTGTGAACATCAGCAGCTGATGGTTGTCGGGAAGTGCCGTCGTGCGAGCGGAGCGCGTGCCGCTGTGAGGAGCCTGTACCGTAACGCATCCCGTGTGGGGGCACGTGGTTGTCTCAGTGTTTGCATAAATCTAGATACACATGTGCAATTGTCAACTTTGGTGCTAATTAGCATCCTGAGCAGAGATGATGTTGCTACACAGTGAGCTGGAGATATGACTGGAAATCATAGCAGTAATGGCAGTCCCAACAGCACCACTGTTCAGAACTGGTGTTGTGATTAAACCTGCTTGTGGGTAAGGGACAAAAGTCTTCAATATTATTTAGGAATATTAATGATAATAGATGGTGATGTGGTGTAAAATACATAGTTAATGCTGGAGTTCTTGTCATAAAATGCTTTATCAATCACAGTAACTATGACTGTATGATACCAAAGTGTTTAGGAAGAGGATGCTGCTATGTAGGCTGAGGAAGGCAGCATTTAGCCCTCAGAAAAAGAGATGAATCTGAACCAAAAAGCAAGATCATTAACTCTTTAATTTCTATTTAAGACTCATAGGACATTAAAATTGCTCCCAGAAAAGATTATTAATACGAACATCGCATTATTAAAGCGATTTTTTCATTAATAATATTTCCAATATGACTAATGCTGGAATCTATCTAGAAGTGAGAGAGCACCAGTTTGTCTAACTCAGACTTTCCTCCTCCTGCCCCTGTTAACTGTGTCAGCTACAGGATGCCAGTGGTCCCCTACGCTTTTCTCCTCATGCTCTTAAAGGGCTGGAAAACAGCTGAGCTCTGGATCTGCTTTGGGTTCCCCTAAATTGCAGAGTATTTTACTGTGTTGTCAGTGCCCGATACCCTCTGAGCAAGTTCTTTTAGATATGCTACACACGGAGGGTGTAATGTGTAATATCAGAATTTACGTATTTGAAGATATTTGCTGTTACACAGCGTTTTTGTTTTAGCAGAGCGATGCAGAAATATACTGAAATCACAGTGCAAGTGTCTAGGTAAATACAGCAACTGCCACATACAGTCCAATCACAATGAAAATGTGGTTGTGCTGCCGGTCTCTCCGAGACGCTCACCACCGCGATGCCGGCGTCCCAGCTCACCGGGGAGGGATACGTGGGTCGAAACCAGCTCGAGCCCGTTGCTCTCTTTGAAATGCCTTTGCTGTTTGGTTTTTGTACCTGCGTTGGGCTGAGCCACGTACAGACTTCCGTCCCCACTGGTCTGTCTAACTCAGGGGGACACTCACACTCTTTTGAGGAACATTTCCACCACCAGTTGACCCACCCAGCTGCAATGTGGTCAGTTGATCCACCCAACTGCCGGAGCTGTTTACCTAAAGCGCAGGCCACCCTCCGGTCCCCGTTGCGCTGGGAGAAAGTCGGTTTTCTGGGCAACAGCCGTGGTCAGTCTTACGTTCTCCCCTGAGCTTCACGGGCCCCTCGCCCGTCTCCTCGGAGCCTTCTTCCCTTGCAGGCGTTATTAGGTGGTCACATTTCTCTAACTGTTCTTAAACTGAGGAGTGCTGGTAGAAACGAACTCAGACAGGCCATTGCCTTTTTCGTAGCTGCCTGAGTGGCCGAGCGTGTCCACGTGGATACGCTCAGTAACGCTGCGTGTCGGGAGAATGACGGCTGGACTCGGGCCGTGGAGGCAGGACCATGCTGGTCTTGTTTGCACTGCTTTTCCTGCCTGCTTTCCTTTCTTTTTCTTTCCTTTGGGGATGACTTTCTCGGGGGTGGAGTGGGACTCACCGCAGCAAACGCTGGCTGTGCAGAAGTTGGATGTGCCGCCTCGGGTGTGCTCCAGCCGTGGCCAGCAGAGATATCGTCCAGCCCGACAGAGGAGCCGAGCTTGGGGAAGTGAACTGTCTTCCCAAGGTGCCTGTTCCCCTCCGTCGGCTGTGAGGGGTGTCTACCTGGTGAGTTCAGATGACGTGCTGGCCTCTAGGTAGCTGACATGAAGTAGGATACATCCCAGTGTTAAAAGCCATGTGAATTTGGAGTGGGAGTAAAACGATTTTAAAACTATAGTCTGAGCTCAGATAGACAAGCAGTAGTCCTAGCAAAGAGCTGTGAAAACCTGAGGAGAAATGGAAGACAAGTACCCAAGTAGATTTATTTCAGCGTCTGGTCTGTAGGACCAGCTTCATACCTGCCTTCATTTCCCTCTGTAGTCGTTACTGCAGCAGGAGACATCCAGCGAAGCGTGTTTCCCAACCTTATTCTTCTGAAACTAAATGGATTATCTCAAGTTAAGTCAAATGTGGTAAGAAGCTACATAATTCTTATACCAGAACGAGGAAGACGATGTAGGAGAGAGAGATTCTGCAGCAGTGAGTATTTCCCAGATAATCACAGCAGTGAAGGTACTCTGCTCTTTTTATTTTTCTGCTTTCTGCATGGACACCACTACATTCTGCTCAGAGCAGTAGTTCTTGTAAAAGACCAGAATGCAGCTGCAGAACGTAAAAAAAAAAAAGAAAAAAAAGAAAGAAAAGAAAAAAGAAAAGAGAAGCTAACTTAAACCTTTAAGAAAGCTGTTCTCTGCCATGATGCTAACATGTATTTGAGTCACTCTTAATCTGTAATCTGTATTTTGAAATACCACCCTTTGTGCAATTCCCTGCTTTTCCTGTGTCACCGTTCTGTTTCGGGATGCATCCGTATATCCTCCTGGGGTGGAGTAAACCCAACAGGTCCCACGATCGGGCGGCTTTGGTGTAGCCGGTGCCATCCCTCAGTGTGTGTGTGTGTGTGTGTGTGTGTGTGTGTGTGTGTGTGTGTGTGTGTCCTTGCCCCTCGCAGCCTTCGTAGGAGTGCGATGGTCTCCGTGGGAGTTCCCTCAGCAACAGGGAGTGCTCTGGAATAGCAGTGGCGTGTTTCTATTCTGAATTTTTCATTTATTTTGACTTCCAAATTTTGACTGTGTTTTATATTGTTGAAACATGTAACGAAAGCAGTTTCAGTGAAATGGGAGAATAATTTGGGGGAAACAGCCACTCCGTCCTTGACCTCTTGGTCCCAATAGTCGAAGGAGATGTACAAAGCAGCTTCCAGGAGACGCCTGGAAAATAACTCTTACTTCTGCTGGAAATGAAGAATTATGCGATCAGTGCTGATACTGCTGTCTGCTACAGACCATGTATTACAGTCTTGCGTTTACTTTCCCTACTGCCGACCCCTTACAGAGGTGCTGTGCTTATGGTCAGGAAAATTTCCTCTTGCTGGGATATCCCTTCCCGATTGCTTAATCAGATTAACGTCATTAACGGAGCTTGAAAGCTGCTGCCTCTGTTCCTTACCTGGAGAAGGACAGGAGGGCTTGTCTCACCGCCCAGCGAGGAGCTGGTTTTGCCCTTGCGGAGCAGCCCTCGCTCGGCCCCGGGCTGCTTTGGCTCTGCGGGCAGGGAGCGATGCCGGGGGGTGTCACTGTGCTGCTGAGGGCGGCTGGCGGGGGTGGCTTCCCTGGTACCCCTCTGCATCTTTACTTAGAGCTCTGTTCTCTGTTACACTTATGCCACCTGAAAAAAGAAGTCTCTTTATTGAGCTGTTAAAAGCATAGGTGACTCAAGAGGGCTGCGTGTGTTGTGTCCCTTCAGGAATTATCCTCTTAAAACCAGTGTTTTATCAGCCCATGGTCTGTCGCTCCCTGGACCTACAAACACACACCTGGTTTATCAAATCCTTATCTGAGAGTTAGCTGAGCAGAAGACACTGGTTGTAGGGGAACGGAGGCAGCACAATTATGTACCGTTGTATTTTCACCGTTGGATCAGGCTATTCTATTATTTCTGCTTTCTGTCCCGCCGTCCCCCGTCAGCGCTCCAGAGGTGATGGCAGTGAAGCCCGGGTACCGCTCACCCTGCGGCCGGGACGGACGCTGCAGCAGCGTGGTGGTGCTTGGAGCTCCCGCACGCCGGGGAGCTGTCTGCTGTCCCCTGGGCTCATCTCGGAGGATGTGGTCTGCATCTTCATCTCTCTGTAGCTGTGTTCTCCCTCGTTTCAAAAGAACTGTGCTCTTAAACTGTTTCTCCTTAGCGTTAGCTGGGGAGAGGAGGGGGCTCCTGTGATGGCGAGAGGGAAGGGTTTGCAGATTTTCTTCTTTCGTGTTTCTGAAGCGGCTCTTCTGTAGTGCTGCCGTTGGTCTTTGCAAGCCTTGGTTCGCACGCTGCCAGGCCCGGCCGTGCTTTTCCGGGGGCTGGCTGTGGGGGGGGGGCTTTGAAGCAGACAAAGAAAGGGGGTATGTCTGAGGAAGCAGCTTCTGTGTTTTCTGTAGTCAGTAGCCGGGCTTTACCGAGGATGATCAATGAACAGATGCAACATGCAAGCCAGGAACCTCTCCTATGGCCTCTGTCTGGTTTCTCTCTCCAGGAGCTGCTGATTTATTTATTTGCTGAACACCCAAGAGCATATCCGGAGTGGTACCAGACACGACGAAGGGCAGAAGCCCTTGTGTTGCTTGAGGAATGCAGTGATCCTCTCCGTGGCTTCCTTTCCGTGAAAGAAGCCCTGGTTCCGGCTGCTTTCAGCCTTCCAGAGGAATTAATTCCCCTGCGACACGGTGTGAATGTGAAACGCATTTTCCTTTAATTGTTGTCTACATGCAAATTTGAACAAAAAGGGCAGTACAAAAGCAGCAGCTGCGTGAAGCAGGCAGGAGCTGAACTGCTATGATAAGGGGCAAAAGAAGAATCTGGAGATTGTAGCAATTCTTGTAATACTCTAAATGAAAGTCTGATATCCGCATGTCATTCCGATATCGACAAACACGGGCTGCTGGAAGTGGAATTAATGAGAGAGCAGCAGAGATCCCTGCCGCTTGGCTTCCCTACTGCTGCAGGTGTTTGGAGCTACAGGAGATGAGCCTCGGCCAGGGCTCGTGTCCCTCGGTTGCCCGGCGGTGGGTGGGATGGTGACGGGGGAGGCAGCTCTCGTATTGCCTCTTCCGAAGGGTAAGCAGCTGCCTTGGGGCTGAGGTGGTCTGGATCAAGCTCCCTGCTCCCCCTTTACACGCTGCCAACGTGCACTGGTCCCTGGCCGATCCGGTGGGAACGGCTCTGGCCTGGCAGTTGCCCTGCCCTAAACCCAGTTTCGCATTTGGTTCTCCCAGGTGGGAGAAGGCAGCATCAGCCCATTTGTGGTTAAGCCTTTCTGTCCGAATGAAAGCAGAGGGTTCACAACCCTCCTACAATGAGGGATTCCACCTACAAAGTGAAGCAGATGTAAAACCTGCTTTTCCCTCTATCCCAAAATATCCTATACAGTAGACTGTTTTGGGGAGCAGAGGAACAAGGAAAGGTATCCACAGTTAAAGGAGTGCCGGCACTTAAACAGGGAAGCAATGGGCTGCGTATGCTTGATGGCTCGTAATGTGCCTTTTTCCTTCTTCTTTTGTAACTGTAGCTTTGAATCCTCCCCTCCTTTTTTCCCTCTCAGCTGGATCTATTTGGAAACTTCAGCTCAAGTTTGCCAGTACATTGGGGATGTCTGATACCATATTTCATGGCAAATATATTATTTCCTGAAAAAAAAAAAAAATGCTCAGTGATACCTGGACAAATTTTGGGCTGCAGTCAAGGTCTTCCCGCATCTCATATAATAGCTTTGAGGTAGCTGAGTTTGGGGATGGGAGACCCTTGACAAGTCAGAGAGCATTTTTTGGAGGAAGTCTTGGGGGATCCCCCCAGCTGCCTTTCTTTTTTTAGCTACCTTTTGCCTCTTGGAGTGACCGTTTGCCAGGGTCTGAATTGGTAGGCACTCCGGTCGTGTCGGATATACATATTTGAGCTGTCTTTCCTCCAAGAAGTAGGTGAGAAACCTTCTGCCTCTAATCTTCAGGAGGCTTCTCCCATCTTCTGGGCCATCTGTTCTTCTGTGGATGCTGTTCTGAAGAAAGATAGGCTTCAGAGAAGGGAGATAGGCTTCTGAGAGAAGATAAAAGAGAAAAATTAAACCGTTTATGAAACTTTCATCAAAGCACTGTTGATAATGCTGAAGGGAGTGCTGTCTTACCTTGACACAAGCTTCATTCATAAACTAGATTTTCATTGTTTTTCAGCATTATTTCTGGAAGACTTTGTCAGCAGCCTGGCAACTTTATATAGACAAGTTCATGATTTGCTTTCTTCTGTGACTATCAAAATGCTAAATATGGGTGTTTATGTGCCTCACATCATCTCGAAGTTTTGTGCATGTAATTTAAGTTTGACTGAGTTGAAAAAAGTAATAAATAGTAATATTAGTCCTGTGATTCCTTTCCTATTCAGAACATGAAGCTTCTCAAACATTAGAGACTCTCTAAAATACTGCGGAAAAGTGAACAAAAAGCCTGAGATCAAATAACTTCAGTAGAAGCCCTTTGAATGATTATGAAAGCTAAAGATGACTGTTAACATCATTAAACTGAGTCTGGATTTGATTAATGTCTTAGGAACAGGGATCCAGTTTCCATCTTTTCACACAATTTGAAAAGAGAGTGATTACCTTTTGATTTTTAAGAATAAGTAATTTTGTTTACTTGCAGGGAGTAAAATTGCGCAGGTTTTTCACGTGTGGGTACATTTCTGTTTGCCCTTCTGAAATGTCAGGAGGGTGTGTGAACTCTGCTCCTCTCCGCGGAGCTACTGCAGCAACTGCTGTTCTCTTTTCTGTACCAAATAAAATGTCCTGCATGGTTTGGAAAGGGAGTGCCTGCCCCGGGGGAACGGGTAGTCCAGGTGGAGATTGCAAAGCAAGGATGCAGGAGAGAGGCAAGCCTTACCTCGTGCGCGGATGGGGACTGGCACCTGCTGCCTCCTCCTTGTCCTATGCAGAGGGCTCTGGGCAGCTGGAGCTTGTCTGTTTGGAAGGGACCTTCTGGCACGTCCCCATATCCTTTCATGTCACGGGGAGCGTCCTGTTTCATCTTGTGGGACCTGTAGCCAGAGTGTCTTCTAGCTAATAGAGCGGTGAGGTCTGGGTGAAGGGACTTTCCCTCGTGTTGACTCTTCCTGGGGATGCTTGAGTTGTGCAGGAAGTGCCCGGTGGCCCATTCAGCTCCGTGTTGTGTCTGGGAGAGTAGCAATGGGTGATGCCACCTAAGGAGAGCATGTGAGCCGGGCCGCTTGCTGCGGTCCCTTCCCCAGCAACCCCAGCCGTTGATTAGGGATGTTAGAGGACACATCCCTGCCTAGTCCACAGCTCCTGTTGTTGATCCTGCAGTGTGAAGTACTTGCTGTCATCGGTTGTAAACCACTCTGCTCCTGCTTTCAGTGAGTGCCCCTGGGCTTGGCCTGTGGGATGTGGAGAACCGTTCTGCAGTCACCTCATCCTCAGCCTTCACCGGTGCTGTAAACCTCCAGGGTTCCCCCAGCAGCCTTCCCCTCTCCCAGGTGATGAGTCCCAGACCTCCGGTGTTTTCATGCTGGGCGGCTGCTCCACCTCCTGCTCACGTAGCTGCTTCTCTCTGAACCTCCTCTGACGGAGACCGTGCCCTTCCAGAGGTGAAGCAGTAAGTGCAGCACACAGCACTTAAGATGTGGGTGCCCCGGGGTTTAATGCAGTGGCAAATGCTGCCCTGCGCCTTGCTCTCAACACCCTCTCATAACCCGCAGCATTTGTTGGCTGCTGGGGCCACCGCACACTAGCTGATGGCTCAGAGAGCTGCCCGTCAGCTCTCCAAGATCTGCTGCCTGCCTGACTGCCAGTTCTGAGCTCAGCTTTGGGTGACCAGGGGCTGGGTTATGTCTCCCTGGAGGCACTACTGCACGGTCACCTGCGAGTGCCAGCACGTCTCCACTCGCTGGGTTTGGTGCGGTCCCTCTGGAATTCCTGGGACTTGTGCAGTGCCCTCAGAGTGGCATCTGACCGCCCAGGAGACCTCGGTACCGTCTGCAAACGCCGAGATTTTGCTGTGCAGAGGAAGCTGCTGAATCCAGCCTGGCACTGTCCCCAGGGACCCCACTGCTCACTCTTCTCTGCCCGGCCATTTGCCTCGCTGTTCTCCTCCTGCCCTTTCGCTAGCTCTCAGCCGTGGAAGGACCATTCGGCGAGAGCCATTGGCAGCCGACTGCCGTTACTAACCGGTGGTGGGGACCCTTGTCAGAGGCTTTTTGGCAACGCAAGTGTATTCTGTTGGCTGGATGCCCCATGACACCCTCCTGGAGCTCCAGCAGCGCAGAGGCAGGATTCCCCTTTGGAGAAGACAGGCCAAGTGTCATTGGGTGAAGACTCAAGGCACAAGTGCTGTAAGAGATGTTTTTATAAGATCAGGCAAGGGAAAGCGTCTCAGTCATACTGAGCCGGATTTTGATGTTCAGCAGAGCCCTGAGCAAGGAGTGCCGAACCTGTGTCAAGCAGGGTTTGCTTTGGAGCGATTGTGCTTTTGAGACACCCTCTGGGGCACAGCTCTCGTGGCGCTTGTTCCTGGAGACACTGCTCATCCTGCTGCGATTTGTGTCGGCAGGAAACGAACTCCGTCGCGTGCAGGTTTTATTTGGGGAGGTAAGTGCAGAAGGGGTTAGATGCCCGCGTAACCCTCCTGGCTGCAGCTTGTCTGAGCCTGGAATCCAGATAACATGAGCAGAGGGATAAGGATGATTGACTCCCTCTTATGATCTTGTATGGGCACAGGTCAGAGTCCACTCAGTGTATGCGCTGATATACATGCTTATATACGTTATGCAGTGTTTACCAGCAAAGGTGCATACTTTTATTAGCTGGTAGTGTACATGGCTACTTTCTAGTTTCAATCTTTTATGTGCCTGGATTTGCTGACTTTAATTCCTGTTGGCATGTTCAGCTGTATCCAGCAGTGGTTCCTGAGCCTTGTCCTCTGGGACGTTTATTCTTCCCCAAGCTTTCATTTTCTTCCTGGAAAGAAAGCGGGTAGTGGCTGTGAGGCCAAATTTACTTGTTTTTATTTCCAAAAGCTGAAGCCAGAGAAATTTTCTTATTGTTTCCTTAAAATTAATAAATATGTGTTTTATTCTAAACATGGAAATTTATGGGAAAAAAAGTTGTGTTCTCTTAACATTTGCATTAGTAACTAATATTGGCATGGCAGTTCTATAACCCGTCTGCCATTTCCTTCTTCAAATATTGTTTGCACTGCTGGGAGTGATGAAAAATGCCTTTACTCACCCTGCATCCAGTCCGCTGGGAAACAGTATGCAGGCAAGCTGAACGCACTGGCCTTGGAGTCCAATCTCTTTCCTCAGGGAAAAAATATCACTGGGCCGAGCTGGAATGTGAATGTGAGATTGCCTCTTTTCTAAGCCAAGTTAGGCCCTGCTTTCTTCTTTCCTCTGTCTTCTCAAATCAGCAGAGACTGTCCTTTTTCCCCAATAATGAGCGACCGTTCAGTGTTTCTAGCAAAGAACAGTGTCTGAAACCTCAGGCTGCTCTGTCTGTTCTGCTGTGCAGAACTGTAGATGATCTGGAGCTCGTGCTGCTGAACAGAGACTGCTGTTGGATGCAGAATAGCCAGCAAGGTCAAGCATCCCAGGAGGGATCTCTGTACGACTGCTGTGTGAATTAGAAATAAAATTGTGGGTTTGGAAGGGACATTGAAAATGGAAGATGCTGAGGAAAGATCCTGAGACCTGTGTTGATCCCTTCAAGCCCCTTGTCCCTTCCAGCCTGAAGAAGGAGTCTGCTCATCTTGATTTTCCTCTTCTGTCAGCGTGGAGCAATAGGCCACCCCAGAGAATGGTATGATTGCAGGGGGGACGGTTGCTGCTGGCCGATATCTGCGTTTTCCCACCACTTATCATGCGATGCCCAGAATGCTACGTTTCTACCTCGGCCTCCTCACTTAGGTTCCTGAGTTGGCTGGGAAGAGTCTAGGCCTTAGGATGTCCTTTTTAACGTACTTCCTCCTTGTCTTAACATAGACTCTGGCTCTGTTTTCAGTTTGTATGCTTGGAGAAGGTCTTGTGAATCTGAAGGGCTTGATACCCCTTTTCCCTGCATAGCTGAGCTCTCTTCCCCTCGTGCCTTATGGACTGGCTTGTTCTGTATGGATTAATGGTGCTTCTGGGTTGACACGCAGGAGGAGAAACAGCCTGGGAAAGCAGCCATCGCCTCCGGCTGGTGCTCTAGTAGGTTCGTACCCAGGCTCTGTGGTATCTTTCTGCTAAAAAAAGGTAGCACAATGGCTTCTGTAAAACCTTTGTATTTCTGCTGTAGAAACTGAGGACTTTCCCGTTTGGGCAGAGTTGTATCTGTTTTTTGCTTCCCAACAGCTGCTTGGAAGTATCTTCAGTTGCCATACAGATGGTATTTGCAGTTACGGATGCTTCACATCAGTGGTACTCAGTCCTCTCCGGGGTTTGGCCCGGAGAGACTGACTGCAAAAGCAAGATGTCATTCTACGACTAGCTTTCACAATACGTGGACAATCTGGGCAGACTTGAAAGGCTCTAACACGGTTTCACTGGTTTAGAAAAACTACAGACATTTCCGCTAGACAGATGCTCACAGTTCTGCAAGGCTGGACACTTTTATTCTTTGTATTTTCAGACTTCTGTACAAAGGCTAGTTCCAGCACAAGAAGTAACAAGAAATTGCTCCTTAAAGAAGAAAGGATAAGGCAAGATAAAGAACTTCAAAGCAGATACCATTACATTATATCCAGCAAGAAACAAGAAATTACTAGGATGAATCCACTGTTAAAATCTGCGCAGATTTTCCAGGGAGAACACATTTATCTCATGGACAATGGAGCTGTGCAATTTCCTAGTTAATGCAAGTGAAATATCCAACAAAAGACAGGGGCTTTAATGGGCAGACTTGTTGCTTGATAGTTTCAGATCTCTACATGGGCTCAGCAGAAAAATATGATTTATTGTAAAATGTATAAAACTGAAAGTTTTATGTCACCTTAGGAAACTTTTTAAAATACTTTTTAAAATACTTTGCTTCTTCAAAGAGGATCTGGAAGTTCAACAGAAGTTTAGAGATGACACAAGCTCTCATTAGGAATTGGCCTCAAAGTCTTTTTTTTGTCAATGGTTTTTAAGACTCTGACTAATACCTTTAATAAATTAATCTCCATGCGTTGTAGTTAGAGTGGAACGAGGAAATTAATCTAATAACTAATCAGAAGCCATTTGGATGTGAGGAAGGACACTGCCAGTACAACTGTAAAGTTTTTTCTCTCTTTATCAGTCTGCAGTTTTGAATTGCTCAAAGAATCACGAAACTGGTACTGGCTACCCCCCTACAAAACTATTGACCGACCTCTCGAAGTGCAGCACCAGCCTAATACAGGTCTGGGTAGGAATTAAGTATTTCCGGGTTGTGCTTTTCCTGTTTTTAGCATCAGTCTGTGTATCTAAATGACAACCTTGTGTAAGCTTGCGTTCACCAGCTGTGGTGAGCGCAGCCAGGAGACCAGGACACCACTGCGGGGCAAGAGGCAGCCTGTAATTTAGCTGCGTGCACTACAGGCCACCTACAGCTGTTCCTGTGCCACCTACAGCATCTCGGCCATCCACGGCTGTTCCTGTGCCATCTACAGCATCTCGGCCACCTACAGCTGTTCCTGTGCCACCTACAGCATCCAGGCCATCCACGGCTGTTCCTGTGCCACCTACAGCATCCAGGCCATCCACGGCTGTTCCTGTGCCACCTACAGCATCCAGGCCACCTACAGCTGTTCCTGTGCCACCTACAGCATCCAAGCCATCCACGGCTGTTCCTGTGCCACCTACAGCATCCAGGCCACCTACAGCTGTTCCTGTGCCACCTACAGCATCCAGGCCACCTACGGCTGTTCCTGTGCCACCTACAGCATCCAGGCCATCCACAGCTGTTCCTGTGCCACCTACAGCATCTCGGCCATCCACAGCTGTTCCTGTGCCACCTACAGCATCTCGGTCACCTACAGCTGTTCCTGTGCCACCTACAGCATCTCGGCCATCCACGGCTGTTCCTGTGCCACCTACAGCATCCAGGCCATCCACGGCTGTTCCTGTGCCTCTGCTCAGAGAGACCCTGCAAGAGCAGCCAGCGCACGTCCTCGCAGAGCCGAGGAAGGTCCATGGTGGTGCTGCAGGGCAGTCAGATGCCATTAGGTGCCGTGCGGCTGTTGGGAGCCCTGCTCCCTAATGTACAGCATGCCTTCATCACTCACCCTCGGCGGGAGCAGGTTCAGCGCTGGGAAGGGGATGTTACAGTTTGTTAGTCTGCAGCCGAAGGCTCGGTTGTCACAGTCGACTGCTGGAAGGTTGATTTTAATGATACGCTGCTTTCTCCCCCGTGAGTATGTAAATGGTAATACTCTATAAGCGTGGGCTGTATGGCGAGGTTGAAATGATGCCGTATGAGGCAAAAATGACAGTTTCAATCCCACTGGGGACTATTCAGGGCATGGGATACCTCAGTGGCACTGCACCATCTTGTGTATGCGGTGGCCTTCGCTCTCCCCTGCCAAAATTGCCACCGTCTTTTAAGCAAGCCATTACCGTTGCTGCGGTTTGAGAGCAGTGTGTCCGCTGCCTGGCGTGGACAGGAGGGGGAAACCGGCAGTCTTAGAAAGAAGGAAGGCAAGAGAAAATACAGGGAAAAAATTCTTAATATTGCATTTCAGAAGGGCGTGACATGGTGGCAGCGGGTACAGGAGCATGTGCAGCCTCTGGAAACCGCCTGTGCATCCCATCACTGAACGTGCCGCCGTCCCGTGCTGGGCACTTGCATGTCAGCTGGCTCCTCCGGGAAGAACGTTCTTCCTAAATTAATTGAGAGGAATGGCCAAAACTCTACTAGTTGGTCAATAGGGAAATAAACTCCGGACAAACATGACAGTTCTCATCGCAAATGTGTAACGTTAAATATGGAGTTAAATTAAGATACTGCAGAGAGTTTATCTTCTCTGAGAATTTGAAACAGAAGTGTTTTGTGAGCATTTTGGCAAGTGAGAAATAAAGCATTCTGTGTCTTTTTTCTGTTTCCTGTGCCATGCTTACAAGTGAGGGAAAAACAAAATGAAAAATTTTCCTGTGTGAAGTCATTAGATTTCAGTGAAAAGAAGACAAAAAAAAAAGTCTTGAAGACTTTTCAACTCGGCTGAAAAGGCATTACCACTGCAAATATTTTGGTGAAACATTACTCAGCTGGTTTTCCCTATGTTTGTATTGACAGAGCCGTACTAGCAAACAAGACGAGGTACATGTTTCCCTGCACGCAGGAGTCCAGGACACAGAGCTCTCCAGCCCTGGCAGCCCGTTAGCCGCATCGGTACTGATGGCAGTCGGGGACCGCGTACAACCAGGTTCTCTCTTGCCCATAAAAGCTCTGCCGATGCTTCCAATGCCAGTCCAAAAGCTCTAGTTCTTGTACAGTTTTATTCAAGGATAAATTGCTTTGCGAATTCAGACCTTGATTTTCTGCTTTACCATCCAACTGGAAAATTATGGCATCTATTTTCTAAAGGAAACCAAATGCCAACTATTGCTAGTCTTTCTTTGAGCCAACAAAGCAGAGTGTTATATTCTCCTTCCTTTACTCCTGGAGGGATGTGTTGCATCTGCTCAGCTATTCCACTAGAGACGCGTGAGACTGCTTGCAACATAAAGCCTTCCCAGCATTCAGGGAGTGCAGCAACATCTGACTTTTGCATTTTCATGATTTTCTATATCTGACTTAATAGCCCTAGGAAGGGACGTACTCTTGAAAAGCAGTTTCTGTTGAGTGCAGTAGTACTTGAGTGTTCATCCTTTGGGAATCGCCACCTGTATCCTGTAGCCATCCCAAACGCTCGCTAGCTGAACTGCGCTGGGGGTGGTACCTCGTGGCAGGGCTGGCAGAGTCGCTGTGGGGTTGTTAAGGAAAAGCCCTGCGGCCCCGGCTGATGCTCAGCTCCCGTCCAGCCCAGTGTCACCAGCTGCAGTTTACAAGTGAGATGCAGCAACAGATCAACAATTCGGAAGCGCTGGCAAAATATTGCATCTCACTTGGTTCGCATGTCACATTGCTTTCTGTGGACAGCCCTGGGATTTTTCAGAAGAAAATGGGCAGGGACTACTTTAAAGTTTTAATTCCTTATAGGGTCTTTTTTTCCTCTCCTGTCTTTTCTCCAGCGTAGCAGTGCTGTATGGCTGTGTGATGAGAGCTATAATCACAGTAATAACATGCCTTCGTACTTCTTTAGTGCCTACACTATGACAGTTTCCACACCTTGCAAGTATTAATTTATTGGTGTTATTACGGTGCCCCAAAGCATGCTAGGCACATTCACAACACATAATTAGGTGCACCGAGCTCTGGGGAGTTTGCGCTTGAAGGATACAGTTGTCGTGTAGACTTACATGCGGTGCAAGGTTAGGTGTTGTAAAAACTTCTCTTTCGTGGACTCGCAAGGACCCTGTGTGAGGATGAAGGAAGGAGCAGATGCTGTTCCCACCTGGCTGGACAGGAGCAGATGATGGATGGACAGGGCTGTAGCTCCATTACTGATGCGTGGAGTAGATGATCTGGCATGACGTTACCCTAGTTTGTTGATACTACAAGTCAGAAGAAAGTTTTTGCTCCCTCTCTTCCCCGTTTGCCCAAGCCACGGCAGATTAGATAAGCTTGAGTCTTGTCCTCCCAGACTGAGTTCTGGGGCAGTACTATGTGTTTTCGAACATGTATGACTTTCCTGGTAGTTCTCAATGCTGGTTTATCATGATATCTTTAATATTCCCCGGTATTTCACAGTGCAGGATCACTATCTCTTTTACACAGCCAAGCTGTACATTTTTCAGTTATTTCGTCTATCCCTAAGCTTTAAAAGCAACACCTCTTAAGGTGCATTTCACTGCCTGCTCTGTTGGCATCAGTTATTTTTTCATCTCATCAGAACCCTCCAAAATCCTGTTTCTGTACAAAGATTTTACACCCGCTGTTGCAAAGAATAATTTCCAGCTGGAGTTCAGGATAGAATTTTGTTTTTTCCACTTTGCACAGTTTCTCAGAATCCCCCATTCCATTTTTTTTCCTCTTTTCCTAGATGAAGGAGACCGGCTGAAAAGGTGTCATGTTTAAGGGACAAAGACCTCCCCCCGCCCTCCTTTTCGGAAGAGCCTGTTGTTCGGAGGAAACCTCTGCCTTAATTCCCTGTGCTCATCTTGGGTGAAGAGTTGAGGTTTGGGGTTGTAGCTGCCAAACCGGCGCTGCCCGGTGCCGGGGGCGCGGGGCGGTCCCTGCGTGGCAGGGCTCGGTGAGCTCCAGCTGCCAGGCTCGGCTCTTGCCACCCCTGCAAAGCCCGCGTCCCCTGCCGCCACCTTCGCTCCCCCAGCGCTCCCCACCTGCAGGAGCAGATTAGGGATTAGGAGCAGGGCGGGATTAGGTCAGTCCTACAAGCTCGCCAGCGTCTAGGGCTGCCGGCTGCTGCAGTAAGTTTGAGACCTTGTGCTGTCCTGATGGAAGATCTAGACTGCCCTGGGTGCCTAAAAACCTTCGAAAAGAGGAAAAGAACAAGCTGGTTACAAGTGCGGTTTGTCACCTGCAGTCCTGCAGCTGCGGTTCAGGAGAGGGACCCCTTCGCGTTCGAGTGCTTTGCAAGATCAGTGATAACATTATGAAAGTGTCTGTCACCTCCTTTACTAAATGCTTGCTTTCTTTTCCTCAAGGGAAAGAACTGCTAATACAGCTTCCTTGAGATTATTGTGATGATAAACAAAAAAGTGGTAAAAAGTAGGTAGGAGGCTGAATCTGCAAAATGTAAAGAAGGTTGTGTACCACAGCCCTTCTCTTTTCTTCAGAAACTGAGCTAAGTTTCACTTCCACCTTCTCAGGCAACAGTCAGCTTGATCCAGTGACTGTTTTGAAGGTTTATAGCACAGTGCTTTCGTTCTCTGTATTTTGGGATTTGTATATTTGTATTTCAGTGTGGCTTCTGGGGATGCCTTGAACTCTCTGTGCAGCTTTTCCATGACTTTTTGGCTTGATTCATCTCATTGACACTGACACAAATCTGCTGTCACTCATGTTAATGCAAAGCTAGGGGCTCAGAGGAAAATCAGATTTCCCAAATTTTGCCATCGTTTGGGTTGAATACATCGGTATCTCTGAATTATTCAGCTGCCTTGCGTAGCGTTGGAAAACTTCTTCGGCTGAGAGTTCTGCAGATGAATTATGGATGAGATTTTTGTTGTCAACCAGGTTCCACAGGTTTTTCAAAACCATTCCTATTTCTTGGTTTTCCTTTTGATCGAGTGTTTCAGAATGAAAGTGGATACACACAGATCTGCTCGGAGCAATGAGCTCCTGTGATCAGCACAGCTCATGAGAGCTGCATTCAGGTGGTTTGCGTCTCTGCTGGAGCTGGGCACAAAAAATGCAGTGGCTCAAACCGCAGTTCCCTGCAGAAGTGCCCAAGCCGTTATTAAGACAAGACGGATGAAACTCTCCAACTCTCCATCGTCCGCTTGCCGAGGCGGCCGTTGCCGCTGGCCCATGGACGGGCAGCACCGAGCTGGTGGCACTGCTGACACAGGAGGCCCCGGTGAAGCCCTCAGCTGCTGGCATCGCCGTGGACACTTGAGGCGAAGCTGGCTAATTCTTTTTTAGGGGTATTTAATCACTTCTACTTCTTCTGAAAGTGCACGCCTGCTTCTTTTTGCTTGTAGATTTATAGTTTTCTAGATTTATAAGATTTGCAATCTCACTATAAAATATAACCCTTTAGTACACTAAGCTGATGTCAGGTGCTTGCTGCATAAATGAATTTACAAAACATTTAATAAAGCAACTATATTTAACATTTGAACTACAGAAGAATACTGATTTTGATCATCGTCAGTCGGGCACATCTCTGGAAATGCATGTACTACGCTGCTACATCTACCCTCCATCTGCGCTGCTTGCAGGCAACACACAAAATACAATTAACCTCACAATCTGTATGTCTGTCTCACAATTTTTGTATATGGGGTTAAATATTAATTAGATTAGTTGCATCGGAATTTCTCAGGAATGTGCTTCCCTTATTTTACAGCATTTACCGAGTTTGCAGAGATAGCAGATGTGAAGTGTTACAAGCATTCAGCATAAGGCCTGAGTGACCTCCAATTTCAATTTAAGTCGGGACTGCACAGGGATTTTAAATGTCAGAATGGCTGTCATGCTAAAATAAGGAAAAAATGCGGCATTTGGAACCATTGAGGCCATCACCGTATTTCTGCCTTGGGGAAGTCGGGGTGAACTTCCCATCGGTGGAGCTGAACCTACCTGGCTTGTGCCAGGGAGGTGTGCTGGCACCCCGGGAAGCCCCGGCTACCTGCTGCTGGGCCTTCGCCTGCTGCCGGCGAGGCCGGGGAGGCGTACGGACCCGCTCTGCTCTCCCTCGGAGCAGAGGCTGGCTGATCCGCCCGGCATTAATTCACTTAAGTCATAGCGGAGAGGCGTCTGCCGCTTTCTCTGCCTTCCTTGGCAGAGGATGGATGACGCAGAGGGCAAGGCGTCCCGTTTCCCACCGCTGCTCCCTGCGTCCCTGGTGCAACCCGGCCACGGCTTTGTGCTTGGTGCTTGAGCGTGCTGACTTTGGTGTTTGTGGCCACACTGATGGCTCTGAGGGTTTCTGCCAGTGAAATGTTGCCACTAGTTAGGAGCAAGCACCAAAATCCTACAGTGTGAGCCACAATATTAGAGAAAATGTTATTTTCTCGGGGCAGAGCATAACAACAGTAACCAGAAAATAGAGACAGCAGCGCTTCTGCGGGCAGCTCCGGTCCCGCCAGCGGAGCCTCTCGCCATCGGCCGCGGCCATGGCCAGGCTGCTGGGACACCTGCGCGAAGACGGTTCACCATGGTGCTCTTCAGACGAGCTTGGAGACCCTCGGCAACACTGCTCTGGCGCGTGCTGTCCTCACAGGGCACGTCAGCTCCGACGCTTGGCGGAAATACGGGTGTGTTTTTAAGGGCATGGAAGGGGAGAGCACAATATCCCTTTCTGAGCCCATCCTCATTTCTCTGCCCCCCCGAACACAACGTCGTTTTCGTGTTACGCAAAAGTGGCATGGAAATAGCATAAACAGTCAATGGGTGAAACCAAGGAGCAAAGTTTGGGCATCAGGTGGCTCATGAAATAGATGTGTGCCCGTCAGGAGGGGACTGTAACCGCGGAATGGTCCTTCGGCTCCTGGGAGCGACGTGAGCAAAGCGCGAAGTTAGCATAATGCCGAGGAGAGGCAGATGGTTTTGTCACCCGTGTGGTCACAGCAGGTGACGATGGGCAGAAGTCCTGAATCCCCCTCCCCAGGCCTAGCAGCAGTTTGTATTGTGAGCAGGAGGGTAAAAGACTTTACGTTACTGGAGGAGCAGAAAGCACTAAGAAAAACCTTTTTTGGATGAAACGTTGGTAAGCATGTCAAAGAAGGGGCACGATTTAATAAAAGTCTGGCTGTGAAATGTTGCTGCTCCATCTATCTCAAATGAGACATCATATTCTATTCATTATTTTGAAAAATTGAGGAAAATGCAGTTAAAATGTGAACAGTCACCGGGATGGATATGCTGTGATGTACAAGGAAATGGAATTTGCACACAGGCTCGATGAGACACTGTCCAACGGTATGTTTTTCATCATAAAATGCTGCTTTTAAAAATGCATATAATTCATAGGAACACTGATTTTTATGAAATCTTGTCATGGAAAAATTGACGAAAGGTTTTTTTAGGCTTAAAAGAATTGGTTTTGACAATTTGCAAGTCAGGTATTTCATTTGTGAAGTGAATTTTCAGAAATTAAAAGTAACGAGTGTCTGGAAGAGATGCCCAAAGTCAGGAAGTAGAAACTGCAACTCCATGAAGCGTGTTTGGAAATGCAACTCAAGGAGTACACGGACGAAGGAAACCTTCAGAGCAGGGCGCGGGTCAGGCTGGCGGGTGGTCCCACGGGAGATCCTTTGCAGTAGAGAAAGGCGGATGTTCCCGTGGGAAATGCAGCGGTGCGTCATCGTCGGGAGTGCGAGAGCTGCGCTTTTGACGATCCCAGCACGCCAGATTTTTTTACTCCAAACAGCATCCACTAAAGCATTTTGCATGCTGAGATATTAGCTACATTTGAAACTAAAAATTCTGCAGGCAAAGCAAAAAGAAAAGCCTGAGATGAAACAAAACTGTCCAGTTTGCAGTGTGACTGATTATCATCAGTGGAAGTTAGTGCTTCATATTTCAAGGTTATTTACTATGGATCGGAAAGGCACTGACAAATCTAGATCTCTTAATTGTGTGTGGCCACGAAAACCCCAAAAGCCACACTTTGTATTCAGAGAGATCTATAAACACTGTTGTTCATGCGTTTAGTTTTTTCTGTAAGACTACAGGGAAAAACAAGTGTGCAGAATTAATCTTTGCCTTTTTGAACAGTGCATTTGCATGGATAAACATGGCATTTTCCAATTGGAAAGCGATTAATGATGAGGAAATACAGCCAATCTTTATATTTCTGTTTCAGATGCTATTGATGTCTGCCCATGGGTTAGCCAGGACCTAAGCCACTTTGATGCACACCTTCTCGGTGTTCGTTTTAACAGCCTATTTATCAACCAGAGGACCATCAATAACTCCATGAAGTGTTTGACTTATAATCATTTTCTTTGTAATAATGAATCCTTAATTTTCTCTCTTCATACAGTGGGATCATTGTGCTGGTTCAAAGCTTACATTTCAATTGCGGTGTTGCAGTAAAACAGTCTATTATTCCTCATAAATTGCTCTACAAAGCTATTAACATGTGCATCTACTACTCAGAAGTAATGAGAGAAGAGAAGCTGATGGGCCTAGTTAGGGGAGACAGCAGCGTGCTTCGATGTGCCCTTCGATTACATTGCAGGGACCTCGTGTTTGTCTTCTGCATCAGGAGACTCGCTTGAGGAAAGGTGGGAACCAGGAATAATTAACGTGCTCTTTTATAATGGTTAGGCTGTTGAATTTTTTAATGACTCTAACAGGATTTCTTTAATCCAGTGCTTCACTAGGCAGAGGACAGGATAATGTGTTCTCCTGGGGAATTCAAGCTGGGTGAGATGGTACCGAAAGACAATTGCAAAGGGAGGGATGGCTCTCCTGACTTCTCCATCTTTTCAGCCTTTCATGCCTCTCTGCACGAGCATGAAGGTGTTATTCAGCTCGTGTGGGAAAGAGGCCCCGGGGGGCTGACAGCAGCACCCAGCGACCTTCGCCGCTCCTGCTTTGGGTGGTTTGCGTGGTCCGAAACATCCCGGGGGCCTGGGAGCTGTACGGTGTTGTCTGTTGGGACCTTTCTTCCCCACGTTTGGTGCATTGCTTACAGCTCACTTTCCAGAAGGTGAGCGTTTTATTTCTACTTTCTGCTTAAAAGATAGTTTAATTAATGTTTACCTCATTCCGTAATTAGAGATGTTATTACCTGGACTGATTCTCCTTATGTCTATGAAATCACCTGTAAATGCACTGCCTTTAAGCCATCTTTAATGACAAGATATATATAGCTGTATAAATAACCTGTCCCTTCTCAGTCATTAGACTCAGTTGGACTTTGGAGGTTTGGCTCTGATGAGCAGTCTAATAAAAGGGCATGGGGAAATGTAATTCACTTATTAATAATTTGTGATGTGCTCTAGTAAGCAGCGAAAGATCAAGATCTACCGGAAAGTTTTGCAGAGGAGTCCAAGCTGTCATTTAATTTTAATCAGGAGCGGAGATATGCTCCAGGGTATTTTATGAAGGGAACAAAAAACACGTGCTTCCTATCTTCAGCGTTGCTTTGTGAACTGCAGGAGTGAAATCCGATTTAACCCCGGCCCGTTCAGAGGAGCCTGTTGCAAACACCGTGACTCAAGCAGCGCGTCTCGATTCCCGGGGCCGAGGGAGCCTCGCCGCTGGAGCGCCCCGGCACCGGGGAAGCCGGATTTCTACCAGCACGTTTGCACCGTTGCTTTGGCTTTGGCGTGATCCATCATTATGAGTTCCTGGCCTCTCGCAGTCTGTTTTTCCACTCCTTTTGCATTTTGGTTTGTGACTCTGCAGCTTTCACGATTATTTATTGTTATTATTAATTTTGATTCTCCATATATAGGCAGAAAGTGGTTTTCCAGTCCCGGTTAGCAGGAGGAGGGGAGGCTGCGGCGAGGCTGTGGAGGGTCCTGTGAATTCGGCACCAGCCGGCTCACGTTTGCGATGGAGAGGATCGCACAGCAAGGGGGGAGCTGGTGGAGGCGGTGGCCTAGAAAAGTGGAGCTTGCAGCAGTTCTTAGTAGGTCGAGTTTGCATTTCTCAGGGTCCCCAGAGGGATATTTTCAATGATCAGGATGAGAGCCCCGCTGATCGACTCGGCTGTGTGGGCGGGCGGATGGGAGAAGCTGTAACTCAGAGAGATCATTCGAGAGGGAAAGAAGGACGAGTGAGATGCCGTCTGGACATGGGTGCGGTGAGAGAGCAGCCGGCCGCCGTGGCCTGGGGACCTCGGAGCCGTGGCCGTGCCCAGGGCGCTCCGCAGCCCGGAGGAGCCGGCCCGGAGGCTCGCGGGCCCCACGCGCCTGGGCTTACGGGTTACGTGGGCGTTAACAGCCTCTTCGTGAGCGAAATCATCCCAAGTTCAGTACTAAAGAACACCTCGAAATCCAAGCTACGGCTTTATTTAAAGCATTTAAGCAGCTGTATTTCGATGCATAAATTTCACTGCCAGCTTGGTTGCGTGCACTGTTATTTGTTGTTCTTAAAATGGCTGCAAAGTTGCCTAGTAAAACCAAGAAGTATCCTGCCCCGGCACTGAGGCTATCAACCGAGATGGTGGCTTGTCTCAATCTTTTGTAGGTTTTATTTAGCACATAAGCGGCAGCTCAAACCCAGAAAACACCAAACGCAGCAAACTGCAAACCCGAGTTACGTGTCTCTCTGTTCAGACTCATGCACGTGTATTCAGACCGTTGCAGAGGGAAGTAATCTCACGGCAAGCCTCATCGGGTAAAAGGAGGGGGGTTAAAGTCAGATTTAGAGGGCTGTTTGCAAACTGATTTCTGATACACACATTGGACTTAACGAAGGCGGGATTCATAAAATGTTTATTCATCTCTCGCTGTAACATTTCTAATGCGTAATTTGCAAGTCTTCACTTTTTGCCTCCTGTCCGCAGCTGCCTGCAATCCAGGAGCAACTGGGTTGCACAGCGGTACCGACCGCACGCTCCGGAGCGCACTCCTTAAACACCGCCTTTTGATCAGGATCTGTTCACACTGTTATTCGTAACGAAGTAAAATTAAAAATGGACATTTTGGTGAAGTACCTGATGAGCTGGCACAAAACCCGAGGCTTCGTTTAATGGTTGTCAGTTTTACTGCAATATCATAAAAGTGCTGCAAAAATGGTGCGTAAACTTTTGTCAATGGGAAATGTGCAGAAGAACAGGTTTTGGTCAGCCGTGGTTGGAGGTCGGTGCTGAGATACGCCCTGGATGTTGCTGGGATGGAGCCGTAACTCCTGGGTTTGGCGTGGGGGAGGCAGCTGACAAAGCTGAGTTACACTAGTCGTTACGTTTCTGAACAGAGAAATGCTTTCAGCAAATTTAATTAAGGAGCCACAAACTTAAAAATTTAAATTAGCTCATTGACAGCGAAACTAGAAATTAAGTGCGAGTAGATTACAGCTGGTTTTCAAGTATTAATAACTGTTTTACTGATCCAAAATAATATGGTTTGCATTTCGCGGTCTGGCTAAGAAAATGTGCTGTGCGTAGCAGCGTTGGGGATCCAGCCAAGCCGCCGTAACGCAGCCGCGGGCGCCGTGCCGGGCTTCGCGGGCAGCACGGCAGCAGAGCCCGAGGGGAAAAGGAGCCGTGAGGAGCAGCTGGGGGGTCCAAATTGATTATCCTGTCACTGTAAAACGTGGTGTGTTTTTTGGTTTTGCATTCTGGAGTAGTACAGGGCTTCAAAGTCTGTAAGAAGCCACCCATTTGCCTCGATTATCTTTTATGCCCCTGATCTGTGTTTGTTCGTTGGGCACCCTTTATTTTGGCGAGGCTGTTGGAGGCCCCCAGTAAAGAAATTGTGACCAGGTGTCTGCAGCCCTCTCCCCCTTATGTAAGGAAGAAGTGAAGCGAAAAGTTGCAGGGAAGGGATGAAGCAAAGAGTGACCTGACCTTTTCCAGTGAAGCTGCTGTCTCTAATAGATGGAGCTGTGTTCTGCTCCCTGCAAAGGTGCGTAAAGGTGTGTTGATGGCTAAGTATAGGATTGGAGGTCGCTTTTATGTCAAAATGTGTCTTAAATTTTAACAGTGAATGAATTCCTGCAGGTTTTCCAAAAGGAGCCTGGTGACATAGGGCCTACATTTCTGCTCTTGTTTTTATATGTTCCTGTGGCTTCCCCAAGACAAAGTCTTGACCAGGCTCAGCTGTGCAGAATGATACACAAACATTTGTGGTCTCATCCAGAAATCCTACATCCTTGTTTGCTTTGCTGCAGTGCACAAGAGCCCTACTCGAGGGCCACCCCGACAGGGTCGCCTCTGCCCGAAGGAGCTGGCATCCAAAGTGCAGGGCGGGATACAGCTGGCCGTTCTGCAGAGCGAGGGATGCACGGAGGCGGGGAGGCTGTGATGAGTGTGGTAAACAGCGATGAAGGCCATCAGCAGCCCAACTGCAGGCATTATGGCAAAGTGGAATAATAAGGAGGATGGAAGAAACAATTAACAACATTACATACTCACATAGTCCATTCAATCAGCCTGTGAGTCAAGTATCCTCCCCTTTGGATTCAGGAGGATAAAAATACTGAGTTGAATCTGTGACATGAAGGGCAGAGGGAAATGAATTTGTTTAATGTTAAAAGAAAAAACACCAAGCCCTTCTCCCAGCCAGTGTTTGAAGAATATGTGCATATTTCAGCGTGATGATTTCATGAGGCTGTTACATCTCTTTCCTCAAGTCTCGCTTTATCTTTTATTTTAAAATTTATGCTAGCGAAGGTCCTGTGTTTGGAGTGCTCACAGAACAGAGCTTCAGACTCCAGCATTAGATCAAATACATTAAAAATCTAAGATCTGGTTGTATTAATGAACATTAAACTTTGATTGGCATGGATTTTAAATGCCCAGTCTAAAGCCGCCAAGGAGTTTGGCCCCAAAGTCCTCTTGGACTCTAAGCTGCAGGACCCCGAGCAGTAAGGGGAAACATGCTACCTTGATGTGTCGTTGGGGCTTTTGCTGTTTCACAACAGGAAATACATATTATGGAGTTTTGGGAAGTGATTATGGCCTATGGCATGTGGAAAGATATAGTCTCTCCATATATCCACCTAGTCTGCTTCTATGCTAGTGATTCATTAGTAGCGGAGTAGATCAAGCTCTCTGTTCTGCTGCAGATCAGGCTTGTTCCTGTTTTCGGGATGGTTTTCCCCTTTGCACTGAACTTGATGCATTTCCCCCATGATGAAATAGGTAAATAGATTATGTTGTCCATATTTGGGACCTGGAGGTGACGCAGGAAGGTATTTTGCTAGCACAGGCAGAGGGGCTGGCTGCCGTATAGTGATTCAGAAGTTATCCTGCCCAAGGTTGTGATTTGGCTGGAGCAGGATCGCGCTGCAGAAATGCAGCCGTGCACGGCGTGGTCTGTTTCTTCCCCTCTCTGCACTCTCGTCCTCCTCTGCGCTCCTGCATGGTGGGCTTCCCCTGCAGTGCCGTCGCTTTGGGTTTGCATCGCATGAAAGCATCCTCCTGCTTATCGTTTAGCCCTGTTTAATGAGAGGTGTCAATGATCCAGGGACGGAGGGGACATGTGCCTCGTGCTTTGTATTTCCACCAGGTGTGAGACATGCCAGCTGGGAGCTTCTGTGTTCAGCAGAGATGAGACAGAAGATGGGTGTGCACACAGGGGGTCAGTTTAGTATTTCCAAGTTGAGTAGCGTAATGCCTTAAGATCGCTTTTTGCTTTGTGTAGCAAAGCACAGAAATTCAAACAGGACCAGGAGACTGATTTTTCTCTGTATTACATTTGGCATAGTGGGACTTTGACCACTGATTTTCTTTGTGGAAGAGATGTTTCTTAGCTGCTTTGGAGGCTCTGATCGTTAACATCTGTTCTGTTTTTAGCGTGGACAAACCATTGCAGTAAGGGGCTCTCCAGCTTCCATCGAAAGGTGTGTTGTGCCGGCTGCCAAAGAGCAAGGGAAAGGACAGCGCTGGGATCTACCCACACGAAGCCAAGCTTTAGGTGCACAGCGTGTAGCACCTCTGGTGCTAGAACCTCTGGTTCTGCTATTGGCAGCCTCCTCCCAGGAGCACTTTAAGCCCAGATCTGCAGTGTTTGGTCCATGCAGGTGCAGTAAATCTGGTGTTTCCTGGAAGCGCTGACACACCATTCACGCGCAGTATCCCTGCTTACGGGCAGAAGAAGAGCCTCTCTTACGCCTAGCAGAAAGCAGGAGTCTCACCGAGCCACAGGGGCTGAGGTACACTGGTCTGCCGTACTAATGCCCAAGCTCTGCAGCCTTCTTAGTCGTCCCTGGGACTAAACACGTAGCGTTGTTGCTGGCCATGGAGCTGTTTGTCTTCATTAACCATTTAGTGAAATATTTGAAATGCCTCGTAATCTTTCTTGCTTGAAATGTGCTTTTATGCTTTTGTATATTTTTTCTGGGATGGGATGTAGGGTAAGAAGAGGAGCGCAGAGGAGGAAAAGCAGCGATGCCATCACTGCCACTGGGGAGGGCTTGCTGGGGAATGCACTGTTCCCGAACTGTAATGGAACAGTTGTTGCAGGACAGACACAAGTGCATGGCCACCAAGTCGGATGTTAAGGAAAGGTGGCATCTTGGAGAAAAGACAGCAGGATAGTGTTAAAAGAAAAGTGTGCCTTGCAGATTATGATAGCACTGGACAAGTAATCTGTAATGAACTCCAGAACCACAGGATGGTCCCTGCCTGCTCAAACAATTACAGCGTGCAAAGTTTCGTTAGGAATTTTCTCTCTGCCAGAACTGTCTTTAATGGTGAGAGCAAAGTCATGTAAGGTTGAGCTGGCAGGGGCAATGGGTTGGTGTGCGTCTGTGGGAGGAACAGATGAACAGTGGCTAATTGTGAATGATTGCGAGAAATAGCCTTCTTAATTGACAAACGCAAGGTACGTCCTTTTCCTTGTACACCGCAAAGGAAAGATGAACTGTGCTTCAGACACATTATGGGCAGTTTTGCTGGTCCCATATATTAAATTCTAAAGGCCACAAGTAAAATTCTGTGTTTAATCCTCCTGATGATGGGAAAGGCCGGAGAGGTGCTGAAGCCTTGATAAACTGTGTTGATTAGAGCCGTCTCCAGCACAAGGAAAACCTTCAGTGTTCCAAAAAAAGCTGCAGGAAGAAGGATTGTCTGGTGAATAACCGGGGAGGGGAAAACTTTGACTGATGGGCCCAGAGGACGTAGGACGTTTGCTTTTGTCCTTGTGGAAAGGAATAGTGTATTGGTATACGGCAGGGGAAGAAAGGTCCTGTAAGATTACCTGCAGGTAATAAAATGAACAGCACATGGAGCCTCTGGAGCGGTGTCTCAGATACGCTGCTCTTTGTGATTTTTTGAGCAGAATTGTCTTTGTCAAGAAGTCACATATGGGCATCTGCATCGGCGGAGGACAGAAAGAGAGGAAAAAAAAGCTGATGTGCTTTCCTGAAAAGACCAGAGTGACTGCAGAAATTGAACATGTTGAAATATTCTCCAAACACTCAATGTTTCTAATTCAGGGGTAGCAGGCTCTGGTAAAAAGCTCTACCTGTATAAACTTGGGGAGCAAGATATTAAGGACCAGTTTGTGCCCCCATTACTCATACTGAGCATGTTTCATTACAGGTTGAGCTGCCCTGTTGCTTCCCGAGCAGCTGGAGTAGCTGAGGAGCTACCAGCCCAGCTGGGGTTCCCACCGCGACCAGGCTGTTACACCTCTTGCTGCTGGATTTGCTTGTAGGAAGGTCATTATTCTAGTTAGGAAATGAGTGAGTTTCTAGGTAAGAACTCCAAGGAGTTGCTTGAGCTTTGCACCGACTGTGTCTGCTCCAACTTGTCCCATATCTTCGGGTGAGCTTTCGCTTTGGGACTGTGCACGTGTGCTATGAGCTAGGGGAGGGGAGGGAGCCGCCCGCCGCGCCCGGACAGCTAGACCTGCTCCTGCTGCGATGCTCTGCGGAGCTGCTCTGACTCCAAGAAAGAGATAGTCTCTGAAAACAGTGATTTGTGCTGTTCTCTGTTTACTGCAGCTTCTTCATCTAAGGTCTCTTTTCAGTAGTATGGAGTGAACCTAAACGTAGACTCTTGCAAAGATTCCCTATGCAGGATGCTGGAAGCCTTTACGGGGTAACCGGCAATGGTTGCTGTGCCCTTAGCTTCTGCGTGAGCTGCGAGGTTGTGAAGTAGCTACACGTGTGGTCACCAGAAACACTTGTGTACTGTCATGATCGGTGCTATTTTCCTCTTGAACATGAGCAATTGGACAAAGAGCTCGAGCCCGTAACGCGGCAGCAGCAAGCGCTTGGGAACGATTAGGCCGTGCAGGGCTGGAAGAAGCACGAGCAGCGCTCGCCGCCGGCGGCAGCTCCGGAGCGGCAGCAGTGCTCGCGCGGGCGGGTTTGCCGTTTCCTCCTCCCGCTCCGCTCCGGGAAGCCCAAACGACCTGTTCGAGGATGTTTTGGCCGCAGCAAGCGCAGCCGCGCGTTGCCGGTGCCGCGGGAGCCGGCCGTCCTTGGCCCTGCCCCTCTCAGCAACTCCCTGCGGAGCTGCCCGGGTGAAACCAGGCCAAACCTCGCCAGGGCAGGATCGTTCAGTGCCGAGGCTCTTAAATTAGACGTGCTCACAAAGTAGCCTGAATCAGCAACAAGGGAATTATAAATCCGCAGAAATTTGCTTGTTTATGCTAGCAGTCATCAGCTCTGAAGTGCCACAGCGGGAGGTTTTGCAAGCAGAGGTGGCCGGGAGCCGCCGCGCTGGGGGACAGGTCTCCGTGCCGCCGCCGAGGCTTGGTTCAGGTCCTGCCTCCGCTGTGGTCTCCTGGGCGGCTACATCTCCCTCGCGTCCGCCAGGAACATGGCTCGGTGCCGCAGGACCCAGCGTGGCGTGCCTCCTCCCTGGAGCGGGAAGGGCAAACAGGGCACGTGGGTCAGCATCCTTGCGGAGGCCTGCGGAGGGGCCGTGCGCTGGGAAGCAGTCCTTGTGCCTGTACTGCTGAATGCTTAAATAGGAAACAGGGAATTAATACATTGACTGAAGGAGAGACTGAAAATCCATCTCCTTCTCCAGTCGGTGCTCATATCGTTAGGTTCTGGCTCCATGGGATTTAACTATTAATGCAAAGCGGAACGGGTCCGTTGGGAAGGATGAGAGCGTCTCTCCTCCAGGATAACCTAGCATCAGTTCACTGCGTTGTGCATCCATGCGGACTCGTGCCTCCATGAGGACCATGCATCCTCACGCACGAGGACTAGGTGTGATTTTACACCCACAAAAGCGTGGCCGGGTCCCCCATTTTAATATGGAGACGATGCCTCTCCTGCTGCGCCGTCACCCGTCGACGGCTCTGGGGAAGGCGGGAGAGCTCGGCGTGCCGTGGGTGCCGCGTGGCGAGGGGACGCCGGCCCGCTGGCGAGCGCAGGCAGCTGGAGCTGCAGTCAGGCTGCCCCGGGACGCAAGATGGAAGGAGCTGGGTTGTTCAGTCTGGAGACGAGAGGTTGCAGGCGCTCGGCGCGGTCTCTGTTACGTGCGCTGTAGCTCTGCCACGGCAGGAGCAGGCTTTCCACGGGTCTCCCAGGCGGGACTAGGAGGAACGAGCCAAAATTACAGCAAAGAGGAGTTGTGTTACGCCAAGGGGGAAAAGTGCTATTTTCCACCATGTGTTAAGAGATCTAGAAATCACCAATTGTAGAGGTTTTAAAGCAATGGTTAGACAAACATCCACTGAGAATGGCCTATGTCTACTTGCTCCTACCTTGGGGTACAGAGGTAAGTTAGCTGGCCTGAGGTTCCTTTCAGCCCTACTTTCTAGGATTGTTAGATAGTATTAAATGTCTTATAAGATATGCTTATAAACATGTGCTATATAATGACTTCTCAGGATCAGGACTGAAGATCTAACGTAACATGTTAGACCCAAAGCAGAAGTAGAGGAATTGTTTTCTTGGAAAATGACTGCAGGGAAAGCGTCTGAGTAAAAATGACAAAATCAACCTATTTTTTCTGCAGCTTACTACAAACCTAGATCATCCAGCAGGGCAACCAGCGCATCAAAGATCTGTGATTAGCAACATATTAAAATGCTGCTTTTGTTCTGACGCAGCCCTCGCAGAGATACCCTTTTCCCTGTCATGCTGAAATTTTCTAGACCAATCTTAGCTTTGGTGCCACTGAAAGATAAAAAGCGTCGCGGAACAAAGCGGAGCAGCAGGTAGGCGGTTGGGATGGCTGCGAGGGCTTGCCACAGAGCAAAACGTATCGTTTTTGTAGGAGTGCTTTTTTCTCACAGAAATTTTGAAAAAGTTGAACACAGAAATGCTATTGTAATTCATCACATCGTATTCAACATTGGTTTAGGCCCTTGATTTGTAGTCAGCTTTTAATGGATCATCTCAGAAATGGCTTAAGTTTTCTTCATGACTTTTCATTACTCAAAGACCAAACAGATGCTTTTAGCTAGAATTACATTTCTTATAGATTAAGGGTAACATTGCCTGCAATGACAGTCATGAAAGCTCTGCAAGACAGAAGACAGGCCAAAAAACATAAAAGCCATGTTTATGTGCTTTGGTCGTTACTTCAATGAATGCAGAGGTGTTGGGTTTTTTTGCAACCTCTCTCAAGGCAGAAGAGTCTTCAGTCTTCCCAGTTTTCCTCCCAGCTAGAGTATTAAATGTTGCCTTCTACCAGCCACTAAACCTGCTGCAACCACTAAACTGCACAGAAGAGGGTGAGGAGTTCCTCAGACAGACACATCTCCTATCTGAACAACATCAGCTGGAGACCTGCTGCTCTTGTTGACGTACGTTATAGACACAGAAGAGCGTAAAGAGCTTGAACACGGGGACCATTCGTGTGTCGTGCTGCTGTGTCGGAAGTAAGCAGTTTCGTGAAGCCTTGTGAAGCTTCCCCCGGGCATGTGGAGTTTGTGCGGAAATCACCACAACCCCAGCGACTGCCTGGACACCTGCGGTTAAAGAAGAGCTAAACATCCCTGCTTAATGGGCATGACCCAGGCCGAACAGGTGGTGGCTGTGGAAAACAGGTTCATGAGTTATAGAATAGGATCATTTTAGGATTCTGAATTGATTTAGAGCAGTTCTTAGATTCAAAAGTCAGGAGCTCTGAAGAAATATCTTGGTTTCAAATATTTCCTGCTCTTAAAATGAAATTTCCATTCATAGACTGAAAAAAAGTGGCACCATTTCACTGTGCTTTGTAATCCCATGAAGGCAATGGAAGGCCTGCACTTTTTTGAAAGACATGTTAAAGCAATGCTAAATTATTATTCCTACACTCGTGAAGTTCATTTGACTTGTCTGAACAGTCTCCTAATCATTAAATGCATCGCGTTAATATAGGGGTAGGTCTGGTAGAGCATCAGCTGGTTACCTGGCAACACTACAGATCAGTAAGAAGTCAGTATTAGCATTTTTTTTCAGTGTAGAGAGTGATTTCCTAAATGAAGAGTTGCATTTAACATGAAGGAAGGCTGTATTAGACTTCCCCTGCACAGGTCAGCGGGAGGCAGACACAACTAAGGGTCCACTAAGACCTACCTGCAGATGACTGTGTCTCCATCACCTGTGGCATGTGCCGTTGCTCTCGGTCCTGTCGTCATTTCCAGAAGACCGTGCTATTCTGCTGGGTCTTTGAGCCCCAACGTGTGCTTGTCTGGAAGGTGTAAACATTTTTATTCTGTGATGGAGCAGAAACAGAAATGCAAGTACACAAAAGCATCAGGAGCTCTTCAGTGGATGACGGAGAACGAAGGGAGATGGCAGCCTTGCCTCTGCCCCGCGTGCAGCAGCGCTCGCCGGGGCGGCTCAGCGGCGGTGCCAGCGCCGGTCCCGCGTGCAGCGCTGGGTCTTAGCCCTTTTCCCCGCGACCTCACTACGAAGGTTCAGCCTTCGGTTAGGAGGCAGTGGGCAGAGGGCGGCCGTGGGGCAGGACGGGGTGCACTCACTGGGGCTGGAGCTGGGCCCTTCTGTGCAGAGCTGCCGTGCGTCGACTTTTCATCCATACTGCAGGCGGGGGGAGCTTTCTCGCCGGGGTGTTATGGCCTTCCCTAGGAATACCGGAGAAGGTCTAAGCGTGCGACTGAGCCTGGCCTGTCTGAAATGGGTGACGAAGCGCTGCTGGCTGTGAGTCTTCCCGGGAAGACCTCCACTGCCTGCTGGGACCGCTTTCCGCAGCCGCTGGTGAGCTTTGCCGCCCACGCTGCTGGTATTGGGCCGCCCGCGCCGGGCAGCACCGCGGCTCCGGGGAGCGCAGGTGCCCCGCTGCCAGTGCGGCCCCCCCGGGCGGGCGAGACGCCTTCCGCCCCCCGCCTCCGCCTGCTTTTATCGCAGCAGACGTGTTGGTGTCGGGGCTGCTGTCTGAGTTGGTGTCAGCCATTTCCCCGGCAGCAGACTGGGAATCTGTCTGGATTTCCTCACGGGGCTGTAGGACACCGCTGAGCCTGGCTTACCGTCCGGGGAGCGTTTTACAGGACACACTGACGTTTGCTGACGCTGACGTGGCTGCTGCGATCTCTGGCTGCAAGGATGACCCTGCGGCGTGAGATGGGCACACGCAGCTCCCTTCCACCCCTCCGCTTCCTGCAGACGTTGTGCAGCCTTCCCGTCAGCGCTGGAAAAGAAACGCGGTTTTTGGAGGAGCCGTGGCCTCCCTCGCGGCTCCTGCCCCGCCGAGGTAGAAGCCCGCGTGGGTCGCGGAGGCCGGGCGGGCCTCGCTCAGCCGGCGCGACGATGCCGTGGGCTGCGCCAGGGCTGCCGGCGTCCCTGGGGTATGTACACGTCCCCTTGGCAGGGCGTTCTGCGGGAGAGAAGTGCCGCGCTTGGAAGTCTCTTCTTTACCTCATTCCCAGTTAAATGGGGCAACACCCTCGATTTCTGTTGGCAATGCGATCCAAGCTGCGTGTGGCTGCCGCAGAACCGCGTTGTGCAAATGCGTTTAAGAGAACAGGGGTGACGTTTAGGGGTTTTCTTACACATGATCATTCTTAGCAGAAAATGGAGCATGAAGCAGAATTTGAAATAGGCCCTTAAAGGATGAAGTTGGTGCATGTGGCTGACTTAGTGGCTAGACCACGACGACCAAGGCTTTGCAAAGCGGAGGAGCCAGCGAGGACGTGTGAACAGCGGCGCTGAGCACAGCGCGTGCAGGTGGGTCCGGGGTGGAACCTGCCATCTGCCCGTCCTTGTTCTCCCTCCCGTCTGCACTGTGGTGGCTGTTCCCTCATCTTCAGCTGGACGCAGAGGAGAAACAGCTGCCGTTTCTATTCAGATTAGCTGCTTATCACGCTGTGCTTTAAATACCTTCCAAAGCTATTTTCTCTTTCCATCATTCCGCTCTAGCTAAATTATTGAAAAATCTGTCAGATAGTTTCGCACATCCATTTGGCCTTAATTAAAGAAAGAGGGTTTTTTTTAATTGATTTTAATATTATATTACAAGTACAAAGCATTTCCAGCAGCCTGTCATTGGAAATCTGGTAGAAGAGTGACTAAGGCTCTCTGCACGGGGCTGCTGCCGCTTCTGTCGTGTGGAGCCCAGATCTCTAAGGAAACGTCTGTGAAAAGGCTGTTTGTCCACAGTTACTCAGTGTTGAATCTGCTGGACATTTCAGCCAGACTTGGTGAGGGGAAGAGGGAGCAAATGTCTGCGTGGGGGAAAGTCTGTGCTGGGAGCTTACCCTTAGACACGAGAATATCTTTGTGGGAGGCAAAGCATTCCTCTGAATGACTTCATCTTAACACTTTTCCTTTTCTTTTTCCTTTCTGAGGTCGTATATTGCACAATACTGTGTCAAAAAATAGGTTGTGGCTTATATTGTTACGGTTTATGATGCAGCGTCAAGGCAAAAACTAGCCTTTACTCCCCCCCTCCCAGCAGTTCAGTGGCAGCCTTGTAAACCTGTGCTAAACTTATTGCCCCCACTGCTGCCTTTTCCAGCAGCGGGGTTAATTGCATGTTTGTGGATTTCGAAAAAATATTTAAAAAGTGGAAAAACATCCAAAACTCATGTTTTTTTCAAGCCGGGAAATGTGACTTTTCAAAGTGGAAACTTCAAAATGGGAGTTTTGAAGTTGATGCTTTTTCATCATCACAGGCAGAACCTGAGGATACCCGAGCAAACCAGTATGACGCACCTAGAAGTTGCTCATAGCTTATTTTCATCAGACTCCACGAATCAAAGCAAACCCTGCTCCCTTCCCGGTCTGTGTGACTCCCCGACAGCCTGATTTTCCTCTGGGTCTCCATAGCTGTTAGCTGCGTACTTGCTTCATAGGTTCAAATGCAATCCCAAACTCTTCCTTCAGCCAAAATATCTCTGCTAGCACTAGATGACACACGTGATCCTCACTACCCAATATACATTAATAAGTCCTCCTTAAAATTGTTAATCAATTGCTGAAAGACAGTAATATAGTTAATGCCAGTCAAGCTGGAGTTTTCATAAATATCCTTGGAAAATAAGCACGGTATCTTCTTGATCGTAGTGACAAGCTTGGTAAACAGTGGCAGTCGCAATGCTCTAATGAACTTTCCTCTTCCTCCTCATGACCTGCCTCCACACGAGATGCTTCGATTAAGGAAAAGGCAGATGTGAAGCTGATATGGCCCAAGACAACGGACAAAAGCTGCCCGACGGGTGTCCGTGTGTCGGAGGAGTCCTGTCGGGGAGAGGCGCGGGGTCGCGGAGGGGGACAGCAGGCACTGTCCTTTGCTCCAGGATTTATCCTCACTGACTTGTGCGAAAACTTGAAATTGTAACTGATAATTTACAGATGAATATATGAAGATGAGAAGAAAGTTATTGATACAGGGCATCTTTATTGCCTTTTAGGCTGGATATAAGCAAGTCAGTACATATTTTCATATCTGTAGCACAATTTGTCAGTCTCAGTAAAACTATTGCTGGAGCATCTGCTACCAAAATACTGTGCCAAGGCTCAGGGAGCGTATTGCTGTATTGCGGAGAATTCAGAGAAGAAATGCAAGAATGCTTGGAGATTCACAGGAAAAACTGTGAATTTAATCTGATTATTTACGGATAAAGGTCAACTGATCGCAGTTCACATAGCTTGCGTAGGAAACATGGCTTTTGGAAGTGACTTCTTTAGTTTAGCAGACAAGGGTCTAGCGAGGTCCAGCTTTTGGCTGCTGAGGCTAGTCATAGTCCAACAGGAAAAAAAGGCAGCGTTTTTCTTGTAAGGAGGGACTCCACTTCTGTGGAGTCGCCCTTGCTGGAAATGGGAAAGCTTTTCTGGGAGAAGTGCTGTTATTCGGGAGGTCATCGTGAAGGGTGGTGAGGGGCTCTGCGGGCCTGTGGAGCGAATCACTGGGTGCCTCGTTGCACTTGGTTCTCGCAGCACGCTTACACTGCCCGTTACCTACAAAGTCTGGGTGTCATCCAACTGTTCTTTGCTCCCTAGAATGCGCTTGAATGTGGCCACAATAGACATTTACAGTGTTTTTCCAATTAAAAAACGCTACTTGGAGGTTTGGGGGAGCTTCTTCCTTTCTTAACAAATCGGTAGAAGTGTCAGTAAGAAAATATTGAGAGTAGATGCTTAATATAATGTAATGAGGTCTTCCAGCTGTAGTATGTAAGTCTGAATTTTTCATCTCACCTTTTCTCCCTCCCTAGAACAGTGCAGTCATTTCTAATAGATACACTTTTTATTTTTCCTTTACTCTTTCTCAGAATGTTTTTCAGCTCCAGATTAAACCTGATAATAAAATAAAATATTTAGGAATAAGCCCAAAGGAAAGCGAGGAAAAACGCAACAGGAGATCTAGAGAGAAACAGATTTTACCTAGTTACTCATTTTCACATTTTCAGCAGCGTCCAAATAACTCTGCATCGTGGCCAACATACGTCTAGAATAAAGTACAGCTGCAATTTTTGGCTTCAGTTTAGAGCTGAGTGAAAGAATAAATAGGGGACTGATAAATATGAAAGGCAGTAATGGGCCAAGAGCATTCTCAGCGGTTCTCCTGCAGTGAGCAGAGTTCTGTCAAGGATGAGCGTGACCTCGTTAGCTTACGTAGACACTTCGCGTCTAGAGCAGAGCTGTTAAGTGGTGCAAACCAAATGTTCACTGCCGGTCGATTGTCCCCCACTGTTTGCAGATTGGATGCAAATACAAGCGGTGGGAGGTCGTCCCATTTCTTCTTGGTTGTCGTAGCATTATCTTTGCTTGAGCGAGAAGCACTTTCTTCTTGTCACAGTGCAGCATATTTAGGGCATAGACAGTGGGCGTTCAGTCAGAAAGGTTTCCTAAAGTGTTGCTGTTAGCAAGTCATTAACATTGCCAGCAGCATCTCCTCAATCAATGCGGGATGGTATTTCAAAGGAACCTAAGAATTAATGTGCCCAAGTGCTTCTGACACTGCCTAGGAAGCGGGTGCTGATTCCCCGGCCTCCTCGAACAGCTCCAGCCTTGGAGGATGCCCGCTTAGCCTCGGAGTGGCTTTCCCGCTTAGGAAGTTTGCTTTCAGTCTTTATAACTTTGTGTGAAGTGGTGTAAATAAACTGTTAGACTAATAAACACTTTGTGCTCATTTTATTAGAAGAACCCAGATAAATGGATATGCAGAATCAAGGCAAATTGATTTGATGCTGTAATTTTTTTGGACTGAGAGATATTGTTTCGAAAATTTAAAATTCACTGAAATCCCTACAGTAGTGGCAAATCATTTGTTTTCTTATCAATGTGTATTGTTTATGCTGTCAGTGTCAGAGATGTAAATGAACAAAACTCCTTACAAAGAACAGCATGAAATGCATATGATTTAAATGGTGATGTTAGGAGGTAATGGAGGCTTTGTCTCAAGCTCGTGGAAAGCAGAAGCATCATTTCCCTTGACTCCTCTAAGCTTTGGATCGGGATCCAGTTGCACAGTTTTTATTGTGGCAGAATTTCATTCCTGACTAACAAGTGTTCATTTACGGGCTCCCGCTGTTTCGCTGAATATATTGCAGTGTTACACAGAAGCTGTAATTGTGTTATATTGTAACCAACAAATGTTAATTTGGCAATTCTTAGTTTTACGGATCCAAAATGAATTCTTTGTCTTATACCACCTTTACAAAAATTGTTGCAGTAACCTTTAGATCTTTACCAGATCCACAAAGAAGTCCTGTGGCATTTAAAGCTTTTCCTTAGTGCTGACCCATCAGCAAAAAAATCAAAATATAGGAGAGCTCCCATCCCTCTCCTCATTTGACGATACCATTGCGTGGTAAGTTATCTCGTGGGTGTCTGAATGCCCTAGGCTTGTGAGATGGCTGTGTCTCGTGGGTGCCCGAGTCCCAGCGTGAAGCGCTCGGAGAAGCGTTAATGAGCACCCCACGCTGTGCGGCTGCGATTTCGGAAGCTTTGGCCATGGGAGAGGAACACCGGAGCAGAGCAGGGCAGTGTAAAGAGGACACCAGGTATAGGGTCCATTCCGCAGTATTGCTATGATTTCTAGGAAATCTTTCGATTCTCTCTCCATGGTATTTTGCATAATGTGGATACACCCCTGCTTGTAAGAAAGCTCCTCTAGACGGTCCATCATCATCTCATCTCCCCGTGTTATTCCTACAACCTGTAGTTCTGCATCTTGCTTCTTTGCTACTGTAGGTCTCCTGCTGCTGTGGTTGTTGTTACCTCTTGTGGTAATGATTTGGTCCCTGGTGGATAAGCAGAGTGCGTTCACTCTGTGGAATTTGGTAATTTGTTTTGGGCATTTTGTTGCAGTCATCTGATGGCCTCGGTGCTGTTCCTTTTAGTCCAGAATGTTACGTTCTTGTGCTTCCAGTGGTGCATGTTCATTATTCGTAGCATCAAGGCTGCATCCTGCATGGAAACTGAAGTGCGGCAGTATAGCTCGGTTTTCGTTCACACTCTTGCTGTGATTGTGCTTTACTTTCACCCTGGTCAGAAACCTTAATATAAAGATACTAAGGGAGTAATCAGGCCCAGGGATCTAGGCTGATCTAGGCAGTATATTAATATGTGAACTTACTCCTGCTCAGCTTTAAGGAATCTGTCATCTTGTATGAAGAAGACACGAGGTTCATGACAAGGAGAAGAGAAACCTATATGGTGACTGGACTGCTGTAATTGGATTAGGTAACGGGTGCCATAGCCGTCCAGTATCCAGCTCACACACAGAGGAGCCTAACTGAGCCAAGACAAAAGATCAGTCTTCCACAGTTAATGAGTAAGGAGATATAAAAAGTTTAGTTTCCTAAGTGCATCCATTTAAAAACTGCAAATGAGAGCTGCACAGTTGGATGGGAGTATAAAAGTATTGCAGAGCTTTTGTGTAGACCCTGCACATGGAGAGCACTAACCGCTACAGCGCTTTGGAAAAAAGCTTGGAAGAATATTCTGTCATCCCCTATAAATGGGAAAATGTCTCCCCTATAAGTAAAAAGATTTTTGAGAATTCTCTAAGACTGTCAAAACACCCCACTTTGCTCCAAAAGTGTCAAAGTGTTTTGAGTGTACAAGTGCCTTTTGATTCTGAATGGCATAATAACAAAGATCCCACTGTTCTAGGATTGTCAAAATGAAATGATTTCCCCAATCCAAAATATATCTTAATCCTTTTAGTCTTGAAAAAATTGGAAAGGTCTAAGTTTTTGGCAGGTTGTAATGAATGGCAAATGTGCATCAAGAAGGAGAATTTTCACCCTCTGTAGTGCTGATCGTCATGTTCACTTTTTTGCCGCCAGCTCTGCTTACATGCGGTGCTTTCCCACATCAACTGTTTTGTCCATGAGGAATGTACAGACAGGGAGAGCAAGGAACTTGCCCAGGATCATTCTGTTCGCATTTGCAAGGCTTTCTTTGCAGTTGTAACGGCTAGAGCTTAGTTTTTGTTTGTCTGCTGGATGTTCAAGGTTGCTTTTTGTTGTTCAAGGTTGCCTTGAGGTTCCATTAGCACAGTTTACGTAGCACCATCAGCATCAAGTCACATCTGTCTGATGTCAGAGAGATACCATTAAACTAAACAACCTAGCGGGAAAGGTTGCGTGTGTTTGGTGAAGTGAACAGGTGGGTATGGGGAGCACTAGTTACTTAGTGTGGCTAATTTACAGCCTGATTCAAGTCAAGGAACAAAAAGGTCGCATAAAAGAGAAAGTGCTCCATCTGCTTTTATTATTCTCCAAGTCCAGTACTGTGCTTTGTCGTGTTAAATTATATGCAGCAAGGCCCTGACAAAGGAGATAAAACAATTCGTTTGCCATTTGAGGTAGACTGTTTTTGTTGTAAACAGTTTGATGGCCTGACACTGACGGTTTTCCTACATTTAAATCTTACAGGCACCCTGAGGTTTTCTCAATATGACTCAGTTACTAAACCTGAATTTTAAGCAGAATCCCTTTATGTGACAGTTGCCATTGGGAAGTGTCGCGGGGAGGGGCAGAAGCTCTGAAATGTCAGATTGTCCCTGGGAAAGGTTCTGGAAGACTGATAGACCAGGACCGCGCGTGCTTCCCGAGCGAGCACGCCTCGGAAACCTGCTGCGCCAGGAGCTGCCTGGAGAAGCAGATGTCCACTGTGCTGGGTTGTCTCCTCTGCTTCCTCCTCAGATTTTCATTTTTGACAAACGCTTAAAGTTCACATAAATTATTCTTTTGGCAAAGTCTGACTAGCCCCTGATTCAAAGGGATGTAAGTGACTGAAGCGATATGTTAATTTACTGTGGCAATAATATTTTAAATAAGAGAACAGATGCCTCTGTGCTGTGCATCCATGCAAACACCTGACCTGGGACTGACAGATATAAAAGGAAATATTCGCTACTGTAGATCCCTCCTGGGACCTGAAGGGGTTTTAATAATGGCCGCAAGTTCTGCAGACTGTGCTGCCTGGTTTCCTATGGATTGCTGTTCCCTAAAGTCCCCTTGCAGGAACCCCCAGGTCCTCACCCACGTCCTTTCTGAGAGTCGCTTTGGGCGGGAGGCAGCACAAGCTCCAGCTGGTTTGCAGAGCCCCATGGACTGACGAGCTGCCCGCTGCGTCGTGCCAGTTGGCCTTTTGGCAGCTGCGATGACAAATGCAGTACAATGAAGGAGTTCCTCCTGCCTTTTCCTCCATCTGGGCACCGCTCATGAGCTCTTTCTTCCTCAGTCCCTGATTTTCACAGGGTGTGTATGGACTTTGTATCTTTGATTCTTCTATGGCCCCTTTGTGTTTGGTGAAAATTAGTCAAAAGCAGGGACCGACAGATGGGCAGAGAGGCAGACTACATAATCACATTAGTCTTGTCGCCTCAAAAAGTCTATGAACAGTAGCAGAACACACTCGGGGAGAAAACCTGTTCGGGATCCATGCACTTTCTTTGCTTTCGACGTCAGTGGCGGGTGGAAGCGGTAGTGCAAACTCACCTCGTTGCCTCGGAGCTCTGCGTTGGGCTGGGCAGGAGCTGGGGCCGGGGCCGCGCTGTTTCCGCGTGCAGCCCAAGCCGCCTTCGCTTTGGGGCACCCGGGGCTCTGCACCTGCCCTCGCCGCTGCAGGGAGCAGGTTCGTGCTGGTGCGATGCTGCGACTTTCCCCCGCAGTGCGGAGGAATCGCTTAAAACTCCCCTGAGGTGTGTCTGGCTCCTGTTCGGAGCTGGGAACCAGGCAGACACACATCCCTCCGGAGTATCTACATGGAAACACAGGGGTAGGTTGGGATACGCTTTGTTCTTCCTTGTTGCATAGCCCAAACTCTCCCAGATGTGCACTTTCCTGCCAGATGTTGTATTTCATTGCATGAACCTACAAGAAAAGGCTAGTTAGGAAGTCCTGCTCCCTGAGGGCAGCAGCCATAGGCTGTGTTTTCCCTGTACGCCAAGCACTGGACAAGAGCACTTCCCTAGGGATGGCTGCAGAGCAGCTGGGCACCAAGGGCTGGAGGAGAGAATGGGTTTAAAAATGGCAAAAAAGGTAGTGCTAAAAACTGAAGGAATAAACATTTTCAGACTTTTGATAATATTTCTTTTGAAAATCTGTGTCCTTTTTTCTTTGTTTTCTCTGATTTTCTCTTTCATTTCTTACTTGCCCGTTAAGCAGAGGGAGCAAAGCACAACATGAAAAAATGAGACAACAGGCTTCCCCAAATGCTTCCAAACTTTGCCACTGAATGAATGACTCTATATTCATAGTTTTATGTTTTGAAATGCCATTTTCCATGTGAACATCTTTTATTGGGAAAACCACCAACTATGATCAGATTTGCTAGCTGATATCCTTGATAAATAATCTTCATGTCTGTCTGTCTTCTTACCCACCCCCAGCCCTCTGCCCATCTCGCTCACCTCTCTCCATCCCTGTATCACATTTTCACCATTTCCTTCTTGCCTGTTTTTCCCCAGCCCTTTGCTCTGCCCTCTGGTCCTTTGCCTTCTTCCTTCCCGTTTTCGGTGGGCCTGGTGTCAGGGCTGATGTCAGCTGCGGGCACCCTTGGCTGGTGCTCGTTGCTGGGTCAGACCCCAAATCATCCTTCTGGCTGATGTGAGAAGTGGGACTGACGCACCAGCTCACCCTGACTGATGGCCAGCTCTCCCCTCTCTCACCCAGACACACAGTTCCAATATTTAAGCTTCCTTTCTCTTCATTTTCTGCTTACATGTGGTCCTAGACATAGATTTGGAGCCACAGGGGTGGTCCTGGGGGGAGCAAGCTGAGGAGAAAGTTCAGCTGCTCTTCCCTTGAAGCCGCCAGGGTAAAACTGTGTTTCCCAATTAACTTCTTTTAAACAACTTTTTCACATCTAACTACCTATAATCTGAAAAATTCTATCAGTTTAATAATATTATAAAACAAGTTTCTTAAAATGTCTCCCCTTCCCAGCCCAAAGTGAGAACTGCTCCCGAGCGGCTCACGTGGGCTGGAAGCAGATTCCCAGGGCAGCATCTGATGTGTGGATTACGGGGCTGGAGCACTGCTGGCAAAGGACGTTGTTTCTCGGGCCCTGGGGTACCTGATAACCAGGTCTTGGGCTACGGACCTACCAATAGTCCCTGTGATTCTTCATGAACATTAACACCGCTGGTTCACGAGTGCCACGATACCTTAGTGTGTCCGTGAGAGCCATGGGACAGACCAGCAGGCAGGTCTTGGCCATCGCCACTGATGCTCTGCAAGAGGTGACGCTGACGGTGTTGCAGCACCAGAGGGGAACTGCCGGGAGCGTGGCCACATCGGACTTTGCTTTCTACAGTGGGTACCTGGAGTTAACAACTTACGTCTGAACAGTTACAGTTCCCAACTAATAGTAATATTCATTTTCCAGAGACACCTTTTTCATTTGGTTTTATCTCCTCCCTCTTCCTAGGCTTTCCGATGATCTGTCACCCTCTTGTGTAATGGGATTTATTACCAGGACTGTTTTCAATTTTCAGTTCTTAAGGTTCTGTCCCGCACTGCCCGAATCCATAGTTCATCTCTGTTATCTCCAGTTGTGACATGTGAGTCTGCTACCGCGGAGTTCGGAATGGTGCATTTTAACCCATCTTTGCAACCAGTCGTTCAGCTTTACTTGTTGTTGAGGTCCAGTTGTGTTTCAGTTAAATCCCTCATGTTACAATCGTTCTTGTCTGAGTACTAAATCCTGTCTTCACCTCCAAACTCATTTCCTTACTGATTCTTTTTTGCCTTTAAAACATATTTTTCCATACAGCTTGCTGTAAAAGTTTTTGTGTCTGAGTAAGGTCTCAATTCTGTCGTACTGACGGCTGTTTTATTTTATTGACTCCCACGGAAATCGTTTTGAGGAGTCAGTGGCCATCACAACAACTGCATTACGTATGCCCTTAGTCTGCAGCGTGTGTCTGAGGAGAGGGGTTCAGTCCAATGTGAAGCAATAAACTTTATTTAGGCTGCACGCTTCAGCTGATGATTAAACAGCAGTTTAAGTTAAAGTTCTGCAGTTTAAGTTAAAGTTCTGCAGAATTTTGTCTTGATGAAAATAGAGATTTGAGTCCCGTACCTGTCTTGGCTTACAAGTCTCGCTGACCTGTATGGAAGACTTTGCTCCGCAGGATGCACGTCTCAGTCCCTTCATGGATTTCCTAGCGTCAGCAGCAGGTTCCTCTCTGCTCCCACTCGTCCGAACCTTTTCCTGCAGTTCCGTCCCAGCTCTCAGACACGATTCCTTCTCCTGCGTCAATGCAGCCATTTTTTCTGAGTTTAGCAAAGTGATCTTCAGGATGCTAGGTTTTCACGTTAGGTATTCTTACAGGCTTTCATTACAGCAGATTAGCACCTGTCAGGTCTCTCTGCAGGTAACTCATATTTCAGATAATTGCCAAAGAGTTATCTTTAAAGGTGTTTTGCTACTGATGGTTTTTGAATCAAGTTTTCCGATAAGAACTGATCGTCCTGCTGGATATGGCTTGGAGAGAAGTCCCTCTATCTGCTTTACCAAGGTTACAGCTTTATAAAGCCTGTAACCCACGTACTGTATTTACAGTATATACCAGTATTGTAAGGCTCTATTTTTTTTATCCAAAGCGGTAACAAATGTCCTCAAATCAGATTTCAGAGCTAAAAAGAATTGAAATTCATTAAAAGAAAATTCCTATATGGTTTGTGAATATGCATGTACCTCTTTGTCATTGAGTATGTTGTGAAGTTTAAATAAATTTTATAGTTTCCTATTAGACAGCTTTCTCTTCCCTAGATTAATACGGTAGATAATATGAGTATATATATTTTTAAAACTGACAGGACATTTATTTCTCTTTCCAGTGGCAGAAATCCATTAGAAGTAAACAAATTCTTTACTCTTATCAGAGTGCTTTTTGTTGTCTGCATTTGGAGATAAAGCTCCACTATTTTATCCCGGCGCATGTGTCTGCATTTCCAGCAAGGCTCAAGGGAGACCGTGTTGCATGAGGAAGTTACAGTTGGCAGTAGTGACTGAAGATTCATCCGAAACACACGTTGCTTTACACGGTAGGTCGTGGGAGAGCCTTTTCTAGTCAGTGTTTTCTTTTGTGTGTTTCCCTGACACATTTGTAAAGTAGCCGCAGTTCGCTGAGTGTTTGAGCTTTTATGACTTTGTCACAAATACAGCAGAGGTCGGAAGGGTTGTGCTCAGCAGTGATTCAAGCAGTGACTGTGCTGTTAATTAGGGGACGCTCTGGAGCTGAAGTCCCTCCCGGTACAGCCCTTCAGACTGCGGTGGTTGTATTTGGAGAGCAACCCATTAGACTTCCAACGCTCGGAGATTTTGCCTGAAGTCCTGTAGTCAATTTGCCTTCCTTATTTCACCAAGTGCATGTGATCTTCTTTTCAAAGCCACTGAGAGATGCTGCCCTCTGTTAAACTGCTCCCTTCACTCTGTCTGTTGTTCAGATGCCTGACCATTAGCTACAGGGTACAATAAAATGACTTTCAAGATAAAATATATATATATATAGGCAGGTTGCAGTGGTCATCAGAGAACAGAAGAAAGAATTCGTATTTGTAGAGAAGAAGAGAACCGATGCATAGTGAGAAATTTCTTTCTAGTATCCAAAGGACCTGCACATTTATCCAGACGTTTCATAGATGGGTATGTGATTTTGCACAATAGTTGTACATTTATTTCAGCTTAGCCTCTGGCATCATCTAGTGTCATCTTTCACTGGAGAGTTTCTAAGTATCAGTCAGTCTTGTCATTTTGCATTAGAAAAAGAGAACTGAATAATAAAACAATTCCTCATGCAACATCTCAAATATTTCCATTAGAAAAGGGGGAAAAAAAGAAAAGCCCAAACAAAAACTAGCTGGAGGATAAGTTCTGAGAAGTTTCTTTGTTCGTAGGATTATTACAACACAAGAAGTGGTGGTGGATACTCTAAGCTGGTCCTATCCAAAGGGTGGGATATTGTGATACGTGGAGTAGCACAGCTTCTGCAGAGTGCTGTTAATTATAGTTGACATGGATTCATTATTTGTAACTACTAATATATTATCTACTTTGGTAGTTACTAGCAGTTAACAAATTTCATTTTGTAGTTTCGAAATCCTCAAATGCCCTTCATTAAATAGATTCCACAAAGAATATGTATTGCAGACTTACTGAAAGAAGTAATTACACACTGAACTAATTATTGGCTTTGGCCTCTTTTAGAAAATGATGCCCAGACTATTATGAAGACAGTGGTGGGCTGCACAGGCTTACAGCAGAATATCTTTTAGGTATATTGTGGTCCACTGTTGAGCCTGAAGCATGCTTTTTACACAGGCCGTAGCGGAATAATGCTATGAGCCAGCTATCCTGGCTGATGTAAATTGGCATTGGCTATATTTACTCAGAGATTTGGTTCACTTGTCTTTCCCTCTTAAAATGATTTATTGTTAGCTACTGTGAAATCCCAGATAATTCCCAAGCCACTTTGAGTTCAGTCATTCGGGATGCAAATATAGAAGCAGCTAAAACACTAATAGTTGCAGGCTTGCATCTCAAGGGTAATGACAAAAAATGAGATGTATGTCTAAGGGGTAGTGCACATTTTAGCTTCCCCAGGACAACTACGTAGCACCCAGAAGGAGTTTCTTGTGTGATTTATCTCCCACCAATTGTCCTCTCATCTCCATCTACTTCAGAAACTGCAGGAGACTGTAGTCCTCTCTTCGTGCTACCCCAAGTTTGGTGTGCATCTCATGTCTATCTTCCCTCCCTGTGCTTGGCTCTTTCCCTGCCTTCTCATTTGCAGCTCACTGGCTCTCTGGCCCTCTCTCGTGGCCTCTGTTTAATGCTCTTTACTTACTCTTGAACTTACCCACTGTTCTTCCTCCCAGATCTCTGATCCCCTTTCTGGAATCATTCCTCAGTTCCACCTTTTTGGGGGTCCCTAGTTTTCTTCATTCTTACCAGTGACCTCTAGTGTGATAGGCCCCGCCGCTTTCCTTCCTGTTCCTGTCCCCTCTTCATTCCTCCCCTTCCCAAAAAGCTCTCCTTTCTGTTAGGCGCTTGGCTGTGCATGAACAGTAGGATTATTCCCCCTCCTTGGACCTGCATAGGCAGGAGGAAGGTTGAGCTTTTGTTGGCTTGTAGCACCCGGCAGTGTGGGGTACCTGATTTTCCAGTGAATTGAGTTTTTCCATTTTTCTGCTTTGCATTGAACTCAGTAAACTTGGTCCCCTGAAGACTTCGAAGACTCCCTGAAATTTTCGAATGAGTGATAGCAAAACAGACAAATAGCAAATATCATCATGTCTACTAGGAGACCTTGCTTCACTTGACCAACAAGAGTTTGTAAAAGTTCACATATAAAAACCTGCCTCTGTGTTGAGAAAATAGCCTCAAAGGAGCTTACTCCAAATAACTATGATCCATAAGTCAATTTTCAATCCCCTTATCATAGGTGATGTATGGAATATGAAAAAAACAAGGCGTCACGGTATTTGTCTTTTATTTTAAAGCATGTAATGGAAGATTTATGGCATCCATGATCAATAGGAGGAAACTTTAAGGTCATTTAATTTGTCAGAGCACTAAAGACTGTCAGCAAAGTCACAGCGTGGGCTCTGGCCTAGCAAACTCCAAGTGCTTACCCATGTAATGAAAAAGAGCAAATGTTAATGTGTTTGTAAAGGGGACCCCTCGCAATTCCAAATTATAATCGTAGTTGTATGTAACGTATCCTAAATGGCAGGTGAGAAATAAATGCTTTAGAGCTAAGTTACTTCATGCATAAAAATTTAAAAAACGGACCTGGAAGAGTTACTGTGAGGTGTCAGGAGCTAGAGCACTTGGAAGACCAGCGTGTGGCCAGGCTGGGGCAGACAGCGTCTCTGTCTGAAGAGAAGCACCGCAAGGGAAAAGCACTGAACTCCTCTTACCCAGTTCAAACAAATACAGTCTTGTTTTACACTCCAGTGCCTTCGATCGCCTCAGAGAACAGCATTTTTAATTTGAATCATCTGACCTACCGTTGTGCTGCTTTGTTTAGTTTTACTGAGCAAAAAATTAAGTAATCAGTAATGTTTCAAGCTGGTGGTGCGGTATTGCATGCTGAAGTTTTGTACAGTAATAGTCCTTTATCCCAATATGTGATTTTCAACTAAAGTTGATGGAAAACACCAATATCTCAAAGCTCTCATCTCGAAGAACTGTGCATACATCTCTTCAGTCTCCTGCAGTGCGTTTTGGGGCAGGTATCCTTGTGCTATTCAGCTGCAGTGTGTGAAATCCACATACGTGTTTCGCCAACACATACAGCAGTCTGACTGTGGTTGTGTAACGCGCAGCAGAGTTCTCCTCCCTGGGACCCCAGGCCTCCCTCGCCCCCGTCAAACTCTGTATCAGCCCCACTGGCACGGACGGGGCTGGATTCGGCTCCCGCTGAGGAGCTCCGCAAGTCCGGAGATGGCTGGATCCTCCCGGAGCTGCTGAATAACAGAGAGAGATTTTGGCTGACAAGAGATGTTTTTGTCACTCATACAGGGAAAACAACTCTCACAGCCCGTGAAACAGAGAAAAAATAAGTTAAAAGTTCATGGGAGAGTAAAACATTTTCCATTTTCAACTTGAACTTTTTTTAAAAGGAAGAATTTTTTCGTGGGTTTCTTTTCATTGCAAATGTTCTTCAAAAGTGTGAGCAGTTGTTAAGGTGACATATCACAGGAATGAATTGCTTTTGAAGAAATGAGAGCCTAAAGAGGAGCAGAGGGAGGGGGCAGAAAAGAAGAAACAAATTGCCCTATTCATTACTTTTCTTGACACCTTTTTCTTCTTCCCATCCTAACTGTGAGCTGTGAAATACAGCTCTCCTCTGTCGACAGCGCAGTGCACCGTACAGGAGCTCTTGTAGGAAGTCGCTACCTCTCCAAGAGAATCATAGACTCATAGGGTGGACATCTACCTTTCAGGTCCATATTTAATTATGAATATTTGGAACATGGAGGTGAAGAGCTTCATCTGGGTCCAGGTAATGCAGCAGAAATCCAGAGAGTTGCTTCACTGGTATCTCACTGCACTAATTTTACTGAAATTGATAAAAAAGCTTTGCAGATTCTCCATCCTTTACAGGAGGTGTGGCAAAAAAGAGGATCTGCACAAAATCTCTCACTGGAGTAATGATTCAGAGACTCCAGAATAAGAATACTCCATCTCTGAGTCTAAGCTTAGTTTGGAGGTCGAATAAAAAAAATTAGCAGCACAGTTGCATGTGAAGTCTGTGTAAAGGTGAGCACAGAAAGAAGCACTGGGAATCTAAATACTGTGAAGATTTTTGACTTTGGTTTCTACTGCGTTTGGCTGACAGTAGTCAACTTATGGTGCCACGAGGTTTGAAGTGAGAAGTGCGGGATGCACCTTGTCTGACTTGTTCATGAAGAGCTTGTTCATGCTTGTGAGGAGCTGTTAAAGAGCAGTTTGTCCACACATCAGGGCAGCTAAAATACGGTGGCCATTGACATCATCCCATGCTTTATTCCTGTTAAATGACATATATCTCTTATAATCCCTTACTGATTTGTTAGTGACCTAGTGTTGGATAGTGCTGTTTATTGCTGGTTTATGCTCCCAGTGAGCTGTCTGGTGGCTCGCCGGCCGGGGCTTTGCAGCCAGCTAGCTGCTGGCAGGTCTGCGGTTGGCCTGACCGTGTTGGAGATCTCCGAGGGCCTCCATGCGCCTTCGGATGGCTGGTTCGTCAGCCACGCTGGTGCCGCTTTTCACATCGTGGGCCCTGCAGTGGTGTAGGGGCACCGGACAGGCTTTACCTCGCCGTTTCGTGGGGGTAAGGGCTAGAGGGTTCTCTTGCCCTCCCTGCAGCCCGGGTGCACTTCTGTGCGTCGGCGGATGCCGTGTCCCAGCAGAAGCTGTGCTGGGGGTGCCCTGGTGGGACCTCCCGAAAGCACGCGTCTCCGCTCCCATCCTGGCACCCGGCGCCCCTGCCGTGGTGGGTGCGTTGTGCAGCCCAGCTCACCCCGGGGCGTGAGGAGCTGCAAACCCTCCTGCTTGGCACGCCGCGAGCACAGCGGTTCTGCGAGGGCCGGGCAGAGCTGGCAGCGAGCGGGGACGTGTGCTGAGACCTGGCTTGTATCAGTGCTATGGGCCTGCATATGCGGATCGGTGTGGTGCCTGTGGACAAAAGGTTCAGGCTCAATCCCGAGCAATGAGACTGTGTGTTTAATGAGTTTCTAATGTTCTGTATAAGGCTCTCTTCTGGGCTGTGTCACCGCTGAGGAGCGTAAAGCCCTGCAGTCCACTGTTATTTCCCTGCTGTCAACCTGGTTTTCCAGGGAGAAGAGCTGCTTTTGCTGACCACCTTTTTGCAGGGATTTGAGTGAAGAACATAAAAAGTGATTCTGAATCAAAACCACATAACCTAGGAGTGGAGCACACTATATCTTTAAAAAAAATTCTACCCATACAGTTAAAATGAGTGCCAACAATAAATTCAGTTTTGGGCTTAAAATGAATTTTGACCCAGACAGTATCCCTGTGTTTCTGGGAAGGAGAGAACATGAAGAAAACTAATTGCAGTCTAGTGATCAGACAAAAGTGCTCAAACAAATGTGCCTTCATTGTTCAAGGCTTTCTGTGTTATGAAGTAGGGCAGAAAAGCCGTATTTTTCTCATAATATTATTTTTGGTACAGGTACTGGCTCTATGTGAATGTGGCTGGTTCAACCTGGCAAAGATTTGCAGCTGGTCCTATTAATGAATGAAGAAACGCAAAGCAGAAACCAGCCTAAACTTGTGAGTACTGCTTTTGTTCAGTCTGACACAACGCAAAACAGCAGGTTTTTCTTGTGTCTTTTACGAAAAACAGCAGATCACAGGTATTTAGGTTGCTCTGTGGTCACCTGTTAAGAGGAGTATCTGATTAGCCCACGTTACCTTGAAAGGTTTATTTACATTAGCAGATCTCGCAAATACAGTCTGACATTTACTTCGTAACCGTGATAATTTCCTGTGACTCGGAACATTGTGCTTTTGGTTTCCTGTTGTTTTGTGCAGCCCCCGCTCATGGAGAGCCTGCGGGTGCTGCCGGGGACCCGGTGCGGTCGCCCAGCCAACGTTACGCAGAGCGGGGAGGATCGCTCTTCATTGCCGCTGGTGATCGGTGTCGCCCTGAAATGTGAAAGACGACCGATGGTTGGGAAATGAGAAATTATGTGAGTGGGCTAGAGATTTCCTAGCCTTTAAAATGCAAAAAAAAAAGCAGCTACGTTGTGGTGGTGACCTGGGGTGGTAGCAAGTTTATGTAGTATGCAAAGTAACTTTTCCTGTTACGTATCCTGAGTTTAGTGACATTTCATTATACGAAAAGATCCTTTGCTTTGTGCCGAAGTGCAGGATTAAATGGAGACAGATGGGTGTTCAGGAAAAGGGTAATGAGTTCACTAATTATCTTGATCTTGAATCTGCAAGAGGAGGTCAGCGCCTTTCCTGTTCATCAGTTTTTTCTCGCCCTTGATGTAAAACGTTCAGTAACGACGCTACGGATGAAGGACCTGGGGGGCTCAGCCCCCTCAGCGTGCGGCCGCCCTTGCTCCTGCCCATCGCACTGCCTTTGCGAGATGTCTCTTGACCTCCGAGCTGGGCGCGCGGCTCCCTTTCTCCGTGGGAGCAGGAGGCACCTTCAGAGCACGGCTCGTCCGCCCGAGTGAAGATGCCTGCTCGAGGGTGGAGCGAGTCATGCCGTGGTTCAGGGTGTCCTTCAGCTAGATTTTTCCTGACCGTACAGAGACTCTCCACTGTATATGACCCCTGGGGTCCCTTTCTAATCCCTGGAGAGGGATGGGCCGTTTAGGCACGCAGCTCACCTCCTGCAGCAGTGGAAGTCTCCAACAGGTCCACTGGATTTTGCACTTTTAAGGCAACGAGCTAGGGTGGATGTCTGCGCTGGCTGTCCAACACTAGGTGTGATGACTGCCACCATTATACATACAGCATTACGTGCACATGCATACTTATATATATGACCGTATGAGGTATGACAGTATATAGCAGCCCCTGCTCCACCTGAAGGGATCTAGTTGGAGCCTCTGCATTGCTGTAGAAGTTCATGTCTCAAGGGGGATGTAGAGCTACACCATGACGCCATGCATCCTGCCCTGTGGTGCACCCTCTATTTAGGTGACAAAGGGACAAATGAGACCAGACCTGTGAGAGTACAGGAATGTGTGAGAAGTCATCAAGTCCAGGTACTTTGGTCTCACCTTGGACTTTTGAGCATTTCTGTAAAGTAAGCAATGCTAAGGTAAAGACTGGAAACGAGGAGAGGAGTGCGCTGTGCTGTGCGGCGGGGCCGTTAGCAGAAGAAGGGAACTGCTGCTAGGACAAAGGCAAGCCCTAGGGTAAAAGCGGGACAAAATGAATACTTGGAGAAGTCATTCTGATGAGCTTAAAAAATTAGAATCGTCCCTTCTGAATGTAGACATCTGGTCATTTTAACTTGGGTAATCTTTTGCTCGAGCGTTTAATCACGCTAATGCTACATGAGTTGTTCTCTATTATTAAACCTCCCAGAGCTTTTAAGCAGCAGGCAGAGAGGAAGCTCTGCGGAGTCACGGATGGTCCGTGAGGTGTGTTGCTGGACAACTACCAGGAAAACCAGCTGTGCTGTGGTGAAAACTGCACGGCACCGCTGGAATAAACACCTCACAGTATTTGCAAATGAGAGAGACCCTCCAAAAAGCATATGTCTCTGCTAAATGTCTCCCATTAGAAATGCAGGAATTTCCATTCGTTCCCAGAAAACCAGTTCTCTTTCAATTGTGAAGTCAATATTGCAGAACTGTTGAGTTGTAATGGCTTTAATTGTATTGCTCAAGAACTTTTAAAGCACATTAGTCTCATTTAATTCAACTTAAGGGAACACAAAGAGAATTGAGTTCTCTAAACTTGGTTGGGTCTATTTTCCAAAGTGCCCTTTTGAGTACAATTAATGTTACAGAGTAAATGACAACAGCAAGAGGAAATTTCCCTTAAGTACATGTGGGGAGCAAGCAAGCCCAGCTGGGATTTCTGTTGATGTTCATCTGGACTGAAGGGGTGACTCCTCTCCTGAGGAGCTTGTTAGGGTACAGGTGGACTTCGTTGGTGACCTTGCTGTGCCGTCACTGGGAAGTGCAGCTGCTCCCGCCGAGCTGGCTCAGCCCAGGGCAGCTGCAATCCCACCGCCACCTCCCCAGGTGCTCTAGACAGGCAGGTGCGGTTCTGCGGCAGAAGGACGAGAAAGACAACACTGAGATGCTGGGGGATATAAATACCCGCATATGAGCCTGTGCAGGGGCTTCCTTGTAGAGATGTGGTCAAGGAGGAGTCAGGCCATGGAGGCATGTGATGCTCAGGGCTGCCTTCTGCTGCTTTGAAAGATTTTTGCTCAGAGACAGGTGAGTTGGAAATGTATTACTCATCACCTGCTTTGCCCATAAATCTGTATCATTTCAGTTCTCCTTTTTTTGTAGGAAAGACAGACTTTGTACATCTTGGCAAACAGGTCACTCTCCTCAGCTGAATTTGGTAGCGATATGATATAATGGCCATTCTTGTGCTGAAATGATGAAAAATTAGCTGTTCATCTTAAAAATGTGTATTTGCTTTTATTTAAAGCTAAAAAAGATTTATAACTTGAAACCTAACAAGAAAATTGTCCAGGCACAGAGAACATAACAGCTAATGTTTTTTGTAACTTTTTAATTTTCTTTCCACCATATGGCTTAAATTGTTTGTGAATTAATATTATTCATAAATGCAGCACAGATAGAAATAAGACCAATTACAGCAAAATACTCACCATCTCTTTAATCTCTGAGGTTATGGGAAATGCTGTTCTCTTGCAAATTTAATATCTTAACAAAAATCACATGGTGTGCAATGTTTGACTTCTGCCCTGTGGTATTTGTGAAGTTTGCAATATTTTGCCAACAAATTAACGAGGGGTATATTTCAGTGAATTTTTATGAGCCAGAGGGAATCTGCCATTTGGCTTCAGAGTATTTGCATCATGTTACATGGGTAATTTGGATCTGGTAGGGTTCAGTTCGGAGTTTCTGGTGTCTCAGCTGGCAGAGCACTTGCTGGCTTCTATTTTGGGAAGACGATAATTGCTCTGGGCTGGCCGAGGTGCTGCACTTCTAGTCCCATGAGGACTCTTCTCCTCCAGAGTCAAAGGTACAGGCCGGATAGTGCTGTAGAGGAACGTACACTGGATTTTTAAGGCCTATTTAGAAATAAATAGATGAAGAATAATCACTTGGCAATGATTCTGTGGCATACCTTTTAAAACTCTGTGAAAGCTTGTTGTTGAAGCCTAGGAGCACTTGTGTTCGTATCACAATCCGATCTCTCCCGGTATCCAGACTCACACAGGCTTCTTAAAGAAGAGTAAAACTAGGCAAGTTCAGAGTTATGCTTCCACTAGCACATCCACGCTGCTACCAGCCATCTGCAGCTGAGGAGTTTCCTAAGCCAAAACTCGTATCTGCATTTTTTTTTTTATTTAATATTTCTTGAAAGACGATCTTCTGTAAATCAGTGTAGTCCGTAAGAGGATGGTGAAACTTGCATTGATCAGCGTGCTTATTTGCATGAAGTTGTAAAAGAGCGAAATATCAGCGACGTGCTTCCCAACATGGGAGCACTGGCCCTGCAAGTGCTCCTGCAAGCTGGGTCCAGGTGCCAAATCCTGTCAGCAGAGCTGCTGTTACTGTGATTAGCTAGACTGAACGAGCTGGTACGTTTACGACGAAGCACTTTATGGTATAGACAATGCCGTGCATGTTTCTAGTGCTGTTTGGAGAATATAGGCCTCGCTAAGCTGGCTCAGCTCAGGAGTCTGGCCCAGGCTCCTGCTCGTTGGCACCAGCTGCCTGGGAGCCTGACTCAAGCTCTGGGTGTTTTGCTGAGGTGCAGGCTCACTCCCGCAGCGGCTTTGGCTGGATTCGGTCTTTTGCTGGTGCGCTCAAGGGCACTGTGCGCTGGAGCAGCAGCTGCCGCCTTGGCTGGGGTCCGATCACCTAAAGCTTATGCTTGAGTTGCAAAACTCTCCTTCCTAAAAGCCCCACACCTGTATTAAGGCTCCCGTCCTTCCGGTGCTCACTGACTCGCTTGCTGGTTTCTCTCCGACATGCTTAGGCTGTTTGGTTTTTTTCATCTGAATGCCAAGTGTTTGAAGTTTGCTGTTTGTTGTTTGGAGACGTGCTGACTCTGATCTTCCCATGAATGCTCCTGTGAGAGCGTGGCTAGTCCTGCTGTGCACAGTGGTGCTCCTCCCTGACTCAGCCTCGAACCTGTGAAACGAAGGCAAAAGTCAGGATATTGCCCAGGAAAAGGCTGGACAAATGCACTTCCCTCCTCTTCGGTGGTGAAGTTGGAAGATGCCTGGCTTTTCATTTTCTTCCTCTAGGAAGGAAAACAAATATTCTGTAGAACCTGAGATATGTAGTCAGCAACCATAACTCTGCTCAGCTCCACCCAAGATGGGTTGCAGATCCAACCCCATGTCTGCGTTTAATCGTTTGCTGTTAAAACGAAGTCTCTCTGAATCTAAGGGTACTTTGTGATGAGCCATTATGTCCAGAGACCAAGTTTGAATACACAGAGCTGATTTAATGAAGTGAACTTGACTGAAGTTGTGAGGGACATCAACGAAGTCTTTCTAGAAAAAGAAAACAGTTTTGCAAAAAATTACTGCCATCTGGTGCGATCTATGTCAGATGAACTCTCTGCATCTGTTACAGCCACAGGAGAGGAGATGCAAAAGAGAAGAGAAGAAAAACAAATAATACATTGCTGCTGAAGCCTCGTCTCTACGTGACCCTCTTCTTTTCCAGCATAAAGTGAGAAACATGCGGTGATGCTTTAAGTGTATCAGCAGACCCTCACAAAGAAGTCTTTTTTAATTTGGCTTTTTTTCTTATTTTGCTTTTCTTACTCAGAATGTAAAGGTTCGCAGTATAAGCTTTGAGGTAGTTTGGTTTTAAATGGGTTGCAGTGCAAATATCCATGTCTGCTTAGATAAATCGTAGTAAACTCCTCTTAAAAAGCACATGGCCTGAATAGACCCTTTCATCTGTGTTCCCGCGCCAGCTCCAGCTCTTCGCAGCTGGAGTCTTCATTGAAATCCTGTTCACTCCCAGCCATTTGGATCCTTTTTCTTTGAGCCTGCCTTAATGTATGGGGTTTAGTTAGTAAACGTTCAGCCACCTGTGCTGACCTCTAGCACAACACAGAGCTGTTCTCGGGGTGTATGGGAAATACATACTAAAACCTTTCCTTAATCATTTCCTCTTCTGAAATTTATTAATTGCATCGGTCGGTTATATGCAAGCCAAAAGAGACTAGAATAAAATTCATGCTCATATTTTAGGTTAGATTCTCATTGCTAATGATTTGATTTCCAGTATACTGTGTCTATATTTGGCGTATACATCCTCCAATCTCTATCATTGTACTCGGGGTGCGAGTCTTCCGGTCCTTGTCGATAACAAGGAGTTTCTCAGCTCACGTGTGCCTCCTTTCGTGTAAGGCTTTGATGCTTTGGGTGTAAATCCTGGCTTGGTTCCGAGCATTTGCTGGCAAGTGTATCCGTGGAGCCACTGCAGAGCGAGAAACGTGTGAGCAGAGGATCACAGGTCTGCGCAAGGGCAGCAGCAGCAGCGCGTGGCCCGTCAGCGCAGCACGGGCACTTCTCCGGCGGCAGGTGAGCGATGGAGCGATGGGGCTCGTCGCTCGGTACCGCTGATGGAAACGGAAAGGAAAGCACCTACGACTTTCAGAGGTGATGTGTGAAAGCTTTTCATGCATCTCTCAGAATCCTCTTTCCCTCTGCCATTCCCATTTCAAGCGATTTAGTAGCAGTTCTGGCTCTCTTTTACTTTGTGCCTCTCACATTTTGGAGGTGACATTTCACCACTTCCATGTTTTCTGATCTCAGCAGTCTGCTCCTGGCTTGGAGCGTGCAACTGAGGGAAAGGAAGGAAATGCATCAAGAGATAATGCAGCACAGCTTCTGTTTTATTCCTGTTCTTTACATCTCGTTTTGCCTGACAGGCTCCTGTCTGCTGTCGCGGATCAGCTTGCTGATGAGCACCTGCGCTGGCTGCTGAGGGCTGGGAAACTTCGTGGGTTATCTCAGAGTCCTTCAGACACAAGTGCCTCACCCACATCTTGCCAGATAGAGAGCAGGGAACTGTGATATTGTCAAAGATACCGATTTCTTAGTGTGTTGTTTCTGGAGAAACCTTCTGCAGTGTCTGAGGTCTGCCAAAATGCTGTTGCCCCACGGGTGAGGTTGAATCACGCCCAGCCTGCACTCGGCCAAACGCTCTCCTCACGTGTCCATCGTTGGGCACCCTTGGCTGTGCTGTGAGAAGACAGCAGCATTTCCGTGGAGGTGAGTGCGTTGGTGCCTCCCGTGCCGCACTTCCGTGCCAACAGAAGTTCCTTGGGGCCAGGCTGAAATTCTGCTTTTCAGGAGTATAAATCCAGAATAATTCCATTTGTTTCACTTCTCCATCGGTGCACGCGCATGGCTCACGGATGGCACTGCTCAGTCCCCCAGAGCAGCAGCCTCTCACTCGGGGCTAAATCTAGCCTTGTATTTTTGCTTTTCCCTTATTCCCAGGGTGACCTTGCGTGCTGGGAGAAAGAGTGCGCACCGCCCCGCGCCGGGGCCTGGCACCCGCGGGAGAGGCGAGACGGGTACCGTCGCTGGAGGCTTTCCTGGTTTCGTTAGGGCAAATGCAGCAATCGGGGCTCTGATTGCCTCCTTGTTTGTGTCTTCGGAAATCATTACTTTAGCTCTAATGAGTTTTATTTCCAAAGCCTTCCTTGGCAGTCCTGGTGCAGATCACCATTTTGAATCAAAACCTCGCTGAAGCTGTTGCTGACACCTCTCCTGGAGACGCCTGCCACCGCGTAGCAGTTCTGGTGCACGTCTAATTGCACCAGAATAATTAGGGCTGTTGAACTTAATGGTGGTAGTAGTTACGTTCCCTTTTTCTCTCTCATACATGTAAAAGAACATGTGCTTATTTTTTATATAAATAATTTAAGCTCAATAGCTTATTTTGTTTCTACTTTGTGCCTAAAATGACTTTCTAGAATGCTGGAGGAAGATCTGTGTCTTTCTAAAGCCAAATCTTTAAATCTAACGCACTCGTGGGTGCAGAAATGCAGTGGCAGTCACACACTAAGAAATTCTCATCTCTTTTGTCCGTTTTTATTTTCTCTTATGCACTGACATTTGCACTTAATTATAATTACTGTGTAAAGCAGATCATCTGTCATTATTCAGTAAGCTCAAGAGGCTCTTTTCGGTCTGGGGTGTTGGAAATACATCCACTTTGTAAATTGTGAATCAAATGTGTTTTTTAATGGGTTTTCCCCCAAAGTCTTAAAGTTTCAGAAAGAGTTTACTGTAGGGGATATCTAGCAAGTACTTCCAGGACTAGCCAGAGGATCCTGTACCATCGCTGTCTCCATAGTACGTTTAGTAATGTGAAAGCTCAGTGCAGTCCTTACTTAAAATTACATAAGGAGTGGAGCACGTAGCTCTCGAGCATTCATTAGGGAACAGAGCAGCATTAATGGATTGATGGATAGCTTCACTGTCGGCTCTTGAAATAATTGTTTGGTAAATGGCGTACATGAATCGCTCCCCAGCAACGCTGCCGTGCAGTAACGCGCGAGGGCAGGCAGCACGGCGGAGTCACTGAACGGCAAAGCTGCTTTTTCAATGTGAATCATAGTGGCACGGCTTATGTTCTGAAATATGACTGATAATGCCAGGACGCAGACGTGGAACGGGCTTTCTGGGCCTGTTCTCATCGGAGCTCTGATTTTGCATTTCGGAGCCGTGCTTTTCCAGTGACAGAGAGCATTTGCAGTGCAGGGGGATTTCTGTTGAACACAGCAGTTTTATATCAAGAACCACTTCTAAAAGTGGGCTTTGCAGTAGAGAAACATGCCCAAGGATGTTATCTAAAGAGCTGTTTTGTGTGCAGAACATACCACAGGTTCAATGAAAAATCTTACAAAACTGCAAAATCTGGTATGCTTAAGTCATGCTGTTGTGCAAACTTTAATGAGGGGGGTTTGAGAACAGTTTTCCCATTCTTTTTCGCTGACCTGAAAAATAAAGAGCCCAAGAAAAGTGCAGCTCAGCAGTGTCACCTGAAAGCGGGGAGATAAGAGTTCCTCTTTTATAGCTCTGATTGCAGGCCAGGAAGACATTGAATTTGCAAAGTAAGGTTGTGGGAGCATGTTATCCATCTTCCTGCATAACGCACGTATGACACGACAGAGGCTTTCCAAAGAGTGCTGGTCCTCCCTCGCCTCCTCGACAGCACCACGGTGCGTCTGCAGTGTGTTAACAGTGGGCAGCTGCGTCTGTGCCCCACTGGGCCGGGGCTCCCGAGCGGCCACGGGCCGGGCTCCACCGAGGTGGTCCTCCACGGGTCAACAGTGGTCCTCGACGGTTCAACAGTGGTCCTCGGGATCTGGAGCTGCTGGCACTGCATAACTGCCTGGCAGGCGAGTGCCTCCAGGCAGCACGAGGTCCAGGGTGGGTTTTGGAGAGGGCTCCCCGAGGAGGCATCATGCTGCTCCCTTTGAGGAACCTCAAGTGAACGGCCTCCATGGGGGGGTTTGTGGGAGCACCGGGCGCGTGCTGCGAGCCGCTTCGGGCTGTCGGCCCTGGATTTCTCGGTAGGAAACCAGGACTCTCCCTGACCTCTGCGCGGGTGTTTCACGGCCGCCGGTGAACGGCGAGCAGGAGCACCAGCTCTGCTCTCTCCGTGGCGTCGGGAGCACGTTGCAGCCGGGGAGGAGACTCGGAGTCGCCTGGGAAGCGCCGGTTCAATGACACTGCCTCTCTGAAGAGGCAGCTTCTGGGTTCGTGTGTGCATCATCAGCGTGGACGTATTCATTACGGCGTGAGTGCCGAGGAGCTAATGCCTTCTGCTTGCAAAACACTGCAGTTTGGAGCCAGCGTGCAGCAGATAACAGCACTCTGCCGTGATGGGTATTCGCCCGCGCAGTGTTAATGTGCGCGTTTCCTTCCAGAGCGAGCAGTTACCACGCTCTGTTTCTCCTCTCATTCAGATTTTAACCCACCGTAATTTTATTAAGTGTAACCGCTCTTCATTTGCAGGATTGCAAGCAGGAAAAGAATCGCTCTGGTTACAGAAAATTGCATTATTTGAAATGGCTGGGAGAAAAAAAGAAAGAATCACTGTTTTTTTGCTAATAATTGATTCTGGCTTTTTAGTGATTTTTTTTTTTTCATACAAAGCCTATGACAGCCAATGAAGCCAACTAAGTGTTTTGCTATAAAAAAAGGAAAGCTGGAAATCTCTGCAGTCTCTTCCCTTGGGATGCAGGGGAAAGTGGCTGAGCACTGAGCAGGGTTTTCCAGAGCTCCATGAACCTGTGTGCCGTGGATCCCTGTGGGCTTCCCACCCCCGTGGAGGTTGGGTGTTCATTTTGGGGTGACTTCTCCGTGATGCCGAGGTCCCGGCTGTGCAGGGCACGGGGCGCTGGGCACTGCAGCCCGCGGTGCTCTCTTTCATCTGGGCTGGATTAGAAATGCTCTGTTTGCTGTTCAATTAAAGTGGCCTCTCAGATGCTGCAAAGTTCAAATAGTTTTAGTTTTTCCTTTAAATATATCTCTCTGGATTTAATGGGCTTTGCAGGCTGCAGTTCCAAGGTGGTTATTAATGGGATTTGTACAGGGGAGCTTTGTGCTCTTAAAAATAATATAAAAAGTCCTTCCATTGGCATTTCATTGCATTGATTCAGGCGTGTCAAGAAGTAGCTGCTGGGCGTCACTTCGATACTTGGTCTATATGTGATGATTCTGCGAAGGAGGCCTGCGGGACATCTGGCTGATTCAGCAGCAGCCTGTTAATTAATTAAAAATACTGGCTTTTGCTTTCTTTAACTTTATTATAGTAATTATTATTCTGATTACATGGAGAATGCCTCTGCCGCAAAGCTCCACTAAGGTGTAACAGGTAATAACAAAACTTGCAGCCGTGTTAAACGTTAAAGGCTGCTGAAGGGCTGCAGAGGAGACTTTGCATTTTGCTCTTCAAGGTCAGTCTCTGCTCAGGGCACTTCACGGCTCCTCACTGGTGGTGGACGTGTTGGTGGCCGTGCCGTCACCGGTCCTGCACCGCCCGGCCTCTCCCAGCCCGTGTCTGTGTTTAAAAGCAGGCGGTGGTGGGACCACGCGGCTGTCACGGCATCTGTGGGCCGTGCCGGGGCCGGCTGCCCCCACGGGGCAGGGGCACACGGGTCCCAAGAGGCAACGTCGGCATGTGATGGGCGACCTCGAGAAGCCTTCTCCAAGTGAGCACCAGCTCTGGGAGGGTCTGTGCGCGTCCCAGGGAGTCTTGGTCTTGTTGCTGTCATAGGCGAAGTGTGAAAAACGGGCTGGAAGGGGGCTTGCAGAGGACATCTGACCCAGCACCCCGGCTCAGAGCAGGGATGCCCACAAGAGCAGGTCGTGTCTCCGTCACTGGTGGACTTTCCTTTGGAGAGAAAGAGCAAACCCAAGGTGGTTCTGAGTAGTTTGAGGAGCAAAACAGCCTGCTCAGCGTTTTGGGAGAGTGTGCTTTGGGGTATATGAAGCTCAGAGGTGGACGAGCTGCTTCGGCTTGGCCGGCGGCAGCCCATCGTGCCGCGTGTCTGCAGGACGGTGCTCTGCAGCAGGGTAAGGAGACCTGCCGTGGGTCTTCCTCCCTGCTGGCTAAGCCTCGTCAGATCATCTCCCAACCCGTACGCTGCAGGCTAGGAGGAGGCACGTGGGCAGTGATACCGCATCAGCAGGGCCGCGGTAGCCCCGTGTGTCGGCGTGCGTACGTCCGGGTCACCGCCTCTGCTGCAGCACCTGAAATGCCTGAGCTTCTCGTAGGGGACTCGAGAAACAAAGATGCCCTGAGAAGCACTCGCTGCCTTTGAAGACCTGGGCTCGCGCATCTCTGAAACGGTCCTTGAGATCGCGGGGAGAGGATGGAGGTGACCATGAGAAGTGGAGCAACGTCGCTCCTTTCCTACATCTGTGTCCAGTGATGCTAATCTACGAGGTCTCTCTTAACAAAACGGGGTGCTGTTAAAATGCAATGTCCTATTATTAATGAAGAAAAAGCAGTGACATGCTCTTAAACGAGAGGAAAGCAATTACCGTTTGCGCGGATGAGTCGGCCGGCGTTCCTCTCCGCAGCTGATGGAAACGTAACGCGGGTTGGAGTGGTCGGCAGCAGGCTGTGAATTGCACGTTGTACCGAGCTCAGCCCCAACAGCATCTTCCTGTGAAATGACAGGCAGAAAGAAACGTCCTCCAGAATGATTTATACCCGGGATTAGGTGCAGGTTGTAAAAATACACCGAGTTTAAATCACTGTCAACCTTGAAACAGCGGCAGAGGAGGTGATGACCCCGGTTAAAAAGTAAACAAAGCGCCGTGTTTCTCGGTGGAGTGAGCTGCAGGCTGTCTGTAAAAATAAGATCTGTGGCTTTAATGTTGTCTGCTTTTAGATAAAATTGGGAATGGGGGTGGTGTGTGCATTTTACAATTACAATCCAAAACAGCTGTATTGGAAAACATAAGCCACAGCAAAGACAGGAGGCTAAGTTGTATTAATAACACACGTACATTAAACTGCCGTTAACTGGGGAATAGAGGCAAGTCAGGAAGCAAAGTAGTGTTGTGGGGAGCCTTTTTTGGAAGGGAGAGTAAAAATATGTATTTACCAACTTGTGAATTGAAAGCTTTTTTCTTCCAAACTTTGGAGTGCTGATAATGTACATCTCAATAATAACTGTTTACTAAAAGCCGCTCACAAATCTGAATATCTACTCATTCCTTCCTTCGAAAGCAGTAGAAAGCTGTAAGGTCAGCAAGCTTCCCTGGCAGCCTCACTTACTAACTTGATAGTTTTTCTGTGTCTTACGGCATTGGACATGCAGCACTTGGAGTCTGTAAGTATCTAAAGGTACTTCAGGTCTGTGTACGGTATTAATATCTCTTTATCCGCACTTGTGACCTGCCCTCAGGAGCTTGCTTTGCTGCCTGGAAGGTCCCATCAGTTCCTTGTCCGGCAGCTCGGTGGTCCACGGTTCGGCATGCAGGAGCAGCGGCGTCGCCTTCCAAGGGCCGAAGTGGAGTAGCGGGGGGAGCTGCCGTGGAAGTGCAGTGCCCCTCAAACACGGGGGCCATTTTTGGTTAAACCGTTCCTTCCTTAGAAGGAATCTTCCTTGAGTCTTGCAGCAGTAAGGTGAACTGTGAAAGACAAACCCTGGAAGTGCTGCCACCCCAGAGAGCCCAATCTCCAAGAAAATACCTGTGGTTATTACCCTCTGAGCTATGGGTCATTTAAAACCTGTGACCGCCCAGAGGAGGAGAGGTCCCTTCATACTGGACAGTCTGAGAAATGAAAGCCTGGAGGTAAACCTGAGAAAAGGCAGCCAGTGCCAAAGCAGCCCCCCGTGCAGGGAAGGGCTGAGGAGGGAGGGCAGCTCCGGAGGACGCCGGTGGGGTTGGCCAGCGCGCGGGGGACAGTCCCGGCGTTGTGCCTCCGGTCCTGGGTCTGGCCACTGTGCTCGGGGAGAGCAGGGCAGGACCGTGCTGAGCGCTTCCAGAGCACACTTTGCTCAGAATAAGAGATTACAGAAGTGCCCTGGCAAGGGAGTTTGGGCTAACTCCGACCGTGCTCCAGCCCGGCCGATCGTCCAGCAGCAGTTTGCAGAGAGACGGAAGTTGCTAAGCCCTTGGTGGAGGGAGGGCGAGCAAAGCACGGCGGTGCCCTGGCACGTCCAGGAGAGCTGTGATCCCGTGGGTGAGCACTGATGGAAATCCCTGCACTTAATTACCCGCTGTTTCAAGAACTAGAAGTCATGACCTTGTGGCACGGCCAGAAGTGATGCACTGGGAAGCCACAGTCCTTGTGTTGCACTGACTTAGGGGCGCTGAACATTTCTTTCCCACCTACGCAGTAAAAGCAGGAGTGAGACACCCAGGAGTAGCTGCACAGAGCTGGGCTGCGGATGCCAAAGGCATGGTATAAATTCAGCGAACACTGTTCTCAGAGCCGGGATGTGCTTCTGCCCGGACCATCCTTCTTGGCTCGTTTCTCCACCAGCTGCTCCTCGAGGACAGCTCGGGGAGGCGGAGGGATGTGCTGTGTCACGACAGCAACACGACTCGCGGCAGCCTCGGCAGCTCCCGCTCCGCTGCCTGTCCTCACCCGCTGCTGGAGAGATCTCCCCCCATGTATCCTGCTGACAGATGTTTCTCCTGTTAAACGCGATCTGTCATTGCTCTGAAGAAGCAGAAACGTTAAGGAAAAGGGCAAGGAAAGGAGAGCTAGCCCTGGAGCTTGCAGGAACCTCAGACACCAGCGCATGAAGCCAAGACTGAACGTGTGCATCAGAGCATCCTCCTGCGGTTCAGCCCAGCAGCACAGGGCGAGGGCTTTGCTGCGTTAAGGCCTATGGGGACAGGTAGAGGCGGGGGGGGGCAAATTTAAGTGTGTGTTTGGGAGGCCCCTGTGGAGGTCCATGGGGGGCCAAGCTGGAGGGGAGGAGAAGACCTTTCCGGGGGCTGCTGTAGGCAGGGCAGCTGCCCTCCGGCCCCGGAGACCCCCCGGGAAGGACGCGGGGCAGCTACGCTGAGTGCGGGCAGGCGGTGCCAGGCTGCCTAACAGCTGCTGTGGGTATTAATATCACCTGTTAATGAGGTCTGTTTTCCCAGGGCACTTCCAGGAATTGTTTTAAATTAATTTTTGAAATTGCTATACTGGGTGCCTTTTAGCAGGTTTCGCACAGTATTAAGCTGGTTTACCCTGATGGGTCAATGCCTTTGTGGATGCTAATATGTAACTAATCCCGCAAATGCAGAATTAAATGCTGCCTCTTTGCTGTTGTTATGATCATCATTTTACCAATCTAGTTCTCGCTGTTCAGTCCCCAGAAGTGGGTGACTTCATTTTTTCATATTTGCTCACAACATGTTGACACAAAGATGGGCCTGGAGTGTCGAAGAAGGGGAGCCCATGGATGGCAGGGCATGTTGCAGCCCAACTGCTCGTGTGAATTAAGTTATTTCACTGCTGCTTTTCCATTTATAAGCTCTTTCTGGGCTGAATGGGCACCACTGTATCTGCAATCAAAGCTCTTCTTAACATCCCGGTTTTGCGCGCAGAGAGGAACTTCGGGATGTTATCAGAAGTGTTTTATCACAATTTATATGCGGGAACTCTGCCAAAGTGTGAGTGAGTCAAGACGACGGTATAGAGTCACAAATGCAGTTACTATAGAGGATGATTAGCTAATTGCAGTTAATTACTTTGAAAACATAACACCCAGGCCAAACAGAAAGTATCGTAAAGAAATGAATTTTTGCCACTCCTTGTCTAATGTGTTAACAAGGACCTGGGTATTTTCCTACAACCAACACTGTTTGCTTAACAGGCTGATACCTGCTGATAAGGTGCTTTACTTTCAAGTGATAAATTATCTTAATTAGTTTTATTTGTTTGCAGACAATTTTATGCAGATCGAGACATTTAAGGAAGAGAAGCAGAGCTTTAGCTGTGGGTTGGGAGATGGCTGAGGAGCACTGAACTATCTCAGTGGGCTTTCTGTCCTTAAAGATAGGGACGTGTGTGCTGGGGTCTGCTGCTGCAGGAGGAGGGCTGCAGAAACGGGCTTGCTCGCAGCGTGCCGGCCGCAGGGGAGGGCAAACACCGTCTCGGGTGTTTTAATCCTTGCTCAGAGCTCGGTGGTTTCCCATCGGCAAAGGCAGGCGCAGGCGTTGCGTTCCTGCCCGGACGGGAGGTGCTGTGAGCGCGGGTTATTGGCCTTGCAACTGCATTTCCCAAACTTTGCTAAATTGCCTGGTTTTGTCGGTGATCTACCCGAGCGTAAGGCAGGGCGCGCGTCTCGCTGGGGCTCTGCTGTCTGCTGGGTATTTTCACCCTAAACAGGGAAATAGTCACGGACATCAAGAGCGCTCGTGGGGGGAAAAGGGCTTTTTTTCAGGCTAGTACCAGAGCTGACACCGAATGCTGAAGAGAAGCAGCGCTGTCACCTTGCCATGGCCGCCTGGCCACGTGGCAGCGGCGCGGGCTTGCTCGCTTCCCAAAAAACGGCCTCGGCCGTGCCTCCGTGTCCTCCACGCGTGCGCTGCCCCGGCAGGGAAGGGACCCCATCCCCTGCGCTTCCTCCCCTCCCGCTCAGGGACAGCGTGAGGGACCGGTCCGTGCGCGGCCGACGTTGCCCGTGCCACGTAGCGCGCTGCCGGCATCGGCTCAGAGCTGGGACCAGCTTGGGGCAGCGCGAGGGCTCGTGGAGGCTGGGAGCAGCCGTGCAGACGAGACGCGGCTGGCAGGAAGGGGACGCGTGCGAAAGCCTTGCGTGAGTTGGCTGCATAACGGCTACAGTGTGGTGTGCTGGATTTTTTTGTTTGGGGACATTTTCTTGGGGGTCGGGAGGGCTGTTCTCTTCTCCAGCCTCTATCTGCCTTCTAGCCACAGCCTAAGTGAAAGCCTAAGTGTTTGCTGTTCTGACTTAAGTACTCCTGGACTGTGATTCTTTGGTGTCGGCTGTCGGTGTCGACATGTCCATGTGTGACGCTGCGTCACTTCCAAGCCATCGCTTCGGAAGCCCTTGTCACCTTCCTCCCATCGTGGTTCACGAGTGCCGTCGCTCCAGACGGGAGGAAGGCGACGGGGGCTTGTCGACATACAGCCTGTCAGCATCAAACCGTGGAGAACTGGATCATTTAAATAAGGGACACGTGAAAGAAAAGGCAGACTTGGTTAAAGGTGGAGGAGAATAAACCAGCCAGACACAGCAGCAGATGCTTGGTGGGCCCATGGCTCCCCTGTGATGCTAAGGGCCGGCGGAGGCCGTAGCTGCAGAGGGCAGGGAGTGACTCCCTGCTGGGCCCAGGACCTGTGATGCACGATGGTTTCGCACCAAGATCCAGCTGGTGCAGAAGCTGCTGGAACCAGACCGTGACCGGGCAGGCGAGCGAGCACGCTGGGGGCTGAGCACCCCCCGCCCCGCACACCTCCTTGGGGGCTGGTCTCGCTGCTGGACGGCTTATTTCTGCGGCCAGGGTGATGCGCAGTTTAAAAACCTTGGGAAAAGCTGGAAAAACCATTTTTTTCTTGGCAGTGAGAGAGGTGATGTGCGGGGAGCAGGTAAAGAGCAGAGCTGACGGGCGCGAAGGGGAAGCACTTGGCCCCGGCACGAGGCGGGAGCTGCAGCGGGGGGACCGCGGCAGCAGGGAGAGGAGGGTGCAGGGACCCCCCAGGTGCTGAGCGGGGTGGCCAAACCTCAGCCGGGCCACTCCACCAGTAACAAGACCTGAAAATTATTGCCAGCTAGAGTCAATAACCAAAAACCAGTGTTTTCAGCACCAAACACACTTCAAACAAATTGCAGTAATCCATAGGGCTAGTGAACTTTGTCAGCAAACACTTGAAGTTTTGCTTTTTCTGTGGTTGAAAATGTTGATATTTTTCAAGAACCCCTAGGACAAGCACGCTGGTCCTGCTTTCCCTGTGTGTAAGTGTTCCCACGTGCAAACCGCAGAGTGGTTGCGGGCGCAGGCATCTCCCAGATGCACCCCGAAGGGCGGTGGGAGCAGGGACCGTGGTGCGGATCCCCTGTGGGGTATGTCCTTGCGTATGCAGAGGTCCAGCTTGGACATCCTTATACTGGTTCCTCATCTCCTGCCAGCCACCTCCACCTGTCTGGGGGTCGTCTGGGGCGTTAGTCTCATACAAATAATGCACGTTGAGGAAGCAGAAGAGGAACGGAAAGGTCTGACCCAAACACTGGATGCTTAATATTCCCTCCCCACCCCTCACAGCTGTGAACAAGAAGCAGGAGAAGTGTTCCTCAGTCCTGCACTTTGGTTTTTTGAGAGATGTGAGAATAGCGATGGGGACGGGTGAGGTCTGCGCGCGTGCTGCGACGTTGCTCTGCGAGGCGTCTCGTGGGTGGGCTGCAGCAACGCTCCCGCAGGCTGAAACTGTGGGAAGTGCTTAAATATATACGGGTGCACCCAGAAGCCTGGTATCTGTAAAGGTGGTTAGTGCCCAGCTACAAATCAGCCTGCACCCTTGCTTCCTACACAGCTAATGAAAGAGAACTGTTGTCAGTAAGAATTGCTATTCCATTTCTATGTTTTTTTTCCCCAAAACACTGATGTAAAGCAGATATCAAGAGGAAGCAACGTAGGGGAGTTAGCTGAGTCGTGGCTGTTCCCAAGGTCAGGGAGAAAGCAATGCTGGAGGAGGATGAGCACCACTGGAGGGGACACACTGGTCCCATCGCATGTAGAAGCAATCAAAAGCCAAAGCGCTTGTGCTGCATTTCAGCCACAGCTGAAGTCACCTGCCAGTGGCACCTGCAGACGAGTTTTTGCATCACCAGCTAAATGTTTGAAATACTTGGAAATTCAATGCAGAGTTGCAACGAGGCCAGAGAAGGTTCCTTGACAGGGTTTTCCACTGCGGTGACATACCCGTGTTAGGAGCTTTGACCCTCCTTTCGGTGGAAGGAGGGATAGACGCGTTTCAGAGGCCTGGGCTGCGTCATCCTGCGGTGAGGCTTCTTCGTCCCTGGCAGCTGTGGGACGGTCACAGACGGTGCCCAAGCTGTTGACCAAGGCATTTCCGTTGGTGCCCACGTTTAGATGAGATGGCAGCAGCTACCAGCAGAAGTGATGCTTTTCTGTGGAAGTGTGAAGCTCGGGCTCCGGTCACCGGCGGCCCGTGCCCTCACCTGAGACCGCCGTGCTGACTGGTCCAAAACAGGCAGCGTGTTCTGGACGGGGCTGTGGCAGGATGCACCGTAGCTGTGTCACTCGGGAAGCTATTGGAGAAACCATCACGACAGACGTTATTATAGCTGTTCAGCGTGTTTTCAGAGAAGTGCTGTTTACGCACACCTGCTGCTCCGAGAGCAGCCGATCGCGTGCTCCTCTCTGCTTGCTACCTGCTTTAGCCAAAAAGAGGCAAAATCTTGCAACGCTTCCTTCTTGAGCTCCTCTTAAATGACACACACAAGGCTGAGACCCCGTTCTCTGGGCTGTGACTGCCTGCCTCTCGCCCCAGTTCTACAGCAGACTCTCAGATCCAAGTTCGATTTGAAAGACGGTAGACTAATATACTTGCATATCAATTATTATGGCTTTGGATTGTCCAAAAGCAGCCGGCTCGGCAGCAGGGTCTTCCCAGAGAGCTGGGCTCCTGCTCCCTCCCGCTCCCCGCTCCAGCGGTCGGTCTTGGGCAGGCAGCTCTTTTCCAGAGCTTGCAAGGAAGGTTACCTGTTGCTCAAATCCTGGTTCTTACAATCTTTTATATCCGTTCTCTACTCTTCATGGGGGCAGGGAGATCTCCATTTTTAAGCCCATAGAGGGGATTCTAGGAACACTTTAATTGCTTTTATAAATTCTGTAATGTGAGTAAAATGATGCACCTCTTATGCATGTGCAGACATTTTGTATCTAAATGAAAACTTCTGGAATAATTTCCCAATGCCATTATGGTTTTTGTATTAAAATGGAGTCAAAGAACCTTGATATAATTGCTTACTCAAACAAGAACCCATTTGTGTGTAAAATATTTATATTAATTGGGGAGGTAATTGCTTATCCAGCAATGCTAAAATAACTATTTTGTGAAGCTCAGAAAGATGAGAAATACCTCTCTAGGGACCGCTAAAATGAAGGCCTGTGCTGCCTTTGAGGTTCGTTTAAGTTTAAAGCCTCTCTTTAAGAATTACATGAGAAAAAACAAAATTTTTCTACAGCAAAAAGCCCTTTATGCAGCAAATAGGAGTGTTTGAACAGAAATTCAGCTGCTGTTAAGACCTTACAAAACTCAAGGAGTGCTGCAGAACAAACTACGTTACAGAGAATATTCGAGTCCTAGTTTCAGAGATTCTTTGGGGATATCTTGCAACAAAAACCAGGAGTGGAGCAGCCGCGAAGCTGCAGCTTCACAACTTGTGCGTTCGCACTGTGGCCGTGCAAACAGCACGTGCGTGAGCTCATCGCATCGCCGATCCCGGGAGCGGGGACAGCGGCCAGCAGCCTCCCGTCGCGACTTCTGGGAATGGGATTCCTCGCTGCCTTCAGGGAGACTGTGCGGGGAAATTACACGTGTTTTTGAGAACGGAGTTATCAGTTTGGCACTTGCTTTTCCATACACAAACCTTGTCTCCACCTGTTCATCGTTTGCAGCAAATAAGCAGCAGTGAAGGACCCGGAGCAGAGGAGCAGCACGGCGGTGGCAGACGCGCTCCCCGGCCCGCGCCGCGTCTGCAGCACGGGGACTCACCCGGCAGCAGCGTCGCGGGTCTCTGCAGGAGCACTGCCAGCCCACTGCACACGAATTGCTCTGACCGCGATACTGAAATGCTATCTGTGCTTTCGGTGCGAAGTCTGGTGCTCGATCCACACCAGCCGATGGCTGCTGCTAAGCAGGGCAACGCTGGCTAGAGGTGAGACCTGTCCAAGCTCATTTTGATGAGTGGAGAGATACCCTTTGCGTTTCAGAGGCTTAGTGCTTATTATTATTTTTTCCTCAAGACTATTCTGTAAAATGGGTGCCTTGTTTTATTTAAAAGATTGCTGGCTTATATGTCTAGCTTGTAAATGACTTCTTTGAAGTATCTTAGGTAAATACTGCTTTTAATTTTATTGTTTAAGATCACTTTTCGTCTACCCATCCAGACACTGGGTAGGATGTTTATGGCAAATCAGACAGGATTAATAAAATAAAATTCCCCAGCAAGTTTAGTAGTCAGCAGTAAAACTGAGAGAACAATCACTACTCTTTTAGGGATAACAGCACGAAAGTAAAAGTCAGGGAACTTGATGTGTTCCTTCCAGGGGAGTCGGTGAGCTCCTCTCCACATTTCTGCAGGAACTTGTCTGTCAGTAATAAGCCCAATAGAAAATTCTTTTTTCAGGTTCTTTGGATATTTTTGCAGTTATATTGGGATGAAGCTGTGAGACTGGAGGGTAGTAAATATGGTACCTTCATTTAAGAAAGGGCAGGAAAAGGGATCCGTGTAGCTACAGGATTTGTAATTAGTATTGTCATGTAAGGCTTTATACCGGTCTTGCAGGCAAGTATAATTATAGACAGGAAAAAAAGGAAAATGGCACAGTTTTGCCTGGACTTAGCAAAACTAGGCTGTGTCAGATCCCTCTGGCAGCCTGCTTTGGTGGGGCTGTTGCTCCTCTAGCTGCAGGCAGTAGCCCTCAGCTCTCTGGGCTTCGCAGAGCATTTGAGAGTGTTGGGGGAAGCTGCTGGTGAACGTGGGATATTACATTCTCCTCAGAGCCACCTTAAACCTGATCTTGTTGTGTATTCGTCAATAATGACCTGAGCAGGATGCTGCAGGCGATACCTCTGGGGCTCGGCCAGGAGGCACGGCACGGCCGGGCCAGGGCACGGCGCCTCGGTCCTGCGCTCCCAGGGCTTCCCATCAGACGTGGCCACCCTGGAAGGATGTCCAGGCAGGGAGAGACCTCCACACAGGTGTGAGTTTTCCCAGCATGACATTTTTATCCTGGGTTAACAGCCCTGAGTAACATCTGCTCTCCAAAGAGCAGTGTCTCGGAGGATCCACGACCTCAGCAGAGCACCGTCCCAGATCCAGCCGCCCAGTCCAGCTGCAGCTACTCACAGCCACGGGCTCCTGGGCTTGAGCTGCTCTGGCTCCAGGTCTTGGTGGCTTCCTGAGCCATACTGCTTCTGCACAAATCAAAGTCGTGGTGCTTCTAACTCAGTAAATGGTTAATGCGCCAAAATTCACTGTTTACCTGTTTCTCTCCAGTACCTGTGCGAGGAGCACTACCTGCAGAGCTGGCAGTATGTGTGCGCTCTCGGATGCTTTTTTTATATTGTGCATAATGAGCATTTTCTGTCAGTCATACCTTTCTCTTTGAGTGCTCTGACTACAGCTGATTTAATTAGGAAAGTACATCAATCATACTTGTATGACTAGTTTTTCCTATTTGCTGGCAGTAAAAGTCTGTCTCAAAGTGAGGACCATTAGCATTGTCTTCTACCCTTAAGAGAAATATTTTGCTCATGGATTTAACCAAAGATAAGAATAATAAAATTATAGTGAAACTGAGATGAGATTTAATAGCAAGAATAGAGAGAAAAGAAACCATTTCCCTTGCTGGCCCTGATTACCTGGTGGTAGGAACCCAGGTGGAGCTGAAGACTTCCCTGCCTGAAGGCCACTTGTTTCCTTGCCCACCGCTCTCGTCTGGAGATGGGCAGTATACTTTGCTGGCAAAATTCGTTAAATAAGAGGATATGTGAGTGTGAAACAGTTCAGCCTTTCGTGCGGCGGAGGAGCACTGGTGGTGCTTGCTCCTGCCCCGGGCAGGGCCGTGGAGGTGGAGCATCCTTGGCAGGGCCCTGCTGCGGCACTGCCCAGGGCTGTCGCTGCATCCCCGGGCGCCTGGGCCGGGCGGGTGGGCGATCACGGGCGGGGGGAGAGCGGCTGATTGCAGGGACCTGTAAGGCGGGTATTACCTGGGACTCGTCTATCTGTCAGTTTTTATCTGTTCAGTGGCTTTTTGTGGTTTTAGTGCCGGGCACAAAACCTCGGCTCCAAACCCATCAGACTCCTCGTGGCATCTCCATCACTCACAACACCCTTCAGCCAGAAAAGGCTGTTCCTCGCCGTGGCTCTAACTCACTGTAAACTAATGACTCTGTCAGGGAGAAAACAATCTGCATTTGTCATTTCTTATCTGCTGGGCCTGCATTTAGCCAAGTCTGACACCGATCTCCGTGCGCGGAAGGGGTCAAGGACTAGACGCAGACAGGGACGGCTCGTCCTGCTGCGCTCGGCTCACGCTGGACTCCTCAAGCTGACAGTGTTTATTTCAGAGCCAAAAGTCGAAGCTTTGCTAAACCATTTTTTTTTGCAATGATGCTTGCTATAGAAGTATAGGGGCCAGAGGTAGTATTAAATCTTCATTATAAAACTGTACCGTGTTGCCTGATGGTGAATGTCAGCTCAGTGCGGTTAGCATGATTAACAGAATCCATCTTCTGCTTTTGATCCCCAGGGCTTGTACTGGAAGCCGTGCCGTTTGCTTCTCTTGCTGTAGCCAACATACCGTATCCCTGCTGCTGGATAAAGCTTTGAACAATTAAAGCGGACCCAGAGCAAAGTAAAATCGGGGAGTATGGATCTTGCATCGTGAAAATATTAATATTACAGGCCATATTTCAGGAACTTCAGGAGCCTGAGCAATTTACTACCTTTTCAGCAGCACACTTAAACACGTGCCTGAGTCCAATCAACTTCCCTGAAATTTATTCTGCTTTGCAAAGAAGGGCCAATTTCTCCAAGTGGTCTATTGTCTATGAGATACTTCAGTCGTGAGTGAGGTACCCTGTCTCATTTGCAGCAGAGACAGCCTAGAGTTGATGCTATTCGAAGAGGATAGAAGGAACATCTTCTCCAGAAAGTAATGGTGAATAAAAATGGAGCTTTATGGTAGTTTTCTTCACTGTCAGTAATGATACTTTCTCCTTTCAGCAGCACTTTTCCTCTGAGATATCAAAAATCTGATACAAACTTAAAAAATTTAGACTAAATAGCTAAAAATGAAGTTCAGAGAGGCTGACAATATTTGGGATGAAAAAGAAGCAGAACCTGCTGGAAAGAGGAGGCGGGGCAGCAACTTTTTTGTGGCCTAAGACGGCAGGGACATTGCGTGCTGGGGACTTTTGCTGCCCGTCAGGAGCTGTGACTCGTGTCAGCAATGAGCTGTTGTGGCAGAGAAGGCCCTCCCCATCCTGGGCAAGCGTGCAGGTCCAGGGACGGCGTTCTTCCCCTCTAACGAGTGGTCGTGAGACCGTGTCTGGGGTGTTGTGTCTAGTGCTGGACCCCCCCAGTATCAAAGAGAGAAGGACACGCTGGAGCAAGCCCAGCAGAGGCCACGGAGCTGGTTGGGGCTGGAGCTCAGGATGGAGGAGGAGAGGTTCAGGGAGGTGGTTTCCTCAGTCAGGAGAAGGCAAAGGAGGGATCTTATTACCAGCCATCTGATTGCCAGCTACAGGTACCGACCAGGTCCGTGGTGGTAAGAGATCCAGGCTCTTCTCTGAGCTGTGCAGTGACAGGATGAGAAGCAGCAACACAGGCTGCAGCAAGGGAAATTCTGAGTAGATATTAAGAGAAATTCCTTCATCATGAAGGTGAGCAAACACTGGCACGGGTACCCAGTGAGGCGGTGGGATCTCAGTCGTTGACATTCAAAACTCAGCTGGACAAAGCTGTGAGTAACCTGATGTAACTGAGCAGGAGGCTGGGCTGGAAATCTCCAGAGGTCCCTTCCCACCCGCATTATTCTGTGATTCTGTCATTTGAGCTCCCACGTTGCCAGCTAGGCGCCCAAATGCCATTTTAGTGTGCAGCTTACACTGTGCGGGAGCAGGAATTAATGGCTATCCTAATTTAGGCTCACAAGCTCTCAATTTGTTCTGAATGTCTAGTGAAGCCATCCATGTGCAGGCAGTACTTCATCGGAGGAGGGCGGCTGTTATATCTCATTCGGGTTGAGCTGCTGGTTTTATATCAGTTACTGTCTTCTGACCATACCTGTTTTGTTTAAAATGTTGTTAACTGCAGCAGTATAAAATGGCCAAATAGTTCTACCCCTGCATGTAAACTCAGCAGCAGCAGTGTGATTAGTCTGCATATAATACAGCAATTTTTCCTTTCACAGAAAGAGCCATCAGGAAACCAGAGAAGGAAAGAGGGAATTATAAAGAAGACATTGCTTCCTTGTCATTTCATTACACTTCTCTCACTCTGTGTCAAGTCTGACAGCTTGAAAAATGCCATTCTGCTAGAGTTTATGTTCTGTAAACACACAGATAAAATGGAGACATTCATTTAATACTTGACTGACTGTGTAACACTTGCAAACTTCATAAAGGTGCATTATCAACTTTAAAATGTTCCTCTGAGAACATACCTTGCGCTGTTTCCAAATACTGAAACGAAGCATATAGATGGGATCCATTTAGAGATATTTTAGTGAAGAAATGTCTTGCTTGGAATACTTAGTAGAGCTGATTTGACTGAAATTTATTAGATGACGGAAGCCCTGATTTAGGAAATACTTGCCTCCAACGCGATATGTTCCTAACTGCTTGCACTTCTGCCTCCCTTTGATTCTGCTTTTCAAGCTGTTTTCAAGACTTTCAATTTGGCTGAAAGATGGGATGATCAAACCTCGGAATAGATAAATGGCAGTTTCAAACAGCAAGATCACTTTAGGGGAGAAATAGAATTATTTCCTCTTCTTTAGGTTCTTCACTAGTTATAAAATCCATAGCGTTGAGTGACTGAGCAGTCCCTTAATGAATGCTCTGGAGAGGAGGAGATGAATGCTTCTGAGGACTACTGACAAGGATGACCAAAGGCATGGAGAAGCCTCTGTGCAAGGGATGACTGGACTTGAATTTTTCAGACTGCCAGAAGACAGCAGAGGGCTTGGAGAGAGGTCCGTAGGGTAGCAGGGGAAGAGACTGGGCAGCAGTTGTTCCTTGTCTCTTCGAGTATAAGAACTTGGGGGCATCACGTGAAACGTGCAGGTGGCAGGCTCCAAAGCACGTGGTGTTCAAGGTGTGAAAGCACTGCAGGATATGATGGCATGCTAAACGTTAGCATGGGTTCAAAAAGTGACTGGCTTCAAAGAAGCAAAACTAATGGAGGATATTGATTACAAAGGACATGATTTCTGACTTGAGGAATCCATGAACTGCAAAGTGCCAGAGGCTCGGAAGCTATCCTGGGGAAGGACCACTACATTTGGTTTTACACTCTTGCCCAGGCTTTGTCGAAGACAAAATACAGGTCTAAAAAGACGTTTTGGCTGACCAGTGCTGTGTTCTGCATATTCCTTGCTCTTTGCCTGGCTGCGGCAGGGCCTGCTCATCTGCACAAACTGGATGTGGTGTCCTGCACCTGGCCGAGCTGGTGCTTTGGTGGTGCACGCTGCTGCTTTCTTGTGACAGCAGAGGAGGTATCGTTTTATCCTTTTTTTAAGCCTCTAGTTAGGCCATTTATCCAAGATACAGGACACACCTTCATTTGTGGACTGAATACTACCTCTCCGGGTAGGCTCCTGAATTACCCCGTGCCGACTGGGATGGTCTGAAAAGCAGTGGAGGAGCGTCTTTCCTCCTGCGCCTTTCCAAGCAGAGGGCAGTGGGTGCTTTACTTCTGGGCCGGGCGCCGGCGCTCGGGGAAGAGATCAGGCCCCTCATGAGAAAAACTTTGTAAACAATCAGAAAACCCAAGTCAGAGTTAATTCCATCCAAAAATTGCCGTGAAAAGCGATAGTCAAGAAATCACTGGTGCATTTTAATAACTGCTAAAAGTAAGAGGATAAATACAATATTAATTCTGTGACTTATTTTTTACACTCCAGTGAACATAAATTTCTGTAATTGTATTTACTGGGCTTGGCGGTGTTGAAAGATAAGGGATAATTACATTCTTGCCGGATGGGAAGGCACCTAAAAAATTACACTTTTTAAAAATATGTTAACAATACTGTACTATTGGGGAATTCAATCAGATATTAATAACAAGGAAAAATGTTATCAATGAATAAGTTACACAAACTCAATCTGTGTTCTGAGAATTGCAAGTATTTTTGTTTTTCTGCAGGAATTATATTTTTTTTTCAGACCTGAGAAACCCCAGCCCCCTGTAATTGCATCATCCATGTGGCTGTCGTTTATGCGATGATATACTGTAAAGTTGGGGTCTATTATTTTCCTGCCCTTTCCAGTTTTGTATTGGGTTTCCTAACTGTTTTATTTACTTCTCTCAGTGTTGCATCTCAGGAATTTCTAAGTATAAATACGAGGCGCTGATATATTATTCCACAGCACTGACGGGATTGGAAAGCTGCATTAAAATTGGAATTTTGCCTACTTTGTAATGAGGGGATCCAGTGTAGCTCTACACTTACTCCATCTGGGAGCTCTGTCGAACGCACCCACATCACGCAGGTCCCTGCCCTCGGGATCATGCCGTCCACGCAGACGCGTGGTAGGACCCAAGCGGAGGTGGGGACCTGCCTGAGCCCAGCGGGGAACACCTGCGTTGTGCCTCCTGCCTTGGTGAGACCTGACTGCACTTGGCACATCGTTAAAACCCTGCCCACCCCACCTGGGTGAGGTCCTTTGCTCTAGCCACCTGTGTCACAGATCCTCCAAGGGCTGCTCCAGCTGCGAAAGGTAACGCTCACAGAGTTTCCTAGGGTTTTAACTGGTCGATGGTCAGTGTGTGATGGAGAAGGAGTGCTGTGGTGATTGCTAACAGCCTGGTGGTACCAAACACAGAATTTTCAGTAGCTCTTGATGTAATGTAATCTTAACATTTGCCCATCTTCCTCCTCCTCTTCAGTAGCTGTTCCCCAGCCCAGCATGCAGTGGCTGAACTCAGGGGTTCAGCAGATTGAGCTGAAGCACAGAGAGTTGCAGGTATGGTGAAGACAGGGATGCTCAGGGCATCTGGCAGATCTTTTTGGATTGCTGGGTAAATGTGTGCCCTGAGTTTGTGGCATACCATCTCTGTTTCAAGCCAGAAGAGGGGGACTTGCTACTTAGGCCGTAGTGCCCTTCCCAGGTGCACCCAATAATGAATTACAAGGGAGCAGGGACTCAAGCCAAGAGCACTGGAGAGCTTTGCACGGTGATTCCTGCGGCTGAGGAGCTGGTGAGGTCCTGGCAGACAGCACGTGGTATGTTGTGTGACCCTCAAAGTGGCTGGCCTCACCTGGCACCCCCTTACCTTGATGTTTGTGAGTAGGGTTGGGGCAGGGGGGCAGGATGAGCAAGAGCCAGGCAGTGATTCCTATCGCGTGCTGTTCCCTGGCTGCCCTCGTTGCGGAGAGCCTGCCGGCAGCGCATCTCTGCTGGCAACGCACGGCCCGGGCCCCCAGCGGCTTCTTTCGAATGGAAATTTTGTAGGAGACTTTTTGCCTTATTCCCTGAGCTCTGATGTGGTGGTGTAACTACTGAAAGCAAGAACTCACTGTGATTTCTGGTTCCCATTAAAATGTGAAATTTCTCATCTCTGAGCCATGACCTCAGAGAATATTATCTCTTTAAGTGAGCCTGCAGCTCTGGACTTAACGCTATAAAAATTGTCTGCCCGTATGCAGACGCACTTCCTCTAATTTCCTAGCAAAATGTTTATACTGAAAGGCAGCAAAGCCACAGGATTCTTTCTGCCAGAAGTCTGACTGCACATGATAACTGTTTTTTGTCTCTGGGTTTATGTTTCTTGGGAGCAGAAAAGTCTCCTCTATTATTAATTCATGCTGAGCTCCTGTGTCAATTCAGATACCTCTCTCGTATGATACACAGCTCCCCTCAATGGGAAGGATTCATGGAGAATTACGCGTGGCCTGTGCTTCGGAAACCGATAATCCGCTTGTTTTCTCTCTAGCAGTGAGGCTGGGGCTGTGGGGTGAGTTTGTGCGAAGGACTCGTGTGGCTCTTAGTTGAAGAGGAAGGTCACAGAAACGCGATGCAGGAAGAGTTGTGCCTCTGCTGTTGGAGACGGGCTCTTCCTGGAGGTGTAACCTTGTGCGGGACCTGCCGTGGGGCTGCTTCGTTATCCTTGATGAGGAAATGGCACCGATTCTCCCAGGGCCTGGCAATGCCTCTCCCCTGAGCTGGGGCCTCCTGAGGTCCATCTTGCTGGGAAGGCTTTGCCAACGGGATAACCAATGCCCAAAAGACAGAAATTTAGGGAAAGAGGGCTCCCTGCTCGATGGGAGATGCTTATGTTGAGGACTGTTGACCCTGTCACGGAGAGTAGGGTGATGGCTGCCTTCCAGGACGGGCTAATACCCCATCTATGTGTCGGGGTGGTCAAGGACTTGGACTGTCTAACTAGCATCACAGCTTCTCCTGGGGCACTGCCAGTGTCTCTGGGTGGGCACGAATGGGGCCCTGGGCAAGGGCTTTTCCCCTGTGAATCCGCTGGGAAGGAGCAGTGACGAGGTGGGCACCTCCTCCTGCCATGTCCTCTGCATCTGCCGTGGTGAAGGAGAGTGTTGGGCAGGAGGATCCTGGTGCAAGTCCTGATTTCCTTCTGCGTCTTCTCTTGTGTCCTCAAGTAGTTTTTGTCACGAAGTTATCTCCAAGCAGGCGGGACTTGCCTGCCACAGTCTAGTGCCTGCACAGCTAAATATCCCCTGAGGAGCTGTACCTTTTTGTGTTTTTCTCACTACTTTCTTGCTTTATTTATCTATTTTTTGCACCCACTGTAAAGTTAAGGTGCTGTTTACACCTTCACGCAAATGTTCTTGCAGGAAAACCACAATATCAAATGCTTTGTTCAAACACCTCTAACTCCTTTTGAATTTTGTAATCTGATTTCAAACTCAATTTTGCCTTCTTTTGCACGCTTGCATTTCGTTGTGTGTATAAACACACACGCAATTCCAAACTGTCTGTCGTTATCTCTGGTTGGATTTAAGTAGTGCTTTTATGTATTTATCTTCCCTATTTTAGTAAGTATTCAAACCAGCTTCACTGGCTTTTCATTTCTCTTCTTTGCCTTTTCTTAGAGATTGCCTTATGAAATGTTCTTAACTGATAAATCTGTATGTTGTTCATAACTTTTCAGAAACTGGGGGCAGTCTCCTGGGAAAATGATTGCTTGCTAATGCCATATTTGCCAGGAGGCAATTTAATTGGCAATTGCAATTGAATGAGCTGCTACTCATTTTTATAGAGCAGGTGTATGGATTTTGGGTAACTAAGAAATTTGAAAAAGTCATGCATGAAAACGTGTCCCGTCCCCCCTGCAAGCCTTTGGTCTTGGGATGAGATTGTCTAAGCCCAGGTAGGAAAATACTTTCCAAAAGGCAGCTACAAGGTCAGTTGGAGGGATTTTTAAGAAGATGGAAGCAGGTAGAGGCATGAAGAGCTTTATGTTCCCTTTTGTGCAGGACAAGTTTCATTTTATTTTATATTACTTTGCAGGGTTTGGGGGTGAGCATGAGTTTTTCAGTTAATATACCATGTATCAAGAGAAAGGTTTGAAAGATTTAGAGTGGCCCTGGGTCTTCCCTAGCTGGTGATAGACTGCTGCTCTCCTCCCTTTCTGCCACTGGCTGCATAATAATACAGGGTAAAGTGTGCAGCGATTATTAAAAAAGATCACGTTTCAGCTTTCCAAGTTTGTCTTGAGCTCACTGATAATTTGACTGAATAAGAGAAATATCGATAGAAATTATTTTGGAATAATTATTAGCTTTCTGGTGTACATGGGGGGAATTAATAATCTGGAAGGATAACAAAAGAGAAGTGAAGAAAATGAAGAACTGTCTCCGATAAAAATACCAAGGCACTCCACCAGGAAATCACTTAAAGAATTGCATTTGACCTTTTGATCTAAGTTGTCTGCTTTGGATAGGAGCTCGCTTTTTTTCCTTTCTCTTTCTTTTTCTTTCTTTTTTTTTTTTCCTTCCTCTCTTTCCCAAAGATGTAAAACTTCTCCCTGGGGTTATTTTCTGTTATGGCATAGCATTGCCTGCCTCAGGCCTACGATGTCACGTTGGCAGGCTACAGTGACTTGGGACTAAATCATGTCCATAAACACTTTCTTAGGACTAATCGTCATGTCTTCGGTATGGTCCCATTGCTTGTGCCTGAGAGTAAGAGATGAAGACTGAAGGCTTCCAGTGTCTTGTCTTTCCTTTCCTTTCCTTTCCTTGAGGAGACAATCCAAAAATATCCCAACTGGAGCTTTGTCATGCTGTGAGGAAGGCAGCTCCTACCCTAAATGGCCGTGAGGTAAGCGTGAAATGAAAGCTAGCAAGGGATGCAACCAACACACAGGGACGTAAAACCTAACCGTTAAATGGCTGCTATACCTCTTTGCCTGGTAACTGCTGAGTGGGGTTGCCTTTGCGGTTCTGCGTCACAGTGCAGAGGTGGACTCTCACACTGACACTTGTGCATATGAAACTCCTCTAGTTTGGAAGTAGGATGAAGGAAAATGATGCATCTAGACTATTAGAAGACGTGTGGAAGGGGCCTTTGTGTCTGTCCTGACCCTGCTGCATGGTTTCTTTTTGACTTTGGTGGGTGTTTTCAGATGTGGTCACCCATCTATGTAGAGGGGATTACAGCTCTTCTTGGTCTCAAGTAAGATCATGTTTGTAAATACAGGTTGTTTAGCTAGGGTAAGTTGGTGAGATGTACAAACAGCAACCGTACTCATTTATATGCATCTGTACTGTGTTTGAAATGCCCCTTCATCCGTGGGAGGGCAAGCCCTCATCAAGCACAGTTCCCCTGGTTGAGTTGCTGAAGCTGGTAAGAGCTGCAGCTATTCAGGATCTCGTGAGTGTGAGGAAAAGCCATGAAGTGAATTTAATCATGTCTCGCTTTACCAGGAAGCAGTTCTAGACTCCAGCTATCAACATATACAGCCGTGTTGGTCTTGTGTTAGCCCGTCCTGTTTACCGGAGTTACCAGGTACATCATATGCATGTTCCAGAGTAGTAAGTCAGGAAGCTCACAAAAAATGAATGCGTAAAAAGTAAGAATTATAATAAAATGTATTTGGGTAAGGCTAGTTTCTTCAGAGCAAGAAGAGTTCTTGAGGAGTGCAATAGTCATCTTGACTGCTCAGGAGGATTCATGAGAGAATTAGTTGTTTTACTCCAAACAGAGTAGAAGTTATGTGATTAATGCTCCATAAAACTCTCTGAAAATCCAGCTCTTAAGGTTTAAACATCTTCAAAGAGGGACTGCTTCCAGTTTGTATCCTCTGGAGAAGGTAGACAAAATCACAGTGTGGTTGTTCAGCAGGCTCAAAGGAGTGAGGGTTGGACAAACATCCTTCTGCGGCTCCCACTGCAATTATTAAAACATACAAAATATAAAAGCTGGTTTGGTTCTTTTGACTTGCTGTGCTATTCTTCCTCTGCTGTTTACATGGAAGAGCCTGAGGATTTGACTGTGTGCAAAATGATCTGTTTTCTTCCTAAAAATACCTTTTCCAGACTGGGACAAAGCTGAAGTTTGTCATGGTGACCTGTAGTAGGTCACTATTGGGAGACTTTTTTTTGGGGGGGTGGGAGAAAATAAGAATAAGTTAGCTGTAATTTGGCAAAATAAAAAAGGCAGAGGACAGCTGAATGCTAGAAAATCAGTATTGACATTCTCCAAGAGCCTTCCGTTTTATGTCAGGAAGTCAATAATAAAGTATAAAGAGCAGCAAGCTTCAGCAAACTCCTGCCTCCTTTTGCTCTTTAGAAAGGGTAGTGAACTTTATTCAAGTTCTTCAAAAAGTGCCTAGGTAGCCTTCTGTAGCCTGGGTGAGCAGAAGGTTGTGGTGGCTGTCCAAAAATCAACAATCTCTGCAGGCTTGACCTTTTAAAATCCAAGCTTTATTCTCTCTTGCCTTCAAATTCATTTATATCCGAAAGAGCACTTGGAGATAATCTTTCAGTTTCCCCTCCTCAGGTCTATATATGACTATGCAGGTTGCATTTGTAATTAATAATCAATAATGCTCGCAAGAGCTGCATTTCTAAAAGAAAAATGTATCCACGAGGAAGAAAAAAATCACGGTATATTCAGTACAATATTATCAAATCAATTAAATACTGCTAGATCACTGTCTGTGCAAAACAGGAAAGTTACCATACAAGGTGTGTGAGTGATCTGTCTTTACGAATGAATGAACTTTGTTCTGAAAGTTACACTGCAGCAGCATCTTGTGCTTTTTAGCTAAAACGAAAAGAAACAATGAGAAATGTAGCTATCGCTTTTCTGGAATCAATGTGCTGCACATCATCAAGAGAATATGTGATCATCATCTGTGCCAATTAAGTTCATATTGGTCATCTTATAAACTTGGCTTATGATGGCCCTGTAGCAGCTTAATTTATTTGCCAGCAATGTGTAATCTGAGCAAATGGAGTATTCGAGTTCTGCTACTCAGTGACCAGTTATGGGAGTAAAAGTCACTTTGGAGCAGTAGGGAGGTAAGCAGAGCAGAGGGGTCATAACTGCAACCCCAAAATCTTCTAGTGCAATAGGTCACATAGTCGAACAGTTGCATCCGGACACTGCAGAAGGAAGGCACACCGTACTAAGGAAGCAACTGCTTTCTTCACCTTGCTCCCTTAGAAAATAGGAAGCCACTACTGTTACTCTTCCTTCATCCTGGTAGTCAAGATTTTAGCATCTGTTTTCCTCAACTTTACCTTCACACTCTCCCTGTCTCTTCTACTGATGGTATCATTTTATTTCTTGATCTTTAAAAGTAATAATGCTAATGCTACTTTCACAGGCCTTTCATTAATTCAAAGTTATCTGCAAACACACACTGCTTGGTTAACAACTGGAAGACCTCACAGGAAGAAACTGAGGCAGAGTGCTCTTTTCCTCCTTTCTTTTCTGGAGCCTTTAAGCTCCTTTCAAAGCAATGTTGGTTCAACTCAGTTAATTAATTAAGTTTGGGATTTGTAGATCCTGTGCCAAACCAGAGTATTTAACTGCTTCAAGAACTGAGATGACTATTTGAGTAGGTAGTGTACTGACTCGGCAAAGCACTTCAGGGAAATTGAAGCATGTACTTAAGTCAATAAGATTTTTAAATGTATGTAAAGCTGCTTCACTGCATCATGGCAATCATTGGCAGTGTCACAAAATGAAAGGTCTAAATGGGGCATTTGTTTACGACCCATTTTTTTAAGCTAGAGAACCATTCCAGGTGGTGGAGGAGAATAGGGTCCCTCAATCCAATTTCTAGCAGGCAGATGTTAATTTTCCAGAGCTGACTCCTAACACTGGCATTAATAGTGGGATACTCTCTGGGATACTGTGCATCATCTCCCTTCCAAAGAGTCTTTCCCGGTCAGAGATGAGTGCTACAGAATAATGTCCCACTATCAGTGTTTCAGATCATTCCCTTGAAAAACCTTGTCGTGGATAACTATTCATCTTCTCCAAAGACCATCGCCTATGGCATTCTCCAGAGATTTGTTACTCTCATCGTTTCAGTATCTTTTTATGACTTCAGTGAGATGCCCTGATTTCATCTGATAAAACGTTTTTGGTGCTCTGCAGTATAACTCTCAGCTGACACAACCTCTTTGATTTGCTAAAATACCAGAGTACTTGGCCTCTGTTCCCTGAAAACTCAGAATCTGAGGTACTTGGACCACTGTCAAACCTCACATTTTCTGGGCATCGTGGTCCCATGAACCTCATCATCAAACTTCTGGCTGAAAAGCTCTTGGCTGGACGATGTTCTGTAGGTTGCCGTTCAGAGATGTTGCTATGGAGTCTGGGACACTCTTTTTTTCCCTCATTCTGCAGGGCTTCCCAGTGAATTGCATTTGCATATGTGTCTTACACATGCTCGTTTCTGTATTGCTTTGGGAATCAACATAAGCTTAAACAAACTCGGGGCTGATTGGGAATGGGATTGATGATGTAAAGACAAGCAGAGATGTGTTGGAGGTTGTGTGGACTTGTCTGCTCCAACTGGGTCACAATCACATTTATTTCCCAAACTAGTTGTCAAAACTTTCACTTTTAAGTTGGGCATCCTACTTGTTTCCCTTCTCCTGGGAGCAATGGGTGGTTCAGCAGGTGGTAGCTTTTCTGCCTTTTTTTTTTTTTTTTTTTTTTTGCCTTTGACATCTGAACATGAAAATTTCTTCTGAAAAATGGCCAAGATACAACTGGCTCCTTGGCTGTACCCTTGGGGCTGGCTGCTGTTTGTTTGGCAGCACAGTCCTGGGAGAAGAGTTCCTGTTTTTCTGTGCCGAGTTGAATTGTACATTTAATAGGTGAGCATTGCTTCTCCAGTGAGATCAGTTCAGGAACAGGCTGCAGTTTCATATGTGCTGTGGCAGGTATGTTCGTGTGACTTCAAGTTTTTGGAATGCAAGGAACGATAAAACCATTAGCAAGGTATTTTAGGGAGTTAGATGATGGAGCGATGTTTTGGTATCTCCATGTTGGGAGCAGGAGATGTCAATTGATGGACAATGACAGTGTAACAGAGGAAAGCAGTTACTGATCATGATGGTGGTGTAGCTGGTTGCCTTCCCCCCCCCCCCCCCCCCAATAATATGGGCTGTGTGGGGTCTTTGCTTAGTTTTGTTTTTCCTACTAGATTTGTCTCTGTTTTATGTTGTTTGTGGCTTGTAAATTTGGCGGTGTTATTTGTTGTGGTAATCCAACAGCAATAGTTAGGGATCCCAAAATGCTGGATGTGGTCTTAAGCTGGTGCCCTGAGGGAAGAGCAGGCTGTTCCCAAATGCCTTCCTTCACCTCCAGTTTTCGAAGGCACTTAAGTCTGTTGTCTGGTTTTCACTGCCGGTCTGGATGACAGCAGCTCACTCGACCTGAAACTGGGTAGGAGGCAAAGGTGATGCCTGAACTGCAGCTGCTGCAGGACACGAGCCGGATGCACCCGGGCGCTCTCCCTCTGGACACCTGCGAGCGCATTGGGCTTCTGCTCGCTTTAGGAGTAACCTCTTGGACTTTGCTGTAATGACTTTGCCTTGTTCTCTGGACAGTGTTTTGAGCCGCATTTGGCTGCGTGTTGGGCTGCCTTGTCACCGTTTGTTTTACAGCAATACCTGTCTGTTTTAAAGTCTCCTGTTTCTGAATGTCTAAGCTACCTGTCTTTTTTTCCCTAGGCTGCAGATCTCGCAGCCCTGACCCATACCGCGGTTACAAATACCGTCATAATCCTTTGTACACGGCATGATCGTAAGCAAACAGGGCTCTCAAAAGAAGTCATGAGCAGTGTTTCTCCTGTCTGGAGAACAAGCACCGATTTGTAGGGGGCAGTTATACCTAGACAAAGGCTGTTTCTTGTGCTCATCTAAGGAGAACAAGATTTGCAAGTACTTGTATACATCCCATCTTCCTCGTTGTCTCTCCCCAGATTTGACCTAATTTGTATTTATTAATGTATAAACCTACTATTAAAATTATTAGGTGCATGGATGGAGGCTATAGATAGTGTAACAGAGCCTGTCGTTCACCAAAGATAACCGTTGAGCTGGATTTGTAAAACTGGTGGTTGTATGGCAATGGTTCTCAGGCAGGTAGACTTATGAGCTATACAGAATGGGTTTAATTTTCATAATGACACCAGTCAAAGCATATGCTTCTAAGTTTTCACCCAATAATCTGCTGGCGTGGCTGGCATGCTGGCTGTGCCCTCAACGCTTTTTGTGGCCCGTCATAAGTGCTGTGGTTCCTGTCTGTCTTGCAGAGAAGTTTGTGGTGGTTGGAGGTTTAGCATGGTTTTACAGTAGACCTTTCTTCATTGACTGTTGCTTATGTTGCTACTTGTAGTTGGAGGGCACTAGATTTTTCATGTCTTCCCAATGCACGCCCAGCTCTCTGGCAGACTTTCCTCTTGACTCAGTGGGGCTTTTATTTTATACTCTTCACGAGTGAGATACTTTTCCAGTCATTTTTAGGCAGGAATTTTGCATGCTGTCCAAGTCCGTTGAGTTCAGTTTCCCTTCCTAGGTTCCTGCGGTCCTCCTTCCTTCCCAGCCCTGCCACCTCGCATCAGAGTTGCTGGGATTTTTTGAGATGCCTCAGCTTGGAGGCCTGAGGCACTTCCAATCTCTCGTGTTTCACCTCTGCGTCACAGCTCGGCCCCTCTCCTGGCTTTGACAGAGAGCAGCTCAGTAAAAGAGCCTGGAATGGCCCACGAAGCTGCTCTTCTGGATGGCTGGGGACCGAGATGCAAGGGTGCATCGTAGGCTGCATCCGCAGACCCGTTTAGGCACGCTCTGAGTCCTCCTAGACTTGCTTGTGCAGGTCTTAGTTGTCTTATCCCCTGTGTCCTCATTGACTTAAGTTTGCACCAGGGATTAACTGTGTTTCAAGAAAAGATCTTCCTGGGATGGTGGGAAAAGGACAGTGTCCTGCTGGTGGGTGCCCCTTGGAGGGGAGATGGGCTCTATTTACAGGGGGCCAAATATCAATACTTGTCTGGACGCAATAAATGCTTTAAGAGTAGCGGACCAATTTTATACTGGACTTTTTATTATTTTTAAAATATTAAATAGGGTTTAGCTGGAAGTGATAGAGCAAAACCTTTTCGCCTTGAAAGCCTTGCAGAAATATTAAAATCTTAAAAAGATTTAAATGACTAAATGACTTTTTTATACATTTAGAGCAAGATAAAGAATAAAATATATCAGTAAGGGATTTTAGATACGGACAGAATCCAGCAGGGTGTCGAACAGTATCTAAGTGGAAGATGGCAAATTTTAAGATAGTATCTCTTTTCATACAATTTTATACTATCTTTATTACCAGTTTTTCTGGCCTATTATATTAAATCAGATTTCCATATATCAATATGAACTCAAAATAAAATTAAAGCATCTATAAAGAAAGAAAGAAAGAAAAAAAACAACCTGGAGGTTTTATTCCCAGTTCTCATGGTGTGGTTCCTCCTTTCTCTTTTCTTATCAAAACCGCTTATGAACTTTTTCCCTCTAAAATGAAGAGAGTCTCCAAATCCCTTTAATTTCACTATGAATCACATCCTGTAATGATATTTTTCATCTTGAAAAGTTTTTAGGTAAGAATTTTATCTTCTTTCACAGAGCGAGTGAAAATAACAGCCTACACTACCTTTCCAAAATGATCGTATTTTAATTTCCTAAAGTTCAGTTACTAACAAACTTGAAGTTTCAGTAGAAATAGTAAACATTTATTTGTTAACTCACTTTTTGATATGGCTTTTATTTGCTTGGAACTTGATATGTTTCGTAAAGCTGTCTTTTTAATTACAACTTTGTGTTATCACTCTTTGCATTGTGTAATTTAAGGGAGAACTAAAAATTAAGGTTTTGTATTTTAGTTCTTATTTAATAGAGAAAAATCTAACAGTTCAAGAAATGCAGTGGTATAGCTAGTTCTGCTGTGTTTTACGGATTAAAGATCTGAAATAGAGATTGAAAATGGCAACTATAGTGCTGTATTTTTTTTATTCCAAAACATTGTATGCTTGGTATGAATTCTTTGGAGTGGAACTGCTTCTGGCCCTGGTTGAAGTGGACGTGAACTAGTGTGAGTATGGGGGGGGGGGGGTGGTTAGTTTTAAATACATATTTACATTTGTGAAGGAACTGGTGCTCTTTTGGAGCAGTGCATAAGTAGCGGAGGTTTTTAGGTTCAGTTTTCTCGCTGCGATGCTGTTAGTGCAGAGATCTGTTTCTTCAGCAGTTGCTTGTTCTTCTGCAACCTTACTGCTCTGTGTTTTTTTTTTTTTTTTTTTTTAAGATGAGACTTACAAACTTGGGTGGAGAGTCCCTCTTAATTACTGATACATATGTGGTCTTTGAAGGCTCAATCACTCCCTTTTTTAATTAAAAGTAATTATTGTAGAGAAGTGTTTTCCTTTTCTTTAATGAATTTCTAAACACTTTCAGCTGGTGGCATAGACTCCTTCAGGCATTTTTTTTAAAGCAAATTAAGCTTGCTATTGGTTAGCTTCCATGGGCATCTTAGATGTAGTCCATGAATGTGGAAGACGCCGAGTTGTAGAGTTTTGCTGGAGTTTAAATTAATAATGTCACAGAACAAAAGCACCTGGTTCTGGAGGTTATGTCTTCTCATACTGCCTCATCCTGACTGCACGTGTCACCAGCCTCTTTGGACCGTTAGACCAAATCTGTTCAATACACCAACATGCACCAAGATACAAAGGGAGAGAAAACTCAAGTCAGGGCGGCGGAGGGAGCTTGCCGCTGTCGTGGCCGGTTCTCAGGCTGTTGCAGAGTTCTTCTCTTCCTTACCAAGGATGCAAGTCAGCTTTGCAATTTCTGACCTTCAAAAATTAATTTCTAAACTCCCAAATCCTCATTTTTTCCAAAAGTACAACAGGGATGTAGTATGTTTTTTTTTCTCAAGTCTACGTGAGGAAGCAGAAAGCAAAGTATGGGTCCTCGTTGCCCTGATGCGCTTCGGTAGTCGATTATTGGCGAATCCGCCTTGCGAGCTGCTGAAAACCCACCCCCTCGCTGTGCTCCTTAGTCTTCTAAGATGTGCTAAATGGGATGTCCCAAAATGAGGGTAATTGAAGTGAAACCCATGAAAACTTTGTTTTTTCTGTGCATTAGCTCACGGTCTGGAGCACTGCTGTGTATTTTAATGCCTTCCGTCTCAATGGCCTTTAGGAACCTGTTAGACCAAGACTTTGCTTACGGGCAAGAAGAAAACGCTCTGCAGCTCACATCACACCCCAGTTCACTGCATGGGGGGCTCTCGCGGGTGTTCGAGAGAAGGAAGACCTCCCATCCATTGCCTTGGTCAACCTAGCTCCAACAGCAGGTTTTCTAAGTGGAGAAGAAGAAGAATCAAAAAAGCTGCCCACAGGTCAAGGCAAGTTTGGAGCAAGCCTCAGTCCTGAGGCCTGACAAACTCAGTGCAGAGCTTGTGGCCATGTTGCTCCCGACGGCAGCGCAGTGTAAGAGGGCTGTGCGGTTGCAGATGTGTGCCTCGTCACCCCGGGTGGCCCAGCTCGGTGTGTGACCGTCCCCGAGCTCTTTGGTGCCTTCGGACCATTGCAGAGCAGCTCTGATCCATTTGCTGGGAAATGGTTTCTCAGAAGAACTTTCTCATTCCCAGCACTTTGCTGAACTAAACCAATATGTTTTTAGGGTAAATATTCAATAACCAGGTCAATATACAGTAAAAATAAATTACTGTAAAATATTCCCGCTCGCGCTGCTGGTGGTGGTTGAGCAGCAAAGCTGTGCGGCTCAGGCCGGGTGCCAGACGGGCCCCCAAGCGCCGGCACGTACCAGGACCTGCTGAGGCTGCGAGGTGCTCTGTGCACGTCTGCTGTTGCAAAGCCTCCTCAGATCTTGGAGGCTGGAGCAGTCGGGCCAGGTGAGGGTGGATTCCCGGGGATTCCCTGTACGCTGGGTTTTGGCAGCTGTGTGGAAAAGTTTTGGAAAGAAACCTACTTCACTCAGCAGGAAGGACATGAGTCTTCTTCTCATCCTGCTAACGAGTGAGGCTCAGATCATGCTGTGTCTGTTTTGCAGCTCTAACTCCCAAGGTGCCGGGCACTTCCCAAATCCGGACCTTGGGGAGCTCATTCCTGTGAACCCAGGCCATGCAGGAGCGAGGCCCTGGCCGGAGCCCGCTGTGCCCGGCGTGGCCACGGGAGGCTGGACCCGCTTTCACCGGTACACTGAGGGTTTCGCGCTCGGGTCACTTAGGTCAATGGTCATGGCTGGATTTGGTGCCTGACTTTAACACCACGATCAAGAGGAAAGTCTTGAGCCTGGGCATAGCCGGGAAGTATCCCTGACCTTGGCATCCTGCGTTGGCTGGCTCCGGAGGGCCAATTCAGCGTTGGGTTTCTCATAGGCAAGAATGAAGAGGTGCCTTGGACAAACTGCGTCTTAGCTGTTTTAAAGACTGGCAGTAATCGTTCCAGCTCCCTGATACGGCTTGGCCACTCGGTAGAGTCGAGGCAGCAGCTTCCTTTGCTCCACCAGATGCATCTGGCTGTGTTACTAGAGACACTTTTCCTACTCTAAACTGAAGTTTTCTAACAGAAACTTGTCTTCAAAAGCCTTTGTCTTTTAAATAAAATTGAGATTTTCCTTCACCTTTGTGGGCAGGAGGTGTTCTTCACTGGAGCCTGACTGCTCTCAGTGTGCCTGAACTCTCACTAATACCTTCTACTAATTAGGTTACACCTAATCTAGACCCCTTTAAATGTGAAATGGTGCAGCTTGTGAAGTTTCCTGGAGATGCTTCGTTGTAGAAGGATGTAGCCGTAACGAGTTTTATCCGTTGCTTTTGGTGGGAACTGGCTTTATAACTATAAGCTGCACCGAGTCCAGTCCACTTGGAAGACCTCTGTTTCAGGAAGAGGTGGACCTACCTAAAAGGACTCCAGAGAGCTTTCAGGTGTCTGTTTGCATTTAGATATAATATGCAGAGCAATAAGTATTTCTGTGTATGAATACGTGTATACATTTAGTCCATACTAAAAACAATGCCTGTCAAAGATGGTAAAACCAGTGGTATCAGGAGAACTTGCAATGATTTGTGCTTGTTATTAGCAATTGCTAGTTTACTTTTATTGTAATATGCTAATTTTATTTCGTTGGAACACGGAGAAAAACTACTCGCTGAATTCTGTTAATTTCTACACATTATTGGTTTAAAACCGAGAATTTCTTCATGTTGACACTGCTGATGCTTGCACGGGCTTTTGCTAGAAATGAGCAGCATCCCAGGATTAAAATGTACAGTATATTTTTAGCCGTGATGTGAAGGAGTTCTGAAAGATAGGAGGGTCAGAGAAACAGAAACAGGAGGAAGCTGTTTAAGATATGCTGCGGTACCAAAGCTGTCATTAGAGATGCTGCTTAATATCCCTGAAAGCTTAGCTCAGACGCGGCGGGGCTGGGTAGCCGGTGTATGTAGGTCAGTTCCTGTATCATAAGTACGAAGCGTCTGGGGATCCAGCTCCGCGTATCTGGCAGAGGTTTCGAGTGTTCTGCCATCGCTGCTGGATGGGCAAGTCAGCAAACTCTTTATTCTCTCTGAAGTCGGCGCTGCCTGTCATGCAGAGGATTATGATTTCAGGTGCAGCCTTTCATACAGCTGTTCTTAGGCTTTCAGCTTCCTGATCTCTGTGGCTGGGATTCACCTTATCTGCCTTAAGCTGCCAACAGCTAATACCCAGCCAAAGCTCGCCTAATGCCTGGTCTGAGACTCCCTCTGCGCTTAATAAGGCGATCCCATTAATACAAGACACCGGGGTGATCCATGCAGCTTGTCCAAAACACTCTTTCACGTCAGAGTCGCCCTTTGGAGGGGCTGATGGTGGCCCCTGGGGATGGGACGAGCACCTTCGGAGGGCCTGACCTGTAGGTTGTAACAGGAGCTCCGGTGCACAACTTCAATTAGACGTGCAGCGTTTTTACAGCTCAGGTTAGGAGAGATCAGTCTTATCCACCTTCTTCCTTCCCCCAAATTCTTGTAGTGGAGGAGAAGGTCCAGCTCAATACATGAATACTCTTCCTTTCTCAAGAGGTCTTCGAATGGGCAGAAGAGATGAAAGAATACTAGGATTTCATGCGGAATAAGTTTATACTGTGTTCACATGGACGGGATGGAATAGTGTTGGGGCCTTGGAGATATTCTTCAAAATGTTAGAAAACAATATTAATGAATATGTTAGGAGCCAGGTCCTTCCCAATTTGGGTTTCATGGCATCAAGATTTATAGTATACAGCTTGGTTTTATTTTTTGCTTTCTTTCTTTTTTCTTTTTTTCTTTTCCCCCTTGCAAAATTGATCACTGCCAAGGGAAAGATTTTGGAATAGTAAACTAATGATGTCTCTTGGGCTAAGTTCGTGCCTAGTCTAACTTCATTGGCTTCAGTGGAGTTACAGTGAGCGATTCCGTTGTCTCCCCTATGTCTTGGGGAATCTAGTATGCCGTGAACTGGGAGCCGGCCGAACAGAGGGAGCTTAGAAACTGCGTTAATAAACATGAACTATAGCATTAGACAAAACTGAGGTTATAGCTGCTGCAAATCAGAGTTCCAGTATGTGTAACATCCCTGATAGAAATGCAGATTGATCTGAAGCATAAACCAACTGTTCACAGTAAAACAAAGTGTCATTTATCACCCACCGATTTCACCCCAGCCGGCAGTCAACCTTTCTCCGCTGTGGTGTCGGGCAGGAGACGGAAGCTGTGTTTTGTAAGCTGTTTTGAGTTTTGTTTTGTTTTTGTTTTTCTGTCAACTAATTGTGTACAGTGCTGCTACAGCTGGTTTATGGAAAACGCTTTAGAAGAAAATTGTTGTAATGATAGAAAACCATTAGGAAGTGACTATTGTAATAGCTTGCCTTGGGAATTTCCAGGTATGTTTAAAGGCTGCCAGGTTCTGGGTAGTTTAAAAGGTTTCTGAGTAGGGAGCCTTGCAGTCATTAATTTAGTGGCCAGAACCTGGTCTGAGCCTGCAGTGATCCCATTTGTAATCTAGCAGTTTTAGTAGCGTTGAATAGCTGCGTAAGAGGAGGCCTTTTGTAGATGGTCAAGATGACAAGAGAGCCAAGGTTTGCAGAAAATAAATCCGTCAGTGCTGTTACAGGGAAGAATGGAAAAGACCTTGGGCACGCTGGCTTTTGGCTAGATCTGTCATAAACACAGTAAAGGTTGGCCTGGGGCTGGGAATAGTTGTTCTGAGGTCACGGTTCAATGGTGCTTTAAACCTGGCTTTTGTGTTTGCACCGCATGATGCAGAGGACTTCAGCTGTGTGAAGAAAAGCAGTGGTCCTGTATAACTCATTGCGATTTCAAGCGGTTTTTTGAAACTTTTGGCCTTATGCCAACAAGCCATGTGCAGAATCAGGCCTTGCATGTCCTGCAACCACTTTTACAGACAGTACAAAAACATAAACCTTGCAAAAAACCTTGCATCTTTGTGGTCTGGCTAGTTCTACAGAATTGTGACCGTGTGTTCACATCTGAGCCAGGTTGAGTTTGTGTCAAGAGATGATCCGGAAAAGAACAGACTAATCTTAACTGGCATGGGACCCCAACCCTAGTTTTGTTGACGTATAGACAAGATGTGGGAGAAAAATAGCTTCTGAAGTTAAAAGTGGGTGTGCCGTTACTAATCTTCTCATACCTCACATTTGGAAGCTACTTACATTCCTGCGAGGGCTGATCTGTTCCCACGTTCCCTGCAGTCTGCCATTGCTATGCATCTCCTTCAAATTCTCGGTTTGATTAGCTCCAAGTTGTACCTGGAGGACTTGATCCCGCACTCTCTGCTGTGTGATTGTCACATGCGACTGAATGTTTGTGTATCTGAAAGCTCGTCTCTTTTCCAGCTATGCCAGTTGATCTAATTAAAGATTTCCCCTCTTGTGAGCACATGCAAAATGAATCAGTAGCCTAGCTGAAGAAAAATAGATGAGTGACCTGATGAGGGGATTGTGTGCCTTAAACTTTGTGGCTAATTGGTCTAAAAAATTGCATCTTTCTTCTACTTCCAAACTTGGTCTTGCATATGTGTGTAGATTTGCATGGTTACAAGAACACAGCCACATTATACCATTACTGTTAGCTGAGAAAAGACAGGTCCCTTGCGCTGGGCTCATGAATTTTTCTACTGCCGTGGTCAGGATGGATGCAAACCTCGCTGCCACGTCTCGGCTGGAGGTAAGAGCGACCTTGTACGTTCCCTGCATTCCTCGTGTCCCCTTAGAATAAAACGGAGGAAGCTACAGCTTCCACAGCGGTTTCATTGGGGAACTGAGTGCCTATAATGTACACATCTTTCAAGGAAATTCCTGAGTGCTCTTTAGTGTGTGTTTGTTTTCCCTGTGTCTTAACTTTCATCCAGCTATTGCAGAAACTATTACGGGACAACTGAGCACGATGCAAGTTATACGTACCAAGACGGAAGTCAGCCAGCATAATGGAAGTTATGGTTGATTTCCTTGCTGTAGCCTGTTCTAGTGAAGGAGACGGTAATTAGAACAATCTTAAAAAGCAATTTAAACTTGTAAGCTTTCTTTAATCAGCAGTAATGAGGTTAGGGAGGAAAAAGCCCAGCCCTCACTGTGTGTTCTGGCTGGTTCGAGGAGCATCTCCCCCCGACGTGGTTGTAGTTGTTGTAATGTAACGTTTATGTCGGTGCAAAAGCGCAGGATGAGACCGAGTCCTTGCCCCTTATTTGAAGATGAGGAAACATCTCCCTTGTGGAGGCAGGGCAGATGCTATTCTTGGGTAGGCAGAAGTCAGATTTATTTTTGAGGAAAAACATTGTAGTGAGGCTCTGCTTCCATCTAGGAGACACGTGCAGTGCAGGCTCTGCATGCTGGGAGAGTGAGCAGCTACACGGGGAAAGGCAGCTGCCCAAACACTAGTGCGGAGGAGAAGAGTTAAGAAAGCCCATGTGTAGCTTTCTGCAGGAGGAAAAGAGCAGATGCCAGGGACAAACAAAAATTTTTCACCTCTCCAGGAGAAGCGATCTTGAGAGAAAGCAGTGAGCGGGGAGAGACCTTGCAAGTGACAGGGAGACCTTCGGAGCAGAGCCTGGGAAGCATGGAAGAAGGCTGGAAAGTGATGAAATGGCAGCGTTACCAGTGTTTATACTGCAGTGCCATCTACGTTAGCTTGTGGCACTGTGCTGTAGACATATGTAGGCTATACTTCAGATAGCGGGTGCTGCTAGCAGGGAGCTGAAGCTCAGCTGAGCTCAGCTAAGTCTGTGTTTTGGTGCAGACATATAGGTGCTTGTGGGCGGCAAAGAACAACATTGGAGTTTCTGGAAGGTGGCAAGGAGAAGACCTTTTGGATCAGCTCACCCTCCACTCATGTAGAAGATCATAACACCCCAAAACTGTGAGGTCAGCGAGGTGACCTCCTATGCTGGGACAGAGTCGGAGCTACTTTATGGTAACCTCTGCCTCAGTGGTATGCTGCAAGCCAGGGGTGGAGAACATCCTGTGTTTGGAGCATCTTTAAAATATATGTTGGTGGTTAAAAGATGCCCAGTTCTCTCTGAGCTGGTTTCAAGGTCCTTTGAAAATTAAGCCACTGACACTGCAACACTTTTCTTCCATTTTCTGCAATGCTTTTTTTGGGGGGGATGGGGGGGCACAGCAGGGTGAGGGGGGCAATTTTTTAGATGAGTTCAGTTTCTACTTAGACCCCCAAAATAAACATCTAGACTTTCAAAAGAGGTTAGTGCCTTGGATGCTCCTGAATGTCTACTACTAACTTCTCCTTGGGTGAAGTGGAATGTCATTTTTGCGTGTATTTTTAACCTCATTAGGGGTAATTGAAGTGTTTTTACAAGCTTCAGCTATTCTAAAGCTATGCTTTGGGTATTAAAACTGGTCTGTTCCTTTTGAATTACATTCCAAAAGTTTCTGCGTTCATGGGGCTTGATTTGACCTAAGAACTTTGTTCCTATAAGGTGGTACTTTTTTCAGCCATAGTGTTTTTTTTTTCTTTTTTTTAATTTGGCACTTTTTATTTACTTATTTTACACAAAAGCGGACAGTTTGCTATTTGGTACCTGCATTTTAGCTCAGTTTTACTAGTGTCCTTGATGGGATATTGAATTACAGCGTACGGTACTAAAATACTTGAAATAATTGTCGTCTTTTCATTTCATTTCTCTAACCTCTCCTAAGCACTGAAGTAACGAACCTTCTTCGCTGAACTCAGCATCTTCATCTTCATAAAATAATGTGAAGAGAAAGTATCTAGAATTGGGTGAAATTTTTAGCTGAAATGTTCAGTCTAATATACTGAGGAGGGGAAAGAACTGTAGAGACAGATGGGCTTGTGCTTTTCTTGCCAAGTTCACCCAGCCATCAGGAGCCTCAGGATTAGGTATCTTTGCCAAAAAAACAGATAGAGATTCTTTTTGAATATAAGTGCATAAAAAACAAAGAGTTTGGAACACTATCATGTGGTGATTATGTATCTATTAATGAGGAAGAAAATGAAAAACAAGAGGGCTCCTGAGATCCCATAAAATACCTCTAGTGATGGAAAAATAAGCCAAATCCAGCACAGTCATGGTGATAAAGACAATAAAAGATGCGTGGAAATGAGGACAGTAAAAAGTTTGAATGAATTTAATTTTGGAAATCATCATACTGTTAAGAAAAAAATGTAAATGAGAAATGAATGGCTGTATGGTAAGAGACCATAAGGGAAGATGAAAAAGGGAACTCAGAGGCTGGATGGTAAACTAACTCCATATTAATGATGGCAACAAATGCCTAGCAGTCCTTCAAAGCCTATGATGTGCCATACAGCAGTCAAGCATGAACAATATTTAGCATCCAGCAACTGTTGTCAATTTTTCATATTCCTGCGTATTTCTGACAATTGTTTTGCCAGAGGCAGGAAATTGTTCATTGGCAAACGTTCATCAGAAATGTGTGGTAGATGCTGAACTGCCGTGTTGAGGTTTAGTGGGTAGCACGTGTCGCTTGTACGGCTGATGTGCTGCGTTAGGACAGCTTCCAACCCATGTCCTCAATAAAAACCATTTCAGTCCTCGGCTGCTTGAGGTTGGTGACATTCGATGTCGCTAGGGCTGCCTCGACCGGGCTGTTAGAGAAGGACGTTGCTCCTGTGGTATGCCACGCTTCCAGTGGAAGATCCCCCTTGGGACGGCATTGCTGCCGTTCCTGGTGGGCCCGCGGAGGGCTCGGTGCTGCAGTGGGAGTGGGGAGCGTGGGCTGATACCCGTGTTCCTGTGCTGAGGAGTTTGGAGCTGGAGCCGCATCCTAAAGGGATGTGGTGCCCTCGGAGTGGTCTGGCTTGAGGCAGTACGGCAGGCTCCTAAACGTGCCGGTGCAAGCAAGGACCATGGCTGTAGAGCATGCTTTAGGAGAAGGTGTTGGTTAATGCAGACATTGGCTTTTTCTCACAAACTGTTTGAAGAAATCAGACATTCTTGGAAATGGAGAACAAAAGGTTTTAGCTGCAAGCAAGATTTAGGAGCGTGACCATGAACTCTTTTTTTTAAGGAGTAACTTCTTGGTTACACTCCTGAGGATTGGTGCTTGGTTCTTATTCAGCCGCTGCACTGATGCTATTCTCCAGTTTATGAAGGAAGACAGTAAGACAACACACAACTATCTAACCCTATTTCATCTGTTCTTCTGAAAGTGCTAATTGCTATTAAAGTAGTGTATACCTCCTGTCGTTTCTGACTTCCTAGAGTTCATCATGGCTCATCTCTGACCACCACATTAACCTTAACCATGTGACAAATAACAGTCACAGTTAGTATCTTATTCCTAGTATGCTCCTCAGGCTGCTTAGTCTAATGTCTGTGGTCCTACTGTCTGCTCTCACTGGAGATAAGTAATTATTTAATTTCTTCCAAATGTAAAAGCTGACCGTCTCTCTACTAGTAATTTACAAGCACTATCTTGTCTTACAAACTTATATTAAAAAAAAAAAAAAGGCAATCAAAGGAATGTGATTGGGTTTCGAAGTGCCACCTGGAAACTGCACTGAGTGCTGCTTCTCCCCGACGTCTGTTCCCGTCAGTCGGGACTGGTCAGGGCGTGCTGCCACCTGCCATGTGCTGCTCTCGGAGACGCAGGTATTCCAGCTTGCTGTGCCTGCGCTATGGCTCCTGTGCAAGCAGCGTGCTCCATCGCCCGGTTTGGTTTTGACTGTCGTGCCGTAACTCTGGCTTGCTGGAGCACCGCAAGGATGGAGGGCCCCCTTCCTGCCCACGGGCTTGGGGGGACCTCGGTCCCCAGAGAAACACCCCGAAGCCTGCAGGAAGCACGGCTGGTCTTGCCTGGCTTGGGATGTGGAAACATCTGGCAATCCAGCTGTGCTTTCCTAGCCTGCGTGTCGTCCTTTTCCCGAGCGGAAGAGTCCTAGTCTACCTGGGCTCTCCCGCAGCGACTGTTGGGTGCCTCTTGCTGTCGCGCTGCCCGCGTCTGCGCCTTGCCCGCTTCTCCTGCGTCCCATGAGCTGAGGATGATGCCTGCAAGTGGTGCTGGGATCACGAGTGCACCGTGGGTTTCTTCAGTATCGTAACAAAGTTGTTCTCTTTCATTTCGCAGAAGCGCTCGGAGGTGCCGCAGGCGCGAAAGCCCGGGCAGCGACGCTGCGTCCGGCCCTGCTCCCGCCGGCTCGGGCTGTGCCGGATGCCCCGGGTGGATCCAGCCCTGGGGTATATCTGTCTGCCTCGGTTTCCAGTCCTAAACGAGGTAAGCCTCATTCGTATTCGCTCCTTATTCCTGAATCCTCCCTCTACGTATAAATCATACATCAACGGACCAAGTTATTTAAAGACGGGTTAATGAGATGTGCCCAGAACGTTCCAAACCGCAGCCTCCAACCCAATGCTAATTAGGCACTGGAGCCACTAATCTAATTTTAGCCAGTCACTGAATTTATTCCTGCCAGAATAAAATGCACTTTAAATCTCATTTAAAAGCCACCGAGATACTCTTGACAAATTAAAATATGAAATTAAAAATATATTTAGTTTGTTTCTGCATCATTAAAACAGTCCTTGCTGCAGATGAATCAAACCCCTGCCTTCACATTTTCATTTTGAAGCCTGTTTACTGCTGAAATCATGAGCTATGCCCGTCGCCCTCTCCGCATCTCGTAAAATCGAGTGCTGTGCATTCGAGGATGCTGCAGCTGCCTGGGCGCAGTTCGTGGGAATGCAACACCGAGAGCAGTGCGGGCATCGGGTAGATGTAGAGGGAATAAAATATATTGGTGAGGGGGGAAATGTAAAATGAGTAGACGTAAAATAGAGTGGGGAAACAAGCAACACAAAATGGCAATCTGAATGCTAACTAAGCTTGTAATAGAAAAAAGCTATAACTAAAGGAAAAATAAATATTCCTATCAACTACATGCTTGATTGCTTCTTCTTACTAATAATTTACCTCTTGGCTAAACTAACCTCCTTTGCACGCATTAATATCTGGCACGGCATGAATGAAATAGATGATATGATTTTTATCTGGAAAGCAAAGCTCTTTAAATGTCCCGTTTGATGGAGTGGGTCGCATCCGTGCTGAAGGATCGCAGCAACTGCAGCTAGATGGCATGGTTATCCCGCGGTGCTCCGACCTCCCCGCGCAGCACGAGCCGGCCAAGCCCCTCTCCGGCTTGTGCGGAGCGGGTCGGGCCCTAGCCTGACGGTTCCCCCACAACTAAGGGTATAACTCGGCTTCTGTTAAGGACAGGAAGAACCTGAAGAGTCTTAAGCCTTCCCTGGGCTTAGTGTTGGTGCTGATTCCTTCTGGTGTTAACTGTTACCGAGCTCTCGGCTTAGAAATGCATTTCGATCATTGTGGCAATTTAAAGAATTACGGGTTTAAAAATTATGCTAAGCAGAGTGATCATCTCACATGACTGCAGGATTCTTGCTTGCAAGGAAATAGAGGAAACTGTTGATAAATTGCGTGGAAGAAAAGTCAGGACTGGTCACCTGGAGCCACTGCTTTGCTTGGCGAGTCTCGCCCGCTGTCAGCGCCCAGCCGGGTTTCGGCTGCTGCCCTCGGCCACGCGCGAGGGGCAGGATGGGGCCCCGCGGGGCCGCGTGTGGCCGGTGGTGCCGGGGCTGCTGCGGTCTCGGAAGCCCCTCGCGCGAGAGGGTGGTGAGCTGGGGCTACGCGTGGGCACAGGGCAGAAAAGCACCTCCGTATCGCAGCACCTCGCGTCTAAAAATCCCAGCGAGAGCCAGTAACTTGTGCTGAACGGACCCTTACAGGAGCTGACGCAGAGACTGCACAGAGTGTTTTTTATTTCTTTTTAAAATCCAGTTGCAAAAAAGAAATCTCGGAGTTCTCACAAAAAGCTGCGCTCTGAAAGCATACGTAACTGCTGCATATGCTTTTAACTGCCTGACATTTCGGCACGGGCGATGATAAGCCGTAGCGTGTGCCGTGCCGGAGCCGTTTAATGCACCCTTATCATGAAAGGCAGAGCTGGCTGGGGAGCAGGGGGGAGCGCTCGAAAGGTCGGGTGCCAGCGGGAGCGGGGAGCAGGGGGGGATAGAAGCCACTCTAGTAAAATACCAGAAAAAGATATTAAGGAAAAAAATGCAGAGGCTTCTGGGGTCAAAAAGTCCCGCTCGTGGATTCTCTCTGCTTTTCTCCAATTCTTTAACCGCAGAAGGAAGAGCTGGGTGGCATATAGAGCTCAGCTATATGGTAACAGCAATCTTTGCTGGTAGAAATGTGTAAGAATTTCTGCCACGAGCTATTTGTATTTTGCTTCCACACAGTGCTGGATGAATTTCCCGTTAAATCAGAGGGATGCACAGAAACAAAAAATCATGTTTGGTGTCTACTTAAATATTTGTAATCAGACAAGCTGCACGTAAGGTCTCCGTACTGTGGTTCCTGTCGATCAGGCTTCTTGTGAAGGGAGGCTTTTTTTTTGGCTTTGTTTTTTTTTAATAGACTTGGGGAAAAAATTGTAGTAGCAACATTTTGTTAAAGGGCTAAATCTCTGCTCCATTTAATTTGAAGTACAAGGATGTCAACATGAAAACTTCATAATTGACAGATGCACAAAATATCTTATTTGAAAGCTATCACATCTGTGAAGGATGCCATGTTTAGATCCCATTCAAAAAAGACAATTTATTTTAATATTCACTTCCCAGCGATATTAAAGGTTCGCTGAAGTTGGTCACAGTAGAAACTGAAAAAGTTTGTGGCCTTTTGCATGTTTTGGTGTCCACATTTTCCTGCAGATGTGCAATGTGCGTAAAATGTAGGACACAGGCATGTGAGAATGAGCATCAAATATCAGATGACTTCACAGCGATGTTCTGCAAGTGCTTACTGTTTTTTAGGCGTGCAACACTCTTTGAAAAGCTTCTGAAACATCTGAATATCATAGCCAAACTAGGACTCTGTACTCTGCTTTGGCTCCATACAAACACAAATTGGCCTGATGCCTTGTGAGAGGAGGGGGGGTCCTCAGTGCTGCGTGTTTGAGGATGGGAAGAAACCCAGAGCTTCTGGAGGCATCCAGGTGGGCAGAGGAGGGAGCGAGTGGCTCTCAAGGGACTCATTTGCCTGAGTTTCACATTAGGGATAAGGAGCATTTTGCTGCTAATCTTCTGAAGTTTTTTTTCGTTTTGGTTTTTTAAATGTGTGGACAAGAGAAAAATATCCAGTGCGTCTGAGACGAGCCCCCTTGGCAGAGCCTACAGTGGTGGCTGAGCCATCCTGGGGTGAGAGGAGAGGAAAAAGGGTCTGTCTGGGGATGCTTTGCAGTGGTGCTGAGGGCCTTGCTGAGTCTGGAATAGCCCAGATGTATGTCCTAAAAAGCAAAATGATAGGGAAGTTGCTTTTAAGGGTGGCTGGCGGTGCTGACAAACTTCAGAGGTTACGGGTAGAGCTTGGACGTGGGTACCGCAAAGGGTGCGGTAGCAGTGGTGAAGAGCAAGGACTGCTTGGGCTGGGGGGGTGGCTGTGGCCTGCTTTATCCATCCCTTACCCAAAGCAGCAGGATGGGTAGGGGAGTCCTAAGAACAACAAATACTTTAGAGGCAAAAGGCTGACTGTCTTGTATGGTTTGTCCTCTCTACATGGACGAAATAGTGAGGGAGAAGTTAAAGAGATGCTGGATATTTCAGCAGCTTCTCATGGCTGATGGAGGAATGACCCTGGCAAAGTGCCCGTGGGAGCAGTTGTCCTGTCTACAGTTTGTTATTTTATTTTTATATGAATATGTATATAAATATATATATTATTTTCCAACACTCATATTTGCCAAGGTAAAGGTCTTCTGGCCCTGTAGGTAGAAACCCCTAGCCAAGGAGCGAGGAGAACTGCTTGTTCCTGACTGCCCAGAGGGTCTAAACTAATTATCCAGGAATGGTACTGGAGCTTGAGACAGTTTTGTCTAATTTTTTAATAGAAAAACCTATAAAACTGATCAGTCAGAAGGAATGAATTAAGTAATACTTGCAAGAGAGAATCTGGGAGAGAGGAGCTGGGGAGTGGGATCTAACTCCTCGTTTATTAGGAGCCTGGTCCAAAGCCCGTTGATGTTAACTTTTACCATTTACCAGTGAGGACTGAGTCCCTTGTGTGAGCGATGTGAAGACTGATGAACTGTTATTTCATCCTGGATATAGCTGAATGACTGTAAATGCTACGTAAAAGTATGTAAAAAAAATGCTAACGTAAATTTTTAACTTGCTGAGCTGTTTGCAGCAAATGGAGTATAAACTGTGTTTCATTAAATGAAGAAACCTCATAAAATTACCCAGGATGCCAGGTAGATCTGTCCTGTTTGTTGCGCTTTGAGGAGTGTTTTACCCGATTCTGAAGCCGTTTGCAGAACAGAGTACGAATACAGAGTTACCAAATCGAGCTGCTGTTGAAGTGCCTTCATAGCGGAGTGAGTCTACGTGAGCGGGAGCTGGAAAACCAGGCATATTGCCACTCCGCTGTGCCGCTGCCGTACCTCTGCACAGATATTAGCACAGATCAAATGTGTAATTACTGAAGACCAGCCTATTAGTTTGGATAAATTACAGAGCAAAGTAAGTATCTATTGATGCTCAAAAGAATTTGGAGAACGTGTTTTCTATTATTGCTTTCTCCACGGCTTTGCTGTTGCCAAATCCAGGCTTAAAAAATCCTGAGTCAGATCCGAAAGTCCATGAAATTGCCTTAAATTGTGAAATTAAAAATAACACAAATAATTTCAAGTCCCGTTCTTGCTTGCTTGCTGGTTTGTGGTTCATGTGTTTAAGCTTTTTCTCTAGTAGGTGTGTGACTGCCCGGGCAGGTGTAGGCAGTGCTGAGCTTGTCCGCTCCGGCTCTGAGCTGGACGGGCATGGCTGTCACTCTTGAGGTGCTGCTAGCTGTGCTTTTACATGATGGTGTGCCTGCAGGAATGGATCAGGGCCACACTCATCCTCAGCTGAGGGTGTCTCACTGAAGTATCATAGTCTCTTGTAACGGGCTCTGGCTCCTTTCCTCCAGCTGGATTGCTATGCATGGAGTGGGTACATGCCTTTGGTGAGACCATCTACAGGCTTAGGGTTAGATGTGCTAGAAGGACTTTTCTAGGCTTGTGCCCTAAGTGTGAGGGGAACCAGGAGAAGCAATGGGGATCCTTCACTGCTTTCCTGTGGTTTCCATGCTTAGCAGCCCAACTCAGTAAAATCCTGCATGGTTTCAAGAGATCTGTGCGTGTGGCTGGTGCCTGCTAGACACCTCTGAGCTTAGGGCTGGCTTAAGCTGCAGCTATCTTCAGTGTGGAGCTCGTGCAAGCAAGCTGTCCCGCGACTTCCGTGGCTCCTCGCTGAGCTTTGCTGGGTTTTGTGCTGCTGCGTTGCCTGGACATGCTCGCGTACAGCTAGCAATCAGGTGAACATGTAATGCCTCGGCTCTCTAACTGATAAGGCCAGCCGTGGTTCAAAGCTGACTGAGAGCTTGGCGCTGAGGCTGTTTAGTTTGCTTCTCAGCAGATGCAGACTCAGGCTGGTCTTGCATCCATGTGCCTACGTGGTTTGCAAACCAAAGCTGGCTTATTTGCAAGAGCCTCTGTCACAACGGTGACCTCATGGTACAGGTACGCTCAGTACCGAGACCAAGGTATCGAGAAATTACAGACGTTCAAGGGTGTGTGTTGACTTACTAGTCTGATTCTGTGCTCCTCTGTAGAACAAACACTTTCTGTGAGACAATATTTTTCTTGTGCTGCACAAGTTGCTCCATTTTACCAAATCAGTAAATATCCTTGCTGCAAAATAAACAAGTATGAAAAAGTTATGAAGCAGCCAGTCTCACTGATGTAATTTTTGTTGTACTCTAGTGCAGTAATATCTCTTTTTGATTAAAAATTTACTTTTAGATGAAAATTTGGATTTTTAAAGGCATTGATTTAGAAGTTTCCTAGCAAAAAGATATCTTAATTATTGACCAAAGGATACTCCTTCTTATTGCTTTAAATGACCTGATGCAAAAACATGAGTCCTTCCTAATGATGGTTTTGTGTTAGGTCATGCTTGGAAATCTTTTATTTCCTTTGCAGTGCTTTTCCAGTGGTAATACTGAAAAAAGTTCCTTTTGATGACTTAGGGGAGTATTGTAAACATCGGGAAGATTTCGGGTGTTTCTTAGACATCAAATTCCTGTAAGAGGATATCTGTGTTTTTCATCCATGTTCATTTAGATCTGAGATGCTATTAGAAAATTTCTCATTCTAACAGCCTGGGGAGCAGAAGACTCAAAGATGATGTCTCTCAACGCTCCTAGGCCTTTCTCTGACTGTCAGCTAAGCGTGAACAATTTATTTATTTATCTTTTTGTCAACCATGAGAGTGAGGTCCTAGAACAGCTTCTCAGTAGGAGGAATGGGGTGAGATGGTGAAGCCTATAGCGGATTTAAGATGGAGTGCAATGAGCTTGTAAATGGGATTTGATGACATAGTGGCCTTTGATAAGAGAGGATTGGTTTAATTACCTAGATGACCGAGGTACTCCTAGAAGAAACTAAGTAAAGGCCTTTTAGAGAAGTGTGGTAGCCATAAAGTGACAATTGCAAACGTGTTGGTTTTGATAGCTCAAGTGTAGAAAGACTTCGTGTTCTGCAAGTCCGTAGAGCGGTGTGTCTCAAAGCAGCCCTGAGACCCCACGGAAATTGTTATGCTTTTGGAGTATGACGACTGTACAGTTTAATCACATCTTACACAGTAGAATACAACAGAGTGCCCGTCCTAAGGGTTGCAGTGTAACTTAGAGACACCCCACCAGGCTCGTAGTAGTTGGGCTTGGAGGAACAGGCTGGCTTCAGCAAGGTCATAGACCGCGGGAGTGAGTTAGCTCATAGTCTGCAGGAGCAGACTGGCTTCTGCAACACTGGGCTCTGCTGGGCGAATGAACCCAAGCCAAACTTTGTACTGTCCCAGATAGGCACTTTGTATCACCCAAGGTAGCTTTTAAAATCCACTGCAGATTGCAGTGTGCATTCATGTATGCTCCTCTAAAACACTTATGATTTTTTCCCCATATTCTGTTGGTATTCCACTTCATTTAAAGCTATCACAAATATCACTGGACTGTGTTGTCAAACTGATATCCAGATTTATTACAGTGGTTGGAAGCTCAGGATAAGCACAGGCATTCATTAATTTGGCAGACATCAGCTTACAAAAGCTTTGGTGTGGTCAGTACAACTTCCCAGCTGCTGCCTGGCCAGGGGAGCGAAGCCTGTGCAGACCTGCGGAGTCTGCCCGTCACAGCCCCAGGGTTTTGCATTTCGGGTAGTCCTTCTATCACCAAAGTGCTGGAATGAGCAGAGCAATCCCCATGTGCTTTCTGAGGACACTTCTTCACTGTGATTAATTTGCAGCTAGCTGGGCCTTTTGGTGAAAAACACTTTTGGCGAAAGCGTGAAAATTCTTAGAGGGCAAATATATCCTGTATTTCTGTTTCACTTTGTTTTTTCAAGGAGTAACTGCTGTACTATATCTAGTCTCCCCTATTTATTTTTTATTATCATTGTTCGGGCTGAATGACACTAACGACATTACTTCATTCTCGGCATGCATTTTCCACTCGTACTTACATTACCTGGATAGAGGTGGCCAGTCCTGTAGAAACATATACAAATCTCTGTAGAGGGCTTGTCTTTCATTCTCATGTGAGAAGGGCTACATAGTCCTTAGTGGTTGGGCACGCACATCTGCAGAAATGTGTGGATGTAATGATGCAGTATTAGCCTGGAATATGCTGGATCCTGGAGAGCAGGATGAAGCAGTTACATGAATCCAAGCTGGCTTAAACAGCAGAGCCCTCTGATAGGTCAGTGTCAACACTTACCAGAAGTCAAAGAAAAAGAATAAAGCTGTTTCTTCATACATGTAGGACTTCTGAAGGTCTTTGCTCTTGGCCTTTGTTTAGGAACAAAAGACAGACAGCATTATGAAGTGCTTTCCAAGGACTTCTGATGACTTCTTGATCACCAAGTCTCTGGTCATCCCAGCTTGGTCAGATAGCCAAGGCTTAGTGCCTCTCAGTGAGGCACTCTAGGAGAAGATAATTTGTAGAGATGTTTCCAGCTGGAGAAAAGAAAGTTGTTAAACTATCATGACATTTGTCTGGAATATGTTACATTAGTTCTGTAGGTGTCTGTGTGTCCAGTGCCTATTAGAAGTCTTTGATCTGGAGTAGACAGGTTAAGGCATTGCATATTGAAATGCACTGGAATTAAGTTCCTCAGGAACAGTAGTGAGGGCTTGTCACTGAGGCAAAATCTTGTTCATCTACACGATAACAAACGCACTGTTTGCTGGTGTTCATTTCTGGCAGGTGAAGATCTGTCACCAGAACTTATAGTTATGGGTGAGTAATTCTTCATTAAGCTTCTTGGAAGTTCTTGTTCTCTTCTTTCTGAATGTACATTTGGATATGGAAGATGGCATGAATTATTCCTGTTTTCTAATGCTAGTTCTTCTGGTCCTGGTAGCCATCTGTACCACAATAGTAGCAATTATGTGCCTGCTTCCATGAACAAATTGTGCTGCTTTTACCATTCTCCCAGTAGCGTACTTTCCTTATCCATCTCAGCGAGCATGTTTGTCTAACAGCTATATTAAGCCTTAATGCTATCATGTCATAAATTCCACATCATATGGTAGTCTAAATATAAATTCCTTTCCTTAATTTATTTTCAACATATTTTGAAATTCTGTTTCATGTTTTTATTGGGTCCTTCTCTTTGCTCATAGTATGTTCCCATCAACTGGTAGGCTCAATCCGTTCTTTTCAGCGGTGCACATAGCAATGAAACAAAGGTTCCTGGGCCAATGCATTTGTTGTAGTATACAAATTAAGAATAACCCAAAGAAAGCCCACAGAAGGGTCACACAAATTAACACACTTAATCCATACGCTGGATTAAGTCCTCAATTCCACGTTGTTTTGATGGATCCAAACTGGCTTGCGTCGTTTGAGGATCTGCTCCTTCATTTTGTGCTGAACCATTTAAAGACTAAAAAAAAAATGTATATCTTTATTTCTAATCTGATTGTTTTCCACTTTTATAGACTACAAACTCATTCTAGTGTTTAAATGGTCACTGCATGCCCTGATACACCACAGAAGCCTAGTGCTAGTTAGCAGCTCAAGCAGGACAAACTGCTATTTTTCTTTTCCAGTTTATGTGTCGGGGTTGTGCAACTATAAATCATTGTGACCGTGGAGGACAGGCTTCTAATTAAATGACAGCCATAAGTTACTTTTCCTGTAACTCGTAAGCCAGATAGTGCTTTCCAAAGAGCTCTCTAATTTAAGCTGTAATTTTTAAGTCTAGGAACACATTCCCTGTAATGTGTTCTCAATTTCAAACAAAATGTAAAAAAAATTTTGTACAAAATTTTCATCTCTTTTGTTCTTTGTAAAATGCGTCCAATAAAATTTCAGAAGCCAACATTTAAGTACTTATTTATAATTTTTCTGCAGTTGCAGATTTTAAAAATACTCAATATTAAAAAGTAGGAAAACACTTTCAGAAAATGAAATGTAGATATTCACAGGAAATGCATTTTAAGACATGGATTTGTCATGCCATTATTATTATTATTATACATAGTCACCAGCATTTTTAAATCCATGTGACAGAATCAGACTGAAGTGCTCTGGAACATGATATCCATCAAGGCCTGAAGGGCTGCTGGAGGTAATCAGTCTTCTTATGGCAGAACAGTTAAAGGCTGACCAGCAAGAGGGCCGAGCTGTTCCCAAAAAAATGCAAGTGATTTGCAATAGTGGCTACTTTAATCATCTGTATTTTTCTACTGTGACTAACATAGCATTCACACCAGCACAAATAAATATTCTTTTATATATAATTTGACCCTCCAGAAAATCCTGGGGTTCAGCTGGTGTTTGCTGATGTATATCCTTCAGCTGGGTTTGAATTTCTTAGTCTGCGAACAATCTCTGCCTCCAGGCAGTAACTTGTCTAGATGCTGGTAGTTCATGAATGGTACCAATGGGAGACAATTATTGAAATCAGAATTTGAGTATCAAAATACTAGAAGACTTCTGGGTATTTACTGTCTGAATACTTCTTTAATATTATCTTCCTTGGGGGTCCTAAGCTGCAAGGTGCCTGAAAAGGTATGCCTCTCCGTATCGCCACACGGCTACAGCAGAATCCCCAAAGTTAGGTCTTGATATTTGCTGAAATACTCGTGCAGTTAGAAATGTCAGTAAACTTTGGATATGGTTAATAGATTTCTTGACTGTTCCAAAATGCTCTCCTCAGATTTCTTACAAATTTAACAGCTTTTTATATAAGCAGGACAGAAACAGCTTGGACGCTGAGGAAAAGATAGATGGTTTCTGACACAGTTGTTATTCCAAAAGAAACTGCCCGCTCTTGTGTTGTTGGGTGGCAATGTGGCCACAGTTTCATCTTGGCTTCCTTGATCACAGCCTCACAGTCATAATTTATAGTTTTCTTCTGCAGATACAGATAATGCCTTTTTTTCCTCATCAGTATTTACCCTAGAGGCACCACCATGTTGCATTTGCAGCCTATTCTGTTGCGATGTTCTTTCCAGCTTGTCCAGTTCTTCCTTTACATTGGGAATCAGAGGAATTTGGCTGTGCTGAACACGCACAATGAATTCTTCACTAGCTCTGTTCATGCGCAGTTACACCTCTTCCATAACGGACATCAAATATCTAGAATTTTGATTTATTCTTTTCATTTCTATTTGTTAGCTTGCATGAAAGGAGAGATGTTCTACCCATTGGAGGTCTTCTGGCTACTTCACACAAGTTGGGCACTCTGATTAGTAATGATTGGTCCTGCAGAAAACAGGATATTTGGCTAGAAAAAGTAAAACTATCATAAATATGCATAAAGTGCATGGAAAGAAAGCAATTACTTTGGCTTTAAAAGCTAGAAACAGTTTAGCAGAACAGATGGGTTGCATAAATCTGGCAAAAGTGAGGGCATGAGGGATTTGTGTGTGTGTGTGTGTGTCTGATGCAGCAAAGGATAAGCCCAGGTTTTGCATGATAAAGAATTTATTGTAGCTTGAAAAATGCCCATTTTCCTGCCCTTTCAGAGTAAAAATAGTAGCTGGGCTCGTTAGACAAGGCTTACCTCAGTAGTGTCTGTGGGAATTTATGGAATTATCTGTGAAACTCTGATCACCAAATACTTACTCTCTAGCATCTTAAAACCTTTTAATTTTCAGAAGTTTTTGACTCCACTCTGTTTCCTAGCCTATCTCCCAGCAGCATTGTGAACAGTTTCCACATCTCAGTCATAGCCAAGTCATATCTTGATATGGAGAATGTTGGAAATTGTGATAACTTAGTGGTATCATGATGTTTTCCTAGTGTGTTTCTCTGTTCTTTGCTTGTTGCTGTACACAAACAAGATGTTTTATCAATTTACATGGCAGAGCATGCCTTAAGCTCACTGAGAAGATGCGGACTTTTGACTACCAGATATTGGACAGAAAATTCTTTGTTTCTAGGGACAGAGAAGACCATAGCCGGTCAGGAGTAACATGCTTGCTTTGTGCACTTACCTGAAGGATGCTTTTGGGCACGCTGTCCTGTTTTGAAGGCCTCAGGGGAGATGGTCAACCCATCCATTCTGTAAGAAAATCAGGGGTCTTTCCAGCTTTGTCTGTTGATGCATACATGTGTACTCCATAGACCTTGGCACAAATCATTCTGTTTTACCATACCTTCAGCCTCTCTGATACAAGATAGATGATATAGCACTGGATCCTGCAGCTCCAAATGTGTTTCATGAAACATGCACAGATCGCGCTGGTCACATCTAACCGTTGCTTAGAGGGCACTTCGAGAGCAGTTTTCTGAATTGGTTTTCATTTATATTACCATGTATCTTTCCCAGGTCAGCTTAAAAATCACCTGAGGGATATGTCTCTCATCATTTGGGTGATTTACAAATAAACGTGGCCTTTCTTGCAATTGTCAGCAGCCAATTTCAGAGCAGTCTTACAGTGCAGAAATGGCTTGTTCTGTGTCAGTCTGCAGCTGTCCTTGGGGAGCTACTGTATGGATTATTATGGTTATGCATTCATTTCTTTTTTTAAAGCTTTGTAATTTTCTGTTTACGTTTGTATACTGATTTGACTATTCATCAGATTTGATTGAAGCATGTAGGAGTTTAAGCAAGCTATAATTTAAACTTAAGTTTATATCATACAATCCCTATTAGAGAAGTTCAGTTTCATAGCTAGAAGACGCATGTTCTCTACGCGTGAAACGGGCTTCGTGAACGGCGAGTCTTTCTGCATGACAAAATCTAATTCTGCTACTAACAAGCGAATAGGTGGATTTTGTGTCCTGTTGATCTCAGAATTACCTGACTGATGCCAGAAATCAATCACGCACCTCTTCTGAGCAGCCACAAGACAGGATGCCTTTTATTAAGCCTGTCCATGATTTATAGTTTTGCCATTAGTGTTAATGTAGACTTAAAATATCAATACTTCATTCTAACACCTCCAAAGTGGCATTGATTCTTTCTTATCTAAGCTCCTTCTCTTGCATGGATGCTACCCAGAAATGTTTGTGGTCACATAGAGACATTTGCTTCAGTCAAGTTATGGGTGCGTTAAGGCAGTCAGTTTGTGCTGAGATCCTCATGCGAGGCAGCGTTTCTGCAACCCAAGGACCAGAAGACGGACGCTGTATGGGTTTAGGTGACTTATTGTTGGAAATGGTGAACACAGCTTTCTTAAAAGCAGCAGTGAGATTTCAAAGGAGAGTTACTGTGGTATGCTCAGCGCTGTGGGATAACGTGGAAGGAGTTACACGACCGCCTGATTGACCACTTGATCACAGACGCAGACAAGAGGCGCTCAGGAATGATAAGACCTCAGTGGGCAGTTGCAAAGGGATTAGACAAATTCATGTATAAGAGCTTGAGGAGCAAGCTGGGAACTAGGCAGGAACGTACCCTCTCACGTCCCTAACCCAAAGGCCGTGGGTGATGGGGAAATCCCTGCGGCTGGACAGCAGACGGTGGCCAAGCCGCGGCTGCCAGCATCTCCCGCTGCACTGTCGGAGACCCGACTGAGCTGGATGGACTCTTGCTCTGACTCCGTGGAGCAAAACTTCTCATTTTCATCCTTCTGCTGCGTTCGTCTCCCTCTGGAGCAGGTGAGGAGAAGCTGTGCTGGCCCAAGCGCTGACGGTGTGCGGCGTGAGGTTGCTTGTCCGGCTCGTTCGTGGCAGAGCCGGCTGTGCCGAGCACAGCGTGGTGTCTGTACCCTGTCTGCTGGAGGGTGCATTACTCATTTCAGTCACGATTTACAGCACGCTGCAATTATCCCACGGTCTGCGTATGTTTTAAAAGTTAATGGAGAAGAAACACTGTTTTTTAAAAACCAATTTGAAAGCTTTCCAGTGGCTCTAGCTGCCTCAGCTGGTCACGAAGGGCAAAGCCACCAACCTTGCTGTTTGACTCGCATTAACAACAAAATCTCTGCTTTTGTAAATAAATGCCAGAGCACTATACGTTCCTGGCATCTCCTGGTGCCTCTGGATGAGATTCATAGATGCACCATGTCGCAAAGCGAAGATGGAAGATGGGAAGATGGATATTAGCCTTTTCTGCCTCCTTTTTAACCCCAGGAGTACAATAACCTGAGGGACAATTTCCGTACCCCTTAGGCTAAGTTGTAGCCTGGGATTCACACCGTCGGATGCTGGTGGCAGCCCTTCCCTGGTCTGTCTCTGGTGCAGCCGCAGGGACTGGCAGAAGCTCCCATCCTGCCTCCGGGAGTTCGTGCAGCGCTGGGGTGGTACTGCCCTGTGCTGGGAGATGTTCCACTATTCAGCAGACTTCTTTTTTAATCAGTGTCCTTCCTCCCTCCCCGACAGCATGTTTGGTGGTTATAAGCAGGATGCTTGTGTGGAAGCAACAGCTTTTTACATTTGCCTTCTGTGTTCAGATTAGGGGTCATTTTTTTAATGCCTGTTTCTCTAAAATCTGCCTGACTCCTATAAAATTAGTTTCTTGTCAAAGAAAACGATTCCTTCTGTTTTTTGGGTGTATGTGCATACCTGCTGCTGCTTCCTTGGGGGGTGCATTCCTGGCGCTTTCACTGGTTTTACACCAGCAGTGTTGACCCTCCCGGTGAGAGGCTGCCTAGCTGCACTGCTGCTGTCTTGCACTGCCCTAAAATCCCGTCCCCAATGTCTGTGCGGCATCTTGTGCTCTAAGCGACTCCTCATGCAACTCTGGCCCGCTTATTTGTCACCAAGGAGAAGACGTTAGCATAAAGAGCTCGTCCTTTGGAGGGGCGACGTGCTGTGTTTGGAGCAGTTCAGCGTGGAGGATGAGTTTCTGGGGATGGCAGGAGGCCAGCTAAGAAGAACTGGGCTTCTGCATTAGCAGTCGCAACGGAGTCTGCGTGTTCAGCTCTGAGAGAGGAAACCCACCTCTGACTGCAAGCTGGATAGGGGAACCCGTTTCGTGGGACGGTCAGTTACGATGGCATGCCATGGTGGCTGGTAGCTGGGGTTAGTCGAGGTGACCAGCTCCTAGGAACTGAACAGCCAGGTCCAAACACGTGGAGCATCCCAGCAGGATACTCACCTGCAGGCAACTGGCCAGGTGCCACCTCTTCGGAGCAGTCTTCATCCTCCCTTCCCACCCTTGCGTGGTGCAAGATCCCCGCACAGTTTGTGGTGTGTGTCAACAACGGTTTTTGTGGGAGGACATGGAGAATCAAGATGATAACCTCCTCCTTAGTGTGGTCTCCTGTGGAAAGAAAGCTAGAAATCAGACTGTATGCTTGAAAGGGGAAAAGATTTATAGATAGACCAACTAGTGCAGTGAGAAAAGTTAGGCAAGCTGGTAAGCACGCAAGCCCTTCTTCAGGTCTGAAATACAAGCAGAAATTGAGAGGCATGTATGTAACCTGCGAAACTCGAAGATATTGGGGAGAAGCGGGTGGTTATAATGTGTCATATTAATCTCGTGGCCTCGTGGTCTCAGTAGCCAGCAAAATTATGAATGTTACCTCTCATAACCATCTTTCAAAAGTGTTTTATAGATTTTTCCATCAGAATTAGGTCTGATACCTCTGAAAAAGTGATTGCTTTGTGAGAAATGTTCATTTGCTGCCATCCAAGTGATTTTTCCTTTGCTCGAATTGAGTGACTTTATCCTGGTGTTCAGTATTGATTTATTTCCCTGTATATCGGGCTCCTGGTGTGCTGGATGAAGCATACCTGGAAGTGCAGATGTTGGCACCACACATGTGGATAGCTCTGCTGGGGACTGTTGCTTGTGCTAGCACAGCAGATAGGTTTCAAGCGTGGTATTTCTTGTTCCAGATCTGCCTGCTGTGCTTTGGTTTGAGGAGAGTTTGCATTTGCTGATGAATTCAGTGAGTCTGAGGGCCTGTTTGAAGGCTATGATGCCCAACTCTGGGAAGATGCTTTCAAAGCAGGATTTTCCTTCATCGCTTACTGATTTTTCGGCGAGGAAAAGGCCTCCCTTATTTGGTACCAGAAACTTCATGTGGCGAGAAAGCAATGGTGAGGAGGCAGGATCAGGAGGAAGACACTTAATGTGTCAACTGGGAAAAGCCTAAATAAGAGCTTGTACCTTTTTCAGTACTAAAATCAAGTGAAAGCAAAGTCCCAGCCTGTAGGAAACCAGACTCCATGCTTACCAACCAGGAGTTGTAAGTGTTCTTTTCCGAGCATTTTACATAAATGATATTTGAAATTTATTTTGCAAAAGATGTAACAGACCCTGGAAAGCGTATGGCTGCTCTTAATGCAAAAGGAAAACCATACCTGTTGCCCTCACCACAGGCATACTTTCCTGTTGCAGTTTGATCAAAGTCTGTATTGCGTGTGGTCTTGACTGGGTGTCCTGGTGTAGAAGATGAACTTTTCGAAGAACATAATGCAAAATACATGAGTAGTTTTGTAAACTGGTCTGGATTTACATGGTCCTGGGCAACCTGCTGTAGGTGATGCTGCTGGAGCAGAGGGCTTGGACCAGATGCTCTCCAGAGGTCCCTGCTGCCCCCAGCTGTTCTGTTATTCTGTGATTTCATCTCCACGTGTGTACAAAGCTTGGCAAAGGGCAGCTTTCGGAAAGCCTCTCTCTTCTATAACATCAGTCTAGGTGCTCACCGTTACCAGCCTTGCTTTGGGGCTCAGCATCCCAAACAGAAATATCTGTGTGCTGGTCCTGAGCCCACTAAGGGATGGATAGGAAGAAAGCTGTTAAACTCCATTTTCCCAGTGTGGTTGTCTCTGATACCTTTCATTAACTCTGTGCTGAAATTTAACAGAGAATGTCAATAAGAGGCCTCCCAACCCTGGACTTAGACTGTTCTGGCTCCGTGCTGTAAACTATGGCCCATGGCGATTCTGGAGCCAAGCCAGATTTCTCTTAAATGAAGACCAAAGGAGTAGGGACAGTGAATGTCTTAGGCTCTGCCATGCCATGATGTTAGTATGGAATTGCTGGGGGAAGTCTGTGTCAGACTTTTAATGTCAGCACAAAGCCACATACAGCAGCAAAGCCAGGCTGCCTTATACGTTGGATAATGGGATGCTGTACGGCGCTGGGTGGGGGAGGAAGTTCTCTTCTAAGAGCCATTAATTGGAAAATGTGAGAGCTATCATTGATGTTGCTTAGTGGTGCACATAAGGCTTAAAATATTTAGAATCTGTTCAGTAAAAGCAAAATCAGATTTTTTTTTACCTATACATTTTTATATCTAGTGTTTCAGGCATAAAAAGTATTTCATGCGTCATTTATTATAAAATTAAAAATCTCTATTAAATATTATATTGCTGGAAAAATTTTGTTATGAATATAAAATTACTTTTATTGCTGCTTTGATGTGCGGTTATTTCTGCTGCATACTGTACTAGGGCACAAAGTGATTAAGATCAAAAATTGTTTGCCATGGAGTACTCAAATATTTTCCTTTAAAATTATTTACAGTGGCTTAAAAACAACTATACTAATTAGCTAATGTCTACGTTCTGCAATGGCATTTGAAATTAATATCCGAATAGCAGTCTGTGGTGTAGCTAATTCGTTGTTCATTTGCTGCGGAGAAGAATGGAGAGATGAAGAAATGCTGCAGAGGATGAAAGCAAGAATGAGAGAAGAGGGAAATAAGGGGATAGATAAGCCATGGCTTCCTGATCTCTTGGAAATGCAGTTCAATTAACATGTGTTAATGGGTATGACAGTTAAGATCAATATTTATAGTCCAGAAGTGGTCATGACTTCTTTGTCTGTGCAGGAGGTTTTACAGTCATCGTAGTTAGGTAGGACAGAGCTAATCTGAATTATAACTATAGCTGCGAGCCACTTGTCTCAACAACTCCTGAGCAAATGGGATCACAGAACTGAAATGGAAGAGAACAGTGGAGAATTAGTGAAGTCTCTAATGAGCTCAAGGCCGTGGTGGAGTTGGATGCCCAGCGGTCACTGACGGGGAAAGCACCAGTCCATTGCTTACATACAGTTCATAGATGATACGAACTTGAACCTTATACACTACCTAGGAACGTATGTTCATTAGCAGCTCTACCACAACATGATCACTACTTCTTGCTTTGTGAGGAATGTCATCTTTCAAGCTTCCATGTGAAAGTGGATTCGTTTGCCGTCGTAGGCTGTTTGGCAAGCTTTTTACAGCAACAGTTGAATTTAAGCTTTTTGTGGCAATGAAAGTCTACTTTATAAAAGCACATTTGAAGCGGTAGTTTATAATGTCAGCTTTTGTATCTCATACTTGTTATCAAGGGAACTCAGAAAACTGCTAGAATTCATGCATATTCTTAGGATTTCAGTAAATCATTATTTTAATGGAAATGACTGAGAGGTCATTGAATAATTCTCATTTTATTTACAGTAGAGGTAATATAAAAGTCATTCAGTGATGAAAATCATTCAATACATTATATGTACATGTAGGCATTCTTGTTTTTGCCTGTCAAAGATGTCCTTTCTTAGGCAAGAAAATAATGAATTTAAAAATGGGCTGTCCCAAAAATCTCTTATCCAACAACCTTGTCTTCAGCAGTAATTATTCACAGTTGCTTAAGGAAAAGAATGAAAGAGTAAGAGTGGAGTGATCTTCCTGCTGGTCCTACGTTGTAGGATGAGATTTGATTGCCCATGCATGGTAGTCCCTGGGGTATCTGAGACAGCTGCTGGGGCTAGCTGCAGGGCTCAGGGACCACCTCCGTCCTTACGGAGCAGGAGCTGGAGGCCAGGAAAAGGACCTGAAATCGTCTTAAATAGCACTAGAGATGAATGCGTATGGTACTGAGTCAGAACCAAGCTACTGCTAATTAGTAACGTTGGCATTTTCAGATTTCAAGGTTGCATCCAACCCATTATGTTCCATATTGCTTAACTGATCTGTCATGCCAGAATTTGTTTATTTTTAAACTTCTGGTCTCTGCAATGTGAATGGTTCCATAATCTTCATGAACCTCCATGGTCTCTAAAGAAAGTGCTGTATCCTATTTGTTCTACTACCAATTTTTATGCTACCTAATAATTTCACTGTGTGTGCTGAGATGCTCAGTTTGGAAGAACAAAGAATGATCGTTCTGTATTCAGTCTCTGCACATCTGTTATGACTGTAATGGTCTCTACCACATCATCACCTCCATTGGCTTTTTTTCTCAAGCTAAGGCATCTATTTAGTGTCTCACCCTGTAGATCTTCCAGCATCCTTCACTGTATGTGACCTGCAGGTATTTCCCCCCTTTTTGAGAGGGGTCAGCCACCACTTTTTGAATGGCAGGATTTTCCTTTTTCAGACCTCTTTTGATATTGTAATTGTCTTTTCACCTGCTGTGGAGTTTTGTACTGGTGTTTTTGGACAACTTTCTACAATGCCTCTGCAGTCTCTTTCGTGAGGAGTAATAGCTAATGTAATCCCTATTCTTGGGATAGTCTCTGAATTTCATCCACTCTTTTACTGTCCTCCTTCAGATCTTCACAAATAGGAATAATTTGATTAGCTTGAATAAATTCCCTGAAACCTTGTCAGCTCACTCTTCCGGATCTTCTCTGAAGATCTCTAATGTCATTTGCAGTATCTCGTATATGGGGCTAGTGCATGCCAATATGCCATGCTCTGCTTGTGGGAAATTCAAATGGGAATATGGGCACTGTCTTTTGTCTCTATATGGTACAAATAGCGTGCCTTCACTTTTTTCCTTTCAGCCGTTATATATATGTTCACTTTGTTCTGAGTGTAGAAAATAAAAAAATCTTAAGTTAAAAAAAAAAAAGAAAAAGGCCAAAGATCTGTGAAAGCTGTGGAAAGCCATCCATGAATTATAAAAACAGAGTTGAATGCCTATATACATAATATAGCAACTTAGAATAACTCAGAAATACATGAGAATATAATGGTGTAGAAAGAGGGCAAAATTCTTAATATTTGTAATGATGGAGAAAAAATGCTAAGAACTAAGCATAAATATGTAATGAGCTGAGGTTAGCAATTGCATACAATAGAATAGTAAGGATGTTATCAGAAACAGAAGTTGAAGTTTTTAACCTTTGGCATGGCCAATTTTAATTATTTTAAAATTGCCGAAGGTAACCCCTGAGAATTCTCTTTTTGCAGAGACTTGGCATGATTACTTTGTCATATGGATCACTCATACCTCCATTCAAGAGGTTTATCAGGGATTTCAAGGTATGGAAAACGCTGTACAGATAACTGGAATCTAGGAAATCCAGGATCCTGACAGATTTGAAATACTTATAGTGGAAATCACTGCAAAAAGGAGCCATAGGTGTTAGGCCTCCAGGAAGACGCAGCAACCCCCAATATTTTGTCTGCTCCATTCTTTAACACAGGTAGATGGACTCAAGAAAAGAGAAGAGTATTAAGAAAATGTCTGTGCCATGAAAATGTCTATAATGAAAACCTATTTGGTACTTTAGATATCTGCTTAGCCCACCTTAAAGCAGTGAACCCCACGCTCTTTCTGCCATTCAAGCCTGGTGCCCTTACAGCTTTCAGCGTGTAGGACTGGGAGCCTTGATTGCAAAATTTATAAGAATTGGAAAATTCTGTTCAAGACACATTATAGTGAATCTGACTTCAGGCTTATGCTAGGATGCATGTTTGTAGATAAGTTTCCATAATGCTATATGAAAGAACTGGGCAAAACTCATTGAAAAGCTGATGTACGTGATACGACCTATAGGGTAGTTTAAAGACCAGACATTTGCAATATAAAATCCAGCTGCCTTTTACAGGCCAGTAGCTTTGCTATAGTAAGAGTTTTCTTCCTGGATCACAACTGTAAGACATTTAGTTGGGGGGAAAAAAAAAAAAAGAAAAAAAAAAAGTCCTTCCAAAGCACGTAGCACATCTGTAAAGTGAGTTCTGCTTTCATGTATAGCTATGAATTTCGCATGCATTTTCCCTCCCTTTTGCTCTAGTATTTCTGTGCATGGGCAGTCTTTTATATCATTAGCCTTTTAGTACCTGCAGAGGTTTTACTATCCTAAACACAAAATCCAGAGATGGTTAAATCAGCAGTTATGCTGCAGCTGAGTGTCCTCCCAGCTGTGCTTTACTCTACTATCAATATCCCGAAGAAGGTGTGACCAGAGGCTGGGGTCGTGAGAGGTACGTGGTTTGCAGATGTCAGTAAACACTGATGCGAGGGAAAAACTACTGAGAGTAACAGGAGTCATATATTTTACTTGTGTCATGTCATTCGTAGATTTGCTTTCTTTTTTTTTTTTGTTTTGTTTAATTTTTCCCTCCACAGAATCATAGAAAAATTTAGGTTTTACGGTACCTGTAGAGTCTCTAATTCTACCTCCTGTTCAAGGCAGGGCTAACTTCAAAGCTGGATCAGGTTGCTGAGGGCCTTGTCCAGTAACGTTTTGAAAGTCTGTGAACTTGGAGATCATAGAACTCCTCCAGGTCCCTGTTCCAGGGATTTGCTGCTCTCTTGGTCGTCGTCTTTTTTTTTTTTTTTTTTTTCTTCCCCCTAACGTCTTGTTGGGATTTTCCCTGTTGCAAACTGTGACTTGATCTTTCATTTTGTGGCATTTTGCCATTGATACTCTAAGTTAAAACTTCTACCTCTTTAGCTCTAAGCTCCACGAAGGCCTTGGGACTAGATCGTGGAAAGGTTTTTCATTTTTTGTTAGCTCCCTTCCCTCTGAGTGATAATTTTAAGATGATACTTTAGTAAACCGGGTACCTTTCTCTCTAGATATCAGCGTTTCGTATTTTTCTTATCTCCATGTAAAATTGAGATAAGCAAATGTGAATGGAAAGACCGGATTTAACTTTGAGGCAGAATCAGGCAAAATGTATATCCCAGAACATCTTACCTGTGCGCTCGCCGTCACTGCAGCCCTACCCGCGGATGCTCTCCTCTGAAAGACGGGCGTCTTCCGCACTGCTGGTAGCTGTGTGGGGGCTCAGAACTGGAACGTTTCAGTCCAAACTTCTTTCTCTCTTTTCTTTTTGTTTTCGAAGCGACATAAGAGAGCTCCGTTATGGGATGAAACAAATGCTACAAAGGAATATGGCAGTGCCTATCAGTGCCTGTGGCGTAAACACAGTGAATGAAAAGAGCTATTTAAGTTAGAACAAAAGTTATTCATTCAAGAACAAGAGTAGAGCTCAACTTTCAGTGCATTTAAACTGAAATTAGAGAAAGTTTTTCTTGCTCTCAGAGTGGTAAAGTTCTAGAACAGTTTCCAGATGATATTTCTTGGGCAAAATACTGACTAGGTGCAAGATGGATCGTGGTAAGTTTGTGAAACTGGTTGTATAACATGGCCATGCGGGGGGACAGGGCTTGTTGATTTTGGAGGTCGCTTCCATCCCTGTGTTCCTACAGATATTTTGCAACTTGCACCCACTTAAGTGAAAGAGATGTAAATGTGAATGCTGATGCTGAAACCAAAGCTGATACAGGAGGACACTTCTGCACAAAAAAATCCCGGAGCTCATGTTTAAATAGTATCGTAGGTCCAGACACTTTTCTCCTCAGCCTTTATTAAAGCTAGTGCATGGTGTCTTGGGGGCTACCCAGCTTCTAAGCACTTCATTGAGCTTCTGTGGGCAGGACTTGAAACAAAACTAAGAAAACCCCCATGTGGTACAAAAAGCAAGTGCCTCACTGCACCGAAAAATGCATAGATTGGATCTTAAAGAGAGTGGCTGTGCTCTGTGTTCCCACGGATCATGCATTTGCTCGTCAGAAACTCTAGCCACCTTGGAGAGCTGAGGCAAAGCTTGTGAATCCAGTGCACGTTCTTCTTGCTTTGGTAACAAGAATCATGAAAAGGCTTTTCTGACTAAACTAATCAATGCATTAGCCTCTGGTTGTCTTTCAGCTATCCAACTGCCTTATTGACATAGGAGATGCTCAAGCTGGAAGTATCGATTCAAGACGGTGACCATTTACAGTGAACCTTTCAAAGAGAAGCTGTGTAAAGACGTATGGGTTTACAAAGCCTGCATTCTCAGCTCGACAACTGGATGCAGCTGTACGGGACAGAGACGTAACTCTGGATGGAAGAAATTGCTGACAAATGAGCTGCTCTCACCACATAGAGGGCCAAAATTCATTCTTAGTCCCCCAAATCTCTGTGCTGTAGCTATCTTTCAAGGTCTGAAGTCGCACAGTCAAGGGAAATGCTCTGGAAAGGTTTGGGTATTTTTTGGAAGGATGTACCTTACAATTTGTAATGGGAGGTCACGTTTCTGCTCGGAGGCAGTTTGCTTCCAGATTTCTACAGTTCTTCTGGTGCCGTTCTCCTTCAGCATGTAGCCTTTAAATGACCTGGCTCAAGCGTCAGTACTGTGAGGTTGTGGCTCTACCTCTCCTTTAGCACATCCAAACACCCCAGTGCTACAGGTGATGCTTGGACTCATGGATGAAGAACTGTTACAAGAAGCAGCATTTGAAATATTTTCATGCTGCCTTCTTAAGCTGAATGCTCGGAATAAGTCAGATCTTAAACAGCTGTGGCTTGCTTTTGACTTTCCTGCTGGATTCCTTTCCGAGGCTCTCGTGGTACCTGGCTCTAGAGGCAATGTTTTCAGGCTCCGTTAATTTATGAAATGACCCAGCCAGGCCGGTCTGGCAGAGCTCCCCGCTCCGACGAGCGCCTGTCAGCCTGCCTCCCGGTTCTGACTCCGACGTCCAGGAGAACATAAAGTCTGGCTTAGAGACTTGCTCCTCGTTTGTGAGGGCTCACTGACCTCGGTCACTGAAATATCCTTTTGAAATAAAACATGACACTGCTACTGCCTGTGTCTTGGGGAGAGAATGTGAAAATAATCAATCTTGTTATTTAGTGTACTGTTAGGCAGTGAGCAGCTATTATAGTAATGAACTTGATAAAAGACTGCACCCACCAGTCCCCAGATCAAAATTAATCGCTGATATCGTATTGTAGTTATTAAGCTGTAGTGCTCAACAAGCACTTTATCACTCTTAAGGATGCATCCTGCATCCCTTTGTGGCCCAAATACATCCTGAAACCTTTTCAAAGTATTAAAAAGAGATTATTGATTGGTCATCAGAAAGACCGTATCCAGATCAGAAAGCAGTGCTTTGTAAGTTATATTGCACATTTCCAGTGGTGTTTTCTTATGTCTGTGTGCATGGCGCAGAGTGCAGCACTGCCAGAAACTTTGATCCTTTTTTTAGGAGTGCCAGCAAGTAACCCCAGTCATTCTTTGCATGTGAATAGGCCATCGGAGAATATACTGGTAGATCACTGATGTTTATTTATTCCTCCCACTCTCCCTACCCCGTCCTTTAAGTGATCCAAAGGCAGCTGCAATAGTCCTTAAACATTGCTTCAAAATTCGCTTCCTTGCCATTCCCTTCTAACTAGAGTAACTGAAAATGTGGCTTATGCAGTAACAAGCCATTTAAATAGCCATAGCGTTATGAAGGCCACGAAGGAAATACTTAACCCCTGCATGGAAAAGCACATAGAAAGCAATGAAAAAACCCAAGGGCGCGTGCTGTGTTGCAGTGGCTCTGTAGCCTGGGAGCACGAGCCCGCGCGCTGCTTTACTGCCGCTTCATCTCAGTCTATCTGGGCCTCTTAGGACAGCGTGTGGATTACTGTCCTTGGCAGCCTGTGTCCCTCCTAAATATTAGTACTGTCATTGCAGTCTTCAGAACTGCTCCTTGTGGATAAAGTTTTTATTTAGGTTATTATGGCATTTGGAGCGAGGTGTGGGATTTACGTGTCGGCTGGTTTTCCTAGGCAGCGTATCACTCGGCGCCTGCAAAGATTCCCGGAAAATGATTCCACCCCGGAGAGCAGGGAATTGCGGAGGCGCAGTATCGGATGTTATACCTGCAATTAGCCTGTCTGCAAATGGCTTCCAGTGCGCCCATTTGCAGTCCAGCAATCCTCAGGTTTCACTTTTATATAGATCTAGGTTAACAACTAGCTCATTTTAATCTCTTCAATGAAATCATGACTGTTTATGATCTCTAATGTTTGGAGACAGCTGAAGTTCTTCCTCCAAACTATTTTCTTGGCTTAGCACAAAACACTTTTGATTTCAGATTGATTTAATCAAATTGCTGTGGTCCAAAAAGAAAGAAGAGGTTTTTCTTTAAAGATGTAAAAAGTCCTGTATTTCAAGTATTTCAAAACAAAACCATTCTCTTATTTTAGAATTGGGTACAACGTATTGTTACGAAGTTCACTTCAGTTTTGTGGGAAGAAATTTCAAGCTTGAGTAAAATGAGTTATTTAGTTTCATCGAAAATTATCGGTAGTACTGTCATATTTTCTTTCATTTTTAATTTTTGTTTTCAGTTAGCCAAAACCATACTTTGGTGGGACTGTTAGTGCTTTTACTGATTGGTCGGTCTACAGCTCTGCCTCTAAGTGTTGGGTCTTGCTTACTGAGTTGTAGCCAGCTTATTATTATGGATGGGTGAAATTTTCCTGCAGCTGCTTCTTCACGTGGATTTTTTCCTTTTTGTTGCTGAACTGCTGGGGACCGTTGCCGCTGGTTGCTTTAAAGACCTGTACTTAGCTTCGACCCCTGAGTAAATTTCCAATGAGTTTTCCCTTGATAAATGCAAATTATTAGAGCCTCTTTTGGATATGGATGCATAATGTGAGTTCTGCCATTCCTCTAAATAACAGGCATTAAACCCAAATTGTAGGCCTTTGGTAAACACATATTTAGCTCGGAAGCCTAACATATTCGGTGTACTTGAAGGATCTAGGGCTGTATTAAAAAGTGGTGTGTGCATTTGTGTGGTATCTGTGATGATAGGAGGGTGCTTTTCTTTCCGTACTGGTGCCTTGGGTGCAGCCGCTGTGTTAACTAAGAATGAAATCATATTCTGGTCCAAACACCATCAGATTTATGCTTGAAAAACCACCTTGAGCATCGTTTTGAACAGTGCTGTGTCTCTCCTGTGAACGTCTAGTTAAAACTAGTAAATATACTTTAAAATCTTTTGTATCATAATTTGTCTTGAGACATTCCAGGCGTATTTGTTGACAGGCTGTGAGTTTAATTTGGACATGTTTTAAGTTTTTGATTTGTTTTGTTTGGGTTTTGTTTTTTTCTGATACCCCTCATTTGCTGTCCTGAGCTCCATGAATTTTTGCTAAACAACCACCATCATATATGCATGCTGGGATGTGAAACGAGTTAGGTGTGAAGTCGGAAGGGCCAGGTAGGTCACCTAATACGTTTTCTGAAAAATGTCATGTTGTGACATTCCATATAGTGAGCTGTGTATTGCAGACAGCAGCTTGTTTCGGGCTAAGGCACGGTGTACAGAGGGAAATACTGGCTTTTCCTGGAGAAGCTCCCACTTCCGTGGGCTGTATTCTTTTTTTGGTTCAAATGCTGTGCTAGTTCCAATAGCACTCTTAGAAATAATGTATGCTTTTCTAGTGTGAATTTCATTAGCATGAATTTCTCTGGCCTCAGCTTCCTAACCACCTTGCTTTTGGTTGGCTTTCGCTCCTCGATTGCAGAAGCCTTTGGAACCCAATGTTGTTCTTTTCTTTCCCTGACGGTACTTACCCACTTAATCAAATGTGTTCATCCTCTTATTTCAACAAAACATACTAAGCTCTATAATCCCATATTTAATGGCACACTAAGCATTGCAGAGATGCTGGCTTGAATAAACACCTGGTTTACTCCAGTGGCTGACAACAACAGGGTCACACTGAAGTTTTATAATCTAGTATGGAAGTTATAAAAAGATAGTATCCTAAATATGATGAATTTAGAAGAATTATATCTGTTATGGTGTTGTATAGACTATTTATAGAACCTACAAAAATCAATAAAAAAACCCACATTCCTGTAAGGTCTTTTTCTTGCAGAAATGCTTTCTGTGATGATATTTTTGCTTGAGCTCATCAGCAAGAATGTTCTTGGAAAGCATGTTGGCTCGTGCTGACTTATGAACTTCATGGTGTAACAGTCCCATAGTTTTATTGAAATTCTTTATGTGGAGGAAGATATGTTTAAGTGTCCAGCAGGATTAAGGCCTGAGCATGAGAACTTGGCTCCAGGGATGCCCGTGATTCACTGAGCACATCCCTGTTGACATAATTTCCTAGGTGCTGTTGGACTTGAAGGATAATAACCAGTGATTTGGAGTCTAACAAGAAGTCAGTTATGAGTAGCGTGCCCCAAGGGTAAAATACTCGTGTGACTATATTGGCACGTCAGGACATCTTCATCAGTGACCTGGGTGATGGGGAAGAGGGTACCCACAGCAAGTCTGTGGATAACACCAAACTGTTCAGCCTGGAACAAAGGAAGCTAAAGAAGGATCTCACTGACCTGCTTAAACTTGGGTGATAGAGAAGATGGAGCCAGAGTTTCCCCAACAGTGAAGAGTAAAAGACAAGTTGCAGCAAAGGAAGTCCCAGCTGGACATAAGGAAAAAATTCCTCCACAAGAGTTTGCAGAGAGATTGTGTAATCTCTATCCCTGGAGATTTTCAAAACAACTGGGCAAGGCCCCGATCAACCAGCTTTGAAGCTAGAGCTGCTTTGAGCAGGGGTGGGACGGGAGCCCTCTGGGGTAGCCGTCCTCATGGAGCTGCTCAGGGATTCATGTCCTGCACTCAGGTGTCTGCTCATGCACAGGGGCACTCTGCTCTGACAAAAGTCTGGCTCCTGCTTCCAGGGGATGATTTGGAAAGACACCTAAACCCTCCAGAAGCTCCTGAAACGCCTACGTGCACTCAAGCATCTGTGACATGCAGCCTGGCAGAGCAGAGCGACCCACAAAGCATCACAGCCCTGGCCACTTTCACTTGCAGTCAGAAAAGGAAGGGCATCCCAAATCAGGTGAATATGTGGGGGAATAAGAGTTTGCATTTTTAGATATCAGCATTCAGATTAGAAATCTGACTCTTAAAATTATGTTAATCTAAGAAACTGTTTTACAAGACCATTTTGTTTGGTGTAAACTAATCAATTGAGCAAGAATTTTGGGTAATGACAAAACACTTCAATAGACAATCACCACATTGAGTCACACAATTTGGATTTATTTGAAATATTTAAATCCCATAAAATTATGTTGATTTCAATAAGTGAGTTTCAATAAGCTGATTTCCTCAAAGTGAGGAAAGCTACGAGTGAGTTTGTAGTTTCATTTCCTTAATGCTATGTAATATATAAAGTAAAGCTGTTAACTTTGCTGCTGACAATACTGAAACCTGAGGAAAAATTAGGAAAGTCCACTTATGACAACTTAGAAGAGATCTTGGACTGAAGATGGTGATCTAGGTAGAGAGAACTGCAGAATTTCTACAGAATTACAGGACAACATTGACCATATCCGGATTATAACAAGGCAGGAAGAGGAATTGAGCTGAGCAAATCTCTGACGTTGACTGAAAGAGGTGACACTTCATCTGCAGCCTGTCAAATTTTCTGAGAATCTGTTTCCCTCAATTCACTTTGGATCAGGTTCATAGTTAGGATATGGCTGCAGCATATCATTCTTTAGGAGAAAAAGCAGGTGGAACTATATTAGAAGGAAAACTCACTATATACTGGTGTTGAGAAAATAGCACTCCTTGCTCCATGGCAAATATGTGGGAAAGCTTTCAGTTGAAAGACTTCTGATCTGAAGTCAGAAAATAGATGTTAGAGTTATTACCAGGATCTATTTTCAAATCCCTTTCATTATGGTATTAGCGAAATGTTCTGCTTTACTGAAATTAAACTAACAGAGATATGTGGGGAGAATTCTCATGACTGCAGCTACTAAATGCACGTTCTCCTCTGGAGGTGAAGAAAAGGAAAGGAAGGAAGGAAAGGATGGGGAGAACACTGCTGTGAATGACCCTTGCAGCCTGCCAGCATGGTTGCTACCATCACCACCCTGAGAGCAAATCCTGGCTCTGGATCCCAAGTGGGTTGACAGCTCAGAGTTGCTTAGGTTTACTACCACGGGAAGGAGGAGACAGACACCCTTCTGCACACAACAATTTAGCTCACCTTCTGATGGCTCACGGCTTACTGCTGAACACTGCTTCCTGGATCGTTCTTCAGTGGTCCCTCTCTTCCCTCCATCCAAAGCAATCTAAATGCCTGTTTAAGTAAGAGTGAAGGACCCTGCTGGAGGAGGAGGAGGAGGAGGAGGGCTACTTGTCGGTCCCTGCACTGCTGAAGACATACACTTGGGATTAGTTTGAGTGTTGGTCTTGCCCTTGCTGACTTGCTGAAACCTCCTGCTGCTCTTGTTCCTTTTGCTGGATCTGCAGAGAGGCAAGAATGCCTGCCTGGGCTGGAGAGAGGGCACAAAGCCTTCATCCCTCGGGAACTGCTGTTATTTATCGTGGTACTTGGGGCTTTTCATCATCTCAGTGTAAATGAAATGTCTTTCTCATCCTCCACTGAATGATAGCTGCTGGAAGCAATTTGAGTGACCTGCCAGTCTTTTGAGTCTCCTACCACCGATATCATCCACCAGCATTCCTGCTGTCAAATAAATACTTCTCTTAATTACCAAATATCCTTTATAAAGTATGAAAATCCAACATGGCAAGGAGTGTTCTGGATCCCAACACACACCAGGTGCTCCCAACCTTTCTGGCCAGGATGGCCGTCTGCCTAGTTCTGGGTTGTAAAGCACCATCCGTCTCCATCGCACGGCTGCACTCGCTGTGTGTGTACAGCAACACCGAGGCTCTTGGAAGGTGTCAGACTTGCTGCATGTATGCCACCAAGCACAGGGTCACTTGAAATTCCTGGGCACTCATGAGAAGGAAGACATGTAGTCCAGTGGCTGCAAGTAGGAGACCTTTTCTGAAGCCTTTGCATATTCTTTGGTGTATCATGGGTAGTTTGCAGGGATTAACCCTTTATTATTTCCTTTGGTGTTGTGATAGTCAGTTGGAAAACGCTATCTAAAGGTAAAATATTGCCATATCATGAAGAGCATGCCCAACATTATTGCTGGGAAAGTGAGACACACAGGAGAAAAGATTTCCTCGAGGTCAGGTTGCAAGTGTATGTGAGAGCTGAATGTGTTCCCAGATGTAACCAGTATTTCCCTCCTTTGCTGTGGTGCATAGCTCCCAGGACACCCACAGAAATAAGTGCTCTTCCCCCTCTACTCTACTCCACGACAAAATCCTGCAGAGTCCACAGGAGCTGTAAAATAAACTTACGTAGCTAATTCCCAGCTGCTCAGGCAGGTGAGTCTTAGCTGGAAGACAGGGAGAAGCCTTCCGCAGGAGACCGTGGAGAAGCCCTTGTCTGGATGAGATGCTGGCTGCGTAAAGATGCTGCAGTGCTCAGCACTGGGGTGGAAAAAGCTGCGCTGGCATATGGTTTGAACATACCGGTGATGTGAATGACTAGTTTTCTGAAAAGTTTGAGTGGGCTGAGGGTAATTTTATGTAATAATTTGTATCTGAGAGTTGTCTCAATATTTCACGTCCCTATTGAATTGGCTGTAATCCATCACTCTAATTGCCTCTCCTTGGTCAGTTGAATTTATATGCTTGTCTCTATCATACTTAAAAGATTGTAGGAACAACCTTTCTTTCTTATTTAGATTGGGATTTTTTTCTGGTTTTTGAAAGGTCACCATGTCCCTTTTCCCAAAGATGATAGTATGTATCAATTTTAGAGCATTAGACCAGAAATGTGAAGTAGTTTTCCTAGGTTTAAATGGCATATTAGTCCTGGTACATAGGGCTCAGCTAATATTAATGTGAAGGGCTTCCATGGATGGCCAGGAGCCGATCTTCTGCTGTTACGAAACACCTTGGCTCTTCTGGCTTCTGCAGAGCTGCTGCAGTTTGTATCAACCCAGGGATTTTCAGTGGGGCAAGGGAAAACAGTTTTGAGTGACAGTGGCATGAATTTAATGGGAACGAGGAGGGAGGGTTTTCCAAAATGGCTCATCACTCGGCCTATCTAAAATTGCACCTGTGGGGGGGAAAAAAAAAATAATGTTGAACAGGTTTAGTTGAATGGCTGCAGCACTCACATGACCGTTCTTGAAGGGATTTAGTGGTGGCTTATAGATATTTGTTTAATTTGCCCACTCTGCTGGTATGAGTTACCCAGTTGTGAATTGATTCAGCTATCACAGAGGCTGGGTTCATTTGAAAAAATCAATTTAAAAAATGCTCTCCCTAAACCAGTACAGGTTGTTATGCATGCAAGGTCTGCACAGGAGCTGAATGCCTGGAAAAGGAAGTCATTTCAGCAATAAAATGAACTGGCCAAATTAACTTTGGAGCTTGTCACCTAGCAGCACTCATCAATCTCTCAGAATGAAGCCTTGTGATAATGACAGTTTTACTCTATTATTGTTGATGCAGGAATAAAATCATTGTCCCTGCTGTAATAAAACAATAGTTTGGGTAACAGAGGAACCTTTCAGCATATTTTTTTACTGCTTTTGTATTGTAAGTAATGGGCATATGCTTTGAAATCACTGGAGCCTGACATTTTGTGGGTTTTATTATTATTATATTGGAGAAAATCATAGAATCTATTTCATGAACTGTACAAACAATTAGCTTCCCAGTCTGTGTGCTGACTTATTAATGTATAACTAATTTATTTTATATCTAGTGCACGGGCAAAAGTAAAATCAATAATACAAATGTACAATTTTAATATACTACTGTCAGAAGAATGAAGAAAACTCAACCTCATAAATACTTAATATTTCACTGTTATATTTTAAATAATGGATACATATTGGAAAGGCTACAGTGTAGTATTGGCTTTCCAGATACCTTAATTTAGTAAGGAGGTTTCTCATATGTACACAACAGGTAAAACGGGTAAAAACAAGCAAAACCCATGCTTATTGTAGGATTAATTCAAAACTTCATTTATTTTTTTCCAGAAGTGTTAAAATTTTGCATGAGATTTTTATTTAAAGTTTTAAAGCAAAAGAACTACCTCTTTCCACATATCTGTTGAAACTGATTTTTCATTTTAAAAAATTAAGTGTTGTAAAGTGCTGTAGTCCTTAAACCTGTAAGGAAGGGGAATCGCGTTGTCCCAAGGTGGATGTTCAGGTGCTTTACTACCCTTTAGTTAGAAAGTTCTTCCCATATTGCCTCTAAATCTTGTATGAATTTTCTTCAGTCACTTCTGATCTGCTGCTGGGGGCATGGAGAACAGCTGATGACCCTTGGTGTAACCAGGATGTGTTGCATGTTGGGAGCCTGTCTCCCTTCAGCGTTTTCCTTTCCCACTTCTCTTACCTCAGAAGTCACATTCTCTACATCTGTTGGCTTTCCTCTACTTGACACTTTCCAATTAGTTTAGATTTTTTTAAAGCTCCAGACCTCACCGGGGCTGAAGGGAACTGAATAATTACCTCCATGTTTCCTCTCTGGCAGTCCAATTAATAATGCTCGGCATGGTATTGACCTTTCCTCTGGGAGCTGTTTAACCCCTCTGCCCACAACCTCTTCTGCAAATGTTGCCGTCTAACCCGACGTTCTCATCCCTCCTCCTTTGCTGTGCGCTTGGGCTTTCCTACCCGAATGTAGTGCTCCTGCCTTTGTCCCTACTGAGTTTTGCCCCGATGACTTTTCCCTTGGCTGGATGCTCTCTCCAAACGGCCAATGCGATTGCTGTTCTGGTCCTGTTCTCCGAAGGTGCACGTGACTCGCCCTGCTTTCTTGTCATCCACAGATTTTGTAGATCTTCTTTTTATTCTTTCGTCCAGCTCATTTGCAAAAGCGGTGAATGAAACCAGGCCCAGCAGCTAACCTGTGCAAGACCCTCTAAAATATATCCTGCCTTTTCTTTCCCTGCCAGTTTAACAGTGCTCTGGGAGTGTTCTTCTGTACTGCTTTACATCCCCATTAAGCCTTATTTGCATAGTTTGCTGTTACAAAAATATTGTATCTACTCCTTCTCTGAGCACAAGACCCACTATCATGTTAGCAGAGGAAATTAGGTCTAACTCTGGCCGGATTGACTCTGGTTTTGACAAATACATGCTGCCTGTCTCCTGCCACCTCGTTAACCCCTCACAACTTCATGTTGACAGTTCAGTGATATGCTCTCGTGCTTTCCGGTGTACGATCCTGTGCCAGATGTGCTGCTCCGCTCTTGGCCGTACTGCAGGGAGGCCCTTCGGGAGGGAGCTGGGGTGGCTGCCGGGACGAGCCTCGAGCGCTGCTCGGGTGGGTGCCTCTTGCTGCGGTGGCTTTGGGAGACCCTCGTCTGTAAACAGCCCTGAGACGGTTCCCTGCCTCGTGAGGTGTGTGAAAACATCCTTGTGGGCATCTCTGAAATGATGCTTGAATGATACTCTGAAGTTCATAATGAGTATTTTTGTAGTATAGACAAAGGCTTCAAGCCATATAATTCGGATTTCTGTTTAAAATTTCCTTCACAGCATACCGGTATAAGCAGTAGATAAAATTTAGCAGTGAGGAAAAAGATGGGGATTAGTATGTGAAGTGTGCTGATACATCCCTGTTGGCACCGACCTTGCAGGGACAGGGTCTAGAGGGACTGTGCCTTGGAAGCAAAACGAGTGCAGAGTTAATGAGGAGACTATAAAAATATGGATGAAATGAGAACAAGATACATGCTGAGCATTTGTCTGACCATAAAAGGAGGAGCACTGTACAGCAAAGAGGGAGAAAGTGGAGAAAAGGATATCTTTTAGGAACTGAACTGAAATCCAACTGTCTGACCCAAAGGGCGCCAGGACATAACCGTCTATTTGAGATGTCCTGCAGCATCTGCTCTGGGCTCCAGCTGCTGTGTCAGAAGGGCAGATGTCTCCTGCCCGTCCCGTGCTGGCTTCCATCGTGGTTTCTGACATACTAAAGTGCCTCAAACAGCTGAACACCTTTATGTGAGAATCAGGTTCTGAGGTTCTTCGAATTTAATGAATTTTGCCTCCAAGAGCTATTTACCACAGAGAGAGTCATTATTTTAACTTATTTGCCATTCTTCTGTCTCTTATGTTTGCTTTAGTGTAATATGTAGCTTTCCAAACCAAGATTAGGATATGGTGGGGACAGGCACTGTGCATAGCTGTAATGAATATTTTTGCCCCAAGAAGGGTTCAGTTCAAAGAGTACAAATGCCTCTGGCTCGAGTAGTCACATCTAATGATGTGCCTTTAGAAAAAGCGCATGCAGCTAGAACAGCAGAGGGAACTTTTTAAGTCATTTTATGTTGTGTTGCATTTAAAGTAAGAAGTTGATATGGCATAAGAGAGATTTTTCAGAGTTGCAGACAGTTAGCCAGTTCTGCGTTACTTAGTCTGACACATAGGAGGACCATAGATGACCATCTTGATCAACAGGAACTTTGTACAGCTCCCTTTCCGAGAGGAGAAATCCATTTACTCTATCTTATTCCTGCCTGCTTAAGGGGATTACCCCTTTGGCACGCAGGTGCTTATCCGACCTGTTGTGTGCTGTGCTCAGCTGGGGGAGGCTGCCGCGTTTCCCCCCATGGTGAGACGTGCTCAGATGGCATCGCAGAGCGCTGCCAGACCCGACGTGCACACCATGCTGATTTCAGGTAGCACTTTGCACTTCTGGGGAGCAGTGAGTCAAATTCAGACTGGCCTCCTCTTCGTCCAGAACAGCAAGTTGTCAGCAGTTGTAATTTGTGGGCCCTTCCGACAGTGTGAAAGAAAAGGAGTGGAAGGGAGAAAATGGCTAGAAGAAGCCCCTCCAGCCTGCTTCTCTGTTCCTCCTGTCATTCCAGCTCTCTTAATGAAAGACCGAGTAAAAGCTGCCACGTCACCCTTGGGTTTGGTGTGCAGAGATGCCACGCTGTTGGACCACACGGGTGTTTGTCACTAGACAGCCCAAGATGCAGCGGGGGTGTGTCACACCATCTGAAAACTCTGCTTTTGAGAAATATATTCCCCGACAAGCTCTGTGCCAGGCCGTGCGCTCTGTAGCGTTATCATCTGTCTGTAACTGCGTAGCTGAATGCAAATGTCGTACGGGTGACCAGTGCCACGTAAATCGTTCCATGGCTTCCTCCCATCCTGTCCTCTGCTTGCCCTTACTGTCTGCTCCCCACAAAGAATATAAATAATAATAAAAAAACTAGTAAAAGTATGCTAATGAACACAGCTGTTATTGCTGCTTTTCCACGCCTCAGGGAATTGTGTAATTTTGGACTCTTCAGGGACACGGAGAAACATTTTACCCAACAGCAGGTTTGGTGATTATGAGCTGTTGCTTGCCAGACTGCAGTGACTGCTGCATCTGCAACCGCAATGCTCCTGTTGCCCTTCGCTTCCAGAACCTCTGTCTGGTGCCAGGCGTGTACCACGCTGGCTGCAAGGCACCTCCCGCGTGACAGCCCAGCCTTTTACAGAGCTGGTGGTGAAGACAGAAGTGCCCTGCTGCCTCAGACTGACTGGTCGTGGGCACTGCTTTCCAGTCCATTTTCAACAAGCAGCACCTGACCACCAGCTAGTACTGCTGCCTCCCACGAACTTGGTAAAACAACATCTGGCCTGGGCACTGGGAAGGATCTCAAGGAAAGTTCTGTGCGATGAAAGCACACTGGGTGCTGTTTTGCGGAACTGAGAGTGACAAACAAAGGGAAGAAGTAAACAATGGGAAAAGAGAAAGAATATGCACATACTCCGTGAGTATGAATATTGTAAGTGAAAACTTCTCCAGGAGGAGGGCTGCCACTCCTGGGGAGCTCAACGTCTGGAGAAATGGGCTGTCAGGACCCCACGAGGTTCAGCAAAGGCGGATGCCAAGGCCTGCGCCTGGGGAGGAATGACCTCAGGCACTGGTACAGGCTGGAGGCTGAGCAGCTGGAGAGCAGCTTTGCTGAGGAGGACCTGGGGCTCCTGGTGGACAAGTTCTCCGAGGTACACAGTGATGGGATGAGAGGCGATGGCCACAAGTTGCAAGAAGGGAAGTTCTAAATAGATACAAGGAAAATAAAATTCACCATGATAGTGGTCAGACACTTAAACAGGGGCCCAGAGATGTTGTTTGATCTCCATTCTTGGAGATCAAAACTCAGCTGGACAAAGCTATGAGCAATCTGACCTAATTTTCAAATTAGATCCAACTTCAAAGTTGGCCCTGCTGAATGAGGGTTAAACCAGAGACCTCCAGATGTCCCTTCTAACCTGAATTATTTCATGGTCCAGTAATATGTACAGAGACACCTTACTAGGCTAGTTGGCATGTAGCATGTGTGTGCATGGTTTCGGGTTAAGTTTCACTGCAAGGTAGCTGCATGTTTTCTTACAGGAAAATGCATTGTTACAACTGCATCACCGTCTCTGATGTTCGGTATGTATATTATGGTCTGTTTTTATCCTCTCCTGCCCTGTTGCTAGCCTCCAAAATCTAAGGGAGGCATTTCTCCAGCTCCAAGATCTGTTCTATTATGCTGAGTTTCTTGGTGTTGACATAGTGTAGAAGCTTGTGATGATCTGCAGAGATCCACAATGCTTGGATTTTCACAAACTCTTGCCCCTGTTCTCCACAGAGGAGAGTTAGGCTTAGCAGTGCTCTTGAACCTACGGACACCCTGTGCTTGCTGTCACGTAGCACAGCTGGGGAGGCTGGTTCCTGCGCCCCTGCCGCTGTCTCCTCAGCAGCGGCAAGGTGGCTTTAATGAATGTACAAATTTTGTGTGAAGATTAAGACTGGTAAGGGAAGGCAGTGCCTGGCAGGACCTTGTTGAAGTAGTGCTGAGCAGGCCATGAAAGTGAAAGAACTGACATACTGTGTAAAGAATGCCAAAGAACGATGAAACAAGGGCATTTGCTGCTTAGCTTATCTTTAGGAGAAAGTTTTTGTTTCCGGCTTTTCTCCTGGCAGTCGTGAAGCACTGCAGGAGCCTGGCGTGGTGTGGAGCCAGCCCCGTAATGAGGAAGAGCAAAGGCTGTCTGCCCTGGGGGGCCGTGGCCTTCCTCGTGCAACCTTGCCCTGGTTTGCTTCTCCGGCACGCATCAGACCGCGACACAGCTGCACACGGTAACTAGCAGCCTCTATTTGTCGGATGACTTGTTGGTTTGTAGTCTGACCGAAGCGTGAAAAGGAAGCTGCTTCTTCATAGCCAGGGCAGGGGACTGTGACACCGGGCAGGTTTTGCTCAGGAAAAGCAGGCCCTGCTGTAGCCATCGGCATTTTTGGTGAGGGGTCAGGTCCTGCGTGACACGGCAGGCATGGATGGGATTGGGAAGCTGGTGATTCACCGAGGCTCGAGATCACCCAGAGGTGGGAGCTGAGCTGCAGACTGGGGCACTTCAGGGGTCACATCAAGGCAGAGTTTTTGGTGACTGAGGGCCCATGTGCAGACGCCTTTCCTTTGCATGGCAGGGGACCCCGAGCTGCTTCGGGAGGGCGGCAGGCGAGAGGGACGCTGCAGGTCTGGACTCCAGCATCTCCATCCTGCCTGCGCCCCGCTCTGTCCCACCTTGTCCGACTCTGCTGTCGGCACTTGTTCCACTTTCGCTGCAGTTGTCCCACGTAGGTGTTTAATTATGACGTGGATTATTCCTGCCGTTATGTCTTTGGGAGTCTGGGTGGGCGTTTTTAGAAACAGCAGCAAAGAGAGACTCCCTGAAAACTCGGCGGTGATGCAGGCAGCTGAGCCATCTCATCAGGTCAGGCTTCTAATTAAGCAGGGAGCTGGAGGATTTGATGGATTCAAAGGCTACTTTTAAATACACTGCTAAACCAATGGGGTATTTGGCTTGCTATTATTTGACTGCGGGTGATACATGTCTTGAATCGTCTCTCTGTTAGTTTATTTTTATGCTTTGTGTGCTCTGGAAGATTGGCTCAGGTAAGTTGGGAATTCATCATTGGATAATATGCTGAGAAGAACAGGACAGTTTAAAATACTTAATTTTCTCAGTTCATCTATGGGATTTGGGGATGTGTGCGCATGGAAATGTCTGTCCATCATTACAATTAGTGGTAAGCTATACAGAATAAGAAAACAGCCACCATGATCCCAGACAAAAAAATAAAATGAAACTGAATATTTGTTAAGTATCATAATTTATGGAACCTTTCTGAAAGTGGAGAAGCCTTTATGAACAACATGCAGTCTCATAGTCACTAGGGATATTTTAGTACTTAATTTTAAGGAAGAAGATACTTTATTTTCTTAAAAAATTTGTCAAGGATAAGGCTGTGGATGGCTGGATCCGGTCTTCACAAATTTCTTTAAAAACTTCATTTCATATGCTTTTGTCCTGAGTGGAATTTTCTTTCTCAGTCCTTGGCTTCTCCACCTAAGCCTGTTTTACACAGATCTGGAAAGGGAGCTTGCTCTGTACGGAGCCTTCTACAGTGACAGTGGCCATGGGCAAATGCAAGGCCAAAACACTTCAAGCTAGCAAAAATCCTTTTAGTCTCCTTCCCTGGTATACGGTTATCGAGACCATCCTGCAAGCCCTAAAACGCGTGAGGAGCTTTCCCCGTGGGGGTAGCGGCACGGTGTTTGGAGGATGTGTGGTGGGGGAAGCGGGCACGTCCTTGCCCAGCCCGGTGGTGCTTAGGTTTGAAAGCTGAAGGAGACAGCCAGGGTCCTCCGATGAACCTCCTTCTTGTGCAGTATGGCCTGGAGATGATTCTTCCCCGCAGCAGATTCATGTAGGTCTTTGTGCATCTTTTCCAAAGAGATATTTAAACTCAGTTTAAGAACTCCAAGTGATGATGAATTTGCTGTGCTCCTGGTTAAGTTGTTCCAGTGCTTATGGGTGGACTGGATTAGGCTTCAGATTGTCATGAGGACTAATAACTGTTTATACTGTGATGAGCAACTATTGCCTATTAAAGTGGAGATAAAAGTAGAATAAATGCAATATCTGGGGCTTGGGGATGGAAAAGAAAAGAACAAAATTACAATTCTGTTTCCTGCTTTATTCTCCTTTAGCGCTGTCTTGAGGATTGTAATGGCATGTATTTTAATGATTGCTGCAGAGTTTATGATTTATTTTTTTAAGCCAATGACAATGAAGTATTAACTTTGTCTGCAAAGCATAAAAAAGTTTGCCATAATTGAGTTCCAGCTATAAATTCTATTAAACCTTTGTTTAATTTGGAAGTTTTACTTTTCAGGGAGGTTCCATAAACCTAATGCAGTTACCAAATACAAAATCCAAACTCTGCATGTATTAAAGCTCATTAATATGAAGTTAATTATATAATATGCTGTCTTTTAAAAGATGAAGCATTATCTTTTGTCCCTGTAAATAAGAGATCTGTATTGATTTGAATGAAATGTGTTTGTTTTGAACATAAATTAAGATGAAGATGCTGTTCTAGCTATTTGCTGCTTTGTCAGCCAGAGGCAGGGTGTGACTGTCCTCCCACAAAACCCCTCAAAGGGTAGAAGGAGCAAAACAGGAAGCAGTTGTTGTGTTGGAAGTGCGTGACAGAAGGAAAATACAATGTTTTGAGGATTTAGCAGATGGTACACTGTCAGGTGATTTTATAATGTCTGTTAAAAAAGGGTGTTGGGGGGCACTGGCTATTGGAAGTGGTACTCCGAGGATAGTGATTTACTTCCCAGAAGTGTCACAGACACCTGTGACAGAAATAGAAGTATAGAGCTTCTGCTGATTTAAGCTTCATTCTTAGTCAGAGGAAAGGCTTGTGCTGGATCTCAGGTCATAGAAAACCATTCATATATCTATTTTTAAATAACTGCATCATGTTCCCGCCTGGGTTTCAAGCAGGCAACTTGACTGATGAGGACTCACAAGGTGCCGTCAGGTCACGTTTGGGGCAAATGTGCAGTTGTCTGGTGGAAGCAGTAACTAGGAACGAGGGACGTGGCAGTGGCATAACTATGGTGCTGGGATAGACCACTATTTTTGAAGGATGCTGTTAAGTTAAATAATTTAAAAATCCCCTGGTCTTTCATTTAAAACCTATAGAAGAAATTTTCTTCTTTTTGTAGCTCTGTGGGATTTAATGCAATGTAAATCTAGCTTCTTATATAAAAAAGCAGCAGGACTGGTCTGGTATGGAGTTAGGGGAAATGGGCTGAGCAAGAGAGCAAAGCCTCTGAGATGTGGGGCTCAGGTCAGAAGAAAGGGCCTGGGCTGGTTGGTTTTCACCTCCTTGGAGCAGAGAAACAGCTTACTGTTTCTCTGCTGACATCCATCACCTGCATGTTGCTTGGCTGTTCTCATTTTGATTTCTGATGCACTAAGCATAACTCATCTTTCACCTCTCTGACAGCTTCATCCTTTCCTCCAACTCAGACTGGCCTGTGGACTTCTGTGAGCAGTCTTTGAACCTTTGGCTGAGCCAGGAAGGTGCACAGTTGGTGCAGAGAAAGCCAGATCATTTATCTTGACATGTTTTCTTGTCATCTTGCATTAATTAGCTTGAGCCTACAGGTGGAGCAGGACAAAGGCAGAAAGGCTTTTTCTGGTGATAACTGGGATGGTTTGCTGGTATCTCCGAGATTGATAAACTGAAAAGCAGACAAGAACTACTAGATTAGTAAGTCAGTCTTTCTTATACAGTCCTCTTGCCGTTTTTCTCCTAGAAAAGTTACAAATAGTTTGTACTGCAGGACCCCAGGGTCATTTGCAGGAACGACCAAGACCCCATCGTATGTTACTGACCCTTAAACACAGGTGGAGGAACAAAATAACTCAGGTATTCAGAGTATCGTTTGTGTTGAGGAGTGTGGCCAAGGTTATTTGGCAAGTTTTTTGAAAGTTTACACATGAAAAAAAAAATCTGTATCTGTAATGGTAATGAATCAAGAATGCCTTGACAAATGGTTTCTACTGCAGGACGCCAGAGTTATTTGCAAGGATCACTGAGACCCTCTGTGACAGTAATGAGCTGGTAGAAGTATGTGAGCACAGTACCAGACTCCACTTTTGAATCTTTGCTCAGAAGCGGGGGTGTTCACACGGGTTTTGTGTGTCTGGCCATCTTCCCGTCGGTAGGACTATGTGAGGCAGCGATGCCCAAAGGCAATTTGAGTAACTGCACCTTGCCTCCAAAGCATGAAGTATCGTGTCTTTGTCCCTCAGCACTCATTAGTGTCAGCAAGGCGAGTTGCCCTATTTGTTTCATTTGTTTCCCGTTCTCACGCTGCGGATGGGAAGTTCTGGATGGAGGATTTCGTTCGTAGCAACAGCCAGAGCTAACAGCGTCGCTAACTCAGCCCGTGTCACTTCCAAACCAACCTCCCTCCACATCTGCTGTCAGGTGAGAGGGTACAACTCACTGTAAGGTCAGACGGCTAATGAATTCCCACTGGATTTATCCTTCCTGTATGACTGACACAGCACAGAAGATCCCCCAGGAATCTCCATCCTGAAGAGCATCAGTCTTCCAGTACTTTCTCTTGTCAAGCTCCATGACAAAGCTGGGTGGAGAAAAGACCTCTCTTTTTTCTCTCTCAGACATCCAGTTTCACTTTCAAGTTTGGAAGCACTGGAAAATTGAGCACATAGGTTTTTTTCAGTTCTTAACTATCTTTGCTGTCAAGAATTGATTTTTTATCCCATACTTGAATGTTTTGTGTTTGCTTTTCCATTTCAATTGACAGCTCTTGGATTGTCTTATGTCTTTGCTAAGCTAAAGTGCTCCCTACTATCAGATATCTTTTCCTGGCTTGTGCAAATACAGTCTTGAATTTTGTGGGTTTTAGCTTTAACTTTGAAAACAAACAAACAAACAAAAAAACCAACAGTCAAGGCAGATTTGTCAGGCATCAGATCATTTCTCCAATTCAACAGTGAGGAAACTTTCCGTGTTGTTTTTGAAATATATCATGCACTAAGGAATTCCTTGTGCCTAGCTCATTTCTCTAAGACCCCGCTCTGTATTTCCGTACGACACAACTCTGATTTTGCCTGTTGCCTGTCGTTGGCCCCAATCCCAATTGCCCATGTCATCGGTGAGAGCGCTGATACCCTGTACTGCAGTGGAGGCCTCCCTGGTACCGAGAGGCGTAGAGGGTCCCTCCTCCAGCTTTGCAGTCTCTCCTGCAATTTAGGCGTTTCAGGGCTGTTTGGTCTCTTTTACAGCAACACGACATTTCTGATTCATGTTCAGCGTGTGATTCACAGTAACGCCCAGATAATTCCCTGCAGAACCGCTGCCTGCACGGTGGTTCTTCATCCTGCATTTCTGTAATACACTCATTCTGTTTCAGTGGAATATCTTGCCGTTCTCTGTGTTGGATAACAACCTATTTTTTACAACTCTTTTGTGTGTGCATGTGTGTGATAGGTAGGGATAGATTTTTACTGAGTAAAATGTTACATTTTCTGGCTTGAAGAAAAAGTCTATTCCCGACCACCCCCAGAGTACAAGGTAACTCTGTTCCACGATTCTGAATGTTAGAATATTAGGGATTGCTAATAAAAATCATGCTGAGCAACTGGGCATGATGTAGACAATGTCTTTATTTATTCTGTTTTACGTATGTGGCTATTTGAACACTTTGTCCTATCCCAGGAGCTGTAAGGCCACACACAGATATAGCAAACCCTAGAAAGATGATTTACTTAAATACTCTGCTGTGCAGCCTGCAACTGTAATTTTATGCTGATGTTCCTTATGGTTCCTAAGGTCCGTATGGTCCTTATGGTGTTCTCTTATAGTTTGTTCCTTATTAGTAGGAGACTCATTGTCACTGAGTATTAATCTGTTTTTAATTGTGGTGTCTAAAGTGATTTAACATCTGTCATTGATTTCTAAGACTTAAAATTTAGATGTCAAAAATGTGATTCACATGAAACAGAAAAGGTTTTAGTGTTTCGAAGCATCTCAGTATTTCTGGCATTCTGCCCAGTACTAATTCCTATCTACTGAAAACAAATGGTGAGAGAACTTTAATTCTAGTTTGCTTATGAAATAGAGGTCTTTTCAAGTCAAGTTTGGCATAATTTTCTCATCTCATTTAATTTTTCCTATTTAGTTTGAAGATGTTTATGATTTTAAAGGGAGAGAAAATAACCCCAGAAGCACAGAAGAGGCGTAGTCCTGGAGAGTCTGAAGGGTGTTACTGAAAATGCGACAGTCAACTACAGTAGGAAATATTCAAAAGAAATAGGGGAAGAGGATCAGAAACAGCCTGGCTGGTCAAAAGGTTCCAACTTCACTACTGTTGACAGCCGCATCAGAGACCTCTGTCATAAACTGTCTTGAACTGGACCCTGGCTGTCCGACTCCCCAGCCCGCATCTTTCCTGGGGCTGGAGGAAGGGCACGTGTTTATAGGAGTATTGCTGTGTTCTGTATCAAGGTGGCATCACCAAGACAAAGTCATCCTTTCCTGCACCCTCATGTCTGACTGCTTCCTTCGCTGTCTCCATCAACCCTGTTTTGCACAATTTCTCGTGGTGGTTGCCCTTCTTCTTTAGTAGTCCCCCATTGGCTCTACCTGTCTCTTCTGCCTACTCTATTCTAATTTTCCCATTCTCCTCGTCACTGAAAATCGAGGTTTCACCCCTCGCACACACACTACGGCCTCCCTCCATCTACCATGCCCATCTGCACCACCACATCTACCTTCATCTCCCTCCTGCTCTTGCCGTTCCCTTTGCTGTCTTCCCTCCTCCTGTCCACCACAACCATGCAAAGACCATCCAGCTCCAAAAAGTCACGCAGGCCTTGGTCCTTTCATCAGGCATTGATCTTTAGCTGCTTTCTATTTCTCCCAGGCTTCACCATTTCAGATTGTATGATGGTGATAGTGGTGATGAGCTTGTCTCCTATTGCTGCTGGTTCCCTCTCTTTTCCCTTCCAACTTCTTATTTACTTCTGAAAAGCTCTGCTTTTTCTTTCCCATTCTCTGCTCCCCTGTTGCAACCACCTGCTGTCCTCCTCTCTCCTTCTCATCAGCTTTTCTTGATGTTTAAATAAACAAAGCCCCTGGCTCTCTCTGCTTGCAGGCACTCCTCATTACCGCTGCGACGCCTCAGCTTCCTCGCCAGTGATCGCGTGTCTCCACCCTCCCCTCTCGCACCGCGCTCCCAGGCACAGCATAGCCATTTGCTTGACATGTTCTTCATCATTCACTCATCAAACGCTGCCTGCCGCCTCTCTCTGTGTCTGTGCTGGAAATCTTTGTCTGAGTTCCCCTCTCCAACCGGCATCACCCCCGCATCTCACGCAGCATCTCCGTGTGAGATTGTCTCACCAGCGTTCCACCGAAATCTTAATTCAGGCAGATGTGAAGCATCTATATTTCGGAGATCAATCACAAGCTAATAATGTAATAAGGCCCCCCTAGTTTTTGGAGGTAGGGGAGGTGAAAAGGCACCTCTTTTTGGGGAGCTTCTTTCACTTGAGTTGGGACTCTGTCCTGCAAAGGACAAAAGGTAAATGGGGCCAGAGAGAGGATAGACAAGACCAGTAGAAGAGTCAGAAGGAGAGAAATGCTATTAACAGAGAGAAGGAGTCTCTGCTCTAGTAATTACCAATGTTTTTTTCCAATTTAAAGTCATAAATTTCATAGTCAGGCTTGGAGTAAAACTCTAGAAAAGAGTGGAAAAGTAAAAGGATGTGAAGTGATACACTTTGGGTTATGCAGCAGATTGCTTGGCAGAATTGACTTCTGGTCTTTTGATTCCCATAGAAAATCCATATCCTAAGAACTGAGACTATTTACATGAGAAAAAGCAGGATTTGACAAGTTGTAGAAACTTGTGGAAAAGTGTCAAAGTGATTGAACAAACCGGGGAAACTGAATATTTTGTATAATTTTCTTATAATAGAAAAAAGTATGGCTGGTCTGAAAAAGAAGGATGGAAATTTGGCAGTAGGCACTGCGCACTTTTTCTATCCTACTGAATGTGATTTTCTTTCTTACTAAAGCTATGAAACATTTTGGTTTCGTCTTTAAGCTGAATTCAGGTGCCTTCTTGTCCACCGAGTATTTTTTCCTAATTTTCTAAAGTATGGAAGAATGCTGTTCTTGTATATTATCTGTATGCTCATAATGGGCTTTAATAAATAAATCCCTGTAAGATGGCAGGGACATTTAGAAGTTAAAAAAAACCTACCACAGAGTACTGTTTTCTGTATTTAAAATATGTACTGCATCAAAACATTTTAGTTGCAGTGGGAAGCTGTTTCCTTTTTCATGACTTTATGCATGACTGCAGTGTCTTACCGAATTCTCTAATGCTGAGAAATAAAAGATAGAGCCATGTTTTCACATAGGAATTGAGGAGCTGGAGATGAAAAGTTAGTTAAGATTCAGAAATACTTTTGCAACCCAGAAGGAGGTCAGTACTGCCTGAATACTCCACATCAGAGGGACAGTGCCCATCACTAGCACGCGGCCTGGTAGAGCTGGTGGGAAGAGCTCCTGTGCGGAAAGTGGAGCTCCTGAACAGCCTGAGAAGGTGCGAGTGCTCCTGCCAGCGTAGCTCGGTGGCAGGGGACCACGTCTGGCATGCGCAATCCTTGCATCTCTCATGCTATTTACACCATGTCGCAGTGTAGACTTGAGACCACCTTGTGCCGTTGTGCTGGGTGCTGTACCATCAAAGGAGGCCCAAAAGACAAGATGACAGAAAAAAGGTGGGTCCTGAGAGCAAAGTGTGCACCAGCAGGGTAGCAGGAGGCAGGTGCCTCCAGGGAACGGTCTGGTAGAATTAGACCCCAGGGCTTAGTCCGAGCTTGCTCCAGGGACACCTGGAATGAATTTTGCAGCCCCATTTTTGTCCCTAGGTTGACCGGCAGTTGTCATGCCTGTAGGAAAAGCCATGCATCCCAGAGCATCGTTAAGCAGCCCCATTTGCTTCCACTGCCTTCACGGGCCCCTGATCCAGCCCATCAGCCTGCAGCAGGCTCTCGTGGAGGAGGCACCTTTGGAGGACGAGGACATGCCCCAAAAGCACCAGGAAAACGTCATTTGGGTTTCGTGATCTTTCCTTTTCACCTGGCTGTTGCAGAAAGTGGTTTCCTCTCCGGCTTGTTAGCGAGAGAGGAGCCGGACTTACTCCGAGCTGGGGGAGAGCTGAGAGCCAGGGAGGGTCGCCGGGACCCAGCCGAAAATCGTGTTGCACGGGGGCTTTAGGGTGGGCAGAGCTCAGTGCGCTTTGCTGTGGTTTCTTTTATCTTTAATGCACATTTCAGGTTTACAGTGAAAGAAAAGCAGTAAATGGTAGTTAGCCCTTCTCATCCCAAAGTAATTTGTTAGGCAGATAACATGCTTTTACTAGCATTTTTCATTGACCATCTGAAATTTTTCAACTTTTGATCAAGAAAAAATGTTTTTGTGCTCTTGAGCATTTTCATGGGAGCAAGTCATTTTTTCTAACCTCTTCTACTACTGGTCTTAGCTAGGGTGAAAATTATGGTCATTTTAGTTACCGTTCTCTTTGCAGTGTTAGGGCTATGAATTGAGCATCTTTGAACATGTTAATAGTTCTTCTCTCTCTCTTTTGCCCTAAAAAATAATTCTGACAAGTTTTAAGAGAAATGCATTTTCACCTCACGTAATGCCACGACTATTTGGTTTGCTGGGGAGACTATTATGCCAGACGTGCATTATGTTCACTTAAACAAGTTTTTATCTTTGGAAAACCTTTAAGGAGCTTATCAGGGCTGAGGGAAATAAGTGTATTCTGCCTGCAAATGTCAGGTGTGACGGAGGCGCGCGGGGCCCTTCCTCGCGGGGGGAGTCGCGGCGGTGATGTGCCGCTGCGCGGGAGGGCTCGGGCTGGCGGGTGTTAGATAAAAGCATGGGCCATAAATGCACTTGTGTCTCCTGCAACCCCAGGCGTTAGAGATGGGAAAGGTTCACTCTTTCCTGCAGCTTTTCTCCGTGCCCCCGAAGACCCGCTGCCGCGGTACCTGCGGAGGGAGGGATGTGACCGAGCTGGAGACCAGCAAAGCAGCTGGCGGACCTCGAATGAGCAGAAATTGCGATTTGCCATGGGCAGCTCTGAGCTCCTCTACATCCATGCAGCTCCTTCCAGGGCATTTTAACCTTTCATTTCTTACCCTTCGCACTTTATTTTGCAGTGTCTAATAACTCTTCCAAATTTATCTTTTTCTCTTCTTCAAAGTTTTTTTTTTTTTTTTTTTTTTTTTTTCTGGAGACTGGATGTATTTTAGCTGTTTAATGAAATCTCTTCTTCAAGGTTTTTCCTATGGCCACGGCTACCACAGACCAAGCGATTCACTTGCAAAATGCAAGCAGAGAGTTAAGCATCTCCTCCCTGTGCAGAAGCTTGCCTTGAAATGGTGCAGCAGTTAAGAGAAATTTGTTAGAGCAAGGGGGATCCCTTAACAGTGCTTTGCTCTCGCTTTCTGATTAATGCTTCTGCCTTAAACTCTTATCCATTTATCCCTCTATGTATCCTATTGTTCTCTCTTCCAGATAGAGGTTTCATACAAACACCATTTTAATTACTTTTATAATTACTCAGTAGCAAAATCTTTGATGAAATGCCTCTTATACTTACTGGAATCTTTGCTGCTTTTTTCATGTATTATACACAACTTCTCATTAACATTTTCAAGTCTAATTAAATTTCTCACATCATTCTTCCATTCAGCTCTCCAGTAGGGCTCTTTGCTGATTCTTCTCGTGACATTACAGTATAGATGACATCACAAAAATCTCATTTGTTTCGGTGGAGAACGCAGGCTAGAAAATGAAGGCTTGGAGCAAAAGTTGTATATAAAAAAAAGGATTTTTAGCTGGTTCACTGGTTTGGAAAAGAGATAGAAACTGGTACTTAATTATTAGAAAAGTTCATTGCAGGCTGACTGAAATAGCTTAAACAGAATTGAAGTATTTTGAGTTTGAATTCTGTTTTTTTAATAACTTAAAAATAAAATGCTGTTTCTAAGAGCATTGTTTTAAACTGAAAAAAACAAAACGTCATTGTTGACCCTTGGTCTCTTAAGGTGAGGACATGTCAAAGACAGTTGTGGTGAAACCGGTGCCACCAGGACCCCCAGCCTGGCTGAAGGCCACGGCGTGGCTTAGCGGGGCGCTGGACCAGCCCCTCCAGCCTTAGCAGCACCGCTCTTTACGGGCGGGTTTTAACACTCCCTCTCCTATCGCTTAGATTTCGGTAGCTCACTACTAAATACAGCTAAGTGCAGTGATAGAAGATTATAGTGCTTGATGGACAGTTATAGTAGGAGACTCAGATTTGCTGACCAAGGAGCACCTCAGTGGTGTTGCCCCAAATACGATAGTCTGACCCTAAAACAAAGAGCTGTGGCAAAGGTCGCAAGAGCACTTGCTACAGCATGAAGACACAGCCATGGCCAAATCTTTTGAGCATCAAAAATGTTTATACAATTATTATTCTTTTAAAATCATGATGATTTAGGATGCTTCAGATTCCTTTTGGAACAGCTGCCAGAGACTGCTGCCTCGAGACTTCCAGGCTAATTTGCTGCTCAGAAATATTTGGATGATCCTTTCAAATGTAGCGATAGTTATCTAAGGGAAAACTTAGGAAGTTTGCAAGTTGCCTGTTGGTAAAGAGTGAGGTGCCTTGCCCTGAGCTGGCTTTGTCCTGTGCAGTAATAAATATCTCCTTACTATAGTCTGTCTGCAAACTGATGCTGAGGCTGCAGCTCTCGGAAGGGGCAGGGGGGCTCGGGGATGAAGGTGTTCCCTTCCCCTCGTGTTCCTGCTGTCCTCTCGCTGACCTCAAGGTACCATTCCCAAAGTCTGTTATTAACCAAACATCTCGCACAATCCTTTCCTCTTTGTTGCTCGTATTTTTGCAATTCACTGCCGTGAAAAGATATTTTCCATCCTAACTTGCACGTAGCATTCGGTAACTCACGTCTTTCTCACTATCCCTTGATTAGATCTTGCAACTGTTTTGTCGCTCCGTGTTTACTTCTAGCACTCTGCTTTTGAGGCGGTGTGCAGGGATTTAGCTGTGGAGTTAATGGGAATCACATAGCCGAATCCTCAAACAGTGCTTTGAAAATGGATCACCACCCCCTGTGGATTTATCAGGGAGACAGTGCCAGATGCAATAAACTGAGATTTATCCAAGGGTTATCTTTGAAAACTTGCTATTTCTTCTCTTTTCTCTCATCTGCATCTGCTGTATCATTTATGGCAACTGCTAGTACTTCCTTATGCTCGTGCCTCCATATTGTTTTATTTTTAGTTACTGAACTACCTGCTTGTTCTTTAACCTTTGAGCACTTGGCTTAAATCGGGTCATTTGTCCTGAAAAGATGGGAATACTAAAAGAAGGCTGATACAGAAATAAATATTCCCAGCCATAGAGCAAACCATGGCCTTTTTTCCCTCCATGCTTTAAACTTGAGCCAAAGTCCTTGGGTGAATTTGTGTAAGGTTTGGAGGAGCCCGTGCAGGTCTCAGATCACAGGGATCGAGGGTGAGCGCTGCATCCTCCCCGCCGGGGGTTTGGCGGGGCGCGTGCCCCGAGGGACCGCAGCCGCTCCCGCGGTGTATTGCGGCTGTCCTGTTTCCCTAAAGCACCTGTATTTAGCACCCGAAGGAACTGCAGGGTTTCGCCTCGGGAAGAGTGTCCCCTCCTGCTCGCACGTCTGCGTCCCCGGCGGCAGTGCAAGGTGCACCTCCATCGCAGCGAAGGGTTGAGACGTGGCAAGTCAACGTTTGCTCGTCTAGTAACGTGTTTCCTCAGTAGTTGGTGAGCAAACACTGAATTAAGTTCCTCAAGGCTTACAGCATCCCGGATCCTCTTATGTTACCTATATAATAGCTCTGTCTTTGCATTTAAAGCTTCCTTTCCTGCTAAACCTGAGTGTGTTTTGGAGGATCATCTTGTCTGACCTGCGTGGCTAACTGAGCCCCAGCTTTGGTTGGGCTGTGCAGCATTAGTCTGTCTTGTTTCGGTGTGCAAGAGAAATGTTCCCATGACTAATTGCCTGTTCCAATGATTAATACTGTCTTTGTTTAAAAAAAAAAAAAAAAAAGTGATCATGTTCCCAGTTTTAATTTCCCTGTCTTCGGCTTCCAGCTGTTGCTTCTTAGCAGGCCTTTCTCCATGAGATTAAAGAGGTTTTCCGGACTTACTCATTTCTCCCTATGAGTGTGCTTACACACTTATGAAGTTCCCTCTTGTATTTCATTTTGATAAGCCGAAACCACTGAATTATTTTAATGTCTTCAAATAGGATTTTTTTTGTTTTGAATTATTTTGGCGGCTCTCTTCTGCATCTTCTCCAACTTTTCTCCCATTTAAGAAAAATCTGCCCACAGCTCCCCTGTGCATATTTCAGCAAGAATTGCTCCAGTGCTGTATTCAGAGGATAAATGTTTAGTAAAGTCAGTAAAGAATATATTTCTGTAGTGTCCTATAGTTCAGAGCCTCCTAAGCAATCAGGACATTGGATGGTTGCTCTCCAGGTCGTTGTTCTTCTTGACAGTGGTGGTGGGAGCAGGCATGCCGGGCACACTGCCGGGGCTCCTGCATCCCTCTGGCTCAGCTCCGCTGCCACTCCGTCACCGGGGCTGACTCGGGTTCACCTCGACTCGGTGGGAATCAGCCCTCCCCTGGCCCCGACCAGCTCTGCCTTCGTGGCGGCAGCGAGCTCGCAGAGTGCCCCTCGCGCAGCTCTCCTCCACCTCTTCCTTGCAGGAAAAGCTCTGGAGTTCCCTTTGCTTTGTTTTGCTTTGTTTTGCTTTTCGTTGTACGTAAGCCGTGTGCTGCTACCAGAAATGCCGCGTAGGCTGCAGCCTAATCTGTGCTCTGCATTTTAAAAGTCTGTAATTCCAGTGCAAGCTGCAGCGCGGACTCTGACCTGAGCAGCAGCTGGAAACTTGCTTTGCGTTGGCACCGTGCGTGTTGTGCGGCGCAGAGCAGTGAAGGGCCAGGCCTGTGTTCACCACACTGGTATAAACACTGAAATAATCCTGCACAGAAACCATGGGAAATCATTTATGTTCACTGACGTTATTTTACAATAACGTGGACAGAGTGATTCTGCAGAGACACGTTTAGAGCCTTGCTAACACACAGTTTAACAGAGCGTATAGTCTTAACCTGTTTGAAATGCTGAGATACTTTGAGTGCCTTACGCATCGTCATGCATTTGAACCTCCCGCTGTGGGCAATGACCATTTGTGTTTTCCCCCTGCGCGGCGGTAGGCGCTTTCTGCGCTGCCTGTTACAGTCCAGGCTGTACCCTGAGCTCATGCTGAAAAGCAATTAAAGCCAACAAACAGGGAAACGGCAAGTGGAAGTGCTGTCTCTTGCTATTTTCCATATATTCTGTTTGTGTTGGCATTTTGTATGCACACTTCAGACCAGTCTCAGAAGACATGAATGTTTTTATGATGCTGCTATGCCAGTTCCTCTCTTTGTATTTGCTCTTGGAGATTTGACTCTGAAAAGATTTTCAAGGCAACCCGTAAGGGGAGGAAGGGAATGTACTGAGAGAGGATGGGACTGAGAAACAAAGGTAACGGGTGAATTATGCATATTCCTGAGCGTTCATCTTCAGAAACTAGTGGGGCTTGGGCAGTGGATGACTGGCACAGAAGACCTTGAAGAGCGATTCTGTGAAACCTGCTTTTTTTTTAATCAATGCAGTCTTATAGAAAGATTAATTATCAAAAGGAAAAGACATTTTTTGTTCCCATTGTACAAGTTCTGGATCAATCAAAGACCTCTCTTTTCCAGCACTACTGATGAGGTACACCACAGGGTGGTAAGGTACACAGGTAAGCACAACTGTTTGGCCCAGAGATGCAAATGAGAACATTTTACAGCTATTGCTGGCATTTTTGACCTCCATCAAGAACGGGCGAAGAGTTGAGCATGCCTTCACAGACTCGTGCCTAGCCAAGATCATAAATGGCAGTGCAGTGCAACTCCTTTTACAGAGTACTGTGCAAGGCCATGCAAAGCTTTTCCAGCTTGATGCAGAATTGATTTTAATATTCGTGAAGCTCAAATATCAAGACCTTCTAAAAACATCAACATACAAGAAAAGGGAGGTTTAGGAAAAATCTGTGAGCTGTAAGCATGCAGGAACTGTAGACCATGACTGCCAGTGATTATGTACCTGGGTTTCTGAATTTCAAGTATGTGCAGATGCTGCACAGTATTCGTAAACTATATCAACTTAATTTTCTGAACAAAGCATTTAGACCTGTTTAATATGCCATCTGTGAGTATTTAATGTACACGTTCAAAAAAATTCCCTTCAGTGTGCTTGGTATTCGAAAGCCGCTCCTACGGAGAGACAAAAATGTGTACAACACAGCGGATGTGTGAGGGGTCACAGGTGCCAGTGCTTTATCCGTCTTACAACTCCTCCAAGTGTGACCCGAGACAGGGTCAAGTGACGCCCAAATTGTCCCTTGATGGTCAGTAGCTTTCAGCATCAAAAATTTGTTGGCCTATTAGCCATTGGTGGGGACAGGGAATAAGGGATTTCAGTTGATTTATTGAGAGAGTTTCAAGATTCGAAAGTACTGTCCACATTATGGGGATTGCAAGGTCTCAGGTGTCTGCTTTTGTCCTTGGAGCCTGGGTATCTGGGAAAGAAAAATAACCCCTTTTCTCTCTTAGTTGATCAAGTAGGATTTTGAAATATTACTACCATGGCTGGATATTATGGGAAAACTGGCAGATACGCAATAGAAAATTTTATGATTATTCTTCATAACGGAGCTGGACAAAAACCTAGCAGCAGAGAGCATTAGAAATGATGATAGACCTACGAAGTGGGGTAGCAATCAAAATTAATCATGTCCTTGCTTGAAAATAATGAATGCCCACAAATTTAAGGAAAAAAAATAAGTAGAACTTGTCTGAAGTGACTTTAATGCCACAAGATTACAAAATATCCCATTGTCCAAGAGTGCAAAATCTCGATGAGCTGTGCCCTGCTCGGTGGTCAGTCCAGCTCAGCAGGATCTCCCCTGCCGGCATTAGGTAGGCAGGAGATACTTTAATGTTTTGTCTGCACTAGTCCTTGCGTTTCTTCTCCAGTAAGTGGTCCAAGGGATGGGCATCTTCAGGGTCAGTTTGTTCTCACCTAGTGTAGCTGGATGACCCGGATTTCATGATCTTTTAGAGCCTTAGTGATATAAGAGATCAGCTGGCTTCATATGACCATGGATGAAGTTTTGAGTTTGAAGTTTTTGCCTCTTTCCCAGCTTGTATCTAGGTTTTGCAAACTGGTGATGTTGGTGAGACACTGGTGATGCACCAGACATTCCTGGAGTCACCTGCTTTATTTATATGTCGATAGCAGTGGTGGAGGAGAGGTGGGTGTCATCACGCAGGCAGTCCCCTCTTCAGATCTTGATGTGAACATCACCAGCTGCTGCCAGGCTCTGGGGAAGTGTCTCTGGTTAAAGACACTTAGGGAGAGAGCCAGTTCTCCTGCCTTAGCTCCCACCTTTACTGCAACTGCCGGCAAAGCTATAGAAGAAAGCCAGCGAACCAGCAGTGCTCCCAAAACTGAAGGTTTTCCTCCTCTTTGAAAAAGCATGCAAGACTGTGTGTAGGAGGGCTGTCTCCTTATTCCTGCCCGAACAATATTATACACTAACAGTAGCGTTCAGGCTGAAACCTGGAGATCTCCTTTGAGATCTGATGCCATGATAGCAAATGCACTGGGACTTAGAAGAAAGATGCGGCCCCTTCCCTGATGTACTTCAGTGGTGTAAATAGAAGTACACTAAGAAAAATCATTCTCCCGGAAAGGAACTAATCCAAAGTTGGAATCTAGGTTTTTCTTACTGCTGGAAACAGGATGGCACGGCTACATTGATTTTCCTGTATGATCAAATATAAATCTTTGGTTCTTAAGGAGCATAGGCTCTAGCAAGAAATGCCTTTCACCTTGTTCTCTTTGATGGACCAGGAGGGAAGCCTGTTATCAGATGTGTGGGGTAGGGCAGAAACAGTCCTCCAGTCTGCCGACAACAAGTCTTTTCCTTGCATAGGCCTCAGAAGCGTGCTTAGCAGAGTATGCGGTGGCTCACGTCTTAGTGCTGCCCAGTATTGACCTGCAGAAGATTCATATGGCTCTATCAAGTGGAGTTATGGACTGTGTCCAGCCCTGAGGAGAGAAGGTTTGCTAGGCAGGACATCAAAGAAACTCAGAGAGACAAGGTGTCCTGGGTGCCTGCGGCAGCCTCGGAGTACAGCCCCTTGTCTTACTGAGCAGAGGAAGCCTCTGGCGCTGGCTTTTCCTTAGAAAACGTGGGAATGTCTCTGTTGTTCCTCCCTCTTCCCCTGTACGTGCTTCTCCAGCTGTATGTGTCCTCCAGAGTCTCACTAACGTGTCATCCACTAGCCGTGACTTTGCTGTGGGAAGCGGGGGGAGGTTGTCTCTGTTCAGAAGAGCCAGCAATCCTCCCCAAAACCTCTTTCAGGCAGCTGCCCCAGCCCTCCTCGGCTCCAGGTGAAGATCCCCAGGACGGAGGTGCTGGCTGTCAGCAAGCAAGTGCCTGTGCATCGTCCGCTCCCTCGGCAAGCGCTGCTTCAGTGGAGGTACTTGTACCAAGCTGCCTGTTAGCTTGTGCTTGGAAAAATACACAGTATGGGAAAGTATGGAAGGTGCTTAACTGCTGAACTTCACCTATCAGTGCCAGAGCACAGCTCCAGCATGTGTTTCCAGCTCGTGTTTCCTTGTCGCGCTGGGCTGGGGTGCTGTGATGGACAGCCCGGCCCTCTCTGCCGGGACTCTTCTGCTCCCTTGGGGTGGCCAGGATTTATCCCGGATCTTCCTGGGCACCTGCACCTTTCTCCATTCCTTGTTTGGTTGTAAAAGTGTCTGGTTCTTTAAAATGTGGGTTGTAATTTAGCGCTCCTAAACATGCTGGTTTCACCAGGTTTCTGTCAATGTTTCTTATTTTTCTTGTTGTTATATTAGAGACTTGTAATTACCAACCCCAAGTTAGAGCTCTTATTAATCATCAGCCCTCAACACTGCAAGCCTCCGTGTTTCGCATCTGGGAGGTGCTGATAGCCTGTGTTTGATCTTCCATCACTGCAGATAAAGTGGCGTTGCCCTAACAGTGCACATATAATCTGTTCATAATTGGAAGAGCTCCTTCAGGCATCTTATCATTAAAGCTCTGAACACAATACTTCGTCATTACAACTAGTTAAAAGAACGCTGCTTTCATAAATTATTATTCTGTAACTCTTTTGAAAAGGAATTAATATTTTCTAATATCTTTCTTGTAACAAACACCTAGAGCCAGTTACTCCAACAGAATAATTTCTTCCCAATTAGCTGAGCAGGTTCCACCTCTATGAAACAGCAGAGTTTCATCCTGAATGTTATACTTTTGTCAATAATGGGTAGTCACAAAGGTCAAGATGTCTAATGTCTGCAATGCCACAACGTTTGAATGGGGGTTAGAAAGATTAGCAGGAAAATGCATAAAGGAATCATTAAAGAAAAAAAAAAAAACCTTGTAATTCAAACAGCTTGCAATGTTCTGCCTCTCAGACTTGCGAGCACTGCCATCCAGAGTCCGGGAAGGAGTGACCACTAAGGAGGAGATATTGATTCATCCCTGGGAAGGAGAAGCTTAGCACCACTGAGCTTCCTGCTCAAAGCCCGGCAGAGGGGTGGGTGCCCGAGGGTCGGAGATAAGGACCCAGCATTTCCAGAAAGTTGAGGTTCCCCAAACTAGCAGTTTGGTAGCTTCGCAAAGTTTCAGTGGAGATGAGATCACTTTAGCATTTGAGCTCAAGAATAAAATATAAAATAAAATAACAGGATGAAGATTCTGCTTACAAATATTGGTTCGCTTCACACTGGTGCCATGCTGGTCCATCTCTGAGTAGGAGATGGATTAGAGACCTCCAGAGGTCCCTTCCAACTGAAATTATTCCATGATTCTGTGAAATCCACTTTACAAAAAGAGCTCAAAATGCAGCAGGTTAAATATATTACCCAAATCCTCTTGGAGGAAATAACCTGTTTCAAAGTCATAATCCTTTCTAACAAATGAATTTATGTTTGCGCTAGAGCTAGTATTAACATCATTGTTATTACCTTTATAAGTTGAGGTTGTTGAATTCGTACATCTTTTCTGTATAAAAAATGTTGTCTTTCATTGCTAACATTCGCGGTGATCAATAACAGACTGTAGAAATGTCACCTAAGCACATGCAACGATTGCTGTATACATTACGAACAAATGGTGTTACAGGAATATTTTTCAACCCCAGCGAAAGGCAGGAGGGGAATTTCTAGAGCTGAAAGTGCTGGACGTGGTACCTACCATCTCAGGGGGCATTAGAGCAGCTTTTTTTGGGGACACCACGGTGGGAGCTAATGCCAATATATTCCCCCGTTGTTCCCAGATCCTTCCCTACACTGCGGCTCTTGGACGAAGCAGTGTTGCCCTCCGTGGCATGATGCCCATGTTGTTCATACCTTCCAGTTATCTGGATAGCACGTGCTGGATAGTATGGTTTCACCTTGTGTTTCCCTAGTGTCGATGCTAAAGGTTATTCAGCTTGCTAATGCACTTCTCGTCCTTCCTTGCTCCTCTGTTCCCACATGCATGGTATTTTATTTACTGTAATGCTTTTGATCTTGCAAATAGTGCAAGACGTTTTTTGAACCTTCAGAAAATTAATCATTTTGAACTATCTTTCATTTTCACTATGAAAATAAAGAAGTTCTATATTGACGTAGAACAGATGCATGCAGCTGTTAGCACTCTCTTTGCTGGTGGTCAAGCCTGTGATGAATGCGTATGGAAATATATACATTCGCCTGGGAATTTCTTGTGGTGCCACAGGCTCGGGTGACCTCCTCGGTGCTGGCTGTGCACCCGGTGCGTCGTCTCTCCGGGTGCCGCAGCGCAGACGGCTGCGGTCACTGCTGCAAGAGGCCGATGGAGTCACGGTGCCGCCGAGCAGAGGAGCCTGCGCGGGCTGGCCGGGCTCTGCGGAGCCGGCGGGGAGCTCTCGGAGTCACCAGGCATTTGCCCTTGTGTGCTCGACGGCAGGAAAGCTCAGGAGCTGCTGAGCACTGCATCGTAACAAGGGTGAATTCAACAAACTAGCACAAGTTTTCTATCTCGTGCTAACTTCATTTGGCTTTAACAGACTAAGTGATATGGTGGTTGGCTTAATAGAAGAAGTGATATGGTGGCTTTGCTATCGGGTAGGAAGCCACAGGAGGTATTTCACACTAAATCAACATTTACTTCCTCGAGCTACAGAGAGAATTTTCTGGCCCTGAGGCCATTGAACAAATGGATGGGAAGAGACGGGGAAGAGCACCATGGGGGTAGAAAGAGTTTTAGAAACCTTCTTACTGCTTTTAATGCCTGTGTGTGTGGAGCAGAGTGGAGCAGAGCGGAGGAGGATGTTGTACCAAGGGTGCCAGGGTGGGGGGGCTGCTAATTTTAGTGTTAAGTAGCTGTGTAGTATATGGCATTGCATGTAGTCACGAGAGGCTTCTGCCTGTCAGGACCTCTGCTGTTAAATGCATTTAACTTTTTATTTCATAGAGAGAGAAAAAAAAAAAAAAAAAAAAAGCCACTTAACCACTTACTGAAACCGGAATTTTGAGGAATTAAGGTTTATTAGAACAAAAAACAAGCAAAACGTGCCCAGTAAAACCTGTATCCAATGTCTGTAAATACATAAAGCCACTATAACAGAAATATTCATTTTTATGGATTTTGGGTTCTTCTTTTTTCATGATGGTAAGAGAGAAAAATGTTGATTAAGTGTTGTTATTCTTGCAATAAGGCCTGCCCAAAAAAACAAATCTGCAGGGAAAAAATAAGCACAGCCAAATAGAGAATTCAGCTTCTGTGTTTGATGTTCTTTCTTACTATCAACTTTGTTTAAAATAAAAAGGAGGAGTGTTGCCCTTTCACATACATTTGTTTATTATTGCAATATTCATGGACTGTAAGCTTTTGTGACCAGGACCGTCTCTTCGGAGTGCATCTTTTTATGTCCATACATTTTAGGACACTGAGTGAGTCTTCAACTTTTTTAGGCTTCTGAAACTCTTCTGTCTTACATATTCCCCCTTCAGCAATATTAGTACATCCAGCTAAATGCCATTTCTTCCTCTGCTGACCTTGACCAGCTGCCTTCTGCCTTCATCTTTACAAAACAAAAGAAATCCCAAGAGTGGTATTGGCTTATCACCAGTTGGAAATGGCAAGGTGGTTAATACGGAGTTTTGTGAACTATTTCTGGGTTTTGCTTGCAGAGAAGCAGATATACTCATTTAGTGAAGAAGATGCTTTCCTTTTCGGCACAATGCATGCTACCCACACTCCTCAGTGTTGGTGAGGACGTCTCGAGGACACGAAATGCTCCCAGCAGCGTCAAGCTTTTCCAGGCACGCTTCCTAATGTACTAAGCTTCTTAATAGCACCCAAGAGTGGAATAAGCATTTGGGTGTCGACATGCAGCATCCCACGTGCTGCCCCTGGCCATTTCACCATCTATATGGGCAGTGAGTCTGGTCTTGTGTGGCCAGGGAGATGATAGCGGAGAGGTCTTGAGATGTTTAGAAAGCTAAAAAGAAAGACGTGTACTTCAGGGATCCATTCCTTCATCATTAGAGAAGTCAGTCCAATCTCATTCCTGTTTTATTAAAGGAGAGTCCAAGGGTTGGTGGCACTGTACTTAGTCCTGCCAGAAACAGCCTGACAGTCCTCGCACGTCTGAGCCTGATGGAGGAGGGTAGAGAGCGTGCACGGGGTAGGAGCAATCACACTCTGCTGACTTTTACATTGTTTCTGCAGAGAAAGGGGAGAAGACACTGCTAGTTTAATTCAAGCCTAAAAAGAAAGAGTATTCATGTTCATGTACCAGAAAAGGAACATTAACACTATTTACTGATCCTTGCCACTGCAATTCCCGTGAATGGGACTCAGTGGACTCAGGCCTTGTAAAGCAAGGAATAAATCTGTGCCCACTGCAGTTGTGCCAGTTTCTTTGCCAGCATCTGGCTGACAGGACTAGATCCCCTATGTCTTCTTTTCGCTGCAGTACAATATTTAAAAATGGGAACCAAGTCCTAAGTGACATGCATCATCTTTACTCCTGGCTGTTCACTAGAAAAGGTCATTCTGCCTGAAGTAACAGGAAATTGTATAATTGCATCACACGGTGCAGAAAATGAAAACTGATTGAAAACAGTCCATCTACCAAGTCTACATATTTTAAGACATTTCCATGATTTTCCTGCTATTGTTCTCCAAAGAAGAAAAAGTCATAACCAATCATCATGCGGAAGATCTGCAACATATAGTCTGTTGTCCTGATAGTCGAAGATCATTTAAACTCATTTCAACATGTAGCCTTATTTGCAGACAAATGAATTTTGATTTATTTTTCATTGCAGAATGGAACTAAAGTGCTTGAACACTGAGGACTTTCAAATAAAAAAAGAGAAAAGAAAAAAACCCCAACCTGTATCCGGCACAGCTTCACTGATGTCTGCAGGTACAACAGTTACTTAGTGGAACTGTGTGTAACATGAAGGAAAAATTTTCTATTAACTTCTTCATGGTTGGAACTCAACCTCTATTAGTTAAGGCCAGCGGTTCAGATCCAGCCTTCAGCTCCCTAAAAAAAGGGCTTCAATTCTAGCAGGCTGGGATTAGGGCTACAGTACAGCAAGACCCAGCAGAAGGCACCTGACTCTTTGAGATCAAGGATATTACCACTGAAGTTGCCTCTGGCCATATTTCTGTGCTTTGCTGAACTTGTGGCAAAGTACAGGATTTCCAGTTAATACATTTTCTCTTGTGGTTCCTGATGTAAAGGTTACCTGTACCTTACAATGTGGGGCAGCACGTACATGGTTGTGCTCAATGATATTACAGTATTTCACAACCTTTTAAAAGTATCCTAGCCTTCATAATTCTAAAACACAGTATTTTAATATTGTATATTCACTAAAGAATTTCTCCTGCCCAGACATCGCTTTTCTTAAAAATAGAAGGGATACACATGAGCGAAAGAGTAACTTATCTCTAGTTTTCCATGAAATAACGTTTTCAAAAATACTCTTAAATTTAAGGTCCTGAGTATGCAGGAACCACAGTTTAATGACTCCCAAATCCAGCTGAACTATAGGGCTAGAGAGGGACAGTGACTTTCCCCGTATCTCCTGTTGGCTGGACTCTGCACACCAGCAGACACCCGTTCCAAAATCACTGAGTCTTTGGAAGATCTCTCTTCTTCCGCTGGCTGAGCCCATAGAGTGTTTAAATAGAGAGGCACATCATGGGGCAAGGGCTGCAACGCAGTTTGAACACCGATGTAAATCTTACACCATTTTCTAATTAAAAGCACATAACTACTCTCACTGGTATCTAGGAGATGTCATGGTCCTGTCCTGTAGCTGGCATGTTTAGGATGAACGACCTGAAAACTCTTTTTCCAAATGAGATTCGTAGTGGGTCCTGGAGGCTGCCATGTAACTTTGCCATAGTGACTGGCCAAAGAATTACTGACTGATTTTAAGCCCAAAATAGACCATTAGATCATTTAGTGTGATCTCTTGTATAATACAATACACTGAATTTTATCCTGTTGCTCATGTCCTGAGCCCAAAAACTTCTGCTTGACTGAAGCGTATTTTCAAGGTCTCCTTGACAAGAACTTGCTTCCTTTCACCATTCTTTTTCCTTGTTTTTCCATGTGATCCACACTTGACCTTTTTATCCATTAGCTATTCTTGACCATTCTTCTGAACTTTCTTCAGCATTGCGAGCTTTATTTTATTTACTTGCTTTATTAATTAATAAATTGCTAGGTCAAAAATCTTCTCAATCAATCGTTTCATATCTTTGGGGAGCAAGTTATCCAGTCCAGATGAGTTAAAAATGGCTTATATTTATAAGTATAGCCACATTGCAATTTCTGCTTTATAGATCACGTGAAGCAACAGTGAAGGATGCACTGGTGTTCAGAAAGATGTTCTGCTCCCACGGGTTGTGAGCAAGGTGTTACTGTAACAGCAAAGCAGCTTTTCCATAGGCAGGTTTTTTTTCTAAAGCTTCTTTTTCTAGCTTCTTTTCTGTCTCAGTTGCATTAATGGGTTTCTCCCTCCCCCTTGGAAATCTGTGTCTCGTATGAGTGTGTGGGGTGAATCCGGTGTTGCACGCCTGCCTTTACTGAGCTCCTAGCGAGAGGCCGGCCAGAGCGTCTGCTCTCTGACTTAGGAAGCTCAATATATATTTGCACATGGCCAAGAGGTTTCCTGGGATGACTCGACTTCTCCTGCCGTGTCGGAGCAGGCGAGCGCTTGTCCTCTGTGATCTGAGTCACTCATCGTTCCCCGAGTGGAGATGGCAACTTGCGTTCAAATGATTTCTTTCTACACGAGCTCCGCAGCTCCACCAAGCTTGGAAGCAGCACGTGCCGCGGAGCTGCCTGCGAGCCGCAGGGCCTGGGGCTCTTCGGAGTTACATTCACCACAGCGGATAACATCAGTTCTGCAGTTCATCAAGAGCGAGGGTTAATGTGCCGTAATTCCTGCTCAAAGGACCGTTTTAGGTATTGTAACTCTGCCCGCGGCGTGAATTAATCTTTCCTTTCTTCATTTGCAAATAGGAATGTCATCTCGAAGCTGTGCCCTTGCTCTCGGTGTTGTGTCGCTGTGCTTGCTGGCGCTGGGAAGAGCAAGTGCCACGTAACTAGACTTTTCCCTACACCTCTGTGCAGACCGTGGCCAGACCAGAAAAAATCTGAAGAAAAGCTATAGGGCAAGAGTGATATTCGGATATGCTTATTGCACCTGCAGGAGTTAAGTAGAGCTTAATAGTCCCAGGTATCACATTTCTGTGCTCAGCTGATGCTCTGAAACCATAACACATTATATGCTGTAAGCACTAAATACCATTATTATTCTACAGTTTATGTATATTTCTCCATTCTATGAAAAATTTTCCATGCCTTTAACTGCCATCTTAGATATTAAAAATAAATAATGACAATGGCGTTTTAAAATTTAGAAGAAAATCAACCAAGAAATCATTTGAAAACACTGAATGTTTCCTCTGACTTTTCACCCAAATGTATTATGGACCTGAATGGGTGACTCTCGAATTACACCAGGGTTTTGGCCGATCTTCTTTTTAGAAGGCAGTTATTGCCGCATACTTTCAAAACGCGTTTCCCCTGTTTAGCTGAAATGAGAGTAGAGAATAAATTTTTATGTTATTCTTTGATCATAGTGTATAAATACTTTGAAAAATCATTTTCAATCACAGCATATTTGAGAAGAGAGACTAAAATGCCAGGAGTTAAAATATTCCTCTTTGTTAGATATGTTGTGTGCTTTTTCACCTAAATGGATGGTACTACCTGCAGCTTAGGTTAAGAAACATTATGGATATATGAGATGTATGGGATGTCTTTTTCTTTTAAGCAGCAACATGTGAAATATTGGATTTTGGGGTACTACCTGGAAGAGTCCTCTGGTAACAATGAATTTAGGAATGTGCTAAACCTCTAAAAATTATAATTTCTATAAATCCTTTGATTAGATGGAAGATTTTCCAGTTACTCTTTAAAACACCCTCTCTGATGGTGACATTTTATTGTGAAATATTATTAATAATATAGAGAAAGGCATAGCTGTTCCTGAGTAACACTGTGTACTGATAATTTCAAGGCAGTCTTCAGTGTTGCTTCAGTCCCAGATTATTTCTTTTACTGGAATAATTTACATAAATGCAGCTACCTCCTGCATTCTGCAGGCTTCAGTTTTATCAAAAAAAAAAAAAAAAAAAAAGGAAATATTTGTGTATTTCTCTATTTTAGGTAAAAAAAAGGTTCTTTCATCCTCCATTCTTTATGCTTTTTTCCTCTTCCTTCCTTTGATAAAGTGGTAGAAAAGACTATTTCTAATTTCCAGCTGTTCCTTCAAGTAGCAGCTTGAACATCACCCATGCAAATAAAACCCGATGGTTTGATTAACTTTTAAGAACAGAGGGGTCTGTGTTCTTACCAACAAGATGTTCCCTCAGCATCTGCAATGCTTTTCCAAAATCCATCACAGACAGCAGAAGAGGATTCCCATTGCCTTATGCCTTGGGATCAGGTAATGCGTGAGAGGGAAGTCTAAGGTAAGAGTCCTCACGTATCGGCAATGCCTGGAGGACTCAAAGCTATATGTCCACATGGGAAAAGGAAAAAAAAATCTGTAACGTACTTAAACACATCTCAGTCCAGAAAGGAGGAGAGGAACATTTTCTTGATTCTCTTAATATAGTTTTTCACTTAGGTTCTTGAAAGGGCAAAATTCCTAAATGAGTTGGATCAGGAAAATAATGTGTACATCATAAATTTCCTTAAGTTTTCCTATTAAATGTTGTCCTTTTCTCTCCTGTCTTCTAGTGGTATGTACTGCTGGTACTTCTTTCCATATTTCTCTGTTCTTCACAGTTTTATGTCTTCCTGTTAGGACGAATGAAGAACCACTCTAGCAGTATCGCCAGTGCAGGCTGAACCTAGATCCACTTTCCAAATGTTCATCGTCTAGAAATCTTAGGAGAGAGAGAGAATATTGGTGACACTAAATGACTGCATTCAGATTTAGAATTTTGGCTTATTAAATGCTTGGTAATAAATGGTGTTTCAAAATACCAAGCGTATCCCCTCTCTACACATTTTATCTTGAACGAGTGGATTAATACTGGGTGGAGATCGAATGTCCCTGGTCTGGATCAGAGAGACCACGCTTGCTTTAAATATAACATATCAAGCAGCAGAAGTTAATGGATGGGATCAATTAACTCCAAGTGCAGAAGTCTCTTGATGAGAGTCCCAGAGTCCACCCATGACCCCCTGGACACCAGCAGCCTTTTCACAGAGGTCCCTCCAGTCCAGATGTCCCTGAGCCTTTCTCTTGCTTTTATAAATTTCCTTTTTTCTCTTTTTGCTGCCTTTCCCTGCCCTCTGCCCTCTGCACTGCCCATTGAACCTCAGCTTCTTATCGGTTGCTAACAATGAACGACAAATAACTGTTACCAACCAAGATCCCTAATTAAAGCCGTTGGGACGTGGAGTGCTGTGTGCGCTCCGGCACGTGGAAAGGTCAAGCACAGCAGTGGCTGGTGGAGGCAAAGCAAAGAGTTGGCGACAAAGAAAAATCTCTTGCCAAAACTGCGCAAGGCCATTAATCTGCTCCCAAGGAGCTCTCGGGGTGCTGAGAACGGCTCTACCAACTGCCCAGCCCAGTGCAGAGCAAACCTGAGAAATGTGGTCGCAGCAAGCGAGCTCTTGCAGGAATTGGATTAGGAAAATTCTGGGCACCAGCCCAGAGGGGCTGTTAAGGCAGTGCCTCCTCTGTAGGGGCATGTTGCCCGGCACAGGCTCCTCTCCAGCAAAATGTGCTTTATGCAGAGCCTTCAGCCAGGGAGGCAGTTCTTGTGCCCGGAGATCCTTTCTGTGCCATGGATGTACCTTCTTCTTCAAGGGTGGACGTAGCTACCAGAGTTCACCATGGTCTACGTGAGAGCAGATGAAGATAGAGTTATACCTACTCTTATGCTGAAAGAGAAAAATGAAGGGGGTTTCATTATTTTTGCTTTCTGTACTATCCCAGCCTGCCCCCTTCCCCTTGTACGCATTTTGCATCTTTACCTCTCTTTTCTTGCCCACTTGTGTTGGAAATGGCCTGGGTTAGAGACTCTCTCCCTGCTACTTTCCCCAGCGCAAAGCCACCAACATCTCTACAGCTGGATGAACGGGAACCCTTTTCTCACATGGTGGCCTGCAGTGAGGAAAGGATGGAAAGACAACAAGGTAGAATAAGGTCCTCTGTATCCCTCACTCTTCCCATTTCCTTCTCTTTCACTACCAAAAACTCTGCCAATCTAATGCACTGACCAAATTGCCTGAATGTGGCAGGGCAGCCTCAGGGCAGCCCAGGCAAGTACATTTATGATACATTTGGCTCAAAATATGGCTTAAACTTATGCTTGACTCCCAAGCTTAGCATGCAATGTAAGCGTACCCTTAGCTGCATTGTCCACTCTTGACCTGAGCTATTTGCTGAAAAACTGGGAAAACTCCTATTGCTCAGCCTGGGAACAGGAGATGACAGAGGAAGGGAGTGTTGTTGCTCTCGCAGTTGTATTGCTTAGGAGGAAGAGGAGGGTCCTGTTTCCTTGCACACAGCAGTGGCCCATGGGCATCTGCGAGTGGTTTTGCTCTTAACTCCTTTCCTCAGTTCCCTGCTCTCTCGTGGCCTTTCTGAGAGCTACAATCCCGGTGCTGGCACTGACAGTACCTCCGTCCAGGGCTCTGATGCCACCAGTGCTCCTCTCCATCAGCCGCGGTGCAGGGAAGGCTCCTGTGTTCACAGAGGCCAAATTCCTAGCTAGCCTAATGCATGCATTAATTCTGGATGGATTTGCTTGTATCTCTTTGTAAAAGCAGGTCGTTGTTCCACCAGGCCATCGAAGGTGGTCCTGCTAAAAACCCACGGTGAGGGGGAGTTCCTTCAGAAAATTCATCCATTGCCCCCAGGAAAACCTGTGATGCCACATTATGTACATTAGCTTTTACGTGGATTCCTCCCGGTAATTTTAGGTCCCCTTTCCCCCATCCCATCTGAGCTCCCTGGTTGCCAGGGACTTCTACAGCTCCCAGCCTGCGTCTGGGTTCCTGGGTTTCTGGGAAGAGGCACTGGTGTCAGCAGTGCCAGCACCCTCCTTCTGCGGCTCACCAAAGCTTCAGCTCAAAGTTTGGGGTTTTTGAGGGACTGGGGGTCCCACGGCTGGTTTAGGCTGCTGAGAGTTGTTTTGTGGCTTGTAGCCTTCTCGAAGTGGAGAAGCCAAATGGTTCGGCAGAGCCTCGCAGGGTGACCATACCCCACGTGGGACCTGTCGCTGCGGCAAAGTGACATGGGACACGATCTCCAGGGCTGTGGGACCTGAAACGGGCTCGCGGAGGGGTGCGAGAAGGCTGGTGCGGGGCCTTCGGCGGTCACCGAATGCTGCGTGTTTTGGTAGAGCATTGCTGTATAATATACCTAGGAAACGTCTTTGCGGCGCGGACCGGGCCAGCACTCATCTGGCTTGTCCTGCCTGTATCCTTTGTGAGCATTTGTATACGCCAGGACAAAAATAAAGAAGTGCCAGAGGCAGGGTCCTAAATGAGAGAAATTTCCAATTACATCGGCTTGTGTTTATAGCTCCACCTTCGTGTGGAAGGAAAGGAAACTTGCTACTAAATATTTCAGGGTAGGTTAAAAAATTAAGAACGGGAGGTTTCTGCTGAGTGCTGCACAGAATACATTTGGCTTGTATGAGCAGCTGCTGCAAGAGGTTAAGAACTTAGCAAGATTAAAAGAAAAGATGATAATATTTAAACCCAGTTTCTGAAGGCTTATTAACTCCAAGTACTCTTGAATAAGCTTGTTGCTAAATATTGGGATTAGAAGGAAACTCTCCCTGAGTGGTGAGTTATTTTATTGAGGTCAAGTGAAGAATTTCTTTCATGAAACCCTGATGTTTACCTCATTAATTTGCTTGGATAGACAGATTTTGAGTATGATCCTGTTTTTAAAAGCTTTGCCCAAAGGTCTTTTGCCAAAACCACAAAATTATGCAGAACTCTAGCGTGGGAATTTGAATTCTTACATCCTGTACACCATTTTTTTTTGAAAAATACAAAATATAGGAAGTTAATGTGTGTAATTTCTCTAGTAAAAATTTTGTCCATTCCAGAGAACCACAACTCCTGTAATAGAAATTTCATGACAAAGACATACTAGGACATTATTTTTCCCCTGTTAAATTGATGGCTTTCACAGACATTTAGAGTAGGTATCTTTAGCAAATGGAAAAGTTGCATCAATTAAAAATGAACTCTAAGGCTGAGGCATCAGAACTTAATTATCAAAGCACAGGAATTTTTCCAGGGAGTCTATTTTATAAAAAAGAGCCAGAGACTCATCCCCATCCAGACAGGAGCAAGAGTTTGGCATTGGATGAGTCGGAAGGATGGAAAATGCCTTGGTTATAAGGTGACATTAGTGGTGTTGTGAGGGATGGCTGCGGAGGCTAAGGCTCTTTTCAGGTTGAGGGAATCAAAATCAATCAGCTCTCTATTCTCCCTGCTTTCTTATGCCAGTTTTCATTTAAAATTATCTAACATTCATCACTGTCAGTGGGAATAAGAGCAGGACACAAGGGCAGTTCTGCACATTGCTGGGGTGAATCCGTTCGTGCCGCCGGTGCTGCTCAGCCCTCTCCACCCGCTCGCAGCTTCTCGCCTTGCTGGTGAGCATCGAGGCCCATTCGCAGACCCCCGGCGACGTGCGAGTGCACGGGGCCCGGCAGCGCAGCATCCACTGCCGTGCAAAACCTCGCAAATTCGTAACATTTTAAATGGGGTTTATTGTATTGCTCTGATAAAACCCTTGAGTGGTAAATTATTTACACCAGTGTTGTTAGTCGCTATGAAGCTACCGTTCAGAGCTGCTGATCAGTCACCATTACGGTCACATTTTTTGCAGCAATAATTCCCCGGGGAGCCGGCGATGGGCGGCAGCGCGGGATGCACGGCGCAGGAGTCCACCACTTGCTTTCTGTCCTGGTGAGCAATTTTCTTATCCCAGCAGTCAGCGGCGTATTTTAAATAGCACTATTAACACACAATGAGCACGGGTTAGGACTGTACTTTATAATGGGCTTTTAATATCACTGTCCTGTCATTTTTATTTTTTCATAAATGCTGCTGCATCTCGTAGTCCTGAGGTTGAAGTGCTTTGCTGAGGTAGGACTTGCAGATGCTCATGGTGTGGATTTGACCATAGCTATTTGGATATATGAGAAAAGGTGTAATAGAAGGTACCTTTGCAGGCACAAAGTGGTGTTCGTCCGCCACGAGAACCTCCTTGGATGGAAACGTGAGTGTGCAGGACTCCCGCTGCCTCACTCCACTGAAACAGCAGGTCTACCCTAGGTAGCCTTTACTCTTTAAAAGAGAAGAGGAAAAAATTAGGATAACTCCTATAAATAACCTTGCCTTTTCTCTCTACATCGTGTGCTGGTAGCGGGATTTTCATAATTCATAGCCTTTCCTCAGGGCTAAATAATTTAGCACATTTTGGGGGTATTTCCAAATACATGCAAAAGAAGAAGAAAGGAATGAGAGGGGAAAAAAGCCTTTGTAAGCCCGTTCCCCCGCCGAGACTTGCGTGTGTGCGAGGGTGTATGGGCCTGTTGCGTCCGTGTTGCGTTTGCAGGCAGCTCGCACGTGCTGGAGGCCTTTGCCCAGCCGCGCAGTCGGCTGCGAGCGGTGCCAGCGGTCCGGCGTGGAAGTCACCTTGGGCACGGCGGAAAAGCCGTTCGGGGGATAATCGCGAGGATTCACCGAGCTGCAGACGGGGAGCATTTTGTGAGCTTTTGCCTTAAGGTTTTTAGAGGCTAAAGTGCAGGTGAGTGGAAAGAACAGCATAGAAGAGCTGCTTAAAACAACTGCTTGAGACAGAGGAATTTGTTACTAGAATTTGATGGCAGAAATTGATGCCTGGCTGCAAAACGGACCGCTGATGGCCCAGCATGGCTTTTACCACCTCTTTGGCTGCCGCTCGGGCAGGCAGTGCTGCTCTGCAGCGGCAGTGCTCCGATTCCCATTTTCCATAACACGCACTCACGTGGACACAGTGCCAACCATCGGTGAAGATACAGGTAGACAAACAGGCAGAAATTGTTCTGCATTTGCTGTGAGAGGTACCTTATCATTTCTTGGCTGCTTATCCCAAGCTGGGAAACGTTTGCTTTTCCATCTGAAATGCTTGTTTTCCCACCAGCCGAAGCATCCCCCAAGGTCCCCATGCCCTGCTGCTGCTTCGGCTTTGGAGGGAGCTGCAGTTGCTCTGCAGCATGACCGTGGGCTGAGGTCCAAAGGCCACCTGGACCACGAGGCTCCTCGAGTCCCCATGCCCGCTGTGGCCATGCCCAGGCCATGCTCAGGCTCAGGATTTGCAGCTGAAACGAGATTCTCAAAGCGTTAAACGGAGCTTTAGCATTAATATCAGCACTGCAGCAGCAGTCAGAGCTGCTGAAGTTTGCTGGCCAGGAAGTTGGTCCAAGGCGTAACAGGGTGATAATGCACGGGGAAGAAGCCAGAGGGAAAAAAACCCAAATCCATATAAAGTTTGTTCATTAATAAGCATTGCAGGGGCTTGGCCAGCTCCAAGCACACCTGCAAGGGAGGGAGCCTTGTTACTGCTGGGCTGCTGTCTCAGCTCCTTGCTGGGGCTGTTACATTAATCACTAACAGGTTTTTCTCTCTTATTGGTGGGTTGGATGCTGAGTGTTGTAATCCGAGATCATTTCTTTGCAACCAGTCTATGAAACTACCCAAACTTCATTTTGTAACCTACAGTCTCCACCCTCCCCATCTCTGTTTCTTGTAGCTCTGAACCGGTGGGGTGTGTGGGATGGGAGAGGAAGATCACGATATAATTCCACCCCAAGACAACCGAGCTCAGCCACCAGCAGCACCGTGGTCCTTCCCACCAGGACCCATCTCCCTGGGCAGAGGCAAAGCTCCTCCGCTCCCCCCGAGGCCCCATCCCGGGTGATCCCAGTGCCTCCCTGCTGGGGCTCAGCACACGCAGGTTTCTCAGGCCTGGAGTAATTGCTGTAGTTCTTTTCCACACCAATTTTTCAACGTTCTTTTAAAAATGAAAGCACTAGACCAGTATTCAGTATTGAAGTCTCAGCTTCACTGCTGTCATATATATAGAGAGAAAATAACTTTTTCTTCACCTGTTTACGCATTTGGTAATGACCGTGAGCAAGGAACCGGCTCCCCAAGGCCTCTTTCCACTCGTCCGCGGTTTTGTACGCCATGCCGTAAGGTTTTGCCTCTCCATTGTCCAGTCCTGAACTTCTCCCGTTCCTGCAGCCAGGGTCAAGCTCTCTGGCTGCTCTGCAGCTGCTTGGTTTTCACATCTGCCCTTCATCTTTCTGGGAGTCTGTGACATACGGGAGCTGGCACCAGAGACCTCTTTACTCCAAGATATTGTTCGTTATTGCTGAAAAGAAATTTTTTTAAAAAAACATTGAAGAGAAGTTTACCAGCTAAAGGCTCACCAGCTCCTGGTCATAACCTTTGCAAGCCTCATGCGTTAGGACATACCGGTGAGCGTTAATTTTTCAGCCACTTGTACAACTCTTCTCTATTCTGAGTGAGCCTTTCAACCCTGTTGCAGTTCTGGCAGTTATTTTATGCGTACTTGCAGTCCGTTAATGAACACAGAGCATATGCAGGTGTCAGCTGGGGCGGCCAGAATATCCTTTGATCGCTCACCACTGCCAGCGTTTTTGTGACATCTGCTCGTGGTCAGGGTTTAATTGTGTGTCGGGTGTTACGGATGGTTTCCTCCAGCACTAGGGCTTGGGAGGGCTTTTTGCAAACAGAAAGGTATGTGAGTCTTCTGTTGCTATTCAGTGATAGCAGTCACATATGTCTTACCTCAGTTGACCTGTTGCATCTGCTGTTAATTACAAGTAAAGGAGCCGGTGGAGCCCGTGGCCTGGGGAGATGATGGGCAGAGCTGCGGGAGGACCACCCCAGTCTGCTGCTGGCCACCGGCAGGAGCAGCACGGGCCTGGGTGAACCACTATTTCTGACCCAGTTTGGCCATTTGCATCTTTTTGTGCAATTACAAACTCTTTATTTATTTCCTGTACTCACCCGGGTCCTGTCCCTGAACAATATTTAACGCATGGTAATACTAGCCGTTGAGAGCAAACATCTTGGGAAAATATCGAAGAAAAATCACTTGCGTACGCTAACATCTATCCAAAAATGTCAGCAATCTCTCTGGATGTTGCATAATGAAACCCACGTGCTATTGCTGAAACAAAATTACAAGTTTTAAGTCTTTTCGGGTTCCATTTTCTAAAAAACAGTTGGAAATCCCTCCCCGTCAGGAGATTGCCTGAGACATCCTGCACATATCCTGCGCAGGCACCGCGGCTGCGGTTCGACACCAGCCCACATCGCAATGTGCCGTTTCATCCGCACGCTGTCAGTCTGTTATTTGCTCATCCATTGCTTGGACCTGGAGCTATAAGGGAGGTCGTCTTCCCTACTGGAATAGGAAGCTTGATGCACTGCCTAATGCTACAGCACTGATTTTTATCTGGGGCTATTTGACACGTGCTTATCGGAGTCTGAGCACACAAAACCTGGGTCTCGAAGAGAAATACTATTTCCCAGTCACATTCTTTTTCCCTCAGCGAGAAGAACTGGTGATGTTAATTCTTAGCAAGTAATTGGATAGTGTTTCACACTCAAAGCACTTAAAATTTATTTATATAACAACTGCATTATAAAGATTTGGGGAAATTATGTAGCCGTACAGAAGGCAAAGGATGATTCTTCGCTTCTGGAGGTGCTTCTGCAGTGTCGCAGCTCTGGCTTGGGTGCTGGATGCCAGCAGCTGCCTGCGTTGTCTCCGACGGCAGTTCGGGTGCTAATTCAAACCCTTCCCATTGGGATCTTACGGATAAAGTTACTGAGGTTTAGGGCAAGATTTTGGTGCCTGCAGCAATGCAAGTAGAGGCTGCGCTGGCTCCTCCACCGCTCTGCGCTGGAGAAGCCTCCCCGTGCCGTAGCCACTGATGGCCCATTGCCGGGCTGCCTTTTCTTGGAAGAAAAAGCAATGATGTGGCAAGAAAACTGCAACTCGCTCTGCCTGCCGACGTCCGTTTCCTGGTGCAAAAGCTGATTTGCCAGTAGTGCTGTTTATTCCTGACAAACCTTGGGGTAGGACTTAACCAGCAGGACAACTGAAGCGAGGGCTGGTGGGACCTGGTGGTCCTGCTCTGCCCTCTCAGCTAGACAACGTTTAACTCGGACATTGGAGGAGCTGGGGAGCCGAGCAGCCCCTTAAAGAGAGGGTTTGTGTACAGCAAAGTGGTGACCGGAGGGGAGGCGAAGGCAGGGTATGAACCAGGGCGGGTTAGGAAGAGCAGATGGGGAGCTGCTGGAGATCCCGTTTTCTTTAGCTGTGCCTGTGCTGGGAGGCCGAGGCAGGCGGTGGTTTGATGTCTTGCCTCCCACGTGCCACCAGTCCCATGGCTGCTGGGGACATGCATACCTGCTCCCGGTCAAGACCCCAGAGCATCTGGGCTCCTGCAGGTGGAGGCACCACGTGCCCAGCTCAAATCTGGTCCTGTCAATATGATGCTTATTGCTGGGCAGTATTAAAAGCCCCGTGTTAGTGAACCAACACGAGGTGAAGCAGCCAGGTAGCCGTGAAACGCGGGCAGCAGAGGTGGCCGGTGTGCACGGTCCCAGGAGGTGGTACCCATCACACCACCCTGGCTCTGCTGGAGATGAACCGCCTTGATGGCTGCTGATAGCGTGCCTCTTGTAAAACTCTCCTCTAAAACCCTTGGATTTTCCTTTGACATCACCCTTTTTCTTGCTCATGGAAACCCCTGTCTGACTTGGCATGTAAGTATAAGCTTGTTGCATTAAAAAAAAGAAAGAAGCTGAAAGCAGTTGGCGTTACTGCAAGGAAGACTGTGCAAAACTGCAGATTGCAGGATTTATAGCAGCCTTATTTATTTATTTGAGAAATATCCTCGTATAGCGCCGACGGTGCTCTGTCGCTGACTGCAATGAGTGCCTGCGGGCGCTGCGCCTCGCCGTCTCTGCAGCAGCCTTGTTGGTGCAGCCTGACCTGTCCAATCAACCCTGTACGTTTTGGGATTCGGCAGGGTTTGGCGGTGATGGTGATACACTCTTAAGCACAGGCACAGTGTGATCCAGGCAGCTTAGAGAGCAGCCAGAGTTTCAGACCTCGTCTCGATAAATTCCTCCGCAGTTCATCCATCAAGAATGGCATCGTCGCTTGCAATTTATGGAAAGCCTGTATGTGGCACAAAAGAGTTTTAATAGTCCAATGGTGGGTTTGAAAGCCTGCAGGTGAAATCCCCCCCACGCTGAAGCAAAAGCCCAAACCTCCCATTGCTTTCCTTAGGACAGAGTTTCAAACCAAACATTTTAAAATGTTTTTTTCTTTCCATTTTTTGTGGGTGCTCCGAACTGGCTGCCAGTGGGGCATCGCGCCTCTGGCAGGATGTGTGATGTGTCTTGCTCTATCCAGCAATCCTGTCACTGCAGCGACATGAAAGAAAAAACCTGGAACAAGACGAACGGTACTAGAAAAGCTGCTTCAGACCTCATCCCTCCGTGCACAGCCAGGTGGTAGGTAAGTGCCTCCCATAAAGGAAGGCAATAGCATTTCCACTGAGCTGGAAATAACGGCATTTCCCTTGAGTTGGAAATAAAGGTGTTTTTTCAGAAACCCATTTAAACAGCTCTGTTTTCCCGGTAATAAAGCTTTGGCTATATTGGGGCCTCAGTTTTTAGGTGGAGCCCCGTCATGTTGCCCCCCGCGAGGCCGAGTTCCCCTCTCCAGCCTGGCAAGGTGAAGGGACATGAGACACTTTGGATTTTCTTGAGTGGGATGCTGGAGAGTGGTTTGGAGGGAGGGGAAGCAAACTGACCCCTGCCATTTCCACTGGACGTTCCTGCAGTGGAAAAGGGTGGAAGGAACTCATTTTACATGAGAATGAGAAGACCGTAGCCAGAAAATGACTACTGGATTATCACACTTAAGTGTCTGCTCTGGGAATGACATTTCTGGAATTACCTAGGAAAGTAGAAGTAGACTGCCAAAATACTGTCAGAAATTTGCCTCCTTGGCTGTGGCTGCAGCATTGCAGTCCTACATTTTGAGATGCACTTCAGATCTCAAACACGTGCAGTAATAAGGCCTCCCAAAATCTGTTAGGAGAGTTTTGCAGTAGCAAAGTTTCATATTCCCTCTTGGTTTAGCACAAACAAACATAAAAAAGCCAATTCTTAAAGGAAAAGTCTATGCAGATATTCTCAAATTACTTCCCATAGTGGAAGGGAACTGTCCAAAACACATTTGTGAAATTCCGATGCCAGGGCTTTACTGCAATCCAGCAAATGCCAAAATGAATCCTTCTCCAAAATCGTTAAATCTCACCTCGTTTGCCTCGGGGCCAAGCACACCTCCAGATAGCCAGTCCTCTGCGTTGGCCGGGACACCGTGACAGCAAGCAGCTGTGCGTCTATTAGGTTTTCTCATCACTTGCTATGAGGTTTTGCTGCCACTATGAATTTGGAGTGACTTGAACAGTCTAAAAAAAGTTCAGTTTGGGGCCAAGCTTCTTGAAGTAGCACCGAGACGGACAGGGCTGGAGGGGGTGGCTCTCCCTTTCCCCTTCCATGCTCTCTTTCACTCTCCGTCCCTCCCACCTACGTGTGCAACCTCCTCTGCCCCTGCCATGCGCGTGCTATAGACAGTTCTTCGTGCAGGAAAACCCAGCAGTTGTGAAATGGGGGAAAGCGAGGACGTGTCAGCAGCTGACTTTGGTTGTCCAGAAGTACAAGAAGCTGCTGCCAGCATCTTCCTCTGGTGCAGTAACCAAAAAAAGCCTCGCTGGGGTGACTGCCAAAGCGAAGGCAGCACTAGGATGCCCTGGGCTTGCACACCTCCAGCACACGGGCAAATAAAAGCATGGGCTTTGTAAGTAATGCGGGCTGTTACCAGCACTGCAGGCAGAGCTATTTGATTTATGTGGAGTTTTCGATGCATTTTAAACCAGCACTTTGCTGCTGGCCCTAAACAGGGCGACTCTCTGACTCTGTGGGAAGGTGTAAGGGGAGCTGTGCAGCACCTTCCCGGGATGACTCCTTCGTCCCAGGGCTTGAGGGTGCGACTGCGGCGAGAGGCAGGGCCATACCCTGCGCCCGCAGTGCAGCTGAGTGCCAAGTGCTGGCGAGCTTTGGTGGGACATTAGCAGGAGCAGGAGCATACCTGAGCTGCATGCAAGAGCAAGAGGAGCACCGAAGGAAGAGAGGGCTCAGAAGCAGCTATGCAAGGGAGCTCCATGCTTGCAATCAGGTCATTGAGGCATTGGTACATGCTGGATCTTCCCCCCTGGGCCCTTCCCAGGGAGAATATCACGTCGCAGCATGGCAGCACAGGACGCTGCGCTCCGGCCTGCTGGAGCATGCACGTGGGAGGGATACCTCGAAGACTGGGTGCTTCTGGCACTGCCCCACCACCCAAGGTCGTCTCACTTAGCCAGGGTCCACAGGCGTCCACAGGCATTGAAACTTTGTCCGGGGAGGTCACTGCAGCTATGACAAGTGTCTGCAAGATGGGGAGGAAAGCTCTTCAGCCCACATTTGCTGCATAGTGGTGACTGCATCTTACGTGCCGCTGCCCCAATCTGTGGGGATTTGGCATGTGCTTCTCTAAAGAGCTGTACCTCCATCCCCTGGGGTTCGACCCGCTGGGCTTGTGTATGAGGACGGGAGACGTTTTCAAAGGGAGGAAGAAACATAGTCTCAGGGGAGTTGCAGATCCTAATGGAAGAAGGAGACTAAGCTATTCCCAATGGCACATCTATGGATGTGGCTGTTTTGGGCTTGAACTCAATGCTTATTGATGCAAAAATGATTTTAAGCTAAATATGCTTAAAATCTTTCTCCTGGGATGTTTTTTAAGCTTTTTCTTTTTTGACTGATGACCTTAAATAAAAGTAGGAAAATCTGGGGATGGAGAAATGTTGGTGGGTTTGTGAGTGTCTTAGAGAAAAAGGGATGGAAAACAGGAGCCATTTCAGGTTGGGGATGCTGAAGCGTTGCTGAAGTTCCTGCAGTTCTCTAATGACGGAGATGTCTGCCAGTCTTGGCTCTGCTGCAGGCTGCACTCTCTCTAATTAAAAATCAATTAGTATGTTTAGCAATTATCTAATTAACTTACTAAAGCTATCATGTTAGATTCATATCCAAACATGCCTCTTAAATTGTATGTATTAGTAATAATGCAAATGATGCATTTATTGCTCATGTAAGTTTGTATTAATTGAAGTACGTGACATGTCTGTTAATTTACACATGCCTAACAAACTGTACCTGAGGCTTTTCCAATAACCAATTAAAATCATAAAAACAGTCCTGGGAACACAACTTTGCAAGTCCTCTGTGCAGAGGACTCCCACTGAAGCACAAACATAAGAATCACTCACATCAGCATCAGCTTGCAGGACTATGAGAGTTAAAGCTGGTGCTGTTTGACTCTCTGCAGGACCTAGTGTCAGGTAACTGGGTGGCCCAGAGGACCGAGCATCAGAGTGTACCTTGAACGCTGTGCCCAGGCTCTCCGTGCTTGGCTCGGGGTCTTGCACCCCTCAATTCTCAGTCCCATTTAGTCTGGGATCTGCTTGGAGCGAGGACCCCTCTTAGCCAGCTGGATTCGTAGCTGCTATCATGTGGACCTGATTGCACCAAATCGTCTCAGTAATAATAGGAAAACTCCAGGGACCTGTTGTTTCCTGCATTCAGAAGAGGTCAAATTCATTACTGAGTTAGAATTTAGAAAATCATCTGTTAAGCCAGAATTTTCAGCTGCAGTAGTTGTCTCTGCTGCAGCTCTGAAAGGTCCTGCACGTCCTAAAGCTGCAGTAGTGGAAAAAGTGGAAAACACAAAACATGCTTGTGTTTGCAGCTGGTTCTAGAAGGGGAAGCGGGAGCAGCTTTGCAGAAATCCCCGACCTCTGTCGTTTCTGAAATCCTCCAGATGCCTTTCCTGGGAGCCTCGCCATTCAGTGTATTAATGAACAGGGTATATAGGAGGGTTAAATAGTCTTGTAATGTGCATCAGTAGCTTTGAAGAACCAAACATTTATGTAGTCAAGCAAAATTAATGGCTTGAGTGGGAAGTTGAGAAAATCCAGTGAAATGCATGACCAGGTAATACGGACCCCATTTCAAAGGACTGCCTCAGCCTGTCAGTCCGGATTATGGGGAAGGCTTTCTGACAGAGAGGTGTATTCAGGGAGAACGACTAAAAGATGATAGATATTGTTGGTGCCGTGGGCTGGAGCTCATCCCTTCCCATGGCTTTGGGCTACCTGGAACCACAGATGTTGCCAAACAGTAACGAAGACAGAGAGAAACCCTCCTGTAATGCCTCAGCTGTCTGCAAAAAAGTGGTGAGGCTCTAGAAGTTTTGCAGTTTTTAAACCAGGAGTCTTTTCTCCCCTTGATAGCAAAAGCCATTTCCAGATCAGATTTCCGTGGGTTCAGCAGCTTCAGCACTGCTGAGCAGAATTTATGAATCGGAGTGCACTTTTAGAGATGGTCACTTCTGTTTTATTAACAGCAAGGAACATGGCCAGAGAGAGAACACATAGCCACTAAATGGTGGCGATAAAGCCAGCAAATTGTCTTCTTAAATTCCCTGGGAAGCGTTTGTCCTTGGGATGAGCAGGGTTGGGTTGGCGGCAGTAGAGATGCCGGAGCTCTGTGGGATCTCATGGTGTAGGTCAGGGGACTGTGCGAGTTGTCCTGGTCTGCGCTCCTGGGGATGGTGGAAATCTTAGCTCCTTCAATCAGTTAAAAACCTCTAAGGTGAAAAAAAAGGATAGAAGAGGCTCTCCCTGGGGAATATAAGCACAAAGCGACCGCTGGACAGATTTGTAAAGGTCATTAGGTGCCTAAAGAGGCGGACGGGACGTGCCTGCTGAATTTGTTGAAACAAAATGCAGCCAGCTCTGCTCTGTGCACTGGGGAAGAGGGAGGCAGAGAAGAAGTAAGAGTGAGCTTGAATACAAATAAGGAGCTATAAGTTAGCAGGGCTCAAGGAATGATGAGAGGCACGTGAAGAGGTGAAGGTCTGGATTTATCACAGCAGGACTGATTTTTAAGTGCATGCTTAACTCCCCCCCAACTAGTGTCCAAGAGTAATGTGACTCCTGTGTCCTAGAAAAAAATAGGGCAGTCTTCTGATACAATTATAATTTCCGGTTAAAAACACATACAAAAGTCAAAGGAAAAGTTCTAGTGCTAGCTGAGGTCCCTGTGTACACCCATTATAAAGTTGTGAAGCTTTGGCTCTGAGGACTTTGCAAACAAGTGTTTCTTTACTAGTAATTATGGAAATTTAAACTGTATGCAAAGTCTTTAAAGCAGCTAGAGGTTTCTGATTTACACCACTTTGCAACATCTGTCACGTTGCAAATATATATTCCCTTCCACCCCCAGATCCTGACATTTAAAAGGAGATTTAATATTACAATTGCCCATTGAGAAGGAAATCAAACATTTCTTCCAATATAACTGACCTCTTATGACACTTAAAACTTTTGGAGTTAACAGCAGGCACTAAAACAGGTGACTGATTTTATTGTCCTTAACATCTTGCTGACATTCATAGGCTTCTGCCAAATGCACTTTCCATGTTTGGTGTCTCATAGCTACATGAGATGCTCTTAAAAATTTATAAGTGCGTGTTACAAAAGACAGTCTTCCAAGAGCAGAAACCCACTCGCTCGAATTTCTGTGCTACCACCCAGAATAGAAAATGCATTAAGATGCGTTTTAAATTTTCATTGTTTTATTTGTGGATGATTTGCAACCTGCTGGAGTCACTGCACTGTGTCACAAGACTGGAATAATTTAAATATTGTCTCAAAGAGGCAAACAATTAGCCTGTTTTGCAGCTGGCTGTTCGCCAGGCGATCTCCGCTATAGCAGCTGGTGATTGCAGTTCTGTTTGTGGCTCTGGAAAAACACCAGAGAGGGGCAATAGAAACAGTAAACTAGACCTAGATGATCCTCTGTCATAGGCTTTGAGGAAAACACTTTTAAACTTTTTTCTTTTAAAATGGAATATAAAATAGACCACTCATTTAGGATAAAAATGATAACATTACTCCCAAGTGAAATGAAACTTTCCAATCAAATTAAAGCTTTTCAGCTTATGGAGAAATGAATTTGAGGTATGCTGTCATTACTTAATCATGTTTTGGTCACCTTGTACCAGCATTGCTCAGTTTTTAAAATGTGGCCGTGGGAGACTGACCCTTCCCCCCTTCCCCTTCCCTCCAGACCATCGTGTGGTCGATTCTGTTTGGAAATATTTCCCTTGTGGGAACTTTTCCTCGAAGGTTTGATGCCAAATCCTGATGTCTGCAATTAAATATAATTAGTGTAGGGAGTCTCTGATCACTCTTATCACCCTTTCTGCTTCAGCCTGTTGCACGGTCCCTAAATAAAGTGTCCCCACGGGTTTGCTTTGCACAGGGCAGGTCTTGCGTTTCCCCGGCAGAAGGCCAGGGATTTTTAGGGAGCAAGACAAAGTAATTTAACCACGGCCGTATATCAGTTCAGTAGCACAGCTCTGCCTCGTCGCCGTTGCTCTCCCAGAGCTTTTCTCCTCTTCGAATGCTTCATTTTTTAGATGTCGAAGCCAAGGGAAGCCGGGAGCCGGCTCCGTCCGCGCGCCGCTCCTGCGCCCCGTCGCGTCCCTGGGAGCCCGCGCGCCTGCTGCCCGCGTCGGGGACGGACCCGTGGGCAGCACGCGCAGGGCAGGCGTCCTTACGGAGGGAGTTCATGGGTGAAAAGAAAAAGAGGAAAGAGCAGGAATGTCGTGCCGAGGACAGGGATTATCTGCTGAGATGGGAAGGTCAGATGGACGAGTCCCCACGCAGAGTCCTCCAGCTCCAGAAGAGTCCTTCCCTGATTTCTCACGCTTTTAACCCAGGAATACAGGAGCAGTGGATTGCAAGTACCGTTGGGGAGGCATTTAGCGAGAGCTATGGCTTGTGTCAATCCCAGGAAATTCAGAGCAGTGGGGAATAGCCCCAGCCCCAAAACAGCGTTGGCTGTGCTGGTACAGTGTCAGCTCCGTCCCATGCCGGCGTTTTGGGCCGAGGAACACGCTGGCACTGTGTCATGTCCTAGGGGAGATGGAACCGGAGAGCGGAAAAGCAGCTCTGGGAGGTGTTTGGGGCGAATACTTGAATAGACAACTTGGATGAGGAAAAGGGAGCCGCCAGCTCTCACACTGGGTAGCCAGACGGACTGACCGAGGATGCGGAGGTGGACGGCAATTTGTGAGCACAACCGTGAAACACAGAGGTCACAGTCCTGCAGAAGACTGTGGAAGAATAAAAGGTATGGAAAATGGGGGGAAAAAAAAGGCAAAACAAAAGCAATGACCTTCAATAGGGCAAAGTCCAATAAACTCAGAACTGGTAGGTAAGATCCTTTGGGAAACAAGACTAAATGAAAAAAGCAGTTCAGGGAAGTTGGCAGTTCTTTAAAAATGCTATTAAGGGCACATGTACAATCTACCGCAATACAGAGAAACAATAAGAGGGGTAGTAAGAAACCACAGCGGCTAAATCCTGAGCTCTTTTATTGACTGCAAGCAGAAAGGAATTGCACGGAAGGTAAAAAGCAGATCAGAGTTCTAAAAAAATAAAAATAAAAAGTGCAGGAGAGTGCTATAAGCACAGAGGATAAAGCAGAAAGACAAAAGCGCAAAGAAAGGGTCAAGCAGAAGGGCGCCCGCGAGTGAAAAGGAATCGTGGAGTAGCTGCGCTGGCGGAGGAGGAGGAGCGGGAGGACCGGCCCCAGCAGGCACCGAGCCCGCTGAAAGCTTCCCCTTCCTTGAGTCTTTGCTAAAAACTTCAATAGCGAACCCCGTTACCAAATAGCTAAAATAGGGTAAAAAAAATAGGTAAAATAGGTAAATAGGCTAAAAGAGGGAAAGGACCTTTTATAAAGTATTAACATTTGGTAGAAGTTGCTGGATCAGCTTGGCAAAATGAGTCAAACGGTGCCTGTTTACAGAAGCAGCTGAGACGCGTGTGATTCCTATTAGTTTAACAGAAGTCGGTGGTAAATATAAATCAATATGTAGCTATGAGCTGTGCACTGTTTGTCCCTAACTCAGCTTTACTAGGTAAAATTATTGTTTGAAAGGTCGGCGCTGTTAAGAATAAACCAAAAATACCTTCCTGGTATTTAATAATTGTTTATATAATTTATAATATATATATAGAGAGAGATTATATATATATATATATATAAAATTTATATATATATAATATAATAATATATAATTATTAAATTATATATATTAATAATAATAATAATAATGTTAGAGTTGCAGTTTATCATTGCAGAGAGTTTTCATGGAAACTACGTACAGCAGCTTTTGGGGGATTTTGCAGGTTCATACCCACCAGGAAGGTTGCAGTGAAGCAAGTGGCAGTGCGGCATTACAAAACGGCTGCTGGATGCATCGGTGGACGTGAAACTGCAGCAGAAGTGCATGGCTCCTGAGCAGATCGTAGCTGCATACTGCGTGTCGAGAGAAGATTTTATTCCAGCACTTTGCTGGCTAGAGGGTCTGCAGGCAACTGTCTCCAGCGATCGGTAAAACCTTACCTGCACACACCGTGGCCGGCCGTGGGGGTATGAAAGCAGAGTCACCCAGCGAGCGCGTGTGCAACGGGCTGCGTGAACCTGGCGCACGAAGCAGCTGCGTGTTCCAATAGAGCAGCCTGGCCAGAGTCCCAGCCTTTATGGCTGGACGTGTCAAGCAAGGCTCCCCCCGGGAGCACTTTTCTTCCTTGTGGAGAGGAAAGGGAGGCTGAGAGAGGCAATTCTGGTGGGGGGGTTTCTGTATTGCTCAGGTAAATCACAGCCTTTCACTAGACGCTGTCTGGGGGCAGGGAAGATGCCCCTAAACTGACGTTTCCCTTTCCCTGTGTTCCCCACCGGGTAACATCCCCACCGGGTTCCCCATCCCCGGTGTAAGGCAAGGGGCTGAGCTGTCTGGGTTTGTCTCCGTAGCCCAGGACTTGTTCTTGCTAAGCGTTACAGATGAGCTGCCCTCTTGATGGGCTGGCAGCCTCCCTCCCTGCAGGGGTGAGGACAAGCGTCTGCAGACTAGCAAACGTGGGTCTAGGATCCATTTTCTCATATTATCCCCACTGTTTCCCTGGATAACACGATTAAATGCCATGGATGACATTTGCACACTGGAGAGGCATGTGGAGCATCTCAGTAAATGGCTTTATTTTTCAGTCGTGGTTCTTCCTTGATAGTATTTGATGCACTTGTCGTGGCAGCAGCTGCATCACGCCATAGCTGCACATCTATCCAGAGCCTTTCTGAAACGAATGCGGTCAGCAAAAATGTCCGCAGGATTATGGCCACTCGTGTTTAGGAAGGATGGTTAGGCAGAGAATAGCAAAAGTGACCGGGGACCAAAATGAGTTTGCTGCCATCGTACCGCTGGGAAGAAGCGGCGCGTTCGCTTGCCGTCCCCACAGCCTCGCACGCAGAAGTCCTGAGCCTGGGGGCAGCAGTTGCTCCTCTGTAGCGACAGAGCGGCCGTCTAAGTTTTCCGACTCCAGAGCTCGGCAAACTTGATGTCACCACCGAGTCTAGAACATAAGCTGATGTGTTGCCTGTTTTGTCCCCTCCCTGTGCTAGCTGCGTTTCGTCGTGGTGGTGAAAGCAGGTCTAAACCGTAGGCTACGCACAGGTCTAGCGTCTTCCAGTCGTGGCAGTAATATGCCCAAGATATTTTTTTCTTCTGTAAATCCTCCAGTGTCTTTCTGGCCCAAGCAGAGAAATCAGATGCTGAACAACATTGCTGAGGGTGTAAATACCTAACCAAGCAGGTGCCTCACTTCTCATTTGCGCCCGTGTGACCATTTATGATTTTATTTCATAATGGCATTGCGGTGAGCGGAGCTTTTACAAATAGGAAATTAAATCAGATGGTGATGTAAACCTGCAGAGGAGAACAGGCAGCTGTAATGGTTCTTTATTGCTTATTTCATCTGCTGTTGCATTTTGCCATCGTCTGGTGCTTAGTGAAGTGTATGATTTATTCATAGAAGACACTGTCACAGCCAAAGGGTTGTACAATAAACCACTGACAAGGCCTATGCCAAAAGCCATTAGAAAAAGAGAACAATAATCTAGACACAAAGTATTTACAGACCAAGTTGTCTTTAATTTAAAATCCTTTACTAAGGCTTGATGATAATTGCATCACATTTCAAATCAGCCAATGCTGACAGGCTCCTGTGTTTTCCCCTTTGCTATGAGAAAATCTGCAATAATCGAAATCTACTTTAAGAAGCCGCAACAAATTAATGTCATCTTAAGGTCACTGAGGCACTCATGCATGCTGCTAAGAGCCCGATTTTTCTTATTTACTAGTAGTGCCAGGCTGGCGGAGGAGCTGGCGTGGTAGGTGTGTGTTCAGTATGACTGTTGGGCCAGACACTGATCTATGGCCTTTCTGCTTCTCTTTCTTCCTCCCGTTCCTTCTGTTTCTCCCTCCCCATACGGAGATATTTAGATATGTATATGTATGGTTCTGCTTCCCTGGGAAGGGATGAAGCATCTTGGAACAATGCTCTAACGTCTGTAAATCCCAGTGGGATTCACAAAGGGAAAACATGCCTTGGACTGTTTTTCCCCTCACATCTCCCCGTTTTTAACGGCTGTCTCGATCCCTCCCCGCTACGGGGATATACTCCCAAATACAGGGAGGGCTATAGCTTTCTCCAGGCTAAGGCATCTAGCTCCTGGCCTGAGCTGGTCCTCTCTCCAAATCGGGGCACGGGTCCCCACGTTGTGCTTAGGAGTCTGGAAGACAAGCTCATTTATTCTTTTAAAAACCAGCTACTAGACAAGGACATTGGTGGCAGCATATCAGGCATATAGAAAAACCTTTGGTACCTAAATTACGTTAGTGACATCTTGCTGGGATAAAGCAGGGTTTTATGGATCACTTTGTGAAACGTAAATACCTACATTTTCCATGAATTGTATTCCTTTTGGACAGTGGCTCTTAATTTCACTGTGTCACATCTCTTACTCTAAGAAACAGGGACAATTTCTCTCTCCTGCTGAGGGTCTGTTTGTACTGTAAACGTTTGGAGGCTGAGATAACTCCTTGTCCCGTGGCTGTTCAGACCGACTCCCGTAAAATCTTGGTCAGTCTGGAGGGTCCCTACAAAGAGTAACTGAGAAATGAAGAGATCCTATGATGCAAAAACACATCATTGCTTTTAATGCTTTCAAGACTAATAAAATGGTGTGTGGGTCAAAAAAAGGCTGAGCCCGAATACAACTGAGCCATCCTAAATGCAGAAGTATTGCTTTAAAGTGTAAATTTTCCATTTAGTTTGTTCCTCCGTCTACTAATTCTGTGATTCCTCCTGCACTGACTGTGTCTTTGGAACAAAATAATAGTCAATAGAGTATGAAATGCAGGTTGCCTGCACATAAAAGCTTAGCAGAGCTTTGTGTAGGTGTGGCTGTTAAAGGGTTAACTCCATCAGCGGTCCCTAAGCTATCCCCTCCCAACGTCTGTTTCATCACATTTTATGGTACTTTTTGGAGACAACAGAAAACAAATTAAAATAAGTGCAATCTGCCCTCTCTGTCACTGCAAGTCTGCCAAGGATGCGGTGCAGCAGGCAGTTAATTGACACTCAGGTGTATGCAATTGCAGGGTTTTGACGATTGAGAGCAGTATATACATTGCTCAGGGTCTGCTCTCAGGAGCCCTATAGAAGAGGAAGATGAAGTGTGGTCTCTTGCTAATGTTTATGTTAGCTATAACTTTGTTCCTGCTTTATTTCTGTATGATCTCAGATGTTGCAGAGCTGTAAGGAATTGTTAAGGACTCTGAAAGAACACGGGCTGATTTCCTTGTGATGCACAAAGCAGGCAGCAGGAGTAAGAAATCTGGTTGTAAATCTGGTAAAGTAGAAGAAAAAATTCAATTAGCCAATCTAATGCAAGTAGTCTTTTTTGGAAAGAAAATACTTCTTGAGGTCTTGCTTTCAGGAAGAAAGTTTGTTGTGTTTATGGTCTCCTCTTGAAGGATTTGAGAGTTCTTTGGTTGTAAATTATAATGTTGTTCCACATAGAGTTTAAGTAGCCTTTATTTTCCCCAGCAGTTGTTCAGGGAAGCTCCTATCCTTTGAAGAGGGTTTGTGGAATATGATGACTTTTGTCAAACCTCCCGCGCAGGAGATCTCTAAGCTGGAGGCTGGGAGGGTTAGCCATGGCCGTGCTTGGGGACAGGCAGCTAGCCCAGATGGACCTTTTGTCTGACCCGGTACAGTCGCTCTTGCATTTTAAGCATCTTAAGTATTTAGATAGCACTTCCTAAGTGTTTTCAGCAGCTGATGAAGTCAGGCTGGGGAAGGACATGGAGCGATGAACACCTGGGTCATCATGCTTACTCTGGGAGGATTGGAAAAGATTTTGAGGATGATCATTTCACGGAGAGTGAATTTATTTGGACATTATGAATTCTCACTCTTCTGTGGAAAATGACTTTGGACAGCAGATTTAACGGGGTGGTGGCACTGGAAGAAAATGAGGATTCTGGTGTTTAGGCACACAAGCCTCTGAAAGCTCAGGAAGATCCTCCTCCTAATGTGATGTTCTGAATATCTCCGTGAGTAGGAAAGTCCATCTGGAATTTTAACTAAATGCTTTAAAAAAGACAAACAAAAGTGTCCACCTCTGCGTGGTCTCCAGAATAAGTGAAAGTCTTCCACTTGGGCTAGCTGCTACAAATGCAATCCCAGCTCCTCTGCTTGTGTGGGACACTTGTGTCCGCGCTCATGTCCAGCTGGCCAACAGATAGGTCTGTTCCCACACTGCAAGTACTGCAAATGTGGTGAGAACTCAAACATATTTTTTCAGCGCCCAAAATGCAGCTCGTGTCCGGCTCCGAGGGGAGGGCTGCCAGCCATCCCTTCGGGGTGCTGCATCGCGTGACCACGTTAGAGGCTGTGTCCTCAGGCACTGCCCTGCACGTCGGGCCACAGCCACCGGCCTGGGCTCTGCTCCAGCAGTGGCAAAGCAGAGCTGCTCTGTGGTGGGAGCTAAATCTTGCCCAGAAAACGAAGGTTGTAGGAGATGCAACCGAAGACACTGACCTGGCCTTCTCTGAAGGGGCCATTGCCTCCTTTCGTGCACGGAGGCTTGCAGTTCCCTTCGCCCTGACAGCAGGGGAGGCACCGCTGGGCTTCCCAGGTTCAGACCCAGCTCGTTTCGTTTAGGAAATGACAAAAGTTGGAGCATCCCTGCCCTCCCCTGCGCCATGGTCCTGTTCCTCGCCAAGCAGTGTTCAGGATGTTCTTGCAGAGCTTTTGCCACTTCTCTACTGAAAGGCAGTGTTTAGCTGTGGTAGGAGGGTACTGACTCTAAAAATAAGGCTGGACTGTCCAAAAAAACCCTATTTCAAGAGCATGAAAATGCTCTGCATTTCTAGGAAACCCCTGTCCCTCTCCTCTCGCAGCCAGCAGGGCCATCCCGCTCCTGCAGCCTTCATCCTTCCTCCTTCCCGTCTGTCACTTTGCTTTCACCTATGTCTTGGGTCTAGGCGTGAATCCAGGCGGGTGGAGTACCCACCTGCACCAGCAAGGAGTCAGAGGTGGCAGGATGTAAAGAAAGAATAAGAGAAAAGATTGTTATTTTGCAGCAATAACTATCACCACCCGAAGCTGACAAATTGATAGGGGTGGTTTTAGCAGGGCTGGCAATGCTGTCACTGTTTCTTATATCTCGTCTGTCCTAAGCCGGTAGCTGTTTGATGGGATTACAGTCAAATGCAAACGTAGCGCGGCTGGCACGCGTCCGGGGCCCGGCAAATTAAGGAGCTTGTTCCCTGCTCATTTCTGAACTTCCACATGGGAAATGAATCCCTGCTTTAACTAGTTTCTGTGCTTATTGTTTGGCAGGGGATTCTGCCTGTCCTACCATTGCTTCACACATTTTCTTTAAGAATTATATTCGACAGCCTACTGTTTTTCATCTGTGAGCATCGCACACTTGAAAGGGCCTCTGCGCCTTGAGTTTTCTCTAGCCACTGTTTTCGACAAGACCGAGATGCTGATAGCTTCAAATATCTTACCTGGAATATTGCATTAATATTTGATCTTCACTGAAGCCGAAGAGTTGTCTGACTTCTGCAGACAATGCAGAGAATAATAAAGCTTTTGTTTGCTCTCGCCACAAGAAACAAAGGCAGCTTCGTTTCTGCCGATGGGCTGTGAATGCTAACGAAGATGCTTGTTAGTGGAGAGGCTGCAGCCAAGAACGCGCGGCTCTCCAGCTACCAACGTTTCCCAGGGCTTTAAATAGAAAAAGAAGTGAAGAAGGAAATCTGGAGTGTAGCAGCACCCTGCCACCGATGCATTCGTATGGCTCTGATTTTCTTTGTGCGTCTGCTTAGAGCTTCACTCAGAAATGGAAGAGCCACAGGTTTGAGGTGATGCTTCAGTCATGATGTGTGTCTGTATCAAAATGAACCTATTCAGCTAAATAACTTGCCCATTTTCACAGTAAGTGTGAGAACAGGATAACTACTCACATACCGGCATGTAGGGCAATTCTGAAAGTTAAGATTTTTACCAGTCCTCTATGACGAAGGGTTGGCTTCGTGCTCCCCGCGTCAGGTGAGATGGGTGACGTGCTGGGGGGTCCCAGCCTGCAGCAGCCTCAAGCAGCGACTTGGCTTAGCCGCTTTCCCGCAGGAGACCAGGTCCACCAGCCTGCACTTGCCCGTGGAGGCTGTGATGAGCCCGGGGTAGGACGTATCACCCCGCACCTCCAGGGCAGAGGTTAAGGCTTCTGCTGCTCATCACGGCTGCGATGGGCGAGAGGAGCTGGGGGACCATGGGCAGCTACCCCACGTCTGGGGTGAGTTCAACCTTCCCGTGGAAAAGCAGCCCCAGACACCGTAAAAGAGCAACCTTAATTTTAGAGTTTCTCCATGCTGTATTCTTGATCTGTGTCCTTCCTGTTGTGCTCATGCTAGGAATTTCTGTTTTTAATTGCTTCCTTGCTATAATAAAAGGTGCATGAGGGGAGAAGAGTAGCTATAAAGAGAGGAATGGGAAGGCTTTTGGCAGGAGAAAAGAAAGGAGAAAAAAAGATACTGCCAACTTAGAAAGTAATGATATGAGCAATTACTGCTCTGGTGGAAAGGAGGATATCTACAGTGAGAAAGTCTCTTCTGAGCTATCCCTACCCAATGCGTCCTTTAAGGATGGGACCTCTTCCAAAAAGCATTTTAACAACAAATTTGTTACTGGACCACTTTCATCTTTGGGTTGGGAGAAAAACGTGCAATATATACTGTTTCCAAGCAGAAATATTCATAGCGTTAAAATAATGCTGAGCCAATTTTCTTGAAACCTCAATTATTTTCCCTTTGCAGATTATGAAGTCAGCTGAGGGTCTGCTCTAATACCTACAAAAGTCAATGGGAGATTTTGCATTAACTCTCCAGGGAGCTGGATCAGTTTCCTTCCCACCTGCAAAGCCTTTAAGCTTTGCTATTTTTGAGCTATGTGAAAGTAAGATTTACATATTGGTAAATTGTACTTTTTGATCTGTGAGTTAGAGAAGGTTGATGCTAATTTTCCACAAGTTTTTTGGCGGAAATAAGGTATGTAAGTTAGACCTAAAATCAAATATGAAAAGTTGAAGCGTATTCTTGCTGTTGTGCTCTAAGTAATGCCAGGGACTTTGTTTCATTCCAGTTTTGCATCTCGCAAAAGCGTGTCTGTGTGAGCAGAACGAGCGGCCGAAAGTGTCAGTCATCCCTCGCGTTATTTAGTGGCTGCTGGTCTTTAGCTTTGGGAATGAGTTGTCAGATTTTTCTCTCCAGCCGTTAAGTGGGATGTTTCTCAGTTTTGCCTTGGTCTGTAACAAGTAATTACCGGACATTGCTGCCCTTAATGAAGTTTTCAGTGTATTATTCACCATTTACGTTGGGGTAGAGCTTGGAAGCCTTGTCCAATTTAATAAGAAGATCGCAACTATAATTTTTCCCTTGATTTTACCAGTCCTTTTCCAGTTGCTGAGATACCTGCCCCACTCCCGAGGTTTCTCATGGCCCCTGCAATGCCTGGCAGGCCGGCGTGGGGGGCACCTGAGCTGCCGGCACCCTCGTGCAGCCTCGGCACCCCGGGAACGCCTCGGCACTGGGACACGGAAGGAGAACGTCTTCTGTTCCCGGTGCTGCAGCTTGGCCCTGCGTTGGCCCCCGGGGAACGCAGTAATATTTATAATCCTGCAAGCTGAGATCTGGGAAATGCAGAGGGACTTGGAAAGTTCCCGGGGAAATTAGGCAGCTGCCTGCTTTGGAAAGCTTCCCCGGCATTGCTGATGACAGCTGATGTTTCATGGTGCACCTGCGATTGCGAGCGAGGAGGACACCATGCAGGGCATCAGGTGCTTTTCCGTAGGTCCTTCCCCAGCCTTGGTGTGGGGCATTCGCGGTCAGGCTCCTTGCTCCGAAAGGGGAATCTCGCTGGCAACGTACGGGTGCAAGGGAGCAAGGACGGAGAGAAATCTCCGGGCTGCCGATGCCGCCAGAGCCGGACCAGTGATGAATTCGATCCATTATTTTCACTGAGGTCTGAAAAGCGCCATCGTCTTTTATGCAGCAATATTTGCTTGCTCTCTCTCTGCTCGCTGGCTTTTCAAACTCTAATAAAAATCAGCCTGTAGGTAAGTCTGCTTCTCCCCACGTCCTCCAAGCTGGCTCCGGTGTGCTGTAAATGCAGCCTTGTTATGCCTCAGTAACGTAAATAAAACCGGAGCTGTGTGACCTGTATATGGCGGCTGCAAGAAAACTTACCACGTCCCACTTCACTTCTATCCCCGCTCACCTAAAAGCAAAATCCGGGCAAAACCACGGCGTGATTCGAGGGGCCTCCCCGCGCTTACTGCGGCTTAGGGGTCCTTCACCAAAGGCGTTTTTTAATCTACAGTTCTCATGTTCGGTGGAAAAAAGGGGAATTAGAAAGCACGGCGTGCAAAGGGGCTGCTTGACGAGAGCTCTTGTTAGCGTCCCTCTGCCCGTCCCGCATCTTGAGCATCCGTTGCGGTTCGCTTCGTGCTTCTGCCATCCGTTGCACCGGCACGCCTGCGCCCGCGGTGAAGACACCAAGCTTTTGCACCTTTGCCCTTCATGACCAGCTCCAGATTTACCTGCGAAAAAGCATTGCCTCCCCCACCCCCAAATTACTTGTGTGTTGTTAGCATATGTGTTTTTATTGGATAAAACGTACCCTTCTTGGATGTTTCCTTCCAGGAAAGAGTTGACTTAAAAATCAATTTTGGTTGTACTTTTTTGTCACACACCTGGAATGCTTTTGACATGTAATTTCCAGGAAAATGGAAAAAGTGCCCGCTAAAAACAGAATGGTGGTTTTCAATGAGCTCAGGCGTGCATCGGTGGGGTTTGCAGTCGGGGAAGCCAGGTCGCTTTTGAGCACAGCTGGGCTGGGGGTGGAACAACCCCGTCCCATCTTCCGAGGCCATCAGGAGTCAGACACAGCTGCTATGGACGCAGGTCCCTTCACCCAGCTCGGCCGGTGCCGCTGCCGAACGCACAGTTGCCTTGTAGCCCTGTCCCACCGCGGCGGTGGGGTTTGGCCGTGACATCCGGGTGGGCGGCGCGGTGATGCCCATCAGCAGAGCTTTGTGCCCGGCATCCCAGACTGCGGCACGCGGGCGTTTTAAAGGGCACTGACTGAGCGCATTTTTTTTTCTCCTTAGATCTGCACGATGTCTGCAGCGCCCTGGTAGTCGATGGGGTGGGCTGTGTAACCTGCAAACAACGCGAGTTATTAATACCCTGCTTCGTTACTGTTTGTTTTCAGCGTGCAGCGTATGTCGGGGGGAAGAGAGCACGCTGCAAGCACAGCCGCTGCTTTGCAGGCGCGTCGCAAGACGCTTGTAGGTGGCAGATTTGTGAGGAGTCGTGATGATGTCTCGTAATGAGAAAACATCTTAATTTAGTAGCAAGGGGCTTTACAAGCGTAATGGCAGTTCACAGCTAAGCCAGCCACGTAACTGTGCTCGGAGATGAATTTCTAAGACGCTTCCATCGTTTTCAAATGGGTGGCTCTGCATGGCTAACAGTCACTAACATGACATTGCCTGGCTGCTTTGGTTGTGCTGTTTTTAAGACAGACCCTGTTTAAAAAAAAATCTCTGGGAATAACAGCAGAAGCATGGATGTGGAAAACAGAATGAGAATTAAGTACTTATTTGTAAATTATGGTGAAGTTAAATATTTAAAAGGCTGCATTTTTAAAGTGCAGATAAGATAAACACTAACTACTAATGCTGAAAAAAAACCCATTAAAATTACATTAGATACCTGACATATTTTTTCCTTACCTGTTTGGAGAAAACCATCTCCTGATACCACACGTACCTGGTGGGAACAGTCACTTTCATTGTTTCATTTCCATCTCAAAAGAGTCTCTGCATCAAAGGTCAAAATCATCAATAGGTAACCCAGCTAATTAATAGCTCTTAGTATCCTTATAAAACACAATTTTTAACATCATTTTCATTTAATTCCAGTCATGTCCACCAACTTGATAAACTTTTTGCAAGTTCTGTATTCTGGAAAATTAATTGCACTTTTATTCTTGTGTTCTAAGTTAATTATATAGCTAACCAGGTTTATCTCTTATACATTAAATCTAGCAAGTGCTCTTTTAACAATCAATTGATATTTAATTACAACAGAGAAGCTGCCCTATTAAATCTGAATTAAATGCTCATTCAAGACTATTAAAGTGTTACCAGACCATCATATAGCAAATGCCATACAATGCTGCATAAACCATTATGTGGCTGCTTTTTCAAGTGCTGCTGTGTAAACCTGGATAGAAAAGCTGACCTCAAATCACATTTTCTTCAATTTCTGGTGAAGTCCTCAGCAAGCTTACCATCATAAAATCAATTTTATGTAATGAATGGTAGGTACAACACAGTGACTTTTTTTTATATTCTAGCCTAATCATAACAGTTTAGAAGGAAAGAAGTCGTAAGAATTTCAGGTGACCTCATGCAAAAGTCTTTATGGCTCTGCCTCTTCGTGTCGTGCCTGCAGCCTCGCGGCGAGGGAGACCCCGGAGCTGCCAGCGTGAGCCGGGTGGCTCTGGCAAGGCTCCACGTCCTCCTCCCCAGCCCACCTCTGCCCTCGCGCTGCTAGCTGCCGCGTTCGTAAAATCCTTATCCCAAATCCATGGTTCGCAAGCTGGAGACCGCAGAAGTGTCTGGGCAATGGAGAAGGCTGAAGATGCCCCAGCTCTTCGCCTGTTTTCCTTCTCCTGTCTTGCTGCTCTCCGACAGCCCAAGAAGAGTGTGACGTTTGCCTTGAACCACTGGTAGTGGCAAAGGGCAGGTGAACAAAATGACATAGAGAATGTTATTTAAAGTTTTATATGCATGACTTGGGCGGGGGTGAGAAGGAGAGACCGTGAATTACTACTTTTGATGGAGGTGGGCAAAAGGACTGGAAATCTGGAGACCGGGCTCCAAAAGCTTGAAGCTCTATAGGGAATTTGCATCCTTGGGTGCACAGGGGCGATAAGGGGAAGGAAGGCGACTGCGCATGGAAGAGAAGTGAGCACCCAGTCTGAAAAGTCTGGGAGCAGTGGAGCTGAGTCAAATGGCTAAATCCTGTAATTTAACAGTCAGAACAGAAAAGATCAGATAAAAAGTACCAGGTCGCACATGCTCCGTGAGAGTCCTTTGATTAACCTGTGAGGATTTGGAAAGGAGATAGACAAAGAGAAAGAGCAGCATGCTGCGAGGCACGAAACTGAATCTTTCTGCACCATTTTCAGCTCCTTCTACATCCCTTTGGGATGCTCAGGTTACTCCCTTCCTCCTTCCCTCTTGGAAGATCCCAGTGCACCGAGTTTCTGCGTAGCTTCCCGTGACCAGGATGACTGAAATGCTAAGCCTGAAAATGGGATTCAGGTCGGAAGGATCCATACCGTGTGACATTATTGCACTATCACTGCGAAAAGACTAAATCAAATGGCCAAAACTTGAATTGTTTAAGAAAACTGTGTGGGACAGAGTCGTCAGATTTCATTAAGTTTTTGCTTGGACAAAATTTTCTTACAATTCTTCAGCTAAAAAGTGAGTCTGGATCTGGATTTGGCCCGATAGCAAAGCTGAACAAACCCAGAGGAACCATCTCTTCTGCTGCTAACCTCATCCAGGGGGTCGTAGCAGTGACACGGAGAAATATCAACACTTCCCAGTCCGGGCTGAAAATACCGTAGCTCCCCTGGCCGAGCCTGTGCACGGCCTCCGCTCGCCCTGGGCGAAGGCTGCGCTGCTGCTGCTCGGCCTCCGGGGCTGGTGGGGAGCAAACTCCCCTTCTCTGCCCTTGAGCAAATGATGCCGAGCTCTGACAAAGCGACAGCAGCAAAGCCAAAGAGGGTGCAGGGGAATCGGGGCTGGGGTATCTATTTTGACTAATGCAGCACCATATTTTAACTGGGGAGGATTTTTTAAAAATTCTTATAAAGAAAGCAGTACCTGAGTTAAATAGCCAAAAGGTTTTTTTTTTTTTTTGCAGTACCATGCGAAAGGCATTTAAGTGACTAATATTTCAGTCTTGAAAGAGGAACTTCCATTACTCAGTATAAGCCATTACTTCTGATGAGTTATGGGTCATTTATCAGTCATATTTATAATGCATCATAGATATTCATGCCAGCACACTCTTAGAAGACTAATGTTAATTTTGGTTTCCCTTGGCTTGTTTTCCATCTTCATTTACCTGCACTCTGTAAGCTTCCAGTTTAAAAAAAGTGGAAATTTTCATTTGATAATTTTTATTGGGTCAATTAACAATTGAGCAGCCCTGCAAACAGCTGGGAAAGTACCAACATCTGTGCCCATGGAAAGACTGTACTCATTGGACTGCAGCCATTTGCAGAGCGGAGATGAGACGGGGCACAAGTGTGTGCTGGGTTCGGTGCGTTGGGCCTGGCGGCACTATAAAGATCAGCACGGGTAAAGGTCTGGCGAAGCTGTGTTTGCACTCAAAATGCATTTGATTACCATAGCAACTTAGGATCAGCTCCAGGTGTAGTATTAACTTATGAAGAGAAAAAGGAAAATAGGAAAAGGAAAAGGAAAACTAGTGGTTCCCAAATTTTCTCTTTGCCTCTCGCCTCCTGAGGTCGTGATCTCATTTCTGCAGCACTTCTAGGCTCACAGCCTCGCAAGTGATTAGCATTTTCTGAGGCAGAACAATAAAAGCACCTGAGAGCACAGAGGAAATGCCCTGCCTGTGAGCCAGGCCCGGTGCTAGGGAGGCAGCAGGGCCGGCTGCTCGTCCCTGCTTTGCCACTGACCTGCTGGGAAGAGCCCGAGCAGCCTCTTTCCCTCCTGGTGCCTGCGTGTCCCTCTTGTCTCCCTGATCAATCGCCGTCTGGGCAGAGGCGGCAGTTTGGACAACGCGGTTTGCTGCAAGTTTGGACCTCGAGGCACTAAACGCTTTTCCTTTTAAGTAACTGGCTTTGTCTGTTTTTCTTTTTAGTTCAATGAAAGAACAAAATTGACTCTTTTGCAAGATGAGACAAAAACCGCTCTTTCTACATGGCAGGGTAAGGAGAGAGAAAAATCTCTTTTAAATAGAGCAACAAGAAAATCTGCTCCTTGCAAGAGCATCTGGGAGTGTTTGCACTGCTAGTTCAGGAGCCAGATCCCTTACAGAAGTGTGTCCCTTCCAGCAATGAGAAGGTGCTTCCACATTTAGAAGCCAGGGAGAAATGGATGTAGCTGGTGATCCCCTTTCTTCTAATCAGCTTAGCATTGTGCTCCCAGTGTTCACTGAGTAACAGGAGACAACGAGCCATCTGTCAGTATTTAAAGACATGCAATGCCAGAGGTGTGCCAGAGCGGGCTGGAGTACCCTCATGGGGCTAATTAGCAAATGGAGGTTTGCAAAATGCCAGGTTTTCAAGTGCACGATCCGGCAAAAAGCACTCGGCAGCGACCCTGGGCGGAGCGCTTGTCCGAGCTGCCTGGAGGCTGCCGCTCCTCCCTCCCTCCGTAAAGGACTTTCTCCCTGCAGATTTGGGGAACGTGGCACGGGATTTCCCCACCGCAGCTAAGCACCTTGTCCATGCGGGATAAGCAATTCCAGCAGACCTGGTTCTTGTTTTGCTTCAGACAAAAGCAAACAGAAATAGCCTTTTTTTCTCCTGAGGAATAAAATGCTTCTTTCCAGGCAGCCATAGAAAATGATTTCTAAGCTTCCACCAACTGGCTGTGCCTCTGTGTTTGTCTGAGGCTTACTTTATGTTTTCTGACTGTGAATAAGTGACCACTAAATGTGAGTAGTCCCAGTGGAATAAAATTCTGCTTTTTAGCCATAATGGTACCAGCATAACCCATAAGATGCAAAATTTTTATTTCCCAGTTGCAGGGTTCTGAATTCCTCAATGTTTTTTGCTTGCAAAACTTGGCACAAAGGAAAATGTCAATAGTTTGGAGAACTGATGAGTCTTATGATCCTGTTTTAATTCCCTCATCTCCTGCCAAAGAGACTGCTCTGATCCTTAATTATTCCCTAAACTGCTTTTCCAATTTACTGGAACTACTTCAAAATGACTGCAAAGGTCTCTGGGCTGAATCTTTAACTTACGCCACTGCATTAAATAGGTTTCTCGTACCTTGCCGTGAAATGTTTGCTTGACTTAGGGCACAAAAAGTTTGAGAACAGTTTAGCAATTAGGTCAGTGTTTGAAGTAAGTGGGCAAAAAAGCCCCATCTTTCTGTCCAGGTAGACATGTGAGTTTAAGAGCTGCACTTGGCCAAGTAGTTTATTAATGTAGTCAAGCTGCAGCTCAGCTGAACTGAGCACATTTCTGGATGGGAAAGGCTGTGCAGGTTGCTTTCCGTGACCAGTCCCAACATCTCCCAGGTGCTTGGTGGTCTGTCCCGTGCCACTGCCATGGGACATGACCATCTCACCATGACCGTGAGATGGTGCGAACACGGTGCTGCTGGGCTGGCCGGGACCTGGCCAGGGTCCTTCCCAGCAGCTCCGATCTCATCGGCGTGGTCAGCGGTGGCCATGAGTGAAGGAAGGACCAGAGCTGCCGGTAGCGAGTGCTCCCTCTGAGCACCGTGGCCGCTCGTGGTAACTATATCCTGACCGCTTTAGAGGTTCACACTTTCGTTGAGCGTGTTTCCTTCCAAATCCTGTGTGTATTAACCTAATTTCTTCTTAATTGAAATCACATGGTTTTTAATGTCTTTCTACAATATTTCTCTGTCCACAGTGGTAGATAAAAATCTCACCCTATTAGATATTGCCACCAACTCAGCACATTAATATTCATCATTACCTTTTGTATGCTGCCTTTCAATTAATTTCCAGCCCACATGAAAGTGCTTCTATCTAAGCCTATTTAATTAATTTTCAAGGTAAAATTTCTCCGCGACAGTATCTGCCACTTCACTCCAGATATAATACAGATTCCTTGAATCTGCTTTGATAAGCCTATTGAAAAAAACAATCGAGTTTGGCTAGCAAGATATATTTTTGATATATTTTACTGTCAGTGCTTTTCTGTATCACTTAAGAATGAAAAGATCTGTTATTCCTGATGTGGAGGGAGACATGCTGCTGGTGGAAAAAACATCCTGGGATTATATCAGCCTTGCTACACTGTCAGCCACTGCAGCAAGGGGCTTAAATGCTGCCCAGGCAGCCTATTTGTCATATAATATCTTCTTAGATTACAATATGCGCTTCAAAAGCAAGCAGGGAGCGAACAGCTAAGATTTGCATTTTGAAACAGGTGGTCAGTGAATGATGGCAAGATTTTTAGCTCTGCTGTGCATGTAGCTGATGTGTATGTTTAGTACGTTGTGTTGGGCAGAGCTGATGGAAGGATTGCTTGATTTTTATAACCAGAAGCAGCTTATTCTAAGGTACATCATCTGGAGAAGTTGCACTGTGTGATGTTTGTCATTATAGGATGTGGCTGCTGAAACAAGAACATCTGGGCTGAGGTGGGCAGCCTGTGCGGAGGAGGAGGATGCGGACAGGCTGGATATGACCATTGCACCTCTTCCATGTGTGCTTCAGTAGGCAGCTTTGTGGAGGTCCTAGGCATATAGATCATCAGACTTCTTCTCTTCCTTGTTGTCCATACTGTATTTGAACCCTTCACTTCAATCATAAGTGAATATATCAGTATGTGACCGCTACAGAGCCTTTCTTTCTGACATTTTTCAGATAAAAAATAAGTAGCATTCAATGTCACTCTAGCTGGCTTTCAGAAAGATTTATGGTTTTTTGTTGTGGAGCTGGATATGATAACTAATGACTTTAAGTAAAAAATTACTGGACAGATGCTGCCTTCATGTCAAGTCTGATTGAGTAAATGCCAATGAAAAGTAGTTCCTCATAACAGATTCATCTTCTGACATTGAGCTTATCAGTGTATCCTTGACAACAAAGCTTAAAAGAACAGCAGAACAAATGTACTCGTTATGTTGGCTGAAAATTAAGTGGCCCAGACTTGGATTGATCACTTCCTCATTGCACAGTTCAGTAACTGAAAGTGTCCCCTGCTCACCGTTCTGCTCAGCATTCTCATCTCAAACCCTTTATGTATTTCAAAAATAAGAAGGAAAGCAATGCAATGGCTGAGAAGAAACCACTAGCCAAAGAACATGCCAAGAATATAAGAAAATAACATATGTAGTCATTAATCCAGTGAGCTTATGTATAAAATTCATCTTCTGAAGCCCATAGTGTTTGCATTTCCATGTACAGCTGTTGGTGATGGCTCTCCATGTAACAGGTACAGTAGCACTGAGTTCCTTTCTTGATTTTATTTTATATCTGCACATAATCTTTATGCTTGTAGAGGGACAGGCATATTGTTAAGTCTCTAAGCTTGATGGGCTGTACTACTACTGAGATTTGGAAGCAGGGGGGATTTGTGTGCAATTAGTGGGAATATATAAAACAAACAATACTCTTCCTTTGAAGAATGGATCATATTTTATCTGAGATACTGCATACATTGAAGACCCTCTTTGCCTAGGTTATCCACACTATCACAATCCAAGTAAATCATCATAATAAGGGAAAAAGCGAGGTAAGGTGCAAGATCCAAGTAAATGATGTATGGAGTCTTAAAGGACGTATGAACATGTGAACGGCTCAATGGGGTAGCAGACATCTTGTATGACAGTCCTGAGTGACTGTTGTTAAGAAAGAAAATGGCCTCCATTGTGGTGGTTGTTTATTCTAAATAATATATCTACAGAAATATAGAGAAGACTATCTTATATTTTTTTTAATGCTGCTCTTGTTTTAATAATACTTAAGCACTTGGGAGTTGCACTTTTGGAATAGACCCCAACGGTGCAAGTTATTATATGAACACACAATAGCTTGTTAGGAAGCTGATTAAAAGCAGAGAGACTAAAGAGGACTCTGAGTTGAGGCTTCTGCAAATACAAGGGAGTTTGGGTCACTGAAGGGCAGGGTGGGGGCTGCCCCTGATGCGAATGCGGGAATGGAGGGTCCTGGGGAGCTCCACGCCCTTACGCTGGCACTAGCCCAGACTGGACTGCTGCTTTTTCTGAGCTGCCTCTGCATCTGTATGGAAAGGAATATTATGCCTTCTGCTCTCAGACAGAGGAGTCTGACTTTTTACAAGAGTGTTTTGATAAGACCAATCTGGCATATTATAAGCCAAATTAGTTTTTTATTTATTTGGTTTGGCTCTTTTACCTGGTTTCATTTCCAGTTATCCAGATGCAAGAAGTCACCTTTTGCTTGGAAAAGGGAGGAGCTGGGGAGAAGGCAGGAGGAGAGAGAGGAATGGACATTAGTTTCAGTTCTGGAGGTGATAGTAAGGTGCATTTTTCAGGGAGAAAGTCACTAGTATTGTTCTTTCCTCTCCATTGTATAATCAGGATCTTTAATCTTATGCCGTTTCCCTGGACCTTTACAAATAAAGTCAGGATGCTATGGCTGTTTCAGGTGAACATAATAAAGACAGAGGAGCTCCAGCAAATCCCTTGAAAAACAGCTTGGTTTCCCTGGCTGCCAGGTGTTGGCTGTGTGAGACTTGCTGCCAGTAGAAGCTTTAGGGGAAGAAGAAATGAATTCTCCACAAGGTCAGAATCATTATCTATTTGGGTAGCTAGTGGATTGCACTTTAAATACTGTTTGTATTGATAAAAATCTGCTTGTTATGTGGCTGGCCATGTCAGCTCATCCAGGCAGCTGTAAGGCTCTATTTATGTAGATGGTTTAATTTCCACTAATTGAAGTTTAAGGGTCAGTTCTGGGTCAGAAAGGAATCAGAGGAAGAGGAAAGGCCATTCATGAAACGTGCAGTGTGTCTACACTTTGTGAATGACTTGCTCTTTACGTGGGTGGTCTGGTTTGTGAGATACAGTATTATACTCTAAGCTGATTCCCACTGCACTTCATAGGAGTCTTCTCTTTGATAGTAAAGAGAGTTAAAAGAGATCCTAAATATTTACCGTTGACTACAAGTTGCAAGTAATGGAGATAAGAAATCAAGTCTATTACGCGGCATTTCTGAGTGCAGGAATTTGTGGTGCTCATGAAAAGAGAGGTACTTGCTAAGACTTTTCCCTGAGTCTGAAGGAGCAGCGTGTTCCTTAGGGATACATGAATGTGTCTGTGCCTGTCTCTGATGGCTTTCTTGGTTGTAGAAATTGTGATTCAGCTATAACTCCTTCACATCCCTCACATGCTCTCCCTGCTGTGTTGTGAAGAGGAAAGAGGTCTCCCAAGCTGAAGGCTGCCCGTTCTCTTTGAGTGCCCTTCGCAGGGGTCTGCTGCTTGCCCGATAGCAGCTCAGCAACGTGCGAAGTCTTGCCGTGGTGAGTATGCAGAAGGTTTTATATGTGAAGTGTCACCTGTTATTGCTCAAAGACAGAAAGATCCGAAGATGAAAGCCTGACACAGTGGTGGAGTTCAGGAGGGAATGTCGGAAAGCACAGAAGGAAAGAGAAAAGAAGCTGCAGGGACAATCCAGATTTTTGGAAACAGAAACTGGACAACAGCTTCTAGGTGAAGTATGTGGCTAAAAGGACAAAGCAGAGAGAGAGAACCCAGCTAGAAATGAGTAGAGGAGCACATTGCAACACTGGAGATGAGGCAAAGACATCATAAAGATGAAATGGGCAGTGAGGAAGAAGAGAAAAGCAGCTTCCCCAGGGAAGAGGAACAACAGTGAAGGTAGCTGGGACCTGAGACCCAGGAGGAGAGAGGACAGATGGCAGTAAGGAAGAACAGAAGACGTGATGATCTTCAAGCAGAGAGAAGGATGGAAAAGAGAGGTTGAAGAATTACCTGCCGTTGAGGGTACTGAAGGTAAACTGATGAGCCTGTCATCAGGGCTAACCCCTACGACCGAAGGGCCATGAAGATATAGTTGGAAAGGCCAGAAGGGATTCTGATGGATACCAGCAAGAAAGATTTCACTGACTGCCGTGATCCTGGATACGTCTGAGACAGTGAAGGTCTGCGGCAAGTTGGAGGTAGCCCTCAATCAAGCGATCTTTGGTGGAGTTGTGGTCCTCCCGTTGGAAGCGGGAGGCCTGATGAGATACAGATCAGGAAATGGGGTAGAGACTGGTGCTGTGAGGAAAGCTGGAGGGAGAGGATGGTGTTCATTCACAGTGAATGTTAAACATTTTATTAGCAATTGGCCAAGAAGATTTTTCGCTTTTTCTGAAGCGCTGGAGAAAGATTCATTGCTGGCCCCCTCTGTGCAAAAGAACAGATAGCTGCTTTGTTCTTTTCTTTTTAAGAGAACCATCACTGCGGTGTCTTGGTTTGTGCACAGTTAATGAAAATCAAGATAAAGGCTAATGAGCCAGTAATAAGCAAGAGGGTGAGCTCATTCCAAAATTTAACTATGGACATAATCAAGGAGATTTACAGCATCCATTTTAAAAATTATTTACGTCTCCTGTGGCAACTTGCTATTAATGTAGCATAAATCAATAAGAAATTAATTCCAAACTGTTCCTAAGGCTATGTAAACTGTAAGAAAATCATAGGAGGCAATTCATAAATAGGAGCCTGGGAGAAACACATGGCCGCTGTAGCTTTTCAGAAGTCCGCGGACTGAAGAAGTCATTATCTTGCCCATTTCAGGAGGAGCCAACAGAGGTGGCAGCTCTTCTGCCCGTGATGCTGGAGGCCCTCTGTGCGCACAGCTGTACTGCTGGGTCTGCGTGACCACACGCACACACACACACACACACACACACTCCTTCACTTTTGCCTTCTCTCCCTCCCTCCCCTTTCTCCCCCCCTTTCCGAAGCCCAGCCCTGTTTGCAAAGGCCGAACACAGAATCCCTCACAGCTGAGGGAAAGACTCCCATTAACTCCAGTCTGCTTCGGAGCAGACCCTAAAGGCACAATCTAGCTCTCAGCACTGCTGTAAGAAAAGATCATTCCTGTAACACTAACAGTATACGGTGTGTTCAGCATCTCCAAATACCCACGTAGTCTGAATCACGCAGAGACATTTTCCATTGTTATTCGCAGGTACTTAAACTCTTTCAGATGTGTTCCTGTGTGCCGGGTAGGTGGGTGGAGAGTGAAAGCCATCACAAAAAGGTGATATTGTCTTCGTGACAACTTTTCTCCTTTCATCTGATGTTGAGCGAATCCTGTTTTGCCCGGCTCCCGCACGCCTCGCGGCACGGGTGCCGCTTAGCAGGCAGCCTGGATCTCGCAGGTGCAGCCACACAAAGGACTTCAAACGCTCAGGCACAAAACACACCGTGGTCCCTCCTGGAGGAATAACAATTTCTCATACAATGCCCAAGCGCTGCGGATACTACGAGCAGCACTGTGAGGGGCAGAGGGAAGGTGATGGTAGTGGTGGGAGGTCAAGAGAGATTTGTGCGTCCTTAGAAAAAGCCAGTGAACTGTCAGCCACAGTGTTAACGCTCTCTGGTGAAACTAGATTTTGTCAGAAAATGCTGAGGCAGTTGTCATGGCTATATCCACAGCCTGCATACCCTTAATCCAGTGTGGCATGAATCTAGATGTTCACTTACTTTGGAACTCGGTAGGTTTGATTTCACTTCCAAGGTGTCTCTGAAACATTTTGTCTCTAAAATCCTCCGTATGTGATTTTATTGCATGATATCTGTGTGTGTGCTTTTTTTCCTAGTCCTCGCTGATCGGAGTGCTGAGTGCTTCCCGTGTAAAGGATGCTGCCAACGGCAGTGTCCCTTGGACCTTCTGGAGAGGCTGGTCCCTCTGCAGCAGTCAGACAAGCAAAGCAGATCAGGGAGAGGGTCCTGGGCACATTCACAAGCGGTACCTGCACTCCTCAGCACAGTACCATCAGGCTGGGAAGCAGCACATGATGGCTAACGCTGACTCTTTGCAGCAGGATTTATTCCCGTTCTGAAAGCCTCTAAAGCAGGCTGGTCTCAAATGCAAAGCTTAAACTAATATGCAGACAGAACGGCAGTGTGCTGAGGGAGCTGCGGAAGGAGCACGCGGAAGAGAAGGCTGCTCTTGTGTGAGCTTTTCTAGAGCGTGCAATACTTAGGCACCGAGTAATAAAACAGCAAGGGCATTCCTTAAAACATTAACTAAATCTTGACATCCTGACAAACCTTTTAGGAACATACATTGTCATTAACACCAGCTCAGGGTGCCGGCAGTGGCAAGCATAGCTGTCCTGCTGAAGGCTTCGCTCCAGCTCACTGGGGTTAGAATGTAGCTTAAAGCTTGACCTAGAAAGGCCAAAATTCCCATAGGAAAAAAAAGAATGGATTTGCAGGAATTTGATTTAGGCCTGATAGTAGAACATGATCTCTCTCCTTCAAAAGAAGAGCGATGAAATACCAGGTTTAACACTGGGCCTTGTGCCAAGCTCTAGCTTCTTCAGTTAGGTCGGCATTAGGCAGGCAAAATGAATTTGACATTTCAGGAGCAGACAATTAAAGCAGTACATCCTTACACAGAGAGCTTAGCTTAGTGATCTGCTGGATTGTTGTTCCAAGTTTTGGAAAATCTGATAATGACTTAGTTTAAAATGCATCAAACGTTCTTGGAGCTTGCCTAACTGATTGTTGCAAAAATAATCATTATGGCGCATTATGCTGAAGTGTTTGTTTTATACTAATTGTTCTGACCTTCTTCATCTGTATTTGATGAGATTTCTATGCATAATTAAAAGGCCCTCCAGGAAAAAAAAAATTGTCAGCAAACTAATCTATAGGACAAGTAAATGCAGATCATTCCTATCACCTTAATTCATTTAAAATTCAGTCTTCCTTTCTGCTTAAGATTTCTTCCTTCATCAGTGCTTAGTATGAGCTAATTATAAGCTACTTTAGCCTATCGTTAAGCTGCATACAGATTTTTTCCATTCCGAAGCCCAGGTTTTTCATTTGCTTATAGTATAAAGCAGCCAGATGTTTCTTTAGGCAATACAAAGCGGAACAGTATATAGAGACTATATCCTTTGCAACATATCGTTTGATGGGGTAACGTACCTTGCAAAGGCCACCTGAGAGAAGCAGGCATCTCTGGCACGGGCCCGGCATCTGCCTCAGGCTGAAGTTCCTCTTTTGTTGCTGAGGCCTGGGACTGAGCCTAGAGGGAAATATTTTGTTTAGTCTCTATTAGAAGGAACAGTGCTGCTCATAGTGAGGGGAGTTGTTTAATTTGAAATAACATAATGATCGTATGCCTTCAGAATTGGACTGCAAGTTTGGACCTTTTTCTTTGCTAGAGATTTGTGTTCACAGTCTCCTGGAGAAGCCCCTTGCGTGTGGTCAATTTATTAAACCTTTGGAAGAAAAAAAAAGTTCCTTGCATCTTCTGCAAAGACGTGGTGGGGAGCTATGTGTGAAAACGTGGAGGGATGGAGCAGAGCACAGACGCTGGGAGAGGGCAACGTGACCAGACGTAGAGGGGTTTTTCGTTGCCTCTCTGCAAGCATGAAGACATTGCAGTGTTGATGGTGGGGCAGCGGGAAAGTGTCGTTAGTGTGGGAAGGGAACAGCAACGTTTGCTCTTTCACTTTGCTGTTTACATTGCAAAATCATCTTGGAAATTGCTTTGTCTTGCTCTATATCCCACTGGCTTATTGGTAGTTGGACTCGATCTTGTTTTTTGTTTTTTTAACTTTAATTCAAAAAATATAAACATCTAAAGTGGTGATTTCTGAATGTGGCTATTGTTCCTTATGGTAAAGAGGGGAGTCTGGGGTGGGTTCTTCTGCCTCCTGCCTAACCGGATTAAACTAGGAGCCCGCGCACGCATGCTGAAGTGGTCCCGCGCTCCGAGTGCTCCGGGCTGTGGTGGGCACTGCAGTCCATCCTCTGCTTTCCGTGAAGCAAACCCCCGCTGAAGCGAAGGGCAATTTAGCTACTTCGAAGTCTTAAAACATGGCTAGTTACTGGCATCAAATCTACACAATCGGTGCTTGGAGTACTCTAGTTTCGTGAGGCTGTGACACTCCGTCTGCATGGGTGAAGACGGAGTGGTTTGCTGCCCCTTGTTAATCAGCAGCTCCCTCTGTCCCCTGGCTGGCAGCCCCAGCACAGGTAGCTGCGGTAAACAGCCTACGTGTTTTTATCAGAAAAATTAAAATTGACATGAATATGCTGTGCTGGTTCATTCCTTTCTCTTATGCCCGGATATCACAGTATCTTCAGGGTGAATCTCTGCTTTGTTGTCTCTCTGTAAGTTGCCTGTCTTATTGTAGTGGCTGAGGAGGAAAAGGGCAAGAAGACTCTGCTGCCCTGTAAATGAGCAGTCATGGAATAAAAAAAGCTAGTTCAGGATGGAGACGTGTGTAAGGACTGAGTCCTGGTAGGACTTTGAGTTTGCTGAGGGTCTCGCAGAGCTCAGCTCTAAATAGCTGTACTTATATCCCTGGATGAAAGCAAACTGCTGAGCCCATATTTAAATAATAAATGCTGCGTGTGACAGTTTTCATCTCCATAACTGGAAATGCATATAAGCACACGCATTTCTAAATAAGACCAGGAGGTTTCCCAAGGTGTTATAAATGCATATGACATCTACTGAGTTCACTGAATAGATTTAAAGGAGATAAAACTTACGAGGGTGAGAACCAAAGCTGAGCGCTGAGCCCTCAAAGTCAAGTGTCCAATTGAATAGGACCCATGTGCTTGCATAAGAAGATTTGCCTCTCTTTAGTGTTCTTTCTTGCTACAGACGTGACATTTTAAATTGGCCAATAGATGTAAAATTGCATCGATTCATTAATTTTTAAAAGCAAACTTTGAAAAGCAACTAAGATGCATTTTGAAGAAAGGCATATAGTTAGAAAGGTTAATTGTTGTTTCAAGCCACTTGGCAAAATCAATAGGACTTGGAACTCCTACGCTTTCTGTGTCTCGTTTTCGTAAAAAAAATGAGCTAACGGCTGTAACTCGCTGCCAGGGTTCGGGAGTTTGTGCCTCGTAAAAACACAACAGCGGCGAGCTGGGGAGTCGGGCGGCTCTGCTCAGTCACTGAGCGGGACGGCTGGTTCACGCTCCTTTTCGATAACAGAAAATAAAGGAAATGTTGCTTTTGCAAAGGACAGAAGAGGTTACTGGAGCATTTGATTATGTACGTATGTTTACCTCCAAAGAGCTATGTGAAAAGCTGCTGGCGAAGGTTATAAAGGGAGTTCCTCAGGAAACAGGGGCCCAGAACTAAGGTGTTTTATTTGTTCCTCTTGTACCCATACATCGTGGTTAAGTACTTAAGGACGCGGTCACTTTTTTCTCCACAAAGGACCCTTTGAGGGGTACAGAAGTGGCAGAGCTCACTCAGTGGACAGCTGTTCACTCTTTTACTTATTCCCATTTACACGGTCCCTGGCTTCAATGCCACTCCGCCGTGCAGAATTCGACCCTTGCTCTTGATGAGAAACGGGGTCACGGTTTTGGGTGCTGGCTCTGAGCAGCTCCAGGGTCCCGCGCGTGGTGGGGCAGGAGCTGGGCCACGCTCTCGCCCCGTCACCCGCCGGCACAGTCACACCGTACGCGCGGGGATGTTTCCAGCCTGCCTCGCAGGGGTATAAATGAAATAATGGCTTTTAGATCGAGTTAATAGACTTAAATGATAAAACACAACGGGAGTTTTGTTAAGAACGTGAGTGAGTAGCTCTGGAAAGACAAAGCTGTAAAAAATTAGTATGAGCAAAACTGCAGAGGTTTTGAGACACTTCTGGTACTTAGAGCATGCCAAGGTTCAAAGCACCCGAATCAGGGCTGTTGTTCTTTTATCACCGGTCCCACCATGCAGCTGTCCTTGGAGTGTCGTGATTCCAGAGCCTGTGATCTGAGTAATTCCTTTCTGAGTGTCACTTTAACCATGCTTCTAATCTGTTTTTTTCCCTCCATACTGATCTTATTTGGATGGAACAATGTAAAATCAAAAGCTCCATTTGCCTGAACTCATATGATGGGTTAGAATTATTTAACACCCGTGCAGTCTGAATGCATGTGCCGCTTTCAGTAAAATATATATATATGTATCTCTGCATATGCAAAAGTATACATTGACCAAAGCTGGTGAATGTCTGACTAAATTCAAATTTTTGCTAATGCACATCCAAACTTTATAAGTTTTAACTAGATATTGTTGATTAAATCTAGTTCTGATGTTCATATCTTTAGCCCTTTTTACTCATGATTCAGCAGTAATTTATATTTTAATCACCGACACTGTCCCTTTGGACTCCTCTACAAGTGTACCATCAGATTTTTCCCCTCCTACCTTTGATGGTACAAAAATTCCTTTGAATTTTCAGAATTTAGGCATGACTATGGATTTTTCACCATTGTCCACCAAACATGCTCTTGGTGAAGACGGAGCCTTCAGAGTATCGATGAATGTTACCTGTGTGAGCAAAGGAGCCGATGCAGTAATACAGTGCAACGTAGATTAAAACTGGTGGCAAACCTGGTGTCTGGTGCTTTAGAGGGTACCAGGCTCCCCGCTCCCACCTGCCGCTGAGCAGCAGAAAGCACAGTCTCACGGTGTCAAGTTATTTTTGGGTGTCAAATGTGACAGTTTTGGGGGCCAAAGCCAAAACAAACTCCTCTGACGTTTTACAAGCTTCAGTTCAGTGGCTGTACTCAAAGAGAAGAGAGGGATTTTTTTTTTTTATGCAGTAAAAGAAACAAAGGAGTAGTTTCCATACTGAATAGGGTGGAATACATTTTGTTTTTCTCTGTGACCCTCTCAGTGTTTGTTCCTGTGCTGGTTCAATTTTTTTTTATTTTAGTCCTCCATAAAGAAAGCATGAGTTTTTGAGAAGATAATAATGTGGAAAAAAAAAATCTTTAGGAAAAGGCAGAGGGTTCCAGGGACCTAGGAAAACAGGGAAACAGCCTGAAAATCAAAAGCTAAATTTTTCTCTTCCCCTTTCCACAGCAGGAGTCAAGGAATTTTAAGTGTGCAGATTGATGACCAAAGGTTGTGGTTCCTGTCTCAGCAATGGAGAAACGACCGTCTCAGAGAGGGATCTAATGTAGTTGGTAAGTGCTTGGTGCGTGGGTGTTTTGTTTCTGCTGTGATCGAGCTAGATGTCTTTTAGAAAACCTTGAACTGCTCTGTGCAAATTAGAGAAGATTTAACTGGAGGAATGGAGAGACTTGTAGCCCAAAGGTTTAACGCACTCGGCTATCTTCAGATCCAAGGTAACGGCCGTGTCTACTTGATCATGGGCACCAGGAATATGTGCTGGCTGCTGTGATTTCCAAGAGGGCTGGTGTTGGTGCTTAACTCCAGGAGAGGTGATTTTAAGTTGTATTTTGTATTAATTTCTTGTGCCCAGGCTTAAGCTCGTATTACTTTGGGGGGAAGGCCAGGAAAAGTGACACACTCACCAGGGCAAGCAAGCTTACTCGCAGCTTCAAACTCTGTCACAGGCAAAACAGTCTTGCCTCAGGGAGTTGAAATTAATTTATTTCCAAATAACAAAACTTTTAATTACTAATTTTGATATTGAGAGACAAAGAAGACATAAAAAATTAAACGCTTAGGTCACCGTTTGGCCCAGAGGTTGGGGGTCTGGATCGGCAGGGGCCCGGCACCACCGCAGCATCTCTGGGGCAGGGACTGGCAGCCCTGGGCTGAGCTGCAATAGCCCCCAGACCCATGGGCAGGGGTGGGGGGAAGCCCCAGGTGGGGCTGATCAGGGCCATGGGGGCTTATTAGAGCCCTCAGAGCCCAGGCAATCAGGTGATGTAGCAAGGATCCAATTTACCATGTCTGTGTGACCCAGATTTCATTCTTTTGGCTTTTTCTCTGTTTAAATTAGCAGCAGGGCAGTTCCTTTGGGCTTTCCTCGTTCTTCTCTGTTGGGTTTACCATACTTTTTTGCCTGGGCTGTTTTCATGTCTCGGATAATGCCGTGTGCTGTCCCTGCCAGGACACATTTGCTCTGCTCCTGATACGCTCTTGCTGCCCGCCTTGCCTTGCTGCTAGCTCTCTGGCTGCCCCAGCTCTCCTCTCCTTGCAAGGCCTCCCCATCCTGCTTATCCAGCGTGTCCTACTGTTTTCCTCACTCCTCTTGCTCTGCCTGCACACAGCCTCACTCCCTTCGCTTTCCGCATGTTTCCGTCTCCTCCCTTGCCTTTCCGGCCGAAGCGGCGAGGTGGGATGTGCTGCGGTAGCTGATGCTAATGCAGCTGCGGCCTGAGCCAGCGCGTTGCTGAGACTGATGCAGATCCTGGCAAAAGTTACTCAGCGTTTGGGTGTGCAGCTCGGTGCGCTGGGCACGGTTATCACCAGCTTTGGGCCGGCGTGAAGGAGGCAGGCTGCTGACTTTGGTAAGTCACAGATCAAGGCTGGCCTCGAAAAACCATTTTTCTTTCGGTACCACTGTGAATTAGTCGCTTCAGCACAAAACTGCACTGAACCGCGATGCTGCATGAGTTTGGTTTTGGGCTGGGAAGGGAACAGAGGGGAATCTTAAAAGTTCCTCCAGGCAGTGTCACTGCGAAGTAAATGTAGCTGAAAGGAGAGCAGAAAACAAGATGGGACTTTGCCACTGCACACGTCTGCTATCGTCTTTTCTTCTGGCACATCCAGGCTGTGCGTAGCGCGTGCTTGCTTACTGCTCATTAGAGAAACACCTGAACGGAGTCCCTGTCCAAGTCACTGTACGTACCGGTCCAGACTGCACAGCTGCAAGAGAGGTGTTTGTTTCCCCTTATCGTTCTAGTAATTTTTAATAAGCAACTTGAAATTGAGTTCTTAATGAAATTCTCTGAATTTAAGAGATGCTCATTATGTTCAGGAGGAAAAAAATCACTAATCTGTGGTTTGACCACAACATTTCATCAGTTTGTATCGTTCATTCCCAGCATTTCCACTATAATGACATATTTTTTAAAAAAACCCCTACTTTGTTATATGCACAGAACTGAAAGCTGACTCATTCTTCTTTGAGACAAAGGGAGATACTTGGCAGATGGACTGACATGTCTCTGAGTTTAAGAATATGCTGAGTTTTGGGGTCATCTGCAGCTGTAATCCTTTAGGCAAACAGTTCTGAAAGAAGTGGGAGTTCTTCAGATGCCTCTGAGTCTTTTAAGCCTGTATCTTTGTTTTCTAGTGCGTGTGTTGCTAAAGCAAGGACAAAGCAGCAGGTGGGAAAATGTAGTATTTCATTCCCAGATACATATTTGTTCAGAAAGTAGTGATTTTTCTTGTGATGTCATGTTATCAAGCAAGTAGCCCTGCTCCACATGGTATCTTTACTAAAAGATTGTTTTCAAAAATAACTTTTTTTCTGGAAATAGTCTATGTAGCTTCTGGACTGGAAGCTTCCAGCCTTTCGCTATTGTGAAGTAGTCACAATACTTCAAAGATTTTTGGCAAAAAAAGACCTCAAAGAAATTGTTTTGTTCCACAAATAAGCTGTTTCCAAGGCAATTTCATTCAGGTTAATTCATCAGCACTTCAATTTAATTGGTCTGTTAAGTAATAACAACCTAAGCATTTTTATTTTCTGGTTTTTATTTTTTGTATTGTTATTTCTGTATTTTCTGTTTATTTGAAGTATTAGTGCTTGTGCTACCCAGGAGTGAAGAATTTGTCTGTTATATACTGTACTATTAATCATCTTACAATCATATGTCTAGAGACTGCAGAGATAAGAATCGCTGAATTTGGCTAATTAAATGGGACTTCTATGGTCTCTAATTTGGTGAACAGAATTCCTAGCTATATTTCTCAGATTGTATAGTACTGGGAAAAAAGCTTTTTCTTAGACTTAAGCAAAGAAATTTTCCAAAAGCACTTGGACATCAAATTTTAATGAAATGTAGGTGGCAATACCTTTTATATTCCTGCGTCAGAGATAAATGGATATTTTTGTGAGAAAGAGGTGAATGAGCTGTTTCACTTTGCCTTAGAGTCATGCAGAGAAAACTTCATGAGGTCTGATCATGACTGAGATTTGGATAATATCGTCCAGGAGGAAAAGCCCTTTGGAAACAGGGAAGCAAGATTTTCAACCTCTGGTTGCTGATGTCAGGTTGTTTTCTGCTCCCTGACCTGATGCTGCACTGGGGTCCCTTTACAGTTCCATGGACGTTTAAATGATCCTTAAAGTGACTGAAACGGTAGAAATCTGTAATTTATACCTCTTTTATGGTCCCTTCATGCTGCCAAAGTTGTGCAAAGCAACTTTAACATAACTGATGTTAAGAAACCAGATTGAATTATTGAGGCTAAATAGATTACCACACATCAGCTGAGCTTCAGGAGTTGTTCACGTGTGCCTTTAACCATTGAATAATTTGACTCATTTAAATCTATTTCACTACAGCCTAAGCGGAGCTAAATTATTCTGTTTGCAGGCTAAATGCACACACATATGGGCATTTATTATGGCTCAGTTGACATATGGTGTCATGTTGAACTCGACCCTGTGGCTGAGCTCCGAGAACAAGTACCACTGTGTCCAAGCTGGCTGTTGTCGAGAGGTTAATGTCTGGGGCCTTTTCCTTCTCTGTGCAATTCAATCATCAGCTGTTTATGTTCGTAGCAACACGGCACTAAAAATAGTTTACGGCAGTGCTGTAAGAAGAAAATGTGGGGAATGGCCATCACGATAAACACCCTTCAACACCCATTACCGTGAAGAGCACTAAAGCCGAAGTGACAGCCGAGAAAGAAAGAAGTGTCATCTTTGATTCATGCTGCTGTTGAATTAAGCAATATAATCACTGACGAATCAATCATTACCAGCCATAAACAACCGGTTCGTTAGTTGGCCTTCCTAAGGCAAAGCCATGGACCATTAACATGTTACACGTTGGGCTGTTAACAGCAATAAGAATCAACTCAACACTATCCGGAGAATTACCAATAATAAAGACCAATTTCTAACATTATGAGATGTAAAGCAGGATCAGAATAAATTAAGAGTAATTCTTCCAAGCGCAAAGAAATCACTTTATTGTAAATAACATTTTGGGAAATTTGGGACTGAGCATTTTAAACTGCTTAAGCAGTGTTTTTAGGAGCATATCCTGAAGTAAGCAGAAGTATCAACTCTTTAAAATTACCATTTTATCGGAAAGGGTGTAGGTCTTTGGAGGGCTAAAAGATATGTCTTAGCAGGACTGATGACTTTCCCTTATTCTGAAAACAAGAAAACAATTCCCTTCTGCATGATTTTAAATTAAGAAACAACCTCTACTGTAGGTTTTTTTGGGGGAGAACATCTTTTGCTGGATATGCACTTTAAATTATGGGAGCATTATTTAGGACAAAATAGATGATTTATTAAAGCAAGAGCCAACTTACTTGTGGAAAAGCTGAGGATTTCCAGCAATGACTCTTATTCTGATTGCTTAGCTTCTAGACTACAGAGAACTAAATATCCACAACAGGGAATGACAATGCCAGGTTTTTATATTATTCATTGTAAACAATTTTAATCTCTTGATAGGTATGCTTATGTCTTGTTTCTCATGTGTTGCAGCATCTCAGCATGCCTGTTACTCTTGTCTTTTTGCCTTTTCTATTCCTAACACTTGTTCATTTATTATGCATTGAAAAAGTGATGAAAACTTTCATAAAAAAACAAATGAGCAACAGAGGTATGTATATGTCCTCACTCTTCCTCTTACATGTGATGTAATTCCACCCTACCCCAATTTCATCCCGCTCCTTCCCTTGTAAATCTACGTGAGTCAAGAAATCCATCCCACTGCCCATACTTGTGAAAAACACCTCTCAAAAAGAAAACAACAACCTTTCATAAATGCCCACAAGCTTGGGGAGATTATTTCAGATAACAGTATGTGATTTAAGGCACAATTCTCTTGGCAATTCCAGCAGACAAACCCTCCTCATTTCCCCTCTTGTCTCATCTTTACTAAAACAGAGGAGCGTTGACACAGGCCAGGCAACCAGGGTAGTGACCCACATGGCAGGAGACAATTGCCCAGTTAACCGTAGCTGCTAGACAAAGAGCTAAAGCGCAAATTTGAACTGCATCTAGAAGGGAGCTGGAAAGCCGCTGCAGACCCTGGAGTGTGGAAGCAGTCTTTTCCTTCCAAGAGTGCTGAAGATAAGCAGTAACATCTCTTGAACTCAGCATGTGACCCCTTGGTGGTATTGGACCCCTCAGGTTCTTGAATTGGAAAGTCCTATGAGAAATCATTAAGGAAGGATTCACTATAGCATATCTTAATCTAAAACTCTGTGATCTTCTACTGTTCCCAGTTGCCAGGTGGAGGATTGATAAAACATTATTTAGGGACAAAAAGAGGAGAGTGAAAGCTGGAAGACAGCAAAGCAGAAACAGCATCCCTTTTTTCCCGTTGGCCACTTAAAAGGCAGTGCAGTGGGGCAGCCAGCCAGGGGTGCGGAGAGGACTCTGCCGGGACAGCCCATCTGAAACGCGACCCATTCCTTGGTCAGTCTGTGAATACAACTCCAGAGCCCTGGGAAATAGTGTTCCAATTTGCAGGTTATTTCTGAAATACGTTACCAGGGTTTGCTTTGCTTTATTCGTTTTTGTTATATATCTATTTATAACGTAAACTTCTCAGGTCATCTCTGTCTTCAACTTGTGTACGTACAGAGCGTAGCACAATGCAAATGTGACTCAGGTCTTCCAGCACTAACATATTATAAATAATACATACCTGGTGCCTTTTTAAAATCGAAGACTGTACCTCTCCCTTCCTCATATGAAATGTCATGTTGTTACTCCTTGTTTTTCTACATGTACTTTATGAATACTTTATGTCTCAGTTGCATCAGTTTATTTACTCTAATTATATGTTTTTTGTATGAGGGAGGCGATCAGCAGAGTATTCCCAAAACCTAGATGCAAGATTATTTTTGTATTTTAGAATAAACACTAGCAGGTTTGCCCTGACTTGATGCAAATGCAAAATGCATCATATTAATGAAGACTCTAGATCAGGCCCTGCACACTGATTATGTTTTATGCATGAGTTTTCTGCTCATCCAAGACACATCGAAGGTTCATCACTGACCACTGATAAACACATTCATCCTAATTTGAAAGCTCTGTTGTAACTGTGTTGCTCTTCTTGCCTTTCCTAATGGTCTCTCAGCAAAAAAACCCTCTCCTGGAAGATGCTGCAGTCCAAAGCCAGGTCGCTGGCTCTGTCCCCCTGGCATGTTTCTTGCAGCGTCTGTGGGATTTAAGGTGCATTGCTTCTCAGGCCTCCTTTCATAGGCGAGAATTTTCCTGTTCTTTATTGCACGCTTTTCTTTCCCCCTCAAAACCTGGGGGCTTCCCCGAGCCCTGGGACTGGATCACGTCATTCAGCTGCGGGTTGGCCTGTAACTAAACCTGCCGCCGTCGGCACGTTCAAAGCCGGCCGGAGGGTCCAGCTCGCAGGGTTCCCCTGTGCAGAGCAGAGTGCCCAGCAGCAATGTTTGAGGGGGGAAGAGGTTCGTATTTTTAAGTGCCTCCCCATTTTCTCCTGCAGTTGACTTGTTTTCCTCTGGCACGCAGTAGCATGGCTGCTTTCTTGCTCTCTTTCTTCCCAGTTTCCTCTTCTCTCTGGTTTGGGAGGCCGTTCTGACATGAAGAGCATCTGCTATCTTGTTGGGGGGTAAGGGTGGGGAAAGCAGAAATAATTTGAGTATAAAAATTCCAAGGTGCTGGGTTTCAAAATTAAAGGTGTGTGTTTTTTTTATTTTTTCATGAAAGAGGTGTTGGGGCATTGTGAGGTCCTAGAATTAATGGAGACTGCCCTTATCAAGTGAGTAGTTGCTTCCATAGTTATAAAAGAATTTGTGGAAGACCACAGCAGTTCAGCACGTAACAGCTTAAAATACATTCGGAGGCTAATCATGCAGCTGCCTCAGAGCTGTGCACGGACTACTGAATTAATCAGGTGCTTTGGATTGTGAAACACTGCAAAAAGGAAAAAAAGAAACCAAAAAAAGGAAAAAGGAAAGCATGTCTGCTCACTGAACTGCCTGTAACTGAAATGGTACCCAGGGACCCCTTTAACAGTAGTCAGCAAAAGAAGTGACCTTCATTATCAAAGTGCTGACTCTGCACTTTCGGAGTCTGCTTACCAGCCTCTCAGCGAAAGAAATATCAGGCAAAAATGTGTGCTTGGAATAAACAGCCATTCATCGCCTGCAAATTGACTGGTTTGAAAGTAGGATACTGGCAGTGTCCCATTTGGGCCTGTAAATGACGGAAGGGTTTGAGCTTTGTTGCTGACTGCCTGGCACACTATTTAATCTATTTAGTCCTCAATTCTAAAAGGGAAAAATGGGTGTAATAAAAGGGAAAAATGGGCATAATAATTCTTTTCTCACAGCTTCTGTCATATCTTTTGAGCTTGTAAGCACTTCAATGCAAGAACTACCTCTTGCTATAAATATAGCTGTACTGGGCACGTGTGTGGAGACATTGCAGAAATACTGTGCTATATGTGTTATGTAATAAGTAATTGATAGGTATTTTTTTACTTGCTAGGCCAGGAACGTAAAGTTGGTATAGCGTGACGTATATATTCCTCTATAGCTGCTGGCATTGCATAGAGCATATTGGCACGGAAACAGGCAGCAGAGGCTCTGGCGTGAGGCTTGCTGGGGTAGTTCCCCTGGCTCTGTTCAGTCAGGTAGTAAGCACACTAATTGCTCCTAGTAAAGTGAATTATTCCTAAGGTGTCCCCACAGGGGTACATAGGAAGCTGCTTTGAAAGAATCACTGCAGATCAGCTTATTTTGCCGTAGCTGCTACAGTCCGCTGCCCTAAGCGTATTAGCGGGGCTGTCCGTCAGGACGCGGTAATAGAAACGCCAAGCTCACCGAAGCTGCCTGGCAAAGAGATTCCTGGGATCTCCTGGGAAGTCGGAGGGTTTTGTTCAGCTCACTGACTGGAACAAAGCAAATAAATCCACAGGTTCTTGTCATACAGGTATTTCCCCACTTCCCATTGCATGCTGACTTTCAGCATCACACAGCAGCTGCTTTGGACAAACGAAGTGGCATGCTCTTCCTTCTGCTGAGCTTGTGAAACTCTTCTACCCTTGAAGACTGCAAGGGCTTTTCTGACTTCGCTGCTCCCGTGTTCGTGGGGAGGTCGCCAGTGGTGGCAGGTCCTACACAAAACATCTGGAATGAGAAGGGACAACATTCACCTCTTTGCTGTTCAAACCCATTCCTGCTCGCTTTACCTCTGAGTGCTGTGTGCGGTACAGGCAGGACTGTGCTTCTGCACAGTGCGTCTCTGTTACAGCTGAAACCCTCCGGCACTATGTCACGTTTCCTCAAAAGGAGCTGTGTGCATGCATCCCTCTGCAGTTTTGGGAAAGCCAGAGTGTAAGTGTTCATGTATCCTAATTTTTTTGAAAACATTTGGTGGGATTCATATCACTGGACTTTGTCTAAGGCATGTAGTTTAAAAGTGGATCCCCACCATGCTCAACAGCATGAGAAAGATGCTTTTAGAGAAAATTGTCATTTCATCTTTCTTAGACATGTCCTTCAGGGTAGCATGAATCAGTTGTAAGCAACATCCTCTCTCCAGTTGTTTCAGAGCACCGTACCGTTAGTGCAGACCCATCCACCATGAGAGAGTTCTCACCCTGAAGACTTTACAAAGGCAGCAAAAATGTTTGGGGGAAAGTGATGAAGATGAGCATAAACATTGCCATACAGCAGCAGGACTAAGCCCTGCCCAAAGATATATTTAGGCCTCTAACTCCCACTGAAGAGAGGTGTCCTAAAGGGCTTGGCAGAAGCAGATAGATTTACAAAAGGATCAAGATTAGACAGAGAGCTGTGTTTGCTTTCCTTTGATCTGTAATTCTCTCCAGTTTTTTTAAGAATAAAGTGGGGGTGGAGGGCAGAAGACCTTCCAAGCCTCACACCGTGTTTCACTGCCAAATGCTGCCTGCAGGCAGCAGAAAGCCTGAGCTCCCACTTTCAGGTGGGCTCCCATGGGGATGTCTAAGGAAGGGAATTGGGACAGGAATTAGGGTAGGAGTTTGTGTTTGCGGTGTTAAGAAGCCTGTGCAGTCCCATCGCCCTAGAAGGGTATCAGATTTGCTGTTTAGAGACAAGCAAAACTCCCCAAAGACTCCCCAAACATAAGCCAAAGCTGTGTTGAGCTTTGTAAGTAATTCAAAGTTTTACTTTTGACCTTTTCTATTTATGACTATAAAAGGTAACCTTTTAGAAAGAACAGAAAATTGAAAAGGCTGAACTAAACAAAGTCCTACTGGATCACAAGCACCTCTTTGTCAGTGTTCAAGACTTACTCGTTAGACGGTGTCTTCTTTCATTGACTTATAGTCCCTGGACTCATCACAAGACACTCATTAACACGGAAGCACAGGTGTTATTGTGGCTGCAATGATATGGTGATGCATCTATGAATCCTACATTTCTTGTTCTCCTTCTGCTAACCTGTCTCTTTCTCAAGCAGTTAGTGGTTTAATAAGCTCCGTGAGTGTTCAGAGAGCACCTAGAACCAATAACACTAGTAGCATAAACCCTCTTAGTAAATACCGGGGTCAATGTCATAATGGAAAACAAGGAGTTTTATGATTTCCATGTGCCAACTACTATCTTTTATACCCCCAAATTGTTTTGTTGTTGTTGTAATCTATATTGTTGTATCTGATGGAAGAACAGCTGGTCAATTATTTCCTACAGTCAATGGCAATGTTAAGAGATTCAAAGGCTGTGCACAAAACAAAATCTGGACAATATAGGACTTGGCTCATTTGTGTATTATACACTAAGAAATAGCACCAGCTGCCTTAAACTAGTGGGTACATAAGCCAGTTAATCCACTGAGGCAGTTTTGTAGTATGTACATTGAAGAAAGGAACCCAGGTGCAGCAAAGATGTGGAAAGAAGGTCTCCTCCAAATGATCACAGTGTTGGGTGGCCTCAGAGCTTCTAACAGATGGGTTCATACAACCCTGGTCGTGGCTTCAACTGTCAATGATGTTTCAATTTTGTTTGACTTCCAGTTTGTTGCCTGCCAAAGCCCAAATAACTGCATATGAAAAGTGTCATGCTGAAGAGTTTGTAAAGTGGGGAAGTGGGGCATTAACAAGGTTGACTATGTTTGGATCAAGACTAGTGAGCGGTCATCATCCTCAAGGGTCAGATTTGCTATACCGATAAAGCTGCAGCACTTGCATTTCCCATAATAATGTGTGAGTACCTACAGTCTTATAGGATAGGAGCTAACAAATCCATTAGGATATTTTGTATCAATGAACATGAAAATGAGATCTTGACAAACTTCCACATTTTTTCCATGTAAATCAGCTACCTCATATCAGCATGTTATTGCAATAAATCTTCAGTGAGGAATGATGGATCTAACAAGAGAAAAAGAAAAGCTACTTAAAGCCAGACGTTGTTGTTTGCAAGCACTGACAGCCTTTGCAGAATTTAATTGTTAATTTGCAAGCTTTTAATAGCTGCCAAAAGCTGTGAGGTTATGTTTAGCCCATGATTTTTTTCTCCTGCTCTAATGCATCGTGTGATGTAGCTCTGATTGGTGTTATCCAATGCCTTGCTGAGAGAGGAGACAGATGGGATTATGAAGAAGAGGTTTCTTCTAAATTCATGTCAGAATTTAGCAACTCAGTTTATTTCAGAATTTATTTTTTACCATAGAGCGAGTAGCTACTCTTTCATTTTATACACCACGAAAATGTTGCAACATAGCTATAGGGCAATAAATGAAGCATGCTGAAGTCTTAGTTAAAGGACGAGGAATTCAGATAGCCAATGATCTTTATTGACAGCTGGCTAGAAATTGTGATCGTTCTTGCAGCAAAAACATTTTAACCACTAGCAGTTTAAAAGGTGCCAAAGTGCATCACCTTTACGCTAAGCAAAATTGGTCCTGTCTGAAACTGAAGAGTGGCAGTGGCAAGACACGAGCACTTTCACGATGCTAATTACAGCTGCTCTTCAGGTGTGAAGGAATCACATGTAGCAAAATAAACTTTACTCCAATATGCTGATCTTTTAAAAAGACACAGTTATTGTAATTGCACAATGGACCGTCTCATTCTTTGAAAATTAGCATTCAAAGCCATTATTTACAGAGACAATGCCAGCCATTTTGTCCCAGGATGAGAGGGAAGAGGAGCAAGGCAGATTAATGAGGGCTTTCTGCCAGGTCAAGGCACAACAGTAAGCTGATGAACTTAAAATTACTAAGGAAATAAAATTGCCTGCAAAATTTGCTGGAGGTCTCCTGAGAGAAATTAATGTGATGAAGAAACTGCAGAGGAGGGAGCAATTACTGGAGAAAGGAGGGAGGGCAGGACTGCTTCTCAGGGTGGGAGGTACTGGGGAAGAAATGAACCCAGGACAGGATATGTCCTTGAGAACTGGCATAGGACATGCCTGGATGCTGCCCTTGCTCTGAAAAGGGACATAAATATTGGTCTAATCAACAGAATGGGGAACAGTGAGAGTTGTGGATCATCTGGAAATGGATGTGATTGGAGATGGAAATGGGTTGGAGACGGGGAGCCTCTGGTCATCCACCCTGCTGTGTCAGCCCTACTTCGCCTCTCGGAGAAGAGGGCGGCTGAGCTACGCCAGCAGCAGGATCAGCCCATTCTGCTCCGTCTGTGCTTCCCTTAGCTGCCACTGAGGGATGCACAGATCTCCCATGTATAGATTTGGCTGCAGAACAGACAAACGTGGCTGATGTGGAGTACGGAATCAGACCAGAATGCACAGAATGGCAAAAGTCAAGTTGAAGTACTAGGTCTTCTGATCTAAAGCACGAATATCATGTAAACCATTGATAATAATATCAATGGTCTAAGTTAATGGGCTAGGAAAGATCAATATATGATCCATAGTATTGGGGGAAAGGGAAGTAGCCGGAAGCAGAATGAATCCCAGTAATCTGAGAAACATGACTCACTCACAGCCTCAGGTGAAAAATCATTACCAAAAAGGTAATGAATTGGTCAATATCAAATTTTCTGCCAACTGACAGTGGGGGAGAGAGGATAAAGAAATATAACACTAGATTCGCAGACTGTGTCACCATGTTACAGATGTGCATATCATAATCTTGGACAGAAATGCTTGTGGAAAGCATATTTCTGAAGAGCCGTAATTTTGCAAATTTTGCATGGTCGTCTTGAGTAGAACTCCACTGTCAGAACCAGGCCCAGTATTTGCTTTTCTGACTTTGTTAGGAGGAATTCAGCACAGCTTGATCACCACCACCGATGTGCAAAAGGTCCAGGGCTAACTTTATGATTCTAGATGTTTACACAGATGGTTTCTTTGAGCTTTCCTAGGCGTAACATGAAAAACATTCGGGGCATTGTGTTCAGTTCCCATTTGTTGCATTTCGGTATTCAGAACTTACTGAATTTGATATTTACATAGTTTATTTGATGCTTCATAAACAGGATCTTGTACGAAAATAGACATTAGGGAGAATTGTACCAGTATAAAACTTTAGAAGGTCCATTCCTTCTGAAGAAGTTAATACAGATTTACACCGCTGTCACTGCTGAGGGGAAATTGTGACCAACAAGAAGCATGCAGCTGTAAAAGGAAAAGTTCCAATAAAAATGTATGGTACTTTATGCTGAGTAATCTTGGCTATTAAAAAAAGAAATAGAAATAAATAAGGTTTTCAAAGTAATTTCTGCCTGATGAGCACCAACGATTCTGGAATATTGTATAAAGTAATTAAGCACATATTAGATCATAAGGTTCAATGCAGAAGACTAAAGATTATAGCTGTCCATATGCTGTGCTTCTACATTAACGTAACTTTGTCATTACATCCAACTTAAAAAGCTCTTGGCCTCTCCGGAGTCTGCCCAGCTTGTCCCCTTCGGCTGATCGCTTCTGCCTTTGGTGGAGCAGTAGGTTCTGCAGCCCCTCGGAGACCTGCTGCCAAGGGATGGGACATCAACTGTTTAAACACAGCTGGGGAAAGGTGGGGACTGAAATGTAGGATGTCAACCCGCAGCAGTTTGCTAATGAATGGCTGCTGATTTCTCAAGGATACAAAGCAAATGCTCCAAAATTAATGGCTGGAAGCTGATGTTAATGTCTGGGGGGGAAAAAAATCAAAGGGAGAGGATAGTTTAAAAGAAAGCAAACTCATCTGTGAGCGATTACTCCATACAGAACACTCTAGGCTAATTTTTTTCTACAAAGATTAACTCAGCAACATCTTTCCTTCATAGCAGTGAATTTACAGTCCAGTTCTTAAGGCAAATACATGAAGCTTGCCTTTGCTAGGTAATATTAGTTAATTAATAAAGAAGTGCCAAATGCAGGTATTGCTTCGACTGCTGGTATTTCATTTTTCTGTGCCCACTCAGTCACATTTCTTTGAAAAAGATGCTAGTAGAATACCACCCTTTGGTCTTATACATGTTTCTACCATCACTTTTGGAGCTTGATGCAGTGGGGCTGAAATCGCTGAACAAGCCAGAACATTCATTACAAAAGATTAGATACTGCATCTTTAAATGGGAAGGAAATTCATTGTTTCACCACCCTTTAGTTGAGAGCATGTCCTCTTGGGAAGTGGGGAAGGAGAAAAAAGTAATTGCAAAAGCAGTTTTTAATACCCAAGGATGAATATATTAAGGCATACTCATTTAATATTTTGTTGTTTTATTTTTTAGAGGAATATAAGAATATGCCTGCTGGCCAGTATGACATGCTGCAGACTTGGGAGAAGAGGTAGGGTTTGAAAGCTGGGGATCAGGAGGGCTGCAGTGCCAAAAAAAGTGCTGGATCTGAAAAGTTTGCACGTGCTACAGCTTGTGTTGTTCTGCCGTCCTGAACACAGTGATCTTCCTAGGAGATTTTTTTTAATGAAAACATTTCCTTTGCCTATGCACTCATAAAGCTATTTTAAAACCCTTTCTTTTACTGATCTTTCTCTGACAAAAAAAAAAAAAAATCAATTGTCCTTTAAAATTTTACAATTTTTATCCATAGGATTTTTAAAGAAGATCAATTTTTTTTTTAATTAGCTTCTGTTCACCTTATAGTTTCCATTTTGGTCATGCAGAAGAATTTGGAGATGCAATGCAGTGAAATCCACCCTGGTGGAGCCAAGACCTCTCTGGGAGGCCCTTGTCCCTGGCGAGGGCTGTGCCTGGAGAGCTCCAGGGAGGCCCAGGACTGAGCACAGTTATTGCAAGCCTCACGCAGAGTGTTGCAGTCTAAGGAAAGGGCAAGTTTCACTGCAGTCTAGAATAATTCTCTCGCATGGAAGGAAGCCATCTCATGCTTACCAGACACAAAGATCCTGATTTGAAATGGCTCTTACATAAGACAGGTAATAAGGGAGAAAATTAGTTGCCCGATGCTATTGAGTGCAGATAGGTGTCTGTGGACATATATGACAGATACCATTCATCTTTATGCAGGCCTTATCATATATTCTTATTTAGAAAAGTAAAAAGCATCAGCTTAACTTAGAGCGTATAGTTGAATCTCAGAGTAGAAAGATCTTAAGTACATGATCCCTTAAGGGTTAAGGATGTCTTGACTACATGCTTTAAACTGGAACCTTAATAATTTTCTAATAGGAAAGTTCTATAAAAATTCCCTAATCCCCCTCTATGTGTTTGTCAGCACTCCTTTCAAATGCCAGTATTATGGCATTTTGGAATACAGGACGGATACCAAATCGGGCAGGTAGAGGGAAGCGATGCAATACACAGTGTGGCTGGTTGCTCTGGCTTTGCTAGGCAGCATCTGCCCACGTAGGTCCACCATGTGTGAAGTTTGCTAAACCAATACCAGCTCTTGCTTCACCACCCCAGAAGATACTGGCGTTGGGTCACATACCTACAAATAAAAAACATAGGATACAGGTCTAAGATGGAGATCTTTGCATCTTGCTGCCTCTCAGTAATATTTTTGCATCAGAATTACCAATCATTTTGCACATCATCTTTTTCTTCACGTAAATAGAAAACATTGCCACATTTTGAAGATTAAAAATTATAATTCTTTATTCAAGACACATAATGAACTGCCTACATTTCCTTTGCCTTCATTACTGAGTATTAGGGTATTTGTGGGAAAACAGAAGCTATTCCGCTTATAGTTAGCTTGAGTTCCTGTGCTGTCCATTCAGCAATGTTACAATCAAGTTTTTGTGACATTACCCATTTGTCACCATGGGAACAATTTGGAAATCACAAATACGGGTTTTGGCATTAATGAATAAATACGGAGAGAAATGTGCTGATTAGAAAAAAGGCATTAAAAATCTTTGCAATCAGCAGTAATAACAATAGAAAAAAGATGCATGCAGATAAAAAGTGAGGAAATTCTCAACATTACAGTTGAAAACTCCACCAGAGTTCTGCACTGTTTCCTTACCATAGCTAGGGTCAATCATGAGGCTGTATTCTACCTGAGAGAAAAAGACAAGAGTTTCAATTTAAAGGATGAATTTTCATTCCAATAATAACATTTGAACAATTTTAGGTTCCAAATTACATAGAGAAAATAATTTAAAATAAACCTGGATATGACAGTGAACAAATATATTTTCTTTCCCACGTTTGATTTTTAAATACTTAATACTGATAGGCTTTTTTTTTTTTTTTTTTTTTTTTTTTTTTTTTTTGTGAGCTGAAGGGAAACTAAGTAGAAGCCTTAGGCAAAATAGCTTCTCATCTTAGTAAAACAATATTATTATGACCAATTTTCTGCTGTTCACCTATAGGGTATAATGGACCCTGACCGCTTGTTGGCAAAGCTGTCAGTCACATTCGTGCTGGGTTTGATGCTTGTTGTTCCTACAGCTGATTAGACCTCTCTGTTGGACTGGTTCATCTTACATTTTCAGCATCTAGAATAGGGCAGCATGTTGTGCGACCGCATCCACCAGCAGCTCGTTGCTTCAGGAGATGGAGCACTGAAGGGAATTTGGTCTGATGCAGGTGAGGAGGTTTGTTTTCCTCCTGGTTACTGCAGCCCCTAGGACGTGAGTGACCTGTTTTCCCAATATATTTTCCTTCCAGCACAGCGGATGGTGCTGTGAGGTTCTCAGCTCATCTCTGTGGGAGCGTTGGGAGCACGGTACTACTGATCTGTGCTGGGGACACGCGTGCCCCAGTGAGGGGAACCTAGCTATCGGTCCTGCAGAAACTCTCTGCAAGGGCTGGGACAGGGGGACAGTCTGTGCTGCAGGGTTCAGGTGATGAACCCAGTTTAGACGTATGTGCCTGGGCCCTTGGCTCAGAGGTGGAGCAAGAGACTGTTTTTGGTCACTTGCTGGGAAGACTTCAGGTCAATATGCTGATCTTTGGGATCCCATTTTTAAATAGTCATAAGACTTTTATGTAAGGTTTGCGATTTCCAGAAGCTCTGAAATGGCTCAGTTCTGTTTGCATTTTTCCAGAGAGGTGCTTGGTCCAGCCACCAAGGAAATTAATGGTTCAGGGTCCTCTAACAGCACCTTGCGTATCTGAGTGTTACAGACAAGCTCAGAGACCGTTTCCAGTGAACACTGTGATATTGCTAATGTTTCATCTATTCAGTAAAGAAATGCTGTGCTTTTTTTCTTTCTGAAAAACTTCTAAAAAACAGCAACTGCAAAGAGCTGTCATGACCCTGCTGAGCAGTCAGCAGTAGGTAGCGAGCGTGTGTGTGCATATGGAGGCGATGCTGTGATCTTGGGAAGGCAGCTAGTCAGAAATAGTTAGGCAGAGCTTGGAGGTGGTGGAGCTTGAGGATCCGGAACAGCTTGCTGGCAGGAGCTGCACACAGGGATCTGGAAAACCATGGCAGAGAACTGCAGACCACAGCCTCAACACTCGTCACGGGATCTGCAGTTCTCCCTCTTTCTACGTGCATGTGTAGGGGGGAGTGCTGGGTCTGGTGAGACTCGTTTTCCATATCATCCATGTCACGTACATGTTCAGCTCCATCAGCTGGACGGCTCCAACGTCAATCGGTCATCGCAACGTCAGGAAGGTTACACACCTCTGCAAGGCAGAGCCAGGGCTGGCTTTAAAGAGAGGGCTAAGCAGCACCTCCGCAAGGCTTTTCGATCAAGCAGGCTGTATTTGGGGCCTCATCCAAATACCAGAGAAAGCTGTAAGCAGCTTCCTCCTCCAACCAGCTGTTGCTCCCAGTTTGGTGAAGCTACAGCAAACACTGAGGTTTTACGACTTGCAGAGCAGCAATAAAAAGCATTAGGTTGCTGCTTTGTTTAATGCATAGATGCTTTCTCTGCTCTTCTTCCATCCACAGATGCCGCCTTCTCTTCCCAGAGTGAGCGCTGCCGGCCAGGCCCAGCTGCCCCCGGGCTGCCTCGATGCTTTCACCTACAGCATCTTCTCCTTGGCCCCTCAGCGGTGACGGGCAGGCAGATTCAGCACAGCACAGAGCGTCCGGTGTGCTCGGGGTCAGCAGTTGTCCTGCTCTGTGTTTAATTCCTTGACTAGATGGGCAAGGCAGGTCTGAACCTTCTCCTTATGCACTGTGCCTGCAGCATGTGTTTAAGGGCCAAATACAGGAATGGTTTTAGCATTTTTCCCCCTTATTATGAAATAATGCAGCTACTTTATGCCACAGTTCCTTTAATTGCGTTCTCATGGGAAAACACTTACCAAAAGCTTGTAGTTTTCAGCCATCAGGCAAACTCGGGAAAGCTCTGTTGTTTCTGACAGTGCCTGTAGTACACTTCATTCCTACCACAGGGAAGGGAGAGGAAAATCACATTTACTAGCTCCGTTAGGGAAAAGACTTTTAATCAACAGATTTTAATCCAAAAGGTAGGCAGCATCAGCTACGTAACTAATATACCTGGCTGTCATGCCAAGCCCTAGGTAATGCCAGGGGGGCAGGACAGGAAAACATTAATATTGACAATTATAAAAATTATGCCTAAGCACAGAATGGAGCAAAAGCAGCTGCCTAGGCTCAAATCAGGTCATAACCACTAACAGCATAAAGAAATTATGTCTTCTTTGCATTTCATTAACAGTGGCATTAATAATAAGCACATAGGTGTCACATGAACAAGATCTTCGATCATTGAGTTTGATATCCCACTACTTTAGCACTTCATCTTGCAATTCCTTTTATAAGCTTATTAAACATAGAGTAAGCACAGTCCGTTCCATCACTGCAACGAACATGAAACAGCACAAATGTGTGTGTTGGGTAACAGGTAAATAGACTGCGTATAGAAATGACTGCCTTTGATAGCAATTGAAGCACTCCTAACCCTCCACCACACCTACTCTCCCATCTGCCACTGTTTATGAGAACTATCAGTCAATCATTGCTTAAGCATTTAAAACTATTTAGGCAAGTAACGGAGAATGTAGCTATGACCGTGATCTGAACTAGGTTACGCTATCAACGTGTTTCACTTTCTCACTCTGCTGCAGCTCTTCAGACCTGGTAAACATTGCACAAGTGCTCTCTGGACTTCTTGTTAGTTTGGGAATACCATTAATCCCTAGTCACTGAGAAACAGGTACTCATTCTGGTATCTTCATTCTGTGTTTTCTAAAGTCATGAAAGAAAAAGCAGATGAGGAAAGGGAACCTTTTCTTTTTTGCAACATTTTCGATGAAGTTTTCAGTATATTCACTATTTATCAAAAGCTTTTCTGAAAGTCTGAATGTGTAATTGTCCATCAAGTCCCTGACACTGCTGTCATGATCCTTATTCTATTAGTTTTTCAGAAAACTCTGCAATAAGCCAAATCACCTCTTCGCAAACATTTTTCTTGGCTAGTGCCACAATACTTCAACACTATGCAGCAAAGGTTTGTACGTTCTTTCCTGAAATAGTCCCCCGGCCACGTAGTCAGTGGAGCCTCATCCCTGTCTCCACTTGTGAGTGTGCAATCTTTTACAAATATCTTTCATGGGACATTCATGGAAAATAGGTCCAACCTTGCAAACACTTCATCTCTTGCTAAAATTAACTCATGCACTTTTTCCCACTAGAGTAGGCCATAATCCAGTATCTGTACAGAGAAGATATCCTCACAAAGATTTTCTTGTGGCTTCATTTCTGGACACACAAGCAGTTAAAGTCTCTTTATATTGCAAAAACAATGTAATTTTTCAAAAGTTTATGAGATCATCTGTTGAATTTGTTCATATGTTCTATACTTTACAGGCACATACCATTAGCACATACATAGATATTGCTTGAATGCATTTTATTGTTTGCTTACAGAAATTGCTGAAATCAAACACTTAAATATACTCAAATCTAGAAAGCACATTTGGAAAATCTATCTATCAATATGACAGAGAAACAGCTATCTACTTTTGGATTTTTTTTGTTTTTCACACCTTTCTTTTAGAAAGAAAAACACTAATGACCTTCGAATCTTACAGGGAATAAATGCTGCTTTTCTCAAATGTTTAAACAGCAAGCATATGTAAAATCATCTGTACTGAAAAGAGATAATTCTGTAATATGCATTCAGTGATATTAATGTAACATGCAAATATCCATAGCTTGTTTCCAATGTCTTCTCTTTAAAGAAGTTAGCATTGTAGTGCTCATATGTATCATATCTCACCAGAGCAAAGAAACGTGAACTTTATTTTCCATTATCCCCATTATTTTACAATTTATCTCTTTCAGAAACCTCAGAAATTTTACTCCTGAAGATGTACTGTTCGTGAATTTCCTAAGGGTTTTTTCATAGTCTCCTCAGGGATTTCCATCTCTGTCAAGGCTGTATTCTCAGCTCCTGTGAAAAGTGCCCTTGGATAAAGAAATTTTGCATTGCATTTTAAATGGAAAGGCTAATCCAAAAACCATCATTTCACTTTCCAGTTTCTTGACATCCTTCAATCAATTCATTTCTCCTTGCTTATCTAGAGGTCCTGCAGTCATCCAGTAATTTTTCTTATAAGTAGGCATTTTTAAAAACTAATTCTTTTTCAAAGCCGTTTGGGACGTAAAGGAAGGTTTGAACATGTCAGGTTTTTTTGGTGGCAGAAGTGTTACCATATATCAAATGGGCCAGCATCACTGTTGATAGGTGTGTTCTTGCCTGGCAGCGCAGGAAGGGCTGCAAGTTGCCCTGCTCTCTCTCTGCAAGCTAAACTAAGTTGAATTTCCTCAAATGTCCTGGCTAAGACAGCCCACAGGAGCAGTTGCAGTGGATGAGATGAATAAATGTGAGCGGGTATTTCATGTCTGAGGGTAGAATCCAGCTCATTCTATTTTTGGGGGTGAGACAAGGCACACAACCACCAGCTCGATAGCTGCTCTCTTTCAATTCCATGGGATGTATCAAAGTTGTCATTTTTTTCTTACAGTTCTGTATTATTTCTGTGGGGAGCGTGGTCCAAGTTCATCCCTTGGACTGCAACATCCCCATCTGCACTCCCTGCTTCCTCTGCCCCTGTACAGCAAGTGCTTTACGTAAAGACAAGTTCTGAGGTGGCTAATTATTTCAGTCGCTGTTTCCCTTTTCTGTTTCCTCCCTGTGCCTTGGTGGTGCTGGCTGCTCTGCACCGCCCTTGGTCTCTCTCTGGGTGCTGTACAGCCAGCATTGCCTCTCCCTGCTGCGGGAGAGTCCCCTGTGCACCCATCTGTGATCGGGGCCCATTGCTCACAGCGCTGAGTTACCAGTCCAGGAATAAACACGATAGACTTACATTTACTCTGTATGGGTAAAAAAAAAAAAAAAATCAAAACTTTACACTGTTCGTAAAAGTGCACTTGTATAAATTAAATTTATATTTTCCATAACATAGTGATTCTGATAAAAATAATGCTGAAACCATAGGCTTTTAAGGTAGAAACTTTGATGCCAGAAATATTTGAAACTATGAAGTGATTTCTATTTGTTATTGAAGGTTGAACCACACATCTTTGAATTGCATAAATTTTCCACAAATATTAGTTTGTATAATGTTCTTTAATATTCATCATATCAGAAAAGATAACATCAACCCATTTGACTATTATTAAAATGTGAATTATATGCAATCCCCCTCTCCCTTTTTATTACAGTTCTTTTGTATTTCTTAAGCCATACAAAATTTAATAAATCTTTGCAGGACTTAATAAAGAGCAGAAGATTTATATATGTACTAAGACATTCATTTAGTCTTCATAGCCTTATTGAATTTAATTTCGTCAGATTCCTCATCACCTGCTAGTTACCATATTTATTGCATTCTCTCCATTGCTTCTCAAAGCACGTACACGTGAAATGTTCTTGGAAGAATATCTGTGCAGATGTTGCATTCATCAAGGAAATGTAACAAAACCGTCTGATCCGCCAAGACATTTGACTCAAAGTAATTGAGAGGTTGTGGGTTCAAGTCATCATCGTCCATCATGTGGCAGTTTCCTAGAAAGCGCAGTTACCTGCTCATTTTTCCCAAATAAGTGCCTGCTATTTCAAGCAATAATTAGAAAGCCGCCCAAATTTTAGCAAGAAACAGTGTTTTGCTTACACAGTAAATAGCTTATTTGTGACAATTTAAGCCTAATTTGTCATCCTCAACACATTCTAAAGTCCAGGACTTTCCAGAAAGCAAAAGCTTTCCGTCTGAAACCATTCAGCAGCAGCATAGCCTTTGTAAGGATACCCAGACAGCGTGAAAGCCTGGGACCTCCTCTGGAAGGTAATAAGCATACCCAGAGATTAATAGGCATGAAATCACTTGAGACTGTAGACTGAAGAGGGTCTGAGAGATCCGCTCTGTTTTTGCAATACCAATATGTCTCCTCAAAACAGGGAACTTCAGGCACAAATTATGAGACTGTCCATTTGTTCTGCAATGGTTTTGTCAAACAGGTTGCTTTATCCAGATAGCTGATGTCTTGGGGTTTGTGCTGTATGTGATGGTGTTGGCTTTAAAAAAGAAAGCAGAGAATTAAAGGGAGCAACACTGAGTTTATTAGATATATACCTGCCGTGGGGCTAGAGTTATGCTTTGTATCGTGGCATCACAAATAGAGGTGGCGGGGAGCTCCAGAGGTCACCTCGTCTGTCTCGCTGCCCGGTCTGGGCTCAGCTAGGGTACAATGATTCAGTCATGACACTGGAAAACGCACTACCTGTTTGCTGGCTCTGTGGTTGCTGTGTTGCCTCCACTGGCTGAATCAGCTGAGGCCGAAACCTCACCAGCCGCAGCATCCTGCCCGCAACCACAGCCGAAGTCACGGGCTGGGGAAGAGTGAATGCAGTGCAAACATGCGGTGATACGTCCTGGGAAACGTCTTTTTTTCTAATTTCCAGTGCCTAGACCTGTTCTCTTGGATGAGGTTTGGCATATACAGAATGCTGAATGTATTAGGATGCGTGCATGCGCAAGTAGACCCTAATACCGTGACTAGATTTTAGTTAGTGCTGACATTCAGTTAAGTGCTGCCCTGCTGTCCTGTAAAAGCCCTTGAGGACTTATGTGATTGCATTTACATTAGGATATGAAATAGCTCTAAAAGAAATACCTCCCACACAAATTTAATGCAAATGGGGCAGGTCATGTCATGGACTATGTAAAATTTTCTTGGACCTATTGCATTGCTTACCTCTGTTATCCAAATGTCTTACATTAGACATTTTTTGGAAATTTCTTGGAAAATCTGGCTGAAGTATATTTTTCAATATTGCCTTTCCACAAAGGTACAATTTTTTACTGCAACCCCAATTCAGGAAAAAGAAAGATTCAAAATATTGACTGAAGCAGTAGCAACAGAAACAGCAGAATATTGCTTGTTGCTGTAAAAAGGCAGTTTTATTTGGAGAAAATGCAACTCTGCTAACACAGTAGAACTAAACATCTGTCTGAGCACTTATAAAGCTGTTCTCGTATCTTGGAGAACGACTGCAACGTGCTTTATTCACTGAAAGAGAACAAAATTGTATTAGAATAGCCCAGATGGAGACTGTCAAAATATAAATCTTTTATAAGTTACTGATATATATCTCAGGGAAAAAGAAGAAACAAACAGCACATGTAGGCCCCTGCTAATGAATCACATTACTCACAATGCTGTTAATGACTCAGGCATGGATACCTTGTGTAATTAAATTATAAGGAAGCATAGTTTAAGCAGATGGAGCTTGTCCAAATTTTAATATGCTGCAAACTGCATTTCATACTGGAAACAGGACTAATTGTTTTGTCATGGTTTTTATTCTAGTACCATTTTATAGATTATAATCCAACATTTCAGATTTTATCATCTTATCAAATAGCTATGTTATATGCATATCAGCCTAAGAGTTGTTCAAGTGATGTTTCTTGACATCTTGACATTAGGTTAGTCTCCTTTTCTGCATTCATATTAACATAGATACAAATTATAATTTCTCAGTGGAAAAGGTTTATTCTGAAGAGCTGTACCGGTCCAGGACAGGGATCCCCAGGGGTTACACTAAGTTATTCTGAAAATAGCAAAACTAGACAAGTAGCACAATGTGAGGTTTGCAGACAGGAAAGAACTATCAAGTAATTAAGAAAAGCAGACACCCAATTCCATCTGCCTTCCTTCCAGACAGACAGAACTGCATAAGCACCAGTGACTACTGTAAGCTGTAGACACCGTCAGTATGTGCATGGAGCCAAGGTGTAGGCTCAGGGTAAGAATCCATGAGTCCCATTTCCATGGATACCACCATAGCGGATGGTGACTTCCCTTCAATAGTATGCAGACAAGAAAATCATTGCCCGGCCAAGGACTCATAACAGCAATAGCAGTAATTGTTATATGGAAAAGAAAATAATATTGTTAATAAATATATGTCCCTTAAGGCATCCCGTTTGTCTTATGGCTCTTCAGCTGATAGTGTATTTGAAAACAGACACGTTCAGCCTCTGAAGCTGGAATATCTAAAATGAATTCTTAGGTAGATGCACTCTAAGTGTTTTACATGGCCATTCCCTGAAGGAATGACTAGATCTATTCAGATCTTCTGTACATTACAGGCCATTAGATTTCACTGAGATACCTCTACACAGAGCCCAGAAACTTCATGGAAAATATACCATTTTTTGTTCTCATGAGATTAAACAAGAGACACTAAAGAGCACCAAAACTGAGGAGTCTAGAGGAGAAATGATTCGTTGGCTTATGAGGAGATCTAGGACCTACACTTAGAGGAAGGTGAAAACACTATCAACCCAAAGTGATGTCGGGCAAATCCTTACTGGGAACATCAGTTTGAGCTTCTGTCTATGGTCAGTATAGAAAATGCAGGCATTTAGGAGCACCCCTCCACACCGGCTTGTGGTCTGTCTGTGGAAAATGGAGAAGTTTAAAAGTGGCCCTTGGCTAGATTATTTAAGACTCACGCGTACCATGAAAATGTCTGATTTTTCCTTTGTGAAGTTCTACTTTATTAATGGTAAAATGGAGAATGGAAATATCTACTGAACAATTCTTCCTCTTCTGCATTGCCAATTAGAGGGTTATAGTCTGCATGCAGCAATGAGCTATATGCAGAACCTGGCTTGGAGTTTTTTCCCCTAATATTTTTAATGATCATTTATTATCTTTAATGCTGTTAGGGATTTCTATCCCATTGCTAACTTAGCTTCCCCAGCCAGTCACTTCCCTTTTCAAACTTTTAATTTATTTCTTTTGCCATATTATCTTCATCATAGCCCTCTATCTTCTTTTAACTAGGATGGCTTCTCAGCCGATGTTGAAATCATTAGATGTTTCTGAACATCTAATGGAATATGTTTGAAAATTACTGTCTTGGTTGTACTCCTCACTGTATGTATATGCCCCCATGGCATGTTGCTGGCAGCTGTGTAAGCTTTGGAATGTTGTTATTGGAAGGCACAAGTCTACGTGGTCTGAATTTAGGCCAGATCTGGTGAGGTAGTCACAAAGCGTCTCAAAAGGGAGTGCACAGGGACACCAGGACATTTTCCAAAGCTCAGTTGCCTCCATGACTCTGCCAAAGAGATTTTTCACTGTGCACGGCTCACTTGGAAACCTCAACTCAGAGTCATTAGGCGATGGTTGTTTCAGAATACCAAAAGTGTGTGTAAATTATGTTTTTGCTCCAGTATTGTGAGACATATTTAATAAGTGTTTTGATGCTGCCTCACATGACATTTTCAGAAGCTGAAAAAGGTTTTTTCTTATATGAAAACATCGTAAGGTTAACATGCAGCTGATGTGAGTATTTATCAATGTTTTGCTGTCAAACTGAGAGGACATTTCAAATGAATCCTGCAGGAATTTGTCCTGGGTTCAGTTCTTTTCAATGCTTTCTTAATAACTTGCATGATGGAATAAAGGAAGTACCTATAAAATTTGTGGATGACAGCTGTGCTTTGCAAGTGCAAGCACTTTGAAGGGTAGACTCAACATTTTGAACTGGAGAAATGGTCCAGAAGTCATGGTGAGGAGATCCAGTCAAGACAAGGGCAGCAGAGGAAGACAAAGTCAGAGGGTCCTGCAGAAAAACTGGAATTTCCTGAGGCAGAGCAGTATGGGGTTAAGCTGAACACCATGCTTAGTGAGAGGTGTTGTAACACTCCCCACACTCCCACGCACACATACACACATACTCACACACCACTACAAGTGTCATTGAAAGCAGAGCTGTATCTAAGACTTTGTGTGTAATTCATTTCTAGCAGTTGGAGGGAAAGGATCTCAAGAGGTCTTTGGGCTGCTCCCTTTTCCAAAAGCACGGCCAACTGATCCAGAGGCATAAAACCACTCATCCATGTGGATTTTCACAGCTTCTCCATACAATTTATTCCTCCTCCTTTCTCTCTCCACTTTAAGCTCATGCTGTAAATTTAATAAAAATCAGGAAAAAGTAGTGGTTGCCCATTAAGTTGTGGCACCTTTGTGATAATTTGTGAAAGTCCCTCTTCCTGCACCTGCAGGAAAGAAAAAAAAAAACACTCCTGGTTTTTTTCTTCCTTATCTCTTAGTTTAATCAAATATTTAGATAAAAATGTCTTACAGTCCAAGGCATAATCACCGCACTGTACTGAACAAGTACATAGTGTACTTAGATTATTACATAGCTATCCCTTATTAAATTATATTCACACCTATGAAAGATGGAAGAAAAAGAACATGTGGCTACTACAGAGCAGCCACAGCCTTAAAGAACACATCACAGGACCCAGAGGGTCATCTGCAATCCACCATGCCCAAGTAAGTTGTTCTCACCGTGAAGAGCTGAAAAACCATTCAAAGCAGCTTGTGTGCCAGCTTTGTTAAGCAGAGTACTAGTCGTATGGGGTAAAAGTGAATAATATGCAAAGGAAAAATTCCTCGGGTCTTAAGAAGAGCTAATTATAATGATTTCTTTTTATGCTATAACAGATTTCAAATGGAGAAAATACGCTTTGCCATGCCAATTTATAGGACCTGACAAAGCCAAAACAACTTCTGCCCTGTTACACCTCTGGTGAGACAGACCATTATAGACAAGAGGTCTATGCGGTTCTTGCTGTCTTTCATTACAGCACATGGGTCTGCTTTGAAGTAAACCAAAAAATCAAGGATTTTTGTGTTGGCTGTACATTTCCATCGCTATATCATTCTTCCTTTGTACATGTTAATATACCCAGAAAAAATGTAAAGGAAACTCCAAAACAACAGGAATATTAAAATTAAGCTGAATGCTTAAGAGAACAGTCTGTATATTAGATCCACTAACTCAACACCCTCAAATTTTAACTCCCTTCTTAAGTTCTGCTCATGATAGCTGCTACAAATACTTTCCTTTGTCTGAATGATTTTTTCGGGTGTTTTGAAATGAAAGTGATTTCATTTCAGTTGAATGAAAAAAAATGGTGTTTCTTCAAAACTGAAGTTGTCTGTGGGAATTTCACTTTCCTCCTAATAAAAAAGACAAGAGCTTATTGAGATATTTACTTTCATGTCAATAAGAAATGAATTAGAATATATTTTTTTCGGCCAGACTGTGGTCTCTGCACCACTTGTATATCATAATGTCTCCTAGATCTTGCCAAATTCCCAGATACGTGATTTTTCCTGCATTCCTTCTGGGAGATCCCGTGTTTCTGCGTTATTCTCTGAGGGCAGGTGTGGAGGGGCCCTGCAATTCCCACCCGTGGCATCGGCGTGCAGTGCTTGTGCGTTACGGCGGTCCCGGAGCCTGCAGACGGCTTTCCACTGAGGTCACCTCAATAAATTCATCCAGTGAGCTGCAATTAAAATATACTGAGTAGATCCACACTAAACCAGGATGTTTAGACCATCTCAAGAGACAATATTGGGATGGTCAGCATGAAAATGCTCGATTTTCATAATTTTTTTCTGCTTTACACTATGCATAAGAGTATAAACAGTTAAATTTCTCCCCATCTGAAAAACAAAAAGTCATCTGGTCCACTTTATTTCCTATCTCAGTACAAGGCACGGTGGCACAGGGAAGGAAAGATACCACAGAAAAGCCCAAATTCAATGCCCACCGAAGTCAATGTATATTGTAACTTGATAGGGGATACTTATGCCTTTGTATTACCCTGCAATTTGAGCGATCTATTTGAGAAGAGAATATTAAATGGACAAATAGTGGAGATTTAAAGTAATCTAATAGGGAATTATGAATTAAATTCTCACCAAACTACTATCTGTGGTTTTACCTTTGGCTTCTAGAACGGGCATTTCATTAAAGAAGTAAGAAAAATGTTACAGAAATGAACATGTACCACTGGTTTCTGTTTTCTTTCTTAAGTAATAATTTATTATATTTTACAATCAGCTGTTGGACTTCAAGAGTTTATGTCAGCAGAGCTGTTCACTGCAGCTCCGTAGTCTCGTCTGATATAATTCAGTGTAGCACTTGCGACTTCAGTGGGGCAGTGCTTATTTACACTTGCTGACACTCTTGCTTGCAAATTTTTCTGAAGGGCTGAGTTTTGAAAACCTGCAGAATACAGCACCGTTTTTCCTCCGCTAGCTGCCTCAGCTAGTCGCAGCGTGTGTCGGACAGGGAAACATTCCTCATGGCTTTGACATGGAGCTTTTATGCCAGGTTGTGCCGTACATTGTATTAAACTGCTGGCTTTACATCGTGAGCTAATGCAATGCAGCGATGCACAGCTTCTGAATACAGACCTTATAATTCAGGTGGCTCTTTAGCTGTGCTAATGCTTAAATACCTGCCGCAGTAAGAAAATGCCAAATTCAGGGATGAGCCATCTAGTTTTGAATTACTCAGGATATCATTCTCGGTGAGCTGAAAGGGCTCCGCTGATGTAGTCTGGAACACCCTCCGGCGTGCCACCTCTGCACGCGGGAGCTGACTCTTTGCCTGTGTTTAAATCCAGAGGGCAGAAATCCCCAGTCTTGGAGAATATCATCTGAATTTCACAGCACCACATGCAAGGATGCAAGGATCATACATCATTTCAGTGGCGTGGCAGATGCGCTGAGGAAATGTGAGCTAAATGTGAATTGGGAAAGGTTAACAAGGAAGTTTCCCATTTCCATGTGGTCTCATTCTTTACAGCGTAAAAAATGTTTTCCTGCGCATCTGAGCTAACAGTTCTTGGAGTTTCTGGATAAAAAGTCTGTCGGACAGCGCTGGGCTCTCGCAGGTCCAGAAGCACAGGTGAAGTGAGCTCTCCGTGATATGCGACGAGAAGGAAACAGTATATCTCCTATAGGTGCTGTCGCCCCAGACGTTCATGACTTCACAGATTGTGTTGTGTGTGCGTTCAAATGCCATTTTCACCCCCAAATGACTAAGCTGTATAAATTTTAAAATAGGAGTTACTGCCCTGCGTGTGTGGCTGGCATCAGCTCTGTCTCACTGCAGAAGGAGATTTCTTGTGGCGCAGCTAGGAAAAAGCTTGAATCATTGATCAGTCACCTCCTCTCATCAGTCCCTGGGTGATGCTCTGTGGTCAGATCCCCAGTCCTGTCCCACACATGCAGCAATAAAGTGCAAGAAAATATTCGCACACAGCAGTACTATGGATTGCAGAGAGCTTTTTAAGTATTAAGGCATCGGATTCGCAGAAAACCGAAAGTCCTTACCCATGCTTGCTTTGACAAAACTAAAATTCACTGTGAATTTGGAAAAGGAAACCGGACAAGATGATGTCCACCCGAAATCACGAAGTCCATAGGAGCCAGCGCTGGCTCCGGGAGCCTCGGCCTCTCAGCGAGTTGTTGGAAGTGGGGTGAGCAGCCGGGCAAGCAGAGCTGGTGATTGCTCTGCAGTTAGACTCTTCACTACGTATTTCTTTTGGCCTCTGCGTGAGATGGGATACTGCACTAGGTGAACCACTGGTCTGAACCAGAACACCTTTTCTCATACTTTAATGTTTTGCATGACCCAGCTCTATACCATAGTGTATCTCCAAGGATGGGATGGGTCTGATGTGTCTTAGGGAGGGTTTACCTACTGACTGAAAACAAATCCATTTCTAAATCTGCCAACTGCGCCAAAAACCTCCCGATGGTCATTCTGCGTGGCTCAGCTGAGGGTCCTTGTGCTCTGCTCTGGGGTGCGGAAAAGCCATAAACATGTCCAAAATAGCTCAGGTCAATGAGGCTATGCAGGTTGGTACCTATAAAGGCTCCAGGTTGCTACGTATAGGCCAACATAAGCAGCCAAGATCATGCATCTTGTATTTTCCAGCCTCATTACTCTCTAAATTACTGACAGACGGGCTTGCTTTTAACCAATCTGTGTGTTTAAAGTACAACTCAACCTTTTTTGTTCCCATCCTCCGGCTACTTATGTTCCAGGTGAAGTGACTTCATGCAAGGAACTAACTGAGACTTGTGGACAGCAGCCAGGGCAGGAGGCCAGAAGCTTACCTTCCACGTCCCTTTGATTAGATCGGTGGTCAGTGACTTGCTACAGCCTTACATAGGATTTCTTAGCCTCCAGGGTAATACACCACATTGTTTTAATGCCCTCACCCCAGGCCCAGCATCCTGTCAAACTGGCACCGAGCCTATTTCCACCCTCCAGAGCCTCCCTGGCTGTAAATTGCCTAGGTTGGAAGGGCTGCGAGGCTCGCATGTGCTGAATCCATGGTGAAAAATGAACGTTCAAATAAAGAAGAAATGCAGTCGTATAAATCTGTGGAGGAAAGGGAGAGGAATATACTTTGCACGTGCTTTGATTGTAGAATAAGCAATTCAGTCACAAAGCTTTTCTTCCAAGAATAAAGCACTCAAAGAATATGGGCAGAAAACGAGAAGCCTGCAAAGGCACAAATGGCATCTTTTCAGCTCGGTGCTGACTGATGGGTCAGAGTCACAAGCCCTCTTCTCCTCTGCAACAGAACCATATTCAGAGGCACTTAGGGGAGATCAATCAGCCTGGCTGGCCTGGTCGTAGAGCTCCAGCTCTCACGCTTTGCATAGAGCACTGCTTTATGCAGCAAAACAAACTGCTCTCTTAACTGCAGGATTGTGCCATTTTTTCAGGTTGTTCAGAGGAAGAGGAAATGGTCTTAATTTCAGAACTGTTTGATTTCACTCATTATATTTATTGTTTCATGTTGTGGTAGTTTATTACAAATGCATATTGTGCCTTGAAGTTGCTTTTCTGTGCAATTCTTCAGCTCTGCAACCACTTTGCTTTGCTTCCCTAACTTATGGCCCAAAGCTTTGCTAATTTGAATTCTCTTTTGTTATTGGCTTCACTGTTAGCTAAGTTTTTTCAGCCAGGTCAATGCTCTGACTGCCTGATCATCCCTAAATGCCTCAGAGTATGGTTCCGTTGCAGGGGAGAAGAGGGCTTGTGACTCTGACCCGTCATTCAGCACTGAGCTGAAAAGCAGCATTTATGTCTTTGCAGACTTCTCATTTTCTGCCCATATTCTTTGCGTGCAGTATCTTCAGAAGAAAAATGGTTTTTTAGATGGTGAGTCAAGAATTCTAACTTCTTCCCTTACCTGAGTGCTCTTTTTGTGCTGTTCTATATTTATTCCTTCCCTTTGAGGATGGATAGAGCAGACATTCATCCAGTAAAACACGTGTCATAGGAAATTGTAATATTAGTCTAAATGCCTGAAGTGTTCTGCATTCATCCCGGGTAATACCTTCCTTTGCAAGTGACACATCTCCCTGGGGCTAGCCACAGAGGAACAGTTAGTTCTCAAGTAGGTTTCAAGTAGGTAGGGAAAATTTAGCCCTTCCTGTCCAACATTGTGATTCTGAAAGTGGTTCAGCCATTACCAAACAGTCTACTTTTTGATTTTAAAGGACAAGTAGCTATCTTAATTGTCTTAATTGTTTAAGTCAAAACATAGCATGGGGGAAAATAGTTAAGGGTTTCAATTCCATCCTGACTATCGAAGTACGTATGCTTTAGGTGTGCCTCCTGCTCAAGAGTAGCCAGTGCACACGCACTTCCAAGCAAAATGAGGAACGCCGGCAGTCGTGGCACTTCATGCCCGACCCAGCAGGTTTTCTCTACCTGTGTTGGTGACTTCATGTCATGACTGACACTGGGCAGTTGAAGGTCCTTCTTACCAGGGTCCTGGGGTCACCTCAAGGGAGGTCAGGGAGGGTTTGCAGGATTGGTGCATGCCAGCTGGCTGCAGGAAGGACTCTGGGCTTTGTCCCTGGCACTGCCCAGCTGCAGGTCTTGCAGACATCTCAGTCCATGACCGACCCCAGGCACTGCAGCATCTCATCATTTCAGAATCTGGACTGAAATAGCAAATATAATGCCCTATTTTAGATAACAAAACACCCATTAAAAAAGCTATACTGAGAAAGTGATGATTCAGGAGACAACACAGTTCCACCTTTTTTTGTGGAATAATTTGTCAAATCTCCACTGAAGCCAGGGCACCGTTGCTGATCACTCTGGGTGATTCCCTCAAAATCGATTATTTAACAAAATCTTCAATCCCATGCTACTGATACCTGGCCATCTGCTTTCCAGCAGCTCCGCCTAGACTGGATGCACTGCTCAGGTCTTGGCCCAGGTCAAAACAGTTTAGCTAACAGTCAGGGCTCATCAGCCTGCTGGGCCTACAAGCAAAGTTTGTCAAGAAAGTGTGTTTGAATTTTGAATGTGTTTGATGAGAATAACTATTTCTTAAAAAACCCCAAACCCTCAATGCTAGCAATTCATTCCCAGACTATGAAAATCATCACTACAGTACATTTAGTGTGGTGAGTATAGTCTAATGCACATTTTCTAAATTTAATTAGCTGGGTTTTTATCTTTTATTATTCAATAAGGAAATTGTTGCAGAAAAAGTCTAATTATTAAGAAATGATAATTTTGTCTGTCTCTTATGTGACTTCATTTTAGACTTGTTTAGTCTAAGAGTGTTTAGTCCATTGAAAAGGAATTATGAACTGTAACGAGAACTATGCTGGTGTTGAACTGTGGTGTCTTTATGCCAGATGTTTAAATTTCAATTTAAACCTCTGCCTGTTCTCCTGAAGTCTGTCCAGTTTTGTCCACAGCTCTCCCATACACCAGCGTCAGCATGTTTCTTGAATGTTGCTAGCTTGCAAACCTTATACATGTGGGAATTACTATGAAATAAAAATAGGCTTGGGCTTGTTCGCGTTCACCTGCTGTTCCCAAGATGAAAACACATAGGAAAGCAATTTAGAGTGACGGAACGCTTTTTAATTCAAAAACATTGTTTTTATGGAAGCCTAGAGCATCAGCTGGATTATGAACCAAAGAGGAAACATTGTGTTTTAGACTTACTAACATTGCCTGTACTGCACAGTACTGTTAGATATCTCATACATCCACCAGGAATCTAAAATTCTCCAATCAATTAAAGGAAATTGATTCAAGGCAGGAGCATATGTTAGGTACTTTTTATAAATGTTTTCATAATTTAGACATTTTTAAATACTGTATCTGACCTGACAGATAGTTCCATGCTCTATTTTCTTTACTTATGTGGTATTTCCCGCAGACTTACTGAGACTTCTCCTGTGACTAGAAAAGACCTATTTCCTCTACCTCCATTTTTTTCCAGCTTACCAGGTTTTGGCATTTCTTTTACATATTTGAAAAAAATACCATTGGGCTCAGTAAGTGCTTTAGCTGACTTGCAGTGAAACATTTGCAGATGCAGGAGGGGGTCTGCACCACCCCAGGTCCCATTAACACCTCTGCTTCAGTGAGCAGCATTTCCCTCCGGTCAGTTCTGACTTCTCAAATTTCTGATCAGCTCAGTCAATAATACATATATTTTTTCACTGCAACAAAGCTAATCATGTGGTAAGGACTGGGAGGGTCTGGCTTTGATGACCCCTGCTCGTTAGCCCTCCCTTTTCCAGGTGGTACAGAAATCCTCCTGACACCCTCCTCCAGCAGCTTCCAGACTGTAAGCAATCTTGCTGGCCACCCCACTGGAAACCCTGGCTTAAGGGCTGCCCATCTGTCATCCTCCTGATGGGCTGCATGGTTGCTTTCAGTGCTTCCCTCCCGAAATCCTAGAGGCTCTCACTGCTTGTCCCTGATGCATTCAGGCTGTGGTGTCCAAATCCCCCCGGGCATTTCACTTCCTTCCATTCCTCCACCGGCTCTGCTGCACCCTATGATGCCTTTTAATGCCTTTCTTCTGATGCCTTTTAATGCCTTTCTTCTCTGATCTCGCTTTCCCAGTGGGTCTTTTTGTTATTTGCCATCCTTCTTTCTCCCCCAGTCAAGCCGGTCGCTGCTGCATGTTTGTCAGCTGGTCTCAAAGCGGTCTCCATACGTCCTTGCAGCCTAACCCGATCCATCGAAGAACGTGTTGAGAAGAAGACTTTTCTGAAGTCTTGCTTGAGATATAACTCTGTTGCAAGAACAAGAGGAATCTAGCTAAGTGATTGCTTGTCTAGCAGGCAGGACATCTGAAGCCAATTCAAAATAAAACATTCTGAAATATCAGTAGCCTTCAAATTATATGATTCCTATCTATAAGCATGAGAACATAATTACTACCCTATGGGTTCACATCATGGCCCAACCTGTGTAGCTGAGTTTCTTCTTACACCTTTCGCAGGTCAGGTTTTAAGCCTGAAAGCATCCACGCAAGCCATAACTTCAAGTGCAAGCGCTCCATTGACATCAATGGAAATTTTATTATATTCACAGTTGCACTAAGGTCTAGGGCTTGCTTGGGAGTTTATCAGCTTATGTGGTTTAGGAGTGGATATAAAATAGTTCCAGCCTCAATCATGGATGCTGTTAAACAGAGAAAGTGTGCTTGCATCAGTAGTTTCCAATAGACTGTTTCCCCCCTAATGTTTAATAGAAACCAAAGTCGTTCTTGGAGACATGTTGATTTTCTTTATGTTTCCCTTTGGAAAGCAAACAAACCAACAACACAAGAATGAATTGTTTTATACTTTGTACCTTCTGTTTCAAACTGACTGCTCAGCATGTAATTATTTTAAACAGAAAAAAAACAAATTAAAATAAAGGCTTTCAGTTTTATTAAAAAATAATTTTTCAGTTTATTCCAAATGCACTTGCAATGGATTTCCTTCACTATTTTTGTCTGTGGTCTGTTCAAAACCAGACAGGTTTTAAATTCCAGAATTTCCTGAAAAACGAAACAGCTCTGGCACAGCGCTGCTCAGTGATGGTTTAGCCACTTTTATAAGGGAGTGTATCACTTCCTAAATATAGTAAAACATAGACTTGTTACCAGCCTTAGCTCTGCGCAAAATCACGTCCTCAGACCGGCAAGATTTCTGAGGCATGGAGAGATCTGGACAAACTTGGACGATATCCAAACTTGGACATTTTTGAGCTACCAGAATATAAGCAAGAGTAATTAATCTCTAAGCCGTAGGAAGGCTACCAAAGAGTCCTATTAGCACGGAAGCTGCTTTGACTCACAGCGATCAATAACACTTATTTGCAAGTGTTTAGAGTATATTATTTGCATTTGTGAAGGTAATGAAAAAACTATTGAATTTTAATTAGCATTTTGTGGCTCTTCTGGGAGAATTTTGATTCAGTCCGGAGATCTAGTCAGTATATTTTGAGACAACAGTGGGCAAAATTCAGAGTAATTTCTGATGTTCTGGCATTACAGAAAACACCTCCAAAGCACAGGTTTCCATAAAGAACCCACTGTCACAAGTTATTGCAGAAGCATAATAATGGGTCTCTTGTACTATAAATTGTTTTGTCATTTTAAATTTCTGGTAACTGCTGAGAAGAAAAATTAAATAAATAACATGACTGATTTTCTTTTATGAAACCAAGTTTAGGCTGTGGAAATGATTTTCCTACTGCACATAACAACATTTAGATAAATAGATCAGCTTTTCTCTCCTACATGCTCCAGAACAAATGCTTGTACTAAATGTCCATGTAAATGTTTTAAATAGAAAAATACACTACGGATTTTAGCAATGAGAAATAATAAATACAGTGAAATAATAAATAAAGTCACAGTGATGATACAATGTAGGATCACTATTCATCTGACGAGAATGGGAGTACTCTGAGCAGACTTTTCAGATAAGAAAGGTAAATAGAATAATACACCCAGGGAAAGATATTTTTAAATGGATCTGAATAAGAAATGTACATGCTTGTGTTCACAGACAAGCAGTGAAGTGCCTTAATTGCAATGAACGTTGTGAATGTGTAGACAGAATGGAGACATTCAGACTCTTTAACTGTTAATTTCCATGTTTCAGTCCATGTTTATCTGTAAACTGCACTGGGCTCTGCAGTCCAAGTGGTTCTTAATTTTTATTTTAAGTATATGATGTTCCCAGACTTCATGGCATTTGTGCTGTTGCTGTCTAAAGAGTAAGAAAGAAACCTATTTTGTCCTTTATTAATTATGATTACTTAAATAATGACAGTGAAACAAAGGTTTGCACTCATCAAGAATCTGTCTCAAGTTTTGGCAAGAAAAACATGAGCTTAGTGAACGTTCAAGCCAACAACCCTCCCCGTACCCCAGCGCAGAAGGTCTCCAAGGAGGAAGAGCTTCAGCCAGGCTGATCTGGCCCTTGCCTGGGGTTTTAGGTTAGCAGTCCTCGGTTGGTCCCGTGCCATCACCCATCAGCTTCAGGCAGTGACCTTTCTCTTTTGACGTGTCGGTTAGGCTTAAGACCATAGTCAATAAAAATGTTTCAAGAACTTGCACACCAAGAACGTGGGCAACTGGGAGCCAGCATAAGGCTCCCACTCCGCAAGGCAGGTTCAGGCCTCTGGAATAGTTTTTAATCTTTTTCTCCTTATCTTCCCTATGCACAGATAAAAAAGTAGTGGCAGGAGCACGCAGCCCTTCCATTCCGAATCCTCCCAAACTTCCCTGCACTTGATAGTTTGATTACAATATTACTGTATGCATATTACAGCCAAAGCTTTTTTCCTTTTTTTTTTTTTTTTTTTTTGGTGGAAAGCAATTGTTACTGCAGTAGGGAATGGTGAAATCTGAATAGATAAAGACACAGACGATCAGCTGGAAGGACATTTTGCATGTTTGTTTGCTCTTCTGTACAAGTACAAAAACATTCCTATATAAAAATAAAACAAGAAAAAATAGAGGTGAAGTCTCCATTCAAATCCCTAAGACACACAAAGAGGTAATCTGAGCAATAATCCAAACTGAAGAGTCTGCAAGGCTTTAGAGCAAGTCCTGGGGGAAAAATGTAATCAAAGACATGAGGTAGATGGCAAATGAGAGGGGAGAGCGACAGGTGTTTACCAAACATAACTCATGCCAGCAAAACCTGATAGCTTTTTCTGTAAGAGCTAATTTTATAGGCAGCAGAAACACGGTAGGGCCCATCTGTCTGGGTTTCGGTGTAACGTTTGCTGTAGTGACATATTATTAGCCAGTGTTAGTAGATCACAGGGTAAATTCAAGAAGACAGGGATTAATATTAAGAATCTGATGATTTACTGCCCATGGCCAGGGGAAAGTCCCGATAGCTGCGTCTCAAACCACAGCATCTCTCCGGCCTCGCAGAAATCCCACCGAACACGGAGGTTTTTACTCGTACCTCTGCACAGAGGGTCCCTGGGTGGTCCGTAACCCTATCCCAAATAGCATTTCTTCCCAAAGACCAGCATGGGTGGTTTATGGCATTCAGTCCATGCACCAAATGTGTTAGCCAAGTGGTTGCTGCAAGAGCTGGGGGTGACACCACCCTACAACCTGCTTAGGTGGTGCCAGGACCCCCTTTCCTTGCACTTGTGGGGCATCTCCAGAAGCTGGACGGTTAACCTCCCGTCCACGCTCTACGTCTCCCTCAGGGTCACTCCTGCAAACATTTTTCCTCACTCCCAACCCTACTGAAAAATACTGCATAACCCCCTCTTAGGGTCTAAAGAGATTTCCCCACATAGGAATGCTAAAGAATAAAGCAGTGTAAAGCAACCTTCCTATCTGTATTTCCATTTGGTGGGAAGGCAATACAGGGTAATGCAGACTCTGATTATGTCCCGTCCTCTGTAAGGTACCGGGGAGCAAACTGCAGGTGGAGCAAAAAAATCAGCAACAGGTATAGAGCTGGGGCAAAGAACATCCTTGGAGTAGTGGGAAAATAATCGTAATACGGAAACTGGTGCATCTGGACTACAGAGGAAGAAGAAGAAGAAAGCCTTGCGTTGCTTGTCTTCCATGATTTACACAGGCACTTGGTGTTCTCCGTCTGTATTTGAATGTGTTATAAATACCAACGTGTGCATTTCGTGTACATGTGTATAACACAATCCAAAATCAAATTAAATTGTGAGAACTTTGGCACATGATTGCAAATAGGTTGCCTGTCAATAGTTGGAAATAAATAGCTTTAGCTCCACGTACTTGGAGGATGGTCTCGATCGTCTCTGCTGCCCACGAAAAGCAGCTAACGCAGCTCTTTAAATCACCCATTGAAATTCTGCCCCAGCTCCGGGGCCCTGGTCGCAAGCAGCCCATTCCTCAGCGCCCTCATGCTGCTTCAATTAAATTCTGCAGCGCTCTGAGGCGATGTAGCATCAGCTCTGGCGAAGAATTTCAATTCCATAAACAGGCCTGTAAATACGCTGCTGTGGATAAATTGGCCATCAGTGTGATAGAGAGAAGTAAAGTAAAATGTGTGATTACAGCTAGTTTTTATGTGCGAAGAAGCTGCTGAGACATTACTAAGAGCAGGAACAATGTTTTTGCACCCTGTGCTTATCTGGCAGTTTTGTACCTATTTTATATGAGCTATTTTCAGGCAAATGTTCTATGTCTGACTGATACTTCTCCCTTGGAAAGCTACTTTTAAAATAATCTTGACCTAGATTTTAGTAATAAAAAGCAGCACACAGTGCCAGAATGTGTTGTGGCGTTAGTGCCATTTCATCTCCCTTCCTTAAACACAGCTCATTTAAAAGATACAAATTTAATCCACAGTAGAAGGCTGATGGACAAGTACTTAGATTTCCGGCTTGTGTGGATTGCAAGCTGAGTCTTTGGATAAAACGTGCTTCTGCTGGTGGAAGAGCGGCCTCTCCTCTGGCGGAGGTTATTTCTGGTTGCCTGCTTGCTTGGTTTTAGGTCCCTTTGGAGGCAGCGATGTCACGAAGGCGCCTTTCAGGTGCGTGGCCGTAATCGAGGAGGCCAGGGCTTTGCTGATGCCCAGGTCACCTCCTCTGCAGCAGATCCCAGGGGCTCTGTGGTGGCTCAGGATAATCCCTTTATTCCAGATCACCGGCCAGGAGAACTTTTGGGATGAGGATCAGCAGGAGCTGCCTCACTGCAGACACCCGAGGCGACAGAGCAAGTCCGGTCTGGTCCTTATGCCAAAATACTAGTAACTGCCTGAACGCCCTTCCCGTCTCCCCAGAGGGAGCTATGCCTTACACAAACGTGCATTTTTAAAGCCCAAGAAAAGAAAATCTCTTGGTGATGAGGGGAAGTAGTTAGCACGGAGGAGAGGTGGGATTGACACCGACCCGGTGCACCCGGCGAGCGGGGAACGGACAAGTAGGCAAGAGAGGAGAGCAGAGACAGAGAATGGTAGCTCCCTTCTCATGCATGTCTGAAGTTACTGTGATCATCTTCAAGTAAAATAATATTTGGGATAGAGAGACCATACCTTTTATTTCTTTCACTAGCTTTGTTAGGAACTATATGCATTAAATATTATTGTGCATCCTCATGATCCTTTTTCCATTATAACAACATCCAAGCGTGAGGAAAGAGTGCATAGGAGCAAAAAGCCCTTCAGTCTTTACTGGCTAGATATGGTCCCAACCCCAAACTCTCGCAGATAACCACAGAGAGCTGCAGCAGCTCTGACAAGCTAATGGCAAAGAGCACAACCCCCTCCAAGCCCGGGGCACAGCAGCCTTGCTCCCAGGCAGATGTTCGGTGACTCACGGCTCCTCCAACATGCTGAGTTCAGCCAAACGCGAACTCCTGGAAACTGGGAAGTGCAAAATAAATAATTAAATTGTGACTTTATTGTCAAAGCGAGTTGCCCAAAGTAGATATGTTTTCAGAAAGGATTAGGCATATTCACGGGGGATAGGTCCTTCAGTGCCTATTTAAAATGATGATTTAGAAACAGGTTAAATTGCTTATTGCTGGAAGCTGGGAGGGTATCTTGGGGCAGAAGTGGTCATTCGCACGCAGTTTTCCTGAGCTCCTGATGTTGCTGATTTGCAGACAGGACACCGGCATGGTGGGATCATTGCTTTTGATTCAGAAAACTGTGGATGCAAACGGATTCACTTTTGCCTGTTTCCCTGTACCAACGGGGAGCAGATTTTACCCATTCGTCCCACAGGCTGCCACGTCCGCTCGGGTCACGGCTGTGGGGCTGGCAGACCTCTCCAGCCAGCCCGTCCCTGGGATGGCCACGCACAGCACGGCAGAGCGGGTCGGCTGCGTGCCGAGCACTTCGGTGGGGGAGCGCATCAAAGGGGTGCATGCACCATGGCTCTCGAGTTATGCACTCTCCGGAGTTGGTGTTGTACTGTCCTCAGGGTCACGAAGTGCCATGTGACAACCTTAATTCTGTGCTGACCTGGTTTTCCTCGCGGCTACCCGTCAGGCAGTGAGGGGAGCAGCGACCACCTGGATGCTTGTCACCTCGACTGGGAGCCTGGGCAGGCGCCCGAGAGCGGAGCAGCCCTTCAGGAGGCTCTTGCAGGGCTGATGATGGGTCGTGGCAGCATTCATTCAATATCCTACCGAATATTGATCCATTTTGCTCATCCCTTCCTATCTGTTGGGATGCATTTCTCCAGAAAAAGAGACCCAGCAGGAGCAGCTCTCCCAGGCCACCGCTCTGCCTCCATCCCAGTTTTTCTCCTCATCCTAACCAGCTCAACATGATCCTGCGTGCATGTGCTGCCTGGATGCACGTATCTTGTCTTTGCAAAGATACGACTCCTGTATTCCCATTTCTTTCAGTAGTAATATGTTTCAGTTTTCTGTCTATATATATATATATTTTTTTTTTTTTACAATGACTGGGTTAGATTTACCATGTTCAGAAATAATTAGTAAATAACTTAAAGGCTCAGACCAGTGCTTTCTGCCAATGGCTAAATGAAAATGCTTTTCTAATACACTTCATGCATTTCCAAGGTAAAATGTTCTGAAATTCAAATCACTTCTTTTCCACCTGCATTTTTTTCAAAGTTCTTTACAGTAAGAAAAAAAAGAAACCATCAATGTCTTCAGTGTCTGAATAATTTCCCTGCACTGCTTGTGCTCACGATGAAATCATCTGTGGTCCCATATCTGTAAATATAGGGAAGAACTCTTAGAAGGGAAAGGGGAATTGAGTTATTAAGGTTTCTGGTGTACTGGTAGTAGAATATCCTGAGTTTCACTGCTGCATATTGGTTATGTTTGAACATGAATTTTGTTCTCTCTAATTTATCCTCAAAGCACCTAGAGCATATGGACAGTATATCCATAAAGAAATAAAACAAGCACATAAAATATTGTTCTTTTTTAGTGTGCTTTGCCTAAAAGTGCTGGGTGACGTGCCGTTGCAGGGAAGAGAGTTTAACTGCAAAAGTAAGGCTGTGATAATCAATAATTTACGTTTTGACAAGCCGTTTCTGTGCAATTCAGTTGAGATTGAAGAATCACAGTTATTATGATTTCAGTATGATCTGACATTGAGACAGCTCTGTGCAGACAAAAAGCAGTAGTCAGAGCTCTGAAGACTGCATCTTCCGTGGTCGTCTTTGGGTCTTAGACAGTAAATACTCCCATATGAGCTGCAAGCAAGCTCCACCATTAGCACTGACTATAATCTCATTGCTAATCAATTTGGTATGCTCTTCTTATGTTATGAAATGGCCTAATTCTCTTCCTTCTTCTACCTCCTTGACTGTGACACAATATTCAAGACCAGTCAAGGCCAGATGAAAAAATACTGTGCCGTCCCTCGGTTCTCGTCACATGAATCCCTCAGGTTGCTGGTCATTTCAGCCCGTTTTCCAGTTTCGTCCATAAGACGCTCCGCATAAGGCATTTCACTTCCCTGTAGGAACATGAACCTCGGTAAAGTCCATGCGCTGAATAAAGCAGTTATCCACTGCTGCTGCTGCTGTATCTCTTTTTCCTGCCAACGGATTAATGTTTTATGCAGCGAGGTGTGAAGAAGGACAGCATACAAATCAACTCAGATGGGAAAGAACGATATGGTTCAGAAGAAGCTTACTGTATGGTTTGGAGCAACTATCTATTCCTGTCGGACCAGAGACCTACCAACTGCCAGCAGAGTACTGCCCACCGTAGGGTGGGATCCTCTCCATATTCCTCCATCATCCAAACGCTGGTTGCAGGAGGACTTTCTGGGATCAGGATCACTGTGAAGGATTCACGAGGTTGGGTATGGTCCCTATTAGGCACCCTTCCTTCTAGCTGCAAACATTTTAGGTGCTTACTGCTATGCTATGAATTTGTGAGACCACTTCACTCATTCATTAAAAATATAAGACCTGTCATAGTAAGTCAGATCAAATAATCATCTGACTTTATATTTTGTCTCCTATATGACCAGTAGGGAAAGAGTGTTAGAACATGTCTAGAGTGATCTTTGCTCTGACATGTCCCCTCCTGTGGAAGGGCTGCAACAAGTTCAACACTGGTACATGCAAATGGTGCAGGGCGATACGGCACGATGCTCCGGGGAAGAGGCAGGAGGATGAATGACCCTCCAATAAGCTGAGTTATTGTGTGAAGCCTGCACATTGCCCACGCTGCTGTGTTAGCGGGTTTAATGCCAAGATTAAAGGAGCTGATACGTGCAGATCTCCCTGGGGAGATGAGTGGCAATAGGTGCACGACACCATAGCGGGCATTGCCCACCAGCCCTTGAGCCATGGTACCTGCTGGAGCTCCTGGCAGAAGGAGCTAGCTGTTGCGGGGTTTCTTTGTCTTCCCAAGATGAGTTTTATAAGAAACATGCACAAACAGAAAACTGAAGGAGTGAAAGAAAACTACAAAATATCATTGGCGAGGTTTCCAATTTAGTGTCATGAGCCTGGAAATGCGAGCAGGAGGGGAACTGCACCAGAACTGGGACCACGAGTGGAGAAGCTTCAGAGCTACTAGTATAATGCGTCTAGTGTGCATTTTGTGCATTAGCTTATAACTGTATTAAAACATTAATTTCTAGCTCTGCCTGAAAGCTCTTCTGCCAAAGATCCATAACCATCTGCATATTAAAATCTCTCAGGTATTCACACCCTTCTCATGGAAATTCAGCTCCGCATTCAGCTCACTTGTGCAAAAGCTTGAAACAGGACTGTTTCTTTCTCCTACTCGCTGCTGCCTGAGTTATCTCTTAAATGAGCACTAGCTATTAGTAACCAAGTGGAGGAGATGCTCTGTCTGTGGATAGGTCATCGGTCAGTCGTTGGTCATCATTCAGCCCGACAGCTCACCTCTGCTGCTGTTTTAGCACATTGGCTATAGTCTGGGGAACACTTTGCTCAAAAGCTCCGTTTAGGTGGAAGTCATAAAGTCTGTAGCCTCCACCACCTTGAATGAAAATGAGCTGGTAAGGTAGGAAGCTCTCTTGCAATTTGTGGATCACCTGACCCTGGTTTCAGATGCTGCATCAGGGACTGCGACCGTGATGCTGCTTAGCAACATTTTGGCTATGGCCCCATAGTGGAAAAATTCACCGTCATCTCCAACCTTTGTGCTTGCTGCAATATAGAAACTTCACAGGTTATTTTTACCACTACTTTGTTCTTCATACCATCTGTCCCAAAATGTTTTTCGTTGTTGTTTTTGTATTCCTAAAATAGATTTCTCTGCTGTGCTTTGTGTTTGACTTGAAAGACAGCAACAAAAATCTCTTCTTTTCTTTCCCCCCATCACCAAAAGGTCACAAGCAATAGGACAGCACCCAGCCATCCCGCTTGCACACACCACGCGGGTGCTGACCTGTGCTCGGCTCCCTGCTCGCTCACCGCAGCTGGAACATGCCCCCGTGGGCATGGACATCACACCAGGGCAGCACTGTGCACGCTGCAAATAGTAGCTGGCAAAGTTTCCTTTTTCTGTTGTGCATTGTGTGTGTGACCCATGCTGCTGCTTTGCTTTCACGCTTTGAAGCACGCACTTCACAGGCTTTGGAGGGGATGGGGACGGGAAGCATGTATACAAATATCCTGAATTTAAGCTATGTATTTGCAGGAAGACGTCAATGGCATTAAGAGCTAAAATTTTGTTACCAAAGGCAAACTTAGTCATTAGTAGTCAAATAATGCTTTCAATTATTTATCCACTGTCATGTCTGTCATCCTACTACACCTGTCTTGTTTTCTGCATCCACCTGCTCTCCGGTGAAAAGCTCTTTCTGAAGGAGCTTGGAAAAAGAACTGTGTTTGCACCACACGAAAATCTCATTTATTTAGCAAATGACCCTGTTGTTTAGTACAGTGATACAGATGTAACATTGTTCTAATTGTCCAAAGACTGTATTTCATGTCTATACCAACAAGTGGGAGAGTCAATATTTTTTGATTCTTGTAACTAACACAGCACTACGCGCTCTGGAGTATAACAAGAGGTGGGAGAAAACAGAGAATAAAAACAAAACAAACAAACAAGAGCCTGCAATGATTTGCCACAGAAAATTGAAAAAAAATCAGAATTAGTTTTCTTTATTACATCAAAAAATAATAAAGAAAGATTCATTCATGTTTTCATTTAAGCATTTCAGGAACACTTTATTCATGACTTTTTTTATTATTTGGCAATTTTCTCCCCCTTTCTTTTTTTCCTTTCCGTTCATTTTTTCCCTTGTTTCTCCCTTTTACTGCGACAACACAACAAGCAATGGGAAATTAAAAAGACAAAGCAAAATGCACTTTTTTACATTTAATTTTATATAAAATACTTAAAAAATTAAAAATCATCACTTCTGAATGACTTGGCATTTAAAGCGCTTATTCCAGTTCTTTTCCTTCTGTGTGTTGTCACCTTTAGGGCTCACACTTTCAGAAGGATCTCAACATGCTCATCTTCCATCTGGTCCCTGGATTGCACACTGTCTTCCTTTCTGCAGCTTGCTCCTACAGGGATTTCCTCAGCCTTTGCTTCACTGGCTCTACAACCTCAGCCAAGCCCATGCAGAGCTGCAAATGTCATCCAGTCAGTAAAATAAAATTTGAAACTGGCATTATTAACAGCAGGGTAAATACTTCCTATGTATCACTAGGACAAAACCATGTCGTTAGTGCTGGCGAATATTGGTCTTTTGGCAGAAGCAGCAGCTCCGCCATGGCCTGGCTGTGGGCTTTGGGATGCCTGGGTGAGCTCCCTAATGATGCTGACCTGGGCAGTCCAGCGCTGGGGTTACATCAGGATTACTTATCGTAACTGGAGCAAGTTTGCCCATGATCAATGTTGACTTGTGATGAGTGTGGAGGGAGATCTGGCTGCTTAAGTAATATTCTGGTCCTGTGCACTCCCATCCGCCCAGGTGTCAGAAACCAAAAACCTTACCACTACCTTTATGGTGCTGTTATAGTCACTGCTCTGACGGTCCTCTCTCCAATGAGACCCTGCCAGTGAGAATGAGCCACTTCTAAATAAAGTAAATACATTTTTTAGGCCATGGCATCTTGCTGAGCCTCCAGGCTCCCTCTCAGCCTTTAATAGGGGGAACCTTGAAGGAACAATTAGAGCAGCCTGGTACAGCAGTGGAAAGGAAAGGAAAGGAAAGGAAAGGAAAGGAAAGGAAAGGAAAGGAAAGGAAAGGAAAGGAAAAAGTTAATTTCAGCTTGAGTTCCTTCATGGACTTGATGGGTCAAATTTGTCAAAATTATTTGTCCAAATTTGTCCAGCTATTTGTCCAAATACTAGAATATCCTGGAGAAGTGAGAAACTCTCAGTGAGACCGTACAAAGCAGCTCTGTCTGTGCAGCTCACGTCATTCGCCACTATGGCATGTTATATCATTTATGGGAAAATCAAGCAAGCATTACTCCATGTCCCAGACCGCTGTGCTGGGTATTTTCGGAAGCTGGAAGACACCGGCAGTGAACAGTCAGTGGCGGTGGGCTCGTTTGCAGTGGTCACTTCTGGGTGCACAGCATGGATTTCACAGCTGACATCACTCTACCTAGAAGCTGCCTTAGCATATCATGTCCATTCTAGTCACTGATCCTTCACCACTGCACAAACTCAACACTCAGAGGTTGAGCTACTACCATTACCCACAGCCAGCAGCTTCTTTTGCCTTTTTTTCCCCTGGTGCATCCAGATCCACATATTGCTGATGATGAGGGTGATGGCTTCTCACCCAGGCCGTACTACACTGAATCATGGCACTGATTTCTGAGGACCAGATCTGTCAGCCAACCCCATAACGTGTTAAATTGTTATGCCACATTTTGCTTGTTTAGAGGAACTGCAGTTCTAATTAGGATTAAAAAAAAGTTATGACTCAGAGTCCAATAAAAATGCAATGCAAATTCCATACCCTCCAATTTAATTTGCTCCCCCACAGGCTGAGTATCCTTATTAATGTAGTAAGTGCAGCAAACAATTATTCTAATTAAAAGGAAAGATTTGGTTAAACTAACCCACATTTTAGTCCAGTCTCTAATATATCACGATCTCTTACCAACCTGCCCATTACAGAAGAAAATCAAAGTGGTTAAATTGAATCATAGATTAGGATCTTGTTGAGAAACTCTAGAGAACAAGAGACAGATAGGGATGAGCAGAAGAGAAACCCTAACAGACTCATTGGCAAAATCAGGAAAGCCTGGAAGGTGCCTGGAGCACGGCAGCAGTTCGGATGTGCGGGTTATAAACCCAGAGGTGACCACTGAAGTCCTATGGTTTGCCCTTCCTTATGGCACAGGCTACCAGTGCTCTTCTGAACAGAGGTGGCCTCAGTGCCTGGTGATTTCCACTGTTCCCTTGATGATGACCTTTGTAAAGATGAAGCCAGCCTGGTTGGCCCCTCCTGTGCCCAGAGCTGTACAAATGTAGGTATCCCAAAGAGTCACCTCCCGAGCGCCGGCCACTACGGCAAGGAACTGGGACGGGCCGTAACAGGGTGATGCACACACGAGATCTCCCACTTCTAGCCCAGCAGCAGGAGCAACCAGACGTTGCTGCTTGCTTAGCTGCTATCAAGTTGTGGTTGTCTCCATGCATGAATGCAGAACATCTTGTTACCAATAACGCCCAGCAACAAACCTCACAGTAAAGCTTCCCAGCAAACCACAGCCTAAAATCCCATATTAGCAGCAGAGCTGTGCTTTCAAAAGTCACCTGCTGTAAATTGCACAGACTACAGGCATCTGAAACTTTCTGTTGATTTATTGACCTCCTCTCTGGCACGTATTGTTAGTCTACCAGTAATTTATATGATGGCACCAGAATGAGCAACAGCACTGTCTTTTCTGTTCTAGGAAAATGCACCACAAAGCTACATGTCTTTTGAATAATTACCACTGGTATGCAGCTGATGTTTGTAGGAGCTAAATTTATATACAGACATCCACATCCAATTGCACACACATAAATATATATGACCTGGTAAGTGTATACATAACTCAGGAATCCACAACAATAGCATTGTCTTTTCAGTAGCATAAAATCCATCAAAACCTGCCGTCCTGAATTTTTGCGACCTCACTGTTTTTACAGTTATTCAGTATGGAAATTTTTATATCGTTTTCATTTCCAGGTCATATAACAATCCTGTTAGCCACTGTGTTAGACAACCAATGGAAAAAGACCTTTTCGGTGGGCAATAAATACATTGGAGTCTTAGGACCTCACATAGAAAAGTAGGTGAATAGGTGGTACGTTCAATTATTGGCTGATTGGCGGTGAAAAAGACCTTATACTCTGCTTCTGGTTTGTTTGCCTTTGGATTCTCTGCAACACAATGAGCTTTCAGCAGTGATTTTGATTGATTTCAAAGTTACATACAGAGAGCAAAAACAGGCAGTAAACTGATAGCACTGAAAAAATAAGTCTGCTGGTCACCTGTTCCTTATATGGATGACCTTTATGCTTCTTCTCCCCAGGCTGGGCTGTTCTTCTCGGTACGTTTTTCTCCCTCAGGTCCCCTAATACTCTCCTCCTGGGGATGAGGAGCAGGCATTCGCTTTCCCAGAGCATCCCTCACTCCTCATCCCTTCCCCTGAGCTCTGTGCGGGTCCCCACGTACTCTACTCTCCATCCCTTTCTTTTTTCTCCCTTATCGCTTATCCCAGGGACCAATTCCCAGTTGGCTACAGGTGACCTCCTTACTTCATCTCCATATCCTATCTAAACTGAAACCTTGGTTATCTCATCACAGAAGTTTCAGACTCTTATCATCTCTCAGCTTCTGCAGGATCTCTTTCTCGGTTGGGTAAATGCAGGGTTGACATAGATTCATCCATAAAGAGAATACCCTTCCTCATCACCTGTGCCTATGCCGCCTGTCTTTGCATGTCTCCCAGACCCCCAATTTGGTAGATCATCTGGCATTTTTAAGGCCACTGACCCTGCACTCTCTAGGAGGAGCAGGGCTGGAAGAAGTTGTGAAATCCATTGCTTGCCCTGAGGAATATTTTGGCCAAACTATGCATAATCGCCATTGCGGGGTATTTCACCACCTGCCCACTTAACCTGTTGAGTGTTTCCCTACCCTTAAAGAGAGGAAACATTTCCAAATTACTGACCAAAGCTGCCTTTGTTGCAAATTAAACTTTCTTTTTGTCTTGCTCCCAGGAATAATTGATCACCTTTTCTCAAGCTCTCTTAAGCGGTGTGTCACAGCTCGTAACTAAGATGAGTCTTTAATATATAGCAGCTGAACAAACGAGCATTAGAGAATGAAGCTTCTTAAGGAGCAAATAGCAAGATGTGTCTTGTCTTTATATACCTCTACAGCTCTGCAAATCAACCACACTGATTCTGCTATTCTGTAAAGTCACATTTCTGCATAAGCCCTGTAGGTTAGATATCTTACAGGCCTTATACCAGGACTGTAAGTGAACATCACAAGCCCCTCTACAATTCTCTTTTCTAGACTAAATAAACCAACACCTTTATCCTTTTCTCATGGGTCATATTTTCTAAAACTCACTATCATTCTCTTCTTCCATCTCCCTCTCACTATCGAGTTCTCCCTCCTTCCTTGCCGTGACCACCTAATGATGTGACTTCTGTTGTTACTGTGCTTTCTTTTGTGTTACTTAGGTAAATATGCTTAAAAAAAGTAAACAGTACTCTGTAGGGAGTAGCACTTGAAAGCATTTGCATAGCTGTTTTGTTACTTTTGTTCCAGTTCCACATATTTGGAAGAATGAACAAGCCTAGCGAGACCGTTCAGATATCCATGTTGTATTGCATTTAGTCTGCTGGTGACCAGTGTAGGGGTACTTCTCTTCTGTATGGCTTGTAAGGTGCATTTCAGCCAGGGAGGTGTGCGACACAGGGGAAGCACAAGTGGCCACGTGAAGGGACCATAGCACGCAGGAGGGTGGCAGTTCTTTCCTCACATGTCTGTCTGCAAGCCATTAATTGTGCTAAATGGTTAAAAAATAAATTACTGTCTTCTTGTCTGACTTTTTGGGTTTCTTGTGGAACTGCTGAACAGATAGATCAATTCCCTCGGAGGTCTCAAGTGGCAACTTCATAGCGAGTTGGTACCACTCGTTTCCCCCTGACCAGAAGTGTTAAACGTAGGCGTTTTCCCATCAGTTTCTTAGAGCACGTTCCTCGTTTTTCACTGTAGTTCCTCTGAAACCCTGATGTTGTTCTCAGAAATAGGATGATGCTAAACCTAATTTCAATTGCTATTAGTATCTTTTTTTTTAGTTTTCTTTTTTACAGTTTTGACATTTTCCTACTATATTTTATTAGTGAAAAAAATTACCATCCAGAAACTTTGGCTTTATATTTCTCTTGCTAAGTCTACAGCTTTTTTTTAACCAACATTGTAAATGCACATTCCTTGCTATTTCAAACAAAACCATTTTAATTTGGATAGTCTTAGATTTCATAGTAATGTTGAAAACAGAAATGCTTACAACCGAATTTGGAGAACAATCTCATTGCTACATGCATTAAATAGAAATTTCTGAATATTCATTTAAATTACAAACAAAAGTTTATTTGTTCAGCTCTAAGTAGAATAATAAAAAGTAGCTCAGAAATTCTGAGCTGTAGGTCTTGTAATCTTTCTGCATGAGGGAGCTCCTCCTTCTCTCATCCATACTCCACACGCCTTCCCAGTTTCCTAGTAAGCTAAAGGGAATGAAGTTTGGTGAAAGCTTTATTTTTTCATCTTTAGCAATAGCAGGAAAAGTATGCTAGGCATGGGTCGCTGTCGATATGACCTGAAGATACTGAGTCCTGTTAACACCCACTGAGAATACAGCAGATTCATTATTTTTCCATCCAAGTGTTTTTCACCAGAAAAATCCCAAATTCCTGAAACTGAAAATGTTAATAGGAAAAGATGGGTTTCAACAAATAACCTCCAAGTACGTTAAAGAGAAACAACAATTAAACATGTTCAAAAATGGCCAGATTGAAGGTTTGCTTTGCTTTGCAGTAAATGAAACTTGGATTCAGCCGAACATGCATGGGTGTTTATATGCATATACACACACTCACATGCACTTTTGCTGTATTTGCGGATTTTTTTGTTGCTGTTCAATATAGATGTCAAGCCACTAACTTCTCCTTTTGATTATATTTCTCCTTTTTAAATCCAAAGGTTTACTGCCAGATGGGAAAACCACCTCACACCCAGCTGTGAACGGGGAGACTCCAGACAACGCTGCGGACTCGGATCAGTCTCGCGGCAGAGTCGGGCCCTCGCAGGTCCCTGCCATTCGCTGGGTGCTCGCGGCAGCTAGCTCATGCGAAATGGGAAGGAGATGTTAAAAATCATTCTCACTCTATTCTAGACATCCTTAAAGCTGGCATAGCCAGAGGAGGAGATTTTTTTTTTTCCATGCAGTTTATAACAGAATACTATGCGCAGCGGAGAGGCCGTGTTTCGCTTTGTATTCAATTTCTACAGGATTGAAAGAAAATAGAGGAGTCCTATCCGTGTGTCACGGACACAATGACGGGAATGAATGAACCTGGTGCCCTCTTGCCTGATCGCAGCGCGGTGCTGGATTTGGTGCATTTAAGGCACATGTTGTGGCTGCATCCGTGGGAGGCTGGAGGTCGGGTGCCTCCAGGCACCTCTCCGTGCCCAGGGCAACGATGAGCACGACCAGCTCCGACACGAGACGCTGCAGATATTGTCCTGCCAGGAAACCCAGGAGAAGGTTGGAGATAAAGCAGGTAAACACGAGCCAGAACGTCTCCTGCCAAAAGGTGAAGGGCAAATCTGCATTTAGGAGATAGGAAGGTGGCACAGCCAAGCTCCTCGCTGGAAGGGCTGATCTGGAGGTCAAGCAGCTCCCAGGGAAAGGCTGCACCCGGTGCAGGTGACGTGGTGGTCGCTCCTATTCCTGTCCTGTGTCTCTGCCAATTGGGCAGCTGTGCAAGGAAATCTGTATCTGCGTGGAAGCAGCAGCCGCCCTGTGCAGGACAAATAAAACCCAGCATTTCCTTCTTCACCGCTCTTCCCACGGCTCTGCCTCCGGACGCTCCCCAGGCTAAAAGCTGACGGGGACCTGAAAAGCGATTAGGCAACTTTATTGGAAAAAAGATCCGTCTTAAATGGAATCACCCTATCCCTGCTCTTGCCTGTGAAATTTCCCGTAGGAGAAGCTGCGAGTAGCTGGCCAGAGGGCTCCTAGCGCCGCGAGTCCTTGGTTCGGTTTGGCCCCTTTTATATCAAGCCGGTGAAACGCTGCATTTTTTGATCTAGAGTATGTCACCTGCAGAAAATGAAATTTCATTCTGATGCCTCATCAGTTTATCCATCCTGGGATGCTCGTGAACTCCTGGGCAGATTATTTTCTCATACACTTGGATGGATGATGGTTCCTTGGCTGATAAGCTGCTCCGGCATTTGAAGAATGACGTATAAGGCTGTGTGTGCATCCACCAAACGGCTGAAGGAAAAGGAACAGAAATAAAACTAATTTGCAGAAAATGATTAAGTGGGTTTTTGAGTTGTTTGTTTTTAATGGAGGAAATGATCAATTGTTTGCAAAAATATGGCATAACTAGGAAGTTGATAAAGTCATTCTGATTTCCAAATAGGCAAAATGCTGGGTGTCCTCAGAAAAGCAACCAGCAGAGTGAATGATGCAACATGGACATCCCGCACAGTGCCTGGGAGCACAGGACCGCTTGAGAACAATTCTCAGGATTTTCCATGCCACGTTATAAGGGAAAGCACTCCCTTGTCATCTAGACAGAAGAAAATAGAAAATGATCTTAAATTCCTGAAATTTGCTATCAGGTTTTAGATTAAAAGCTCTCTCTGATCATATATACAGATGCTCTTAAAGAATTGTCCTTGTGGACTTCTTGAGCTTGTCTGAGAGTCAGTGTTATCTAATGGATAAAGCATTCCTCGGAGGGCTAAACTGTGGTATTGTTTTTATTAAAAAAAAAAACTTCTAAATTCATATGGCAACAAATTGTTTCAGTGCATGCTCATACAAAGCCCAGTGCAACTGGATTTCTCAGGATTTGCAGGTGATTCTGTAATAAAAACACTGCCATTTATAATATAATAGGAAAATGATTGCCTTTTCACTTTTTTTTGCTTTATTTGAATGCACATTTGTATTTAAAATGCTCCTAAACTGGTTACCAGCATTCTTAATTATTAAAAAACCAATTCTGTAAATATTTTATGCTGACTCCTATAATGGCTTTACTAACCACGTTGATTGAGCATTCTTTTAAGAATGTTGTAAGTTAAAAAAATTCATCTACACCAATTATACAACCCAAAACAACTTTGAACTCTTTCAAAAATATTTTTCTTTTTTGTTTTTAAACAGTGCTATTACTGGATTAGAAAGGTAAACGTTTGCAACATAAGTAGAAGGAAGAGAGTATTTTGTTATTTTCAGCCATGGTTCTTAAAATAAATACTAAGAAATAACCAATTATTGTAAATAGAAATAATTTTGTTTCAGTGGGACTGTGATATGTAAATGCCATAGAAAACACCACAATTTTGAAAATAAACACTCAGGAGAGCAACAAGGTCAACTGTCTTTTTTCCTGGAAAGTAGGCTGTTCTTTGGTTAGTTCCTACTTTATCGAAACCCATTTCTCAGGAATTTTTGGTGCAGTGACATTGCAGGCTACGAGCCTGTGTTATTTCCTTTCTGTCATTTGCTAGGACCTGAGTTTACAGTCATAATTCACTGCCTGTTGTTTCCTTTCACACCCCGCTGATATTGATAAGATGAGAAAAAATAGTTTAGCATTTCCAGTGGCAAAAGACGATTCCTGGAAGCATTTAGCTTCCAGAAATAAAACCAAAGCTACTTCTTTGGCCAGCATTTATATCTGATTTCCTTCCTTGTGAAAGCTGGAATAGATCCCCTGTTTCTTCACCAGGATCTGGAACACATGAGGAGGTGGATCCACTCCAGTATAATCAGATTTTTTTCCTTTCTCTCTCTCTCCTTTTTTTTTTTTTTTTTTTTTTGGTTTTCAGAAGGAAGTGTCTCCAAAAGTGCAGGAAGGCTGGTCTGGATAAGCACCTAAACTGCTGCAGTGGTCAGGGTTTGCAGAACACAGCAAGGTGGGTTGCGAGGAGAACAGTCACCACATACAATTTCTTCCTCTCCCACTGCAATGAGAATTTGTGAATACAGAATAAGACATATTGCCACGTTGGGATCTGTGTCCACTTTATCCTTAAAGCGTTCATAGTTCCGGGCGCTTTTCCCAGGAGACCACCTACCAGCCTCTGTTTTTTATTTAACCCTACTGGTTTAATTTTTGTCATCTGTTTTTGCTTAGCTACTTCTAACAAGCCTCTAGCACCACATTACCAAGCAGTCAGTATGTCGGGGTGATATCGTAGCTGTGGAAATCTCAGCACGCTTTCAGGAGCATGTAAACCATCACATGGCAGAGCTGATCTGCAATCCTGGAACTTGAAACGGGTCACCTTTAGGAATCATCGCTAAAATAGACTTGGATAATTCATAGGTAAACTTCATTGGTGCTGTTATTTTGTTCTATTTTGTGTCATTCTTGTAGGGAACTTCTTACACAAAGAAAGCGTTGGTGCACATAAGCAGCTGATCTGCCTTCATGGGATATTGCTGCTGAGTCTCGCTCCTTGTCTTTATTTCATATAATCATGGATATGTGGCTTCCCGTCTGAAAGCAGCATGCTGGTACAGTGCTGAGGGACGTCTGCATTTTGGGAATTGTTGCCTGTGCTCTGAAGCAGGGTGTAGAAGTGCTGAAGGCCGAGGGATGGTCATTCAGAATACTGAAAGTGTAGAGGCATTTTAATGTGAGAAGTGTGTGTTTTTTCCTCCAAGCCATTCATATAATTACTGAATACTGCAAAGAACCTTGAGCAATACCAGACAGAATTGCACCAGAAACCTTCTTCCCCTGTCACAGGTGACCTCTGAAAGTGAGCTGAGAATGCTTTGCCAGCATTTTTTTCACTTATGCAACAGCTTCATCTAGGCCACATTTCCCCATCTTGCTTATGTGAGCATCATAAAATGCAAGGTCAAAAGCCTTGCTAAATCAAAATATAGGACATCTGCTCCATCTGCCCCATTCACAGAGCCCATTACAACCCCACAGAAAGAAATTCGATCAGCATGACATGATCTGACAAATCTATGCCGACTCTTCGTTACTCCTTTGATGTCTTCTAAGTCCTTGTTGATGCTTTGTTTCAGTATGTGTTCCAGTATTTTTACAGGAATTGTATAACTACAACTGCAAACTAGAAAAAAGCATTGCATATCTTGATCTTCCTTGCATTATCAGATGATGGTTCTCACATCCCACTCTCAGTGGACCAGTTTGCTGTTATTTAACTACTAACACACTCAGCAAAGTGCTTTCTCCTCAGCCTTGATGTTTCTGTCTGCACTATCTCGTGCTGTGCTTCACACTTTCTCATTTTGCCCCATCACATGTGTGCTAATTTTCACTCCTTTTCGGTGATCTCAGCCAACTTTTGATTTCTCTGGCCTTTGTGTTCTCATCTCAAGCCCTTCCTAGCCCTGATGTGAAGGCTGAGTGTATTCATGCAGCTGGATTTGCTGGGGTAAATTCCTGTACTCTTTCAATTGACAGTACTGTTCCCTGGCTTGGGGACATGAGATGCATGTGACTAACCAGAACACAATTCTGTATTTGTCAACCCTCACAGCAGCTCATTATCTTAATAAAGAATAATTTTGAGGGGAACAGGCACATTTATTAATCAGTTTGTTTTGTTACTGCAAATGCATGTAATAGCTAAACATATTGTTCTAATCGATCTTAATTTTTTTTGATGTGCAATTTACAATTCTGAGATTTTCATATAATTGTAATGCATAATTCAGAACAGACAAAAAATATCTCCTTATATCATTATATTCCTTTAATTAGTAAATAAATGTTTGGCAAATAGTGCAAAAAGAATGCAAAATTTGAATACATATTGTTTTCTTTTCAGCCTGAGGAAGAGAAACATTTATGGGAGTTTTGGGAGGTATTTGCAAAAATGATATGACTAAATCATCATTTTAAGTATCAGGAGAAAATATAAGTTTTTCCTATGAAGGAAAAATAACTCAGACAACTGTTTGAATCAGAAGTAACTGAAACTGAAGAGTTAGAGGGATTTTTTAAAAAGTATATTTTATATGTAATCAGTTAGCTAAAACAAGCAGCAAGGTTGATTTCTGATTGCAAAAGATATTTAAAACACAAACTGAGAATACTGAAAGCATTTACTTTCCTAGGCTGAATTATGTTGGTATTTTTATGGAAATATATAAACCGCCTATATTTGACTGACACAAAGATTTCCTGGACTTATTTTTATCATTTTTGCAAATTGCTTCACTATGGTACATTATCACCGAGTCCTTAATGTGCTTATAATTTTTTAGAAGACTACTGAATATTTCTTTAAAGCACAACTTACAGCTTTTTCATTTTACTGGTAGAATATAAAGTGATAAGGGGATTGAGGGGAACCTAGTAGAAACAAAATTTTCTCTATATGAACACCTCAGGTGAAGTACAAGAAGTTATGAGACCAGACCCTGTGCAGCTGGCCCCAGCTTCTGCCACTTATGGAAGAGCTGCTCTCTGAAGGCGATGTTGCTGAGCTGATCAAACATCTGAAATAAAATTCGGAAGGAGGCTTGCTGCTGCCAGGCAGGGGAGATGAAGCATATCTGTGGCAGCTCATGCTCCTCCTGGAAAATGGGAAGTTGCTCCAGCTGCCTACTCAGAAATGCCTTTGCCTTGGCCAGAGCTTGCATCGCCACAGAGCCTTGCATCTTTAGCAGTAGTGCCTGATCCTTGCATTTTAAGTGCAATATATCCATGCACTGGAGATCCCCTCAGGTAAGGGGGAATCACACAAGGTGAGCATATATGAGACTCTCCTTTCTCCTCCCTCTCCTCTCATTCTACCCACTGACACATGCTTGAATTGAAACTCAAAAGGACTGATATGCTACATTTTTCTGTGCTTTTCAGCTTTTCGTATTCTTTCTCTTGGCCTTTTATATTATTTTGTCTTGCTCCTTTATTTTTGTGTTAAGAGAAGGTTGATACGTAGTGATGATCCCGGGCCATGAAGGCAAAAACCATTTCTTGGACAGTTTGTTGTTAAGAGAATGGTTTGAATACCATGCAAAGCCAGAAGCCAGGAAGATTGCTGCCAGTCCAGTACTGAGGGACCACTTTGCCCTTTATTTATGGGCCACTCTGGTCATTGACGTGCTGGATGGAGAAATTTGCGTTGCTTCAGACAACAACATAAAATGGCAAGAATTATCTATCAGTTTCTAATTGCCAGCTCTTTATTTTTTTGAAGACTAATACGAGTAGGGTGAGTGACAAGGAAAGGCTACAAATTCAAGGTATAATGGACTGAACTCAGAAGCCTATGCTTAGGAAACCTAGGAAAAGAATAACGAAACTCACAAGTATATTGAGAAAAAAGCACATTTCTTGTGGTTGGGGATCTTGGTGTCCTTTTAAAGTGCCTCCGCTGAAGTGGTCTTTTGGCTGAACTGACTGGATGATTTTTATCTTCTTTTTTTATTTTAAAATAAATCTGAGGATTTTTTTTATTATTATTCACATAAAGGACAGTCTCCCAGCTCTCTGGCAGCAATACTGAGTCTGTGTTTGACTGTCCTCCCCACTAGGGAACCATGTTTCATGTTCAAAACTGCATTTTTCCAAAATCTGTGCACTGGATCTAATTACCTTTTGCTGGAGACATCTTCCAAGAACAACTAGCTGTGCAGCCTTGCCCAGCCTGACTGTATTTTCCAGCCTCTGGGTCGTTGCTGTGGCACCCTTTGATCTTCCTCTGGTATTGCTGTAGCCAGAGCAGCTTGGGGTGTGCTGGTCTGTCCATCACCTTGTCAATTCAGCGTGCAGAGCATGAAATAGTGAATATATCAGGTCAGAACAGAAGCCTGTCTAAGATGACAGAAACAGATTTCCTATGCTATAGATACAACCCATAGACTTTGCTCCCAGGTACATTATTTTGCGTTCAGACTTACTGACGTGCTTTTTTCTGGTTTGCAACTTTTTATTTGGTCACTTCTGACTCTGCTCTAACTGCAATATCTTTGCTTTATTACTGCCCGTTCTTATACGGTCAGCAAGCCTCGCCAGCAAATATGTTACGTTATTGCTGCGGCTGGTATTGAACTGCAATATTGCATTGGTCCATGGAGGGGTCCTTCAAGGACACACCAGATATAGCACCCAGGAGGAATTACGCAATGGTTAATTAGTCATTGACCCATCGGCCAGTGAACCTCTCTTGAATTCATCTACAATATAGCCTATTCAATTAACATGATTCAAACTCTTAAACCAAAATACCCTGCGTTAATAAGTCAAATGCAGGCAGTTGAGAGAGTTTTCTTAAGCACTGGCACTGAAATGGTGGCAGTGGTGTCCATCTCTCCATGAAAACAAGGAAGGAAACATGAGGCTGCAAAATATTTCTGTGAAACATAAGAAAAATAAAGAGAAAACACCTGCAACTGAATGTTGACGGAGTTAACAACTTCCGCAGAGGGTGGCTGTCCGACTAGCAGGCATCTTGCGGAGCTACTGCTTTGCGATAACTGCTGAGAGTGATTGAAGTCAGGCGACATTTGTTTGGTATTTGCCAGCACATCAGCTATCCCAGGCCCAGCACCATCCGTAAACTCAACAAAACAGTACCATTTCTTGGTTAAGTCCTAAGTGTCCTAGAGGAAAACTAACTGAGCAACCGTTTTGTGGAGGCTTCAGTTTTCATTTCTAAATGGATCGTTATATTCCTGTCTTAAACTGCTACGTATGTATGTAGTAAGTGTAGGTGCAATTAAAACGTGTTTCCAGAGAAGGCAACAAGAGATTCAGGAAACGTGTTAAGGATAAATAAAGTAGTTATGACATATGAGATTGTCTTAGATTAATTTAATATTAATATTGATAAGCAATGATTCTAGTTACCAAGTAATTGTAAAATTCTTGCATTCCTTCCTGTAGGGATTACTCAGTTTTAACTATGTAAGACTGTGAAGTAAAAAGAATATATGACCCCAGAGCATGAAATCCAGCAGGATATCAGGAGACTCAAGGAGACTATCAGCTAATTAGGGAAGAGATAATATCTGGTCCAGCAACTCTCCATTTTCTGTGGGGAAAAGAAGACAGATTAGCACAAATTTGGGAGCTGCTGCATGTCCAGAAATGGTTCTTGTGTAACCAGGACTACAGACTAGTAGACTACAGAGTAGTACAGACTAGTAGACTACAGAGTAGTACAGACTAGTAGACTACAGAGTAGGGAAAGCTCTTCTTGGAAAAATCCAGTGTGCTGTGTCCATATGCTCACTTCCAGTACCAAAGCGCAGTGATCACACACACACACACACACACACATATCCATAAGAAGACAGCAGAATAATATGACCAAAACTACCTCCAATGAAGCTAGGCTGTTCTGTCTAACTGTGGCCACATTCTTTCTATTTCAGACCTACGCTAGTAGTCTCAGAAAACAAGTTCCACATTACTTTCCATATCCAGAACAGCTGGTCTGTCTTTCTTTGGATCATTTCTCTACCTTTTTTAAAGCATTAGGATGCCACTTGGAAATGGTTATCCGATAGGTATTAACCCAGATTTTCAAGATTTGCTATGAACTAAATTAGTTGTTCATAAGCCACCTCACTATTTTCCTTTGGGATGCTTGGATCCTTTCATCTGAGGTATTTGATATTAACAGATACTCTCTCATATCAATTTTTTTTGCCAAAGATAAGAATCTCATTCCATCTACAGCAACAAAGAGAGATTTTCTGGGTATGTCTGCATTTTTCATGCCATCTACCTCCAGCAAGGAACTGCTACCATTGCCCACCGGGCACTGCTGCTTCCTTGATCTATCTGGCTTCCTTTATCAGTTACTTACTCTCATTCACATACTTCTTCTTAGCTCTAATGGCAGTTTGCCCTGTATCACTTTTATTGCATCTGTGGGATATTACTGTGCGTGTGGCCATCCGATAGCATGTCCTTGAACACTTCCTATATTTCATAAATATTCCCTGAATTAAACTGGCAGGCTTAACCATGCCAAAGACTGTTCTGAGCTTTGGAAGAGAAGTTCCAATTATCCATATTTTCTAGTCTCTGGTTTGTCAAAGACCCTCCATGTATCAGAGCAAACACCCAAGCCCCTACGCAATAAACCTCTGTTGAGGTCAACGTTGTCTATCTCAATATGACAGCACAGGAGTTAACGCGCTTTTATAGACTTGTAGCTCCTTGAGTGACTCATGGTGAATCGAAGTTCCCTTGATTTTAGACACCTTATGGAAAGCTGTAAGGTTTCATAGCCTGATGTCAGCCTTGACAAATGTGCTAGCTGAATGGAGCACTCAAACTATAAATGAGAAATGAGTGCTCCAGGAGCACTTTGATGAATTTGGAGAAAATCAGAGAGAGCTTTCTGTCCACGTAGTCAGTGAAACAAATTAATGGAAAGGTTGCTGCAATGATAATAATCTGTAAAAGCAAATTTTATGAGTAGTTAGTAATGTCCCTTTCTCATTGGATGTAATTATTTTTCACTTAGCAGATCTAAATGACTAAGTAACTTGCATCTTCAGTCATTCCATTCGACAATACTACCAAATTACAGTACAAAGAATGAAGTTATCCTCAGGGTAGAAAGAAAATAGTACAATATATTAAGCATGAATTTTATGCAATCATATATTTTCTGAAAAGTGCTTTTTAGAATTATGTTTTCTTGGATCCTTGAATTAGACAATATATTTGGAACATGAAAGCATTTACATCTTACATGTTCTGAATGAATATCTCCTCTTTTACTGACAAACAATTTGGACATCAATGGGAAACAACCAACCATTACAAATATTTTAAAATAAAATTTACAAGACCGAGTTAGAATAAACTAGGACTGAATTGTTAGTGATAAAGAAACATCAGTTTGCATAGAATGACAACAAAGTAATTGCTTTTTATGGATTTGTGGTCTCATGGTTCTCATTATACTAATGTAAGTTTTTAGCATTGGTTTTCCTTGCTACATATTGAAGAAAAAGAAATGCATCGTACACCCTATTATGCAACTGAAGCCTGGGAAATATTCAGATTTGTTGTCTGAGTTAGTGCTGTGATTAGGCTTGAAATGAAGTACCCACTGCTTCTTATCAACAGGCAGTCTCTGATTGCCAGTCCTCCACATTAAATGAAATTCAATTATCCACTAAAATTATTTGTTTTCAATAACTCAGTTCAATTTCAGAGTTATGGCAGTCAGTTTTAATTGTGCTATGTCGGTCCTCAAAGTCTACAGTCTTCAGCTAGATCTCATTACCTGCACCTATATTACTGTTTAAGCACTCATGATTAAAACGTTTTCAAGAATTTCATTTGGCTTTGTCTTAAGAATGCCTATAAAATATTTGTGCTCTTGTAAGGAATTGCAGCAGGTAATGGAGCACTGCCACCGGCCAAGGAGGAAGAAGGAGGAAGCAAGGAGCAATAAGAAGGAGGCTGTTCTTGCCGTGGCCATTTTTCTTCCTGCCTCATTTTTAATACAAGGATGCCTCCTATGCGGTCTTTCATTGCTTCTTGCAAATGGGCATCAGTTTTCCAAAATTTTCCAGGAAAAATGATTTAAAATTTTCCCAGGTTTATCTAGTTACTTCTCTAAGCAAATTTTCTAATAATAAAAAAACCTCCATGGTTTTTAGAAAAGGAATATATAATACCTATGCCTTTTTTGTCCTTTGAGATTGGATGCATAACTTCTCTACATATATTAGCATTGTTTCCCTGCCATTTTGGAAAAAAAAATGACAAATAGATATCTTCATTTACCAGCTAGGTTACTGCTGCACCAAATTAACACGAAATACACAAAATTAAATTTGTCAGAGGCCCAAATATGATCACAAACAGACAAAATTTAAATTTTAAATAGTATGAAAACCTAAGTTTTCTGGAAGTATATTTTCTTTGCATAAGAAGGCCTATGGATTCACTGCAGTCAACATTTCAGCCTGCTTGCAGCCTAAAGGGAACTGCACTCATCAGTCACCTGCAGCGGGGAAATCTTTTGTTCCCAAGTTCATTCCAGCAGAGCTAACTTCTATAGCCAGGAGAATTCAGATCTACTTCCCTAAATTACCAGCTGCATTAAATATAGTGTGAGAAAAAATACAACAATTTGTCCTGCTGCAGAGCGTGATTAATTTCACTTAACCATAACAAAGCCAAATCTTTAGGTATCAATTCCCATTCTCTATTCTGGATGATCCATCATTTTCATGACAGGCCAATCTTACTCCAAGAAAGGGAAATTTCCCATTCTTCTCCCTGTCAAAGCTTGCATATCCATTACACTGGGATTTTAATAGACGCATGCCTCCAGGGTATAAAGCATAATCATCCTTTAAATGTTAAAACATACAAAACAAGGTATGTTACACATAATAATTCCTCCACCTTCTCCTGAGCATTAAAATGCAAAGAGGATTTATGCCAAAATGGCACTACTAATATTACTGAAATTATATATTAATATCATGTAGTCTTGATACAAGACTCCCCTAAGTTAGGTCTTAGGAGACCTGGCTTTCAAAACCTGCCCACAGAAAGGGTATTTCTTCAGTTAACTTACATAATGGATGCTTGGTTACTATGAGCATTTGGTATGAATTTCAAGTGCATTTGGCTAGAAAAGCCTTTCACATTCAAAAAAAGTGCTTGTTGAACAGTGCTATAGCCAGGCTCATTCTAGTGGAAAAAGCACAAGAGCAGCTGCTGCTGGAGTTCAGTCTGGATGAAGCTCTAAGTAGCCAAATGAGGCTTGGAGGCCAAATTCAATGAATTTGTAGGGAAGGAACAATGATGTCCTAAGGAAGCATTTACTGTTGAATTTGTATTGTGGAGTTGTCTAGTCTAGTTAATTAATCAGGCAAATAAAAGTGAGAAAGAGGGAAAGAAAGATGCTGTATAAAGACATTTTCATTAAGATGGACTTACACATTCTCACTAAGTAAAATTTCCTGAAGGACAGGAGGAAAACAGAACAGTTTCAGTATGTAATACGTCAGTTCATTCACAGACTTCTACAGACCAGGCAGAGAAAGTGTCAGCAGTGACTTTGGTTTTAGTGACCAGGAAAACCACAATTACTCCACCCAGTTGCTCAAGGAGCCTGATCCCACGTGGGAGAGCTGCTTCTCCAGGAGGTCCTGTGTGAGGCAGCGGCTGGCGGAGGTCCCGTACTCAATGACCCACACCTGAGCCTTGCAGCCTCTGCACCCGCTGGCTACACTCTTAGGTCTGGCTTTCGTGCTGCTGCGGGAGGACTGGGCAATGCTCAGTGTGCAAGCAGTCCGTCACCACCTTACAACCCAGGGGCAAGGAGAAAGTTGGTCAGCCTGCCGCGCTGTCCCAGGCCACCTGAAAGAAGTCCAGGTATGGGATATAATCCCACAGTCCCATAAGCAGGTAAGAAAATGCTTAGGACAAGAATAAAGGCAGCAGCAAAAGCATAGAACTGGACAGACTATGTTGCAAAAAGAGTTGCAACTGGAAATATCATAAGCCAAAGTAGCAATGAGACATTAGAAGTAATGAGAAGGCAAGAAAAGATAGCTCTGTTATTTCATGGGCAAGGAGAAAACAGAAAGAACAGCAAGAAGAAGGCTTGAATGTTTAAAGACTCTTTTTCTTGGTGTTCAGGGAAAAATATGAACACTAAGCAGATGCTTCTGGGAATTAATATTAATGTAGCTAATCACAATACAACACAGAATAGGGGAAACTTTTTATCTGAGTTGTATGTACTCAACTCATCAAGACCTGGCAAAATCCATCCGAGTACTGAGGGAGGTAAACACAGCAATTTCTGAACCATTAGTGATTACCTTGGAAAATTCAGAAAGGGTAGGTAGGGTCCCCAAGGCACAGGAAAGAGCAAATACGGGACCTCTCTTTAGAAAGAGGAAAGATAAGGAGACAGAACTGTAGACTTATCAGCATAACCTCTGTGAAGAAGGACACCGAAACATTGTTTAGCAATCTATTTATAAGTGCTAAGAGAAGAGTAAGATGATAAAACATCCAGTGTGATTTTCTCAAAGGCAATAGTGTCACGCCAACAAATTTTCTGTTATCGAAAGAGTAATTGGAGAGAGAGGAAGGAGTCACTATTTTTGCTCTAGGAGCTCTTTTTATTTAGTTGTACCTGACTTTCCCGTGAATGAAATATCATGAAGGTGAAATTATCATAGTGGTGACGGGCCATCAGCTGAAACACTCTGAGGCCAGTTATCCGCGGTCTGTCTTCGGGCATGTGAAACGTGTCTTGCAAAGGGCAGTCCTGTATTCAGCGCTCTTCAATATTTTCCTTAACCTGTGGATGACAAAACAGAGAATCTGAGACACGATAATATGGGGCCGTGACACCGTTAGTAGTGGGGATACTAAGAACTGTTAACGTTTGACAAAATTATTCTGAGGATTGTTTGGGAGAAATGTTTGATCCTGTCTTAGAGCCGGGAGATGGAAGAGATGACCTCCTGAGGGCCCTTGGAGATATACTTTCCAATGATCATGTAACTCTTGCACTTCGATAACTTTTCTAAAGTGCCTGGAAAAATCTGATTTGCTGTTACACTGATAGAGAATATCTGTTTTTGGGAAGACTGTTGTCGTACATATTTGTAGAAATGATGATATTAGGGAGGTAAATCCACTCTGATAACCTGACTGTTGCAAAATGGAAACAGGGCTGTAAGCAAGGGTGCCATCGGGCTGTCCTCTCCCGTTGGCATCCTTCTCCTGGGGAGGAGGCCGGGTGGCGTGAGAAGCCCTTGGGGATAGAGGAGATGATGGGGAGCAGTCGGGAAATGTCCGGAGAGGACAGAGCAAAGCGGTGCCCCTCGGAGGGAGCTGCTGCTGCCTGAGGGTGGTGATACGGCTGCAATCTGGGGGTCTTGAATCCTCTTGAACAAGACTCTGGAGGCAGCAGGTCCTTACCTGGGCTTGTCAAGCCCCAGGACTGCCACGCTCCCCACTGCATACGCTGCCTTAAGTGTGTGTCCAGCTGGGCAGCCAAAAATGACTGGCACAATATAATATGTACAGGAAGACAAAAAAAAAAAAAAAAAAGTACACTGTAATATGGACATGAAGACAAAAAAAATTACCCAACCTTGATTTTCACGTGGTGAGAAACGCACTGGATGCTCTGTTTGCCATATTCCAAGCCTCCCTAACGGCAGGCACTGCTACCAGTTAGTGGGAGCTCCTCCGTGATTTTTGCAAATATTAGGCTGTTATTTGTTCCCCAGTAAAGGTAAAATGTTATCTGGATTATCACACAGAGGGGTAGCAAAATGCTTGGTTAGGAAGTGCCATTCCCTGCAAGCGGGGCCCCTCGCTAGGAGCTGTGTGCTATTTCCCTGCCGCGCTCTGGGGGGTCTCGCACTCCTGCTGCAGGCTTGCACTGAGCAACCAGCCCACGTTAATAAAGAGCGTGTCTGACTTTTAATAAACTCTTCCCATTTCCCAGTCAATCCTGGAAATGCTGTGTCTCGCCTGCAGTCTGCAGCTATGCAAAAAGCCAGCTCTGCCCTGCTCGCAGGTGTCTCTGGCTGCCAGCAGCAGTTAGCATTGCCATGCATCTGCTGTCCTGCGTGATGTATAGGGGGAGGGTACCTATAGCCAGCTCTCATCCTGCTCTTCCTCTCACCCTCTACTACGCATCCATTAAGATATAGCACTAACACAGCCTCAGGCCTGACTAAAAGCCCTGGAGGGAACTTTTCAAAATACATATTCCGTTTGCATGAAAGGATTTATTTGTGTGTTCATTTCTAAGCCACCCAAGTAGCCTTTCCTTTCCTTTTGTGTTGTGTATGGTAGTTTATTAGCTAACACGAACTTCTATACATTTAAAGTTTCTCAAATCACAAGTGAAATGATGGTCTTTGGTTTTGATGCTCTCCTGAATATTGGAAATGACTTCATTTTAATTCTAGTACAATGTCCTTTCTCCGACCTTGGATTAATGCCCTATCTGGGCAATGAGAACAGCAGTGTCTCCTATCTCTCAGCCTTTGGCTGTCTGTGCGTTCAGGCTATAAAGCCCTCGGAGCAGAGACTATATTAGTAGATATATCTCCATTGTTTGTTGTGACAAGCTGGTGATCTTGGCTAAGGGATCTCCAGAACTGCAGTAATGGTTATTGGCATTGAATATGCAAAATGTTGGTATTTTTCATTGAGGAAAAATGAAATCTAAGCTCATGCTGTTTCTCAGGCTTGGGAGGTCTAACCTCCTTGTGAACTCCTCTGTCATTTTATAACTCCTTTGGATTTGCTTTACCATTTATTTTCCTTATTTTGTTTGTCTTGTACATAAAGTACTTTGTGTCAATAGAGTCATTTACAAGGGACTAACAGAATTTATAGCCTTTTATAAATTAGCGTTACGGAATATTACCTACTTCTTTTAGGTCTCAACCAGCAATTCTGATGATTTATGACATTTAATGACACTGGCTGGCATAACACACTTATTTATTTTAAAATTTCTGCCACGCAAAGCTCTGTGTAAGAAAATTGTCATTTTTAATGGTACCTCGGAGAGTCAAACAGAAAATGCAGAAAATTGCGTTCTATTTTCATTCTGGCAGTCACATTATTAAAGCAATTAAATTAAATTGAAATTAACTTTAGAAGATCATCCACATGTTTAAAACAGCCTATTTCCCTACAACCTTTTCTTGTTAAAATTCTTTTGACATTAGTGTCTGATCACTTAAGAAATGACAGTCAATACAGATTGATTGCTCTGAATGTTTGAAACATCTGGGAATGTTTAACACGGTCTTTATCCAGTTTCCATAAAGAGTAGACCTAGCAGAGGGTCCCGTCTCTACTTACAGAACTTGTAGCTTTACTGCCATGGTAAATATTACCCCCTCTCAGTTTTTGGCATCACATCTCTAAGCGTTTTATGAAGACGACTGAGCAGCTCCAGGGAGGTCAATGCATCTCTTCGCATTATTAAAGCACGTTAAAGAAAAGCACCCGCTGAATGGGCTATGGGTCAGAAACCTCTAAATCTGGGGTATTTGCATCCCAAGATTGTGCCTGACCTGACAATTCAGCTAAAGCCTATGGGAATTAGTAGAAGAAATCACAATAGCATCACTGGAATTGGAAGAGGTGCGATACACAAGCATTTAGGCACCCTGATGTCGGTTGTTGCTGTTCTCCATCCCAGCCTGATTTACCACCCCGGGCTTCAAACATAAAACTTGCCTTCAGCACAGTGAAGCCCAGCACGGTTCACAGGTGGCTGAATAATGGGGAAATTCCACAATATACGGCATATCCTCAGTTCTGTCTTCTTCCGAGTAAAGAACGTTTACTCTGAAAAAGCAGTACTTCTGCTGACTGCATAGTTGAAAATGTAAAAAATACTTTCTGATCAACAGATGAAATTCTGAGGCGGTTGAAATCAGTGGTGAAAGACATTCCACCAACACGCCTAATAAAAAGCATACGTTAAACTATTAACTTGAGCATCAATAACAGTGAACATTAGCAGCAGTTGCATCTTTAGAGTTACCCTGATATCTGAAGTATTTTGAGTACACAGAATTACAGACATTATCAACATTTAAAGTAATGAAATGATGGACAATGAAGGATGCCTAGATTTTAACTGTTCTCAGGCTACAAATATTAATTCAGTGGAGATAATAATTTTCTTTTTAATGACCTCAAGCTGCATATTACAGTCCTAGATATGTTTTTGCTCTGTAGCTGTTGCGGGCTATAGATCTTGAATCTATTATCACTATATACAGTACATATATCTGGATATAGACATATGAAGATGGCAGGACAGGAGTTTCTAAGCAGAGCACTGGGTAACAAAGGTTAAAGGGTTGAACGTCTGTGGATGAAATAGCTATCAAGCAGCTCACCAGCAATCCAGCAGCAACAGAAAGGTGGTAAACGTGAGTCACCTGTCTGGCTACAATGCATGTTGCAGTATTTACGCATGGCTCATCAGCTGTGCAGTTCACGTGTGCTACAAGGATCTCTAAGAACATTTTAACTCAAGGATGAGGAAGGTGGTTTTAATTCATTATCCACAGGTCCAGGAGTGGTCAGAAGCGTCCGCAGGGCTCTGTACAAATGTAATTACCATTTATTACTGTAGAACCAAGCCTGGAAGGGCAAATGGCTCACTTTGAAAGAGCTGGGTTTGAAAATCGAGCAGAACAATGGTAAGAGCTGCCTTTTACCCTCTGTCTAAGCAACGGACCATGTTTCCCCTCGTATGCGTTTCCAAAGCAACAGTAAATACTACCCCTGTTGAAACAATAGCATATTATACTCCTGCTGAGAGGAATTTGCATTTCATTTGCAGATTATTATACCCAAGGCTTAGTTTAAACTGCTTTCAAATCTCCTTTGCTGCTATTGGGTATCCACATCTGTATCTAGATGCAATTTTAAACCCTGACATGATTCTCTCATCATGTACAAGACCATATGTTTCTGTAGAAGTTTCAAATAAAGAAATACCCATCATTTTAGCCAGTTAGCTAATGTAAAATGTAAAAGTAATGTCAAGTCAAGATAAACGACATCCACTGCTCTCCCCTCGTCCACCAAGCTCATCACTTCAGCGTAGAAGGTTGATCAGGCATAACTTCCCCTTCATAAATTCATGTTGCCTACTCCCAATCATCTTCCCATCTTTAACATGTTTGGAAATGATTTCCAGAAGGGTTTGCTCCATCACCTTCCCAGAGATGGAGGCCAGGCTGGCCAGCCTGTAGTTTCCCATATCCTCCTTCTTCCCTTTCTTGAAGGAAGGAGTGACATTGCTTTTCTCTAGTCCTCTGGAACTTCTCCCAGTCACCATGACCTTTCAAAGATAATTGAAAGTGGCCTCGTAATTATATCAGTCTGTTCCCTTAGCCCATCAGGATGCCCCTGGACTTGTGTACGTCCAGTTTGTTTCCGTGTCCCCCAACCTGACCCTACTCCACCAAGGGGAAGTCTTCCTTGCTCCAGACTTCCCCTCCTGTCTCGGCAGCCTGGCATTCCTGAAGGCCAGTCTTATCAGTAAACACCGCGGTGAAGGACACATTGAGTACCCGGCCTTTTCTGTGTCCTTTGTCACCAAGGCCCCTGCCCCATTTAGCAGCAGACCCACTTTTTCCCTAGCCTTCCTTTTGCTGCTGATGTACTTGTAGAAGCCTTTCTGGTTGCCCTTCACATCCTCCAAAAGATTCAAATCCAGGTAAGCTGTGGCTTTCCTAACCCCATCCCTGCACAGTGTTCCTGTATTCCTCCTGGGTCACCTGTCACTGCTTCTACCTCTTGTACGCTTCCTTTTCATGTTTGAGATTAGTCAGGGGCTCCTTATTCGTCCTTGCAGGCCTCCTGCCACCTCTGCTTGATTTCCTGCCTGTTGGGATGGACCAGTCTTGGGCTTGGAGGTGGCAATCCTTGAGTATCGATTTAAAAAGGTTTAACCTGCAATGCTGTACGGAAATGACTACATTTCTATACTTCAACTAGCAAATGAGGTTAGAGCATTCTTCTATTCGTATAAGTTTTAATAAAGGTGTAACCAATCCAGTTAGGATGGCAAATGCCACCGAAATCTTCTAGTAATTATCCCTCCCTTCCATATCCCCTGGTGTCCAAGTTAATTCTGTGACAGTTTCTCACATATCCTCAACAGACTGGAACATTTCTGACAATGTAATTTTAACAATTAAAACATTTCCGTCAGTTCTACCCAGCTTCCACCTGCAGTACACCCAGACCGACTGACGCCAGTTAAAAAAAGGGGTGAATGCAATGAGATTTCAGATGAAAGCAAAAAAGGTCGGATTCTCTGCTGGGAAAAGGTGGTGCAACTTTACTGCAGCTCACTGAACTAAAAACTGCATATAAGAGGATCATCTGCCCCAAGAGTCCACCCAGGGCCCCTTGTTTCAGAGCACTCCTTGCAATAGGGTATATTATCGTGTTAGCTTTTCTTCACGGTGCTCAAATAGAGCTGTTACTTCTGTAAATCTCTGTCATGCTTTCCTATGTCTTCCTCCTTGTGTGTTTGATCTCCTTGTAATTATTACTCACTTGTACTGTCCTTTTCATTTAAACAGAGCTGTTCTTGTGAGGCAAAGCTCCTCACCTAGGAAAGGTTTATGGGCTCATAAAACCTTAAGATCCAGAGGGCGTTTCCACTTTGCCCCTGATTAAAATGACAATATCCTCTGGTGGCCCATTATCTTCCACTGAAATTACATCCACAGGATGCCCAGATAAGGAAACCCAGCTGGAATACCTACAAAATGCAAATGTGCATATTATAGATATTTGCATGTATCCCTTTGTCTAACAGACGTTGCACCATGACACAAAATAAAAAGCACAATGAAATGCTGTCTGCAAGACATCAACCAGAATTCACTGTCAGGTTCCTGTAGCTTGTCACCAGTGTTATCTTCATTCTCTGTAATTTGTCTCGGGTCTTGCTGTGCTGTATCTTTTGCTTGTGGTCTGTTAGACCTGTCCCTATCTCAAAAGTCAAACACTATATATAAAAAAATCAGCTAAGCTGTCCTACTGAGCAGCTCTGCGGGACACATTGGTAGTAGAATGTCTTTTGAGTTAAAGCATCTTTCAGATTAAAAAGGGGATGATTAAATACAAGTTCCAATTGGCATGCATATAAAGCGGCATAAGTGAACAAAAAACAGTCATCAGATCACTCCAAATGAATACCACAGTTATTACTAAGAAGTGCAGTTAGCTAAATCCACCAAATTGGCCAGAACGGAACGATGGTGCTGGGCACTGCACTGTCCACAGCGCCCTGAACCCTCAGCCCTCAGGGCATGGAAAGGTTAATAGATTGCATGGGACTTTTTTGAGCATTAAAAACTTGCAAACTCTCACTCCTACAGGAAACATTATTAAGCACAATGTGTTACTCTGCAGAATGAAGAAAATAGATGGAAACTAGGTATGGTAATTCTTCTATCATTACTAGCTTGCTGGGTCATTTTGCCTCTATAAATAAAAGCTCTGCTTTCCCAGTGATGTGCAAATTCACTCAGCAGGTCCAGTAAGTAATGTCTGTTTTCTATTGTTTTAGTAGAATGTTTTTAGGATAGCACCATGAGACTATCATTCCTTATTAAAATATTTTTCCATCCAATATTTTAAAGGGAAAATGGTTGCCTTCACATTTTTAAGTCTTCCTTGAAAGTGCCCATTTCAATAAAAAAGCGTGTTGCATTAAGAAAAAATATCAAAATTATGCAAGTATTATGTCTTGGGTAGCTAAATTCTGAAAAATGCTGGGGCTGTGACCGGTCACTGAGGCAGGTGCTAGTTTCGGTTTCCATTGTGGAATGCAAAATGATGTCGCTGCTGTTGTACTCGCAGGTTTTCATATCCCAGGGAAAATCCGATACATCACCAGGTAATTTTTATGATAAAAATCTATTCTGGCTAGCTGTATTCCTTACTTATTTTTTAATCAACAGAAAGGCAGCTCATAGTAGAGTGACATTTCAGCACTGAGAGAATGAATTAGGACGAGGTGCCTATTCAAGGGGCGGCGGTGCCGAATGTGCCTTCGCCTAGGCTGATAAAGCAGACATCTCATGAAGACCAGCAGTGTGGGACACGTAGGCTTTCCAGCCGCATCCAGCGTGTCCCATGAAGCAAGGTGCAGGATCAGGTTGGGGAACCATGGGCCCTCCAAGGCACAGGTGTATCCATGGACTGTAAAGAACCTGATGCTATTTCTCAGACCTCCCTGCAAATGAACTAGTTCTACAGTTTTCTGTTTTCCCTAAGCTATAAACTGTTGGGACAGTAACACTAATAGCGACCATGTTTTGCTTTTCAACTTACAAAATTGTAGCAGGTTTAAAGCTTTTAGCTATAGGCTTTTTCCAAAGCAGCAATAGAGCAGATATGGACTATCGTCCCTTTACGATTGTTTTCCTTAGGAAAAATAATCATGGTAATTTTTGCTCCTTAAGATGCCCAGCACTTACAGCAAGCCAGCATCCAAATGAGCTCTGTGATACTTCTAATTACCCTTTGGCCTTCGGTGATGTACATTTGACACAGACTTTGCCATTCCCTGCTGCCAACCCACCTGGGAGTAAGGTACATTTTCAGAATTGGAAAACAGTTTGCTGCTCTCCAAGGTAAAGGATAGATAATGTAACCTATCTCACCATAACTATTTCCTCCCCCCCTTTTTTTAATGCAGACAAGAACTAGATCCTGCTCTGTGAGAGAAGTCTCAGATTCACCACTATCATGCTCTTGAACTATAGGGCTATTCTACAACTTTATGGACCTTAATTGAAATGAAAAGACTAAATACTACTTAACTGCATGATAACAGGAAACTTTAATAATAGTCTTCTATTAGCTATTAACCCCAGACATAGCCTGAATCATTTATTGAGGCAACTAGTAATGTGTTCGGATGAAATATAAGATGGCCCTGAATGAAAAGGAAGCACACCTCCCTCCTTCTCCAGGTGACAGCCAGCCAGTGGTCACATAGCACCAAATGTGACAGAGCCCCAAACTGTGCTTAGATATCACAAGAAGACAATTTTCCCCCTTGTCCGTGGTTCCCTCTATACCTCTTTTGGGGTACCTTCAGGCGTGAAACATGGGTGAAATGGCACAAGGCAGGATCAGACACCACTGGAGGACTGGAGATGAGCCAGTCTCAGACCAGTTTCTTCCTCTCCTGCTTCATCCACAGAGCCCAGATGCCCCCCCACTGCAGGCATGTGCCAAAATCCAGCCCAAATTCACCTCAGTGCACAGATAATGCGGCCAGTTGGGGAGCCTGGGCTCAAATCCAAGTTCAGAGAGGAGCTAATGGGCCATAACATTACACTGTATATGCATTTATATAGGCATGCACAGTATATGCATGCACACTGTGGCTCACGTCCTGTGTCCCTCCTGTTGCCCGTCTCACTTAGCTGTAGCCTTTGGGACGGCAGCCGTGTCCTGCGCTGTGTGACGCATCCCAGCTTGGAGATCCTCCGCTGCCTGCTGGCACAGCAGGAGATGGGGGAAGTCCTGCAATAGGTAAACAGGGAATCACATAAGAAAAACACCTTTTCTCATCCCTCTCTGCAAGCTATTGACTTACTTGCTAAAGAAAAAGGGTTTGCATCCCTTCCAGAAATAAGCATGGTGCTTATAAACTGGTCATTGAAAGACCATTGAGCATCTTAAATGAAATATAGAGATCTAAATAAATTTGGAAGAGCATTATTCTAACGTCCTTCAAAAGTGTGTCAAATACTTCTGTCTTACTGCCTATTACATTACCCAGCCATTAAACATGTATTATCTTTTGAAGGAAAAGCAGAGATTAATGACCTGAATCAAAATGATGAATTCACTGTGTAAGATGAGCTAGACTTCCGAAACAAGCCAGCAAACAGAAGGAAGAAACATTAAAGCTAGTCAAGGAATAGAACAATAAGGTCAAAGAAGGAGAAATTAATAGGCTGTTGTTTTAAATTATCTGAATTCCATTCGTTTTTCTTTGAAAAAAATTAACCAGATAGACAGAAATAAATTCTCCCTGCTTTTTATTTCCTCTACAAATCTCTCTGCAGCTCAGCATTACTTTGTGGTAAAAAAAGATCCATACTGCAGTAGAAACACTGGCTAGCTTTTTTGGACGAGACTTGAGAATGGAGCCTATCCTTTACTGAGGCTGTATGGCTTTGGGTGAGGATGCCAGCAGAGGTGGGAGATGCAGGGATTCACCGTGTCAGACTTTTCTTTCTGTCCAACATAAGTCCCACCGCTGTCGTAGTCGGAAACGCAGTGAAGTGGCTGCTTCTGAATAACCACATTCCCCTCTTTGCTTTTAGTGCTTAATCATCCTCTTTGTATGCTGTGCATGAATTACTGTCACTGAAATTGAAATTTGTTGCATAAAGGATATTAATGTGGTTAATAAGACAAGCAATTGCCCACCGGTGGCCCTAGACATATCCAATAAGTTCTTAATGATTTTTTTATTGTTACAGTTTGCTGCTATAAAACCACTAGGCCAATTTATGTCTGTTTCATCTTTACCAGGAGAATTTCTGATTAAAATAATGTTAAATATTAGCACTTTTTCCTCGCATTTGGGTATGCTGCTTTATCAAGTAGGACTGACCAGTAACGAGGTCAGTTGGTTGCAGCAGTCATTTACTCAGCCCCAGAGGGACAAGTTCAGAGCTCTGTTTGGAGGAGTCTATTTGCATTTATGGAGAGGAACAGGCACGGAGCGGGCAGGAAATTCTTGCTGGGAATGGCAGGGGCGGGGGAAATGAAGGGGAACAAAAATCACTATACAGACACAAGGGGAATGAAAATAAATGGGTATAAACCAGCCGTTCGTCACTGCCCTGATGGACACACCAAAAAAGTGAACTGCAATAGCAGGAGGGGGTTCCCAAAACAGGCACTGCTGCGAGGTCTGATGGTGCCCTGTGGATTCGAAAACTCATCCCAGTTTAAAGCTGCCTTCAGGGCAGAGCAGCTGGAGTCCGTGCAGAGGGCAGTTAGCAGTGACCAGCGCATCCCGGGAAAGCGAAGTGTTTCCTAGGGAAGGGAGAGTTCATCCTTAAGGTAAGGAGTGCTACACACATGAATAAAGGTAATTCAGTGAACTGAAGCATTACACCTGGTCCCATCCTTAGGTCTGGTGGCTGAACTGTCCCTGCACCCCGAAGCTCCTAGCTGAATTACTGCCTGCTAACGAGGCCAAGCATGCTATCGTAGGAAATGTACGGGAGGCAGCGAGCTGAGCACCGCCTGTAGCAAAGCAGAATACCATATAAAGTGGTAAGGTTGCATACATGGGATGCAATAAGGTTTCACAGCTCAGATCAAGGAAAAAGCAGGACCACAATACCAGTGCTCTTCCTTTGTAGATAAAGGGTTCTTTACTGCCTACTGAGGATTTTGACATTTTCTACTCAGGGTGCACAGCTCTCTGTACAGACTTGGCACGGTTTTAGAAGTCGGCTATTGCAAAATAACATTAAAATGTTTAAAACTAGCAGTCTTCGAGGTATTGAGCTACTGACACCAATAATGATTCAAGCTCAGGCATCACACGATGCAAAGGAAAGTCATCTATTGGAGCAAAGCTTTTCAGAAGCACCTGTAACAAGCTCACTGACTGCTGTTGGCCAGAGCAGAAAAGCAGATGCAGAGCTAGAAGAACTAATGACAGAATTTATAGCACAAGAAAAATGCCACAGGTGTTTATCTGGCAGAGCTGCAATGGCATGGCAGATCACAGATTATTAGAGCCTACACTGAATAAATCATTAAGAAAAGTATCTGCTAGATCAGAAGAGAACACTATTGCAACTGAAAAGAAATTCCTCCTCTGCGTAGTCCTTAGCAGTACAGCAGGCTGCCTGGTAGGGGACAAAAGCACACGCTGACAGAAGAGAGCGTTTGCTTGTAAAATAATTGAGATACTTGATGGAGAGATTAGCTGGGAGCTGAGGTCTGCGGATACAAAGCGATGCAGCTCGTCACACAACCTAAAGCAGCGGGAGAAAAGAACCACTTATAGATCGTGAGACTTTATCTAAGGATCCAGACCTAACTTGGTGTACTGGAGAGCAAACAGCTACTTCACGATGGTTAGGGGAAGGCATATACTACTGGGAATGCTGAGATCTGGGTAAAAAGGGCTCTATGTCAGCCTGGAAAGACTTAGGGCATCAAAAATACTAGAGAATAGAAAATTTAAAATATGTCAAGAGGCAAACCCTCCCATCCTTTCTTTGATAGCAAGGAATCAGGCATTACACATTGAATACACTGGGCACATCTGATTGCAGATGCTTCTGAGAAACCATGTGATCATATAAATAGAGTTTGAGGGAGAAAAAAAGCTGCAGCATAAGCTTAAGATAGTGTCTGCTGGAGGTCAGTAGTCCTACTGGTCAGATCTTGTCCAGGTCCTGACGTACTGTGAAGAGCAATGCGGAGGAGCAGTATACTGTATTTCGACTCATATCTGCTCCTCGGTATCTCCATCAGATTGGGATGCTTCACAACTTGCTGTTTTCTATTATTGGTTTTTATCCACCCTGACAAATAAAATTCTAAGTTAGGAAATAGATTTTTCAGCATGTTTGGCAGGAGCATCTACTGTGTTCCAGCCTCATGTTTTAACCAGATGTTGTAACTTGAACATTCAGCAGGACCATATTAACAGTGCTTCGTGCTTGTTGCTCAGAGTCCCACCAGAAAAACGGTAAAAAAACATGTGACCCTTTTCTGCTTCTTTTCTCTTATCACCAGATATGACTCTCTCTTTTCTCTCTGTCACAGACACTGATGCTTCTCCTCAATTTCCCCTCCTGGTCCCTTACACTAACACCAGTCCACCCATCCAAGTGTATTCTCCCATGACCCTCTTCCTATCCTCTTTAATCCCCTTATTACCCCTCACCATCCTCTCTCATTGTCTCCCGGTTGTTTGCACGATAGAAATATGCTTTAGGTCTTTGCATCTTAAAAGAAAAGAGACCCACCATACATATCCGCTTGCCTCTTCAGCTGCCTGGCTTTCGTCTTTAAATGGTAGACCAGGGAACATGGAAAGCAAACCCAGAAATAATTTCATAGAGGAGTGTGCCATAGAGAAAATGAGAGATTTGTATTACACTTTTTTCATCAACAAGTCTACCCCACTCTTTCGTCTTTCATTGCTTTTATCTTTCTTGAAAACAAGTGTGGCCTTTGGGGAAATACAGACCTTTTTTTCCCCTTTCTCGTTCCCTTTCCTTTTCCCTTTCCCTGCTCTGTTTTGGCGATACACCAGAGGAACAATAATCTTCTTAAGTACTTTTTTCCTGTGGTGTTGAAAGGAATGGAGAAGAAAAAAAAAAAGACTTAGCCACAGCTGATGAATCAAATTACACATTTTCATATAACCATCTTTTCTAAATCTTGACACGTTAACCTATCCTAGTATAACAACAACAGGTTTCTCCAAAAATACCTCCACGCCAGTGCTGCCAAACACGTGCAGGGCCAGGCACTTTGCTGCTCATCACAGCAGAAACAGAAGAATTGGGCAACTCAGGCCTTTTACTGCCTTTTCTCTGCAAACTTCTTAGTGATGAAAACCAAGGAAAAGATAAACAAGAAGACTGCAGGGATACGGAGACTGGAAGGGAGAAATGCGTTGATGGAAGGTGAGCAGTGGCTTGTGTAGCAGCAGGTGCCGTGCCGGATGGTCTCCTGTGCCTGCTACCAGCGTTCACTGCAGGATAACATGAAGCCGTGATGCACATCTGCTGCTGCAAAGGGGTGGGAATTGTTGGGGGGGGGGGGGAAATACCATTGAAATAAAGGGTTTTGGTGCAAAACATGCAGCAGTGCTCAGTAGAGCCATGGGGCTGCCTTTTCAGCTGGTTCTAGAGGGTAACAGGGTCCAACAAATACTCTGGTTGAACCAGCACCCTGGATTAGGAGACAGGAGTTGCCCTTCACTTCAATTATGACTGTCATACAAATAAATGGATGGCTGCAGTGACGCAACAGTAAAAATATTCTCCACGAACCTGCTCACAGACTGTTGGCTTTAGTCTGTGATATATGTCTTGCACTAGACTGCAACACGGTGTCATAGGATGATGCAAGTCCTGAAGGTTTCCTTGGAGTTCAAGATTTGGTCAAATGACAGGTTTAACAGGGAACCTCTAAGAACTCATCACTTGCTCTGCCTTCCCTTCCCAGATCCCCCCTTCTCACTGCTGAAGTCAGTGGGGAAAAGATGGCTCAGCCTGAAAATACGCTGAATGCAACCTGTTTCTGGCCCATTATGAGCCTTCTTGGCAGCTGGAAGTTGCCTACCATCATCTCAAATCTTCCCTGCTATCTCCCCAGCCAGGAAGTGTGTTTTGGTCAGGAACTCATAACATACCTTGTTACAGCTGAAGGATTTAATGATTTATGTCATGAACCACTTATGATGTGATGCAAGTGCCCTGTCAGCAATTACAATATTTGAGGGAAAATCCATAGCTTTCTAACTGCAATTCAGGATTACAGGACTGTGGAATAAAAGTAGCAAGAATTTGCAGGAGCAGAACACGTACTGTGAGCCCTAGAAAAAGATACATCCCGATAAGCAAGCTGCAGGCATCTCTTCACTGTAACGTGTGACGCTTGCTAAGGAGATACCCTATTAGCGCTGGCACGCCGCGTCTTTAAAATCCTTCAGGATAGGTTTTCAATAAGTGGAAGCTCACAGCTTAGGTCCTTCTGTGAAATAAGTGTCTGGGTCAAAATCACTTCCAGCTGGTTCTTAGGTTTCTCTTTTACTAACTTTTCTCTTTAGTTCAGGAACAGGGAGAGGGTGGATATTTTCAGCACAGCAGATACCATCAAACAGCCTGACAAGAATTTATGAATGGGAGAGCTGGACACCTCAGAAATGAACAAAGACTGAGTGTAGCTCACTGAAAGGAAATAGGAAAAAATCTGTGCATTAGAGCATCCATTGTCTAAGCTGTCGCATTGAGCTTTTTTTTTTTTCTTATGGTTAATTTTTTGGCTCTGGTAAACCCAATCAGATAATGATTTATTACAGACTTCTATTCTTTGCCATTTCCTCTTCAATACTAATAATATTAAGTGATTCATTTTCTTATTGAGAAAGAAAGTCAATATTGCAAATCTGTCCAATTTTCACGCAGCAGCTCCTTTGGGAGCACAGTCTAACTCACTTTATGCTTTCCCTGGTACTCAGGCTACATCTCCTTTGAAGGCCGTTGCCTCCAGGATCAGTTTGTTTCATCTTTGCTTTTTGCATCCCTCAGATAATTGCAGATGACATGTTACCTCTGGGCCATTGTGAAGAAAATCCATCCTGCTCCTTAATCATTTTTGGTCTTCTATTCTGTCAATACCCAGTCTATCAATACTACCATTACCTTTAAACACTAGATTACATGCAATCGTATTTTATGCATGGTCATTCCTACATCCTCTGTTGCCTACCGTGACAAATGCAATGTCTCTGTGTTGTAGAATAGTGGGCACAGACAGAGGGGACTCTACAGGGACAGAGGAATATCAGCAGCAGGCCAGAAGAAAGGTACATGAAGCTTAATGTCCTGATGCAGACTGCGGGCCATTGAGAGTGCCAGGGAAGAACATAGAAGGGCCAGAAATTCCCTTTCCTCTTTTCCTTCACATATCTGCAACGCGCTCTCTCTCTGTCTTTTTTTTTTTTAAAAAAAACTTTTTACTTAAGATGTGAAGTAATATTCCTTGGGTAGCTAATGTAGGTTTTAGAAGCCCCAGCATCTGAGATAAACATTGCATTTCTCTATATCCATCTGAAGATGATGTTCTAGATTTTGTAAATCAGCAAGTACGCACTGTGAGAATGTGTGCATAACTGAAGTATGTTGGCATTAGCTGAAGCAAACATTGAAGACTAAGGTTAAAGGTGCAGGCATAGCTGGCATCAGTGCTGCAGGCACACAGGCTGGTTTTAAATTACAGGTGCTGAGGTCCTCATTCACAGCCTAATCTCCTATTTGCAAGGCGAAGGAGAAAAGACCTTGAAAATAATGCATAACTGCACCTGGGGAATCTGCAATGTGGTGAAGTCAAATACATAGTTTGATAGCTTGGCCAAAAGTGTCACTTGAATTATAAAACATTTTGGGGGATTCCAACCTTCAGAGAAGGCAGCAGACAGCTGTATCTCCACTTTAGAGGAGACCAAAAGCATTTGGGAGACAGCTGGTGCTTTATTTTCCAAAGCTCTTGGTGAGATCATGACACAGATAAACTGCATGGAGCCAATCTGCCCAAAGTCTCCAAAACCAAGTATGCAAAGTCCAGTGGTGGAGAGTGTATATGGACAATTGCTCAAAAAAGAATTGATATTGCTACATTGCTAACAAAGCAGAGAATAGTCAAGTTTAACTTTAAATTTCTGAAGCTACCTTCTGAGCTTGTGAGCTCAGAATAAAATCAAAAGGATTTTCTTGACATTTGCAGGCAAACACTAAGTTAAACTTGGAATTCATTCCTGAATGTTTGTCCAAGATTAGACATCTGAAGATGTGGAGTTCTAGTAGTTCTCATTCATCATAGCTTGGTAAGAGTTTAAAAAAAGTGAAATTTAAATGTCAACTTTGTTTACAAGTTCAAAAGTTGTGTATGGCTTCTGGCACTTGAAGCATAATCAGTAGCAATAAAAGCACTTTTCCTGTTCTTACCTCAACTCTGATTATGACCTCTTCTGCTCCATGTGGGACATAAAGACAAAGATTTCTTTCCATTTTGAGGGAAGAAAATAGTTAATTTGTCTGGAAAACATTTCTACTCCTTGGCTACTGTGACTTAAAGTGTTTTAAATCAACTATCTTAGTTCTAGAATTAGTGCATTGAAATCTAATGAATTTTCAGGGGAAAAAAAAGGAGAGAGACAAGAATCAATTTCTCAATAGTTACATGTTTCTGCTTGCATCTCTGAGCACTAAACACACAATGTGGAGATGAATCACTTAGAGAAGACTATGTTAAGTACAGTGCTGAAATTTCAGTTTTTATGCAGATAACCTTAAAACTCTCCATCACTCTAAAGGCAGCAGACACATCTTTATAGATTTTGATGGCATTAAAAAGATTTTTAGATTCCAGATTCCTTCCTTCTGAGATTTAAGCAGAAAGCTATGTGACATATTTGCTGATAATATTCCAATAAAATAAGTTCTTACTTCCCAAACTGTTCATTAATTTGTTTATGAATTCAGCTAGCAATGTAATGTGTTTAATACCATGTAATTTTGTGCCATGACTACTTATTCTAATAATTTGGTTCCTTTATACACATATATATGTATAAATATATTTATACACACACACACTTTAACTGAAGAGGAATTTTCCTCCTTCCCTTAGTGTCATGAATTTAAGGTCAACTGCAACCTTGTAGGCGTTTTTTTGGTAGCACCCTGAACTGGGAAACCTGGAAGGAGCAAGGTACTGCCCAGGGTAGTCAGGCAAGAAAACACGAGCAGCTAAAGACTGACAACCATCCCTCCTTTCTCCTGCTTGTGACAGGTTCATGGGGCTGAATGTTGTGTTTCCTGCAGAGGCTGTAATGAGGAGACCTGAAGTTCTGGGTTTTAGGGAAATTGTCTGAAATATAGCCTGTGTAATTAGCAGAGAATTCAGCTTTCTGACAGATTGGGTATCACTGTCCTCCTCAAGTGTACAGGTTTCATTGCTAATCTGCAGATGATGTGCTTTCTTTCCTCCGTATGTCTCTCTACGCTCCTCTGAATACAATTCATCATTTGATCATTCATGTTTCAAAATCTCCTTCAGCTATTTTTGTATTTAACAGGGCACATTTCACATCAGAGAAGTTACTGTGGTCTTCGAAGGCCTGGAAATGTGGGTTGAGCACTTCTGAGGAGAAACAAGCCTGTAAAATCTGCATAAAGATGGAGCTGTGCTAGAGGATGAATAAGGAACTAACATATCAAAGGTCTCAAAGAAGAGAAGAGCTCAGACCCGCGTTCTCCTCGACACCTGCGCGTGACCTGACCCAACATTGCCAGCTCTCACAATATTTGATTTCTTTCATTAGAGACATAGGGGGTCCTGGGTGTGTGTTTTAGCACATTTTCAACTTTCATTTAGAATATGAAGCTTCTAGCTCTTGAATTGCCCAGAAAGGTTGGAAAGCACGATTTCTAAAGGCTTCGACCTCGGAGAAAAAAAGGAAACCAAGTATACTTTAGTGCATGAGGAAGGGGAAGAAGGGATGGAAAGATTTCATAACATTTGAATGCAGGGACTGTGAATACAAATTTAGGATAACTGCTAAAAAAACATTGGTAGGATGATATTTGTTAGGCGTGTCGGCAACACTAAATATCAGCTTTTCCCTGCTTTAACAAGCCATCTGGTATTTCAGACCTGATTCTGGAAGACTTGAGGACCTTTCTCTGCAAGGTGATGCCTGTTGAGCAGTGAAAGCTCAGCTGTCGCAGACCTTGTCTGATCCACACGCTGCAGTGAGGAATCACATAAAGACATCAGCTGGAGCTGGAAAGCAAAACAGTTGCTTAGCATGGGGCTCGTAAGAGTGAATCAACTGGAGTGAAGTGCTGTGCTGACTCTGCTGTATACTTCCAGTTGACATGACCACTGACTTGAGGACATCTTTCCTTTGCTCTATTTAACAGAGATATGCACTGAGACATTAACTGGGGCAGCCAGAAAGCCAATGACAAGACATGGAGTCTTATAAGCATGTCAACAGGTTATGTGCAGCTAAGCAGAGGGGAGACTGAGGTAGAATTAAACTAAAAAACTCCTGTTCAGGCTACTAGTGCTCCCCTACTGAACATTTCAGCGCAAAGGTAATCTCTAGGTGCAAAGCTGGTGCACACAAAAGATGATGTAAAAAGCAAGCCTCCTCAGAACATGAAAATCATCTTCAGAGATGGGAAGCAAAGTTTTTGTGAAAAGGAGCATGATTTCTTGAGCTTGCACATGAAACTTCTCAAAATGGCTGAGAAAATTTTGAGCTGTTGCAGAACTAGAGAGCCACGTGCCCTATACACTAGACTGTCCAACCTCTGTTGGACATTATTCTTTCAACACTAGTGAAACCAAAGGTCAAAGCAGAAAACGCAATGCTAAAACTATTGCGTACAGGCTGCAGGTGCTGAAAACTAGTCCATGATACCAAGAGTGCTGTTCTTGAGGAGAATGTTACCAACATTGTCTTTTTTTTGGGTTGGAACACAAGAGTGTACAGAATAATAATAATAATAAAAAAAAAATAAGAGCCAGGAGAAGGAAATGGCAAACTGAAAACTTTGTGGAACCATGTGGGGCAGGACAGCTCAGTGCAAGCCAGGGAATCTTGTTGATTCAGAAGTCTCAGGATTGTTTCTATCAAAATCCTGCCCTATTATAACAGATATAATTGCATGGATGAGCATCTGGTAAAAATGAAAGGAAAAGGAGTCTCTAACCTCCACTCTCCAAGAGGTTTACAAAGAGTATGGAGAAGAAAGGGTAAAGCAGCGACAACGGTTACAGGTGCTCTGGGGACTCTATCAGAGATCCTGAGGGACTGCATTCACAAACTGGATGATGCCTTCAGCATTTTGTTTCCTCAAAGTGGTTATTTTGAAGACTTCTTTCACACAGTGACAAGATCTTGACCTCTGTGGAGCTGGCTGATAAAGACGTGGATGTAGCCATTGTACTACAGCTCCACTCGTCACCATATATGCTTGAACATTTGCCCAGAAAACAACTCTCTGAGTAAACGGAGATATGAAAAGGCATAAGCAGACTAGCACAAGAGCTGATCAGAATAAAAGGAAAATACTTTTGGAAGGTGTCATCCACAATTTTTAAAACTAAAATTAGAACAGGTTGTTCTGCTGCGAAAGAATTATTAGCTGTGTGGGATGGTGCAATGCTGGGAGTCACGGACATGAATAACATGCATGGGCATTGCACTACGACTTGCTGATCACTGCAGGCCCACTGGGGCAATCCTCCAGCGTCCGTTCTGCAGTCTAATGCGGTGACAGAATCCTAACTGGTGCCTAAATCGGCCTCCTCCTTGCAAAAGAGCATCTCACAGAAATAAAACATCCTCCCAGTCTCTGTGCCAGTCATGTACAAAGGTGTCTTTATTGCGATAAAGCAGAGGAAACAGATACTTACAGCTCTTCCATGAAGTGCAGCTCTCACCCTGTCAACAGTTTGCATGCAAGATCCTCATAGTAATAAATGGCATCTGCTTTTTCCCATCTCAGGATCCACTCTGGCTGGGAATGTAAGGATCTATATGTCCAGGAATAAAGGCAATACAGAAAGTGAAAATAGCATTTGACAGCAAATGAAGTATACCAGTTTTTATGTGAACTCTTTCCAATCATTTCAGGTCTATCACCCCAGATCATGCAAAAGCTATTAGTTCATTTATTCTGTGAATTATTACTACCAGCTGTGCTAACTAATATAAAAAAGACTAATGGATTCCTTGAGGGAAAATTTATATGCAGGGTCAACTCTTGAGAGAAAAAAGAGAGAGAGGGAGAGAGAGAGGCAGGCAATTATCACTACTTTTATTTAATGATGCCTTCTTTGAATATATGTCATTTCTTGGAATAAAAGACTACAAATTTGAGCATTCACTTGAAATAGAATTATTGATTCATCCAGCTTCAAATCTACTGTCTCATAATTACAGACGATGAAAGGCTCCTCTCTCTCTCCTAACAGTGTCAAGCTGTTAATGCCAATCAAAAATGCTGAAGAGCATTATCAAAACTGAACAATGCAAGATGAATGTTGAGGCTCACTGTTCAGTCCAATCCTATGAGATGCTGAATGTCATCAGGACACGTGGCAAAATGTCACTGTTATTTTCTTGTAATCTGCAATAGAAAATAGCATAATTGTTGTATTGCAAGTAAGATTAATGTATATTTTGTGTGTAATTACAGCACAGACTATGTATCTTGAGCTATCATTAGAATTAGGGCCAAGAGAAGTTTTCTTGTAAAACACTTTAAATGAGAATGACATATGCTATTTTTTTTTCAACAAAAAATTGTGGAAAAACTGTATTTCATTGAAAATGCCCTGTTTTGCACTGAAGCACAAAATAATAGCTTTTTTAGTTTTCCATTAAAAATACTAAATTTTCTTTTCTTGTCAACTAGAAAATTTTCATGAAGAACTAGGAAAAGCAACACTTCCACCTCTTTCTGAACTTTTATTGACAGCATGCAACAGTCATCATGACCCCTTTCATTAGCTTATTTTTCACTAGCTCTACCCAAAACTAATAACTATGAGTGAAGGCACATACTTGAGCAATGTAAAAGCTTCATGACGTTCAGGTTCGAATTTGCAAGAGCTGTGTTTGTCTTGAAATACCAACAGTAAGAGTTCAGATATTGAAAGCCATGTATTTGGGCATCTGAAGAACTGTCTTGCTTTTCTGAGGCATTAAACCCACAAGCTCTCTCAGAGTCCGGTGGAAGCAGCAGGTATCCGACAGTCTCTTCTGAAGCACTTTCACCTCAAAGAGGCAAGGAGGAGCGCCTAACTGAACCAGGGCACCGAGGCAAGGACTGTTTCCAAAACCAGGATGACAAAGAAACTCCAGCAGGTGCTCAGGGAGAGCCCAGATCCCCAGAGCAAGGGCCAATGCCTAAAGCACAAGGATATTCTTCATCACCACCTCCATACAGCATTTCCCACCCCTCAGTCACTGCCCTAGGACCATGGCTGCGATAAGGACCATGATGCCCATGACCCCCCATGGTTAGGGGGCTTTCCATTTCTGGTCTCTCCACATGTCCTGTTCCTCCTGGATGGCCCAAGAGCCATGCAGATGGGCACAGAAAGCACCTCAAGAGGTAGCCAGTCTTTCCACCCACACAGGGAGGATCAGTGTACCTAACGCCTTGGGAGGGATTCAACAGCCTCCTCCAGCAGCCCACTCTGCTGCTCCAGTCATTAATACAGCACATGACTGCCTGAACAAAATCTCTTCTGCTGGGATTTAAGAACATTAGTTTTACTGAGAGTTAGCCCAAAGGATTTTTTTTCTCTCCATGGACATTGCACGTATTTCCTAACTACAGTCATACTCTCAGGCAGTCTTCTCTTTCAAACTCCCCATGTGGGTCAGAATCCTTCCCTTCTCTTCCTGGCACGGAGGCTACAGCTACGCAGTTGCCTTTCCTCATCTAACAGATCAGACTGGGCTTGTTTACTTGAGTTTTTTCCTTTTGGGTCCTGCAGCAAGCTGTAAACACAGCACCCAAAACTAGCCTTTTATAAATCAATGCACTGCCTACTCTTAGCAACATAAACAACCTAAAGATAGGAGACTTGTTTTCATAACAGTCTATGTGCTTTGCTATCTTACCTAAAAGCTAAAGCAGGTCTCACTTGTACCTAGACGTCCATCTTTTTTTTAAAACATCAGTTCTTGCACTACCTTCAGGAGCTTCTTGTTTCAACACACTTCTGTCCTGCGTCTCATGAATGTGGCCAAACAAGTCCCAAAAGCTCAGTATATTTTCAGAGGTGAGCTTCAACGTGTGGATACGAGGCTCCAGCCCATTCCTCCCAAGGTGGATAGTCTGACAAGCCCACTCTGGAATGAATTCAATATATAACAAAATAACTACCATCTTTCTCAGAATTATTTTCAGCAGTTTCATATTTTTCTTGTGATGAATTACTTGTTTCCCTCCTTCGCCTGTAAAAATCATCCATTATTGACTTTGAAGTAAGCTGCCCAACTCGTTGGGAATGCATTGCATTACTTGGTCCTAAAGCAGGCGAGTTCCTGGTTTTTTGTTATCAACTAATCCCACATGTCCCTGTCCTGTGCAATTCCTTGTTATGTTTGGCTCTGCTTCAGCAGCAGCATCCAGCAGCTAAACCTTCTGCTGCACATTGAAATTTTGGGTTACTGCAGGTGGTGCTGAATTATGTGATGCTCTGGGATAATTCTGCTATTGTCAGCTTTCTCTAGAGTCCAGTACTTCTTGGTGTGCTCTGTCACATTAGTATGGGCATGTTTTATGATGAGTGGAATATGGCTCATTTCTAATATGCAGCTATTCATTTGTTTTCCATTAGCTGAAAAGAAATGAGGCAAACCTACCTACCTACTGGTCCCCAGGCATAATCTAGAAGGAGGAAGAAAGATTTTAAATTATGTGGGTAGATATAAATGCTAATTTTTAAGCACAAGAGGTTGAAGGTATGAAATTAAATGAAGGAAAGAGAAATAACAGCCAATCTGAAAGATTTTAGTAGGGAAACATTTTCACCTCTACTCCTCCAGAAAAGAGTTTGTCCCCAGCTTCCAAAACAAAGTGAAGTGTGAAAGGAAGGAAATTGCTGCAAGGAGGTGTAGCTGCATTGTGGATGGGATGTTCAGAACGCACTAAATGCTGGTTCTCTTTGCACTCACTGGAATACAAATTAAAACTCTCATAAGCATTGTCCTTGCAACTAAAAATAAATTCTCATAAACTGTGCAAAGTTTGCAGAAGCAACTTACCTCTCCTGCATCTCACTGCAAAGAGAATGTAGAAGTGTTAATTCAGAGCTGGCTTAGTCATGGGAGGGATGTCACGAGCTCAGGGAGGGATCTCTTCTCCTTCTTGCTCCCGCAGTGGATCAGGAGATGACTTACACCACGGTCCAAGTAGCCTAGCCTATTGGGTGAAATAAAAAGCAACGTTTCTCAGTCATTAGAGCAATACTGAGAAGGTAGTAGGCTACGTATTTTCATGAACTGTGTAGGAATACACCCAAGACCTGTACTCCACTGTCACATTTGTTTGAAGTTGGCCAGCAAGTTGAAAATATATTAAGGACAGAAAGAGGAATTTGGAGGCTGCTGTCAATGGCTTGATCAGTTCAGCCAGATTAAGGTGCATTAATTAAAACAACAACAGTCACCAGACTTGTGTTCCAAAATAAAGTGGATTCTCTCAGCAGCATTCTCAGATTCAATACCTTTTTAAGCACCAAGTATTATAGACTCAAAGACTCAAAGACAACCTGTTTCAGACAACCCAGAAATACAGCTCCAGGTATGCACACTAGCATTGCACCTGTATAAATTCCGTATGCCTGGCTAGCTTGGAAAATATCAGTTGCTGGGATCCCCAGGGTACACATGCCAGTTATCGCTCCCTTGAGAATACACAGGATGCAAGTACAGCTTGGATATGGCATTTGGCCTCTCTTTCCTCTCATGCCTTCTATCTTGCCTTGTTAGCCTACGAGCTCCTTGGATTAGGGAATATGCTATCAGAAGATCACTCTGCACCTGGCATCGCAGAGCCCCCAGTGGCTCCAGAAATTCAAGCAACAGTAAAAGAAATTATTATAATATAGCTGACATTCTTACCACAGGACTCATGCCAGTGGATGCTGCTGAAGCAACTGGAAAAAATAAAACTAGCCAAGTCAGCAAGGTGAGAAAGCAGAGTCTTTATGCATTTGGCTTGTTTCTGATTGTTGGCTGGGTCATTAGAGGCTACAACAGTAAATTAATAAATTGTATTTAATTAGACATATCAAATTATTTTTGCACAAATATTTGTAAAGCCGATGTTGTGGGACACTTGAGGTAATTAAACACTGGAACAAATTCATCTGCCCCTTCCCCCCCCATCTTTTTTTGTTTTGAAGGAAAATGGGAGGAATAAATTATGCACGTGCTATGGGGCCTCATGCTGCCTGGATGTTTGTTAATAGCTTTTCTTTTCCTTCTGAATATGTATTATTTATGTATGTTAAAGAACAGCACACAGTACAAAGGAACTTGGCCCTTAACCTGTTCTCTTAAAGCAGGCAAGAGCAAGGTCATGCTGCAGATTATCTGTTTCATAGTGAACGGCTTTATATGTTAATTCTGCAGGCTGCTAATGCAGGTTGAAACATCTTAACATTCCTCACACACATGAAAAGGTGGAATGTGATTAATTTACAGTGCATTTTGTTTTGAGATTTCCTGATGTGGGAAAAATGCTCTTCATTCCCCATCCTCCTCTGCTGGCTGCTGCCAGAGACGCATGGAAATTTCATGGTCAAATTAATATTGGCAGCATTTATTTTCTTCTTGCCTCTTCTGTTTTGTTAATTGGGTTTTTGTTTTGCTTTGTTCTATTTTTTAATTGAAGCAGAATAGTTTTTCTCTTTTAAGCCTAGCTGCAATTTTGCAGCAGCAATAAATAAAGAAGTTAGCCTAGCTCTGTTCCCCAGCAGTTGTGATCTCATTCGCCAGGTACATCTCATCTGAAACCAGCACCTTGAATATCAAACAAACCACTACACTGGTGAAGCTCCCAAGCTACTCACTGCTCTGGTTCCACGGGCCTCTGCCATGGTGGAGGCACACAGACGATTTGAAATTTATAGCTTAAGAGCATAGATGCTGATGCCCGTGAACATCTGCATAACCTTGTCTACCAGGGCAGATGGAGGGTCTTATCTACTGACCAGAGCTTCCCAGGAGCTGCTGTGACATAAGTAGCAATTAAAAGATAATTTTGAATATCAAATACACTTTGCATTCCCTATGCTGATTGAAGTATCAAGAATGGCTACCTACTATAGAGGCACCACTGCATAGGATCAGACCCCAAAGAGTACCTGGCCAGCTGCAGAAAGTGGCTGCCATGGGGGTGCTCCCTTGGCCCCACCTTGGCAAATGCCTGATGCCAACATCAGGCGACATGAATGGGGCAAATAGACAAAACTGGAAAGCATTTGCCCCAAATTCATCATGCTAAGGAAGATAACGACCATCAGCTGGATTAAACAGTAAATAGGTAATTATAAGAATTTGAAATGAAAAAGGAGTCAGCTTGTAAAGACAACCTCTGCCAAGGTCATGATGTGTGTATGCAAGACATCTCCCTGTGCATATGTGTCTGTCATTACAGATTTGGGGCGCTATGGACAGGTGCTCAGAAATCCATAGGTGTTTATTAGCATTGCACAAGTGTCTGGCATTCTGGTTTCCCATTTCCCTCCTGCATTACTGATATCGATCCTGAATGGGCAGTTCACTGATTGCCAGTTAATTAAGTGCTGTTAATAAATCAATAAACCACTTCAGCGCTGATTTGGTTTAAACTCAGTGAACTGAGTGGTTTTTTCCCCTGCAGCAGACAGGTAGCAGCAATTTGCTGCAGCGGGGACCCACTCGCTCCTGGTGAACTGGGAGAGGGCAGCGTGGGGAGGTGGGGGACGTGCGGCACCATAAGAGGAGGCAAACCCTCCGGCGGGTCCGCTTGGCCGGGGGAACCCCTGGGCTTCACGGCTGCTGTGCGACTCCTGCAGGGTTCTGTAACTTTGGGTTGTAGAAGTGCCAAGCCCAGGGTCTCCGCTCCACATCAGGGTGTTTCAGCCCCCAAAGGAGCAGATTTCCTTGCCGGGAAGCCACAAAGCTGCTTCTCTATAGGGGTGAGCAAACTGCTGCCTGCCTGCACAAGTATTATCCTCTGGATCCCTATTTATTTTTATAAATGTATATTAAGATATTTTATATATATTGTTACATATATCTATGAAAATAAATACATCTATCATATCCTGATTTATCTCTAGGTGCTAATACTGCTTCCCCCACACTTTCCCATACACCCTGCCGAGCATGGAAAAACCTCCCTTTGCTGCGCTGCATCTCCGTCTCTCCCCAGCTGGGACCGATGCCAAAGCGATGCAAGTAGGCAACAGCCAGGCCACTCCTGGACGTGGTCCCACCTCTCCGCTCGTGGTCCAAGCACCGCCGAGCACCCCAGCATGGACCCGCTGCCAGAGGGGAGCCTGGCCGAGGGCTGCAGACAGACGAGTGGTTTCTTCTGGGAGGGAAGGGAAAGAAAGGGGGGAAAAGAGTCCTCAAACTAGTAGGAAAGCAGAAGTTACCATAGCAACAAGCACCTCTTTCACTAGAGAAAGTGAGGAAAGAATCAAAGATAAGAAAGAAGTAATCAAACAAGCTTAAGGGATATAAAAAAATAAAAAATGTTTATGAATTATATATGTCAGGTAAGAGATCTTATGAATCAATTCAAAAGAAAGTAGATACATTGAATGAATTTAAAGAAAAGACACTATTTGCATTCCAACACTTCACTACAAATTATGGATTTTGGGGGGCCAGGGGGGGAATTATTGCTTTGCTTACGAAATAACCCAGTGAGGCAAGTGAACTAATGAAAATCCAAATATTTAAGTGCAACTCAGACTCAGTGATGGAGCTGCCTCGTTGCTTACCGTGGTACAGAATGAACAACCAGTGGTTTTGGAGTAGGCAGAGCCACTCGGATTTTCCCCTGTGGCTCCTGTGCATCTCCTACAGAAGCTGTGGAGAGACTGAATGAGCCTGAGAAGTAGCTTGCCCTGGAAGGATAAAAAGAAAATATTTTCCTGTAGGCTGCATAGTTATCCTAGAAATTCACCATCACAACAGATTCAATGGGCAAAAAAGATTAAATATGGTCAGAAATTAGGAAGAATATGAAGATTTCAAGTTACAAGAGTGAGGATATAAAATCCGAGGGGAGCCTTCATTGAGAGGTGTTGCAAGGATTATTAAATCTTCATGCATGAAGACGTAAATTGATAGTGGGGGGAAAAGAGACCTTGCAGATGATTGCACGCCTGACTGCGTGCTGCCTGGCACCGTCTCCTAGACCAAGGGACGCTGCCAGGAGAGTTTGCAGGACAGGGCTGCCGATGCGGCTCTCCATCACGTTTCTCCACTCTCCATCCTCCTGGAAGCAGCTCCTGGGGCTGCTCATCCCCGCCGGCGTGTCACACCCAGGAGCTTCTCCAGGTTTCATCTGCATCTTCCATTTCCTGCTCGCGTACCGACACAGCCCAGAGAGATTTTGTTGCTCTCTCCCAATGCGCTAAATAACGCCGTTAATCATAGGCCTACGCAATCATATTGGCATGCCGCTTGCATTACTTCATAAATAGTGTGCAATTACTGAGCAGCTCCTTGTTCGGAGGATGCCCTTGATGTAGGGCTCCTGTTAGCATTCTGCTCCTCCGCTCCGCTGGAGTACATTAAAATCATTCTTTGTAACAAGCGTCCCACTCAGAAACATAAATCTTCAGCTCCTAAAAGCAACTTTATGGAGAAGGTGGTTTATTTATTAATGCGCACATTTATATGAAGTGCCAGCTGCTGCAACAGCTTACAGTTTTTAATAAATGCACCAAGAAGTGCCATGCAGAAGAGAGGTCAGACCCAGGTACGTCAGCATGCACGCCGTGAAAGCCCAGAGGCTGCAAAGCCCCTCGTGGGAACGGGCCAGCTCACAAGGAGCAGCTCCTTGCCGGAGCCAGGCTCGGCAGCCCTGCAAACCAAGAAGGTACGTCCAGATGCCCAAATTTTACCCCCCAAGCCCAAAAAGCTCTGCCTCGCTGTGAAGGGCGCGACTCCCCAAGCACGTGCAACCCAGATGCCTCCCAGGCATCCTCCTGCGCCTTGCGACACCGCTTACCTCTGAAATACAGCTTTAGGAACCCAAAGCTGAGGCTGACGTCACCGGTCGCAAGACTCTGAAACCTGTCTCTGCATGCAGCAGCCTGTTTTAAAGGAGAGAATACCATTTTGTATTATGTTCCACTGCATTACAATATGTTGCAGGCTCATAATAAATATATACGCATGACATAACACACAGAATATATCATTAATATTTTATGCATATAAAAATACTAGAATAATGCAGTAGAACTTAACAGTAGTAATAATAAGGGTGGACTATTTTTCTTTTTTAATAAATAGCATGAGTATCCAGAGGTAGAATAATAAATATTAATAAAAATAAACCAAGTTTGGAAAGGGAAGCTACAAGTCTATATTTGATGTTTCCCTAAAACATTAAAGTATATAAAAAAAGGAATAAGCTTGTGCTCACTATGCCTTTCCCCCACTGCCCTCACACTGCTATTCTAGGAGCAGAGCAAACTATTTTTTTAATGAAACATTTTTCCTCTCCATGAAACTGTTTAGGAACATCCTAAAAATTCTATCCTGTTCTTTCAGTGAAGGAACATGTCAATTCATTCTAATTTTATCTAAAGATTTTTCATTAAAAAAATTTTTTTTGACTGGAAGAATATTTTCGTGTCAACTTTTTACAAAAATAAAGCAACTATCCCAAGTTGTGTGAAATTGTGCTCACACCGAGTGATCTTTTAAAACGCATTTCTTCTCCATTGAAAATCAGGTCAGTTCCAAGGCAGATGCTCCCTTTGGTGATAAACAGTATAACACTGTCGCTCTCTCTTCTACAGGTTTTTTTGTGCACAGTGCAAAGAAGATGGGTGAATATATCAAATAGCACTGGTAGAAAGCCTCAGCTGCACCTGCAAGTTTCCTCAATCCGTTATTCACTCTAGGAGCCTTTTGGAAGAAAACAGGGGAAGGAAACCCCTCAAAACCCCCAACCCCCCCCAAAAAGCCCAGGAGCAGAGCACCACTTGCTCGAGCAGGGAGCACACGGCATCGCTGAAGGGCTGGGAAACCTGCGTGAACCCCCCAGGACCAAGCCCAGCAGAGCTGCAAGTCTGTCTCCATTCAGGTCCTTTCACACGGGACTCAACGCACCACTAATCTGTTGGTAAATTGGAAAATGTGTTAACGGCTGCTCTAAATAAGCCTGAATCGAGCGAATAAAGGCAGCACTGGGAAGGCAACCACGAAATAACACTGAACCAGCTCTTGGAGGTGCGCGTTGCATAAGCACAGTAAAGCATTTCAGGTGACACAAAACCGAGGGAGGTTGCACTGGAGATTGCCTGCCAGGCATCACCTAGGAATATCCAACTGGAAGCACACTACAAATGCCGTTATTGCCATGAAACTTATGCCATTAAAGCAACAGAAGCTAAAATCAATACCTGGCACTCTTAATTTTCTGCTGTCTCCAGTCAATTATAAGGACATTTTAAAGGGATGCAGTGGGACAGTATGACATTAGAAGTCCTGTCAATTCTGCTAATCTCTATTTTAATTAAAAACCCTGAATCATTTTTATAGGGATCACAGTTGTTGACATTTGCCACTCAAAAGCCTAGTGACACTAAAACTTGATCCCCAAAACCTAATCAATCAATTGGGATGATGGATATATTCCTGCCTCTTGGGGAAGCATGGCACACCAGGGTTCAGCACCTCTGCTTTTCAGGGAAGCACTGCTACAAAACAGTCACAACCACAACTTGCCCATGGGGAGAAGGTGTTATCTGTCTCTCCCATGAATGCTTATTTTTTTGTGAAGCACATGCATTCTTGGGACCAGACAGAGAAACAGGTCCTTCAATGGCTCCTGAACACCAATGGGGAATGTGGGTTCAGAGACCTTCAAGCACCCAGCAGTCAAAACTGGACCTTCCAGTTTCTGTGCAAATGCCCAAGCCACCGAGAAATAACTCCATCTTCCAGTGTGGTAAATGTAGTGCATTTTAAGTCAGCTAACTCTACATTAATTTTGTAAATAATCATTTGGAGTAATAACTTATCAGCTTTGAATTACTTAACTAAAATTAACTTTGATTCTGATTGCAACTTCCAAAGCATGGTTCTAATGGGCTAGACCAAGGGTCTTCTTAGCCCACTATCATATTTATATTTATAGCACATGCTTAGAAAGCATGTAAGAAGCTGGGCAAATGCTAAGTGATTCTTTCCCAGATGTAGCAACCTTCTCACCATACAGATGATTACTGTGTGTGAGGTGAAGATATATGGAAGAAGCCCTCAAAGGAAAAGGAGCGTGACATTATCTTCATTCACATGGCTTGCAATGAAAGCTCCAACTCGGGAACTCATCTAATGGATCAGTCTTCTGGGATTAGACAGTGATTTCTCAGAAAGTTTATCAAGATGAAAAAAGCAGTCCTTACATAAAAGGAGAAAAAAAAGCAGAACAAAGCCACATCTCCATTATTCACACAAAGTATGAAATTTTGAGCAAACTGTAAAATCCATATTATTTGCTTACTAAGATTCAAGCTCATCTGAGAACGTTCATCTAATTAAATTGTTTAATTGGCTGGATGTTCTGGCATGGAAATGAAGTAAATTTTCCATTCACAAGACAAGATATCTAACAGACCATCTCGTGGAGCACTGAAAGGAAAGGCACTGAGAGGTAAAAAGTATCTCATTAATCTCCTTGTGTTGACTGAGAAGACTTATTATATCAGTTTAAATGTCCACTTCTTAAATAATTTACATGATCAAAATATATAGAGGGAGGTGGGCTATATCAGTATCACCTCTGGTGGCAGTCAAGAAAGTACCACTCTTTCAGCAGAGATTAACCTGTCCTGGTTAACCTCACATCAAAGAGATGACAGATGCACTCGGTCAGTTACTGAATTTGGTTGAGATAACAGTAATTGAGGGAAGCACCTTCTTCTGTCTTGTCTTGCAATGACAAGTTTTGGTCTGATTTCCCTGGGATATAGAGCTCTCCAAAGCTGTGGCCTTAGCACATCAGAATTTAAACAGGTGGGTCATGTTTAGGGTGGGCAATCTGATCAGACTTAGAAGTTGGCCATGCATCAAGCAGGAGGTGCAAATAGAGACCTCTAGACACACCCTGCACCTGATTTTTTCTATGATTCTATAACAGAGCACATAGAAGTGCTTTTTTCATTAAAAGCAGTAAAGTCCATATCTTTCCATCCCCAGTTTCAGAACAGAGACCTGTCATTTTCTCAGTTCTAACGATCCTAATACCAAAAAATATTCTGCAAATCTGTATCAGCTCAGCTGTGAGCCTTTGAAAGAATATGAACAACCCGAGATCTTGTTCTTGTCTGGTTGTTCAAATGTAAACACTTACATTTGGAAGCCTTAATTTCAAACCAATTTCTGTCAACCTCATGTCAAAAAGAGCGTGCAGAATGCATGGAGAAAATGGCAAAGGTGAGTCAAGGTATGGAAGAGCCTTCCATATGCGCAATAACTAAATAGCCTAAAACTCTCAGCCTGAAAGAGGTTACTAAGGAAGGACATGACAAATCTATAAAATCAAGAGTGGCCTGAAGAAACTGTACCAGGAATAATTGTTGCTGTCACTTCCAATAAGAGAGCAGGGAGGCTTCAAGAGGGAGACAGGGTCAGAACAAGCACAAGGAGTTATTCCTCATGTACTAGGTAGATAAACTCTGAACCCCTTTCTACCAGTTCTTTTGGATGCTGAAAGTTGAGCAGGGTTCAAAAAACAATTGGATAAGTGTGAGGGGGGAAAAAAAGACAAATATTAAGAGCTATTACGTACAGAGATACCTCACAGTCTTACCCACAGCTCTCCAAGGAGTATTCTAAGGAAATATTAGTATATGTGCCCCCCCCCCCCCCTTTTTTCTGTTACTTGGTATTGACATGATTGGGGACAAGATAATCTTCATTGTGGATTTTTAAAAGCAGTTCTTGTGGTTTTAAGTTTGGGGATTTGCTGCTGAGAGAGGGGTTTTCTTTTCAACAAGTCTCTTAAGCCATTAAGTCCTAAACTTCCCACAGAAAATTTGTGACTACCTTGACCCTTAGTTTAACTCTAAGAGACATTGACAACTGGGAAGGGTAAAGTAGGAGAAGCGACCAAGTGAAAGTCTTTAATTTGTAACTATACGATAGCCATAAATTGGCTATTATAGAGCCACAAAAAGCAGTACACTGGTTACATCCTTGAAACGATATCTTGCCCTTTGCTCCAGCATTGTCAGGTCTTCAAAAACAGAACTGAAGTTTTTTTTTTTTCCCTAAAATTCTTGACCTGCACACTTTCAAGATCACTATCACTTCTAAATATTAGAGGCGATCATAGATACAGCCACATCCCTGACACCTCACAGGCACATTGGTATTAATGGTGTACAGATTTTAAAGGATGCATCATTTTAACAGAACACAAGGCACTAACTCACATTGCATAAGGCAGTAACATAACCTCAGCTGGATCCAGTACAATGTGAGCAATATATGGAGGCATATTCAAGGAGAAAAATATTCCAGTGTCAAACCAAATTGTCTTTATGTAGTTTGTTAGGCAGGTTAGACACTTTTACCCACTGGTAGAAGACATCAGTCAATATCAATAAAATTAGTCTAAACAATCATACAGCCAAGGGCAGTGGCCCTTTGCCACTCATGGCTAGAGGGCCTGTACCCTGCCAGATGGTATTTAAGGGGACTTCTTACGTAACTGCGTGGGCAAGTTAATATCCCCAGGGTTCAGAATATTTTCATTTTTTGAAGTCACTTTGACACTCCTTCTTCCTGCTTCTTAGCCGTAGATTACTAAATATATTACAAGGGAAGCAATTTTATACCTGCCCACCACAATATGAGCTCTCCAGCTGACTTAGTAAGGAACACAGTAGAACAGAGCAAAAGATGAGGGTCTGACTCTGTTCTCTCACTGATCAGCGGCATCAAAATGTGGTTTCAGTGACTGATGTGGGGTTACTTCAGATTTGTGCTAGTGCAGTTGAGAGCAGGACTAAGCCTGGAGTGTTTTATTTATTTATTTATTAAATACAGCAGCAGGTTAAAGTGTCAGTATAAAGGCACACTTTGAAGCTTAAGCGAACCAAACTCACAAGCAGAGCATGAGAAAAAGGTGGTATAGCATTCCTGCTATTCCAGGAGCAAAGTGATGCCTTTTTCCAGGCAGCCTGGACACAGTATTTGCTGTCCCAGGAAGGCAGCAAATTCCTCAGGAATCTGGTTATTTCAGGCTAGGAAATTTCCATGTGGAACAAAGGATGGATATTCAAGAAAACAGTCACCTTTTAAGGTGGCACATCACCAGGTGATTTCACTTAATTCACACTAATTTCACTTAATAGAGCAACTGCATTTCAAATATACTACTTGGGAAAAAAGGCTCACAGAGCAAGTGAAACACTTCTTTTTTTGTTGCACTAGAGCTCACTACACTGCTCTAACCAACACAACAGAGCAACCAAGACCACTTAATCTGGAAACCCCATCTGAAAAATAGTGATAAGGGCAAATTTTGCAGTTTTTGACCAGAGCACACGTGGCACTGCTAGCAGGTGCTGTGAGTGGGGAATGCATGGAGGGTCAGCATGCACATGCATATCACTTGACAGGAGAGTCAATTCATCAGTCAGGACAAGAACTGGACTTATTTTCCAGTAATTTTTCCCTAGTAAATATTCCAGAACATGTAAATGCTTTAGTGCATGAATCCAGCTTGCCATTGAGTCTGTCAATGATAAAGCAACTTCAATCCAAAGTAATTTAAAGGAGTTAAGTGACATTATATCAGCATTCCTGGCTCAACCTGTACAGAAAAGTAGGTACGGAAGCAGTTCCTACTGATATATGCTTGTAAACAAAGTTTTTCAGAGATTAAACAGAAGAATCTGTTCCTTCACAGTCATTTCCTTGACTAATGGTTAGCAGCTCCCCTAAAAGGGGCAGCAATCTCTGCATACATCGCCATAATTACAATGAATAAAATCTAAATATTCCAATCCATGAAATAAATTATGGAAGAAAATGGAAAAAAGGAGGATAGAGGACTTCAAGAATGAATAAAGAACATAGTCCAAAAACCAGATTATCACATCTGCATCAGGGTCAGTTAATTTGATAAGTTGCAACTAAACACACCCAAGGAGCACTGATAAACAGCTCAATGGTGTTATAGCATGAACAGCGAGCAGGCATTGCTAAAGCACAGGCTGGTCTCTAAGAAAAGCCAACTTTTATATGTGGTACTCAATCCAGGTCTATTTTATACCTAACAGCTGTTACAAACTCAATTAGGATTCAGCAAAGTATTTACCTACTTGAGCAACTAAATCATTACTAATCAAGAGCTAAGGGGCTTTAATTAATGGATGTCTTAAGCAATAGCTGAGAGGATTTTCTAGCAGCCTTCAGTTTTCCAAGGCCTGTTCTAGACTGCACAGCTCCATCACTTCTGCCAGCACAGGGGGAGTGTGAATTCAAATCCTTTGACTAGTTTCATGGGACAACAAGAACGCAGCCAAAACACCCCCAAACTTCACACTGCTATGGAAAAATAAAAAGATAAAGGAATACAACACTTTGATCTTATGGGCCAACCAGAACAGTGGGTTGTAGAAAATAAAAAATAAATTCAATAAGTTAATTGTCTGACATCAGAAGAAAAATGGTTAAAAATATTTTGTACAAAATTGCTATGTAGAGATAAGAGGGAGAGAACAAGGAAAGGGATGGCCACCAGAGACAAAGTTGAAGACTGACCATATTCAAGACAATAACCTTTTCTGAAAGTATTTGGATCGGATGGCATTGCTGATCACATTGCTTATGGTACACTGTTTTTTTTTTTTTTTTTAAATAGAATTTTTAGTGAACTGACTGCCAGATCACAGGGCAACCTGTGCTAATATTGTATACTGTTTATTTATATTAGTAGAATTTCCTGACATACTATACAGCAATAAGAGCCAGTTGTATTAGATTCTGTATCAGGAAAAACAGACCAAAAAAATCTGACAATGATAGCAGACAGAAAAAAGAGTAGAATAATAATTTTTATGCATTTATATATATATATAAATACATATGTAATAGCCATACAGAAACAGGTAGATACTTAATTAACGCAGTGTGATAAATCATACAGATAACCTATAAAGAAGCTCTTTTGTGCCTGCCAGCTCATTCCCCTTTTGTTATTATGGGTTCAGTTTCTTTTTGAAGCAATGATAGAGTTCCATTTATTTGGAACAAAAAATGATGAGTCTTCGAGAGAGGCTTGAAGGAAAATGAAGAGACACCACTTTTTCCCCCCTCCTGGCCAACTAGAAGGGTCATGCAGACTGATCTTACTTTCAGTCTAATCTATGGTTTAATTGTACGCTTGGGTTTCTCAAAGTAATCTGGGTCACTTTATTTTAAAGTACGTTTTGAGCACTAAAGCATTCTGGTGCCGGACAGAATATTCCCATTGGCTATTTTGATAGCATAAGTGGGGGTCAGCTTTATAGCCTTGCCACAGTCTTAGTTAAATTTAAAAAACCTAAATCAAGTTAACTAGATTCATAAATTTGATATGGATTTAGACAGGAGGAGATTAAATGTAAGTAAGTTATCCCCTTTCAGAACCTGGAGAGATTACTAGTTTTCAGCAAAATTCTTTTTAGGTCAACTTCACCTTGGAGAGAGTGGAGGAAAAAAATTTTTGGTATTCCTAAGGTGTCAGCCAAGAATCCTATGACTGTATAAATTACCAAGAAACATAACTGTCATTAACAGTTCAACTATTAACTTAAAGAAAAGCAAACGTTACCAGCAAGCGCTGAATGCTCACAAGCAGCCTCACAAGCTGTTGCCACCAGCTGTCTTAGACACCAGAGGATGATCCAAAGTATCTTTAACATCTTTAATTCACTTACAGGTGAAGTGAGCAAGGATTTCTCTGCCTTGGGGCACTCATGAGAGCACTGACCCCATCATTTAAACAGGTTGGTATAAACACATGATGAAACAAGGAAATGTTTGTGCCAATTCTGAAACAAAATCAAAAAGGTGCCTCTGTTAATCAAGGTATTTAAGTGTCTGACCAACATCCTACCTCAGAATTTTTAGCTTTCCAGAATATTTTTCCTTCTTGTTCTGTATAGCTTTTACTTTAAAAAAAGGAAACAAAAAAAGAATGGTTTTAGTTTTTTTAAAATTGATTTGACCTAGTCTGTACATACTTCAGTTACACCTAATACATTTCTTTTTAAATCTCCTACAGCTTATAACAGGATATGAAACAAGACAAGACAGATTTGATTTCCAGCATTCAGAAATGCACAGCTCTTATTTGGAAGGAAAGCTATATTTAAGCAATAAAATAGATCATCCATTTTAGATTTGACTCATAAACATAAAGTTTCCCATTTGAAGTGTAATGGGTATACTGGGCCTTGATGAAGTTAGGACTTCTTAATAACATAGGAAGCTAGTCCTAACTATCAGTTAAATTCATGATTTCCTTGCATCTTCTGACTCATTGACAGTATAAAATGTGCTGCTACTGTAGGAAAGAAAGCTTTCTTCTTTGACAATATTTTGGGTTCTTTTTAGCCAGTCCATAGAGGAAGAAGCATTTTAGCTACCAGTGAATTGTAGAGAGCCTTGTCTGGTTGCTCAACAGCCATTTTGCATCCCCAATCCAGTGTAGGTAGAAATACTCCATCCAGCTTTAAGCAAGCTGGTTTGGGTTCTTTCCTCAGCTGCATAGATTTTATACCTGTGCAACTGTTTGCAATTCACTGGTCACACAATTTCACATAGAGTGACAAACTTCAATATTGTGGTTTATTTAGTTTGTCTAAAAAACAACATTGAAGTGGAGAAAACACAAGCCATATTAAACCTCCCATGTGTGGTAGGTGAGAACATGCAATAGTAACAACCATTAGAGCCTACCAGACAAGAAGCATAATAAGATATTTGGACTTAAGTCAGACAAAATTACATCTGAAGTAAGTCACAGCATTTTAATGGTGAGAGCAATTAATCATAAAGATCAGCTGCTAAGGGAAATGCTTATTGTTAATCTCTCAATAGCTTCAGGACTAAAGGCCTTTCCAGAAAACACATCTTAATCAAACACAATTTATAAGGCTAAATCCAAAAGTAATGGGGAAACATGAGACCTTTAGCATGCAAGATACTAAATGACAGTGCTTTGAATTTCTGCTTCTAGCTCTATCATTTTTTGCTAAAACTTACCTTGCTTTCACTAGAACAGTGCACAAGACAGGTCCACCCTCCAGGGAACTAAACTGAAGGAAACTAATGCTACATATATAAGGCAGGTTCTGCTTGTTGTCTCCTTAAATTGAAGCCACATGATGCTACATCAAATTTGGAGCAGCTGAAATTTTGACTGTTTGACCAAAATGATGGTCAGCTGAGGGAAATGATATCCCAGGAATGGGTCAAAGGCTGTTCATTCTCCTCAAATCCTCAGGACATAGAAAGTGTTTGAACTAGTGTTTCACTTCTTGTTAAGTAAAGCCCTGGAAAAGGGCATGGAAAAAATCCCCTTAAAGGAACTGGCTGGGAAACAGAGGTAGACCTCTTCTTCACTAGAATTAATTGAAACCAATACAGCCCAAGGAATCATTTAAATCTATTTTTCAACCTTATCCAGGAACCATCTCCCTCTCATAGTTTATCTTGTCCCTGCTTTGATGGGAAATTGTATCTTGCTGGTAAATGGAATAAAGAGGAAAATGGTGAGTGAGGTAGAGAACTGGAGTTAGCTCTATAGGAGGATTAGAGTCTTGTTTTAGCTTTAAAGGTGAATGAATACCTGGGAAAAGCTCTGCGATCTAACCACGTTAATGCTTTTTGCCTGAGGGCTGTGTGAATCAGAAGTGAATTGCAACTCCCTTTTGAGGAATACTCCCTCCAGCACTCATGCCTCTTCCTGACAGACATGAGAATTACCTACCTGTTCCTTTCCTAATTCCCACTGCAGCTTTCTACGCATCCTGCTCAGCGGAGGGCACGTTGCTGAGGATGGGCATATTGACTTGTCTTTTCTCCTCCAATTTAAACATGGTAATTTTTCCAGGAAAAGGAAACAAGTGAATTTCCAGCTAGAGGCTGAAATGTAGCTAAAAGCAATATTTTAATTCAGAAATTGCATTGCAATTCCTCATCATATTTTGAATGTTTCCCATCTCCCCCTCTTGACAGCATCTCCCATACTGAGCTGCAGCGGTGCAGCATGAGGGGCCACGGGGGTGTCTCGCGGGAGATGCCGTTTGACCAGAAAGGGAAACCCAGAAAGGAGCATGGAGAATGCTGAATATTTGAATAGCCCCTGTTTAGCCTCAGTATTTCTGAACTAATTTGTTTAACTGTTCTATTTCAAAGCTTTCTACTGGCATTTTATAATTTTGGGTTTTTTTTTAGCTAAAAATTAATTTTTTTCCCTTTGTGGAAAAGACCCTTCATTTTTTTCCAGCTCAAACACTAGCCACTTGCAAAGCCTACCATGGGTTCAAATGCAAGGCCTTCCTATATGTGCACATGGTTAGAGAGGTTTTAGAAGGGTCTAAAAGAGAGGGTCACTAGAGAGCTCACAAATAAATTACATATTTGTATGCACTTTGGACTTTCCTTCAAGTCACAAACCCACATGTTTTGTTAGGGTCACTTCCGGACTGGGGAAAAAAATCGAGAGGTGTTTTTCCATGGCAAAGCACGTGCAGATTTTCACTGGAGTCATGGTAAATGAGGAAACCAGGGAGTATATAAATGATGAAAAACCTTTTTATTACCTTTAGACATGGCTCATGCTAATGATGAAGTTTGGAGCCAGATGTGATTTTCAGTGGAGAGAGCTGATCTTTGCTTTTCTCATATGCAAAATGAAAATCTCGGATCTCAATTATAAACCGTTTGAATCAATTTTCAAGTAGAGCAGTTGGAAAGAACTTAAAAGAATTTCTGCCTATGTGAAAAGCAATATGCAATAACTATTGGCTTAAAAAGAGGAAAGAAAAAGAAAAATCTGAAATGCAAAGTTGAGCTGGCACCTGGTCCTAAATATATAGAAAGAGAAAGCCAAGGAAAAGGTGGATGTCCGAGAGTGTTGCTTACTATGTCTTGGGAAAGGACAGTGAGGGTATGAAGACACTGGAGCTTCTCAGCTGGAAGCACTGGGGTCTTGAGAGCAAATCTCAGCATAACCAAGAAGCAGGACTAATTAGCTAAGGGGCACCACCGTGGAAATGAGCCTTTTTCTGCATGCTTTCTAGATGTGTTGGGTCAGGTCGGGAGCTTGGACAGCTCTGAAGTGTGCTCCCTGGTAGGCACACCCTTCAGTCCTCCGGTCTCAAAGGTTTACATACATGAGCTTTGGGAATACTATCAGCTCCCAGGGATTATTCCCTTGAGCAAAACTAAGCATATGGCAGGATTAGCAATTTCGGTTACATTTTCCAGATTATTTCAAAGTAGAGTGCAAAGGGTATTGGTGAGACTCTGAAGACTAATCCATTGCTGGAATAACTGGAATTGACATAAATTTTCCATTGGGTTAAACTAAGCAATATCAACAGAAACCTAAGCAATACCACAAGCACATAGAGGTATGCCTGCAAAAATGGTCATCATACATAAAGAAAGAAAAGTGTTTCCAGAGATGGTTACTTAGGAAGTCTTGTCTCCTTTAAGTTTAATCAAAAGAACCAATAAATCTAACATGTTCTGACTAATGTCTGCAATTCAAAGTGAAATGCAGAATTTAGTCTTGGTCTCAATATGGTCATGTTCCTTAAGGGAGTAAAATTAAACTTTATTAGAAGAATAAATATACCATTTTAAAAGGTGAAATGGAACATGTACTTTTAGTAATGAAATTAAATTTCACTACATACAGCAAGAGCAGAAGCAGGAAGATTAGTTGTTCAATTAATTTTCCATCTTAAATTAAAAAAAAAATCTCAATATTATAGAGAAAATGCATTTTATATGCCAATTGGGTATAGAATATATGCCCCAGATGTGAGAAGATTTTCATTAGGAACGACAAAGCTAGAAAATATGGTCTTCTGCATGTTAGCCAAGGAAGAATTTGATTCAATTAATAAAATGAAAAGAAATTTTACAGTTCTCCAGCTTCTTTGGGTTTTTGCTCCAACGTCTTTACTTTGAAGATGATCATTGTCCCAAGGAATATGTCTGTGAATCACGCAATCATCTTGCAAAATGGGCCAGGCTGCATACCTCATTCAGCCTGGGAGAACATGCTCATACCAGGATGGGCATTGGAACAGGCACATTGCTGTAAAATGCTTGTTTTCACCTCCTTTGCACTGCTGTATGCACACTGTTTTATTGCCTACACTCAGCTCCAAGAGAAGGATGGAGCACTCAACTCTCCCTGCTTCAGCTGAATGCACTAGCCACTAGGCAACAAAAACTTGTTGCCTTTTGCATTTACTCTCCTTGTTCCAGTGATTATTGAGCTCTCTGCTGAACAGGACAAATTCAACCAGGGCAACAGACTCCATCTGAAATGGTCTCTGCTACAGAGACCATGATGTGAAGTGATACGATACGATACAAAAGCATTTATACCATAGAAAGACCTGGACATACCTCGTTTGCAGGGAGCGCGTCCTGTTGGTGTGGATTATGGCCATGCAGAACAGATCCTCTAAAGAGGAGTGGGTTTGAGATAAATGTCCAGCTAAAGCTACTGAACCTAAAAATTCTTGGCATGCTCAGAAATTACGTGTGGTGTGCAGGGGCTGCAACGGGCGGTGGTAGGAAGGGACATGTCTAGAGGGCTTAGGCATCTCCTGGACTTAGTGGTGGCTGTCCAGAGGCTATTTTCACCCTAAGTCTGGAATCTGGTACCAAATCCTGTATTAGATAAAGCCCAGAGTGCCCTACCTTGACACCCCCACGAGCCCAGCCCAGAACCTGACAGCAGAGTGTGCAGGCAGTCGTGGATACCCGTCCCTGCGTAAGGGTACAGGTTTGTAACCCAGCACAACCTAGCTGCTGCTTGCCCAAGACACCTGAGCCACTCAGGTAAACCACTACAGGGAACTGCTGCTTCAGGACATTGAAGGAACTTGGGGTTCCCAAACTTTTAAGCATACAGACCCCATTCTCACCTCCCTTGCCCCCAGAGTCCCATCTAGCCTAGCCTCTTGCTGCTGCTGCTCCTCATTTCTCAGAGGGAGTGATAGGAGATGAGCCAGAAGAAGAAAATTAGCAACAATGGCAGTCAGCAACCTGATCACACTGTGCCATCCTAGGCAACCATCATCTTCTGCACCCAACCGCTAGCCAACCCTTTCTTTCCCTTCATGCCCGCATCCTAAAATCCATTCTAGCTGCTCTCTCCGGGCTCCCATCCTTGCCCTCAGCTCCAGTACCCCAGATAGACCCCCTAGGTTCAACCCGACCTCTCCCTCCCAGACTCCCTGGGGTGTTTGTATTATCCTAATGCCCCTGCAATGTCCAGTCCTATAGTGGCTGACTTTGCAGTCTCCATCAGCTCCAAAAAAGTCTCAGTGTCTTCGGTCCCCTTCTTCCCCAAGATTCTTAAACCCTCAACATCAGCCCCAGTCCAGTGGGGTGAGAAGGCAGGGGCAGTAGTGCTGGAGATAGATGATGGGTAAAGAAACAGTAATCTTGCCGGGAGAGAGTGGAAGAAAGGAGAAGGATGCGACTGATCCCCAATAAAGGTGATAGTCACAGCTGTAGTTATGAAGAGGGTTAATATTCTTGGCTTTAACTATGCTGTGATAAGACATACTGGTCATCAGATGACAGCAGACTATGGAAGAAGATGAATTGCAATTACAAAGCTATTTTCCACACAAGGTGACTTTAATATTATTATCTCCAAAGTCAAATTCTGCCTTCTACTCTATGAACACCAGTCCATGTATCTCTCCATTCCCTGAGTATGATGACGAACTTGCAAGGTTTCCATTCTTGCAGAAGATGAAATCCTCTATGCAGAAAGATCGTAGCAGGTCCCCATCATACAGGTCTACAACAGACAGTGAGTTGCAGTTGGAAAGGGATCCCAATGTCCCTCAACATTGTTTCTACCTCTAACCACATAACAAATGTAAAATCCTTCTAGATTACTCATTTGAAAAGTATACCTCTGCTGCGAGGCTAATGTGTATGCTAAAAAAGAAAAAAAAATCATATGGATTAAGACCAGATGCAAATCTTAGATCACAACCCTTGGATCATAACCTGAATGTCGCAGACCAATAAACTTCACTGGAAACCCCTGTATCCACTCTCATGACAGTAAGTAAATGAAAACGTTTCCTTCTTTAGAAGAGGATAAGCTGTTCTGTGCCACTGGAGACCAACGTGCTGTGGATGCACGGGCAGGGAATCGAACAGATGACCCGTGCCAGACTGTCCTGTGGAGGAAGGCAAGGAGGAACAAGAAAGATCTCTATTAGTTTCAGCTGACTGAAAATACCTGCATGACCTGGAAATACATCAGCTTCCCCGAAGATGAACAAGAAACATCAGGCAAACATCCAGAGGGGTTACAGCAACCACGACTCAAGCAGCCATCCAGTCCGTCCAGTCCCCCACTGCAGCAAATCTCTAGTGCTTCAAATTAAAACAAATACAGCCAGAACGAATGTGATCAACTCTGTCTGGGGGTGAATTCCTTCCTGGCACCTGCAGGCAATTGCCTGAAGCCATAAAACGTAAGATTTGATTATAATCACAGTCTTTGTGCGCTTGGAGCACGCTTAGGGCAAGGCAGGTTTTCCTCTTTCCTCCCTCCCCATAAAGGGGTGGGTGGGAGGTTGCGGAGCGACACAGACTCCTAAGCCAAAGAGGACTACACTGAGCCTGACTATATCCAAATTTCCTCTTGCCAGGCTAAAAGCCCATCTTTTAAGATGAAATCTAATCTTGATCCTCATATGCCCAAACTGACGGTGAGTTCACCATTTCTCCTGGTAAGTGGTTTCAATATTTGCTTATACACAATGCTAAAAAACCTGCATCATGTCTCCAGGATGAAGGTAACTAATTCAGCTCTTAGCCTTTGGAACCTGTTATTCTTAACAAGTTCGAAATGCTCTTTTCCTCTCCTTGCCTCTAAAAAAAAAATTAAAATCTCTTTTTCCTTGTGTGAAAGTTCTCTTATGCACACGGATCAAGTCACCCCCAACTCACCTTGCTTCTGTAAACTGAAGAGAATAAGATCTTTAAGCTTCTTTTTCTAAGTCTTTTTTGTTTTTTTTCCTGTTTTCCCTCCCCTTGGAGCAATTTTGTGACTTGTACTGAACTCTCTCAGAAAACTTCGGTCTTCTTGCAATGTGTGCCCCAGAGTGTACCACGGAGCCGCAGGCTTACTGACAGCAGGTGTGGTGACAATATTCTCCTTCTTGGTATTCCTCAGATTAAACATCCAGAATTTCATCCTCCCTTTTCACCACAGTGTGTAGAGACCTCATGGTGAGGCAATTACCTACAGCAATGGCCCCCAAGGCATTATTTTCCAAGACATGATCTCCTATCCTAAAAACACAGGCTATATTATTTTCTGCAGAGTATTACCTTGGATTTAGCTGTGTTAAAACAGTGTTAAAACTAAGACTTGACTGAAGAAGACCTACACTGCAAGATCTGCTTGATCTGGTCCTTTTGATGTGTGCTTCCAAATGCAGGAAACAGCATGGAAAACATTTTATTTTCACCACTTACCAAAGGAAGTATTGGCCCTGAAGGAGGTGAAGAGGGTATACTATTTTGGGTATACTAGAGGGTATACCACCGCATTATGTGGCATACTAGTAAACTACTACTGATTTTCAGTAGCCCATGCCTGATGCTTGCTGTTTGGTTACGGCAGTGCTGTGTATTTTCTAGGTCAGCCAAAGGCAACTTTGCTGTCCTCCTCCAATAACTTCTTAGTGTCCCAATAAAATACTAAGACTGTAAGATTTATTACTCTTGCCAACTTGCTAATTTTACTAGGAATGAGCTCCTGAAAGCTAATGAAAGAACCCTGTACTTTTTCCATTTTTTCTTTCTTGTCCTGATGTTCCGTGAGGACAAGCTGCAAACTGAGTCACCATTTTGATAGACACTGAATCCATGCATCCAAAAATGGGCACGTTTGCATTCATTTCTCACACATATAGCGGACTTCAGCTGTTAAGAAAACTCTCATAGACATACCTCAAGTATTTTTAAACTGAATGCGTAAATATTACTAGCAATCCAACTGGGGCAATGTTGGCACATGGAGGGGGGCAGGTGGTCCTCTAGTATCCAAAGCAGTTTTCCCTGGAAAGCAGGATCCTGCTCAGGTGCAGCTCCCAGACCTGCAGTCACCGAGCAGCCCGCAGGGTCAGACCCCACTGCAGAAAACCCACTCTACGTACTAGGACTCAACAGAAGGTATCATGGCATCCTCCTTTTTTGCTTTATTTTCTTGAAAGAAGGCTATGCCTTTGTCATCCAGATCCAGACCTCGTGTAGACAGCCACTGCCTCTCTCTTCCTGACAGCCTCAATGTCCCATGGAGCATCGTTGTCGTTACCACACTGCTGGTGTCACCGGTAGCAGCAATAATGTCACGTTAGTGTCACACGCTCCGACCGGGCTGCGTCGCGTGACACCAGCGGTTGTACGGACACCCCGGGTGCACGTTCCTGCCGCGTGAAAGGAAGCTCTTCCAGCTGTGCTCTGCACGGGATAAAACAGCAAATGTCAGCTTGCACTTCCAGCCGGTCACCAAGTTAAATAAGCCCCTTTAATTAAAAACAAGCTCTTGATTTTTCTTAATCAAGTCAAATACCTTCTTTTCTTTCAAGTGGTCAGTCTGCACTGCATTAGCTCTACATTAGCATTCACCCGTGTTCAAACCCAGCAGGCAACGGGATTTACGCTGGGAAGACCCTTGCTGAGTGAGTGGCCAGACCCTTAATGACAATTAGGAAGAGTTTTGGGGGTTATTTAAGCCTCAGTCAGTCTCTCTTGGTGGCCTCACACAGAATGCAATTGCCTTATTAGCAATGAAGACAATTTATCAGTACATTTTTGAACATTTTGTCTTTTAAAGCAAAAGAGGACATATATTTGTCATATTTCTCGCTTTCAGCAAGGAAAGGTGAATCCAAGGGCACTGGCAGGTTCTTGCCAAGGCTGCGGAAATGAAGCTAAGGCACAAGAGAGCATCAGTGATGTTCGACGGGGGGATCTGGATCTCTGCAGCTTCACTGGTTCCAGGAGACTGGAAAAGAAAAGCCTGGCATTGCTCTGTGGCCACTGTTCCTGCGTGTAACCTCGCTCTCCGTTTGCAGGTTTGAGCACTACCAGGCCGTTCTGTGCACCTGGATTCGCGGGTCACGTCTGGATTTTCTGCTGACGGCAAAACCTTCCCTGCACCTGAGAAACGTCCTCACATCTCTCAAAGCAACCGTGGGCTCACACCACCTGCCCTCCCCCCAGGGCAAGCAGCAACAAGGCTTCTCTAGCTAGCAGCTCATTTTCAAAAAACTTTAAGTAAACAAGTTGGTTTTGCCATCCCCACTATCCTTCAAGCCCATTTTAAATTGGACAGAAATTTCAGGAGTTATTGAAATGAAAGGACAGAGATGCACAAAGATGCTCACAGAAGCATCATATAAGCCTTTCTCCCCGAGGAGCTGGGCTAAAAATGTCAAGTATGACTGAATACAGCAGAACCACAAATTTTTGCTGCACCCAAAATAAACTGGGATTTACATCCCTCATCAGCATATTGTGTTTTATAGCTTATTTTTATTAATTTTCACTCCATAATTAAGGCATATGAGGGAAGCATTGCGTTCTGGTGGGATTAGTGCAAATAATGGGGATTGTGAAAGGCCTAGAGCCACAAAAGTAATATGTTAATCCTTATGAATACGCTGTGTCTCGTCCTGTCATTAAAAAAGGAACATACTGAAGAAAACCCTAACAACTAACAACATTGAAAAGCTTTCCCCCAGGGAGAGGGATCTAACAGCCCTGGCAGCAGCACACGCTGCTCCGCTTATGGCCAGAGCTCTAATACAGCAACTCTATAAAAATAAGCAGCTGATTAGGAGTAAATATTGCCCTATACAGGCAGTTTTATCCTACAGGCTAGTCCTGCCGCTCAGTCCATGCTATGCTTGCTCTGAAACAGTCCAGTTCCCATGAATAAAAAGTTTCCACAAATTTAAATTTATCCAGCACATTTATTGGTGCTTTTAGTAGGAAAACAATGCCAAAATCAAAGATTTTTGCATAGACATTTGTGTAATCCTTGCCAACCTTGCCATGATTTTTTTAATCATGGAATCAGGTACGACGCAAAATTTAAATCTTGGTCTCAGGCAGAATAGGTACTTGAACTATGATCCATGAGTTCAACTAAATAAAAAAAAACATTTTCAAAATCCTGAAATTTTTATCTACAACAACAAAAAACACTTCCCACCTTGCTCTGCAAGAAGAAAAAAACCACACTGTATTTCTTTGGGCCTGATTTTTGGAGGAATTAACCGGTTATAGATGCTGGTGCTGTTAGGAGAAGTGGTGGGCTCTGGGAGCAAGGTATGCGGCCATGGAGCTCTGGTGCACAGAGAGGAGGTCCCAGCTCCCTCGCTGGCAGTGGTGAGAGGTTGGCAAGTGCAGGCGATGTTGCAGAACACCTACGTTTGATGGAGCTTGCTCAGACAATGTGTAAATACTATATATATATAGTACTTCAAATAGTAATATATATAATGCTGACTGTCCATACATGTGTCCTTGGATCTCCTCTTGATCCCATGTGGAGCTTCTTTGGTCCTAAGACATAATTACTATTCTGGGGGAAGATCAGGTCAATGTGTCTGAAATGACATTAAGAAAGCGTCTCAGCCATCAGCGGGAGCACTGACTATCCCAAGGGTGGCATGAGGGCTCGCAGAAGTGTTTTAGGTTGTGAAACCCTCCGGGATAGTATGAGGGACTGTGTAGGGCAGAGGGGGCCGTACCGGGGCAGTCTCCTTCAAACTGCCTTTCGGGAATGGGTGCTGGCACGTGCTACCAACCTGTGCCCAGGCATCATCTGGGACACCAAGTGGGCTGAGCCCAAAGTCACGCCAGGGATCATACTAACACCGTAACAGAAAGGACTGTCAAGAGCCAGGACTTGCATCTATGCTCTGTCCCTGGGAGATCAATTATAGACATAGCCTCTGCATCTGTGAAAAATCAGGTGATCTCCCGGTATATTTTAACAGAGATTTATATCTTCTTAGCTACAGGGTACAATTTTTTTCTCGGTTATGCTCTCTGCTTTTCCTGCTTTAAAGAACCCCAAAGATCAGGAATTTATGAAGTTTATCTAATAACATCAATACTCATTGCTCTGAAGTTAACTTTGATTGCAAGATATGCACGTATTGCACATGCGGAAATTTTAGCCCAGACTTTTAGAAATTGTGCTTAGCCAACCTGACAGCCTTCTACAACAAAATGACTAGCTTGTTGGATGAAGGGAGAGCGGTGGGTTTTATTTATCTTGCCTTTAGCAAGGCTTTTGACACTCACTCCAAAAACATCCACGTTGGCAAGCTGATGATGCACGGAGTAGGTAAGTAGATGGTGAGGTGGACTGAAAACTAGCTGAGCTGCTGGGCTTGAAGGGTTATGATCAGTATGAGATCCAGCTGGAGGCCAGTCACTAGTAGACCATCACAAGGGTCGATACTGGTGTTGATATTGTTTAATTGCTTCATTAATGAGCTGAATGGTGGGAGAGAGCACGCCCTCAGCAAGTCTGCAGATACAAAACTGGGAGAAGTGGTTGATATGCCAGATATGCACAGTGGTTGATGTGCACATTCAGAGGGACCTCAACAGGCTGGAGAAATGCGCAGAGAAGAACCTCATGAAGTTCAACAGAGGGAAATGCAGAATCCTGCCCCTGGGGAGGAATAACCTGCTGTACCAGTATGTGCTGGGGGCTGACTGGTGGGGGGTCAGCTTTGCAGAGAAGGAACTGGGAGTCCTGGTGCACAGCAAGTTGACCATGAGTCCACAGTGTGCCCTCCTGGCAAAGAGGGCCAACAGCATCCTGGGTTGCATTAGGCAAAGCATTGCCGGCAGGTCGAGGGAGGTGATCCTTCCCCTCTACTCAGCCTTGGTGAGGCCACGTCTGCAGTGCCAGGTCCAGTGCTGGACTTCCCAGGATAAGAAAGACATGGACACACTGGAGCAAGTCCAGCCAAAGGCCACAGAGATGATGAAGGGAGTGGAGCATCTGTCACACGAGGAGATGTTGAGAGGGCTGGGACTGTTCAGCCTGGAGCAGAGAAGGCTCAGGGGGGATCTTATCAAGGTGTATAAACATTTAATGGGAGGATGCAAAGAAGTCAGAGCCAGACACTTCTCAGTGATATTGAGGGACAGGACAAGAGGCAGTGGGCACAGACTGGCATACAGGAAATCCCATTTAAACACAAGAAAAAATATGTTTTACTGCAAGGGTGGTTGAACACTGGAGGGAGCAGTCCGGAGAGGTTGTGGAGTCTCCATTGCTGGAGACATTCAAAATCCAACTGGACACAGCCCTGAGCAACCCGATGTAGGTGACTCTGCTTTTATCGGGGGGGGTTGACCAGATGATGGCCAGAGGTCCCTGCCAGCCCCAACTATTCTGTGATGCTGTGTGACTCTGTAGATTTACCAGATTACTATGAAAGTAAACTGTCAGTCAAGAGTCCATTAATAATGTGTCCAAAGTAGGGAATCTATGAATAATATTCCTGTCTACATAATACGTATGTTTTGGGATGATGTTAATAGTCACTTATTAAATCACATATTGCTCCATCACTATTTATGATGATAAAATACTGTTCTTGGGACTAGTGAGAATAAAAGGAATGGCTCAGCTAATCATTCCTGGGGAAAAAAAGGGATTTGTTTTGTAATAAGGAACAGAAGGTGAGGTCTACCTTACTACTAGAGCTACATACAGTATGAAACATGATATTTTTCCATTGCAAAAATCGGTTTTGGGACGGCTAAAATTCCCTTGGGAAAATTAGATTGTCCTTAATGATTTTACAACGTATAGATGTAGTCTGTCCCAAATCAAGGCTCACAGACGAGAATGAAGATATGCTAAATTGGTGCTACAGCTGGGAAGAAAATGGAATTTCCAGTTTGGCAAACCTAAAATAGGATGAAAAGACTTTCTGTATTAGAAGAAAAGATTTGCGAGAGGGGGAGGAGATGGAAGTACTTGGCCAAGGAAAAGTCAGCCCTGGTAAACAAGATGTTGCACATGGGAGAAACTGTTCTGTTATATATGAAATAACAAGTTAATAACAAGATGTTATGACTCAGAAAAGACATGTTGGGCTTATAATTGATATCTTCCATGAAAATGTCAGCTCAGTGATCAATAGTGTTAAAGAAAACCACAAAACAAGGTTTAGGAGTTATTACAGAGGGTATAGCGAACACGACAGAGAAAACTTCTATGCTCCTGTATAAATCCATCCTGTCTACCACGTGTGGTTCCCCTGTGCACATCGCCAAAAGGATGGAAAAGGCTTGGAGAAGGCCAACAAGGAGTATCCAAACTATGAGCCAGTATCCCTATAAAGCAGATCCGAGTAAACTAATAGCGTCTTGCCCAGAGTAGAGGTGACTGAGGATAAACATATCAGATACCTGAAGCCAGGGACATCATGGAAAAGGTGAATAGATTCATAATACCAGAATTAGAGGGCATCATATGAAAGCATTACAGTCAAGAAGCGGCACTGTTCACATGATTCGTATCTAATAAATGGGACTGAGCTCACAGGACATTGAGTAGGTTTTACAGAGGATCCAGCCACTTTCTGCTCTCATGGTTCTTTCCATTGTGCAGCTGGAGAGAGTCAACACTGCAGGATTACAGCTGGGAGAGCTGCTCAGAGACAGGATCATCAGCAAGAAGTTGGCCTGGACTCATGGACCATTAGAAATCTATTATTTCACAAAGCTGAACTCCTCGATCATTTCTCAGTGTTTTTGGCAAGCCCACTCTTGACTCAGTGCAAGAATGATTTGTGAAGAGTGTATCTGTATTTTGCTATGTCTAAGCTTGCCAAAAAACCCAGAAAACTCAGAGCATTAAGAAGGCACCTGGTAATTACTCAAGATATAGGCAATCTTCCCAACTTTCAGGATCCTGGTTGAATTGTTCAAGAAATGGTTTATAGGAGACTTCATCAGATATTTCCAATAGGCCAGCACTCCAGTAAGCAAGCGCATAACAAAGCCAATGGATGAAGCTTGAAGTTAGTAAAGCTCATGCTGGAAATAAGACACAAATCTGTAATGGCAGGGGTCACCTGTCATAGAAGAATTCACTAAAGGATCTGATACATTCTCCATCATGTGAGGTCTTTATATGAGGGAAGGGGAGATTACTCTCAAGGATAATAATGTTGCTCCAGCAGAAGTTATGGGATTGTTGAAGACTCTCCTAGGGAGATTCCCTGCCCTGTGCTTTGCAGAAGGCCACAGACAATCATCTGCTATCTAGTGATGCAGAAGATATATTAAACTTTGCTCAAGCCAACTTTTATAGACGGAGTTTCAGAGACAAGGCTTCCCATTTGCCCCAGTCACTTCCCTTTAAGAAGTTAAATAAATAAATGCATAAACTTACCAGATTCCAAGTGATGTTTGGCCATACAAACCCCATGAGGCCCCATAGGCTGCTGCAATTATCGCCTGCACCTGGGACTCCTGACAAACCAGTCAGCGAGGAGCAAAGCTGAAGTTGGGGTGGGGGAAAGAGAGCACAGCATGGTTCCTTTTTCAGGTTGTGAATTTCAGTGTGTTGCTAGATGTCTGTCACCATCTGTGCTGGTGCCATTGGAGAGAAAAGCTCATCAGGAAACCCTGAGTTTTATCTTTTACTTGAATTAATTCAAACATGTGCTTAAAAACTGACAGCTGACAGCCACAAAGCTAATCAAGGAAATGAGGCAAGTACTAGCTGTGCCTTAAAAGGGCAAGGAAATATCAGCATTTGCAAAATACAACAAGGACCCAAATAAAAATTTATTTCTGCAGATTGGATTCTCATTTCACCTCCAATGAAAATAAAAATAGAGTTCTGATTCTGAAGGATTATGAAAAAGTTTTGCTTCACACAGATCAGCAGAACGCAGCCTGCACAACACAATGGCCAAGTATTCACCTGCCCCGCAGAAGGACCTGGATGCACAGCATGGCCAAATCAGAGAGCAGCACTTTGCCCTTGGTTTGCAATCTCGATGCAAGACACTGGACAACAGAGAAGTTTAATGGTCTACCTATGCTTTTAAAAGTGTTTAGTAGCTAGCCAATGAAAACCTGGAGCCATCATGTCCTTAACTAAGAACAAAAAACTCTTCTAACGCTTCATCTTACAGCACTGTTGAAAATTCTTGATCAAAAGCATGCCTGAGAGTGCTTTGCACCCACAGAGCAGAAGCGAGCTCATGGTCTGCAGTCTAAAGAGAAAAGCAGGACAGGATGTAGGGGTGGAGTATCTTCTGCAGGTCACATCTGCGGCAGGGAAAGGGCATCCGACCCACAATAGCGGATTCCCATATGGGCAACCTCCTTACTGGACCAGGCAGCCACCAGCATTCAAAAATCTGGACTCCCCATGCAGCAAGGCCCAAGCTGGATCCGGAGGTGCCGTGTTGTGAGGTGGATGCCACACCAGACCATTACACAGAAGCAGAGACATGCTGGAGAGCTGCCTAGACTTGTTCCCTCACCTACCTACCTACGTGCCCCCACCACGTCCACACCTGCACGGCTGCTGCCCGGAGCAGTGCCCGCACAGCGGCTCGGCTCTGGACGAGCTCGGTCCACCACGGCACAGGCTGCTCCCTAGTTTTCCAAGTGCTGAGGAAATTCAAAGAAATGGAATTCAACCCTTGATTGCTCCTATGGTGGGGTTAAAACCTCGCTAGCCTGCGGCCACCCAACACGGCGAGGAAGGGCTGCAGCGGAGAAGCCTCTTCGTGGGCTGCAGAAACAGTTTCCTGGGCTAATCAGGAGCTTTCAGCCCCGAGCAAGGGGGAAGGAGGGCCTGGAGGGAAATAATCCTCATTCCTTAGCTCCCTAAGGAGGGCAGGGACACATAGCCAGAAACCCATCCCAGCAACCCCAGTACCCCACCAGCTCGCCCCCGGTCACCGCAGTGGATCTGGGGTCAGGAGCAAAGTGGGTATGGAGCCAAAAATGAAAAGACATAAAGTGCTGCTAGCAATTGAAAAGGTAACCAAAAATCCTGTGTGATTTTTTTTTCTTTATAAAATGTACATAAAGAACATATACTCTTTGAAGTAAAAGTGAGACCAGTTTGTAATTTAACCAGAGACGTTAACAACAATGGCAAAAAATAATTCTACAGTGGGTGCTCTAACAAAATAAGAGACCGAGTTTTGGCTATATACAACAATCCAGATAGTTAAAATGCAATAATCGTTATATATACATTAGATACATACAATTACAGTTATTTATATAGTATTTACACACACAAACACACAGATTTTTCCCTTTGCGGGTGGTAGTGTGCAAGCAGAAGCGCATCTGATCTTTCCTGAGAAGGTGCTGAGGTTGCTAATTCTCACTCGCAGTAACGTGTGTTTCTCCAATCTCTTTCGTGGTCACATTTTGCTAAGTATTACAGTCGTGGTTGTTGCAATGTTCTTGTTTCCTCGCCATGGCTGGAGGTCTGGAAGCCTCCAGCCCGCAGCACACGAAGATCGTGGGTGCCCAAATGCTGGATCCCGAGGAAGCAGCCGTGACATTTCTCCACTTATCAGCCATGACCTTAGCTGTGAGCAAAGCTACGTTAGTACTCGTTTGTCCAAGCACTCATCAACATCCAAGTCACTTTCTCAAAGGAAAGAGTACCGGAGAACAGACTTGGCAGGGAATCGGTTGCAAGGCACCTGCCGTGGGTCCTCGGTGGGCTCTGGTGAGCTGATCCTCTACGAGGGGGGAAAAAACCCAACCTTGCCAAGAGCCAGCTAGGATAGACCATGGTAGGTGAGGCTACCAGGATGCGTGGGAAAACATCAACACCGCGAATGCAAACGCCCTCTAAGTTTCTTGTAAGGAGTCCAACATATTGATTTTATAACTAAAATACTGGGGGTCCTTTCAAGGTAGTCTTGAAACAGTGATTTACAAAGCGTGACGTGACGGGGTGCTCTTTGCTGAACTTACACTTTGGACGCCTGAGGAGTGGGGCAGGTATGAGCGGCTCATCCTGCGCGTGGACGGCTTGGTTTCATTTTCGGATGACTCGATCGGTTTGTTCTCACCTGAGTCATCTCCTTATACCACAACTGTTTCTCTGAGATACGGGTAAGATGCTATTTTATCAAAGAAAAATCTGAGTGTCATCACTGCACGCTCTCAGAGCCTCGTTCTGCAGAAGCACTCACATGTGAGTGGGATGACATCGTCACAAATTTTGGATGTTGTGTTCTGGGAAGAAAACATAACATCCTTTCCATAATATAAAACCCATTGTACGAACTCCCTGATCTGACAGCTAGAAAGGAAAACGATGTCATATTTAAGTAAGTCACATCAGGATGTACTTTCCCAAGTGCCCTGTCTTTGGGTTAATTATAGCTCATATTTTTTTATTGTACATCTTATTTAACCCAGAGATACAAATATTGTAGCCTGGCCAAAAGCAGCCAAAAAGGGAGTCTGAAAGTTGTCAGGGGTGCGGAAGGGGAGGAGGTTAACACCAGGAAGGGTGGAGAACATCTTTTAACCGTAGCTAGAGCTGGCACAAGAACAAATGACTCTGAACTGGCCATGAGCACGTTGAAGCTGGCAATAAGAGAGGGGGGATGCAAACCCCGAGCAATGAGGCTCCGGAAAAGCCTGGCACGCACTGCAGAGGGCGAAAATCGCAGGCAGCCTCCACCGTCCACCGTTGGGTTGCAAGGTCGAACCGCTCCTGAACGGGGTCCCTGGGGGTGGCACCAGCAGAAGGTCTGCACCAGCAGGTCTCTTCTGCCCCAGCAAACGTGGGAGTTAGTGCATGGTCCCATGGGCCCCAGGCGCAGCAGAGATGGTGGTGCGGAGTCAAAGAGGGCAGAAAAATGTGGACGACTGCACATCACCACCACGGGAAGGCAGGAGCTGCGGGTCAGCGAGCCCCTTCGCACAAAGCAGAACAAAATTACAAACATCCCCTGATTTAATTCCTCCTACACCGCTGAGACTAACGCTTCTGCTGTGCTGGGGCAGTTGTCAGCGTTAGAGCATATTCCTGCTGTGCTGCTTTGTTACCAAAAAGAAAAAAAAAAACGTGAAGTGTAATAATAAGCTTTTTTATAGGTTTTTATAGTCTTGTGGGAAAATTTAAGGATTAATCCAGATGGCACCCATCTCTCTATTAGCATATACAGGCAAAGAGTGCTTATAATACCAAACTGTATCTTTTTTATGGAACTGTTCTGGAAAGCCATTCTTCTGATGGATAACACTTCTTCTCGGGGATGAAGAGATTTTCAATTATCCCCTGATACATGAAAAAATGATACTAGTGTGCGAACCATCCAAAAATAAAAACAGCTTATCCTCTTCCACTGAAGGCAAAAAGAATTTTCTCGGTCTGACTGAACTACTGATTACAAAGGCATTTCACTGACTTTACGCAGCGGCAAACTAAGTCTGAACAAGAAGTTGATGTTTTAACTGATCGGGTCTGTTTTAAAGCTTGGAGATCCCGATTGCCCAAAGCTGTTGAGAATAAATTGCGTGTTTTAGGCTGGCGCACGAAGGGGACATTCAAGCTCTCCAAGTAGGCAGTGGCTCCCGGAGCGGCCGAGGCCGGTGTCTCGGCAGGGGCTCTCGGCGGCTGAGGACCGCAGGCAGCAGCCCAGGCTCCGCACCGCTCTGCCGGCAGCTCTTCTCCCGAGATCTCCAGTTTCAAGTGGAAAGGTCCACATTTCCAAGGATTTCTGTGGGCCTGACAGTAAAATACACTTAGGACAGGATCTCTATACCCAGCTCATTTCATATCAGCCAGGCTTTGGAGACCATCATCTATGTGCTTTACAGTAGTTAATGCCTTTATTTTTATCCCATAAGGCATAGACACATAGGTGGGCTCTAGAGGAGCTGCAACTTGCCTTTAAATTGTAATTGTGCATTTGTAATGTGTTTGCCCCTTTTAGTCTACGTTCTTTTATTCCCCCTTGTTCCCCATCCAGGACACAGGCCAGGCTGGAGCCAGCTGGAGGAGCAGCGTTGGGTTTAGTGCAGTGAGATCGAAGTATTTTGTAGCTGTGGGTTGGCTTCATAGTTGAGCTATGTGTTTTGTTGGACGAACGAACCAGTGTGCCTTTGCTGGAGATGGGGAAAGGAGAACACCCCAGTAACACCCTTATCCTAGATCCTCCTGACAGAGAATAAAAAACCCTTGGAAAGGTTAACACGGAGCCCACCTACCGCTGCCTCTGGGAGCACCCGGCTGACTTGTGTGCCTGCAGCCACCCCCTAAAAATCATGTTCATTGACCCCATGGCCAAACCGTGCAGTTGCTGCAAAGTCCACATCTGCATAATTACATATTTCATGACCAAGTTAAAAATACATCAGATACATTACTAGATTGGATGCCCAAGAACTGAGTAATAGGGTTCCCCATATTTCTCAGAAGAGCCCCTGGCTCAAATGCTCTCTATGGTTGACGTTCCAAAAATTTTACAAATACTTTGTTCATTTTTATACCAAAATGAAAAAAAAAATCAAGACTAGGAAATACATATCTCAGTTCGTACTTCTTGCTCATGGCCTGAACAAAGCAAAATCTTAGTGCAGTGGCTTATTAGGAGAATTCTACGGCTAAATCAACAGCTGAAAAACACCCTTTCTTGGCACTTTCTTCTGCACTAAAGCAAGCAGAATAAAACTGAAAATAGGCATGGAAAATATATTTCCGTTCAGACCCAGACCTGTCCTTTTCAGGACAAATTGCTTACCCTGCCCCGAAAGAAGACTTTGGTCAATTGAAAACTTTTGTCTAATATTTAATGTGGTCCATCACCAAAGCGGAAAAAAATCCAAGTAAGAAGAGGAAATACGGATTTCAGCTTGCAACCTTAGCTGGCGATCTGAACCACCAAACAAAATCTTCATCAGGGTGTTTTCCAGCAGAGCTGCCCGGCCATCACGGTGCCTCCCAAGCTGCCCCTTCCCCTGGGCACGCAGGGCTCTGCTGGACGCTTCGAAGAAGCTTTTCCAGCTCTGTGCTCATCAATGGGCTCCCAAATTTCAGTTTGCTTGGAGTCTATTTTTAGACGTGATAAATTAGAGGAAAAACAGGGAAATATTCTAAAAGGAAGCGGAATGGCTCACGTTCCACTTCAAAATGCTCAGCAGACGGCCATCCTTTTCCCATCCTCCTGCTCCATCTCACCAGGACAGTGAAATAGGGCATCACAAAATACAGCAGCAAAATGTCATCAGCCCAGCGTGTGCAAACGGGCCAAATCCCACGCAGCGGGGTCCGGCCCGAGCCGCGCTCCCCATCCCGCCAGCCTCTCCATCACCCGCTCGCCCGGGGCCGAGCGCCCCGGGGCAGCCGCTGCTCCAGCTGGGAGAGGAGCAAACGGGGACCGGAGGAGGAAGAGCACTGCCGCAGCCCGCGCGTCCCTTCCCGCAGGGCTCTGCGGCCCCCGCCTGCTCAACAAAAACACGTACCACTCCGCATACCTTACCTGGAAAGAGGCTTTATTGAACATAGCTGTAAAATTATCTCTTCAGTTGAATTACTGAATTTGCACAAACATTTCTCTACAGAATAAAAAAAATCAAGCCTTGTCATTGTTTTACTGCATCTCGTTGTGCTTTTTATACTCATATTTGCAAATGTTATACTTGTTTGTTCATTTGTTTTAATGTTTATACTCCAATTGCTTGCATATCAGGTTTTTTTTTTAATCCTAGGGTGTTGAAAGAACACAGAATAATAATAATAATAATTATAATAATTATAATAATAATACTCTCCTTTAGACAAAAGTCTTTTTTAAATGAAGTTAAAAGCTGAGATAATTTAAGGAAAAAGGTCTTCAAATTGTCATAACCAACTGTCAGGGAACTTTACAATGCATTGGAAAACTGGCTGGTTCAAGGTATGGTATGTGTTCAGGTAGCTCAAAATCATTTGTACAGGTTTGATTTTCTTGTAAAAGTGTTTTTTTCTTTTTTTTTAAATTTTGCTAAAATAATAAAATAATCTTTCACAATCTGCACAGAGTCTGGCTACAGGGCAGAGGCGCTGCGCCCTCAGCGTCCCGCTGCCGCCAGATTTGCAGGCCCTCTTTTGCCACAGATTGGCATTTCATTTCGATTTGTGTTTGAATACGCACTGCAGTCACACGCACACACCTTCCCGTCTCGCTAAAGCTGGGGCCAATTGCACCGCAGATGGAGGTTAGAGCCAGAAAATCACTTCTGCGTTTTACCACCTTCTGCGCTAAGTGTATCTTAACAACCTTTTCCTCTGGTTGACCCACTGGATAACCTGGAAAAAAGAAAAAAAAAAAACCAAAAAAGTGCTGCTCCCATTTTGAGGACCAACGGGAGCTATTTTCTAATGGATAACAAGCTGAAAGGCCATGGCTGTCTGGAAGGTTAAACAACAAATACCTCATCCGCAAGGGCTTACGCAGCGACTTAGGTCCGTCCATCTCCAGAAGCGGCTGTTTTCTCGCCTGCAGTCTGCACACTTAGGCTCCGTAGTTTGTTTAGAAAATAGTTTGCACAAACCACATTTTAGCAGTGCAAGCTTCTGTGTTGAAATCACTATTATTATCTTTTTTTTTTTTTTTTTTTTTTTAAATCAGGCTTGTTTCATTGAAGGCACTTGGTTTCCATGGCAATTTATAAAAGACGGTGGTTTGGTTTCTTCACTTCGTTAGAACAGATGACTTAGTTGGGGAGGGGAGAGGGGTGTTCGGGTGGCCGCAAGCAAACTCCGATAAGCCTGTGTAATATGTAAGCCCAGGGCGCGTATCCTGGATAGTAATGCATGCAAAAGGAGACGGCATACAGTTATCAAGCATAGCCATGAGAAATGAAACATAGATGTCTCAAAACAGCTCTGATTCAGGGTTATTCTCTAGGGGAGGTGACAGCCAAAGGCGAAAGGGCCTACGTTTATTTAACTCTACGCTAAAAACCTTCTCGAAGGGAAAATGAATGCCAGCTCTTCACGTACCCTGTTTACAGTGAGGTGTTGCTCTCTCTCTCTCTCTCGCTTGCTTTTTTTTAATTTTTCTCTCTCTCTCCTTTTTATTTTTTTGTTTTTTTGGCAGGCCATTAGGTTTCCATGGTAACAAGCAAACTATTCATTTGAAACAAAACCAGCCATGACTTTGTGCTTTGACAAGGGTTTCTATAGCTCTTTTCCGAGAGTTCAACCAGATGATGCTGTATTCGTTACTGACCACAAAAGCACCTGAAGGTCTCTTCCTCCCTTAGGCCAGATACCGTTCTCATGTGTGGTTCATAGTGAGTTACACTCCCGTGATGCCTTTTATGTCCCCAGTGCTTTTTTTTATTTTATTTTTTTATTTATTTATGTATTTATTTAACGTTTGAGTCAGTCAGTGGAGGAATCTTTGGTAGTTTGTTTTTAAATGTCCGTTTTACAAAGACTCTTTCTTCGTGCCAGTGCCTGGTGAATCTGTTGTAGCCTCTGCCAGGATAAGGTCACCTTTGATGACTTAAGACAGACATGAGGATGATAACTGGGATAAGTCGTATATGCGCTAATGTCCCGACAGCACCTGATCGTAAATCTACAAAAAGGGGGGAAAAAGGTAGAATTACTGAGCTGCCCGGTCAGACAAACAGCACTGCTACAAGGCCCAGAAAACGAGGGGCGACCTGGCTGCCTGCGGCGGGGCGGCCCCAGGGAGGGCGGCTGGGGGGACCGTAACTTTTTGTTAATATTGCGTTATCCACCCATCCATCTCAAGTCACCCGAAGAGGAATGGATATACGGGATGTTGGTTTGCTAAGCCGAAAAGAAGTGCAGCTCTCAGTCCTCAGCACTTTCTGAAAAGTCCGAATAGGTCTGTTACTACCAGCGCCAACGACCCACCAGGTCCTTGGGGCCCTCCTGCAGTTCAGGGGGTCCCTCGGGTGCAGAAACTCGGCCGATTTGGGTCACCTGCCTGAAGTGCAGAGACATCCAGCTGTGCACGACCAAAAGTCCCCCCAGAGCACAACAGCACCCGTATCCCCAGACCCGGCTGCCTACTGCAGCTCCACGCCACAGTGCAGCCCTCTGCTCGCTCCTCTGCCTAACGCCCATTTGCTTTTCACCTCCATTACCCTTAAAATAGTGTTTTCCTATCTGAATGGAGACGCTTGGACTCCAGATTTTGTTTCCAAGACAAACTTTTCAATCTAAAGCTCTCCAACTGAACCGAACAATATTTTGTTCTCTTTTCTATTGCAGAAAATCCATTTTAGAGGGTGTCTCAAATTTAAAGCCACGAGGAACCATTTGCTCTCCTCGCCTCGGCTGGAAGAGCCACTTACTGTTGGCCGGTTGGTCTGATTTCATACACTCTCCTTCCACGATCGATACGTCATCAATAGCAATATCACCTTCTATGCCGGGACCGCGGATCCCTTCGAATATGAGCTGCAAAGAAATAAAGAAAAAGCCATTCGCAAGGCAGGAAAAACATGACAGATGGAAACCACTCAGCTGCATTTTGCACAGCATTAACCTACAGCGATGGGTGTGGAATAATTCAAAAACAATTTCTATGATGCAGAAAAATGCAACTGAGTTTGCACATCCTGATAAGGTGAGTGCACAACATGTATGAGCTACGGAGGCTTTTATGCTTCAGAATTAGCTGGGGAAGAGCAGCGTTGCTATTTGTGTGCCCAGGGGAACAGCATCCTTCCCGTCCAGGGCATGGCGTGGGGCAGGGACCTGCTCCCGCTTCCAACAGTGAGCCGGAGACGGCCTCGGCAAAGCAGGCTGCGGTCGTGTGCCTCTGATCAGCTCAGCTAATCTGCTAGTTCTACCATATATATTTATATAAATATGATATTTCTGGAACAAAGAGAGGGAAACAGCCTTCAGGACCAGCCCTTCCTGAGGCTCAGCTCAGGGAAAACACTGGATTCTCTAAATTCAGTTTTCTAGCAGGATTACTGCAGCCCACTGGGAAAAGCGGGACTCTTCCGCTCTTGCATTGCCGTCTGTCTCCAGGCTCTTACCACAAACAAACATCGAGTCTCCCAGCTCCCACCATGACAAAGTTTTTGTTTCTTCCATGGTATCTTTGTGCCATGAAGGGGGCTGAGATACTCTAGAGGTTTTCCTTCTCATTTTAGCCTTGCTTCCTACATCAAGGACATCTCAGTTAACTGGCGGGCCACGAACCAAGGGCAACGCCGTGCAGCAAGCTGGGACACAAAAATACCCCCAGCACCTTGTCACTGCTGCCAGAGACCCACTCCAGCGAGGGGAGAAGGGCTTCAATGCAGGAAAAGTTTTGATGAGATTAGTGGTGTTTTTCTCAGAAACTCCTGCCACGTGAAGTTTAAAGAAGACCATCTAAGACCCAAGAACTGTGTCCACTTGAATGTGAACCCTGTGCAAACACACTCACAGGGAAGCTGGCAAAACTCCTAAGAAAAATGAGATTCCTGCTTCTCAGACATTCCCAGACCAGTCACTCGCAGCCTGTTTCCCACCCTGGAGCCCTCGTGTTTGCTATGTGGGCACTCCTCTGCACGTAGGCGATGGGCAAGGCAACCAAAAATGGGACCTAGAGGTGCCCACTGGGTTTTTTCAGTGATCCCATCAAGTAACCGTCCATGTCTATTAGAGGACACTGTGATGTATCTATGGAGCGAGGAGGGGTCAGGATAGGGATTTTATTCCTCTGCTAAATGGATGCCTATGATTTCAAGGGAGCATTAAACATTTCCTGGCAAATATTCCTGGTCCGTGAGAGCCCACTTTCCCTCCTTGGGACAGGCAGCTGAGGTACCTTTTCCTCCACCACCTCCCGGGTGCCCGCAGGGGAGGAGCAGCAGCATCCGCACTTTCCCGCAGCCCGCGCTGGTGAGACCCACCTCCGCAGCGGGCACGGAAAAGAAGAGAAAACAGCCCTGGAGAGGGCATAAAAGCTGAAAATCTGGAAAGTGAAACGCTGCCTGTATGGAGATGGGTGGCTTGCAGCAAGGTCGGCAGTATTATTCGCCATAACGATCATTATTAGCTATGAATTACTGTTGCATGAAAGAAACGAAGTTATCCGCTGTCCTTTCCCAAAACTGATGTGATCCTGTCCTGCTGCCTTAATTAGCTTTGCAGAAGAGCAAACCCATTCTGTGTTGCAGAAAATTTATTCACTAGCAAACTTCAAAGCCTTTCTAAAGCGATGAAGAGAATTAGGTAAGGAATATATTTCCCAAGCAGCATCATTCGCTCAGCTATCTCTCCACTCCCTTTTTCTTCTCGTTCCTTTGAAATACTTATAGCTAACTCGGACGACAAGTTTTTTAACTTTAGTCTGCAGCAATATATGCACAATATTCAATGAACTTTATAAAGGAATATTGTGGCACTAATGGAGAAATTAACTCTTGGGGGTAGTGTCAATTTGAAAAAAAATAAGGATTCCACATGGAAAAAAATACTTAAATTACACTTTGTCATAATCTAAAGGCATTAGAGGGATGCGTGGAGCACTCCGACAGGCTCTCGCCTCGCCACCGATTTCAGCAGGATGCAGACACGGGCTGAGCCTTTGGCACCTTCCAGCATCTCTTTGCACATTGACACAGCTCCATCAGAGCTGCTCATTCAAAATTAATAACTTCCATTATAAATATTTAGCAAACACTCAGCACGGTGGAAGACGCCCCTGGAAATCGCAGAAGGGCTCAGCGCTGCCCGTGGCTCGGTCCAGCTGTAGGAGTGCACATCGCACAACACGCCAAGGCACCAGACACCGAACCGCACAAGCAACCCTACCCTCTGCCTTGCTCAGGGGTGCACAGCCCACAACTTTGCCCACGGACACATCTCGTCCTTTTGCTAAGCTGAATATATCCAGTAAGGGATTGACCCCGTGGCGGTAAGCTGGCAATACCAAGGCATATATTTACAGTCTGACAGTTGTGTCCTGAGTCAGGCTGCAAGGGTGGATGGAGAGCACTAAATAAATGTGAAAGCCATGCATTTGGAGCAGGTGACTCCATCGCTGTCTCAGCAAAGTGTGATACTGTGGGTTAATTACTATAACAAGGTGGATATTTGTGCAACAGGGAACAGTAATTGGGGAAACAGTAAGCTTTTCCATAATTTACCCTGTTGTCTGAAAACAATGTCTCAAGTAATTATCCCTCTTACAGTTTTTCCATTCTGTCTGTGATAATGGGAAGCGTTCAGCTTGAAAGTCTTCTCTTCTCCCCCAAAGCACAGCTCGCCCTGGTGCTTCTTGGCAGAAGGCAGATAACCAATCAACTGAGTGTAGAGTCAAATCTTTCCTGATAATGAGAAACACTCTTTCCAGACAAAAGGACTCTATACAAATACAATGGCCAGCATTTAATTAAAATCTGCACTTGGCAGTGGGCTTTATAGGTTTCAAAGACGGTTTGCCATCAGCCAGCTTGGCCACACGCTCAGAACAAATCACAGCAGATGCACATTGGCAGTGCACGAAGCACAGGCTAGTTCGCAGTTCACAGTTATTTGCAGGAGGTGCCAGATGATCAGGATCTCCTATCAGTCTCTAGCAAAAGCTATTAGCTGTACGCCTGTGATTTTACAAAGCTGTTGTTAGAAATACTGCATTTAGCTGAAGAATAGAAGGGCTTACAAATACACCAAAGGCCACGCTGCTCTCCTAAAAAGGGAAATGGACATTTTTCCTTATAGTGCCTCCAGGTTTATCCTGAGGGTCTCTGAGGGAACTCACCTTGTGCTTCTTCAGCACGGTTTCAAGTAGATTTTACTTTCCTGGGCAGTTTCCCAATGAGAAGTAGAGATGTGCCTAATGAATGCCAGGCTGTCCCCACCTGCATACGGTGATGATGGGGCTGTATCTTTTAAGACATACCTTCCTGGTCTTCTCTTCTCCCCAGCCAACTACCACAGACTGGCTCTAGGCACCATTTCTCTCCTGTAAGAGGCTGAAGATCTCAGCCCCGCATCGTGGAGAAGATGTACCCAGCTCCAGCGGCAGTACTTGGCAGCAGTTCAGTGGAGCTTGTGCCGCCAGCTCCAGAGCTACAACTGCTCTACAGAGAACTTTATTCCCTGTTGTGTGTGTCCATCCCTGGCCAGCTGTCTTCATCCTCCACTTACTAGAATTTACTACATTTTGTGGGCACACCTTCATTTATTTATGGACAAATCAGTCCTTCCCTGCAAAAAATCTCTGCTGGCTTTGAGGAATTAAATGACTTGTGCTGATTAACCTGCCCTGAGCCACTGCAGGATTTTGTGAACCAGCTGAGACTCGGGGAGAAAAAGATCTCAAGCCAAACAGAGCAGCTGGCACCATTAACCTAAGATCAAAATCAAGTCACCTTAACATCTTAAAGTCTACCTTTAGAGCTGCAAAATGGAAATAATTCTGACAATGGAGATGTTCAACAACCCTTACTTGGTGAGACTGAAGAACAAAACTCAAGATTGTCACACTGGCCGCAAGCTGGTTTATGATCTCCTTCAGTTTCTTCCAGTTTCCAACAATGGCAAGTTCCATCCCCCAGGGATGGTCAACCACAGCTGAAGATGGAAAAGATCACTTTTCACTTTCTCTTGTTCAGTGATGAATTTCTTCAAACTTCTGGCTACAAGGGCTGGTTGTGTGCATGGACCCACACCCTGGAGAGGGCTCAGCATCCACAAGGAGACTTCAAGGAAACCGTAGCCGAAGCGGGCTGCAGTGCTCCTGCTCAAGTTCGAGCTAAAATCAAGGACTCCACCGGTGCCAGCATGCAATGTATCACTTCCACATGCTCTTGTTTCTGTTTATTCTCCTTCTATTTAATAATATTTAATAAGTGAATGTCTTACTGGGATAGTTTTTCGCAAGACATTTTCTGATTCAAAGCACTGTGGTGCTCTCAGCCCTGCACGACAGAAGCTTTGTTATATATCATGGGGACTGGGGAGGTATAAAACAAATCCAGGCAGCAGTTACCCATACAAATTAACCTATAAAAGGTTTTAATTTCTGTGTCAGTGTACTGTTTTAGTGCAAAGATTCACTTGGATTCACTCTTCTTAAATTTAACTAGGAGTTTTATATTCTTTCCTATTTAGACTCCGAAATGGAAAATAAAGTTTGGTTGATGCTAGAGCAGCTAAAAAAGTAATTTAAGGCTCCTATCACTCTGACATTTATTTTGTTATATTTGTGCAGACTTTCACGGCTTTGCATTCATTTTACATTGAGGCCTTTAAAAACAACAATGTAAAAATGTGAAAAATTGGCAAGTAGAGGAGTTTCCATTTTGTGTACCAGCTAGTGGCTGGGAGGTGCCGCTGGGCTTGCCCCGATCACCCTCCTCCCCTCATCATCACCGTGATTGCTGATGCCAAATCCTGCACGTCTTCTGCTCAGAGCTGCCCCCAAACTCCGCTTACTTCTGCCAAACCCCACCGTAGGTCTCCATCAGCTCTCACAGACACAACTGCAATCACTTCCTTTCCATCTCCCCATGTTTTCTCTCCACCTACGAGTCCACTTGTTATTCAGGCACCAAATCATTTCTATCTCCCTCCCTGTTCAGACTTCTGGGATTTCTCCTGGCTTTACCAGTGCAAACTCACCCACCGTGATGGGCTCACTGGTACTCAGGCCCATCCATCCTCTGACTGTATTTCAACATGCTCATTCCCCTTCCCTGCACTCTTCTTCCCCGATTCCGCCCCTCTCTGCTCAACTCCAAAATCATGTCATGCTAGACTTTGCATACCCCTCTCCTATAATTTTCCTCTAATTTCCTCCTATGCAACGCTTCTGTGATCACATATGCCAAATAATTTCTCTGCCATCATTGCACAAAAAGAAAAACCACGGTTCAGGTTCAGGAATTGCCCATAAGGTGAATCCCAACTTACATGTGTACAATAGTAGTTTTGATTTGCATTAATATGAGTTTTCCCCCAAAGCCGCTACCCCCTTTAGGAAACCTCGACATTACGAACAGAGGAGAGGAAAGCCTGGAGAAGAACTTTTTTTAGACCACAGCTTGTAACTTCATTCCTCAGTGAGGCTATTCCCAGCCTTAAACGCACGAGAGCTGCTGCTGTCGGCTGCTGTACTGGGTCTGTTCCAGTTGCACACAGCTCACGGTGTGAATGAGAACTGCCCGTAATAGTCTACCAGCATCTCACTGTCAAATTGGGAATGAAACGTGTGAAAACTAATAACTTGCATGAGCTTAGTGAACCAAGGGTGTAGCTTTGCCAGAGCAGGAATCCCACACAAGTGACACTGCTTCTTTGCCACCTCTTAGCAAAGACTCAAAGATCATTTCTTTTTCTGTGGAGAAAGAGTGTATTTCAAGAAACTTCTAACACAGACCTTATGCCATGTTTCCCAAATATATTTTACATGAAGTAATTTTATATTCCATTTGCTACTCTGAAATAAAAAATGTTTTACATAAGCTAATGGCATCTTCTGAAAACTGAAGGACAGTTAACTCTTCTAGTAAATAGCCGTGTCCTGCCATTAAAGTGTGTGTTATTAAGCTCTCCAGTGCACACCTATTTACAACACTGAGAGCAATTATCTGCCCATAAAGCAGCTTGCAGAGCTGGAATGCAGCTGTGAAATTCTGTATCGGAAAGAAAGGAAATGTAAACAGGCCACGTGCATGATGTTCCTCTCCACAAAAAACCCAAATATCCTATTTCTGGTGTCTGTGTACTGTGAATCTCTCGCTCTGCCGCAAAACCCGGCAACAGCAATGCAGCTAGTCCCTTACCTGAAATGAAGTTGGGGGGTTTATATTAACCCGGGCTTGATTCCAGTGTTGTCCCTTATTCCCACTTGAAGACCATAATGGATTTTCTATTGCGGTCTGACCTTTTAACCGCAGGTAGACGTTCAAGCTTCCTAAAAGAAACATGGAGAACTTGAGTTGGTTAGGCTCCTGGAAGAAACAAAAATGCGGAGCTGGCTAAAGGGAGAGTCCCCAGTGGGCTCTGCCCCATGACACCTGACGCCAACGTTTGCAATGCAACTCTCCTGCTCTTGGCCACCGTTGGGGCTCCTCACCCCGCTTCCCGCTCTGCACGGGTCTCTGTTCGTCTGAGGTGTGTGTGCAGAGTTGCTTGTCACGTATTCAGAAACTTTTAGACATGGGAAAAATCATAAATTGGCGAAGCGCACTCACAGTAAGTAAAGACAGAGAAGTACACCGAATGCCCCAGGCCGTGTCCTCCCTTTGCACGGGCAGCCGAGTCGCACGTGTTGCTCCCAACCGCTCGGGAAAGACAAAAGACTTTCCAGAGAGAGAAAGGGAAACAAATTCTTGGTGCAGGACTTGAATTTAGGGCAAACAAGGCATTTACCATCTCCTCGCCCAAGGATTAATACACGGCTCTGTTACCCAATGCTTATCTCTCACTTACAGACTGTCCAGCTTCTTGTTGACCCAGTATATGGTTTAACTAACGGATGCCATGGATCCTGGCAAAACTCCTGCTTCCAAGGTAGATGGGCTGCCCTTCCTTCTCTAAGGAGTGTTGTGCTTTCTGGAAAGCCACATGGCTTTTAGAGCCAGGGATCAGAGAGCACAGCGTGCGGGAGGATGAGCGAATTCAGCTTTTGGGCAGGGAGTTGCACCACCCAATGCCCTCTCCCCACTGCCGGGTGTCTTGGCAGCGTATTGCAAGCTGGGGAGAGGCCGGGAAAGGCTCTGCATCGTTACAGCCCTGCCTCTGCTTGGGGTCAGTGCTTTGGAGTCTGGCAGCTGCTTTTCTTCCTCTGCTTTCCCTCCATGCCACGTCTGTGCTTGGAGGGAAGGAGCAGGATCAAAGCCGGCTCGCGTGCTCACTGTGGGTGACCAGCCTTTCTGAAGGCCAAAATAAACCTCCGAGTTCAAATAATCCCAGAAAAGCTCAGAGGCAGCCCCAGGTATTTCCCCACCGCTGGCGCTGGGTTATCGCTCCCCGTACGGACTCTGTTTGCAGCAGAAATGGATCTCCTGCCCTCGGCAGCACTTCTGCCACAGCACTCCTTGAGCTTAGCTCACCTCCCTGCTTTGGACACGAACGCAAAACAGATCGTCTTGGTGCACCACGGGGGGAAAAAAGCATCAACTTCATTTAGCAGCATTGAGTAATTCGCAAAGTTTTAAGTTTGGAGGCTTTGTTCCCTCTTGCTCCCCACTGTGCTTGCACACGCGTAGGGCAGCGCTGGCTCTTTGCACTACGCAAATTGGGACATTTGCCTTGACTTGAGCAAGTTCACACTGTCAGGTTCACGCAAGGCCACTCTCTTCTGGGATGTGAGGAATGGCAGCTGGAAAGCCATAAGTAAAGCTTTCCCCTTGGATCAGTAATGATCCCTTTTTGTCCTGACGAAAGGGTGCAAAATACGAGTTATATTTGCAGTGAAACCTCTCAGATCCGAAGCAGCTGCAGAGTGACTCAGCTCCCGCTAATAAAAAGTTCTTATTTCCAGCAATAGCAAAAGGCAGTGCCTTGAAAAACATAAAGCTAAGTGTGTAATGGAGCAGCAAATACTCTCATCATGGCTCTTCACCAGGGTGCCCACGATGAGGCTATACGTCTTCTTCAAAGCAGGTGGGGAGCTGCGCCCGCCCGAGTGACGGGCACTACCGTGTCTCCCACCTGCCTCCGACTGCAGCACTTTATTTCTTAAATGCAGGGGCGGGTGAAGGAGCAGCACAAAGGAGACACGGCGTCTAACTAGAATAGCCTGTCTGCCTACACGCACAGCTTTCAGCCTTTGGTGAAGGCTGGTACGGCCCCTGATGCGGGGCTGTTTGAAACAACGAAATAATTTAGACAAGAAAAGCTGGTGATTCTGTCACTGCTGTGCTCTGTCAGCCTAATTCTGTCATTGCAAAGATTTAAGATTGTCCATAGCATAGTCAGCCTCCCTGCATCTCATCCTTTCTTCCCATTAAGAGCAGGATGACAGCACGAGGCAGCTGATGGAAAATACGGAGTAGTTATTCCTGCACCTATCGCCCGGGCGCTGCCTCGCAAGCTGGTCGGTCCGTACGCAGCTGCCTGGCCTCCCGTCCAGCTGTGCACACACACTGCCCGAAACACAGCTGCAAACTCAACTCACGATACCGGCAGCAAACGCCCGTCCTCGAGACCCAACGTGGTCTGCCAGTCCGTCCTAGGAAACGCTGTGTGCACTCGTCACGGCTGGAACCGTTTTTCCATGCGAGCTGACAGCACGTGCTGCTTTGCTTTTTGTTTTGCGATGGCTCTCTAATGATAAAAAAATATATATTGTTCTTGAAGAGGCAGTTAGAAATGCCCCATTTCGGGGCACGGATTGAAAAATCAGAGATACAGATCGTTTCACAAGACGGCGATGGCCATGCTGGAACGACGAGCTGCTCCTGCCTCGGCTCGGAGACACGGCAACGGCAGCGGCTCTTCGCTCTCTTGGTCCCCACCCGTGGCTTCTTGGCTGCTGCAGATCAAGTAACAGGAGCTTCTATTTCTCGCACGCCTTTGGGATAATGGACCTTGTCCCCGTGAAGGATGGGGAGGGAAGCGTACGTGCTTCCTTTGCACTCAGCATTCCCAGAATCACCCCTGCGTGACCTGGCAGCAATTAAAGCCTGACTTGTAACCAAGAGCCACCTATTTCAGGTAAAGAAGCACACAATGTCTTTAGGAATCGAAGTGCCATGCCACGGGGTGGAGGTCCCCGTTGCTCTCGTCAGAGCCGTGCTGGCTGCCGAATACCTCCCACCACCACTACAGAAATTTTTGGCCTCTCTGCCAGAGGCACCTCAGACCTGGACAGCAGGCACAAAAGCTGAGCTGGATAAACTGGGAAACTGTTTTTTTCCAACACTACCATACTCTCAAACCGATGCCAGCAGAGTCACTCATTTTTGGGGGAGACAAAGTACTCTTCCCCTGAGACACAGGAATAATAACCCTAAAACTGCGTGGAAGCCTTACAGATACTGATAACTAGGGAAAATAAAGAAACACAATGGAAATGCTGACTTCTACCACCAAGTCTGCTGAACAACGCTACAGCATTATGGATGGAAAATCAAAGATTATTGGCCATGATTCTTCTCTGACATTTGATTCCCAGGTCCAAGGAAGGAACAGGCTGGAATTTATTTAAGCCAAATCCCCCTTCGAGACACTTCCAATTTTCATTCAAGTTGGATCAAGAATCAGGAGCTCACGGTTATTCAAAACTGACAGCCTTCAGCAGAGAGATCATGCATGAGGGCTCAGCTGATAGCTCCTATTCTGCTCTTGTGCAGAAACCCCTACATATTACAGCCTCTATAGGACCCTGGACTGGCAGTGTGCATTTCCCTGTGGGGAGAAGAAGCACCTTCTATATGTTGGTTGCAAATTCCAAAACAGCAGTGAAGGGTCAAAGCTTCTAACAGTTCATGCTAAGAGAGTCAGTCAGTTCTAGCAATGAGATTTAGAATTATTCACAGGGGATTCAGTTTTACTAAAATGGAACTCTTCTGAAAAAAAGAGTATTATCAATTAAATATTTCATACAGAATCACAGAAGTGCTGAGGTTGGCAGGGACCTCTGCAGACCATGTAGTCCAGGTCCCCTTGATAAAAGTACGGTCACCTACACCGGGTTGCCCAGGGCTGTGTCCAGTCAAGTTTTGAGTATCTCCAATGATGGAGACGCCACAGCTTCGCTGGGCAACCTGCTTCAGTGTTTGACCATCCTCATGGTAAAAAACATTTTTTCTTATGTTTATTTGGAATTTCCCCTATTTCAGTTTGTGCCTATTGCCCCTCACCTTGTCACTGGGCACCAATCTGTCTCTGTCTTCTTTACACCCTCCCATCAAGTATTTATACACACTGATAAGACCTCCCTGAGCCTTCTCTGCTCCAGGCTGAACACTCCCATTTCTGTCTTATCTGGGGAACCCAGCACTGGACCCAGCACTTTGGATGTGGCCTCCCCAGTGCTGAGCAGATGGGGAGGATCACCTCCCTTGACCCGCTGGCAATGCTCTGCCTAGTGCAGCCCAGGATGCTGTTGGCCACCTTTGCCATGAGGGCACACTGCTGGCTCACGGCCAACTTGCTGTGCACCAGGACCCCCAGGTCCTTTGAACATTTGGAAATTACAAATTTCCAAACTCAAAGTTATGGAAAACATATCTCACAGATTCATAGGATGGTATCAGTTGGAACGGACCTCTGGAGATCACTTCTTTTACGTCCAAGTCAAGGCAGTGCAGTCTTGTTCATTTGGAATAAGATTTTAGTCTCTCTTGCCAAGATGATGCAGAACAGTGAGAGAATTTATAGAAGAAATACATGAAGCTATGAATTATGTTCCTTAATCTATTTACAAATATTTTGGGCTACAAACTTTTCTTGGATAGAAATTTTTTCTGTGGTCTGAAGGGAAGCACAAGAAGTCAACTTCTGAGGTGTTAAGTTAAATTGAAATAGTTTTCAGCTGTAAAGTAGCTGATCAAAATGTGATCAGAATTATCAGTAGAACAAACTTTCACCAGAATGAAAAGATAAGATTTTTAGCTATTTAACTTCAAGCAGCAGAAATATTAGAAGAAGAACTTCAAACAATGTGCTCTTATGTAAAATGGATCCCTTAAACCAGGGTTATCAAGCATACACCATGTGAAACACTGCGCAATGATTTGGTTTGATTTGTCTGGCCGAATCGTTGTGCTATAATAACCCCTTTCCTAGCCCAAAGTAATTGCTAAGAACACAAATGTTCAAAAACGCATTCAAGTAGTTACCTCATCAATAGGACTATTCACACAATAACCATGTGCTTAAATCATTGATGTCTTAGAATATTATCACTCATTAGGTATTTCTTTTCTCTTCTTTTTTATTATCCTGATGTGAACAATTTAGTCATGATAGATTTCATATCTGGGGAATCAAACAATAATTTCATAATTTACTTCTTGAATGCATGTTGCATTCTCAGGTGCTTCATAACGTTTTGTCACTATGAGGAACTAAAATGTTGAATTTAGTAGACGTCCATGTGTACGCATTCAAGCACATGGCTGATGCTATTAATTTACTATTTTTCTTGCAGTCTTCTCTTTAAAGACATGGAATAATAAGTAATTTTGTAGAAAGCTATTCAAAAAATGGATCACTTCAAACATTAGCTAAGCTGACAGTAACTACATTTTTTAACATTCAAGAGCATAAGTAAAATTGAGCAATTTCTGGTTTTGACAGCCAGGTTTCCATGTTGCACACAGACAAATCCTATATAACTGTGACCACTAATCATCACTGTAAGCAACTTCATCTATGGGTCAGCTTCTCCATCAGAAGGCATGTCAGTTCAAGAAATTACACAAAAACAGACAAGGGCAATCTCAGCAAAGACGCTAAGGACACTGACACTGCCTGAAAGGGTAGCCCAGGAGAAAAAAACACATTGGACAGATCAGAGAGATCACTCTTCTGTGATCCTCAGCCTCAATGGCTGTCGGTCTTATCCCAACCCTACTGCATCCCAGAAAAACGCTTTGCTCCTTAATGTTTCTAACTTTGCGCTTCACTGTCATATACCAGAAGGATTCTTACAGGCTTTTTGTTTTTTCTTTTTTTCCCCCCCTAAATATGGCATGACCTCATCCCTTCTTTCCAATAAATAAGCGAGTTCTTGCTACAGCTGAGAGTGAGGAAAATTTTAGCATGTGTTAAAGTGCTCAGTAGTGCAGGGACAACTAACAAAACTAACCGAAATTTGAACGTATATGTTGAAAGAGCTATAACTAAAAATGGACCCAGAGATACACCTGTTCCTACTGCTTCTGAGCAAATCATTGATTATTTTTATGAAGGGACTGAGTGCTGCTCCATAGCACACCGTGTGCGCCCTTACAACTACCAACAGAAGAGAGCTGCTCCTGCTAATTGCTTGACCCTGCCTCTAGCGAGGGGTGACTCAAAACACTGTGTTAGTACCAGGCAAAGTCCCGGCAAATATCATCTTTTTGTTTTCACACTTTAAAGTCCCCTTGCTCAAAACCTCACTCCTACATAACACACTTTAACAGCAAAAGGTGTTCCTGCCAGGGTGCTGCTTAGTGAAAAAAAGTAGTTTTACAGCAATTAGGACACTACCAGGCACCTCCCTTGCCAGACTTTGTTGCAACTGGCCTTTGCAGGCTTTTGTAGTCCTCCTGTGTTTTTCTTTAATATAACTGGATATTTCTCCTGCTATTTCTCCCAAAGTGAAATGACAAGGTCATTGGCTTTCTCTCACCTATGTGCTGTCCATACATGTGATAGTAGAAGCTAAAACAATAGGCTGTGTTCGTAGCTCCGTAAGGATTTTTTGGAGCGACACTGAAAACAGGACTAACAAGTCTGGCCTTTTCTCCTTCCAGCCTGGGGCGTGACGTTTCGATGTACATGTAGAAACCTAGGGGAAGCCCAAATGAAAATTGTTAAGTTGCAGTCTTCAAAACCCAACACACACACATGCAGAAAGACACCAGGGCCCTTAAGCATCTGCATTTATTTTTCACCTTCATCTGACATCACCATGGTTTCTGGGACATGTTTGTCCTGCATTATGCCCATGTGTTTTCCACAGCTGCTTCAAAGATATTTTTTGATCAAGAGTAAAATCAGGGCTAGCAGGTTAGTACTCATAAAGGACTTCAAATCAATATAACATTGTATATGCACAAGAAAGGAAAAATTCTTTATTACGGGGTTCAGACTTCAGTCTCAAGGTTGCAATTTTTGCAATTTGTTTCTATAAACAGTGAGAGGGGGAGGACTTCTAAAATAAAGAAAAAATATCTTGATGGAAATCTTTCAAGGAACATATTCAACTGCCCATATCAATCACAGCTCAAAAGCTCATTTTCAATGAAACGTTCATTTATTCTGATCCTGGACTGTGCCAACGACAGAAATAGTATTTACTTCATCCAACCATGCAAATACAACGCAGTACGATTTTTTTCTCCTTTTTGGTAGTGCAGGCAGGGGCATACAATAAAATAGCCTGAGTTACCGCAGTACTTGCTAAATTCAGCACAATATGTCTGACTCTTCAAATGCAAATATATACTGCAGCCAGGATGGCATGCTTCTGTTAACAGGGGTAGCAGATTGAAAATTACACTTTTTATGAATACCCAAAGCAAAAATGGGGCAAAAAAATTCTCATTTTGACGGTCTGAGAGGCCAAGTTAGAATTTAAATGGAATAAAACAGAAGAATATTTCAAGATGTGCTAGACTGTTTCCCCATAAGAGGGTAATGTGCAGGCAATCACCTTCCAAATGGCACAATAGAAACAATACAAGATGGTTAATGGCACAGTTAGGGGATGCCGCTTCGGGACCAACCTCACTCCTCAGCACCGGCAATTTTTTTTTAGAAGTCCTTGAAGTATGATCATCCTTAGTGCAATTAGGAAGCATTCAAAAAAAGATGTAGGTGGCTGGGATTCACTGTCCTGGACAGGGCCCTCACCCCAATGGAGACCCCGAGCCCAGAGCGACGGAGGCTCAGGATTGCACCGCCAACACTTACCTTCCTTGGAACCAGTTCGGTCTGCGTTGGGCCCAGTGTTCGGGGTATATTTTGTGTCTCTAGTGGCAGTGCTTTGTTTTGTCCAGTCAAAATTGTCCGTATCGTCTTGAGTGAACAGGCAAATGTTACCATCCTCAAATCCACAGTGGAACTCTCCTGCCAACATAGTAAAATCACATAAATGTAGTGACTGAAACTATTCTGTTATTTGTCAAAGTACTTGTCAATTATAATGAATGTGTTGTAGGATGATGCCCATTAACAGCACAGAAAAATACATGGTACATTTATTTTACATCAGTCTATAACACTAAGTGCATGTTTTCTTTTGACCTCAATAAAAAAAAAATTCATAGTCATTAATCTGTGTTGGTGTTACTTGAAATTAGATTCAAATCTTACAGTATACATCCTCCTCACATAGTTGGACTTACACAACAATCTCCCTTAAAGCCACTGTCTTTTCTTACCCAGCCAGCATATCTAACAAGTTGAGAAGAACAGGCAGCCTCCTTATAAAATAAGAACTAAGGGGAAAAAGGTAAGAATTATGGGGGGAAAAAAGCTAAGAATTGGGTCCTTTTGGTTTAGAGAGAAGAGCATTAGGGAAAAGAGGACAGCAACTTCCAAAAGAAAATGTTGTTCCCAAATGATATCTCCTAAACTAGGCTCAGTTTTCACTAGGGATAAGAAAGCAAGTAGTGACTAAAATCACAGCAAGGCAGATTTCAGGTAGAAATGAAGAAAAGCTTTCTAAAAATCAGGAAAGTGAAGCACCAGAGTGGACTGCCCAGGAAGAGCGTGGGGTTCCCATCGCTGGATAATTATAAGAACCACTTAACCAAATACCTGTGAGGAAGGTGTAGGTCTGGCTGAACCTACGTGTGCAGGACAGGTGACGGTATCATCTCCTGAAAACATTTCCCAGTCTTTTTGCTAAGATTTCTGCTATGCCCTTGAGGCCAAGTGCTAAAAGCTTAGGCCTGAAGAAGAAAAGGCTGAGAACCCACAACGGGATTACGAGCAGCCTCTCTGGTGTTAAACTAGAGCTCGGTCAGTCACAGGAGCCAACTGACCTTACCTGCCAGGTCATGACGGGATGAGAAAGTTATATTTTCAGGCCTTTAGGAACCCGAACAAACCAGCACTTCAAGGTTCAGTTTTCATCTCCGAACAGAATAAGGCCCCACATAGTAAAATGTGCCAAAGCTTAGTTTTATGCACATGAACAGTTCCTGCTGAGTTTACTCGTCCAACAAAGTCAATTGATTTATCTGAGAAAACAAGCGAATCTCTGTTCTCCAGGGAGAATACAGCTGTCCACACGCTGTGTGTCAGGCACAGGCTTCTGTGCAGGGGTACAATTTATATTCATTGTTATGAGAAACTCTAACACCCTGCGCCACGGGATTATTCATCTGTGTTAAATTGAGAAGGTATATAAATGTTTGCAGGTTTAGGGTTTCAGTGAACTATAAATCCACTTAAGCCACTGGAGCTTCACTCTAAATCAGTGAAGACACAGGGACCTGGAGCTTAGCAAGGGTGTGTATCGCTAAGCATGGATGCTGCTCTGAAGCTTATTTAAAATCTTATAATACTGCAGAGTGGAAAAAGCAGGCTCGAAATTCATCCCAAACCCCACGGTGCATTAGCAGTGCTTGCCAAGGCTTCTTCATTCTGCTTCTGGCTGTGCAATGACAGCTACACACACTGGATCCACTCCCCAACAGTTAGTGTAAAACACTATTTTATAAAACTAGGATACCGCAAAAAGGCAATCCACAGACACGGCCCTGCCTACTAGCACCTTAAGCAGATTGATCTAATTTCTCAATAAATTCATTGACTCTATTAGATCAGCCAAAAACATTATTTTATAAAGGAAAATTCCTTAACTGGCAAGCATGACTGACAGCCATCAAGATGATGAGGAGCCAATTTCAGGACCTTGTACCTTGATTTTATTCTGAAAGCAGCATCTTCGAATTTTAGCATGACAAAGAAGCGGCAATAAACAAAATCATTAAATACAGGAGCACCATCATAAACATTGCAGAGAAGAAATACAAATAGAGGTCTGATTGCAGTTCTTCTTGAGAGATAAGCAAATTAAAGAACAAGGCCATCAGGAATACACGTGCTGTGGATGGCATCCAAAATCCCTCAAGAGTGAAGCCTGTGAATGGATGCAGATTAATGGATGCACCTCCATCTCCATCCCCCAAATCAGGAGGAAAGCATAAAGACCTTGACAAACCCCTTGAAGGACACAAGGATACGACGAAGCATGCTGAACAAAGTGCCAGATGTGCCTCTCTCCTCCAAGAATAGCTTTTCCATGATTCAAGCTCAAAGCTGGCTTGGTTCACACTATATTCTGTGCATTGGGCTTCTCCCTCCACCTATGCAAGCCCGTCCCAGAGCAAGGAAGGGGGTTCACAGCCAAGGAATACGCAGGTCTCCTGCAAATATACCTAAACACTTTCAGATCCTATTTGTACTTTTGGCCTCCGTATTTCTCAGGGGAAATGAGGTGCATGCTTCTCCTACATACTGCATGAAGAAACAGTTTTCTTCTTGTTTTAAAGCTGTGGACGAGATCCTGACCAGGATGGGAGGTATCAAAACAACACAAGAAAAGCAAATGTAATCCTCACACAAGGATAAAGGAATTTGGAAAATTTCACAAACTGCCTTTTCTTTTAAGATTTTTACTATACCTAGAAGCTTCACATACAGTTCCTATTCAATGTTTCAATACTTATTGTTAATATCAAACTCAAATATTTAACTTTTCACTTATGTAGCTAATGCCTCCCACAGCTAAATCATAGCTTCACCCATATGTTTGCTTTCACTTTCCCATTAATGGAGCCTCTGTCCCCACAAAAATGAAGGTTATTTTTAGAACATTAGCATTTTCCTTAAGACAAACTGTTTGAGGTACTGGGGAAGGAAGATGACCTGGAGCTATAATTTTTCCTTCCTCCATCTACTGTTGTGTGAGCACCTTGGCAGAACAAGAGGAATTACACCCTTCAGCCATCAATACAGCTTGCACATAAAACTAAGGTGGACTCACACAATCCAGGGGCCACACTTGGTGAAAAAGTGAAATACTTATTATTTACTGTTTTTTTTTTTAAACTGTGAAGGACAATTGGCGCAGATATAGTTCTTCACATGAATAAAAGATAGAAAGATTTAAAAAAATACTTACGTAGGTGCGGGTTTACTGGAGCTGGAAGATAGAGCAAAAATAAAATCAGCACAAAGGGGAAATTCTAATTAACCAGTATTCAGATTATCCTCATTTTCCCCCGAGTTGTCCTTCCCTCCCCCCTCAGGACCCTGGTTATGGGTCCCACACCGAGACAGCTGGCAAAAACAGATACCTTCTTTCTTTGGCAATTTTTTTAGCTCCCTGACAACCCAAAGGCACCAGCTTCAGTGAGGAAACACAGCCTCTCCCACCCATGCCGTGTGTGCTCCATCACCAGCACCCTCCGCGTGGAGAACCATGACTGAGCATCAAACCTAGATTGTCGCTGCAGATGTTTTAAGAGAACAGCTGCACAGCAGACCTGCCGGGTGGTGCCTTTGCACAGGAATCCACCCAGAAATTGGGAAAGCATGATTTAATCAGAACCTGAGGTTCTGCATCCGACTTTGCTCACCACTTCACGTTCAAAATCAAATAAGATCAGCAGTGTTCATGAATATTTAACATAATGAATTACCCTTTTATTAAATAAATAATACTATTGTTCTGTTTAAGATGTCTATATATACATGAGTCAAAGAAACAGAGAGCACTTGCATAATTCTCCAAAAAGCCTATTTTCTTTTTAAACAGCAGCAGAAAAAAGAAAGCACAGCAAGTCAGTGGAAAGAAGTTTGATCTCCTTTGCCCAAGAGAGACAACCAAGAAAAAACAAACTGGTACTCTTAGCTCATAGAACCTTGGCAAAACTGAAAAAAAATCCCAAATCTGTAATCCTTTAGTATTGAAGCTCACCTAATACTTTATAAGTCAGAGGATAAAACCGGATGAAAATCAAACCTTGATCATGCCTACAGATATCCTAACAACGAGAAGGACCACCAAGGTTTAGGTCCAAGCTGAATAATTATCCTGCCAATAGGCCCAGACTAGCTTGTACAACAGTAAACATTTGAAATCAGGTTTGGATGAGAACTGAAAGTCTACACTCCTGTGCCACCTCTCCAGAGAAGGGTGGATTTCGGGACAGGTGATTTAGGAAAAAGGGCTCCTCTGCTATAAGCACTTACTGATGGGACAAGTGGACGGATGGTCAGCCCACAGTTGGAATTGCATGTAACTAATAGGAAATTTGAAATCAAACTCTGTCTCCAAATAAAGTGAGCCTCGGGTAATGCCAGATTTCAGTACAAGTGTCGCCCCATGTCTCTGTGTCGCCATTCACGTGCCTTGTTTACGGACACGACCTCTTGGTTCCTGACCCCTGTTCGTAGACTCTGCTTAGCAGTAGAGTCAATCTGAAGTTTTCAAAACAGCTCTGATTTAGCAACTCTGACATTTTATTTTGCCTTCTCCAAAACAAATGAATAGTGATCTGCCCAAGCGCAATTTTCTTAAGAAAATTAGTCATTACATTATATTAGATAACCTCACAGCTTTCACCAGAAAATTACCTTTCATTCTCCAAGAAACATTCATTTTGGGGGCTTCTTCAGTGATTGAACTTGGAATTAGCTGCAGTTGCTGGAAACTACATTTACTGGTGCTTGCTTGGTGACTGTATGTAGGGGGTCTTATAGAAACTGTCACCGGGGGGTAACCTTGAGTCACACTACCCGGATTGTTCACAGCAGAGCAAAAAAGGCATCCTGCCAAACTAGTGTCACTTCACACTGATTGACAAACAAGAAGTTAAAGCACAGTTAGGCTGAAGATATCTAATATCATAAACTGGCAAAAAAAACCCCAAAACCCCCCCCCAAAAACCAAAAAATAAACCCAACAGCAAAACAAAAACCAAAAAGCCCACTCTTCTAATTTATACAGCAGGGAAGGCATGATTGCCCTCAGTCTCCTTTCTGAAAGGTAAGGTTGCTGCGTGTGTGCGGGAGTTAGTATGGACAATCAGCCTAAAATGGAAATAAAGGGATGACTTAGAGATTAGACTCCTGAGGTTGAGTTTGGACTGCCTAGAAAATCTTTGCACCTGAGAGAGTTCTTGCTGGTCTGCTCGGCTGACCTTTGCTTGCCTTGGGGTGAACGTTTTACTGGGCACGACTTTCAAGAGCAGAACTGAGTGTCACGAAACGCTTGAGCTTGGTTAGAGCCAAGACATTTGATCCCTTAAGCTCCCTGCCTGCCTTTCAGCCTGGAAGGGATCAAAGCTGATGCAATTCCAGTCTGCTGGGGGTTTTACTTTGCCGTGATCTGTATTCCTCTAGGATACAACACACCAATGTGGCCAGAATGCGTTTTCCCTAATGCTTGCCCTTCTATTAGCGTGTTACATGCACCGAACTTTACGTATCTTTACATCGTCTTCCTCCCACAATGACAGTTAACTTAATGCCCTGTTTAGAAAACAGCCTGTTACACACTGGAAACCTCTGCCTAACTTCCAAATCCCATCATTCATGCCCTATTTGGTACCAGTTTTACTCTTCTGGGTCCCAGTCCCGCTGCTGGCTGAAGGCACTGTCCCTGGGTCTTACCCACCTGCACTGTCTAAGCCTATAACAGTTATACCCTCTTCTCTACAGAAGCTAGGAAGTTTCCAAACCTTTTGCTGTTTGCCGTATGGAAATACGCAGCTCAACTACGAAGTACTTGGCCAATGTCCTCTGCCCACCGCTGCCACAAGGGCTGGTTCTGCAAACTCAGCAGTAGCATTCCTGGGGGCTTTTTTCAGAGAAGGGACCTTAACTTGCTTGTTTAATCATTGATTAGCTCCAAAAATATTTAAACATAAGTGTATATATAAAACAGCGAGTGCTGAAGTTTTCACTGGAGCAGTTGGAGGATTTTACAGCCAGTTCCTCTCAGATAGACTGACACAGATTTATGTAAAGTGATGGAGATTACATTTGAACTGTTGCTGCAAGACAGATCTGTGCTGTACCGGCCGACAAAACAGGCATTAGTATTACTTAAACTGCCCCAATTGTGTGTGTTTGGCAGAGTAACATATGCAACGACTAAAGAACTTGTCAAGCGACGTCTGGCTCTAATTATTGGTGTCGCTCCTGCTGCAATGACTGCTCTTTTCTCCAGCCTTTCTCTGTGCAGAGGAGAGAATAATTCATGCAAAGTCAATGCTTCCACTCCAAAATGCTTGCACCATGCATGAGCATTTGGTCTGTGGGACTGGATACCGGCGTCTTGTTCTTCTGCATTTCCAGCTCCAGCTTGGGAAGGCAGGGTATGTTGCAAAGAGCTCATCGCTGAGGTTTTCCTGCTTGGACAGCCTCCTTACTTCGGGCATTCGGGTGGTTACTGGCAGGCTAGCATCCTGGAAGCTGCTATTTTTGCATATTAGCAATTTCCACATTAACCTCCAGTTGTGGACTTTAATTTGAAAGGTGATGTGCTCGGCATCACCTCCACAGGAGAGTAACCCCCCCACGAAAAAATGCCATAACGGGTAGGACTAACGTGGCCTACCTTTAGCTATCTACAACTTAGACAAGGCATCTGAAAGTGTCACTAGACTCCAGTCACCACCGAGATACGGACATGCCTAGAGGGATTCCCCCCAGCCTTTGATGGGATTTGGGCTTAGAAGGGATGGGCACATTAGTGATCTGAGCTGGTAGGGTCATGGGTTACATCAATGGGGATTTGGGAATGCTGGACCCTTGCAGGCTGCAATACGGGCTTCCAACAAAACACCCAGCTAATATGGGTTTATGATGGGTTAGCAATTCTATAGTTTCTTGGTGATTATTTAAGCATCAAAAAAAAAAAAAAAGGGTTATTATAATAACATAAAGCAATGGAGTCTCTGAAACACCACAGGAGGTGTTCAAAGCAGATTTTGCCCTAATTTTAGGCTTTTTATATATATATATTTTCCTGACTTTTGCAAAGGGCTGGAATGGTACATTAAAGAAATCTGAGCCAGCTTCTTGCACTGCGCAAAATAAATCTTCTCCAGTCTAGTAAAGCAAAATAGAAACAATACACTAGAAATGTCTTGTTGATTCTTACACACTTTTCAACTGCTCTGAAAAATCATTTCTGTGCAGAGCCCACACAAAACTGTCATGCTACAAAAGACAAGCTTGAGCTGTCGCAATGAAACATAGACAGTGCACAGCTTATCTATCCTCTATTTGTACAAAGCTGAAATTCAACCACAAAAGTTAATTCATTTATTAAAGGCAAAAGATACTGCTACCACTTTTAGCAACTCTAATTACCGTGTGTCCAATCTGCTTTTCACAGTGGCTGCACTTTTTAAAAAACGAGATGAAATCCCATTAGCCTGATTAAAGCTTCAAAAATTAAGAAAAAATGTTTGAGATGTGACTTCTTAACAGCACTGCCAATACACCAGTGTATTTTAAACATAAGAAAAAACTTTTTTGCTCTAAAGGTGATCAAACCCTTGAAGTGGTTGCTCCGAGAGGTTGTGGAGATATCCTTAGGGATATTCAAAACTCAACTGGATGTGGTCCTGGACAACCTGCTCTGGCTGACTGCTTGAGCAGGGTGTTAGAGCAGAGGTTGGATCCTTCCAACCTCAGTGATTTTGTAAGATGTTAGATTGTTATATGTTTCAAAAAATGTACTTTTAAAGTGATGGGGTGAGAAACACAGGCTGACACTGCGAGAATCCAGGGCGTCCTTCTCGGATGCTGAGTAAGACTGAACACACACACACCCACACACACACACCCACCCACACGCTTAAAATTCTATTGAAAATACGAAGATTCAAATGTTTTCCTCCTTGCTTAAGGTCAAAATTTAAAAAAGAATTGTAATGGAAGGGAAAACTGTAAAAAAAATTATCTTGGTTCTTTTAAGAAGCATTTACACATCTTTTTTTTACTTCCTGGGCAATGTTTATAATTATTACTTCTATCTAGGCAGACCTGCCTCTGTGCCTCCCGCTAGCCCATTAACTGCATTTCTAAGATTCCAGCATTTCCGATTATAGGTATCGAATTTGCACTATACTAATATACGTGATATCATTATTTTATAGCGGGAGCCATAACATCCTTAAAATAAGGCTTGTAATAGTCTGCTGGCGCTGCTGTCGTTGGAGGAACGCTGAGATAAAACGCGTGTTTGAAGCACGCAGAGCCTGAGTGAGGCTGGAGTCCCTTGGTAAAGGAAACCGGCTTTAGCTTTGTCTTATTGACTAGCATCTGGTTCACAATTTCTAAAACTGTGAGTTTGTAGACGCCAGAGGAATAGCACTGACCATAGCTCCGAAAGCGTCCCTCCAACTGGGGCACAACGCAAACGTCTTCCTTTCTCCTGGGCGGCTGGCTTTGGCATCGGTACCCAACCAACACGCCTGAAACATGATGTTATTCACATCTGTGCCAACGGCAGAGCCTAGCAGAAGAAATTGCTGTAGACAAAATACGCCGACCGCGTTGCCTGAGAATGATCTTTCTGCCAGCCAGAGGCTAGAAATGGAAATGACATAATGTTTCATTAAAAACCCAAATTCGGTGAGGTTGTAAGCCATGGCTGAGACCTCAGGGAGCCTCCTGAAAGCTGCCAGTGTGCAACCACCGTCTCCAGAAGAGCCTACGAAAACTCGTGGTCGAAGAGGAATTCCAGCAAAATGACACCAGTCTCTTCCTTTCCATACTCACATGTTGAGTAAACAAGTCCTCCTTTGCATTGTGATTTTGCTGATGGGAGCTTTGGGAGAGAGGTGCTTAGAAAACACTTTGCAGAAGGCAAAATCTAATCACCCACCACCATTGTATTAACTGTCAGACAGGCGAGCAATGTGCAATTACGCTCTTTTGAATTGATATTTAAGGCTATTTAATCTAATTTTTTCCCTTGATATTAGCAGAGTGCTAGAAATAATTTATAAGTGGATTGAGTAGGGTTGAGCTAATCATTGATCATGAATAATTCTACAAATTATGCACAAGAAATTTAAAATTTATCAGATTTATTCATTATTTTAAATTACCTGACAATGATTTTTGAGAGTAATTCTTGGTCTGCAGGTTGCCTTTGGGCCGTCTGCTGTACATGACGTCCCACTTCGGGCTTGCATAGATACCTGTATAGCACTAATCACTGTTGCATCTACCTACAGGTGCAGCTGGGTGTATGGCTGGCTGTTATTTGACCTGCGTATCACATTGCTTTTTTCCTGCAGGATTAGCAAGGTGCTCCATGATAATATTTAAACTTACACTTTCATGATACCACATTTACAAACATCTTCTCCTAGCCCCTGGCACACGCTTCTCTTTTACAGTTATAAAAACTTTCTGGTCAGTATATCAGATTCCCATTGCAAACTGCATGACTCTGGGGCTCTCCTAGAGATACCTGATCTCTAAGGGTCTTGCACACTCATGGTAATTTTTACAGCCAAGAAATAAAACAGTCAGTTATTCATTACACAAGTGCACTCAGAAAGGTATTTTAAGGTATTTTCATAGCTTAAGGAGTTGATTCCTGGTAATGCGGGGAGACTGAATTCAACATTGTAGGACTAATATGCCTTATCTATCAGATTAGAAGGCGCAGATCTGTGGCACAGCATGACCTTTGGGGTAAAATACAGGAATGCCCTTTTCCATTTGCATGGGCCTAGAAATGGTTACTGTTTTTTTTTGTTTTTTTGTTTTTTTTTAAGTCGTTCTCATCCAAATAGGAATGTCTCAAAAAAATGCTGATCCCAGAAAAAAAAAAAACACTAAAGCTAAAGCACTTTGATAACACCAAAACACTGCTTGGAGATCTCCAGAACACCACTTATTTGCTTTGTAGATTTTTTTGAAACCTCATTGACTTTCAAAGTATTCAGAACAAGAGCAAACTCTTCAAAAGGAAATATGTTTCCTATAGAAAGATTAATTTATTCTATTTTTTTCTTCTATTTCATAGAAATTTTGCTATGATTTTGGTTTTTTCCTTTTCAGACTCTTTTCCCTTTGGCTTGCGTTGAAGCCGAGCCGGCACGGGGCAGCGTGGAGGGGCCGCAGCCCCCTCCCTCGCAGGTTGCGAGCTTACCGCTGTACTTGATGACGCGGATGGTGGAGTCCCCCTCCCCGAAGCGGGTGATGGGCGTCAGCCGCACCTCGTAGGCCTCGGGCTTGATGAGCTCCGTGAGGTTGTAGGTGATGAGCTCTCCCCTCTGGATGTTCCCGTTGACTGTGATCTCCTGCTCCCACCACCGCTGCTGCCCAGCCTGGAAGCAAGAGGAAGAAGAAGGGTCAAGGCTCGGAGTAGCCGGGAGGTCTCATGGTGCTACGCCGGCACGTGGGCACGCCTGGGCCCCGGCGCCATGGGCCACCAGCTTTCACTGCTCATCCACAGCATCACGGGGAGCTGCTGAAAGCACATGGGAGAAATAAGCTAGCTGTTAACGACCTCCGCACGCAATTATTAGCTGTCCTTGCAAGCTCAGCAATGGATGGATTTTAAAGAACAAGTAAGTCAATACGAGCAAGCAAGACTCCGTTTTATTAAAAAAACCAAAGCATGGACTTCTGCTTCATAGAGCGAGCAGTGTTGTCAGCAGCACAATCTATAAGGTTTCTTTTATTTATATGCTTCACCTAGAAATGAAAAACACACCTAATTAAGAAGGAAGTGTTACAAGAAGAGAGTACCACGTTGTCTCTACCTTTGCTTTAGGTAGTTTACCGACAACTAGAAATCACATGCATTTCGGGCAGCAGAGTGACTTGCCATTTCAATATTACCGCAGATATGCTGCCTTATTATAGACAATACCTTCTGAAAACAAAGGAAAAAATCATTAATTATTTACCACCTATCCCAAGAGAACTGTATAGGTGCAACGCTGTTAAAATGAGATGTTCTCCTAAGCTTATTACACTTGTCAGGGCATTGAAGTTCTTACTTGTTCCATGTTCACCAGTACAGAACTTCATGTTTATTAAAAACGAAAACCGTTTTATCCCAAAACTTGAATTTGCAGACACAATAACATTGTACATTGAAAGAGCTGAAAACTAGTACTACATCTACAACATTTAAACCAAAGCAACTACGTTTCCAGTGATATTAGCAGATTCCAAGGCTGAAATTTATAGCGTTGGGAAAGGGACCAGAAAGAGCCCCGTGATGCTGCAGCCCAGCAGCATGCAGTCATTTTCCCAAATGTCTACCCAAGCAGCATGACCTTTTCTCTCTTTTGAGCATTAAAATGACCCAGGCTATAAGGCACAATATTAATAAAAACATCCTCCCCAACTTCGTCTGTACACAGCTGGGAACTGTGGAGCCTTCCTCTGTCAATGTTTCCCAAGGATGCTGCACTACACAGAGCTCCAAAAGATAAAGAAGATACTGAAAAAAAGTGTATTTATAGTGCATCTTTCAATGATCAGCCAAGCGGAGCTCATGAAAAATTTAATTTGAGCGATACTGTTAGGTACCAGCTCTTTGATAGCTCTTGTTCCACAGGTACCGAGAGCCAACAAAACGGACAACAAAACCCAAGGGACAGTTTAACAAAAATTCAGTCTTTTCTCCTTGCCTGTTCTTTACATACCAATGAGTAAGAACATGCCACAGGTATCTGATGCTGCGTACGGAAAATGCTGCGTATGGAAGAGCATGTGAAGGTCCAAGGATAAACATCTTCTGCTGCGACGCACGAGGCGAAACAGCCATTGAGTTCTCAGCAGCATCAAGTGCTCATAACGGAGATGCACAGAGCATTTAGCGTGGAAAAACACTGTGGGAACAAACGCCGAGGGCACCGGGACCTTTAATATACTTTGAATAATGCATAACACACCCTGCACCTTCACAATCTGTCAGAGAAACTTCCACAGCAATGAATAAACCCCGTCTCGAGTAGGCTGCGTTGTCCTTGAGAGCAAAGCAAGAAGTTACTAAGGATAATTATGACCAGATTCAGACTATATTTTTAAAGCGGTGCACGGGGAATAGGCTCATATGCATCTTATTGCTGGAGTCTCATGGGCGCATGCTCTCCACGTCTAGCTCAGGGTAACTGGGAAGCTGCTTTTGGATAAAAGCTCCTGCTCTATCTCGGTAATCGCAAACACGCCTTTGGCCAGAGCATATGCCAGCTGTTTTTGGAAACAGGAAAAAAAAAAAGTGAATGTTGCTAAATTTATCAAATTATAAAGACAGGCAAATAAAAGTATCTAATATTTTAAGTTTACATGCATTTTTATTTCTATATTTCTTAAACACAACTTCTAATTTTTCTAAACTCAACACAACTATTTTAAAATGTCCTTCAATGATATCTGAAAATGCAAAAATGATCAAAGTTAGCAATAATTTTTTGATCAAAGTGAGAGTTTGATAAAATTGATAGAATTTCATTCGCCCTCCTCCCCCCCGACATACAGAAACACTCCGCAGTGGGAAAAGACTCCCAAATGCCTGACAACGCAGACCAAGTGCTTTATTGGAAATACATACATGATGTTAAAATGAAAGCGATAAGCAAAAACTAACAGAAGTCACAACCAGGGAACAAATTTATATGCATCTCTTAAGGCCAAAAAAAACCCAAACAGACACCTAAGGTCTATTTCTTTTTTTTATTTTGCATGAGTAGCTCCTGAAAAAATGGAGCGATGACAGTGCCTTGGACCAAAAACTGCTCCACAGGCCTGACGAAGGCTACTGATGGTTCAAGAGGAGAAATCCCTGATTTTATTCCTACTCTAATTATTGCTGTTTCTTCTTTGCAATGGATTTCTAAATTTTTAATTCTATTTTTTTCAATGAAATTATCAAGGCAGAACAGACACAACTCTAACAAGCAGTCTCCAAGGAAGAGAAAAACTACTGGCTACGCCTCAGACGTGAACTATATACTACTAAACACAACTTCATGTTCCCAAATTGTGCCTGTCCCTTTTACTAATTTTAAGAATTAGAGAAACAGAGAAATCTGGAGAACATTACTTAATTTTCAACATTAAAAGATCAAGTTGTTTTCTGCAACAGACATCTTGGTGGATTTTTAGGCTGCTAGGGATCTATTTAAACATGCTGTTTGCCCATTACCTGCATGATTACTGTAATAACAACACTGTGTTACCAGCTGTGTGAACTACAACTGACTTTCTAAGTTATTTGACATTAAAGAGCCACTGCTTAGAAGTATTTCTGAATCCTTATACTGCTTTACAGTAAAAAGATATCTCTTATTATACCTACCAGTTGGACAAGGGGAGAAGAGAAAATTAAGCAAATTAAGAGAAAACAAAGCAAATATTTTTAATAATTAATGCTTCCACCTTCCAGTTTCCAGCTACCAAAACTAGTCAGGAATTTGTACCAAATCCGCTTGCTCCTTTGGGTTATCACCCTTTCCTACCACCGTGCAAACAAAAGAAGGTAAAGCAGCTCATTATTGGAGCTCAAAGCAAAACGGTTGGATTTTCCATTTCAGCATTATGCATCACAAGGCAGCCCTGGATACTGGCATTTCCCCATAGGAAGCAATGCACGGCCTTTTGCATGGCCATCAGCAAAAGCCCCATTTTAATCCTCAGTTCTACCACAGAAACCAGAAAAAAAAAAAAGAAAGGTATCTGGAAAGGTGACTTGGTTCGACACAAAGCATCCGTCCGGCTGATGAGCCCCGGCACGGTCACACTTGCACCGGTGCACTTGGGCATGGGAGGTGGCCTCCCGAAACAGCCGTGCAGAAGTCCCTGCGAGGGGCTCACACGATGGCCCATCACACGGCATCGCTGCCCCATGCTGAAAGGTGGCATCACGGCCTGCACCGGCGTCCCACGGCTCACTGGGAGCCCCACGCGGGAGCTCACCCATGGGACACACCAGCTTCCAACTGTATGAACCACCAGGTCCTTTTCATCCAAGACGTGGCAAAAGGGAAAAACAAAAGTCACATGTATACAGATTTGGAGAGCAATGCAGCTGGCTGGAGACACGAGGAACTTCTAGCCTAACACTGCTGAAGGTCTGCACGTGGCTGAAGTCCCTGCCACCCACGCTAACATGCCCAGGCCCCTCTGAAAAACAGCACGGAGATTCCTGCGTTGCACAAGGGTGTTCAAGCTCCTCGCAGGGAACCGTGGGAGAAACTTGCAGCCCAGGTCCTACCTTGGACGCACCTCCAGCCCGTGGAGCCCCAACGCTCTCCATGAAAGCACTGAGATGGTGGTGGCACCTGCTCAGCTCCCACCTCCCCATTGCTCCCCAAGCATCTTCACGGCAGCTGAAGGTGGTCCAACCTAACAGCAATCCCCAGTTGTCCCTTGGTAGAGACACTCCCTAGCATGAGGAGGAGCCCACTCCACATCACCTGCTCCCTCCAGACTGCCAAAGCAATGCTAATGGGTGTACGCAGCTGCTGGAGCTTGGGTGTCCATCCCATCCCTAATGCTCAGGCTGCGCCTTTTTATATTGAAAAGTCAAGATTTACTCTTCAAAGAGAGAATACATAAGCAAACATGACTGTAAAATACCTGACTGCATGTCTGCTTGTGTGCCCAGAGCTTCAAACCTGCGAAGAGTCTGGGTTTGCTTGAAAAAGAGTTTTTGAAGGAGAAAGATTCTTACAACCAAAACAATTTTCCTTACACGGATAAGGGCAAAACACACTTTCGGAAATTTGCTTTGACCAGGCTGAAAGAAGAGTTTCCTAATAGTTAGTGAATACTGGTAAAGCACTGAGGAAAACAACATATTAGCTCCAAGAGCACTTATTATCCTGATCATGTGTCTAACCTATAATTAATTTAATACATCATATCTAAGTTTAGTCAATCCAGAGCACAATAGGCTTCACAGGGACTATTCTTTTTTTCCTACTTACCTTTGAATATTTAGAAATCTGTCTTTCCTAAAGCTAAGAGAAAAGCAAAATGCATTTCCCAGACCTCAGCGAAAGGGCACTGTAAAAGTGGGGTAACATTTCATGGCAACAGGCTGAAACTACCTTCTCATTCCTGCCAATAAAAGGGTATTCACTCCCTGCCTGCTGCTGAGAAATCAGCCAATGCTATATTCTCTAAAAGGCTTGAACATATAGATTTCTTGAGAAATTAATCCTAAGGGATGATTAAATATTGATTGCCTATATGCACAGTTATGTTTATAAAAAAATAAACACATCCTTTGTCCATTGTACTTGGCCTATTGATTTCAACCGCAAATATCTCCATCGACTCAAAAAGTCAGACAAGCATCTCTTTAATTAATGACAGATGGATGCAGTGGAAATTAAACTATTGTATAGCCCTATAAAAATCAGTGGCATTATTTAAAGTCATTTATTGCAAATTTACAACAATGCCAATGTATTTTCCTTTAAAAAATGGATTTTTTTTTTAGCTAGCATTGGTTAGTTCATGGCCAAATACTTCTTATCTGCCCTTGAGGGAACACTCCTCTTAACGGATTTTGCCTCATTTCCTCAGCTCTCGGCCGTTCGGTGCACGGGCATCGTCGCTGGATCTGCTCCTGCTTGAACTAGTGCAGCATCGGGAGCGGCTGGGGACATCATCGGTGCCACCACCGTCACCACCCAGCCCTGCTCAGCGGGGCCTCGGCGGTGGCAGAGCGGAGGGACAGAGCTGCATGTGGCCTCTGCCTTCCGCTAACCGCAGCACTGCTTGCAGACAAGAGATGTGCCAGTTTATGCCATTTTAGAAAGCATCTAAAGCAAAACAGTGGGCACAATCTCTTGCGATTAGCTAATGCCTAATTCCCAGGAACGACTGTAGGCATGTAATGGACTTTCTTCCTAAAGCCTTTTATTAACAATCATTCACTCTCTGTATTTGCTCCCACCATTCATTTCATTTATTTTGTGCTTGCAACTTTGTGTAATTGGTTTTATTTGGTATGCAGAAAAGCATCAGAAATTATTGTCTTTTTTTTCTGAAAAAAACTAAAAGTCCCGGAGTCTTTAGTAATTATGAGCTTGGAGTCCAAAGATGCAGACTGTTATAAAAGCAGGTTTCATGGGTTATAAGCTAATGGATGAGTGGTTCAAATGCCAGAAACATCTGTCCACAATCCAAATTTCCTGCCAAATATTTAGAAAAAAAAAAAGAAATGGGAGCAATTTAAGAAAAGCTAGCATGTAAAAGCTGAAAACTAGATGATCTAACAATTAAATCCTCTTTAAACATATATTATATCTAAAGTTTCAAAAGCAAGGCAGGAAATTCTAACCCAGGAAAGGGTAGACGTCATTTCTGTCAGAGTAAAATCAAAATACAGTGCAGGTATATGCTCAAAACTTGTTAATTGCAGGATGAAATACACTGTCTCTTCTTTCTTTTAGTGTTTTTTTAATACAAATGAATGATTAAAATTATCTTTTAAACTCTGAGTTGCTGCATTTCCATCCACTTTTTTGGTACACCATAATTTAGGGTATTTCATGGCTGGAAGGTCTGTATTCCTGTTTCTGTACTTTTAACAACCATATATGTGGAGACAAAGAGGGAACTATGTGTTTAAAACAGGTATGACTTCCTTTAATCAGAAAGGCAATAAAATTTGTGTCTAGTCCCTTTTTTCTTTCTAGCAAACTTGATCCATTGCTGAACATGTGTGTATGTATATATGCATATTACAGCTGCGCTATGGCATGGGCAGAACGTTACGTGCTCCATTTTGCAACCAGTGAATACGTAACCTTCACAGAAAACTTTACCTGCACTTGTCCTTAGTCAAATTTTGTAAGGGAAAGACCTCCGCGGGATGGCCAGACCGCACCTGAAATAGTCTAGTGTTCCCTGGAGCTCCACCGACCACAGACCTGCATGTGGATTGCAGACGAGGCCACTGCCACCAGCTACTTCAGAGCCATTACAGAAAAGCACAAAGATATTTGATATTTGGATATATGAAGCTCTAAGGCAGGGTCCAAAACTCTCCATGGGAGCTGTGGGTCTGCTCCGGGCGGATGATACTTTCAGGAGTCTAGAAACTGAGTGACATTTGGGACCACCTGGATGCACTTTGAAAACATATTAAGAAATGTCAAGGAAACTCAGCATAAAGGGCTTTATGGCCTTTTAGCACAACCCCCTGAATTCACTTACATTCTTATCCTGACGTGTGATGTGCTGTATGAGCTTGCTAATTTATTGCATGAGCTTCAGACTCCCTCCTGTGACCAAACTCCGCTTTATGACTGAGCATTTAATGAAACCAGCGACTGGAGTGTTGGCCACCTTCAAAGACTCATCAGGGGACAAGTACAAGGATGCTTTGAAATACAAAAATTTGGAACAATCTGAGTCAAAAATGCTGAAGCCAAGTCCAAAGCTGAAACATATTAACGCTGGAATATTCTTCAGAGAGCTATTAATGATATTGAAAAACATTTCTTACGTGCAGACATCTTGGCAGACCTCAGCACCTTCAGATGCAAGTAGGAGGTGACCACATCTACTCAGTGACCACGAGGAAAGACGGACAAGGCTGCACTCCTCTGTCAACGTGAGCACTGAGCAAGACAGTAACAACAGGCCGTGTGGAATCACAACCCTGAGAAATGGAAACTTTCCATACTCTCTACACTGCTTTTTCCATCAATGCTACATGCAGGAGGATTTATAGTCACCTGAGTTATATCACAATATACAATAGCTGTTCTGCCCATGTCACACATTTCAATTTTATTGTTGATTATTTTGAATGCATCCCCACTCCACGATTTAAACCAAAAAAGCATCTCTTATTCTGTCATAAATGACAGATAAATGCAGTGTTGTACCCATCTGCTAACTCTGCTCAGGGTGCCAAAAGGGATGTAGGTGTGGGAGGCCACACCTGATGCTGACCACATTCTCCATTGGCACCCAGCAAACTCTCTCACCACACCCCCAGCGACACCGTCTTCTCTGCGACCTTCTGCAAAAACATCTGTTCCAGCTCACATGCAGCGTTAAAGCTCACTTGAACAGTATAGTTCATGTTTTCGGATCACCACAGCAAAGTTGAATACCAGCTATTTCTCTGAGCTACTGTTTCCTTTATCATTTTGGAACTCTTTGAAAAGTTATCCACAGGTTGGACAAAAATGTGGACACTTTACTTGCTCTGGAGATTCTTCTCCAATTTGAGCTACTAACAAGACCAGCATAAAAACCATTTAGAAAAGAATAATCTTTCTTCCTTTGCAACTTACTTAGTGATAAAAATGAATCCAAGGCTGTAATGTGCAGCCCTGATCTCCCGAAAGCACAGTGACTATCTTCAGCGTTATCACCATTTGAGAAGTCCTAACCATCTTGGGTTTTACTGCACCAATGTCTGGCTTGAAATTCAGCCCTGCCGTGTCTCGGGGGAACAGTCCCAGCCCCTCAGGCCAGTGTGCACACGTAAGGTGGCTCTTGCACTCTCTGCACCAGTCTATAGGCGCCTTTAGAGCCTCACTGACTTTTCGAATTTGAGAATTTACACTGCACCTGATCTAACATGCTGCCTGTAAAGTTACGTGTGAACCACTTCCCTCATCAGAGGAGTGCTAAAGGATTTTCAGTGACTTCTTATGCTATTATGCATTTGCTTGGCACATGCAAACCCATTTGCTAGCAGCCACAGCCAGAAGGTGCACGGCTGATACCCGTCAGAGCGCGTTCTGCTTTGCTTTGACAGAGGTGAAATCTGGCTTCACTTCGCTTCTGCCAGGGCTCTGGCTCTGCACCTTGCAGGAGGGGCCGTGGCTGAAGCACCATCTGTTCCGGGGAAAATAATTACTAAAAAAGCAGCAGGGGTAGCGGTGGAGGCGTTAGCCTTAGCAAGAAACGTCTACACTTCACAGCACCCAGGAGCCAAGGGCCAGGGCTCTTCGCACACGAACGCAGAAAAAAAACACGGTTTGAGGTGTCTTCTCTACCAGGAGTGACAAGAATCACAGCGTCACCATCTGACTCCGGTGTGGGACACGAGCTGGGAAACTGAACCCAGCACCACGCGGGTGGGGAAGGAGGCAGCCAGGGAAAGGAACCAAGCCGTCTTGTATATGCAAAGAGGAGACCAGGTAACCCACACTGCCGAATGGTTACGGGCCGTCCTTCTCCCAAAAACCGTGAGAAAAACAGACTCGGGATCAGAGCTGCACGGGAAAGATTCCTGGAAACTGCAGACTGCGCACGCTGTCACGGCAGGCCCTGCTCATAGCCCTCTTCCCCGGGGGCCAAACAACCTTGCAAAAAAGTGTATTTAAGCAAACGTAGCGTGGGAGGTGCTGTCTTTCAAGAGAAAGATGCGCTCAAAGCTCTGAGCACTCGCCTCAACGAGGAAGGGTTTAAAACTGCATGAAGAATTGCCCTGTTGCCCTCACCAGATTCAGAAGTAATTTCTTCCTGCCTAAGCAGAGCAAATTCGGGCTCTTTTTCACTCCGTGTACTTCAGTGCTAAATGGACGCCGCTCTGCCCCACGACTTGGGTGAAGGGATCTCGCCTGGTGGAGTCATCAGTAAATCTCACCGTGTCTCTCTTATTTAAAGGCTGTATCACCATGAGCCCTTCAAGTGCAGGGACAATTTCACAGTCTAATCGAAGGAGTGGAAACACCCGTAGACTAAAAATAGCTGTGTTATTTCGCTCTTAGTAAAGCTCACAACACGGACTTCTCAGATGCATGGACTCAGATCAGTCACAACCTTGAACGTGATGACACTGCATCCAACTAAACATTTTCTTCTTACTCTTTAAAGTAAGGCTAAAATGTGATATAAACCAAGTGAATCCAGTTTAAGACTTTAGAACTGGCTGCTTCCCAAATTCATTCGCTTATGTCTCAGGGATTAAACAAAACCTGCACTGTTCTTAACCCAAATAGCACAGGTTTTCTGCTCTTTCCCTCTGTTACACATCGACAAAACAGGTTTTCAATTTTTAAAGCCATGTTAAGGGCAGCCTGGCTGCCTGGCCACTGGCACCAGCCAGCATGTGCTTTTGCACATGGAGCAGCAGCTTCCTCTGCAAGGGATAGACCATCGGTTTTGTTGGAGCAACGAGAGACACTATTATCAATGTGACACGAAGATTTAGCTCCTCTGCCTAAATTAAACCTTTGATGCTCAAAACAACAGCGGTTTTTCCGTCATTAAGAAGCGACCCCAAGACCCTTGCCGTATTTCAGTGACGATGACTTCAGTGCGCATCCCAGAAGGCTGCAACTTTCTCTGGATAAATCTAGAGTGACGCACAGTGCATCCCTGTCACTAGCGAACTAATTCCTTTCCCTGTGGTTTCTAAAAGCTATTTACGAACAACCATTTTTTTTTCATACAAACTAATTAGAGAATGACAAATTAATGAATGTAGCTGCAATAAAGAGGACTACGCCAAGCCTTTTAAAGCACAGCACACCGGAGCCGCGATCCTTCGTCAATAATGGAAAGCTGCTACGTTGTCTCGGTAAATGAACTGGAAAAACACGGCTGCATTTCAAGCAACCTTCACGAGTCTCTGCATAAATATGTCAGGGAGCAATAATGCAAGACGACAAGTGCACGATGCCAACGTGCGTTTCCATCAGAAGTTAACGTGCTGATTTTGTGGATGCTTTTAAGTAAGAATGAATTTCTGCCCCAAAATCACACCTCAACTGTCAGATATGAATGCTTCAACTAACCATTTCTTAAATACTTAAGACAATTAACGGCACACAAGGGGAAAGGAAATAGCCACTAGATTTTTAATGAAGTTCTCAAAATGTAAATGTGTTGCTGTAAATCAGCTCAAAGACACAGATGCGTTACAGTGCAGTACTGATTTGCCTATTGAGTGGCAATATGGCTTGTATTCAATTAAAATATATGCATGTTTCAGAGGATAAGGCATTCTCTAACAGCAAGAGCCTGGATGGAACCGTTGTCTTCAGGGACAAACCACTCTCATCCCAGCAATTCATCGTTTGAGGAAAGTGCTTATTTAGTCTATATTGGCTAATAAGTTTTAAGATAGTTGCACCCTTCCCTCACTTAGCAGCTTGAGGAAATCTGTTTAAGGAATTGCCAACCTGAATTTTTAAAAAGGGTAATCACCCTTCTCCAAACCACGATTAAAATTTACACATTTTCTCTGGTTAAATACAAAGGCAGCCTTCCTGGCCTCGGCTGGATGCATAGAGACAGTATATCACTGCATCACTGAAACAGTTTTAATAGCACTAGTTCTTTTTTTTTTAAGCAAAACATTTTTTACAACAAATTCTTTCTTAGTTGTTTTTTTTAACAGGTTGCCAGAATCCCTAACAGCAGTTCAGAGAAGAGATGCTGAGGGAAGCGACAGCTTTCCTCGTGACACAACGGCACTTCCATTTGTTACCAAAACCAGAAAATACTCAATCCTGGGTCAGTAAAAGAACTGCTAACTGGACTTTTTTCACAGCGAAGTACTGTGCAATGAAACATGGTGCAACTGCAATATAATATGCCATTTAATTATGTTTCTTGGGAGTCAGTTCTGCTCTGAAGCAAGCCCAGACAGTTATCTTTGCAAGTGAAGATAGCCATCTTCACTGGAGAGGATGCTTTCACCAGAGTTTCTGTAACACTCACAGGCTTTTCTAAAATTTAAGTTATAGCTGCAGTTATTTATGCTGTGTTTTATTATGTTGAAAAGTGTCCTGCATGCTAGACACACAACTCTTACTTGTCATGCTTTTACCTAAGAATATATGCTGTAACTTAGTGCCATGATTTTTATGCACATCTTCAATTTTTGATGTTTTATTGCCTTATTTTGCTATTGGTTTTTTATTTTTGCAAATCCTCTAATATTTCTGAACAACAGTATGACATCCTATGAAACCAATGCTGGCAACAAAACCATTGCAGTCATTTACAGACCTTTTTTCAATTATTCTTACATTGCAGGAATTTTTATTAAAAAAAGCAGGGTAATGAAAAATATTTTTAGGCAGTTATATTTCTCATTTTAAACCTGGATCTGCCCAACATTGAAATTCAGAAGGCCTTGTTGTTTGCATCCATCGGAAAACTAGATAGCAAGAGGATGAAAGAGCAGGCAGGGAAGTCTCAACCATACCACAAGTGTTTAAATAAAGTCAGAAGCAAATAACTTGTTTACTGAAATAAATTCCTCTAGCTTTAGTCATTTCTCTCACTAAATTGCTCTTCAATTCACTCCATTTTCCCCTGCATCTTTCTTGAGGTTTGACTGATACACTGTATTTGTCAGCAGCAATCAATTCATATTGCAGATTTTTCTGCTGAGACAGAATAAATGAAAATTAAGTGTGATACTATGTGCAGGCTGACGTTACAACATGGGACTTGGTTTGGTAGCGTTGGATGAGAGCACATGCTCTTGATGTGAAGCGTGCAAGGAAAGCAGCAGGCTCTGCTGCCGCCACGGCTCGGAGCACGAGGCCGTGACCATCTCCTCCTCCTCCCCACGCTGCCCTCGTCCCTCAGGGAACGACTACTTTGCCATTGCTCCTTCCCTGCCAGGTTTCACCAAAGCGAACAACTGGGCTCAGGAATTACTGCGGGTGACTCCAAGAGAGGTGGGCAGATGCAGGCAGGAGGGTCACGTGTGTCTTGCTTCCTTAATAAATCAGACTAAATAGTTAATTTAAATTAGGTTTTTTAAATAGAATTTCTTGACTTCTGAATGATTAATAAAGCAATAGTGCTCCTACAACAAGCAGAAGATGTTGTCGGTTTAATGCTTTTTTTTTGGAAATATGTATAAGCATTTGCCGAATGTATCTGAAGACTGGTATATGCAACCATTTTTAAAACACAATTAAGAAAAACTGTTACGGATCTACAATGACAGCCCTTGGCTGGCTAGTTTGAAATTCAAGCCTCTGTCTCATGAGGAATAACCATAACAGGTATCAATATTACAACCTGAAAATTGTAGAACAGAACCAGTTTCCCTACTTCAAGGTATTGCACCTGATAAAATCAATCAGACATGTGACTGTGCATGCTGTACTCAGGTTTTTTTTTTGCCAAACCATCTATTTCTGCTGTTTCACAAGTGCGGATGTAACAGGAGAAAAACAATGCCTTGTGCAGACTTCCAAAAGGACCCCCATGCTGTGGAGAAGTCTCTAGGGTGGCTTATTACTCTTATCGCTGTTGAAGAATGCTTAAAATTTTTCATGAAAACAACAATATTAGAAATATTCCAAAGTACGTTTGAATTAGCCTTTCCAATTCTTTCACTTTTTTCTCCCTGAAAATTAATTACTGCGGATATGAGTGCTCATTTTTGAATGGCTGTGAATGCAATTTAATAGTATGTTTGATGCATACCTACTGTACATTCTCTCCCACTTTGACTTTCTTGGCTTCCCTGCTACGTCATGAAACCACGCTCAGCGTTTTTCTCAGAGAACTTCTCCAGTGTTGGCAGTCCCTGTTTGTCTCGACGTTTCTTTAACCACTGTTGAAAATGATGAAGAACTTTCTTGTGTGTCATGCTTTCCTACCTATGAAATCATCCTGGAGTTGAAATATGATGTCTTTATTTTAACTCCACGGAGAGGGTATGTGACAAGATGCTAGGATCTGTTAGAAACCTATAAAACTCTTCTGGTGATTCACCTTCATAGATCAGGTGGATTCTGGTAGCACTATTCCAGGAATATTAAGAAAATTAAAGTGGCCTACCGCAGGGACATGGTCCTGCAGAAGAAGCTGTAGAGAAGTTCTCAGGAAAAAATAAAATGGAAAGGGCCTCTGGAGGCTTCTTAACAAGAAGTAGTCTCCCCAGACAAAAAACTCCTCTGCTTTGAATCTAGATGAAGGGGAGATGGTTGGTTTATGTCATCACCCCTTTTCTATAGCAATTCACTTAAATTAAACCCAGTTCTGTGATTCTTAATTTGCCTGGCTTGAGAATAAAGAGGGAAACCTATGTCATTTCATGCTAACATGGGACTAGAGGTTTGGTTTTTTTGAACACTTTTCAAAACAATAAAATGAGACCATTTTCCCAACCTCTATCTCTTGATTACCATTTAACTGGAAGAAAGTCAAAATCTCAAAATTTTTAATCATGTGATTTATTTATTTTTAATCTCTGCCACCTTTAAACCCCCTCCATGACTAGGTAAGGGTTGCTGAGATGAAATAACTTCATTTCCTCTTTGCTCAAATCTCTAGCTTTAGACATGAAATGTGTTGTCCCACCTCTTTGCTGACAAGTGATTATTACTCTTGAATTTGCCCTTCTCTGACTCTATCCCCGAGTTCCAACTTACTGCGTCATACAAGACCGCGGCAATCCTAAATGAGCATCTCCTCTCCTTGTACCTCTTTTTTACTATTCTGGTCCAATCTTTAATCCTGTTTCCCTTTCATCAGTGGGAACACTGTTCCTGATGCTCCTACAGTACTGGAATGATTTGCTGCTCTTGGCTCATGAATGCTTTCTCCTCTCATCACCAGCCTGGAAAAAGCTCATGAAAAATGGGGGAAAAATGGATGGTCTCAATTCTTTGTTTCACTTCTTCAGCACGCGACTCTAGGGTAGCAGACATGCTTACACATGCCCAGATACACAAGGACAGCTGCTCACCTCCTATATGCTCCCTAAATTTGGAGAACACAGGGGAGAACTTATGGTAGTGAAAGAAATGGTTTAATCTTTGCTTACTTTGGCTCTGGTGGCTCAAGAGAAGCAGCTATTTCACCCAGTGCAGTATTTCTCAGCCAACCTCTGAGTCGCTCCTTCTGCCAAAGGCTGGCAGCAGGACTGGCCTTAGACCGACTCCACGGTACTCAAGGACCTTTTTCTTCTCGGGGAAGTGACCAACCACTTCAAGCCCCCTTTATCTTGCCAAAATAGTCTAATTGGGTCTTACAAGAAGGGTGAATGAGACTGGGTCCCTTTGCTTTTTTTTAATCTCTCCTCAACTAAATATATTCTTTTCTAAGCAAAGCAGCCATGAATTTCCACGAAGAGAAGACCAAGACCGAAGCCTTAACAACTCTTTGAAGGAGGTGGCAGCTAAGTGCATATTTTAGAGCTGTTTTCTCTCCCGGTTGACGGAGCTAGACCTGTCCGAGTCCTCCACGCACTGCCGGAGAAAACGAGCAGCAACAACAACTCGCGCGCCGACTCCCAAGGGAGCTCCCGGTCATGGAGTTAGCTCCTCATTTCTTCACGCAGTTACACGATGCTGCTCAAGTGAAGAGGAGCACAGCGGTGCAGAGCGCTCTGCCGCAGCGTGGCTTGACAGACACCGCGGCTCAAAACCCTCAAAGCCGATTAAAACCCAGCGGCAGGGAGCCACTGCCCACACGCTGTGTCAGCTAGCAACTCGGACAAGACTCTGTGCTTGTTAAAAAATATCGTTAAGTCCAGAATGAATCCTCGAAAGACAACATGGGAAACGCCTGGGCTTAAGCAAAGTGCTCTAAATAATTCCAGCCCCTTCCCGACTCTCCCAGAAGGAAGCAGCCTTCACACCCGGGCACGCAACCAGGACACGCTCGATGAAGACACTTCGGCCAACCAACCGTGTCTCATACGGGCAGTTTGTAGCTTTAGAAAGACAGAAAAGTAGGGGGAAGAGCTCCAAAATTGTCTCAATGAAAGCCATATAGATAGCTTCCATACAAATGCAGCTATTCTTATAGAGTCTCAATTCACTTCTTGAATTGAGTAGTTTCATCCCTAAAATACATTTTTCCGGTTGTACTGCTTGCTGGAGGCTCCAAGAGCCCAAGGACTGCTCCTGGCACCAAAGGAAAAATAGCCCGTAGCACAGCACCCGTGAGAGCACTTTAAAAGCTTTCAGGAGGGGTGTTTCCAAGTTAAAACTTCCCATACTCTAGACACATCTTATTTTCTAAGTTCTGCATTAAAGCTGGCTGGCTCCGCATACCATGTTAAACGCATTAACCTGTTAAAATAATGATAAAAAAAAAGATGTGATCTTTAAAAGAGGATCCACAACAAGATATTCTGATATCACAAGAAAGTTGCTACCATTTAGCCAGACCCGCAGGGCGACCCGTGAAATGCCGGCAGCCGCGATGTGGTCCAAACACGGCTTCACCCTCTGCAGCTTTTCCCCAGCCTGCTGAAGGCTCCCCAGCGGCACATCCTCATCTTCATTTGGACAGGTCCCCCTTCAGCATTGCCCAGTGCCACGTCCTCTGCTCCGGCAGCCCTTTCTCCACCATCCTTTTTCTCAGCGCGTTATATCTCTATTTCTCTCCAGTAGTTTGTTGCCAGCAAAACTTTCCAAAACTCCGAGCCGGTCACGGCAGAGAGCACATCTTTAACCCTGCAACCTCGCGGGGTTTCAGCCAGCTGAGATATCTGCCTGTCATTATAATGCTGTGCAATCTAACAAATTCCCAGCAGCACAATTTGTCTTTAATAAAAAACCCCACGTAGTCTGCTGCATTTCGTTACCAGGCTCCTCTGGCTTTCTGCAGCCGCCCTATTAAGCGCATCCTCCGCGTAGCTTCCTCCAGCTACGTGGCGAAGGCAGAGGCAGAGCTACAGCAGCGAAGCTCTTATGAAACCTCGTACAACACCGCAAATACTGCATCTCACGCTGCTGTAGTTTGTAACCCAGACAAAGATATGGGAGTCTATTTTGTATCGTTTCTCCCCAAACCATCTTAGCGGGGGGAAAAAAAACCCAAACAACAAAAGCAACAACAAAAAATACATTGCCAAGTCAAATAAATTACCTAAACACAAACATTTCAAAGGGCAATCTGCTGGTAACAAGTACCAGCAGGTGTCAAAGAACATAAGGATTTTAATTATCACCCTTGTTTCAGGGGAATTGCTGCCGTAATGAAAGAGCGTGTCCGGATAGCTCACCACTTTCTAAATCACCCAAGTTTCAAACGCAGCATCAGGCAGACCACGGGAACAGGCATTGGCAGAGAGTGCTGTCAAGGACGTTAGAGAAAAGGAGCTACTCATTTTAAGCACCCAAAATAGATAATTAAAAATAAATTAAAATGAAATGGAAAAAGCCGCTAAAAACCCTAATGCGAATACAAATAATTTCATTATATATTCTTTTACTTAGCAATTTTTTTTTAATTTAACAATTCCTCTCGGGTACTAGAGAATAACAGGGCTGATTTGTGCCTAATGATGCAAACCGTTGCATAAACATTTAATAAAAGTCCCTAATTTTCATTTCAGATTAGTTAGATTCAGGCAGAGACACGACTCACACTGGATATCTGTGTGTTGGAGCAGCACCCTCGCCGCCAGCCCACCACGTGCGCGGGTATCAAGGCCTTTCCCTGGAAACACCCCCAGCAACACCCTGAGCTACAGCTACCACCAAAGCTAAGAAACATTCGCTAAGGAGCACAAACCCACGCTCAAACTGTGCATTTGTTTTGCAGCCCAAAAGCTCACCCCGGTCGGAGATCTCTGTGGCAAGGTACTTTCTGCGCTCTAAGATTAAAAATTATATATATATATAGATGTGACTCCAAGAATCAGCCTTGTCCCTGATCCGTATTCGCTCTGCACAAACTATCATTTCACGTATTGAATAACCAAAGATGTTGGCGTTATGGCAAGGGACAACGCTGGCAGCAACAGCGAGAGCTCAGAGCAGTAAAACGCAACTCCGAGGGGACCGCGGTGGCCAAGGAAGCATTCACACCATTCATACCAATGAATATTTGAAGATTATTCATTTTCAAATCATGCATTTTTCCTTTAGAAAGCCTAGTAGTACTGAAAACCAAAGCGGCAGCGTCGACCCCTGGTACATTTGTACTGTTTAGCACACACAGGATCTAGACAGGGTCATAAAAAAGCAGCATGGCACAAAAACCCCTTTCCCTTTGGAACCTATTTCTGAGATTTTGTGTAGACTTAGATGAATGTATCACTGCAAACAAACCTTCGCCTTGCCCTGCGAAGGGGAAGGAGGCGAGGGGTTGCCTTTTAATTAGAGTTCAGGCAATGCACAGATCGGTTCTTTCATTTTAATTAACTATTAAAACTCAAGCTGTGTAGCAATCGCGTTGAAAAGAAGATAGATAACATTTTTCCTTAAAAATTGCTGAACGGTAAATTAATGTTGACTACTATGTTAATTTAACAGTTCCTCTGCAAACAGCGTGGTACCGTGCTTTTTTAACAGTAGCGAATGTCCTTTGAAAGTCCAAAGCCAATCCTACGATGATGCAAGCGCGACGGGCTTTAACGCGGTTATGGGAGGTTTCTCAGTTCTCAGGGATCACATGTTTCTGTACGAAAGCTATGTTTCTTGCTATATTTATCTACTTACGTGGAAGACATAATAAAAGATATATAGATAGAGAGATAGAAGTTAGATTTCTCTGCAAGTTTCTCCTGCGCAGTCCCTCGAGGCGCCGGCTCCGCACTGCAAACGTGCAAGTGGGTTTCCAGGACCGGCGAGCGGCAGCGGACGCCTCTGCAATTCGGCAGCAAATCCAAACAGGATGAAACAGGGGGGAAAAAACAAAAGCCAGAAGGGCAGGCGGCTCTGGCGGAGGTCCGCGCGCTCCCCGTCCCAGCCGACCGCTCTCCTCACCTGCCGGATGCCCAGGCGGTACGCGAGGATGCGGTCCACGGCGTCGGGGTTCATCTGGGTCCACTGGAGGCTGTAGGAGTAAACGCGGGGCCGGTTCTGCCACAGCGGGTTGTAGGTGTCGTAGTAAAACTCCGGAGCGTACGCCTTGCCTGCAGGACATGCGAAAGCAAAATGAAACGAAAAAAAAAAGCAAAAAAAAAAAAAAAAAGAAAAACAAAGAAACCACAGAACGATCAGACAGTGAGCTCTAGAACTAAACTTTGATTTTAATTTGAAATCTCTCTCTCATCCCTTCAGCTTGAGTCATTTCATGGTCCAACTTCTTCCAAAAGCGTGTTTTGGAACTATTCTCCCGTCCGTGTTTCGGAAGGACTCCCGACAGCGCTGTGCCTCTACCGCTAACGGTGCCTCGGGGCATCCTCGGCCCAGGCGTGCGGAGCCTCTAACAGGCAGCCTGCAGCAACCCAGCACCTCTCTGCACTGACGTTTCATGGCCCGGCTGACTAAAACGGAGATGTAAAAGCTGCACAAGGGGCTGGGTGAGGACTGCTGCGCCCAGCAGAGCTGATGCGAAACGGCATCCCGAAGCTGCCAACGCAGAAGGGGTGTTTCCAACGAATGCTGCCTTCGGCACATCTTCTCTTCTCCCACTTCCCAAAGGAAAACAGATATAGGCCAGCTTTCTCAACGCTCTACATGTGCAGACTTCTACAGCTTCAGGCACATTATTTAGCTGAACATATATATATGTACACACGTGCACTGCAGCTACAGAGGAGGAAGCGACATCTGACATCGCATTTTGGGTATAGGAGCATCTCACTGTTATTATATTCTTCATTCTCTACAAATATGAAAAATCGAAGTGTGATTTCCCTAACATAAGACAAAGGCTTACCTAAATTCACCAAGGTGGAGCTCCCTTTGACTTAAACCCACAAATCCAAACGCCACATTCACATGTAAATTATCTTTTTGGCATCTAGAGTATCCCACAACAAGCGATTTGTGTATAGCAGCAAAAACGACCAGGACTGCCTGATTTGGCTGCCTCGACACAGGCAGGTAGCGGCACACGCGATGCACGGGAGCGACTGCAACACCTGCACGGGGAGCAGAGCCCCGGCACCGGCTTGAGCTGTAGCCAGAAGCCGCGTACAGCCTCCTCGAGCATCACCACGACCGCCCGGCTACCTGCCAAAATCTTCCCAGAGTTGTCTTAGGGGAAAGACAAAACGTGTTTCAGCAGCCAAAGAGACCACACCAGCACACTCCAAATCAATTTTCTATTGAGCAGCTTTTCATTTCTGCTTTTCCCTTTTTCCCTTTTTTAATACATCATCCAAACAAGGCAACCTTGCTCCGCGTTCTTGAAATAAAGCGTTAGGATTGACCCAAAGCGATATTTAACAGGTGGATTTATAGAAAACATTTCTAACAACCACTTTTTGTCCTGACGGATGCAGCAGGGACAAAACCAAAAAGTAAAACCTCCACAAACTCCAGTTTAACAAAGGTTTTGTCTTAGAATTTCCTTGGTCCTTTGAGACCATCGCCGACTGCTGTGTTTGCTCTGTGGCTCCGAAATGCTCCCGTCCGTACACGCATGTAGCATTAATGTGCTGGCACAATAACTGGCCTAACGACGTGGACCAAACTCCACTGGTGTCCCACCAAGCTGGGGAGCTCTGCGGGGGCCTGAAAGCCAACGAGCGGCTCATTGCTGTCCCACCAGAGACGTACCCATCACAGCAGTACCCATTCATCACTTCCCCTTCAGCTACTGGGAGCCTGTGTTATTTAAGTAACATTTAAGTAATTTAAGTAATATTTAAGTATTTTCTCCCTAAAAGTATTCCTACGTACAGGTGTAAACAGAGATGGGGTGGGGAGACATCTTGCTCTAGAAATCTAGAACTTCAATCACCAGAAAGGGAGTGAGAAGAGGAGAAAAGAGGGAAAGAGTGAAAAAGGAGAAAGGAAAAATAATAAAAAGGAAAAAAAACTCCAGCATTTAGAATAGTTATGTTAATTTGCAGGACGAGGACGATGACAGCCCGAGGGCTAATGGTGTGGGTCACAAATTGCCCCCCGGCTCACAGGGGTGGACTGCGATGCTTCAAGCCCCAGGCAAAGCTGGAAGCTGTTATCAGAGGACGTTTTCTTGGGGAAGCCCCACACACGGTGCCCATGGCCAGCCGACACCGTCGCTGCACCTAGCATGCACCACTCCTCTGTGCGTGGTTTCTTCATTCCTGGCTCATCATCTTTCAGATAGAAAACATGGAAATAATTTTGTATAGTTCACAGGCCAAATTCTCTTCTGAATTGTTTTTCCCTTGCAGTATAAAGTACTTTTTGCTTATATGTGGCAAAGAGAATAACCTTCGGTCAGACAAGAACCAAAGCTGGTTTGCCCAGAAGAGTTTTCCTGGATCCAGACCAGCCACAGGATTCACCCACCTCAGACTACCAGCTTTTACCTGCTTGCCTGGGACCCAGGTGTGGTATCTGGGGCTTAGAAATAAATAACGGTGTTTGCTTTGCAAAGTCGTAGCTGGAGCACAGATTTTTGTAAAAGCAGAACGCAAAGGTGGTTTTGGGTCTCCTGCTTTGAAGATATGCCGATCTCGTTGTGGTTTTTGACAAAGCTTTCACCTTTGGGTGTGCCACCCCTGCAGGCCATGCTTTTCTTTGGAAAGGATGAAAAGCCCTTTCAGCAGGGACAGCTTTGCCAGGCTGACCAGCGAAGCTGCACATGCTATTAGGCCAGATCAGAGCAGATACCTTGGTGGTGGAGTAGCAAACAACAATACTCAAGAGGAAATGAAGCAAAGCAAAACTGCTGTTCTGAAAAATGAAATGCAAGATAAATAAAAAAAAGAATCGGTGGTCAGTAAGATTTGTTTCTCTTGTTTAGGTGCAGTGGAAATAATGGAGAAGAGCTCATGCTGAATGCAAATGATAATCCTCCCTGTGCTACTGCAGATGGACATAATGGCATCTCTGGGGGTCTGCAAAAAGGATCCATAATTAGACGCTTGCCACAATACGGGCACTTGAACAACATAGTCACCTTTTGTGAAATAATGAGGTCTCATGAAGTGCTGCATTATTCTAAATCCATGATAACAGAAGAGCTTTCTGGTGCCAATGGAAATGCTGAAAATTTAACAACACAACATTAAGTCCTTAACTTGCGAACTTCAGAAGTACCAAGAAAGCTGGGTAGTGTTTTAGAGTACACAAGAAGTATATGTCACCCTTGAAGGAAGAAGAGTGATTAGACACATGGACAGTTTACTTGGGCTTGCAGATCTCACCTGTCCCCAAGAGCATTTGTCCTGATTCAAGACAAGTGCCTGAAGAACGCAGGTGTGCCACCATCCAGCTACGCCGTTGCTAGCGGGAGACGCTCTTCGGCAGAGACTCTCCCTCGTAATAATAAAGAGATGATGAGCAAGACTTTGCAGTAGTCCTTGGCCTAGTGCGACCTGAAAAGGGGGATGCAGCAGTTGGCTCAGAGTTAATCAGCTGTACTATTCAGGGTTAGTTCTGCAGCCAGCTCCCAGCCCTGGTCTTGCTTGGAAAAGGTTATAGAGGATCCTCAGCCACACAGCACGCTGGGCATCCGCTGGAGCTACCAGCCCAACTCCATCTTCTATCTAGTTGTCTTCCTACAGCCACTTCAACCTGATCTTCCTTCAAAATAAAACCCCCTTGTTTCGTTCTGCGTATGGGAAACACTTGCCTGGCTCATACCACCTGCCCTTTGAAAGCACAGGCAGCAGCAGCGACCTTCCTCTCCAAGTCTTCAGCTTTTGCAGCGTTCAAAGATTTATGAAAACATTTCAGGACAGACAGACACACCTCTGCCTTCTGCTGCCTCTGGGATCAAGCCTTGCTAGTCTTTTGCTAACTGGACGCAGCCATGACAAACTGACCACTCCAATATCTCCTGTTTAACGTGAGTGAGACCCGCAGTGCTGGGAGGGACCCTCCCGATTCGCGCCCCGGCACGTGGATGCTCCGTGTCCCGCAGGCTGGTTGCTCTGCCCATGGCGAGCAGCTCATGCAGGCACAAGCTCAAGTGACACAGCCCTGGAAAGGGCAACCTTGCCAAGAGACACTGCTCCAGCAAGTCCCGAGGGAGGAGGGCTTAATGCCAGGATATTTTTTGTGTCTGTTTAGGCAATCCGAAGTCGGGTTTAGAGCTCCATTAACGTGTACTAGTTATTAATTAATCCCTCCCTTTGCGCTCGCACTGCTGGACTTCTAGTGACTGTGATGCTTGGGGCTCTGCCAGGGAAAGGATACATGACATGGCTTAATGCAGAGTATATTGTTTGTTTTCCTTTTTATCGCTAACGAAACATTAATTTTTTTTAAACCATCTGAATATGGTGCATGTGCAAAAGAGAGAAGCCTGTGGCTGTGTGTGGAGGGAGGGTGGGGACAGGGTGAGGAGAGGAACACAAAATGCAATTTTGCTCATGTGGGATGGCCAATGCATGAGACAGCAGCATAAATCAACAGACCAAATATTTGTGTTTGAAGGCTACGCTGCTAAGAAACTGTGTATTCTTCCACCGCTTGCACGCGGGGGCTGCCCAGCTCGAGGAGAGCAACTCCACATCCTTCTGCACTTGCAGTGCTGCTCCATCAACCTGAACGGGTCTCCGTGTGCAGACCACAGTCACGGATAGCTCTGCTCTCAGGACAAAGAAGTCATTCGGGATTTTATCTAACTCACTCCTCACAGGAGAAAGAAAATCATCACCCAGTTCTCTGCCCGAGTTCATCTAGATTTATAAGTAATGCTGAATATTGGGATGTCCCAGTCCTACCAGGCCATGCTGAACTGGTGTTTTAATCTGAAATCCGAAGCTCTTCTGAAAGGCAGAGATACTGCAGAAGTCTCTGATTATTGCTAGCAAATAGCAGTTTTTCATTCTTGTGTCTTTAATATCAAGAAGCAATTTCCCCCCCATCCCCAACTGAGCTTTTTTTCGGTGTATTTGCTGCATCTCTATTTAATATCAACCAGATCGGCAGCCAGTGGACCATCCTACACACACCAAGCGAGCTCTTCTCCAGGGAAGCATTTATTATCTTGGCAGGCTTTTTAAGAAAGCGCCCCACTCTGTGCCCTATCACCATAGAACATCTGTAGTTAAAATTTGCGACATATTACCTCTTATGAAAGCCTGGAATAGGAATTCAGGGAGATACGATGCTAGATCTCCGGCAATATTGATCTGAGGATTTGACTGTGATTAATCAGTGAGGCACAACAGACTGCATTTCTCAAGGTCCTCTGTGAGCAGCAGCTCTAAACATCGTTCCTAATGTGTCTTTTATGTGGGACGAGATATGGCAAAGCCCTTTCAAGCTCCGGCATCGCTGTCTGTTGGAGCATTTCCCCTACTCTCACCACCAGGTCTCGGGATGCCAGGAACAAGCACTACCACGGCCGTGCCAGCACGGCTCCACAATTTGGCATTTCACATCTTCGGCCAAGCAGTATGTCAGGCATGCTGCTGGTGAGGGCCAACTTCTCCAGCTTCTCACGCGAGGAGGAAACTGTTCATTCTGTAGGAGAAAGTGGGAAGAGCCCACAGAAAAATTTAGTTAAAAATGCTGATTTGTTGATTGAAAAATACCTCCATACAACAGAATTTTATCTTGGTTGGTGTTTTGGTTTGTTTTTTCCTGCATTTGGTTGGATGCTGTTCCAGGCGGACTTCCTTCACTCCTGGTTGTTTCTGGTGGTGCTTCCCGCTGCATGAGCTGAGACTTTCACAGGACAAGGCTCACCGTGGGGACCAGCTGCTCTGCTCACCCCAAACCCCACCGGGAGGGCTGACCGGGAGAGAGATCCCCCCCGGATGAGTGTTTCATGGAAGAAGTGAACATGAGACATGAGGAGGAGCACGTAGGGTCCCCAAGGCACGATGGCAACACGCGTCGCTCCGCACCAAAAGCATCTCCAGACCTGAGCCTGCCCACGGACAGGACTCTCTGGAGCAACTCAGGATTAGTTGGGGCAGGTCCAATGCTGGCAGGGCATTTCCCTAGGAACAGGTAGACTCCAACACAGCTGAGGCATCTCAAAAAAGCTCACAAACTATGCAGCCAAGACGTACAGAATACAGAGTTTCTCTCCTCCTTTCTAAGCATAAAGCCTAACCATGACAAACAGGAATAACCCTGAACGTCTGCAGGAGCACAGGGTACACAGCAGTTTGCAAAACCATCTCAACAACTCTGGCCACCATCACGACTGCTGAGCCCTAAAGGCTTTTGCTCCGGATTTATGGAAAGGCTGAGCAGCATGACCTGGATTACAGCTCCCCAGGAGCCTCCTGACGCACGAGAGGTACTGCATTCCTGAATATAATGGCACTGGTGCCTTTTCCTATGTTTCTAAACAAGAAATAGTTTTTAATTTAATTGGTAAGGGCTCCGCTAACACGTACTGACCAAACCACAAGCAGACGTCGTGTTTCTCTGATGTACAAATGAGGGGATAGCAGCCCAACAGTACTAAAGAAGCAACTACAGCAGATGGTGTTAAAAGTTGTTATTTCCTGATAGATAAGAAGTTACAAGCCTAATTCTGGTAATTACTTGTTTTGTAGTAAATACAAGCCTGGATCAGGAAGAGAAATAAACATCATCTGTCACTGTTGCAGGTCCTGACTGCTAGGGAACAAACTCACTGTTCTCCTGCAGCAACAGCCCCTCGCAGCCAAAGAGCCTTTTGGCCATCATTAGCATCTCTTGTGCAGCTATTCGCAGGCGTCGTTTGAATTCCTCCAGGCAGCACAGCCAAAAATATTATCTACTGACTCTCTACAAGCGTAAGGTCAAAAATGGAATGAAAGACAGTATGGAACTGATTCATAGAAAACAAACAAACAGGGGAAGAAAGAACACTTCAAGCACTTACTGTTAAATTCGTGCTACATCCCTCTGCAGTCAGTGGGATTTCAGCAAATGCTAAAGTACTGTCCTGAGCAGAAATGCACTGAAACGTTGCTAAAACAGTTCCTGAATTGGTACCTATTAGAGAAACACTGCTACCGTTCACAGGAGATTTTTCCCCGGCTCTTTACAGACTACTCAGTCATTCATCCCTCAGAAACTTAGAAAAAGAAAAAGAAAAATCTGAAGGAATCGTTTCAATCCAGTTGCCAATGCATGGTTTCCAAAGTAACATAAGAAATCAGGAACATGCATTGCAAATTTAAATTATAATGAGCACAAACACGACCCACCGATTTTGAGCAACGGCAACATTCTCTCCCTAATGACACCAGCGGACTACGAGCCACGGATGGAGTTTCGGGGCCCTGGGTTAGTGTTTGCGCTGGCTTGTCATGCAGAAACAAGCAGTAGGAACGGTGCAGGCACCGCACCAGTGACAGCTTTGGTAGACATGCAGACAGAGCAGTCAAGGAATCATTTCCTTGCATGTTCTGTTTATGTTCCCCCCATCTTCATACCTATTTCTGCTAATTTGCTCGGCGTTAGATGGTTTGGAAATGCAGGATCTTTACCATCTCCGTTCCATATTGGCAGCACATATGCACTTTAACTTAACCTGACAAGGAGTTCAGTATAAGCGATGATCAAGGTGCCTGGCACTTTATAATAGCAGCTATAAACGGGAAAAAATAAAATAATATCAGAGATTTACAAATGCTTCCTGTTTCGGCAAATTCAACTACAGACCTTTCTATCTTTGAAACGCATGACAGGTATAAAACATAAACAAAACAATATATTTAACTGTGTAAAATACTGGGAGATACAGAGTTTATGAAAAAATGTTACCTGTTACTGTGCTCTATTTTCGTACAAGATATATATTTTATGAATGATTTTCAGAAAGAGAAAGCACTTTCTGTTTGTTATTTGCATATGTGAAAGGAAACACATGTCTTTCCACTCCCTCCTGGTCCTCCTACCAACCCAAACCCAACACTTCTGCTGAGTCTTCCCCCTCACCTCTGGAGACACCTTCCACAAGCTTCTTCTCAGTCTAACAGCTCTCATCAGCTGGTGCCCATCAGTCTCCAGTCCACCCCATAGCATTTCAGGGGGTGCAAGGAATGCATTTCAACATCTAGAAAAGTCCTTCCCTAAGATTTTTTGGCTAAAACTGCTTTTAGAGGTGAACACATTTTCTTGTAGCCTTGGTCCCATTGAAAACTCTTCCCATTCAAGTACCAGAACCAGACCTCCATCCCTGTTCTCCCTGACTTTCATAACAGCTCTAATAAAATAAGCTCCCTCTCCTCTTCTTGAGAGCTTGGTCTGCTTCTCAGATCAAGTTTCTCTTGGCTTTCTAAGGGTCCTTTGCTCTTTTAGACAACTTAGAGGCTCCAAGAGACTCCACTGATGTTCCCCTCTACCATCCTGCATTTCATATGCTACCAGCTTCATATCAAGACCTAACAGAAGTCTCTTTCTTCACATGGCCTACCTCTAACCGAAATAAAATCTTGGCTTATTTCTTTGATATCTCCCTCTGGCTATGCAGCCAGGAATTCCCTCTTCCCCTGCTTATGAACACCATCATCCTCATGCTGCTTAGATTTGGATTATATTTTTCATTTGGGACTTTCTGTAGAGCCTTAAATCTTTCCAGTTGTACTACCACCTTCTGCATTTAGCCTGCACAGTGGTTTTAAAATACTGCCTGGCCATAACTCACACATTGATGCTAAAGAGCACAGACCAAGGCCTTCACCAGGTCTTCCCAAGGAGTGATTCCAGGTACTGGGACTGTTTGGAGCCCAATACAAAACCTGAAAATCACATCATTATAATCTGTTCTTATAATCTGTGGCCCCACCTGCAAGACCGAGGTGAATTTTGAAATGGCAGTTTATCCTCGTATGAGGAAAATAGCAGGGATAACTATGGATCAGATGAAAAAGAGGCAGCCAGGACTGCAAAGCAAAGCCCATGTCGGAGCCCGGACCTCCAGAGCGAAGGTCAGGGCCCCAAGCAGCGACAAAGGTGAGGTTGCCGGAGGGAAGATCCCAGGACTCTGGTTTTCAGGAAAGAAGGCTAGCTTAAACTGTAACACAACAGCTGGGCTATGTGGCTGACCAGCCTCTCCCATAAAGCTCTGTCTTCACAAGGGCTACAGAAAGTTGTCAGCACTTAAAAACTCGATGCACTGGCAGTGCTGTCCAGCGGGTTGAGTCACATCCTTTCATTGGTTCTTCGGGCTCTCCCTGCTCATAGTCCAGCTCCACCCTTAGATAAGGAGCCCTTCGGGAAGAGGTTTCCTTTTCAGTTTGTTTCTGTGTGCGACTCTGGCTTCCCAGGGGCACCGCACCGCAGACAACAAAATACCACACTGCAGCTTGCGCAGAAGGAACGGTTCAAGAGTCTCTGACTGTTCCAATGCAGACACCTAATTTGAGCACAGTTTAAATATATAGGTTATAAGAGTCCCCTCCCCATCTCAAGTGATTTAATAGGTCCCAGTTCCAGGTGCAGAAAGGTTTGGTTTGCTGGATCAAAGCAATGTCTTGGCCAACACAAACTAATATGAAATTATGCTGCAGAAAATACTACGTTTCATCTGAGGGATGCCTTCTCCGCACGGCTGTGAGTTACGTCTTCCCCTTCCTCTCGCTGGCTCTCGGGTAGCGGTGTCCAGCCACCGCCCGCAGCGCGAGGGCCGCAGTGCCGGGACCGGCGCGTTGCCAGCCGTAACCAAACGTGACATCTACTGGCTGAACGGTGGAAGGACTCGCGCTGCTTCTCTCCCTGCAGTTCCCTCCTCCTCCTCCTCCTCCCAGCACAGCGCTGGTGATAAGAAGCTGTTCCTCCTCCCATCTGAGCCCAATCTCGGGGAGCACTAAACACAGCGCGCTGCCCAGTTTCACGTCAACTCACTTTGGCCTAACACCTCCGTCTCTTGACAAAAGCCTCAAGATAACTTAAAGTTGGATTTAAGAAGTTGCAAAACGTATCTGGATTTTCTTTCAACAGGTCATGTTAAAACGTGAACTGTGGGATGATGTTTTGAGGGCTAAATAAGTAGAAATGCAGTGCAGAATGGTCTCAAGCTCACTGACCTCCTTGCTGCCTTCCTGGAGAGCTCTCCTCAAGCAAGCTCGCGCACATACTGGCATGACACGTTTTCATGCACTAGATCATTTTTTATATATACACATGTACCTACGTATGCATACACCTGTCTGTGCCCAAATAGAAATCGGTTACTAATGCATTTCAAAAAATAAATTAAGAAAGAAGAAAAAAAAAGAAACTTTGTTAGAAGCTTCTTTTTTAGAAGTTTTTCTTTTTTTAGAAGTTAGAAGTTTTCTGAGCAAACACCTCAAAGCAGCGCACCGGGGATCGCACGCATGGAGCAGGGAAGCAATGCCACTTGGCAGTAAGTGCTAAAGACCTGAGAGATGAAGGATCGGAATAAAACACCAAGCGCCGTCACGCAGTGAGCAGGATGCTGTCATGCAACTGAAGCACCAGCTTGTCACCACGCTCACGTAACGCAAAACGGGGCCTCTAAGAGAGGGGCGAAGCAGAGAGCAGCTTTGACAGCAGCTCAGGATCAGAGAGCAACAGCAGAAGCAATACTTGTGACACGAGAGTTTGTGCAACGAGAGACAGCCGCTTCCTTGGGGCTCCTCGTGGGGCGCAGGAGGCTTCTTCTCTTCGGAGCTGCCTTCCCCTCCTTTCCCCTGTCCTCCTCCCCCGATGGGCGCTTGGGAGGAAGGACGCGAACCCAAGCCGCGGCGAACGCAGCGCATCCCCGCTGGGATGCTCATGTGGATAACCCACCATCCATCCCATTTACGTGGTGGGAAATGACCACCCAAGCCCAGCCCAGTGGGCATGGGGCAGGGAGATATGGCAGCTGCACTCCCGAGCTGTGCTTTTCCCCCCTCCACACTTCCCTTTTTTCTTTTTAATTAACATTTTTTTTCTTTTTTCCCCTAGGACGGACTTAGATTAGAAGTAGATGAATCTGAACCACGGTGAACCACCGCTTGCGCTAAGGGGCTGCGGAGCAGGAGCTCGGTGAAGGGACCTGCCGAGGCAGTGGGACCCATCCGTCGTACCTGCCCGGGTCAGGCGCGTGGGGCACTGCGGTGGGCTGCTCCGAAGGGGCTGCCAAGGCTATTCCTAACTCCAGTTCTCCACCAGCAGGAGCAGATTCAGCTGGAAACACCACAACGTCAATACTCGGCACGCTCTGGACATCGCCTTTCCGCCTGTATGTTTTTAGGAGACATTCTGGGCTCACCAGTACTGCTGTAATCTCCGTGGTCTCCAAGGTCTTTAATTAAAAGCAAATTCCTGCTGAGTCTAACAGATGAATGAGAAATAATTTTTTAAATGGTAGTGATACTTCAGGAGAAATTTTAGGGCCACACAAACAAGCCTAGAGGTCAAATATGGTCTTAGGCTATTTTTTACCTCCTGAAGTTCACAGCTAACCATGGCTGTCCCTAGGTTGGCAAACTCGTGAGAAATAAGTAAACAAGCAAGAACAATAATTATGTGTTTTGACATTCTTGCATGCCTTTCTGAATAAAGGTAAGCACAGTGTCTAAGCTAGAGCCTAAATGCTCATTTCTAGGGTCTGAGAATACAGCCAAGGTCCCGATACGTCGCAGTTGAACTACTGAAGGCTGCTATAGCAAAACAGGAGGATGGCAGATCCAAACGTGCCACTACATAGTACCAAAACAGGGCAAAATAGACACCACATATACAAAGAAAAAGGAAGGGGGAGGAGAAAAAAAAATAAAAAAACCCCACACCCACTGCCAGTTTGACTTCAGACATGAAATTGAGATATCAAGCTATTGCAATCAGTGACACAGTAAGAAATTTTCTCCTGTCCTTGGGAAAGATATAAACATTACTGCAACCATCGTTAAGTGTTGCATGAGAGACTGTAACTTATACGGTCAGTTTATAGCCTGTAACATTCATTTAGACTTTCTGGAAAGCTAATAACTTATAGTCAGCTTGTAATCAAATCTTCCCCAGAGAAACAGCACTACAGACAGCGAGGATTTACAGGCAGTTTGTATGCATGTCTTCATAAAGAAATAAATTCATTCTAACAATAATTCAAATCACTCACTCTGCAAGTTTTCTCTGTACTTAAGCCTCACAGTTCAGAGGTGCTAAAGAAGCCCCAGCTCCATCCAGGCTCTTAGAGCCTCACCTCAGACTCACCCATCCCACCGCAGAGCTGGGACCTTTTTCCACCAGGCTGCAAAGGCACCCAGCCTTGAAGAGGGACCCTTAACACAGAGCATTTAACGGGTGCCACACCAGTGATGGTCAACACCTGGCCACTTCTTCCCTCCAATTTCCAGTGGTGAGATACAGGGAAAGGGGAGCAAAACCACAGATTTCACCTAACAACTCAACCTCTGCAGCTGCTGCTGGTCTTGATGCTTGCTGGGACCTTCTCAAGGACCTCTCAGAAAAGGCAGTCCACGAAAAACAAATTAACTGCAGCGTGCAACAAACCAGAGCCAGGGAACTTTGAGGTGAATAAAAACTGCACAAAGCTGAGCAGGGTTAAAAGAGAAAAGAAGTCAGAGCTACCTTCAGGTGTGATCTGTCCTGCGCACCCACACCTTGACCTTGGCGTCTCCCGCAGAGCCGAGGGGCAGCACCCCGTGCTGGCAGTGGTCTGGACGTCTCTGCACCGGGTCGTGCATGATCCGTCGTGCAGTGCTACCCAGGGCCGGGTGCGGACGCGCTGCTTCCCCCTCCTCAGCTCTGCTCAGTGCTGGCAACCTGCTGTAGCGCCCAGCCAAAAAAATCCACTGGCCAACGCCAGGTTTGACACAGCTGAAGACACAAGTATGGTGGGAAAGAGAAAAGCTGCCATTCCAGCTGTGCCAGCACATCTGCAGGGCAGATGCAACTTACTTATGAACTGGATATTAATAAAGCTGATTTCAGAAATGAGAATGCAAGCTGCTTTGCTGCAACACGTTTTTAAAATATGCAATTTCAACGAATTTTCTCCATGTTTAAATATGGCACCATTTTCTAATAGCTTTAAAGAAAGTCTTGGCAAGAACTGGATTTCGTTGGACTGTTGAAGAATGGTAGGACTAGCTAGCTAGAAAGTGAATTATAAGGTACAGTTCAACCTGAAGATTAAAATAGAGGAAAGCAATACCAGATGAACCTGAGCGGGAATTAGTCAGCTGCAAAGGCATTCTATTTGGTGCTCTGCAGAAAAAAAAGGTGGCAAATGAAACATGGAACAGTGTTTTGCCCCCAAAATTTTCAATCCATTCAGTGGGACCTGCAGAGATTCAGTGTTCCTGAGTATACATGATTATTATATTAGACATACTATACCATATAATTAATGAGTTATTAATTAATTTAACCACATTGCTTTTGTGTCCCTGAATAGGCATGGAGAAGGAAGCTTTTGCATGTGCCTGGCTTTGGTGGGCAGCAAACCAAGGACTTGGGTGAAGAAAAATTAGTGCATGAGGATCTCACCTATGAGCAAGTGAAAGCACGGACTTGGTGTCAGGAAGTCCTGCGCTCAAGGAATGAGCAGTGGTGCTCTGAAAAAGGCATTTTATGCTCAGAGTTGAGGATAACCTGCTATCATCCATCCCAAGCTCATGTTTTCTCAAAATGGGCATGTACCTTAAGAACTAGGCAAAACAGATATGCTACTTAAAAATTTCTGTATGCACAGATAATTTAAATGTGGATATTACTTGCTTCTGTCTTTGCTTCTGACTCTACTGAGGTTCAGCTATGATCAAGGAATATCTGCCAGCGAGGCCACTTCATCCAGTAATTCCTTAAAACACAGTATACAAGACAGAAATCACATCACTAAAAAATGGCTTCAGTCTTTGATTATTCTTACTAATGCCTAAGCTCATGGGATAATTTACACAGATTATTTTACTCATCAAACATGAGCAACAAGAGAAGGGGAAGGGCCATTTCGTGCTCCAGCTGACGGGCAGGAGCACAGCCCTGAGATCAGAGCTCATGATTTAATAAAACACACGACTCTCAAAGCAATCCTAAGTCCTGCAACAGCAATGAAGCAAGCAATAGTGTGGATAAAAGGTCTCAGAGGAGTTTAGTTAATTTAAACTCTTATTCCACTAAAACATCTGAGCTCTAGCCATGCCCATGAGTTTGACTGCACTATTCAAGAGAAGTGAAATACATTAACCAAAGGTGGTGTATGGTTGCAAATGGGATTTTAGGTCAGGAATCTCCAACTCCCTCCCTCCACCCCTTCTTTTCTCTTGCCCCCGTCCTCGCCGCGTTGCTGTGCTGCTCCTGCTCCCAGTGTGCAAAACTGTGTTCAAATCGCCCAGAACCTGAAGCGATTAGGTCATTTTTGGCTGGAAGTGCCTCGGAAAACAGCACCTCTGCTCCAGTTGACCCCAGTGCGCATTCATACATAAAAAGTAATTCTCAACTTCTAACTGCAAAAATTAGGGTGAAGAAGGTTTAGGAAAGGAAGTAAATCCTTTTCTTTGGGCGCTAAACCCTCTTATTAATGGTGCACAGGCAGAAATCTCCCTCAAGGCATCGGTAAATCCTAGCGCATCAGCATGCTAGGAGACCAGGATTACGTTCCCGGATTTGGCACCGGCCGGCTCTGTATCCTCGGAGCAGACATTCCCTGTTCTGAACCTTGGTTTCCCCATCTGCAGATGGGAATAGTGACACTGCTGTCTGTCATAGCTTGCTCGGAGATGAGAATTGGGCCTGGTGGTCTCTGATGTACCCGGGCCTGGCTGGTACGGGAAACGGGAGAACGAAGCACGTAGGAGTCCAGTCCGATCCTTAGTGCTCATTCCTGCCCAGCGGAGCATTTGTATGGTCCAACGCTCACTTCCAGTATTAAAAAATAAATACTGAATCTAGCCAGACAATTAAGCCTGAACCAGGGTCAAAGCCCAGCCGGAGCTGTGGTGCACAGGTTCACGTTGAACAGGTCCATCGCTGTGCTCAATTCCGTCACGCTGGCTACTCCCTAACTCCCCTGCAGAGCAAGACGATTCTTTTCATACAGAAATTATCACTTTCAATGGCCTTTTTTTAAAGGATCATATGACAGAGAGGGAGAGGAGGTCATAGGGCTCGCCTAATTGGTATGCGCTCAGGTTTGAAGATGTTTTATCAGTACTTTCTTAATGCTCCAGAAGTTCCCCTCCACTGAGCTAATCTCTTACACTGGTTGATTACTGTCAGCCAGCAGGTTTGGAATGGGGAAAAAAAAAGAAAAAGATCTTCAGCATATACCCAGTATCTTTACCACTGTTTCTGGTCTTCCACACAAAAATGCTTAGCTCAGATCTTTTAAAAAATTTTGTTTCCTTTTTGGCACACTTCTGTAATGAATTGGGCTGGGACCAAAACTGAACAGATTTAAACGCTGCTCAGACTCAGCTTCAGCCAGAATACTGAAGTCCCTCACATCTTGCTTAGATGCAACTGTTAACAGTCTGAACAAATTTTGATAAATCCGAAATACCCTCATTTGTTCACCTGAGCAGCACTGGAAGCTTCCTTTAGAAATCTGCACATCACAGCGTCCAGCTTATAAGAGAAAGGAAAAATAGAGGGAAAAAAAAGTAGAAAAGCAAACACATTCTGCACTGTGCAGGGCTTTGGGGACAGTAAGATCTAGCAGGCTGCTTTGCCGTTCTGCTGAACGGTCATAGTTAGGGTACGGCTGAGCCCCATGCACTTCTTCAGGATCCTGCTGCCGTCAGTGACTTTGCTCCTCAGCTCTTTTGGGTGATGGAGTTGCCAGGAGGTAAAAGCTGCTGAGGAGGCAGCACCGAGCTCTCCCAGCAGCACCTGAGCTGTCTGGAAGCGATTGCTCACGGCCGTGCAGAGGGTGTCTGAAGACGCCGGTATGCAAAAGGCAAAGTAAGTCCACCTTTGGGAGGTCCCTGAGGTGAAGACCTGAGCATCAAAGATGCTCTTCAAAAAGAATCAGGAATCACCTTGCAGAGGGACAAATGTCACTTAATAAAGTATCCTCTAATATTGCCTTGCAGTGATCACACACAGCTGTGGAAGAATAAATGCCATTATCTTGGGGTGTCTCCACGTCTTTTAGCTCGCCTAGTTGGCAGTGTGAAACCTCGCTGTTGCCGAGAGCGTTGGAGACCTGCCACTGCCCATAGCTCCCAGACGTCTCCGGGCTCCCGGTGACAGACAAGGTTCCCGGTGACCACCTTGTCCCATGCGTATCAGCGCGGGGCACGGCATGGCATGGCCTTGCTTGCCTGCCTTTACCATAGTGCAGAAAATACCAGAGTTTGCTGTGCAATGAGCTGCCTCCGGATAGGAAAGGTTGGATTAGCCATGGAGCTAAAAGAGATGCACGTAATTAATCCTCAGGATCTGTGAATAAGTCACTGTTGATTCTACTTTTAACTGAAAATTAAAAACAAATTTTGACTGAAATTAAATGGGAACTGATTTTTCCCTTGGCTTTTACTCTTGAAAACCCAACGCTAAAACAATTAATTCAGCGTTGAAGAAAACATCCCATTGGTCCCAAACCCCCAACCAGTACAAGGCAGAAGTGCTGATGAAGGGAAAAGATGCTCTTCCTCCCCTTTTCCCAGCAGAACGCAGCCAAGTTAATTCTTTCTTTACCTGGAACGAGGGCTCTAATTGCCGTGCTCTGATGCGTGGTTATCCGGCTTTGGGGAGAAGGACGGAGGAGGGTGGAGAGATCTGGGTCTGCCCAAAGCTAGACCAAAGCAGCCACCCAGCTCAACGCCCTCCCGAGAAGCACCGTCACGGTGCCGGGGCCCTGCCCCGAATACAGCGAGGTTTTCTCTGGCCACAGAATTGATTGAGGGAAAAAATAATCCTGTTTTAAAAGATTTAATGGGACCTCATTTCTGGATTCATATTAATTATTTAGATCAGTGCAAACATTAATTCTGCAGCTGAGGGAAAAATCTTTATGTTTTACTGCAATAGAGAAGCTGTTTTGATGTTTGATTAGGTTTTCTTTGAACTAGGCAATTTTTCAAAAAATACATTACATTTTACATGGTTTAACCTCTCTGACTTAATCTGTAAAGGTCCCTCTTTCTTCCTAATTCTGTTAAAAAGTCATTTCTGCCATGTCCCTTATAGAGATTTGGTTAGTTTTTACCAAAAAAAATGTTTTTCTTTTGTTAGTGTCTTAAGTTTTTCAGGACAAAGAATATTCCTTCTTGTACCAGTGGGAAATGCTTAACAGATAATAGATACTACCCCAAAGCAAATAATAAAATGGAAAAACAACAGTGTATTTTCTTTAAGGTGGGAATTGTATCATGACCAAAGGTGGTAGTTCTTTTCAACTGTAAAAACTGAAACTTTTTTCCTCTGGTAAAATGTGGAGGCTCTGGTAAATAAATATTCGTGGCAAAAAACATTCCTGCAGCTTCACCCATTAAAAACACCTTCTAGATAACCTGTACCCGTTTAAATACACCATGCCTAAAAGCCAGCGCGCTGATGAGCGAGCTCCCGGGGAGAAGGACTGCACTCTGCACCCGCCGGGGCACCTGGGGCTGGGGACCCGAAATTCCCGACCCCACTCACGGCTCTGACAGACCATCCATGAGGCCTTTTCCTGAAAACACACTCACTCCCATTTGTTCCTCAAAGGAAAAGAAAATGGATCCTACAGCTACGCTAGCACAGGGTTTTCTCCAGAAAACCACAAGATATTTTTGACGTTTTTTAATTAGATCTGATTTTTTTTTAATTCAATTTTCTGAAAGAATTGGCACCACTAAATGCAGGTGAATCTTGACCACATATTAAAACACCAGAACAAAAGAGCATTGGCTACTTAACCTTTTTGGAAGCACAATCATGTGTCGCTATAAGGAAAGAGAGAAGAACATCTGGGCCCTCTTCGTGCTTGGAAATCCAGCGGAAGCCCCTTGAGAAATGGAGGAGTCAGCACCTCAGTTAGGGGATGGGGAATAATTCAGTATCTGACCCTGAACTTCCATGGAAAGCCTACTCTGCCCCATTTGGGAAGCTCGGCACGCCGGACGCCGGTGCACCCCAGAACACCCTTCCTTCGCACCACGCTGAGGTCCCGGGAGCGACAACCTGGCAGCAGCAGCCCCACATCGCTGCACGCGTGCGGGAATGGGCTGAGAGGCACCAAGCAAAGAGCATCAGCTTGCTCCAGCATGAAGATGAACTTAATAACAGAAACAAGGGGAGAACCAGCAGCTACAGCAGCACAAGCAAGACCTTTAGTTTTTTTTGGCAAAGCCAGTAGCTTGGAATTTAACTAGTTAAATGAAATTTAATTAAATTTAACAGTTTAAGTAATCCGCACAGTGAAGAGAGAGGGGTACGAATGCTTGGTTTTTACTTTGGTGGACAACCTGTGGCTTCAGTGCCGTCACTGTTAGCTGAACTAGCTACGTTGAAGACATCTCAGCTATAGCACCCGCTCGCAGGGCAGGCGGATGCTGAAGTGACACCCTTCCACCACGGCCAGGACTCTCCTCTTCGGCACAGCACAGAGAAGAAATGGTCTCCGTGCCGCTGTGATTTCATTAAAAAGACATTTACTTGCTTGGCAACAGATACCTACGAGCCCACGGTGATGACCTGAAATGATCATTTCAGTGGGATCCCATCTAGCTGGTCTTTTCTTGAGACACATGAGATGGTTTGTGTGTATCTGCGGATCAGCGTTAAAGTGGTCCCCCCCGCCGCGGAGGAGAGCCCAGCACGCAGCGGGTGACACCGGTGCAGGCGGCTTTGCCGGGCGCCCGCCCGCGCTCGCGTCCCACGGAGTCACCAGGCGCTACGCTTGCCGACAGCCTGGGGAGCAAGACAGCTGGGCTCGCTGGCATGGAGTTGAAGGAAAAAAAAATGAGAGAAGAAAAATTTAAAAAGGAAAAAAACCCACTGCTCTCTACTTTTGCTCTCGCACGGTTTAAAGGCAATTTTCAAAACCAGACATCACGGAGGTAGCGTCTTTCCCCCAGCTGTAACCCAGCAGCACGGGGATGAACACTCAACGCAAGGCTCTCAATAACACCACCCAAAAGAGGATGAAGAGCAAAGGGAACTGGCCCTAGGTGCCCTCCCGCGCTCCGGCAGCGTGCAGGATAACCGTCGGGAAATCGCCCATTACGGCAAGCTCCCGGAGGGCGTCCTGGCAGACGGGCACGCGGGCGCCGAGCGAGCTGGGCCAAGCGATCCGAAGCCTCTGAGCAGCTCAGGGAAACATCTGGACCAACATGAAGGTGGAGGAGATACCTCAAAGGGGTAAGCGGGGCAGTGCCGTCACCCAGAAGCAACTTCTAATAAGCTTTATTTGTCTAAAACTCAAACAAGACCAAATAGAGGATGGGAGAAAACACTGGTAGCAGCTCACAACGCAGTGCAGGAGGGATGGGAGTAATCGAGTGGCTTACAGTGCAAGGAGGTGATTTTAAAAGAGATTTTTGAGTCTGTTTTTGGCCATTTGAGTCTGTGCCACTGCGGCACGGCCCCCCCCCCACGCCAAGACGAGAAAACGACAAGAAAAAAACCTGCCAAAAAGGCTGAAATAAGCAAACAGAAATAATAACACAGAAGGGAGGCTCCCACACGTGCCACGCGTTGGTGTGGGGCTCTCGGTGACCCTCGCCGGGCTGGAGGGGACACAAGGGACCGGCGCGGGAAGGCGGCGGGGAAATACCACTGCATGAGAGACACCGATACCACAACCAACGAGGATTTTGATCTAACCCCCCTTCAACCCCCCTGTTGCTGGCTTTACACAAGAAACCTTGAATTCGCTGGATTCCAGTCAAACCCGTTTTACCCTGCTGAAAATAGCGACAGTAACTGGTTTGGAGGAGAAATGCCACATATTGAAAACACAATAATAATGATAAAGATGGAAAAGGCCAAAGCAAAGACAGCTCCTTGATTCCCACCGAGGGAAACGCGCATGAGAGAGCTGGAGGCGGAAACCGCCACGGAGAACATTGGGGCCTACAAAAACGCCCGCTTTTCCCCCAAACAGCACAGTACCGCCTTTCCCACCTCCGTCCCCTTGGACACCGCTGGCCGTCCTTCAGCCTGCCCACGTAACGCGCCCGGGATCGTCCTTCACCACGCTGCTCCGGCTCTTAAAATTAAAGCACACATTCATCCCCACCACGTGGTCTTTAGTGCTGCTGGTGTGAAAACACTCAGTGGTGTCAGGTCGGAAAGAGGGAAGAGGAAAAATAGGTTTCCTAGGTTTTGCTTTTCGTCAGCACCTTGCGTTCAGCTATTTTATCATTTTATCGTGACAGCCAGGCAGGCAGGCAACGTGTGCTTATCCAAGCCACCAGCAGAAGAGAGAAAACCACAGCTTTAGGATAGGGAAATTAGACTGGAAATGCTCACCTTAACGCGAGGGATAGGCCTAAACACGTGAAATGACACCGTCAGGTCCCTGCGGCCGATTCGACTGCGGGTTGAAGCCCCCCTGCCATTAGGGCCGGAGGGGCTGGGTGTTTCTCCGCATGCAGGAGCACGAGGGGCTGCACCCACCCTGCGAGATGCCGGGAAGGACCACAAATGTTGCCCTCTGCTAATGGAGCAAGATACGAAACCCCATTTTTGTAACACTGAACACTTTCGCATCGATTTCCTCCAAAAGCCCCTGAGGAGTTAGCTAAGGAGCACGGTCACGTCAGCGAGGCGCGGGACATGAAGGGACCCCACGGGTCTGCAGCACAGCACGCTCGCCCGGGAGCCACCGCCAGCATCGCTCTGACGAGGCTCTCTGGACAGTGAAGCAGAGCACAACATCTTACCATTACTCCCCACTAGCATTTTTTTGAGGCGCACACCTCAAATGGGTCAAAACCTTACTTTTTGCCAGGCAAAGAGATGAGGACTTCTATTTCCACCTGTTTCTCCCAGGGACCTGCTTTTTGGTCCTAAATTATGACGACAGACTTCCCTGGATGCTTGCCTAAAAATAACTGTGTGTGAGGAGCTGCTGCTGCAGTGAAGCATTGCAATCTCCAGTTTAATTGGTTGCAACAGGTTCAGTCCTTATTTGAAGCTCATACACAAATTGATACTATTAGCCTGTTTAGGTGATTATAAAATTGTTTCTCTTAGTATATGATGCATAAAGTTGCACCAGTCTTGAAGATGTAATGAAGTGGAGGAGACAAGCCATGCAGACACGCAAAAAGAGAAGGTGTAGGGAGATGTGGTGAGGGTGACAGTGCCCGATGCACCGCACCAGCCTGGACACCCCTGCGCCGAGCCACAAAAGCCACGCTACTACGGACTTTGGATTAAAATACAGCTCTGCTGAGAAGTTTGCACATGCTACAAACACTGGTGAGCTATGAGGAATAACAAGAATAATTTATGCTTTTAGAGCAATCCAATTCACTTGGTTCAATGGTTGCGATCCAGGAAAAACACCTACTTAGAGCCAAATGCAACATGCCTCATGGTAGGAAGCTTGAGGAGCCCAGCTCACTGGGATTACTGATGGGAACTTGGAGACGTGACCCAGTTACTCGGCGTGGGAACGCACACGCAGAAAGGAGACCATCCTGTGGGTTTAGGGAGTTATAGGGGACAGTTCTGCTGAGGAAGAATAGCAAGTCCAGGGACTGGATGCTGAAGAGGGATAAATTCAACTTGAAATAAGATGCATTTTCCTGGAAGAGCCTATCAGTGGGAATGGGAGGTTCCTCACCACTGAGACTCTTCCAGAGGCAACTGGATAGCAAGTCCAAGCCTGTGGCATACTCGTGTGTCGTAGGCATGCTCTGTCTGGACTCTGGGTGGCTGTTTCTGGTGGCTGGATCTTTGAGTGCCTGAGATGGTCTCATAGAGGTCCATGGTGACATGATTGCCTCCAGCATGTTCAGTTTAACTCAGGACAGCCTGTCCTCATGGCTCCAGGTTTCTCAAGTGAAGGGATTAAAAGACAATGTTTGCCCATGACGTGCCTGCCGTATGCATTTAGGAAAGTAGCATTTGTTGTTATTGCTGTTTCAGTGGTTCCTGTTTTAGCATTACTCCCAATCAGATGCATCCGCAGAGGGGGAGCTGGATGGAATGGAGCAGTCCTCTGAACCGGCATGGTATTTTCCCAGCTCTGAAGCTGGCACATTTCGAGCTCACGTTCAGCTCACTGCCCTGGGGACTAGGAAAGAAGGTCCCTCTCCCTTCGTCCCAAAAGCCGGAACCCTGCATTCTCTGTATTTAACTGCTTTCAGCAATTGTCAGCAGTTCCTGGCTAGAAGCACAAGCAAAAGCAAGTGTCAGGCACTAACATTTATCAGTTCCTGAAAAATGGAGAGAAAATAATGTTGAATTTAAAGTGTTTGCAATGAGAATTACGACTCACAGCTCCTGCATGTTCCTCCACCAGCCAAGACACTGGTCAATCATTCCAAAATGGACAACCCTGAAGCGAAATACAAAATCCCTGCAAAACCCACACCGGGATGCATTTCTCTATCTGTCCAGACAAGCTGCTGGTGGGACTGTTTCTGAAATGTATTAAGTTTCCCTTATCATAAAGAGTAAGAGTGAAGGCTTTGCATTTATGGAGCAAAGGGTAACTCAATTTCATTTCTGATTTACATTCAGAAGATGTATTGGGCCTCTCAAACTTAGATGTCACTGCTTCCACCATTTTCGTCTTCCTCGTCCTTATATCCTCCTTCGTCTTGTTTCTCACCTGTAGATTTTGTTCTCCGTCTTCCATCCCTTCCCTCCGCAGCTGCGTTCAGAGCAGCTCCGTGCTCCCATCTGATCCTCACATGACCCTTTTGGACGGCCGACAAGGAGGCATTGCCATGTACTCCTGTCAACAGACATCTCAATCAGCTCGTGAAAACATAGCTGAGATACCTGCTTGGAAAGTTGTCTTCCCGTTGGCACAAGACATTGTAGAATGACAGCAGTTCGCTGGCAAGATCCTGATATTTTGGGACTGTGCAGGTAAAAAAAGAACACAACAAATCTGGATGCTTCCAGAGAAGCTTTCTAAAACCTGGGATTTTTTCCTTGTTGATTTATGTGATTCCCTAAGAATTTCTAAGAAAAAACTTAAAATGGGAAGCTACAAAGAATATCTACTTCTGCTCCTCGGTTAAGCACCAAAAGCCTTCTGTAATCTAAAAGAATTAAAGAAGCTGTAAAACTGTAATTGGCAGAACAGCATTTAACTTGGCTAAAAAGAAGAAGAAGAAGAACCCTATACTGTGCAATTCCAAGTGTCTGCAATTTATTTTAAAATGCTGCCCTGGTGCCAAAACCTTTCTGACTTTCACGACGAAACACGAGGTCAGCAACTGCTGAACAGGCTGCAGGAGCAGCACCAAAGCGGACACTAAAACCGCGTGAGGGACCACACACCTTGGTACCCGCCGAGTAACGGGCTGTGAAGAGCTGGCCAGGAAGCACCGGGAGCTGCTGACGGGAGATTACTGGGAAACCTCAGCACAGCAGGGAAGGCTCAAAGGAACGGGGCCGCTGCGGTCGCGCTGGTACTTGCAACCCGGGGAATCAGGGGCTGCTTGGCTCAGCATCAGCCTCAGCCGGATTCACAGCAAGTGTGACAAAGCACTGATTTAGTAAATAATTAAAGAGTGGCTCAATAATTAATGCAACATTTTATGGAGAAGAAAAAAACCCCAGAGCAACACAGAATATCTAAAACTGCCTTAGCGAGTAAATCTGATGTCAGCTTTCATTCTGATTTTTTTGACAAAAGAAGAAAGATTTTTGCTCTAAATATTTTACTCCATCTGAACTTCTAATGTTCCATAAAATTGTTTCAATAGAAACAAATCAACTAGCCCTCATATTTATTTTTAAAAGCATCTATTCACTGTTCCAGGAATTTCTGCACTCAGAAAAAGGAAAATATTTTGTAAACACAGAATACGGGAGATCTGAACTGACTTCATTGGTCATTTGATAATGCATTACACAGAAAAATCTTTCTTTAAAGATGTTCATTAGAGCTGCAAAATTATCATTCACAAACTAGGAAAATGAGAAAACAAAAAAAAAAGCAGAAAACCCCAGCTCCTAGCATACCAGGAAGGGTAAAATGGGAGAAAATAATACATCTGTTTTTAAGAGATATTAGACATGGCAGCCTCAATAGAGTGGCATGGAGAAGAAAATGGAAAAAAAAAAAGAAAAGAATTAGGAGAAACTATTGGAAATCACACTGGCAGTGCCATGGCAAAGTAGGACTTCTCCCTCTCAAATATATATGTATATATTGCCTTTAGCTATATGTGCCTTGCAGTGTGGGCGGGGGAAGTGACCTCCCCATCACGCCTCCGCCGGGGCTCCCAGATGTGGCCTGATGCACCTCTGCCCGCCCTCCCCGTCCCCCCCACACAACGTGGCCCCTGTGCCCACGGTGTCACACGCGGCAGCCGCTGCACCCGCCGCTCTGCCTCTTCCTGCACGTGCACGGAGCCTTATGAATAGTCAGTGCCATTCATGACATTTTCTGCATTTGAGGGTTTTTTTCAATTTACTTCCAGCCTTGGCAGGGCTTTAGTGACACGCTGCCTAAAATTTACTTTCTGTCCATCTTTGGCTGTGACGTGCACTGTCAACCACTGAATAAAAACATAGAGATTTAGAAGCCGCGATGCACTACGTTTGTTTTCCCCCAATTTTGCCTATATGTTCTTATTTATTTTTAAGACACTAGCAGGTTAAATTTGCCTCAGATCAGTATACCTGATATAAATCAATCCCCTTTTCCACATGTGATTTATTTCGCTTGTGTCTTCTCAAATTTGGCTGAAAATATGAGTGCGATAAAAACAGATTTTGCAAATTCTAGGACCGGTATAAATCTTTTCATACCGGCTGCTTTTAGCTCTATACTAAAAAGCTTTCTCTTAGCATACAAATGTTTCTCTGCAGACCTTGCAGCGTAAGCATTGCAGCACTCTGCTACTACACGAAAACCTGGAAATAAAACGGAGTGAAAATGGACCACGATGATTTCCACTGTTCCAGCTGAAGGAAAAGCACTCACCTATGGCCAGATCCCTGCAGCAGGTTTTTTTCCTCCGTGTGTGTGTCTTTGTGCAAAAAGTGACCTATTTTTTGCATTCCCATTCCTGGTGAAATGAAAGTCTGCTTTCTATCATGTCATAATTTTCTCAGTTCGCCAAAGCTTTAACTTCATCTGTCCTGATGAAGCTCGGGGACAAATACACCCCTTTGGCGGTTCTTTGTTGAGAGCGGTTTCAACTACATTTGTCAAAGCACATATTTACGAAACATAAGCATATTGGTTTTAACCTTAAAGGACTAAGGGAAGTACTGAAGTCATAACCAAAAGTGTTACTTTCAGTGTCTTTATGCAACCATATAGCACGAACTCACATAATGGTATAGACTAAAAATGAGCATGGCACACAGAGATGAAAGACAGAGTATATCATAAAACCATTTTAGTACTAATTTTCAGTTATGTGCCTTGCTTTGGCATGGTGATAAATCACAGAAACCCACTCAGATTGTCCCAATCTTGGCAAAATAATTGCTTTAGAATAGCTTTCCACAGTCCGGGGTCCAAAGAGTGATGAACAGTAAATTGAACTGCATTTACTCGTTTGAGGAAAAATACTTTTTCTCGTATTTCCTTCAGAGCCACATTTTGGATTAAACTCCAAAGAGCTTGAGAAGCTGGTGGCTGTGGAAATACCGGCGCCTAGATGAGAATGACAAGTCATGCCAAGGCTCAAACACATTTCAAAGGGACTGGAGCCATCACTTATTGGGGTTTTCACCTCCAGCTGTTCTCCCCGCACGTGCATGGCACACTACTACCCCTGATGCCACCACGGAGCACAGGATGCCAATCAACATATTCTAAAAGAGAAAAAAAAAGAGTATCCGCATTCGGGCAGGCCAAAATTTTCCTGCCACAGCCAAGTTTTGCTGAAAAATGCTGGGGAGAGGAGTCAAAATGCTTCGGTTGTTACGCCTTAGGTGCAAAACTGGTTTTGACAAAGCCAAGGCCGGCACCCACCCGGTTTCTCCCCCTGGCCTGGTGGCTCGGGGAGCCTGAGCGCGGCGGGACACCCTGCCCCAGCACAGGCACCTACGGAGGCTCTGCCCCACATCAAGGACCCGCAAGCTGCAGGGTCTCTGATAAAGGTGCTTAGCAGTTTCATCCAAGGGGCTCGGAGCATAAGAGCTCTGCAGCTGATCAATTAATCAATGTCCTCGCTGCCGGTAGCAGTGAAGCCAGTAATAATGCCCGTTTTCCAAGACAAAGGCAGTGTCCAGGGAGCTGCCAGGTTGCCAGGAACCTCAAAAGCAAAACAGCGCTTAGATCTGGTCGTAGCCAGGGCCAAGCAAGTAAACAAGTAGTAAATAAAATCCCACCTGACCCGGGAAATCTTTCCTCTTAGACAGCTCTTTTTTTACATATTTCCATGTACTTCAGACCTCTGCCTCGGGCAGAGACGGATTGCTGGAGCTGCTGGGAGGAGGTTTTCCTCCCTCCGCTGACGCTGAGCCAAGGCTGGACGCCGAGCCGGGAGGAAGGCTCTGCTCCTCAGACGGGTGCTGCGGATGGGACCCCGACCGGCACGGTCTGCCGCGCTGCCGCAGCCCCTGCCGCAGGCCGGGAGCCCTTCCACCCCTCGGCTGCTGAATCTCCAAGCCGTGGTGACTAATGTCCAACAGAAAAAGAATCAAGACTTGATCTCTAAAGCCCAGTTTAATGTTCGGCTCCAAGAGGGGATGTTGAAGATAAAAGACTTGCTGTGAAGCGTGTCTGAATCCAGGACACTAATTTTGCCACCCGGGCAGATCACGACGGGGCTGGTACACCCTCCCCAAGCCTGTGATCTCGCGTATTCGGATCACAAACTCCTCTGCTTTTTAAGAAAAGCAGCAAATCTCAGCCCCCTTTTACCCATGGGCTGCTTGGCGTTGCTTGACATTGCAGTTTGACCCCCCCCAGCCTGCAGCTCGCAGGACGTGCGAGAAGGGGAAATTCAAGCCTTGCTGCAAGCTTCAAATAGATGCAACCCGTTACCTGACGACTCTCCCCGGCCCCTCTTAAAAGAAGGGTGGCAGAGCCCGCAGGTGAGGGATATTTGCACTTGGTCTGTAAAAATCTCTGTCCTTGAACCACCGCGTCGAGAGCCTACCTGTGACCAGGAAGCTGCACCGGCCGGCCCCCGCCTCGTTGATGATGTTGCAGTTGTAGACGCCGTAGCTGTCCCGCGAGAGGCTGCCCACGGCGTACTCCGTCGAGTCCTGCACGTCGAACTGGCCCGTCCGCAGCAGCTTGCCGCCCAGGCGCCACTCGTAGGTCAGCACCCGGGTGGGATACGCTCGCAGCACCCGGCAGCTCATGGTGACGCTTCGGCCTTGGCCCTGCCTGATCTCCAGGAAGGTCGGCTCCACGGCCGGGGGGTCTGCGGGGAGCAGAAAAGGCGAGCGTCAGCTTTGCACCACGTCCCCGCAAGCAACGCCAGAAGAGGGACCTCCGAAGCGGCCCGCGGGCGTTAGGAGCACGCAATCGGGGTGCATCGCGCCCGCCCGGTTGGGCGGCCGTTTTCATATTCCAGTTAGCACGCAATGGGTCATTTCCCCACATCCAGAATTAAACAGCGTCTTAAATAATTTAGATTTGCAGCTAGAACCTCCGGCAGACTTCTGATTCTAGCAAAACACAAAATGAATAAAATATAGCTCACATACAGCGTATGCAAAGCCCTAACTTCACCCTTCTGTTTGCCTTTTGGTAACTTAATCATTGCAAAAGAGAAGGGTAGCCTGGACAAAGAGGCGCTGGCACCCAGCTCTTTTCCGCATTGCTATTTAAATCAGATAACATGAATAAGACATGTGGAGATGCTCGCAGCTTGATGCAAAACAGTGACAAGATGTTCTGGCTCTTTAAAAAAACTCATCTCTTTTTAAGACCACTAGAAAGAAGAAGTTCTTAAAGCCTCCTTTGCCAGAAGGAGATGTGAAATCTTTGCATCCGCATTAAAAGGGCTGTTTTGCAAGCATAAAATATAAAAATATAAAATCCCCAAGGAGCTCTAGAGGAGAGCAATCCTTACAGAGCCCACGCTGTGCTTCTTTGAATGGGAATCTCCCTTGCCATTATCCACCCAAGAGCATCTTGTCCGTAGGTTCCCCACTGACGGGTACCTCGACCAGCCTTCGCACCCGTGATATTTAATCCCCTACATAACGGCAGCTGGATGCAGACTCGCTCACCGCCCGTAAATTAGGCACCACACTTGCACTTGTACTCCTGCTAGTCATCTCTTGCTTAGAGAAGCCATACAGCTAAAGACAAAATACCTGAAATTAAGGCAAACTGACATTTTAGACGTTTCTTAGAGCTCGCGACAGTCAGCTGCTCTACTGTAGCTTATTGCAATCATCACTATCATTTATTTTGTACCACGATCCAAGTCACGGTTGGAAGTACTGGGAGATGCCTCCCATGGTTGGGTGGGAAGGTGACCGAGAGGCGGATGCGGCGGCGAGGGGATCCCGGGTGCTGCCCGGGTGCCGCAGCGGTGGACACCAAAGCGGGGGCCAAGACCCCGAGGAAGAGTCAGGCGAAGGACAGAGCGATGTGCAAACCCACGGGCCAAAGCCCATTGATCCCAGACCGACCCTTCCTCTTCGCAGATCAAACATCGCATGGCCTGATCTAATTCCCAGGCCAGATCCTTAACCAGTACATTGACTTCAGTAGAGCTGCAAATAGCGGCAAATAAATAAAAGACCAGAAATCCTAAATCCTCAATACTGCAAGCCTTCTTTCTGTTGATAACATCCCCCAATTTTGTGCTATCAGAAAATTTCATCGGAGCGTGACTACGCTTTGTGCCACGGCACTGAATAAAAAATACGAAGCAAGATCAATGCTCCCGAAATCCCACCCGTCTCCTTCTTCCACCTGATCCGCTCCCTTTCAGCACAACCCAACAGGGCCTTCATCTGCTCTCACCGTAAAATTTCTCCACCTTATCCAGCTTCACTAATAGCTTCCCAAGGCAGTGTCTCGCAGGCAATTTTTGGCTTAAAGATATGAGCTCCTCTAGGCAAAGAAAAAGTGCCAGATCTCAGCTTTCCTCAAAGGGAGAGCTGCTTCGGCAGTCAAGCCCGACCTGCCTTTCACAGGTGTTTGCTGTATTTTCCTCCAACCGCCGCCTTACAATTAGTCCTTCCTTTACAGTCTCTTCTAAAGCACGACACATTACTGATTTCAGAGCAATTTACTCATCAAATTTGCTAATATTCGCTATTTTCCAGTCATTTCTCCTCCACGAGAATTAAGCTTCCCAGGTTTTCTTTTCACTCCAGTTGTAATAACATTTCTTTCTGTAATCCCATTTGCTTCATGCCTATTGCCTTTAACTCTCTCCCCCTTCCCGGTCAACACTATTATATTCTTTTAAAACTGGGCAAAATTTTCATCAATTTTTGAGCCAGGCCCAAATTAGCATTATTAGATCATTTTGTCCTACCATTTTGGAAACCTATTTAATGTTTGAGTATCCAAAACTTGTCTCCGTTTTGCAATGACGTTACCTTCTTCGCTTTGTCCCGCTGTTTCCATCGATACACCATATTTAGCCTTGGAAAAAGGAGCCAACACTAATTCTCTGCTCGCCTCTCCATGCCAGCTATGTTTTTAAAGCCCTTCATCGTATTGGTACTCACTGCTCTCCAGGACTAAAAGTTTATTTTCTGTAGAAGTTTCATTTCTTTTTCCCCTGGTTTATTCGAGTCATTTGCATTAGCTCTTCCCGAAGGCTTGAGCAATTTGATTTAATTTACTTTGCTGTAGTTATTCCTACCTTTCATAATTCCAGTATTAGTTTTTTGAAAAATATATGGAAAAGCCACAAAGGGAGTACACTTCATTCTCTTAAACAATTATCTTTGGAAAGCAAACAGTCTGAGGTTAAAACAGGCTTTTTATTAATGTTTAATGAATTTTTTAGCCTAAGTACCTTCCTGTCTTAAGGATTATAAAATGGAAAATGAAGGCTCCCTAGCTATCCAGAAAAATGACAGCAAGTATGTCTGTTTGCTTTAAACCAGACAGCTACTTTTCGTGGTGTGGATCATATCAGGGTCTTTAGAGTAAGATTTGTTAAGGAAAAAAACACACCACGCAGTGCACTCATTTGGGCTATGTGGCCTTGAGCAGAGACTTCACCTGCTATTTGTTTTTTTCCAATTTATTTTCTAGCCTAAGCAAATTAATTTGTTTCTCTCTCCCAATTCCAGAAACAGGAATAAATAACAGAAACTGATGACGCTGTTTCAGCTTCTGTCATATCGGTGGCCGCGTTTTATTTGATCCACCTAAGAGCAACGTTGCTGTGGCAGCGGCGCAGGTCGCCTATCGAGGAGGAGTAACCTCGATGCTGGATAAACGGGAACGCGATGCGCAGCATCCTCGGACGGTCGGTCCGCAAGGCGGGTGCTTCTCTTTCCTTAACACGGAGGCTGGAAAACCCTTTGGGTATTAGCATGTCTTTTATGATACAAAGGCAAAAAACAATAAACCCGAAGACAAATTATCAGTCCTCTTTATCATGTGAACAGAAGCACTGAAGTGGGACAGGCTTCCCAGGACCGCAGCAGCAGCAGGTTACACCACTCCTATTGCAGCAACCATTTCTGATAGCCCAGATCAGCGGTTTTATGAGTATTTATCTGGAAACGTGTAAAAAGCAGGCATGGTACTGAAAAGCAAGAGCAGACACATTTTGGTTAAGAATTACGGCTTCCCACTACAAACGTGCCTGGCTCGCGGTTGCGCCGTGGCCGGAGATGCTCTCCTCCCGCTCTCCCCGGCGCAGCGAGCGCGTGCACGGGCAGCGAGCGGGTCCTTCCTATGCCCCCTCGGTTTCCATACCTGCAGCATACGGTTTCCTATAGGCCATTTGCACTCATGCAATCACTATTTTTGAAGGCAGGCTCTCTGGAACAGTATGCTAGCATTTTTTTTTTCTTTTAAATAGCAAGGTACTCCAGCAAAAGCTCTTAAAAAACCTCAAGCCATATGCACCAGATAAGGTGCATGCATTGGTGCGGGGGCGGGGGGGATGTTGGATATTAGCAAAGGATTTGCAGAGGGAAGCAGAGGGAAGGAAGAGCCACCCAAGTCCCCAGTGCCGGGATGCTGGCGGTGGCTCGCACGGGCTCCCGAAGGTGCCGGCGGCTCAGCTCCGGGTGCGGCAAGGCGGACCGTGCCGCTGGAGCACTCTGTGGGGAGTTAAATTTGAGGCAGACTAGGAAAGGCTGCAGAAGAACATTGCAGTATTGTGTAAATCAGGAATAAAAGCCACACGCTTCACCAGTTGCAAAGGGAAAGACTAGTTACTAATGAAGTCTAACCTAATGGAGTCTAACCAAGCGGCACCGCTGAGGAAGGAGATCTTGGAGTCAAACGTGGATATTTCTTCAAAAATAGCTCAGTGTTCATTAACAGTTGAAACAGCCAGCAATGCTAGGAGCAATAGGAAGGAAAAGACCCAGTAAAGCTATGGTGCAGCAGGTGTAAGACAAACGAGGGGAGCTGTTGCTTTAGACAGAGCGCTGCAGCCACCCGGGCAGCTCAGTGCCGGGGAGCGGTGCCACCGGGGCTGCACCGAGATGCTCCCGGGTATCAGGACGGTGCAAGCACCACGCACGTCTGGACCGGCAGCTTCTTTACCCTTGCTAACTCTGCAGTGATTTACAGCTGCGCTTATCCCTTTTACATAGGCAGGGCCTGATTGCCAAGAAAATGACTCCAATAACTTCCAGAAGAAGCTGAGTTACAGAGCATCTCAAACCCAATCCTGTTTATAGCTTTTTCTAAGCCAAATGAATGCTGCCTTCTTCTAGATAAATCCAAATCAAATATGCACACATTTGGAAAAAAAAATCTCAGTAAACAATAAAAAGCTTTACAGTTTAAAGCTAACTAGTGTGGGGTTTAGTGTCAGAATAGAGATTATATTGAAAAATACATATACATATATATATTTTCCCTTGGTTCCCACACAGGCCAATGGAAGCAAGTACATACCGACCTGGATAAAGGAAGAAATAAAGCATAGGATTCATTTTCTCAAGAAGATGAGATCTCAAAAATGCCAAAGAGCTGGGCAAAAGAGAGTCAGGAAAACGCCTCTTCTCTCTGCGGAAATGGGAAAGGTCCCGTGGTGCTGGCCCCAACAATCCTGTTCTGTCCGTGAATCAGACAGAAAATTCAAAGGATCCGACCATGTGTAGCAGTATCCTTCAGACTTTATGTACCTCTGGACATACCATTTAGTGAAACTTCTGGTTCTACTTAGCTGTTGGTTCACCGATGGCCAAGATACGACGATTGCCCAGAGCGCTTTAGGAAACATCTCCATACGATATTGGGGACCTCCGTGAAAATGACAGCAGTAGTTTTCCAGCCAAAGCCAGGAGATGGATATTACAACCTCAGGTAATGGATTTATTTCAGTGAAATGAAAATGTTAGGTCTAGAAATAGACAAAAATTATTTGCACCGCTAGGAGTAAATTGAAATAGAAAGCAAAGGCCGCGGGTACCTGCGCCTGCAGCAAGAGCCCCGCAAACCCAGCACGGCCCGCGTCCTCCTGAGCAAGCAGGGGGAAACTGGCGATTACATTGCAGCCACGAAGGTAATGGGATCTATTTATTTTAGGTTATAATGGTAAATATACCAGCCCCACCTGTGCACAAAGGGTCAGGCAAATAAAAATTGGCTTTTATGCTCCTTTTATCAGGCTGCTTGCGTGTGTGAGCAGGAGGCACAAGGGAATCTGCGGGAAGCAGAAACCAGAGCGAGGGGCAGCGTGAAACCCCGGCCGGAGCGGAGAGGTGCCAGGGAGAGGGCAGAGCCCGCGCGCCGGGGACAGCCGGGCATGTCGGGGCCGTCACCAGCACGTCCCACAGAACCAGGTTCACGTCCCACGGGATGCAACAGGATAAAATCGGCCAGCAAAGGGACAGACAGGGTGGAAAAAGCAAAGGACGGCAGAGCTCTGCCTTTGGGCCTCAGCAGAGGTGGGAGCTAGGAGCAGAGATTACCATTAAGGGTAAATGTTGCAGAAACATGCTGGCAGATGACCTTGGTCATCCCATTTAGCACTGGGAAAAGGCTATCTCTTCTCCTGGATGTCATGAGAAGGAAGCCAGCAGGCGTGATGCTGTTTCTATTCCCTGCACACAGGAGCTTGCACTTCGCCCTATCGGCAGGAATGAGATTGACTCTACATCTACCCAGGGGACAACATGCATTGGCCTTCATTTGAGATAGATTCTGAAGTTTTCCAGCTAATCTAAACTTCAGGCCTAATATGGTCAAATTTCAAGTTAGATAGATTTTGTGTTAGGCAGATTTCAGCACAAATGGTTTTTTTTGCATTGGCTTCAAGAGTCGGTGTGTTCGCATGTGGTTTGCAGAAGGACTTAAGAGTCATGGGAGCTCAATCATTATTCGCAAGCATTTGACAAATTTGAATTTCTGGAATCAAATTGCATCTTCTCATTGCAGACATTCGCTGGGATCTTCCTGGCTGATGTTTTGGCTCCTTGACAAGGTGATAAATTTTCTGAAAATGCCGAACAAGCAGCAAGTATCACGAAGCATCTCTGAGTTTTCCAAGATTCAATATTTGTGATGAAATGCATGAAACTTTTGCAAGTGAATAACATTAAAATAAACAAACAAGAAAAAAACTTGCAGTTAAAAAGCCTTAAAAAAAGGAGTTGAGCTGCAACATTAATTTTCCCACGTACCTCCGAATCATTATTTGGTTTATTTGACTACTTCTAGCTAGAATGTGACTGTTGAATAATGATGAGTTTCCTTAAAAAGCCATGAAGCTGGTATAAGCCATCATCTTTCAGTACCATCTACTCTGCTGATGACATCTGACGGGCTGCAGCCGAGGGGGGTCTTGAGCAGCGCCTGCTTCTGCACACAGGTATGAAAGGAAGTGATTTCTTATGGCAAGTCAGCTCAAAATTTAAATAAAACTCTGCCTTACAACACCTGTGCTGCAGAGCTCCTGGCACGGCGAGGAGCCCGCGCAGCTCACAGCCCCATGGTGGACAGTGAGGACCATGTCTGGAGAAGCTGGTCCCCAAATGGACCCCACCCTGCAGCTCGCCCACTTCCCAGAGACGCAGCTGGCGATGTGAGATGTGGAGGGGAAAGCTCTGCACTTGCTTTAAAGCATTTCTAAGTCGGGAATTTATTGCGCACACAAAATCTGCCAACTTTGCAGGTAGGTCTAAGTTGTGTTTAGTTTTGCTAGCCATGCACTTGTTCTCAAAGTGTTTTATAGATCCATAAAAGATACTGCAATCCTACAACAATGCCGCGATGTAAAACAAAGCTGGTGTGCACAGGATCGCGTAATCATCGCGCTGCGTACGGCTGCAAGTCATACGAGCCGACGGGGCTCGGATCTGCTCCCCACCAGCAGCTGGAGGTCATAAATCGGGCCACCCATTTTAGAAGTGGATGCACGGGTCAGGAAAAAAAATTGCACTGAAGATATGTCAAACCCCAGAAAGCTTGTTTTAAATTCTGCTATGGTGGAAAGGTTCTCAAACACATCTCAGCCTATTCTCCCTGGAGCTGGATGCCAGCAGTTACCAAAGGTCTGACCTGCTCGGAGATCACTTCAAAATAAAGTCTGAAAGGAATCCAGTCAAAACTGACCTCCTGTTGCATTTCACTGCAGCCTCATCCCATCCTACCCCTCCAGACCGGCCCTGCCCAAACTGCTGTGGATAAAATCACCCCCTTCCCTGCTGCTAAAGCTGTACTGTTTCTCCCATTCAAAGCTCTTCACCGGCTTCCTCGATGTTTCATCAGCGAATACGGGCTCCTCCGTCAGGGCAACTTCGAGAGTCAATGCAACTTTAAATAAAATGGCAACAGAACTACCTGATTAGACATGGGAATTGTTATTATTATTTTAGAACCAGACTCACTGTCTCTCTCGAATTCCTGTGCTTTCTCCTATTTATTTTCCCTGGTCTGTGAGAAAGCCCTGGCATCGATCTTCTGCTCCGACTTGCAGCAAGTGGGTAGATGTCTGGCACCAGTGAGCAAAGCCTGAGCATCGGAACAAGCATGCCTCGTGCATGAAACAATGGCTCATCACATCATTTTTGGTCACCTTATCTAAGGGAAAAAAAGAAAAAAAAAGGGGGGGGGAAGGGAGTATTTGCTGTGTGTAAGAAGTTGGCTGGTCACCAGCTCTCCGTGAGAGAACCCTGAACAGGACCCAAATCCTTGCAGGAAAATCCTATAAAGTGATGTAAACGTGTGGTTTTCTTTTTTTATTTTTCTTTTTATTTTTCTAACTTCTGAGCATAATGTAATATCTCTCTTCTAGAGTTATTTAAGATAAAAACTGAAAAGCAAATAAAGCAAACTCACACAAATATAAAAGAACTAAAGAAAACAGCAGGTAATGTTTACTAAAATGTACTGGTTTAAATCCTCCTAATTTCTGTATGCCTTTCTAAGAGAGAAGGTAAAATATCACTCAAGTAGTCCACGTGTTAATTCTAGACTGAACAGCGACCATTAATCCACAGATAATATTTGTCTCCTCAACAGCCATCTGGAAAATAGCTACAACATTTAAATATTTCACTGTTAAATATTATGGTGCTTCCGGGAGTGACTGCTTTAATCAGAAATTCTTAGTCTTTAACTGCAGTGAGGGATTTCTACCTTGGTTAAAGAAAACTTTAACACACTTGGATATGAGTTAGATTTTATGCTGCAAAGTGTAAAGTAAAGTGCACTACTATAAAATAACACACAACACCTAATACCTACCTACCGACGTTTAACGAGGGGGTGGGAGAACGTCCTAAGCACGAGATGAGATTCTTCCTAACTCCGGCGTGGCCAGCGAGGTGGCCCAGGATGCCAGGCACCTGCCCTGGCAGAGGACAAGCAAGAGCCCCTGGTTCATCCCACTGCCTTTCAGTGGGTGGCTCTTGCAGGTGTGACCACTCATAGGAACTAAAAATATTAGCGTGTAGTATTTGGTATCCACCGTACCAAACTTCCACCACTGCCTTAAAATCCTAATTTTCAATATTGAAAGAGACCTATTTTTGCCTCTGGACCACAGAGCTAAGCTTTTTCCCACGGCAATCCAGATACGTACACCACACCCTCCAACTTTCTTGAAGAGACAAATACCAGTTCCCTTGAAATATTTAACATCAGAATCATTTTTTGACTACCCAGTTACACAAGCACTTAATAATCTCCAGGACTGGGCCCAAGAATATTACACGCCTTGTTTGCAGAGAGAGGAATGCTCCGAGACAGTCCTTCCCAGAAATCATCCGTTTGAAAAGCAAGCACTGAGAAATAACACGAATCGGTGACGTTAGGGCATGCATCACAAATATGCACAGTGCAAAAGCTAACTTATTAGCACAAAGCAGGCATGCCATGTGCAATATCACACAGTCCTGCCGCTGTGCCCCCGCTCCTGCACGCTGGGTTCAGCAAAGAAACAAAGCAATTTAGGATTCTCTGTTGCAAAAGACAGGCTTTAATGCTATCACCATCAATACACACTTTGAGTCAATCTTTTTACTAAATTATTTTTCTGGTCACCATCTGATCCTTCAATGGAAAGGAAGCAGTGTCCATATATTTGCCTTCCTTTAGGTCAGAGAATCACAAGCGTATTTTGGTTATTAAGACCGCCTACTCCCCGCTTTCGTACTTGTAGTTAAGGCTCTTTGGAAACACCAGATGCTTCACTAGAAATCTCAAGACGCAATACAGTAAGGAGGAAGTCACCCTCTTTTCAGGCCATTCCTGACAATTTAAGTGTTTCATGAAAGAAGAAGGATCTTCTAGTACTTCTAACGATGCTCTTCCATCAGAGCCTGCAGTCATTGCAAACACTTTTTTTCAGCATTTAATTAAAACTATGAAGATTTTTGACTGCTACATGCATAGTGTGACCAGCACCCTTAGCAAAGACCGCCTGGCCAAACACATCCCCTTCAAGTGACAAATTTCAGGGAATTTCTGCTTATTTAGCTCCTCTTTCTGTTCTGTCTCTGTGTGGCACATAGATCCACAGTGCTGGCCAGGAGTCCCCCGTGGGCTCCCCTGCTTCCTCTTCTCTCTTGCACGTGCGCCCGAATAGGCGCGTTCGCTTTGCAGTCTTGCCAGCCTGCTACGTGCTGAGCGAGACCTCGACTCGGCTGGACTGGATGTGCTGCAGGTCTGAAACCAAGGGGGACCCTCAGAGCAGCCAGCGATAACCAACTGCAGCCTGACCAACAGCGCAAGATTATTTCGGATGCCTACAGTGGGGAAACATCCAGGGAAACTGCTGCAAAAGTGATGGGGTTGGACTTTGAGGCCAACAGAGTCCCAAGGGTGCAATGCAGGGCACCGTCCCAAGCCAGGGACAGTGTAGCACCCAGCGTAGCGCCCAGTGTAGCACTGGGTTTTTTATATCTTTACCTCTGTGATTAAATACCTCCTACAGCACAGAGCAGAGGAATCATACCACATCTACGACATCTGTATTTCTCGCCACCTGAACAGAGACACGAGTGTGGCTCTGTTTCACCCTTGAGTTCCTCCTCATCACCCTGGGCCAGAAAAGAAATAGCAAAAGAATAGGCCATGGATTAGGAAAAACAATTCCTGCAATTTGGCTAAGTCCCAAAAATAGAAAATTGCCTGCGAGAGGCACTTGAGTTTTTCTGCACTCGGATACCGGAAGGATGGTTGAGGCTCACTGAAGTTAAGATGACGGACAAGGCCTCCAAATTTCAGTGCCCCACATGAGCCACAGAACCATTTGATGGCGCACAGTGGAATAGCGTTTAAAACAAGATTTGCCAAGTGAAATTTTATGCAGATGGTGATAAGGCTTTTTTCCAGCCTTAACAACCTATGAATATAAATTCTTCCCGTTGGAAACATCATCACTTTTCAGAACTATTATTCTCACAGGAACTACATGCGAGCACTGCTTTTGCTTAGATAAAGCCAGCAGCACTATGCTGCCTTATACCAGTTGGAGGAAAGCACCATGCATCTGTAATTTGGATTTGCATTTACTAAAAATACTGTGCAGCATTAAGGCAAGATTTTAATACATTTCAACAACTACAATTTGGAAAGTGCCTTGTGCTTGGCTTTTGGATAAAAGTAAATGAAAGAAGATTCGAAAGGCTAAATAAGACAAGTAAATAGCATCAATTTTATATTTTTGCAACTTTAAACAAAAGTTAAGTTCTATCATTGTCCTTCAAGCACTGGCACACAAAGTTCAAGACTAAAGCAGCAAATCATTCACAACAGCATGTACTTTATAATGAAATCTTACAGAGCAATTTACTAGTAATTTATGTCATGTACCAGCCAGAATCAACCACTTCTGTTTAATTTCCAACAAATTAGAATTGCCCAGGGTAGTAATTCTACCTGTACAGTGATTCCTTCTAATGTAGTACATGTATGTAGCCATAAATACATGGTCTTTGGAATCCGATTGCCGCAGAAACCCAAGCAGCAGCCGTCGGGTTTTTATTTGTGCTTTGGCTAATAGATTCTCTTCAGTGAATGAAGATATGCAAATTTTTATCATTGTGAAGATACATTGCAAGAATTAAAATGTAATGCCTGGATGAAAATTAAACGGGGTTTAAAAATAGCTGCGATGGGTTCTTTCTAATGACTTCTATGACAGATGTAGGCATGATTAATGACGATGCAATGAAGCCTTGGCTGAACTTAATCACTAACACATCAGTTAATATTGACAAAGAGGAAATGAATGATACAGAGGCATCTACACCCAGAGCCACCAGAGGGGAGTGAATATTAACTATGTTTTGAGGCTCAGCGCAGGGTAAAGCTGATGGGTCTCTCAGTGCCGGATCCAGCTCACCTACACGACGGCTCCGGAGACCTGCTGAACTGCACGCCACGAGGCACATCCCTTGCAATCCGCTGGCCATCCTGTTCACTAACAAATCCTGTAGGAAGCAACCCTGAATTTCTCACACTTTTTTGACTGTGTGCAGCTGAAATATTTACAAGCATGAAATATGCTGGCAGCCCTTGAGACTCTCCCGGTATCTGAGAGACCTTCTGGACCGTCCAGATGTGTTGCAAGACCGCTGGAGGCTGAGAACAGAAGGGACAAGCACAACTAGCTCACGGGACCCCATCCTTAAATCAGGCCCCAGAATTTAGCTCCAGCACCTCACATCAGGCCCATAGCTTGACTTTGGGCTGTAAGATGCAGACTTTTTAAGGAAGACATCCCAGCTCAATTTAAATATTTCCAACAGCAAACAAGACTCTGCAACCATAGTTAAGACATGTGAGTGATTCAGATAATTTCCTTTGTAGGTCATCTTCCTGTACCTGCTTTCAGAAACTGCATACTCAAAAAGTTACCTACAGAGTACAACACTCATACGTTGAAATGCTTCTTGACTAAACTCAGCAGAATGAGCTTTTCAAGTCTCCCACTGCAAGACCGTTTTCCAGATCACGAACAAAGAACATGCAGATTTCTTGTAGGACATACGCCTTAATGCTGCGTAACACTGTAGTCAAAACGCTTGCATGGCACCACGCAGCTGGTACGAGTACTACGAGGGCTGAGAAGGGCTGTAACTGGGGAAACATTACACAGGGTGATTACAATTAAGTCCATGGATATTACTACTAGAGCCTGAATGGTTTAATCAATGACCAGGAAGGACACGTGAACCTCATGCTGATAAAAAGGACATATGACACAAGGATTAAACGAATGCTAAACAGCAAAGCAGACTATGCAGTTGCAGCTGACGCTGGGTTAATTGGCAAGCTGGGCTTGCTCAACCAAACTGCGAGCTTTTGCACAAAAAAGAATTGCAAAATTCTCCCCCAGGCGCCGGCTGGGAGGGCAGCGCAGGGCTGGGTGAGGGCATACACACACGCACGCTGTGCAAACGCCTCAAGGGCAGGGGAAATAAAAGGAAAGAAAGGCGGAACAGGAAAGAAGAGGTGAGATGTGCTACATGGGCAAATTCGAGATAGAAGTAAGGTGCAGATTTTAACATTAAGACTATTAAAAGAAGAAATGAAGGTGCATTAATGAAAGAAAGTCATGAGTTCACCATTTCTTATCACCGGATCGAGTTATTGATGAAAGTCATCGATATAAATAGTCTGTGACATACAGGTCAGCAGCGTACGGGAACTCTAACTACGTGATTTAGCTGTTCATTTAAGCACTGTGGTTCACTCTCCGAACCGTTCCCCAAGCTCTTTGCAGTTCTCCAGCTTGACGTGTGGGAACCAGAGCCTGATGGAGCAATCCAGCAACAGCCTTAGCAATGCCTGAAGCTAAAGAAATGCTGCCCGCCTACACCTGCGTCCAACACAGCTTGGACATCGCAGGATGGCCTCAATCACCTTGGCCAACAGCATCGCCCAAAAAGCTGCTGATCACTATGTTACCTGCTGTGACACCGATGCCACTGCCATGCCAGGGCTGCCCCCCACATCTCCTGGGTGTGAGGGACCCCCAAGAAGGGCCAGAGAAACCCAGCCCCTACCAGCAATGAATCTCAGAGACCCAGCAAGGAGAAGAAGTGGAGGATGGAGGAGCCGAGTGAAGAGCAGAGAACGTCCGTAACCACCCGGGGAAAGATTTCTGCACAGTGTTGTGATAAAAAGTGTTTTTTTACCTGGGCAGGGGAGGAATAGATGATCTGGGGAGAGCAGAAAATGTAGAAGTATGAACATAAAACAAGTGCATGGACTTAAAACATTTCTTTACTGCTGCTCTGGACAGCATTTGCAGCAACCTTTATTTGCTTTGAATCAGGTCTCAGTTTTTTTGCCTATGTATTTTGTTTCTCTAGCAAACAAGGTCACTGTAGAACTAAATGGGTTTTTGTTTGTTGATCTGTAGCAAAGAGCTACCAATAAAAAAAAAAATGTATTTATTTTAGGGTCAAGACAGGCTCCGTCCTTGGGAGCCTTTGGACCATTTCGGGTGTGAATGGTGGAGCATTAAGCCTTATTGCGCTGACACCTTTGGGCCAGGCTAGGTTTGCATCTCCTTTAGCGGCTGCAACATATAGCAGACATCAGAGACTACAGCTCAGCTCAGGACACTGTTAGAGTGAGTGAAAATGAGAGGGGCTGGATGGTCCCTGAGCTGGCAGGCAATTTGTCTTGCAGGTTACCAAGCCTGAACTTCTGGCAAGTTAGAAAAAAAAGATAAGAAAATAACTAGGCAAGAAATGAGAAGAGAACAGCGCTGAAACCCACCTGCAGGAACAGCAGCAAAGCGAGAATTTATTAGAGAAGGGTCTCATTAGAGAGTGTGTTCACAGCCGAGAGCACCATTTCTTGAAGGGAATAAGCTCACTCCAAGCTGCCCTTGCACCACTCTTCAGGGCCAGAGAAAGGATGCTCCTCGGGAGCGAGAGCATGACAAGGTGCCCTCAGTCAAGGCAGAATGATCATTTTCCGAGGTTTTATTGTGTTTGAAATAGTTGCGCTATGTTCAGTAGGTCTGAAATGGTGATACCTTCAGAGCCTACAGCCCAGCACGTGGCAGAGAAGCTCGAATCTGCGCTCTTCACCCGTCCCGCGTGAATTACACCGCGGGGCACTGAAGATGCACAGCCACAGCCAGACCTCTGAGGAACGAGGCAAAGGAAATACTTTCCCGCTCTAGATAACAAATACGGTGAGAACTCTCCAAAAGTCACCCCGGACTCCCTCTGCCTCTCACTTAAAATAGCCCAGTACCATCCCCTCTTCCCGCAGCAGACCTGCTTTGTGCCTGTGACTTTCAGAGTTAGCTGTTTGTACCTGGGTTATTTAAAATAGATGAAAACAACCACCTAAGGCTCATCTATGTTTTATCACGCAATGTGTTATGAAAGGTGGATCAACAAACAAGAGAGGACGGTGCATGCCAAGCAGCGAGCGGGGCAAGGGTGCATCAGTCATGCCACCACGTTTCCCCAGGAAATACTCACCTGTGTCTTGAGTTGACTGTTCCAGGACACGTCACCCTTTGGTTGCCCCTGCACCTCCTCGCAGGCTCAGAGCGGGTTGGGCTGATGCTCTCCATCTCTCCCCTTTGCTCAGATTCTCTTGGCATGAAATAATAAAATAGTCCATGCTACAGAAACACATGTTGTAGCTTGGTATTTAGGGTAACTGCCCAAGATCTACAATACCTGATTTTCAGTCATTATGATCAAACATCTTCAGAAGAAGAGACAGAAAAGCTCTTTTACTCCAAAACACCCCAGAGCCCTTCTGCCTTATTGATCATACTTGTTCTTGGGGGCGAGATGAACGGGTGTAAATCCTTGGCCAGAGGAAGGAATGGGATTGGAAATGAGGGCTTCAAACGTGTTATTATAGGAGGAAAGGGAAAATGGCTTCCACCCACAGGCATGCAGATTTAGTCTAAATTTCTATTTAGTTATTTATTTTACTTAGGCACAACCTAGGTCAGGAAATTTAGGAGTCTCATTTCCAGTCCCAGCCTCATGGGAGCACCAATATTTAGGATAAAAACCTCAGCCTACCTCGCTGAAACCTTTAGCTCGGTAATGTCTGCATGACTTGCCCCGGCTGCTCCAGCATCACGAGCTGAATTTTCCAGAGAAGTGACTGAAAAACAAACTGCTCGAAGAAGGCAAAGGGCAGCAGCGCGTCTGTGATGGGCGTGCAGGGTGCCAAGTGGAGCTGCGTGTCCAGGGCGGGATGTCGGAGCGGTGCCGGTGTAGCGGGTGCTGCGCAGGGCGCGAGCTGCTCCTGCAGCATCACCTTCGGGGCGCGGGAAGGAACAGGGATGTCTTCTGTGAGCTCCCTCCCCGGCCCGCCAGACGAGCTCTCCCATCCTCCCACTCCATCTTGCACCTCCCTGCCAGCGTTTGCCTCTTCATCCTCCAAGCAAGCCATTCACGTTCTCCCTATGGCTTGAATATCAGACTGCCAGAAGCTGTTCTACTTCCATAACTAACCCCCTTCTCCTCGCCCCCTTCACCCGCTCTGGAAGACGCAGACCTGTTTGAGATGGCTCGGCGTGTGCAGAGTCACCTAGACAGGAGCAACGCGCATGACGACAAACAAGAAACGCTTTCCTTTCGGGCAACCTGGAAGAACAAACTTCTTTCAAAACAACTTTTAGGCTTCTTTAGTTCTTATAAGCAAGTGCTGCTCGTGAGACGAACCTGCGCATTTCTTTTAAAGCGTGTGCATAAATGTTCTGGCAAACCAGAACTGTTCAGGTGCAAAAAACAGGCGATTCTGGGAGCGCATAAGTGAGAGAGACCCAGGCCCAGCCAAAATCTTCCAATTCACCAGCCAGTATCATATTGTGCAAACAGGACATAAGGGTAGATGCTGCCAAGGTATTTAGTTCATATCATTTTAATGAAGAAAGTTGCAAGATAAGGAATCAAGATCCTCTCCCTGCACCCACCAATGGAGGTGCAAGCTCGGCTGCTGTTAGCAGCTGGAGGACCCGGCCGGCAGCACAGCGTATCCAACGCCCAAGCAAAGCAGAGGCTTCAGCTGCAACATCTTCATTAAAGAAAACATGGGAGACAAACCCAAAGGAAGCCGCACTGCTCGCTTCCCTCCTCACAAACTGTTTTCTGCTTTTAATTTGACTACACATTGCTTGCTCTCTCTCCTCCCTCCCTCCCTGCCGCCTGGTTGCTCTTCCCCTTGGTGTACAGACCGATGTTCACGTAAAGTAGCCACAAAGCAGTCTTTGCTGGCCAGACAACATGTCTGTGGCTAAGCTAACCACGACAGACCACGTTCATGGCTCCTGATTTCCCCAGAAATACCGCTTGCATCGCTTTGGTGGTCCTGAGCATCCTCATCCCGCCCGGAGCGCCCTGTCCTAGGCCATTCAGCTGGAGCAGCTCTGCACTCCTGCAACAATGTCCCTGCTAATTAATTCTTACCGTCACGGCATTTGCTGAAAGGGAGGAAATCATCACCTCGAGATTTCACTGCCGTTTAACTCCTCAAAGCAATTTCTTAATATAATTGCATTTTCTTTAGGACAAAGAGAACTTCAGGAGGCCACTCAGCCGCCTTTCCAGCACGACGTGTTAAAGGCTTCTGTGAGGCAGAGATAGCACCTAATTAATGGGCCTGCCCAGAAGACAACAGCTCCATTTCCAGAAAAAAATGCTTGTGGTTTGAGATTGTCCTTTGTTGTATATATCAGAACGAAAAAAGACGGAAAAAAGTGGTCTTTTAACATTTTTAAGATTATAACATTTTCAGTACTCGTGGGAGCAAGCAAATAAAACAACTTCTAGCCCTTAATCTTTGAGGGTGTTTCAGCATCTATATGTTGATTTAGAGTTACATCTAGGCAACCATTCCCGAAAATTTTGGCTTAGAAGACTTCATTCACTTGTTTCCACCCTCAGTAATTAAGGCTTGAATAGCTCTTTCCTTGTTCGGAGGGACCTTATCAGAAGACCCATTTTGGAAGAGACGCTGCTTTTAGGCTACACCAGGACTGCAAAAGCCCAGGTTTGTCAGGCTGCTGGATTTAGATACCAAAGGAGAAGCAATTGTTCTGGCTTGTATAAACACTTATTAATTACACCACTCGGGAAGGATGCCCAGTGACAAGGATGTTTGCATGGCATTAAATCCTCCCTCTAAACTGAGGAAAGCACGGACCTTAAAATTAGTCTTTGACACTGCAGGTAAGTGTCCTAATTATTAGGCCATGATTTGGAGTGGGCAGAACTGGGGGGAAAAGAAAGAAAAGCAAAACCAAACCAAACCCAAACCCAGAGAAATCAGATTCTAACGCTTTCGTGACACTTTACTCCACTGATAGGCTTTGCTTTGACAAGCCAGCTCTCTGGAAACAGCCTATTAGATCATCTAATGAGCTGGGGGCTATGACAGCTCCGCTTGTGAGCTTGAACATATCATAATTCAATTTAAAAACAAAACAAAACATCTACTGCAGAAAATGCATTTGCTGCCCTCTCTAATGAAATGTGAGGCTCCCTGAAAATAAAGCAGATGCAATCACAGCACACGCTGGATGGTGCTAAAATCTGCAGCACCCATTAGCGCGGCAAACGAGCCCGTTCTGCAGGGTATAGGCTACAGCAGGGCCCAGCGCAGACCCGCTCGCTGCACCGGGGTCATCGTGCTGACACGCGTGCATATTTTGGAATTTGGAAAACACTGGAAAGATCAGCAATATAACCATGACAAAAATCCCCAAACTGATTCCTTCCATTAACTCCCCTAAGGGAAATCCTACCTGCAGCAAACAGCTTATTTCCTTGTTGCGATTGCTCTAACACCAGCTGAGGAAAAGCATCCAAAACAGAATTATTCAAAGGGGACAGAGCTATTTCAAAAGAAACCCTGGCAGAGTCCAGGAAATCAAATTGGCGACAGAAATGCAATATCACAGCTCCAGCCAAGAAAAGTTGCTGCGATTCGGGACAGCGCACCAAGCAAACCGCCATCCCCGGGGGGAGCAAAGCCTCCCCGGAGCCGACCCCAGCCCTCCAGGACTACCTACCTTATTTCTGTTTTTGGGTAGGAATGTGACTTTTTCAAGCTAAAAGGAGACACAGCATTTTTCATGAGTAGAAGCAGCAAAACCACCACTGAAAACAAAAGCTCCTGGCAGCGCAACAAGCCACGCTGCATGTTTGTGCCGAGTTTCCGGCAGCGATCCCGGCTCCGAAATCAAGGCCAGGAGGGATGCTGGAGGAGTCACCTGCTTTTAACGAGTGTTAACCTACCCTGGGCAATTAGCCATTCAGCAAAATGAAGCACCTGATGAAAGGTCTTAATTTTAGGAAATGTTTCAACCTTTAAAAATCTTATTTATCTTAATTTTTACATTATTTCCCACAGCCTTAAAGGAGGAAAAAGCCGTAAAAAGTGTATGGTTGCCACGATGCTGCTGAAGCAGGGCAATATCACCCCAAAACCATGCTACTAGCATAACAGGTACAAGGAGGGCTTGGGCCTCTCTCTACCTGATGGAGACACCAGAGAAAGCTCTGCATGAGCCAGGGAGCTGAAAACCACAGCCCCGGGGATGTATTCAGATTCAATTCCCAATAAATAAATAAATGCATAAATAAATAAATGCATGCATAAAGAATATAGCCTCTGTTTCTGAGGCTGTTATGGGCAGCCAGATTTATCTTCTGTGTCCAACAATTTTATGCAGAAAGGAATAAATCCTGACATTTAATTGTTATCTTCCTCCCCTAGGATTCCATAAAATTTTATGTTATTTCTTCCAAGTCTGTTTTTTTTCCCCAATGTTTTACACCTAAATGCCTTTTTGTTTTCAGTAAATCTATATATTGCTATTCTCTTTCTTCCAGCTGTTCCTTCTACTCTTCCAGTTCATCTACGCTCTCAACCAATTTTATCAAGCTCTGCTTTATCGCCAAAATTGAATTTTCAAGGTTATTGAAGAAATATGTTTTTCTCTCTTTTCATTTCCTCTCCAAACTCTGCCAGGGCTTGGGCGATATGTGTTTGGGAGCTCTGCATAGTTAGCACTGTTCCTTGGGTTTTTTCCACCTCATTGCTATGAAAAATCTCGCAGCACATCCTGCCAGAACGCCCTGGGTTTCCTTTTCTTTTTCCACTACTCTGCTCAGCAAAGCTTGTCTCCCTCTTCTGCTGCAGATGCATTAGTCAGACGGCAAGAGCATTACGTAGATACCATCTCCCATGATTTGCAACTAGCGGGGAAAACAAATCATAAGTGTTCACTGTTGAGCATGCTCACTTGAGTCTATACCATTGCACCCAGCTGATATGCATTACCTCATTTTGAAAGATTAGGTCCTGCATGATTTCAGTATATTTGAAAGTATAGCAGCTGCTAATTAATTGAACCATTACGTGTGCCTTACGGTATCTTTCTAAAAAAAATCTGGGCAAAAGTCACCTTTCTTGATCATAAGATGAGAATGGGCTTTTTATCAAAGTCTTTATCTTATTTAAATAATATCAACAAGCTTTACTAACAAATCAAGACACATTGGGTTTGCCCAGACTATTTGATTCTCCCCCGCTGGGAATGGAAGTGCAGCAGGTTCCTGAGCAGAGACCAGCATTTGATGCTTAGCAGAAGTGTTGCACAACCACCAAACCGGGAAGGAACCAGGTCTCTCCTTTTTTTTATCATCTCTGTAGAAAGCTCCCTGCGCTCTTGCGGTGTTCCAGCTCATCAGCGGCAGTCCTTGCTGACTGCAACAACCTGTCTGTCTTACCCGTGTGCTCCACAATCTTCTCCTCCAAAGCAGACGCTGCACACAGGAACACAAGGACGTGAGCCTGGAAGAACATCCCAGGCGACCGAGTCCTCCGCCCAGCCACTGGAGTCAATTAGGCTGTAAAATCTGGCCAATAAATCTCACTGCTGTCATCATTAAAAACCTCCCTCTAATTGCAAACCTACATGCTTTTATGGCCAACTTGTATCAACATTGGCCGTTAGAGCTTCAAGTCGCCGTTTTCCCCCGCAGTTGAGCCCGCAGGGCACATTCGGAGCGCAGCTGCCTCTCTTGGTCTTTCCTCGGGAAGGTGGAACAGGACAAGTTATCTCAGTCTCCTCCTGCAACATCAAGCCCTCCTTTGCACATTGCGTTTTGAGTCCAGCCGTCACGAGCACACATGCAACGTCACACACAACGTAACTCTCTCCAAGACTGCTTTTTGAGCAACTCTTCCCTTCCAAGTAATACTCCTATTTTAAACACTATCTGGTGCTGCCCCACTCCAAACCACTTGTCACTTCTCTGTCAGAAGCACCTGAACTCATTTTTCTAACCAGATACGTAAAACACAGCATTTTAGAGTTAATACAAAAGAATATACTGCATCTCCTTTGCCTCAGAATGCAGTTATTTTATCCAGGTGAAATAATTAACTTTTCTTGAATGATCTATCCTTGGCAAAGCTATGTTGCAATTTACCCTCTTTTTCCTTCAACTACTTCTCTTAGGTTTTATTTTCCACTGGCAGTTTTGCTCCCTTGAGGTCAGGCTTTCTGGCCCGTTGTTGCTTGGATCCTATTTGTTTTACTTCACCCATAGTACAGGGGCAACCTGTGCAATTCTCAGCTTCTGACGCCAACGCTAGTTTGGAAGCTTTGCTGCAGGACCTGAGACCACGTGAATCATTTCTTGCATAAATGTGTACACTTCAGTTCCCTAAGTCAAGCAAAATTTACCCCCAAAAGCAAAGCTTCAGGAATTTTATCTTGGTAATTTCTGCTTTCAAATCCTTACTGTCCATATTCATCTTTTTTTTCCCTCCCTGAGACAGCCTCATCTGACACTGAAGATGTTTCCGAGCATCGTGTTCCTGCTGGCTGTGCCCAGGTTGCTCTGATCTCTGCCTCAGCCTCGCTGCCCGATGGCCGCTCGCCGAGCCGGCGGGTGCAGAGCCGATTTTGTGTCTCGTGTTTCATCAGTTTTTGCAAGGCCCAGCTCCATAGAGGACCTTGGACTCTCTTCAGCTGAACCTCTGACATAACTTGCTTTGCTGAACCTCCCCTATATACTGCTTCCATGAGCCGAGCACGCTTCCAAAGCTGCTGTTCACCCGTTTACACTGGGAATCCCTTCCAACCCTGCTTGACGTCCCTTTACGGGACTGGCAGCCAGCCAACCTAAGGAACCTCGTAACCAAAATCCTCAGGAATTTCAGTTTGCACAGTTATCTGAGACCACGCAACGGAGACCTGTCGGCCCGGCACCGCTAGCGTGTGCTCGGCGCATTTGCGTTACGACATAAGGACCGTGCTCCTCAGCACCTCGTGGGATTTTGACTTTAGTCCAAAAATAAACCACTGACTGAGCCCGTCATTCCATGAGCAGCAGAACTAACGGTCCTGTTTCCCTTTCTTTTCCTCTTTTCTATATGGATTCTCTGATACCTAATACAGCTTTTTCATCCTTTCTGCAATGGGGAAACATAAAGTCTCTGTGTCCTATATGGCTATTTTAAATAAATGAATACAGTTTCTATCATTAGCAAATAGTTAAAATTGCCCACCAGAGTTAGAAAGGTTTTATATGGAGAGGAACACAAGAACATCATCATCATCATCCAGGCACAGAGCAGTTTCACACCTTTTTTTTTTTTTTTTTTTGATGAGTAAAAAGAAATTAGACTGCCCAGGCACTGGTCTAATTAGAAGTGAATTACCGGAAGCGCTTCTTCACAGTGCAAACTGAGAGAGGTAGTCAGGCATTTTCCTCTCTCCAAAGATGACAATGACATCGGAACTAGAAAAACCCTAATTTAGCTGCAACGAATGGGAAAATGTTGTCTTTGTAAAGACATGAGCACCCAAAGCACATGATGCTTCTATGGATCCATCTGGAGCAGGACGGAGGTTCAGGCGGGTGCAGAAAGCAGCCACTGGCCCCCGAGGACCATCCACCCAGAGCATTGACCCCTCACGGCAAACGCGGCAAGGAGAAGCCAGCCACCTCCCATCCCTGCAGGACACCTCGCTTTGGGAAATACTGAACCGCAACCGCTCCGTGAACGCCTGGAGCTGTGAACACGACTAGCCGGGAACACGGCACGGCATCCAGGGGAGTGCACACAGCCGGGGCCAGAGGGGACAAAGGAGCTGCTGCCATACCTATATGTGCTATAAGAACATAAAGGTGCAGGCCAAGATATGTGAGGTGGCTGGAAACAACTCCTGCTTTTAGTGATGAGCAATCAGTAAGCACACATTGTTGAATTTCAGTTTGACGGGAACTGATTACATATCAGACACAGATAATTTTTTCCGAGAAACCCTTCTTGATTTGAAAAGAAAATCAAGAAGGCCCTTAGAGTAGCCACAAGCTGCTAATTTCCTGCTTTAGAAAAAGAAAACAACATACAACTATCAAAATTTCTTTTCAAGGAGGCATTATGAAGGACCAGTCCCAGACTAAGTAAAATCCCAAGGGCCGCAACATTATGAGATGTGTCACAGCAACCATCCTGCATAATTTGTCTAAAAAGAGATAAGCCACTAATTACCAATTTTCAGAAACAAAGCTGTCCGAGCTCATAGGAGGAGGCAGGAATAGAGGATTAGTGAGATAGGATGGATATGCACTGATTTGTTCTGTGTGACTGTCCACTAAGGCATGGATGACATAACCTAGGGAAGAGGTTTCTTACTCCTTCCTCTAATTCATTTAATATGAATGTTTCTTTTCTAATCTGCCTTTGCAACGTCAGGATGTCAACATGCTACCTACATACTCCAGCACACGCACGTCGTTATCCAAGACCAAATCCTCACGGGTTAGATGGAGTGCCTCAAAGAGATGACATGAATATTAGCAGTTAAAGGGTCTTAGTCTTGCTTAAATGAGAGTAGATACAAACGCATTATCCTCCATAAATCATGGTGGTCTTCTGGCTCCACAGGGTTCAGTAACGCTAGGTGTAGGGAAGGGAATTACTGCAAAGTACAGGGTCAACGAGCTTCCCAGGAACTCCTCATCTCATAACTGATGTGACCTGCTCGTAGGGAGCATAGGCAAGACATGATCAGACTGCTTTTGTTTCTGGTTCTACATGTTTATTTTTTTGACCAACAAATTCAGTCTGGTCAGATTTAAGTATGACAGCAAACTGGCTATCACACTCAAATTAATGAGATCAGAAATTAAGAAATCAGGTAATATTTTTAACAGAATCACAGGTCTGGTAATACTTGGCCTAATTTACATGCAAGGAAGAAGACTAGCTAGGATTCAAATTAATTTTTAGAAGGCAAATATTAATCCAACTTTTGACAAAGAACCAAATTCCCTTCTGGCTTAAATGGGCAAAACACCAAAATCAATGGAGCTGACTCTATGTTCATCACTAGGAAATACAGCTTTTGTATCTTAAAAGCATGCACCACTTCAGCAGCAAACAGCTTAAAATGCTCAGTCTAGGTTGATGATATTAATATAATAGGATAATTAATTAATATAATAGGATGCTTTTTCTATCCAGGATTTGTATAGTTTTCTTCTTTTCAGACATAAATCTTCTGGTCCAAAGGAAAAAAGAGGGTACAATTGTGGATGCACTAAATAACGGGCACACAAAAAAACATCAGGAACAAAATTAGAACCAGACAAGTCCAGAACTTAAGAGGCCTCTGGGGATATCTGAGCTTATTACAAATTACTTTTATCTCCTCTCCCCTCTAATCCATTACAAACAGGACATAGTTTGTTTTCCTAACAAAGCTGCAAGCAGTAACTGTACAATAAATAAAACTCACACCAGTGTGGCCTCATTCATTTGGAGCTTTGGTACTCAAAACACAGCACCAGCATCCAACATACTTGTGAATAAAACCAGTGGCTTTCTTCTCAAAGGCCTGTAATGAGTAATTAGGAGAGGAAATTGGTTGGCTAATTGTTGTGTGGGTTGTAAGCGGTAACACGCCACTAGGCTGAAGGATTTCCAGCTCAGACAGTCACACACTCAGGACTAAAATGAAGGAAAGCACAATTAATTGGGCACATCCTCAGCCTGAACCTCACGCTCAGGAAATGCCAATGCTGTGAAGAGCCTAAAGAAACAGGACGGGTGGGAGCAAGGAGGGAGATGGTGGGAACTTCTTTGATTAGCATCTCCAGGAATGGGAAAGTCAAGTACTGATGATTTGGTGGTTCAACAATCAGCGCCTGAGAAGTCACAAACCTGGGGCCTTCCAGGCGCTGCGAAAGAAGAGAGTGAGTTTTAATCTGTACGTGATTTAAGAGAAAAGGTTAGGACTGCCTCAAATCAGAAGTCGTAAATAAGACAGAGAAGACTTGTAAGTGAACTGACCTTGACATCGCAATTAACGGCCTCTTTTGAGAGGCCAGTGCTGGAGAGATCTCTTCTCCGAGAGCCTGATTAGGCCAACAGCCAGTCTGAGAATGATTTGCAGAGAAACACATTTGCAGGGAAGTTGTATATAGTAACCGTGACAATCCCGCGCTGCTAATGTGGCTTTGAGCTGGACAGCTTTGCAAGGACAGAGCGTAACGAGGCTAATCACCTGCACCTGGAGAGCAAAAGGGATATGAACAGGAGAACGCGGGAACCTGATCCTTTGGTGGCTTTCATTTTCCTGACAGTATTACGTAATACCAGCATTTTCTCTGCAGTTAATTAGAAAGATGGATTTATTCTGACTGAGTTTAAGAGCCACGTCATATGAACAATATTTGATACAGAACTGCCAAGCGCTTGCATGATTTTCTAAAAGGGTTGACCCTTCTCAGATGTCAAACATAATTCACACCAATGGGAAGAAATCAGCCTAGAAAAATATAAAACATGTATTTCTTCACAGAGGAAGGGTGTGAACAAACATCAGCCCAAAAGAACCACCAAAACCTCTAGAGAAAACTGGTGGTGAACCAGGGAGCTATGAGAAAACTATCCACTGGCAAGTACAATACTTACCTTTAAAAGCAGGATGGGAGGAGGAGGGGCTGGAGAGTTACTGCCTAGACAGCTTAATTTTAATTCCCAGAAACGTTCTGAAACAAACAATCAAATAATTCATCAGCGCTTGAAAGATAACACTGAATGAGTAACTGTCACCAGAGATTTGTCAACAGCAAATCATGTCAAAATAATCTAATTTCCTTCTCCAACAGTGTAAGAGACAGGCGGCTGGGGAAAAATAGCTGATGTCTTGCACCTTGGCCTGCACCACCCCTCTGATGTTTCCCACAACACTGCCATGAGCCAGCTTGAGAAGCATGACTCTGTGCGGGGTAGAGGGTGGCATGAAAATGGTCAGCGAGTCTTGCTCACAGAGTCCTCACCAATGGTGGCCGTAGGGCAGGACCTGGTCCTTCCCAGGTTGGATACTCAGGAAAGGATACCGAACTGCACAAAGAAAGCATGAAAGACTGATGGGTGGCTAGCAGTCCTGCAAAACAGTCGTGCTGCCAGGTCTCGGTCTGTGATGGAGGAACAGGGCTGCCGAGCAGAGCTGTGCTCCTTCTCTGCCTGGCAGCAGTGGACACGAAGAGATGTAGCGGTGTCCGGGCCTGGGAACTGCACTTCAAGAAAGAGGTGGACTAACTTAAGAGAGTGCATGTGAAAATAGTACCAGGGATCACATCTAGAAACCACAGCCCATAAAGAAAATCTGTAGGAGATGGGTCCACTGAGTTTAGAGAAGCCTGAAGGTAGACATGAGAACATGCTATGTAAGAAGCAACTGAAAGAGGATAAAACACGTCCACTGCAGACTGGACAAAGAGTAATGGGCTTAAACTGTAACAAAAGAGGTGCAAACTAGAGAGAACTGGAGGCTAGAGATAGAACAGACGGCCCATGGAGCCTGTGAGGTCTCAGTCACTGAAGAACTTCACCAGTTTTGGCAAACCTCTCTCAGGAACCAGGTGGGGCTGGTTTAGGATGGCGCACCTTCTCAGCAGGGCACGAGAGCCAGTGACATCCTGCTATGGTCAGGAAGACCCATGTACATATACACTGCAGAGAACATCCTCTTCCCTAATTTTATCTTACAAAGTTGACTCTCTCCGATAGAGTGAGATGTTTGGTTTTCTGTATTCAGAGTTACAGAGCTTAGCTTGAAAAGGATGACAAAAACTACTGATCTGTCTTTTCATTCCACCCAAAAAGACTTAAATAGTGATGATATATATGATGCATGTGTTTTCCCTCTGTGGCTCTCAAAATACAATGGCATATGTTGAGGGCACCAGAGACAATACAGGGAAAACGCATCTAATGAGATCATTCAATAAATAAAAGGCTTCACAGATGAAAGTGCTCAGCACGATTTTACTCTGTAAGCCTAAACACATCATAATTATCATTACAAAACATATTACAAAAGCAACTGCACCTGTTGACCTTTCCAGTGCTAACCAGGACCTCCAAGAGGAAAAACAACCATCCCTAGTTCCACAGTTCAGTCCTCTGCCATCTCATTCAAAGTAAGAGCAGGCCTTGCTCTCGCCTCTACACCTCCACAGGGAAGTCCTTCTTGCTGAAAACAAGGAAATGAGGATAGATATATTTTATGAGTTGTTACAAACAAAGTAAAAAGGAGAAGCTGTGCAAATAATAAATATGAATGATAAAATAAATCTGAATAAGCTGCTACACCTTTGGGGAAACAATAGATTAAAAGAGGAGAGGATAAAAGTGGCTTTATTGATAAGAAAACATATGGATGAGCGGTATAGCTACAAAGTACCCTGGAAAAAGTGAGAAAATATGTACCAATTGTGAATGATCAGGATATGTTTTAAATGGCCCGGTCTACCTAGAAATAGCAATTCCTCTAAAAACTGTACATGAGTCTCCTCTTTGTTTGCTCTCCAGACTTCTTATTTACCAACCCAGTGGATAAATGAAAAGTGTGAAATTTCCCTTTCGCTATGCAGAAGGCTTCTGACTAGACGAAGCAGAGAATGAGAAATCCCGTGGCTGAGAACGGTCTATTAGGACTTTCCCCACGGAAGGGACTTGCCCGGCTTATGAACGCTTCCAGCAGCCAGCAAGGAAATGGGAACCCGATGGAGTGAATCCCGCACACGCGTGGGGAGCAGCGAGAGGTTGTCAGCCCCTCGTTGCAGAACTTCAGATCAGCAGCAGTGGACAAAATGTCTGAATAATAATAATAATAAAAAATACCTGCCATGAGGGCATGCACAGAGAGTGGTAACCTTTCTTCAGATATGTATTTTACCTTAAAAACTCTACTTTGCAAGGCTGCTGTAGTCACGAAGTCAAACACTCAAACATTAGACAGTTCCAGACTGTAATTATTTATAGAGCAAAATAAATGATCATGTAACAAAAAACTGCACTGTAACACGCCACCATTCACAGACAAAATTAGTTACGTGCATATGTCAATCCACATAATCCTAACTTTTCAATGCTTCATTCTGTAATCAGTGTTAGCTAAAAATGCATATCTTTTAATTATGGGGAAAAGTCTTCTCAGTAGTATGGGACAAAAAAGGTAAATATATTGACTTAGTATCTTCCTCAGTTAAAACTACCAAATGCAAAAATTCAGCTAAATGGCCAACAGAATTATTCTGATTTACCTTTCCATTAGTCAGTTTGACTTTCTTATGAATTGGCACTGGCCAAAGCACACATTTGGGCCTGAACATTGTGTACGCTTTTTACAGCGAAAACAAGAACACTACTGCAGAGTATCTTAAATTATTAAGAAAGTACCGGGGGGGTGGGGGGGTGGGGTGGTGAGGGCACGGAGCTCAGAATGCAAAGTCAGGATAAAGCCTGAGGCGAGATGAAAGCAGAAATGCCCTTGGGTTGCTCTTCTCCTCCGGTGCTGGTCAGCAGCAAACATTTAGGGAAGAATGGAAAAATAGGATGAGCAGAAAGTGCCACGTCCCTGAGGCCCTCCCAGCATCTCCCAGCCTGTGGATTAAAGGCTTCTGAGAAAGAGGTGGCACCTGCATCACCATCACGGTGTTTAATTGCTTCTCACGAGGCATAATGATCCTTCCCATGATGATTTGGGGGGATTTCACTGAATACCGCAGGCCCTACAAAGACACCTCTGCAGATTTCCCTCGCTCCTGCATACATCTGCTCCTTGATTCCTGTCTCCTAACGCCGAGCAAGCCCATCTGCTTCAAATGGCCTGGCTGCACCTTCCCTGTCCCTACCTGGGCTCAGTTTCAGGTGCCCATGGGGCGCTCGCGTCTCTGCAAGCCATGTGTGCTGGCCCATGTTTGTAAATATCATTTAAGGCGCCCACAACATGGACTTTACTCATGTCTGAAATCCAGATTATTGCCCTTGGTCCTGAGCTCTGGTCTTCCCAAACCATCACATATGCCCCCAGACATTATTTCCCAGGACTTACCTTTCAGCCGGCATCTGCAGGAGCACTCCACTCCCTGAACATCCCCAGCCTTTGGACTGACTCATTTCTCCCCACTGCTTTGCGGGAAGCCCCAGGATCTCCGCTCTCCTCACTACTGCAGGATTAGGGAGGAAGCTCCAGCTTCGGTGTGTCTTCATGGGCACTATGAAACCAGAACTCCACAAACTGGAGCTGTGAGCTGCCACTGTCACAGCCCTGTAGCCCTTTAGGACTGTCACAAGGTGGGAGGGACCACCAGTGGGACCCTCAAAACTCTTCACCCTCACCCCAAACAAGCCCTGTGCATGACTCGGTCAGCAGGCAGGTGCTCCAGGGCAGCCCTAGACCTCCAAAAGCTACGTAAAGCCTTATTTACGGACATGCTCCCATGGAGCATCCTCAATGCTGGCCCCATCCTAGCTGTCCCCACCCCGCCGTGGGGTTCATCTCACCTCATGTTAGTCATCAAAATACTACAAAAGGCACCATGCAAAGATGCTTTATCGAATCCTAAAACAGATGTATGAAAGATGTAGGGTGAAACATGATGGAAAGGGGCCCATCTCACACGGCGTACAACAGGGTAAGGCATCTTGCAGGAGGGGGATGAGTTGCCTAACTTTTAGAGGATTAAAGTTATACTGGATGAATCCTGCCCCGCATGGTCACATCTAGGATGGAAGCTCCCAGGTACCGGAGCTGGGGCCAGTCTTCCCTTGGCAGCAGCACTCAAACCACAACCCCACCACGTTTCAACCCACCATTTCCACCCGCCGAAGGGCTGGAGCTCAGTGGTGGTTGCTCCAGATCACTCACCCCTCTCCTGAGCTTTTGGGGTCTATCCCACCTTCGTGGCATTCGCTGGGAACACCTGCGCAGCACGAACGTGCGAAAAAAAGCTACCATGGTTAAGGGAGAATATGTTTCTGCAAGGAAACATGAATGAAATACTGCGTACCAATGGATTAAAAGGTGCCATTTGCCCAAGATTATCAATGCTGTCACTCAGATCCTTTTTGGAAAGCATGATATATCCAGGAGATGTACAGCATTCAAAGACACCCTATTCTGAGGCTACGTACTTCAAATATATATATGCAACATTTGCATCTACTTCCATTTCTCTTCTCATTCTCATTTCTTAAAAACAAAACAAAAACAAGCAAAAACCCCCAAATCCACAACTTTTTTTCTGTAGGGTTTCTGTTGTTTTGTTCCTCAGACACTGATGTAAACAGCTATGTCATATACGAATGTCTTCTACAGATCAATTGTCAGAAAGCAACAAGTGTAAATAATTTAGTTTTTCCCCATAGCATTAGTGTATAGCTCCAGGTTTGAGCTGCTGCACGGTCTTTTGGAATTTCTAACGAGGAAAAGGTACATCTCAGGCAGTTCTCTCAGTGACCAGTGTTTTAAAACTAAATAAAAAAAACCCTCAAATGATCTCATTCACATTTACAATTTTCCATGTTGCCAATGTTTGCATATTCATTACCTCTACAGGTCACTAGACACATATTGCTTTTGACCTTGCTAAATGTCAGAAAGCTCCTAGTATTCTGCTTTGCTGATCAAGCCATCAATTATTTCCATATATTTTTCCTCCCTTGCTATGTTCAGATAAATTACGTACAAAGTCATAATTGCTTATCCACCATGCTGAAATTGTTCACCAGGATCCTTCTCTGAGGATTTTTGAGAAGATATTTTGAATTGCTGTTTTAAGTAACAGCACCGAGAGAGCATTATGGGAAATTCCCCATCTAGGAACCAAGGATCTGGAAACTCTACCCAGAGGTTAAACCCAAGGACAGTGGGTAACACCGTCAGGATTGCCTAAATATATATCACCAAGGGCAAGGCTGAATCTTTAAGCTCACATAGGCAGTACACAGCCGTTAACTGTATCTGTGCCATATCAGGAAAGAAAAAAAAAAAAAAAAAAAAAAAAAAAAAAAAAAAAAAAGGAAAATACAGGGAAAAATTGCAACTGAGGGGTTCAGAGTTTCTCCAACACACATTCTCATACCAGGATGGAGAAAGTAACTGCCGAAAGCAAACTGATGTGATAAAGACGAATGGGAGCGACATGTACTTTAAAGTTTTAATGTTGTTAAGGTCTTTTATTAATTTCTATACTCAAAAAGGACAAGAAAAATGGCACAGAAACATAAACAGCATGGCTCCATCTTGCTCCTCTTTTACCCTGTCTTCTCTCCCACTGCAAATGGCCTAAATCAAAACCAACCCAAAACCTAAATGCTGTATATGGAGAATAACTATTAGCCAGTAACCCACAAAGGAAGAGTTCAGAAAGTAACACAGCAAACAGCTTGGGAAGGGCCTGGGTTATATTACAGTGTCCTGAATATTAAGCAGGTTCTTCCATCCAAATCTTCGACCATTATGTGAGGTATGTGCATAAAATGGAAGATACTGATCTCCTTTATCATTTCAACCTGCTTCAAAACTAGTCTTCAATGGCTACTTAGAAATGAAGACATTTCCCCCATCCAGTTACTTTTCTCACCTACAGGGATTCTCTGTCGACACATTTTTTAGTACATTTCCACAGTTAAAATTTTATGAGCAGATCTGAACATAATATACATAATATTGATGTAAAAATATTTCATTAGGCACATGTTTAGATGGTCACAGAATAGGTATGGTAACATTTCCGAGGTGCCGTATTGCCTGTCCAACGCATAAAGGAACATTTTTTCCCATCTTCAGCTGCAAATATTGTCCAGAGTGCAAATGGAGAAGACCCGGTTCTGGGCTCTCTCATGCTGATGGGAAACCAGAACATCCCATTTATGCCCCACTGATTCACTCCAGATTTGCAATGATGCACCTAAGATCATAATTCAGCCTCATATTTCTTACTAATTAGCTCTGCTCTATTTCAGATATAATCCCTAAAGGATGCTCCAGTTCAGTGTGATTTCATTAGTTGTTTATAATTTATGACAGGGTAAGAATGACATACATAGGCTTGAACTCAACCCGAAAGGACAACTCAAAGTATCTCAGTGTGGTCAGTTCTTCTGCCAACCAGGTTACTGTGAAATATATTGGTGTTTTAAGATGCTTTACAAGTACTCAGAGACCAACGCATTTGGAAAACAGTTTATATTATAAACAATATTTTATGTAGCACCAAAGTCAAACCACGGCATATAAAACGCGCGCCCAAGACGCAATGTCTACGGTGACAAACGGCTCTGTCCTTGCCGCTCTCATCGCTCGCGAAGGTGGGCGATGCAAACCTTGATTACACCGTACCTGCCGGCGTTTTTATCTGCCGAGCAGGAGCGAAAGCGGGGCGTTTAAGCTATTGCTGGGTTCCAACCTGCGTGCCCACGGCAGGCTTTCCCTTATTTATTTTAGCTTTTATCAACCAAAATTTGCACACGGCGGTGCGAAGGGCGGTGGGACTCCGAGCATTTTTCTCAAGTTTGGACTGAGGGAGGTGACCTAGAGCGTTCGCTCCGCAGCGGGATTCGCACCGTGAAGCAGAAGGGGGTAACACACCGCCCCGGCGAGGCAGAAAGTCCTCCCGTAAGCAGAAATCCTCCTGACGCCCTAGAAAACAGGACTGCGCGCTGCTAACTCAACATCTGCTCGCACACCCACGCATCATATCAAAAGTGAAATCAATGAGTTATTATATAAATCAAAGTGTTTCATGAAATATCTATCCCTGTTTATGACTTACAGAAGCATCTAAAGTAAATATTACAAAGTTACTCAAAAGAAGTGATTTTTATAACGACTAAATAAATGCTATGCCAGTTACAAAACAACGCTGAAGTCAATGGGAACACACATGCTCTTCTCCCATAAGAAAAATAATCAAAGCATTACATAATACCTGCTTTGTCCATTTATCTTCAAATTGCCACTTGCTAGTTTCTGAATAAAGTGAGTAGAAATCTGAACAAGGACAGATTAAAGAAAAAACTCCTGTAAATCCCCATTATGCTCCTGCTTATTATAACCATTTTCAAGTCGTGTCTCTGATCTCTTCCAGAATACATGAACTGCTGCATATAATGCAGTGCTTAAAATATCTGTACATACATCCACAGCTTTTTCCTCCAATATTACAGTAAAATAATAGCAATCCAAGCAATCCATCCCCCAGCTACCTGATGCTTTCAGCCCACAACATCCATGGGAGTCAGTAGGAGTTAACCCACTGGGTTCAGAGCCCAAGAAGGGTTTGTGGGATGTCTACACAACCTCCTAACATCCTCCAAGTCCCAGACTCAGCCATCTATTTCCAAAACATTTACCACCTAAGTGAAGAAAATAACATCACCTGTTTGAAAGCACTGAAATGGAGACAGGAATAAATGATTTATCCAGTGAGCTCTGCATCAGAGTTTCTATGACTTCCAGAGACTTGAAATCAAGTCTTCCAGGGTAAAACATGGGGGACACCAGAGATGTTACATAGGGCAATGTTAAGAGCGCTTCTGAGCGCTTGCCCTTCCAGTATCTCCCAGCTTCTGAGGACTTCAGAAGGAAAAGCGAGTTATTGTCTGAAAACGTGTGAAACAGGGCTCGCCGGGGTTTGGAACGCTCAAGAAATAAGATGAGAAAATCTTAAAATCGACCTCTCAAAGAGGGAGAAGAAGGGAGGCAGTGGTAACAGGACAGCCTGCTTGCCCTTGTGCCCGGTACCCGCTGGAGTGGATTTGCCTTCAGAGGATTCCTCCTGGAGCTCTCACTTTATCTAGACCACCTTCCACACGCATATTTGTACATGAGCCAAATTACTTGAAGAACGCTCCTTCATCCACACTTTCATCATCCACACATCATCACACGGAACCACAACGAGGATGCTACTGGCAATCACGTCGGACTCTGCACGACATGTGGGAAAGATTATGTATTCTGACAAAAAGAGAATATAAACTAAATGGCTAAGATGGAAGATCCAGGCGGTCGGAAAACAAAAAACTTACAGTTCTCACAGCAAATCAGTGACAGAAAAGGGAAAAGAAGCCAATTTCTCTTTTCCTCCTTACTCACGAGAACCACTGCCACACTGTTTGCATATCGGTTCTTGTCACAGTCTTACAAGAAACTTGGTGAACCTGCTGTTACTGAGTTTATTATTTGTTTTTCCCCTCTGCCGTTCAATATTGTCGCGGCCTGCAGTCACCACAGACACCAAACTTCAGCCCAAGCTCTCTGACAGTCTTGTACGTTATCACCTTTCTCGCCCATCGCTGTTGCCTTCCAAAGACCTACAGTCTTCAAACAGAGACGATTTCCACACGACACACTGCTGCTGCACTACCGAGGTGCAAGAACCCAGCGTCCCAAAGAGCAACAGGGTGGCAAGGGTCATGCAAAGCTTTCACAACCCAATTTTCTTCAATTTACAACCGTACAGAGTATATTGGGTAATCTTTCCTGGTGTTTTTAATGTTTGCGACGAATGGCAAGGAAGCATCACAGCAAGGCTGTGGTAGTCATAAATACCCTGGCAACTGAAACCCTGCAGGGTGGCTGTGCTGCTGTCCTCTGCGGAGGAGCGGAGGAGCGGAGGAGTGCTCGTGTCTCCAGCGGAGAGAGCAGGACACGCCACGCCAGCTCTGCTGCTCCGGCCGCTGCAGGCAGCTCTGCAATAGCAACTGCAACAGCAATCATCAAAATAACCGTGACCCCAGCAATACCGACATGAGTGAAAATTCGTCCATCAACAGTTAGGTTTTGTAGTTACTGCAGCAGATGAAAACAGGACTCCGCAGTGCTACTACAGCCCTGAATGAAGGCAGAGCTTGTCCTGCCCTTGTGCAGGCTGGCCCAGCCCGTTGGTACCAGAGGTGGTTTTCCCTTCCCAGGTGTGTGCACTCCATAAGTGCCTGCGTTAGGAGCCTAAGCGCCCTGAAGTCCTTTTACCATCAGCAGAGGAGGAGACACCTCCGGAGGGCTGGATCCAACCCACTGCCGGGATCTCTACAGAGGGAGCAAAGGACATCTCTGCTCCTCATTTCGATAGGTCAGTGAAGCACCTAGAAGATGGGAGGGATGGAGCCAGACCTACCATGGATGAACCCCCACAGGTCTGGGAAACGACCATGCAAGAGGCTTCAGCTCACTCCGGGTGTTGTCAGCGCATGCGACTGCTCGCCTGCGACATGCGTGCGCGCTGCTAAAAAGCAGTACCGGAGCATTACCGTGTCTTTGCATCATTAGCATCTTTGCTAATGAAACACGCCGTGGGCAGCTCTGATGAAAGCGCTGCCACACCATGTAATCAAGTGCATAAATAAATTGTTATACAACACACCTCGAAAAAAACAAGCCAGCTGATTATTAATAACAACTGTGTGTATCGCAGCATCCCATCCCTGGAGGCCTCCAAAGAGGTCAGTTGGGTTGAACACGCAACACTTAAAAAGCAAATTGCCCCCAACAAGCTGAGCAGGCACCTGAAAGTGCAACGAGTCAGGCTGCATAAGTCACTTTTAAAAAAGTGAAAATAACTGCTGACACTCTGACGGGCACATCCGAGTCGCTCCGCGAGCATCTCTATCAGCTGCACAGCAGCAAGGAACGGCGCCTCGTTCCCTGCAAACCACAGCAAACCAGACTTCATCTTCCCATCATAACGGCTGAGCATTTCCACAGTAATCGACTTCCCCCTATTTTTCCCTTCCCAGTCCTGAGGTTGACAGTTCCTGTTCAGAGCCAGCACAGACCTCTCTGCAGATCTGTATTCAGATCACCTAAGACGGAGCAGGTCTTGCTCTCATTTTTTTCATTTTGTTTACACAGTATCAACAAATGAGATCAGTATCAGATCCATATTTATAGAAATATGTCCTCCTACCTCATGTACTTGTTCCTGTGTCTAAAAATTTAGAGCTATGCCCTGGGAAAATGATGATTGCCTCATACTTTTTAAATATAAATGGGACTCCTATGTCATTTTTACTTCTATATTTACATTAAAATCATGAATTCAGGGAGCCAACCAACACAGCATCAAAAATGTAACAAACATAAGACTCTTGCTGCTGTGTATCTGGGAGGGGAATAAATCAGCTTCTTTTTCTCAGCAAAGCCACATGAAAGGAAAATCAGGGACTACTTACACTGCACAATGAGCTGCACCAAAGCTTCTCTGGGCTTCACGTTAAAACCGTTGTACTGGCTGGTCTGGCACCTGTACGTTCCCGTCATCTCCCTGGACACGTTCACTATCCTCAGGATGCCGTCGTAGCTCTCCGTCTGCATGGCTCCGTCCGGCATCGCCACCTCCTTGTCGGCTCGGGACCACAGGATGATGGGCTTCGGCTTCCCCGTCACCTGGCACTGCAGCTCGATCGTGTCCCCCTCCCGGGTGACCAGCGGCGACTTTTCCTGAGGAACAGTCAGATTGGGCGGCACTTCCCATTGCGAAGGAGAAAAAAGAGATAGGTCAATAATTAGTTACGGAAATGTCCGGTGGCTTTCTTGCTTGTTAAGTCATAATTATATGTCAAGAAATAATTTACATCCATAGAGCAATGCACGTGGATTATGTGTATCAGGAAACGATGCAATGCCGCTATATTTATGAGATAAAGTGCTCAGCTGCTTGACGTGGTTAAAATAAGATTTAACAGCCCCAGCTATGAAACTCGCTTGCCTCGCCGTGGGCGTTCGAAGCGCTGATGTGGTACCCCACCGCACAGCAGCTCATTCGACCACCGGTCACGGCTAGCACTTTATCACCGCAAGTTACGGCTTTCCTTTTTATGCGTATTTGGCACTAAAATCTGTCTTTTATAACAGACTGGCTGTCAATTTTATCAAGCTCACAAGAGCTGTGCACCGAGGAATAATTATGCTGATTCACAAATCAGCTCAAAATTCATAAACTGAAACCAAAATGCAGTTACCGTGTTTCTATCACAGGAGGTCTACTAAAACATTATTTTTTTCTAGAAAGGTAGGTGAATGAATCTGGAAGGAGTATGCAAACAACTGTTTCCAACAAGAGTTGGACAACCCCTTTGAGCAGGAGCTCCTGCGACCGTGCGTGGAGGGCGGTCACCACGCACGGTGCCCCGTCAACAGAGACGCTTTCCAGCTGACACCGCAGACTCTTTGTGTCACCGGTCCCAGGCAGCGAGGAGAGGAGGTCATCCCCACCGAGGAGATGCTGCTGTGCTGGGGACTTGATCAGACCACAACCCACTTGTCCCTCCTTGCAAAAGGTCCAGCATTTGCACAACAAGCACCAAATGAATTTGCAGCCAGTTGCGTCCGAGGCGGCCCTTCCGCCTTTGCGTTTTAGGCAGCTACACTTGATAACTACAAAAGCACCACAAGGTCCACAGCCCCGACGGGAATATTTTTGCCATGTTCAATTATCGTTCCCTTCTCATCATACCTATATTGGTTTTACAGCCAATCTTTTTTTCTACTTCTCCCTTAGCATACCACAAATGAAAGCACTATCTCCAGGAATATGAACATTGAATAGATGCTTTGGTGAGCTGCGGTCCACGTTGCCTGCTTGTGTGCATCTGCCTATCTCTGTACTTCTCACGCCACTTTTTTAGAGATAACCTTCCTGCTCCACCCGACGCAGACACAACCTGCCCTTTAGAAATGGGTTTCTAAAAGCGAACGAGCCAGGCACAGCGAGGGTGGCATCGGTCATTGCTGGTGATGTGGTCCAAGCACCCTGTGTCAGATGCCCATTAGCTGCCCAGAAGCATTGTTTCTCACCTCTTTTGGCCAGTTCTGCCTTAGTCGCAAGAGACTTTCCCAAGAAAAGCACATGCATTTGGTGTGAATGGAGGGAGGGAGGGGAAGGACTTTTGCTTTTGACAAAATTCCACCTTTTTCCCTAAACAACGCATCTCCCCTGCAATACTTGCAGAGCAGCGCTATCGGCCATGCTTCTTGAAGCCAAAAGAAATGTTTCATGGTCAGCCTCATAAATCAATCAACAAGCAAGTGCAGTAAGGCTGCTTGCAGCTAGAGTCTACAAAAAGGGCAGAGGAAAGAACAAGTGTTTTAAGGAACATACATCTACGAGGCATCTATCCAGCCCTTCACCTGCTCCACAGAAGGACCCTGGCATGAGCCAGCGTGACATGCTACAAGAGCCACTTGCTGCAAAATCACACTCTTACTTGACAAAACAAGCACCACCAGCACTTGAAACAGGGATAGGATACAAATAGATGGAGGTGAGGATGGTCAGTTTTCTCCAGATACCTACAACGTTCTCCAGCTTAAGAAATTCCTTCACTAAGCTTTGATCCTTCACTGACATCGATCTAGCAGCAGTAAGTGGATGAGTCTAGCACATCCATGAGATGGAAATATAGGGGAAGGGGACGGAGACGCATTTGTGCAACCAGGGACTCAGGAAAGCTTGAGACAGCCGGACTGTGGGGTTGTAGAAAGGCATCAGACACGAGCTCTAACTGTGCAAGCCTACCACAAGCAGCAACAGGATCTCAGAGTTAGCGGCAGGTCAAATTCAGAAATTAGGACACTCAAAGCAAACTGTGGCTCGTATAAGGAAGAAACTCAGAAAGACTAGGTGCTGGTTCCCACCATCATATGTAGTTTCGGGAGGAAAGACATAGGGCTTTGCAAAACAGATGCATGCAATTGAGGTCCTGTGCAGCTGTGAGCAAGTAACTGATCCTCCCTGCAACTCCATTTCCTTTCTGAAAAACAGAGATAGCAGTGCCACAAAAACTACACACTGCCAAGATAAGTACCACAGCCTAAAAGGTCTGCAGGCGGGATGATAAGATAGGCTGTATCAGTACCCGAGATGGAAAGATACCTTCAAATAACCTGACTCATCTCCTGTGGCATTTTGCAACAAAACCAGTGTCTGTCTTGTTGCAAGCCAATCTATACATTATCAGGGCTTATTGTATTTATTCGTATCTTTGTTACTGGAAAAAGAAAAAAAATAGGGAGAGCGCCACAGAATTTGAGAAAATGCCCGTTTGAGCCACTGAATTTGAGAAAATGCCTATTTGAACCTTTTCTTGCCTGATGATGACCCAAGACACAGGGAGAGGCTGGGGCATGGAGCAATGCTGGGGTGGCTGGGCTTGCTGCGGAGCAGGGCCCAGTGAGTAGGGGGGGCACGAGCAGGGTGCTGGCACCCGGGTGAGCAGGGTGATGCCACGTGGGTGCTGCCACCCGTCCCAGCCTCACGGTCCCGGCAGGTGCTGCTGGGGCACAAGCAGAGCCTGGGAGGGACCCAGCCACCCTGGCCGAGGCATCGGCACGTCTCCTGCAGCGCCGGCGACAGAGCCTGCCGCAAATAAAGGTCATGCCAACTCGCGCTTGTGCAGAATAATAAATTAGCTATAACCTATATCTGAAACAACAAACATTAGCTTATTCATGCAGCAAGTGGCTTAAAAAAAAGTTAATACTCTTAGCACCAAAATCTGTTTCCTAAAGCGCAGGGTTATCATTTGAAAAACAAAACCTCAGTTACACTGAGAAATAGATTCTACTTTAAAAATACGTACTATTATGATTGGGAATTGGCAGAGGCATACACATAGCAGGGCTAGTGTTGATACAAGTCCACCTGTGGCTCTTAAATAAACTGGTCTGAGACAACCATTGCCTCCAAAAGCCCCCAACTCAAGAGCAGTCCCTGACTTGCAGACAGGCAGATGGCAAGGAGGTATCCCGGACCGCTCCTCCTGTTTCGGAAGATATTTCCTAAGCAGACATGTCTGTCTGCTGCTGGAGACAGGAGACCAGGCTAAACAGACCTGCAGTCTTGTAATGTTGTTACACAGGACCCTTGATCCGGCCATCACTGCGAGCATAGGATAATATGGACTGAACCAAAATACTTTTTCAAAAATAAAAAAAAGAAGGAAAGGGGAAAGGGGAAGGGGCCAGAATGCATGAGCCTAACCCATTTATTCACTGCATGTTCTGGGTAGACATGACCCAGTCACCAGTTTTTCCTCATAAATAACCTCTGAAACCCTCAGAAGGCAGAGTGACTGTCCCCATTTTAAACGCTCAGATAGCTCAATTAGCCTGCTTGTGATTACAAGGGATAACAGCAGAAGCAAGAACAAAACCAGGTCAGAATCTCAGATTTATGTCTAAATCCTAACTCTATCCTTCCTTTTTAGATTAGCTCATGAAAAGATTGCACTTATCTCCTGTTTCTAGAGGTATATAAAGCATCTCCATTAACAGATACTTTATGTCTTCAATATAGTGTGCAGTGAAGGAACAACCCATGCTAGTTTTAAACAAGATGTTTAAATACTGAAAGTACTTCACTTACTGCAGAACTCAGTATGGACTACTGAACTCTGCTTCTCGCCAGAGAAGGCCATGAAGAGGTTTGAGGAGCTCTGAGAAGCGCTGCGAGCAGGGCACGAATGGGAGCAGAACATGGTGCATGTTGCTTCAGACCTGAACTTCAGGCATCACACAAGCATGCACCACCATGGCATGAACCTGGTTACTTCTATGTACGCTACTCAAAAATCATTCAAATAGGCAGAAGGCAACCAGCATGAGATGGACACAGTGACCTTGGAAATGGTGACCAAAAGGTCAAGGTAGATACGGAGAAGGACAGCAGGATTCCAGAGATCTTTTCAAGAAAATACTGAGGATTACAGATGGCGAAGATGAAGCAGGGGTTACCAGCATTTCTGTGTTTTATTGGGTGCTTTAAAAAGGCAGAAAGGAAGACCATGATGGCCCTGAGCCAACGACTGTGCAATCTAAGCAGCGACAGGGAACCTGTATGCTGAGAAGAGGAAGGATGATACAACCATTTCAGTAGAGTGATCAGAGTGCTTAAAATGGACTAATGTAATAACTAGTAATTATAGGATAAAGTTAAGCAAAGGAATGTTTGAGCTGTGTATCAAGAAATAATCCATACTGGAGTTTACTCAGAGATAATCTCCCAGAAGAAGTGTGGGAAGCCACATCGTTCAAGGAATTTAAAACCATCCCAGACAATGAAAACCGAAGAATCAACCCTATACTGGCAAGGAGATAGAGATTAAGTTATTTGGGTATCTTCTCTCGCTAATGTTTATGAATATGAAGATCAGAATCTCTAAAATTAAGCATCCCCTGCCTGATACATGGTTTTCAGTCCCTGTTCATGATTCGTAGCCCTTAGATGATGGAGGGGCTTTGTATGACAGAGGTAACCAGGAAGACTGAGCTCTGGTAGCTACTTTCGTAGGAAGCCAAGACGCTATACAAAACGTATTTGAGCAAGATTATTTAGCCAGTGTATTTCTTTTAAAAGAAGTGTTTGGGAAAATGAGGAAGCACATGCTGAAAGGTGCTCTAGAGCTGAGAAAGGAAAAGACCCCAAGAGAAACTGCTGATCTAGCCAGAAAAGCAACTGATTTCAAGAAATGGCAAATTTCTACTTTAGCCTTTCATCACCATAAATAACCATCTGGTTATTCACGTGGAGTGCAAATCAAGAGACCTGTAAGGACGCTCTCTCTTTCACTGGGACAGTTGCCTGGGCACTGTTCTGCACGTACGTGATGGAGAAAAGAAAGCATCGTGGCCAAAATTTTCTTGGGCACAAACCACTTCTATTTGCAGGTAAAGACGTGAACAGCAATCACAGATTTCATGGTGAGGTTTTCAGGAGAGTTCTGTTTAGAGAGTAGAATAATTTCCAAATTAGTAGTTAGCTCAATGTACTTCTAATACCTTAAAACGCCTCCCCACTCTGTCGTTAAATTCTGAAGTGGCACGAATTTTAAACGCAGAACATACACAGTCAGCAGCAAATTAGCCAAATTAGTTTCCAGCGATGCCTCAGGAGTCCTGCTGAGGAGCTCCATGAGCCATGTGCGACGCGCAACCACGAGCTGATCTCTTCTCCTCTCAGGAGGAGCATGAAGAGCTTCAGCAACGCGCGGCCCCTAAAGAAGGTGTCTGCTCCCAGAAATCAGAGCCGAAGGGAGTGTGCAGCGAGCGGCCGTGTTTCGGAGAAGTCGAATGTCCAGGGGGAGCCCAGGGCTGGGGAGGGAGTGGGCCTGGGAAAGCCCAGGGAGCCTGCCGTGATCACGCTCGCCCCTTCCCTACCGGAGCGGGGAGCCAAATAGCTTGGCCAACTGCTGTCAGCTGCGCTACGGAAAGGGACAGTGGCTCCCAGAGATAAAATTAAAAAGAAAAATCTCTGCACATTAAGTACTAAAATAGAACTATAAAAGAAAAGCTTTTTAGAGAAATCCAGCATTTATCTGTCCCTTCTGTTCACCTACTCCTTTCAAAGATAAACTCATAATGGCGCGCAGAAATAGCCAATTTAGTGCCATAATGAAATGTCTGTCTATTTTCTTGTAGTACACTGTAATTTCTCAAGGCTGTCTGTAAATGATCACTCTGGACAATGCTTAAGGTTTACAAATATCTTAATTAGGCCACCAATTATCTCACAGAAAGCATTTTTTCATTATGCAAAGAGACAGTACTGTGATTTTAGCAAACATTTAGAGCTAAAGCGAAGATCTCTTTTATGTACCATCAAAGGAAGAACAAGATGACCAGAGGACACTTCATAAACAGATCAAGCCCACAGGCTCCAATACATCAGCCTGGACCTTTAATTAATTCATTATTTAATAGATAGCTGATGAGTTTAAGACAGAAACTCTCACATTGTACAGTAGGGAGGATGCATGGCCTAACATACATTTGTTCTTTAGGAATTTCTTCCTGCTTCGCATATATTTAAGGCAGAGAAAAAGATCACATGCAAAGACTAACATGCTTTTCTGATCCACCTCTCTTTCCTGGTTACTATGAGCATATTTTGCTGTTTTTTGTTGCTGTTTTAACATCCCTTGCCCTCAGAGTCCCCACCACATGCACACATACAGGAGATTCATCCAGTCTTTCCATGATGTTTGCCCAGGGTTGGTTTATGGATGACAGGGCTTTTACAGGGCAAAGTGGCAGTATTCGAGTCTTCATTTCCACTTTTCCCTGACCTACTTTACTGAGATACGGTGGGGGGAGAGCGCCAGGGGATTAATTCAGGTCCATTTATAAAAGGTACTGGAGACATAAATCTATGCCTTTCCTGATAAGAACACAAAATATCAAGGGAAAAACCTTCCTGCTAAATGAGGTGAATACGAAGCATGCCGAAAGGCTGGCGTGTTCCCTCGGACCCTTGACTACCCCTTCCAGCCTGCCGGCTGCAGAGGACACCCGGCAGAAGAGACCTGGGTCTCCCTCCCTCCTTACCAGCGACACAGCCTTTGCTGCCTCGCTTTGCGACTCCAGCAGGAATCCTGTAGGCACGAGGAAAGGAGTATTCTCCTTGAAACGCAGTGAGATATTTAGTACATCAGGACAAGTCCTGGCATTTAGAGATTGTGTTCGTGCCTGGGCCTTATGTTCATTAGTACCACAGTGGTAATGAATCTTGATGAATCAGTAACGACCTTCAAACGGATACTGAAACTATTCCAGCTTCCACTTCGCTGGGTAACGAAGTCATACAAATAGGTAGAATTTCTTTGAAGAGACTCAGCAAAGCTGATCCCAAATGCTGAGCTATTTCACTTGAGTATTATGGGACAGTCAATTTAAGAGCTGACATAATTCATCACTGCCTGCAGAAATAGTGAAAAGCTTTGAGGCACGGCCATCTAACGGGTGCTTCCAATAAAGCCCAATTTCCCAAATGGTTCCCCAGCACGTAAAGGTAATGCCGTGGTTAGCACGTAAAGGTAATGCCGTGGTTGCTTTTTGCCAGAAAGGAAACGCATGAGCGCACAACACATCACTGCCCATCGCACCCTTGCAAGAAGGTAACGTCGCGTTTGCATGCGACTGCTATCCATCATGCCAAACTCTGCACTTCCCACAGGATAAACCTCTCTGCTGCTCAGTTCTTTAGCTGTTCGTAAGATGTGCATTAATACGCTTGAAGTACTTTCTTTTTTTTTTCAGATAAAACCTCAGAGATGGACCATTCCCTTGCATGTGAATCTGCTGGTCAGCATTTCTACCGCTAACGTCTTCCTAGGGTAAGTGAGGACGGAAGGAAGCTCAGAAGGTCTCTGCGCCAACCTCTGCTCCAAGCAGGGCCAGCTCCGAGGTCAGGTTGCTCGGGTGTTATCCAGGCTGGCTCCAAAAACCTGCAAGGATGGAGACCCCACAGTGACTCTGGGCAACCTGGCTTCTCCCTCATGGGAGAAAATTCCTCCTCATCTGCTGCCTGAAACTCTCTTTTCAGCTTATGCTGGTTGTTTCTCATCTTCTCTCATCCCACGTGCTTCTGCGAAGAGCCTGGCTCTGTCCCCTCGATGACTCCCGTGCATCCTCCTGCCTCCTCTGCTGCCAGGGTGCTGGGCATCAAGCAAGGTTGTCAGCACCCTTCTGCAGAGCTGCTCCCCAGCCTGGCAGTCACAGCCCATCACACTGCAAGGAAAAAGCCCCCACAAATCCCTCCGTGCTCCTTGCATTGCTCTAGTGCAGCATTTTTGAAATTAACTGAAAGTCTGCAAAACTTTGCAATGTCAATGCACATTTTTGGCATTATCAAACAGTAAAAATAAATACTTCTGATTGATACTTATCATAAGATTTAGCAAAAAGAAGGAAACTATCCAAAGACTCTGAACAATGACACAAACTAAAAATAAATAGTAAATAATAAAATAATAACTAAACTAAATACAGTACCTATTTTCCTCCCATCTCTCAAGGTTTGTGTGACAGACATACGTATGCCCAATGTTTCAGTGTGAGACATGCAGCAAAAACAACTGCAGAAATGATGCCTTCAGTTATACACACAGCATCTGATTCTGTACCACCGACCACAGCTCTTTGCATCCAGTGGTCCAGCCAATTTTCCACACACTTGGCGGTCCACAGCTCTCCAAACCATGCTCCATCAGTTTGGCTGTAAGGATACTACACAAAAGAGGGCGTTGAAGGCTTTGCTAGTGTAAACAGCATTCGTTTCTCTTCTCTTGCTTTCAGTAAATCCATGCTGGCTGTCTCCAGTCACCTGCTGGCCATTCACGTGGATGGACAGGGCTTCTAAGAGAACAAGCTCCACGATCTTTCCAGGGACTGAGGTGATGACGACTGGCCTGCAGTTCCCAGAATCTCCTTCTTGCCTTTTTTTTTTTTAAATTTATTTTTTGAGAAGATGGGCATAAAATTTGCATTTTTCCAGGCCTTTTTGGACCTCCTTAGATCACTGTGACCTTTGAAAGATAATCCAGTGGCCTTGCAGTGACACTAGTCAGCTCCCTTGGCATCCCCAGATACCTCCTATAGGTCCCTTTTGCTAAAGTGGTCCCTAACTCAGCCACCTGGGAAGTCAGTAACAGCACAGAGTGGCCCGGCTTTGCTTCCCAGGCTCCCATGCAAACCACGGGTCAATCCAGTCTTATTTCTCTATCGTACACAATATTCCTGATGAAACACTTGCAGTGGGCAAGGGCTCCAGAAACATGCGTCAGAGGGAATGTGGAGCTCGAGGGGGATCACTGAGAGGATGCTCCTGCAGCGGAAGATTCACTGCAGGGAGCTCAGGCACCGGTATCTGAAAGGCCATCTCTCAGCTTGCACGCACACGGGTTTTATGTTTACCTAGAGACTTGATCACTGGGTACGAGATGGGCAGCCTCTAAATTAAACAAGTGCACCACAGTTGTGAACTGCATTTATTTATCACCTCAAATGACCACAACCAACCACGCCATTGAAGAAGCTGCACGTGCAGAACACGCATAAACCATCTGCCACCTCAGCAGAACCAGGGGAAACCAGGCCAGCCTTCAAGACAGACCAAACCAGGACAGCTCAGAAAAGCAGAAAGCACATATGTGAATGCGTTTGGTGAAAAGGGGCAGAAGATGTCTATTAAATATTTTCTTTCCGTACTATAAAAATGTTTTCCTAGGTGTGTTCTGCGTTGTCTTACTTCTAAGTGACATGCACTGAATACCTCGCCCCGAGAACAGCAAGCACAATCTGCGGAAAAGCACGGCACTTCACATAAAAGACAGGCTGGATAACAGCTGTAACACTGACAACATAGACTAGCGTTCCGAAAACACAAGTGTGTTTTTAGTCTAGAAACAACCAGCAACCCTTTTTTGGTTGTAACTAGTTTTGGCAGGGAAAAAATAAATCTGCATTCAAAATATATTTTCCAGTTTATTTAAAAATATATATATAAAACAAGTTTTAGCAGGGCACAGTTGAGGGGGAACTGATTTAAGCTTTTTTTAAGGCAAGAGAAAGAAGATCATCGACTTTTCTTTGATATACAGGCATTGTTTTGAAAACAAAACAAAAATGCAATTTTGTAAAAAAAACAAATATTGGATAACAGATGCAAAATGCCTTCTGTTGAAAGGCATGCTTTTATGCTAATCTATGGGCTTTTACTGTTCGGGAATCACAGCAAAAACACAGATTGCCTCAGTTATTAAAAGCAACTACTGGGGGGGAAAGTCTAAGAAATCCATTGGTTACAAATCAGCTATTAGCGAAGAGATAAAGAAAGGCAGGCAATTACTACTGCGTTACTCACTCCTATTCCATAGCCACAACACGACATTCATTATAGGTTGAAGTAATAGCCACGATTTTACTTCGTCAAAGAGCGACATTTCTGTCACTGATCTGAAAACATGCATAAGAGACACTTCAGATGTTTTGCCTGTTGAGAATAGCATGAATCACCAACATGCAATGCGTACTCTTAAAAACAAGCTCCTTTCTCCATATTTCACACTGGCTGCTCACTGAAAGCAGCAGGACGAATCCTGTTGCATTAGCATAACACCATCCTATTTTTCCTTATAAATCCACATGAACTATTTATTCATGATCCTTGACACCTAGAAGTTGAAAACAAAGGCCAAAGTCCCTTTAGTCCTTTTTTAGATTCAACAGCTTTTCTGAGAATAAAAGCAGGCCTATCTGGCCCAGCACGGACCTTGGCCTCCCTTGGAGCAGAGTATCACGTGCCACTTATTCAGGCTTCTGCCCTTCAATCAGCAGTGGATCTAGGGCCTGCTGGGACATCCCCACGCTTCCCTGCATGGTCCCCGTGGTTTTCTGCATTCAAGGAAAGCCATAGCTTGACTACAGAGAAGTGAAGCTGTAATAAAGTAGAAGTAAAGCAAGCCTCCTTACCTGTGCTGCTGGAGATGTTAACATCAATGCTGATATCTGATATCCCACCTCCTTTCAGAGACGCAACACACGTGTATGTCCCAAAGTCAGTGAATTTCAAATCAATGATGTCCAGGTTTGTGGTGCCAGGGGAAACATCAGGGTCAGTCTGCGTGATGACCATCCTTTCGGAGCTTCGCAAGGGACGTCCGTTTTTAAACCAACTGAACGTGAGCTCTTCGGAAGGGACGGCTTCCACCTGGCAGGAGATTTTCACCTCACGCCCAATCTGGATGTTGTCATCTTTGTGATATGGGTCAGGAGTGATCCAAAAGCGACCTTTTTTTAAGGCTGAAATGTGCAAAGAAACCCAAGTTTAGTCTAATAACGCACCAGTTTTGCATCTTTAGATCCTGACTTTGCAAAGACTAATGCTGATGCTTCACTTTACGTCTACAAATAACACTTGTGAAGTCACAGACTTCTCATGCCATACTTCGCACACAGATTAATTTCTTGCAGGATCAGATTTTAATCAAATATCACCGTGTAGCATATATTGCTAAAGTACCTGTCACTTCTACAATGAAAAGTAGGAATAGTCACAGGATTTAAATTAGGCTGAGCTGCTGACAGCTGAAGAATAACCAAAATAATCTGTGAATCTTCAGTGTTTGTCCTCCCTTTCTTGAGGTATTTACAAGCCCTTCCTCATCCACCGTGCAGTCGGAGCATTCGGAGAAGAGAAAACAAAGATATCAGTCAAGTGTCACTACTACAACCAGCAGCGCTCCACCAGCACATCCCGCGTAGCCGCGTTCCTGGGGAAGGCCAGCATCATTCCCTAACATCATGCTACTCTACAAGAGCATCCCGGCGCTACCGTTCGCTTCTCTGCTTTCTCTTGTCACACTGGAAATGAGCACAAAGCTACGCAGAAACTGGCACCAGTCACACCGATCAAGTGGTTGTCCTGGAGCAGGGTTAGCATGACGCTTGTTTTTGGAAGAATGCTTCAGAATCAGCCATTAAGCTCTTCACGTCCACATATCTTTAGAGGCAATGAATATAAAATGCTACTTATATAACCCCCAGCTCCTTCTCCCCCTTATGTGTGCAGGTAAGGATAGAATACATATAAACAGACATATATATATATCTCCAACTGGAAAGCCTCACAAGGAAAACATCAGTTAGAAATGCTACAAGCAAATACACTTGTTGAATGCAAGCCAAATATTTAAAACTAACATTTCTCCTCGATGTCTCAGGCTACTGGAGAGCTTTCCCACGTTCCCGTGCTTCCTCCTACCTGCTCTCCTGGCCCCTGCCTCACGCGTGCAGCATCGGGCAGGGAAATTAGGGCACATTTGCAGCATTCCCCTGTGGCCTCAGGTATTTATATGCTTACGGGCAATGAAGGGTGACGCTGGTACAAATGGTGAAGGCTATGGGTTGGAAATTCTCTTTTCTGGAGCCCATACGTTGGGAGACCCGTGCTTTGCACTCGCAGCCCAGGGCAAGCACGGCACGGGAGGAGGCAGATGGGCTTGGGAGGCTCCAGGGGCACTGGGAGCACGTTGTGCCAGCTCCGCACGTCTCCGCCGGCAGCGGGGAAATGCTCATGCACACCCCATCGCCTTAGCTTGGGAGCTCCTTGAACGAAACCGCTTTTCAGGGCTGATAAAAGCCACGCTGAATTAGTATTTTCACAATTTTGTAGCTAGCAAGAAGTATTCATGTTTAATAATAATTGCGTATTTTTATTTCGGTGCGGGAAAAGTAGTACAACGCCTGGCTACCTGTAGGCACCTGCTCACCCATGGTGTGACAAACTTCTTTGGGTGAGGAAGCCAGCCCTTTTACTTAGAGAAAAGGAGAATTGTCACTTTTGGTGTGCCGAGCGGTAAGGCAGGAAAGGCTTTTTTCCGGATGATCAGAAACAGCTACGAAATCCTTATTTCAAACAACCTAACAACCGTTCAACTACAACTAATAGCTGAAAGTCAATGTACTGTTTTTCTAACCCCATTCTCCAAGACTCCACAGAACTATGTAGCTATCACCATTTTCTTCTGTTGCCAACAAAATCAGCAGAAAATTCAGCTTTACAGTATATTGTCTTTTCAGAGTTAAGCAGCATCATTGAACAGCACGTTATCTATAAATCCCTAATCTCATTTAGTAGGAGAATAAACAGTTATCTCTGCGATTAACCTGTTTATCTTGGAATTCTAACACACCACCGAAGCACATGAAAATTGTCATCCCTACCTGAAAGCACACCCCCAAAATCCAAGCGCAGTTGTTCCAAGATGCCCAATGGGCGCTGGAGGGTGGTGGGAGCAGGGAGGAGCACAGAGGAGCGCTGGGCGGACACACGCACTCTGAGCCCACACAGGCACCCAGGGTTACGACCAGAAATGCCCCAGACTTTATAGTGATGAGTTGCTCGCTTTTCAACCCAAAAGCAACCCCAAAACTAGACTGCCTTTCACTGAAATTCCCTGTGGGCTCACTCCACCATTCATCTTCAGGGATGGGAAGCCCTGCAAGATGTTCTACAGGCTGCAAGTAATGACAAACCTCCCATCCCCAGACCTTCAAAATGGAAATACTGATGGTGCTACAACATCCTAGGAGCTAGAGGTCTTTGTCAGGAAGGTAAATTGTACCTGGATCTCCCACTTCAGCCTGATGAGAGTCTAGATCACTTTGCATACTGAAAACTTTCTGAACTATCCACTCACAAACCAGTCTGCAGGTGTGCCATGATGGAGAAGAGGACATGTTTGAGTAGAGGGGACTCTCAGCTGTCAGAGATAGAAGGGGCTCTCCTGGGATGACCCTGCTCAGTTCTTTGAAAGAAAAGTGATTATGGCAATGAAGTGCTTCGTTAATCTGGTCTCAGCCTCGGTGCAGAAGGTGTTGGCCTTAGCAAAAGGACATGGAGTCAGTAGATGTCTCCAGTGTCACCATACTTTCTGCAGTCTTGGGAATATAAAGCTGCTCTTTACAGACAGGAAGGTGTAGAGCCTTCGGTTTGCACAAGCTGGATGTGGTCTCCAAAAAGACTTCAGCCCTCACTGATTTATGCTGTGTGCCATATACTGACCCTCTTGGGAACCTTGAGCTGGTACAAATAGATGAACCATGAGGTAATGGAAAACTTTTCTGTATGTATTCGCCACAGGTGTTTGCATTCACAGTCAATCCCCATAAAGCAGTAGTTTGAATTTTCTTCATGCAGAGGTCCTTGGACCATAATTTCCAGGCACCCCCCTATATAATACCAAATATATTAAAACACTCAGTGGATTCTGACTCTTTTTTTTCTCACTGTATCAGTAACGCTTGAGGCATCATTGCAACATTTCCTTCACAAATATTGGGTTAGATATAATGGATAAAAGGGAAGGAGATTTGAGAGTAACCAGAGCAATGTGGGAGACAGTGTCACAGACACATGCTAAGCACAGCTGTATCCCAGCAGAGATCTCAGAATATAATCAACACACAGTGCTAGAAAACATCAGCAGATGTGCAGATAGCCTGAAACTGCACTCCGAGACTCAGCTTATGGCCAGGATAGCACCAGTCTTTCTCCAAAGAGGCCCTGAAGAACTATGATGTGATCAGATAAAGATGAAACAATTTTCATCCTCACATTCCTCACAAAACTCTTCACTGTGTCTGCCCTCTCTCATTAGTTACGTTTCAAAGTAATAAATTGCATTTCAGTATCTCAACTAAGGCATATTTGCATTCATCAGGCTAAGTTGCATCTTCCCCCTCCACCCTGATCAACCCAAAATGCTCCTTTAATCCATCAAAATGTTCATATCTTGCAAATGCACATTTCATGATATATAAACTGCATCAGACACCGTAATTGAATATATTAGCTACTGCACAATTTGCAGGCTTTGACATAATAGTTATTGGCCACTGACTGCTTCCTAAACTGACGTCGGGCATTGGGGAATGCTTGGATTTGTGTTTTCTGATGTTTGTGTGTAGCCTGCAGCAACAGCAAGAGTAAGCAGCAGAACTGTGCAAATTACTGATTTTAACCTTGACTGAGCAGCTGGATTCCACACGAGGTTCAGCCTATGTGCACCAAGCACAAGTGGCTTCAACTAATTCTGATTGTTCCCCTTAATGTTTTGCTAAGGCTAGAGAGAGGTTTTGTTTTATCCTGTTCCCAACGAACAACATGAGAGTGGCACCTGACAAGGAGCCAGGCAGATAGAAAGACTTGCACAGCTTTTGGACCACGACAAGCGTATTTTGGAGGTTTCTTGAACTCAGCATCCAGTATACTACTTGCTTCTGAGCATCCAAGCGCTGGCATTTTATCAAATAAAGGTCAATAAGTAAATGTCCAGATCTTGCTCCCAAAATCCTTCAAAATAGCTAGGGATTCGGAGTTTCAGCTGCATTCCCTGGGTGAGGTAAAGCAGCAATGCTTTCCGAGTGCTCAAATATTACAGACCCTGCGATGTTTCTTCTTCCCATGCACACGCAAGAGTTCATGCTACTTGGAAAGACTCTTGGCTTTATTTTTAAGGCCAATGGCCTGCAGAGAAACAGCAAGTAAAGCACTAATGCTCTGAAACAAAGTTCAGCACAGAGAATGATGAGCCCTCCCATGACTTCTGTGTGCTTTGGATTAAGCCCTTTGCCTTGAGTTCTATTCCACATCAAAGGATAAGATGACACAAAAAGCACCATGGGAACAGCTTGTTTGGACAGCGAGTTGCAAAACCCAGCTTCATCCTCTAGAAGCTCCAGTCTGTTAATCCAGGCACTGGTTGCTTGCTTTAAAAGACTGAGAATCAACTCTCCAGGTCACTGCTGTGATCTTTTGGTACAAAGATGATTACTGTGATGATTCATGGGTCCTTGAAAAAAAGATATGAGGTAGGCAGTGGGTGAAGAAAGCCAACACTTATCATCTGCTCTTGCTTCAGTCACACTGGGTACCTCATCTCCTTCGAGCCCCACAGATGGGAAAAGAAATCCTGCTTTCACAAGGATGCAATTCAAAAGATTCAAAGCCTGTCAGCAAAGATTTCAGATAGTCCCTAAAAGACTTGTGAAGTGTATTTGTAAACCTAAACCCTTTTCCTAATCTGCCAGGAAATCTTGAGGAGCCAACTTTTCTCATTGCTTGTTGGTGTCCAGACTGGTAGTCTTCAGCAGGCCCCAGATTTGCAGAGCAGAGTAAAAACTCAACCTCCTCCCCCTCAAAGAGTGACCCATTCTGATTCTGCTTTCAGCTGTGGGAGTCTCAGAAGCAGCTCACCTGTGCCTGTCCGAGTGTAAAGCACCAGCTTTGTAACACGGGATTTCACCAATAAATAAATACAGCAGTCAAATACAATAGTTCAACATAGAAAATTGATGCACTTAATACATGTGGTGTAAACACCTGGACTTGGGTTGGTGCCTTTCACGACTAACACAGGACCTTTCTGAAGTTGTATCCCATCACTGAAAACTAAGAAAAAACTCAAATGCCTTGGCTCACTGTGGTTGAAGGCAAACACTGATGTATCGACAGAGCATCAAAGAAATGCTTTACCGCAGTAATTCTGAATTATTTATGCTTCCCTAAAAGCATCTGTTGCAAACCTCAAAGAGCAGAAAAAATGGCACGTTTCAACTTATGTCATTACTCTGATCCATCACTTCTGTGACCTGAGCTTTGCTATATTACAGTGTTACACATAAATAATTGCAAAGCAATGACAAGTTTGGACTAATATGCAGATCTTCTCTGTTAAGCAAAAAAAAGATCCGTGTTTAAGCTGGGGGACCATGGACCACCAGCCGAACAGGAGTCTATAGCACTGGCTTCCTCTGACGAAGGCAACCATGCCACCACGCTGCCTGTTTGCTCACGAGGCAGGTAATTGCTTTCCCATCTAAAAAGCAGTGGTGAAGTCTGAAGCGTTGTGTCTTGTGGACATTGCACTTCAAGAAAGACTTTGCAAGCAGTGGGAGAAAGGCCAGAGAGGACAACCAGCAGCTCAGAAAGGCTAGAGAAGCACCATCCCTGGAGGTTTCCAGAACGGGTTGGACAAACAGCCATCAGCACCAGTTTAGAGACGTGGCAAGGGAGCAGGCAGGTCACCTCTCGGGAGCCATTTCGGCGCTTTGACCGATTCCCTACCGCCGCTGGCTTCTTCTCACCCTCAGACTGCATCTACTTAGCTTCAGTGCAGCAAGTCACAGTTCGAAAATGAAAGAAAGCAGATTGTAATTCCATATTTTACAAGCAAAGTGACAAGCAAAAATAAAGCGGTAAAGCAAATATTAACATCTCTTGTTGCTTCCTTAGATACGTTTGCTAAAACTATCATTGAACAACTACACCACTGGGTTGGGTTTCACACCACTGGGTTGGGTTTCAGATTTGTTGGTCTGAATGGTTAAATGAACAAGTGGATGCACAAAGGAATCTCTGCCCTGCTACCACATCCCAGAAACTGCTCGGACGGTTGACATTCTCCAATTTCTTCAATATGAAAGGCCAGTTTAAAGGAATCTAAGCACTAAATAAAAAGTCATTCCCACAGAAGAAACAGGCTGATGGAAATCCTTTTCTGAGGTTTCTTTTCTTCATTAGTATGTCTACCTCTATCAAATCAATGAAACCAAAAACTGCTCCTACCACAAGCTCCAAAGAAACACAAAGCCTTTTTGTTTATTTTTGCCACAGGCAGCAGAGGTGCTTTGTCTTAAGTACTCTCCATGATGGTGCCTTAAACTAGATTATCAAATAGCTAAGCTGAGTAGAGACAATTTAACAACTGTCCAAAAATTATTTCTCACTGGTGAGTATCACAGAGTAATCTGACAACCTTCATTTTGTCACATTGAGATACATTTTGACATACTTTGCATCTTTATTCTGCACATATGAAACACTGAAACTCAAATTTACTTTTGTCAACAAAAAAACCCATCTGTAAGCAAACTTAAGTCTTGATTTAAAGCATAAAAGAAAAACATTCAGAATTACGGTCTTCAGGCCTAGTTTCAAAATAAAAAAGCCCAAACACACTCCAGGTAACCAAGTCCTGTAGATTTCCATTAAAAAAATTTACATGGATCGCAATATCTGTACAACCTGCACATCCATTCGGAAACAGACAGAAGCCTCCTCTGAAGCATCATCTTATAAAACGTTTTACATAATGACTTCTATCCCTTTTTGATGAACAACTATCGTCCACCATCCTCAGCACTGTTATGGGAAATTAGATAAACTGGAGACAGTTTTCACAAACTGAATCCTTTCCAGGGCCACAGCATTCTGCAGTGACCATCACAGCCACGTCTACCTCTCCATCCAAACATGCCTCAGATCCAGACTGGACACGTGCTTCACGCCAGGCTTCAGGGAAGGCCCGGAGCAAGCTGCAGTTAGGTCATGGGTAGAGACAACTTTGCTTTAGGGAAACTGGACCCCATGGTGTGTTGTTGATCATGAGTTTGGAGCAGAGCGTGCGTTTTGGACGAAAGACAACAGAAACCTGGGGAAGCAAATTTCAAAAAATAAAAGTAAAAACAAAAAAAACTCCCCAAAAACAAAAAAAAACCCAAGGGAAATAAAATTATGTATTTGGGGGAATAATATAAACAGAAAAAAATGTTAGTCTACACCTAGAGTTACAAGAAGAATTGTATAATACGGTTAAAAAGCCAAAATTCCCAAAGCAAAAAAAGGGGGTTAGCTTGGATGAAGCCATTCTTTGGTCAGTGGACTAAGGAAAGGTATAATAAACTGGAAAAGGGGCAATAAAGCGTTCAGAAAATTAGCAGGAGAAGCTGAAGTGCAGTACACTTGAAGCGTACTAGCAGTTAACCTCCTACCAAATGGCTTTTCCAATGCTCTTCTATACCACAAACAGACACAGATCCTTGTGAAAGCTAGAAATAAATAACTCTATGAAGTCATGTGCAATGCAATTACTTTTTGTCTCTGAACAATCTCAAACACTGTCCTGCACCACAGACCGTGGTCAAAGAGCCCTCCTTCCCCCAGAGCATTTAAGTTGAGTCTGAAATAGTAAGTCATGCACGTGCTTCACATTTTTCTTTTATAGAAGTACTGAGTGGGCTGAAAAGAGAGAGGACAGGATAGATCCCTCAGCATCTCCTGAGTAGCACCAGCCCTCAGCACTTCTGAATTAAAATATGTAAATTCTTGTCAGCTTACCTCCACCACAGTGGCATCTATTTTGTATCCCTTAATGGAGATTCATCCTCAGCTGACAGGGATTGTCAGGTTTGCCAACGCCAGCATCATGCTGTTCGGTCTATTTTTCCTCTAACAAGGAAAGTTCTCCTACCTCCATGGTTCATCTCTACAGCCTTGTGACTGGTCAGTCCACTGCTGAGATATGCAAATATCTCCTTCCTTATTCTGAAAGTAGTGCTGCACATTTCACTCTGAATTAAAAAATCAGCCTAACATCAAATAAAATCACCTGTAAGTTCTGCACATAGCAAGCTTCTCCTGCATTAGGAACATATACTTTTATCTAATGGTTTCAAATAACAGAAGACTCCCCAGAACAAACCACTCATGTTGAGGGGAAAGCCAGCATGCAGTCTTGTGTTGGTCATAAGGAGAACATTAAAAACTAGCACGACTACGTAATTATTCACAAAGCTTTACAGGGAAGGCGTGAATGTTGACCTCTTTTCTTCAAATGCAAATTTCTTGAATAGGGTTTTGGGGCATCTCTTAGATAATGTTGACAAAATTATGCTGTTTGAATGTTCCCTACAGTCACCTTCCTATTCTAAAAAAGGCACACATTCCCAGCATTTTATCAACAGTTCATTTCACTTCTGTCAACATGGTTTTAGCTTAAAGTTTTTTTAAAGCCTTAACTTTCAGTAGCTATCAGAACAATTAAGTTGTCAAGCGTCTTCTACTAGAGCATCTCCAAACTCTTTAATATCAAGTAATTATTTGGCACTTACAAGACCAGATGCATTCACATTTTCAATTTAAATGCAAATAGTGAGGAGAGATTTCAGGTTTTGTCGCTATTTTTGTAAATGTTTTTAATTTTTTTAAAAGAAAAGCATTTATTATTTTGGAGATGTCGTGCGGCAGATGTCTCTTTTTATCTGTGCTTAAGTTAATTCTTTTATTGCTTTTACGGCTTTTCTTTCCGAAAGGAAGGGAGGTGAAAACTTCTCTGTCACGTAGAAGATTTCAGTTTACAAGTTACTCAGCATATGATCCATTAAATAGATGAAGCTGAGATCAAAGTATGCGAAACGCAGCACAGACTGTCTTTTAATTGCTTTCAGAAGGCAATATTCAAGCATCAGAGGAGCGAACGCATACAGGTCCATAGCATAACGCAGGTGGGAAGGGCCCTGGGGAGGTCTCTGGTCCAACCTCCTGCTCCAAGCAGGGTCACTCATGAGACCAGACCCAACAAAGAGTGGGGACAACCTGGCACCTGGCATGCAGCATTTTTTTGAAGTGCAAGGCAGAAGAAAGGGAAACAAAACAAAACAAGAATTTGGGTGATATTAAAGCCCACAAGCTTGCCAAGTTGGAGCACTGCATATAAACCACAACCTGACCCGGGGACACGGGGCTAGTCCAGCCCCAAACTGCCCATCTCGCAAACGAACGGGAACGTCGCAAGTCTCAGCACCAGCTAGGCAAGAACTGGGATATGAATTAAACAATTCGGAGGAGCTGATGTAATCCCCAGTGGGCTGTGCACTTGCCAAACAAAATTATAAATCCTCTGAACATTACAGCTGGGTGTTTTTCAGGGCCAGCGCCTTTATAAAGTCTAACTCATGTGCCAAATCTGTCAAAATACCAGCCTGGCCGAGCTTTCCAGGATGCCAAAAAGTAGTATAGTGTAAATCTTCACTCTGCGCTTTGCCCACACACTGCAAATGAAACTCAACATACTGTATTTACCTTTCTTCAAAAACTAGTGCAAAAAAAGGCAGTTTCCAAGGTTTCCATGTTGGAATGTCTCCCATCTCCTGCTTTGCATGTGGCCTGAGAGTTTTATCCTACTTAAGGATTTCATTAGAGGCTGAATTTGTTACAACACTGGATACATTTCCCTTCCACAAACTGCTTTTATTCCACAGTTCGGTGCTTCAAAAATAAACCAGGATCTTATAAAACTTTCCAAAATTATTCATCAGGGTGGGCAGACACCAACCAATTGCATTCACAATTGCCTGATGCAATACAAATCAGCACACCAAAGCACAGCTCAAAGCCAAACAAAGGATCTTGGTAACATCAAAACAAAATATTGTGCATCATCCTTCCCCTTCTTCTCCTCTCCCTTCAGGATGAAATGAAATTTTGGAAATCTCAATTCTTCCTGCTAAAAGAAAATGCGACTGTTGTTAAGCCTACACAGACCTCATCAGGTATTAATCAGCCAAGATTTGTTGCAATATTAAACTACACTACCATGCCAATACCCAAAATTTTGCCATGTATTAGTTCATACCTGCTAGCCAAGCCACAGCGAGGATAACTTTATTTTTTTTTCCTGCCACTCTACTGAAGAAGAAATGCAGCTACCTGAAGCAGCCACATCGTAAGGGTCGGGAGGAGAGAGACCAATTGAGTGTTATCTCCTGAAACCCTTTTTCCTTTATCTTCATAGAAATATGGTGCCTGACAGGCACTACAGGATGTGGAACAGCAGCAAACTTATTTAAAAATAAAAATTCTGTACACAAAGATTCCAGGAAGTCCTAATGACAGGGCAGAAGAATCAATAAACCATCTACATTTTTACGCGGAACTGGTTTATGAACTCATCCGCGATACACCCCAGCCCGCGAGAGAGCACACATGCCCGAAACTCCTATTTCAGATAATAAAAATAAATGGACTTATTAAACTCTAAAGCTCAACTTTTTTACACATTCATTCTCAGAGCTGTAAACTTTTAGGATAGTGCACTGGTAACTTATGACTGGAGCAACACGTTGGACATGCCGTAAGATTAGGCTTTGCAGGTGAAGCCTCCAGCCACAGAGACACGTTTCCCACCCGAGGAACCCAAACTGGCTGCAATTCTTTTTTTCTTTTGAAAGAATTACCATCAAGACATCCCTTGGTACCATACCAGAGAGGCAGAGTGATGATGAGGGCCCCTAGCAGGGGCAAAGGTGCCTGGACAGCCACGGTGGCACCCGGCTGAACCAAACACACCCCTCCGAAGCGCAATGCGTCCGCGGGACCGACCTGATGCCACTCCACAGCAGAGCTGGCTTCATGGGACAACAAATTGACAAAGGACACACGTCTACACTGGCAATGAGAGAGAACCTCAGTGTCGGAGCGCTGAGATACAGGAACAGGCTCCTGCAGAGCAGGAAAGCTATCGAAACCTAAGGTGGAGCTTGGTCAATCTACAAAAAAGATGATGCAAGAGATGAGACGAGATGAGATGGATGCCTGGAATAAAAGGCAACCGGCTTTGATGACCCAGCAGGGCCCTTCCAGTCTCATTCCTGAACATGAATTTCAGAACCAAGGCATTTTCCAAGAAATCACTCTTTCTAGCCAGCCCTGAGGAGCATGCACCCATCAATGGATGCTGAAAACCAGCATGAAGGCTGCTGTATTTTTCCTCCTACAAAGCAAGCTGAGGAGACCTCATCTCTGCAGACCTCCACTAGCTACAAACCTCCCCGCTGGTGGGGGAACAGCAGCTGGGCAGCACCAAGCTGAACTAAAGTCCAACTACACGCACGGTCACTCGTTAGGAAGTCAACGGTGGTTACCACATCTGTGTCGTGTAGTATCGCCTGTTGGACGTGTATGGATATCTGCCAAGGCCTTCGGATCTCTCCGGCCATGAAATAAGCACCAGTATGATCAGTCTGCTGTGAGACCTTCACAGAATACAGAGAGGCAAAAAAGAAAGAGGAGAAAAAAGCTCCTTCTGCCAGTTGCACACAAAACCCCAGTATTTCAGGCTGGGAATGCAAGAGCACACAGCCAGCACCTCCAGCGAGCCCTCCTCGCCACCACAAACGATGCCAACTAACGAGCACTGCTTCTCGGTCAGCCACCATCCAACAACCCTAGCAGAAGATGACAGCTAGCTGCTGTGAGGGGGGTCTCGGTAACTGTTGTCACACGTGCGTGAAGACCCCAACACCACCTTCTGCCCAGAGCTTGGGAGCAAGGCCTCTGGTCTGCCCTCGGCACACACCGATTGGAGGCTGTGCTCACCTTTCCCTTATCAATAATATCTGAGAATCTTTTGGGGTAAAACCAGAGATACTGATGTATAACTACACAGACACATCTGTTGCCCACTTTGTCTTGCAACCTCTCTAAGCCAACAAGGAAAAACCCAAGGAGAAAGCTCTAGGGTAAACACAGCCATCACGGGCAAGCAGAAGGGAAAGTGAGACTGAGAATGAACCAGTGAGACTGAGAATGAACCAGTGTGGCAGACACCAGAAATACCTTTTCTTTTTAATCTATCACAAAGGCAACAAAAAATACCATTTATTTCACAATCTGGGTCATTGTTCTTCCCCGCCTTCTTTTTAGCACTGTTACCTAGTTCATATATAGTTTTAAAAGACATAATGGGATAAGTAATTCCAGCAATCCTGGCCTTACCCTGCATTTCTCCAGAGTGTTTTTTGTTCAGCAAAAGCTTTTGTGTTAATGCAGAGTACAGGACATTTAAAATATTATTTTTTATTTGAAGTGACAAGGATTCCCACCCCTTTGAAAAATTAACTCCAGACATAATGATTCTACTCCGCAGAAGGGAAAAGTCACATAGTAAGAGCCAATTGCTATTAAAAAAGAATTTGCAGTTACAATGGAAGATATTAAGGAATACATTGAAAGCAGGTAACGGGAGTCCCCGCTGATGAGGTAACAAATTGTGTTGGTCCATGGCCACCCACTTCCAAATGACATCAGTGCTCCATATTTTAAGACCTATAAAACATTTCTCTGACTCTCCCTTTTTCCTAATCCAATGCACAGGTGTCCTTTGAAGACACTACCCGGCATTTTCGCTCTCTTACTGGATGGAGTAGCTTCCTGACATCCTTCCTCATCAAAAGCCTTTAATTCTTCAGAGATGTACCGGTTTCAGCAATGGAATTTTTTAATTTTTCTCTTGACCGTGTCTTTGGAGTATTTGTTCTTTCATGCTGCAGTAATTTTGAGCACTTAGTTCAGGTCATGTTGAAGATGTCTGATTTTCAGGAAGCCGTAGGTATATGATTAGCCAGATTCCAGCATCTTTTGACATTTGCAGTTGGCACCCAAAGATTGAATGGTATTGTGAAGATCATGCTTTTAGGTAGTATCTTCAGCATTTACAAGGCCAGTATTACTGTTCATCTATTCTAATGCTATATTCTTCCCTCTCCAAATATGCATTTGAGAATTTTTAAGGAATAAAACACTCTCCAACAGCAAAGTCCAACAGATGCCTGGACCAAAAGAGTCTTCTGGGCTATGTGGTAAGTTAGATGTTCAAATTCCCATTTGCCAAATCAGGCAGGGCAGGGAACTGGGCCTAGGGCCAGCTCATGGATGAGGTCACTAACTACCAAGTTCCTGGAAATAATGTAAGTCCTTCCTGCATAACCATGCATGTGTGGGTTTTGGGGACACCAAGAAGCATCCATACTACTGTGTGTGTGGACTCAAGCACTGCAAGATATTAGAAGGTCTTGCATTTGCTTTTAACACAGTACAGGGGTTTTTTTTCATTGTTTACTTGTTATTTTAATTCAGAAAAATCAATAGGAAGACTGTTTACCATTACCTCCAAGTTTGACTAACAGAGCTGCATATCAACAGAGTAATGGTGAAGGAGATTTAACAGAATTATGCCGAGTGAGGAAGTTCTCTCTGACAGGGTGATCAAAATCTACCAGGTTTCCCACACCCCAGTCTTTATGGAAAATGATTTCCATTACATCAGAACAAAACTACTGTGTTCTAAATGGCATCAGGGAAATGTCAGAAAAATAGGAAAAGTCAGACATGATAAAAAAATACATATGTCAGGAATGCAGGCTGTTTGGAACTGTTTCTTCATGGTGGCATTGGATTTGCTACCTGAGAGATCTTTTTTTCAGAGAAGCAGAAAAGTGCAAGTCTCACTCTAGTGAGGGGAGTCCAAAACCCCTTAGAGCTCCCTCTGCCTTCTAATGGCTTTGTCTAGAAATACGTTATAGGAAGCTATTTTAACAATCAGTTGGAGAGCAGGAAGTCAAGATGCTACTGATGAGAACACCCACTAACATTCAAATGCTACCAGACTTACAATCATTTAAAGAACTCATTAATCTAAAGAAAATACTTAGAAAGAAACTGTCATAATTAGAATTGGTGAGCAGCCAGCTCTGCTGAAATTAGATAGCACATCTTTTTTCTCTTTTTTGACCCAGACACCTTTATAGAAGACAATGTATTTGAAGGAATGAGATATTCTGCAATAACTTTGGGTAGAGTTGAGCTGACAACGGCATTCTTAAAAGCAGATGTATTTCACAAACTTTGTCACTAAATGGAGATTTTGCCAGGTAAATAGCACACGGCCTCGTTACAGAGGCAGCCGCTCCAACAGTCAAAGCCCTATTCAACAAGTCGTTTATTTGCCTCTGGTGAGCTCTTGTTCAAAGCAAAAGGAGCAAACAAAAGATATCACATTGCATCTGTGCCTCTTAGGGAACGGCACTGCAGCATGCAAAACAATTTCTCTGTACCTTCTCAGCAAAATTTTCATTAACGTTATCTGACTGCTGTAAGGGAAGGGCACTAACAAGAAAACTTGGCAGGATGGAAACAAAGGGAGCTGACTTTGCAGCTTACAACTTCCTTAAGGAAGCGAGACCTTTAAAGGATGTTGCTATATCTGAAAGTGTTAATTTAACTGCTGCAGCAGATGCTGCAGGAGAGAGACTCTTCTCCTCGGTAGCTGCATGCAATGCCTGTTGTTTTGCAAGGGATTTGGGTTCACCTGAACTGCAGGGCAAGCATACAGCCTGGTTTTGTTGGAAAGATTTACAATTCTTTTTTACATTCATATCTGGGTGCGATTAGGGGGTACCGTCTCGGCCTGGAACAGGGAGGCCACCTGCGAGAAGCTGGGAACTCCAGTTGCAAAATGCTTCTCCTGCAAGGCTTAGCCGCCTCCTCAAGTAAATATTCTCTCCTCCCCGTCTGCTGTGTGCAAATCCAGATCAACAAAAAAAATGAAACACAGAGAAGCAATGAGCTATAGGCGAAGTGCTAAGAAACAGACACACAAACAAAAATCAAAGCTGGGATATGAATTTCTCCCTCATATATTCCACTGGTGCTAAACTCAGCAATATTTTCAGTAAAGCTAAATCAAGTTTGGCCAGAATAAAAAGATTTTTAAAGACAGTTCTGCCTCTTTAATAGAAATAATAATGAAGAGGAAAAATCATAGTAAATAGCAACATATTGGGCTTAGAAGAGGGCTATGCTTCAACTACTTGATGAGGTGTTCCTTGTCATGGTCCCTTCTCCTCAGAATTAACAGGGCCACACAGCAGAGAGAGGAAAAAACCCTCCTTGAACGCTTTAATGAAATTTTGTTCGGCATCTTGCAGCTCCTAGGCATCTCCTAGGCATGGGCTTCTATAAATAAAAATGGGAGGGCATATTATTATTATACTATGACTCATGAAATTTGTATCTGCAGGGAGTTAGGGACTTTTGCTTTTCCTCTGGGCTCTCTGGTGCTGTCTGCTGGGTCAATTAAAATATTGAGATTTCTTTTCCCAGAAAGCCTTTCCTGTTCCTGTGTTTATTCCGAACGTGCGTTCCACTCACACCCTCCCTTCACCACCTCATCACCGCTGTAAATCACAGCAAATTAATGTCCATGCTATGTTCTTGAAATAACACTGCTTTTGCCTCTTGACAACAAAACCCATAAGCCAAATGTCAAAAATTCAAATGGAAATACAATATTACAAATAAATCTGTAGACATCTCCTGATAAACTCCTGCAGACCTGGGCTGATGCAGTGCTCCCTCCCTGACCCCCTGAGCAGAAATAGATTCTAATTCATCGTCCTGCTGAAGAGTGTAATGTGTTGGGCAGTAACGAGTGAACAGGGGTTATGGCTCACATAAAATGTTCAAACCACTGGCTTCTTATACAGCAGTTTCTCTTGAGTATGATTAATCACATGTTATCATTTAAAGTTCCTATAGCGTGGGAGTTTATGTTGCAGTACCATTCGCAGATTAGATTATGGAAAATTAGTTTCGGATGAACTATTTGGTTCAGGTAGATTAATCCACTCTGATGATGCTTACCAGCCAACTGAACTCTTCCTTCAAACCAACTGGCCACATCCCTGTGGTTATCCAGAAGGCCGTAAACAACTAGGGAGATTTTCTTTCCACCTGGCAGTAATTTTTCTTTAAGCGCTCTTCTCTTACCTTTATCCAAGACAGATATTTATCCTGCTATGTAGCATAATTAAAACATAGGCACTAATCTAAAGCTCCTGCCCAGGGAGCAGTCATGTGATGGCAGCAGATTCACAGCATGCAGAACAGCCTTAATTTCAATAACACATTAAGCTTATGAGGAGGGAGAAAAGGCTGAAGCATGTAGTGACATCTCCAGGATCCCAGGACCCATTGGCAGGAGGGAAACTCTTCCACACTGCTCTGCACCGAGGGTGCTGTGAGAGAAACAGCATGTGCAGGTGATCAGCAAGTCTTCCCACCCACAGGAAATGCCAAGGAAAACATGATGTCCTTTGGCAATCGGTTGTCTCCAGCTGGGATGGGAAAGCTGCTGCATATTCACTGTGCAAAGGGGCACCGCTCCACCTTCGTTTCAAAATCAGGGGTTTGAGCCCAGTGAGAGAACCATGGGCCATTTTCAGGCAGAACCAATTAATCTCTTAGATTATTAGAAACTATCAGAACTATGTTTGGAAACATAGGACACAACCATGTGAAGGCAACAGTCCTGTCAAACTGGGAGTTAGTTCATGCTCCAAGGTAAAGGCCACTGGTTTTGCAGCTCAGCTTACCTCTTACAATGATGTTGGTGGACTTTTTCGCAGGATTTCCAACATTGTTATTGGCGATGCAACTGTATGTGCCAGCGTCTTCTGATGTGATGGCAGGTATCGTTAAAGTCCCACCGTTCAGGACTGTCTTCTCAGGCAGGACGCCGACGGACCTCACCCACGTCAGGCTGGGGGCTGGCTCCCCTCCTGTCGTCACGCAGACTAAGGTGATCGCTTCCCCGGGGTTCACCACTATCGGGTCATCCACAAGAAGCTTAATCGAAGGTGATGCTGCAAAACACAAGTTGAAGAGAAAGCTGCAGTGGGAGTGTGTGGTGTTGCTCAGTCGCTACGTGCACGCTCAAGCCAACTGAGACCAGCAAAGGCACTTCAGCTGCAGTGCTCCTAGCACGACCGAGCATCCTCTGGGGAGGGTGCTCCCTGCCCTAACGGCACCCTGACCCGACGTTTCTCACCCTGCTCAGTCATCTTCTTCTCCCTTGCTGTCAAACTGCGGATGAGGATTTATGTACGGACAACCCTGCGGCTACGCTTGTGAAGCAACGTATTATTTATGGGACCAGTGCCAGCACACTGGATTTTCAACCCTGGAAGAAAGGCATTAGTAACAATCTTATTATTTGGCACAGAAAGTATGTTGTTCTCTTAAAGTCAGATCCTACCCGTTGAAAATCAGCCCTCTTAATCCACCAGCCTCCTTGATGAACTTGCCGGGACTTAGCAGAAAACTGAGATGAATTGGTAGAATCTGAGTTGGGTCTACTGCGTCAAAAAGAGCTGCCTCCCTTGGGACACCACCTCCTTGCACACTAGGAAACAGAGGATTACAGCACAGGGGCTTTTTTCCTGCATGGGCTGTGCAACCTGAAGCTCACAGCCTCCTGCAGACAGCGTGGCCATAGCTCCATCTCAGGAAAGACATGACGGGAGCTGGTGCAGACGTGACTCGATCCTAATTCCTGTTACAACAGTCGGGGTGACCATGGTGATAAGGAAGGCTTAGTGACCTGCTGAACTACTGTGCAGCTAATGGCAAGATTATGCTGCTCTCAGAACAGAGAAGGAAGTGATTAAATTTCATTTTCTGTTCTTGCCTCTTCTCTTCTATGAGATAGCTGCATACGACATAAGGGGAGCAGTAGGAATGCTCAGCACGAAGGGACAGGTTGAGACCAGTCATTTTAGATGCTAGAATGTAAACTCAGAATCTGAATTGCAACGTCCTCCATCATTTGTTCTGAGGTACCACCCTTGCTGAATTAGGGCTTTGCTTGAAGGCATCAACAAACATAATGAACCAATGTCTCAATACCTATTGCTAGGGGAGAAAAAGCAGCAATGCTAAGACAAAAAAACGTGAAGAACTCCAATTCTGGGCAAAATCTGGGGAAAGAAAACCAGAAAAGGTAAGGAAAAAAATGAAAGGAAATAAAAATATTACATCCAAAGATGATATATCACTATTACAGAGATAAATTATTGTGTGTTCTTTTTTATATATGAATCTTATTTTAATATTAAAGAAATGCAATAGTCACTAAAGGCAAATAGAAGAGTCAACTATAAAATACAGGCTTTCATTATCCAGAGTTCACCCAAGATTAATTAGTTTCCTGTACATTCAGAAGCTGCATCACACGGATGGAAAGCAGCTCCTTTATACCTGTTCCAGCACAGAGAGAACAGGAAACCAGGGCCATCGAAACACTTGTGAACCAAGTCCCTCGGCCTCATACGCTTTTCTGCGCTGATGCTCTCCTGCTCTGGGATTGGAGGCATGACAGGAGGTGGTTTGTCATATTTTATGGGCAAGTAGTTTCTGTTTGGGTGAAGGTCAGCTCCAGATGCGCGAGACCACGACCACAGCTGGATTGGGGTAGCATTCACCTGACCTCTCTTTCCCCCTCCCTCACTACAGAGGGCTAGTGATTTTTTCCTGAACAGCTCTGGCAAGGAGCTGCTCTTCTCTGCTCTCACTAAACATCAAGTCACAGAGACAGGGAACAGGAGAACCACAAATAATGCTTCAAGACTTAGAGCAGAAGATCAAAGTCCCAGCAATGTCACCCCAGTGTGGTGCTGCTGCTTACCATAATGGCCTCATAATCCTTCAGATGAAAGGGGGGCCTTTGCCATCCTTCAGGTAGAGACACAAAGATAGTGGCTGATGTGATAAAAATGCTGTGATACATCCCTTTCATCACAGCACTCAAAATAGTCAGTACGTGGAAATTATGGTTTGCATACAGCAATTTCTCCTTGCTTACACCACGCATTTCACTTAACTGCAACCTATCCCACTAGACAAACACAAACAAAAATCCAGGAATACATTCAACTACCACCATCAAAAGCTGGATTAAAATCAAAGAATGCCCACAAATTCAGGAGGGATACTAAAGTTTCTAACAAATTAAAATCAGTGTAGCAAGTAAAGGGCCAAATTCATCTCTATAATGAATAGAATATGAATCCACAGCAAAAACGATCTATTATTTTGATATTTCTACACCTGGAACTCTCTATATAATCAGTACTGTATGGTAATGCATAATAAAGCAGAATCTCTTATTTTGAGCTTTATGATGCAACTGAGGGCAGAATTTGGTCTGCTGCACTGTTTGCCTGATCTAATGGAACATGCACGCTGCCAAATGCTGGCCAAGGAATGGAGAGATCGAATATCTCCTGAAGGTCACTGGGAATTTGTCCCTCCACCCTTGAAACACGCTCAGCCCTTCGGGCAGCCTGAAGCTTGCCCATCTCTGGGAGGGCGATCTCCTCGCTCAGTGCGAGCGGCAGCGATCCCTCCTCTGTCCAAGCAGGTTGGGGGAAAAGGAGCTGCAGTCAACACAAGTCTGCTCCGGGGCCAGAACAAGAGCTGGAGGCCTGCGGTGTCTGGTCACAGTTCTGACCATTTCAGAAGCAGAAGAGGGGAAAAAAATCGGGTGCGAGGCAGGGAGAGTTCGCCAGAGAACCAAGGAGGCAAACAGCAAAGTTTCCAGATGCTTGATACCTCCAACGAGGCTCCCAGACACAGTGGGGCTGGCTGAAAAACGGCTTCGGCTGTGAATTAGAGTGTTCTGGCATTCACTTCTCTAAGTCAGCCTAGAGCTAGATTTAGAAAAGATGGGTGCTAAGTCATGTAAGCTAAGTCACCTGCTGGAAGATCCAAATTAATTAACTTGGGTTAATTAATAGCATAAAAATTTTCAGTAATTTTACTTTGCTGCATAGCTCCTCTGTTTTACTCTATCTGGAAATGCTTTTCAGGATGCCAGAGTGCCTCAGCTATACAGCTGCAAACAGCTGCATTTTCCCACAAATTATGGATGGAAAGCTACAGCACAGAAAGAAGCAGAGATGGCACAGTGCCAAAACTCCACACAACAACGAGGAGAGCAAGCCCTGACTCAAGCTGCTTAGGGCTGCTGGGGAGTCTCCACCTCTTCCAGATTTCCAGAGCAAACATCTGTAAGATAAATGGTTCAGGACCTGGTGATGTTTGGGTTCAGGGAATGGAATTCGCTGTCATGTGAGGTCTCTCCCTGCTCTTTTCTCAATGACCAATATAGGTACTGCTAAAAGGCAATTCATCTCCTCTTCCTTAAACTATCTTCTGGCAAGGACCTCCCCTGCGGAGGTGTCCAGCACGCCCTGCTGACTACAGGGAGAGCCTAGAGATTAGTTTAATCTGGATAGGTAGCATTTAGATGACAAAAAATGGGTGACATCAACCCCATCTTTAAGATCAGGATTCACAAAAGCTTTGGGAGCTTATAGATGTGAAGGGGCAAAAAGTGCCATTTTTAATGATGCACACGTGTCCACTGCCCATTCATCCCAATGTTCTGCAAATCTCCTTAAATACTTGCACTTCCGGGAAAATAAGCACTTGAAATTTTGGCCTAAACCTCTCTCTAAAAGGTACTTATCTTTTTTATTTAATTATAAACTTTTGCGGTTAAACACTCATACAACATAAAACTGAACAGTAAGTCATTGACACAAAATTTTTTTGGACCAACATGATTAAAAAAATGGAGCAGACATTTGTAAAGATGACAAGATGATCCAGAGCAATTATAATAGTTGATGATTATACCAAAATATTGTGGAAAGATAATTAAAACCCATGCTGCAGGGCATAAAATGATATCTAGCTTTTTCTGGAATGTCAGGAAAGACCATCATGTATCTGCGTACTTCACAGCTTTCATACACTCTCCTGAAATGTCTTCTACTGGTCTTTGCCAGGGACATATATGAGATCTAACTCAAAGTGACAATGCACATGTTTGTCCACCCTTTGCGTTTGTGAGGCATCTAGCATGCCTGGCCCCCAGCTAGCCTGGAGACCCAGTATGCAGTCAGATATTGCGATACTTGTTTTGATAGCAGGAAATCATCTAATTGAGTAAAAAGGAAGAGGAGATAAAGAGTTCTCCAAAAGATCTGAGTCATACGAAAATAACAGTTTTCCAAAAAACAGAATAGCAATTGTCTATTCCTGGAACGATTCTGCAATACTCTGGTTCTGCATGGACTGTCTACAGCGATTCTCGGAGTTGGGCTCCAGCCTCCAAGACAAGTGTTTCTTCCGATTGCCCCCACCAGCCGTGAGAGCCGAACGCAGGCGCGAGCCAAGCTCCCTCCCACCGCTCTACCTCAGGCCGCTTTCCCGAAACAAGGCTGGAGCCAGTACTGACATTTTGTGCCTATCAAAAATTGGACAGACTTAAAGACAAGCTCGGTATTTGGCGGTTCAAGAAGACTCTCAAAACCTTACAAAAAAGCTTTCACATGGTCCCAGCTGAGATCATTTTAAAAGCAGCATATTCCAATGACAGCAAGCCAGCAATTTATGCCTCTAATCTGTTTTTATTATTTAAGTTTTACAAAATGTCAGTGTACAGTTAGTTATACTTAGCAAGGTATTTGGCTGGTCACCATGTCTACACAGGGCTTTTTTTTTTTTTTTTTTTTTTTTTGTAAAAGGCAATTTAAAGTCTAAGCGTTTCAAAGCCCATAGAACTCAGCAGGTAGGTGCACAATTAAAAAGAAAGACATGCAGCTGCGCTACCTGAAAAGTTTCCCCTGCTAACCAGGTTTGCACTTTCATCCAAGGACCAGAAGTTGCACACCTCAGAGAAAACACAGGGAGATTTAAAACAAAACGAGGGAAAAAGGGTGTTTGGGGAGACTTCCAACGTGAGTCCCTATTCACGGCAGTCTAACTGGAGAACGTTACAGATGGGACAGTCTCTTTCCCTAATGCTGCCCTGATGACATTACAGATTACTGACACCCCAGAAATTAGCCCCAGCATCTCATCTCTTACAAGGCATATTAGGGACCAGCGAAGAGCTTGGTTACAAGATCTTCTGTTACTGCTTAAAAGAGATATCCTGAAATTCCATGGAAAGGGTTAATTTAGGGACATCTTTTATCCTTTTCCTTTGCTCTATTCTTCTGGCTTACTTTCACATTATGTCATTTATTTACTTCTGCTCTCTTCCGTCTTATTCATCTCTCCTCTGAACTAATTTTTTCACATTCTCCCGATAGCCCTAGAGCTACATCAGTTCACACCAGCAAAACACATGACCCCAGTTCACTGTTAGGGTGGTGGAGCCACACTGACACACTTGCAGATACGGGTTTAATGTCTCAGGTTTAGTTAGAGTTCAAGAGCAATGGATTTCATCGTTTTAAGTAATATTCACAACTGCCCTTCAGATTTCAGCATCAGAGTCAACACCATGAGAGTAATACCAAAAACGGAGGAGACAGGTGGTGGTCATGTATAAAATCATAGAACTTTACGTGGGATTACTAAAGCAACAAAAACTTCACTACCAATAGGAGTGAATTCTAAATAAAGGGTGTCTATCAGCCACTACCAGCTTCACCTTGCCTTAAATCCCTTTTAGACGACTATCCGAACGTTCAACCACCAGGAACACAGAGGAGGACACTGGGCCTCCCAGCTTTGGCACCCAAAGCATCTCCCAGCCAGAGCTTTCACCTCCGGCACAGGTAGGGACTTGCACAGCCAGGCAACCTGCCTAGGGGGAACTTTCTTTCAAGTATCTTGGTTAACAGCAGCACTGATACAAATAGCAAAAATCATTGTAAAACAGTAACAAGCTTTGGTAAATACTTCCATGGGTGGGAACATGAAACAAGTTTTCTAGGCACAATATTTCGACATCTTAATGAGAATGGCTCCATTTTCAGAAGTGCTGTGTATCTGAGCCACGCTTTAGACGTAGGGGTTTCTGAGAGCCAGCCCAGCATTTCGAAGCCTTGGCTGATCTGGCAGGGGCAGAGGAAGCCGCGGTGCCCCACTTGCTCGTCCCCGTGAAGAACAAGGCCCTACTCACGACGGGGGAAGCTGCTCAGGTCCCCATTCACATTGCAGCTGCAGCCTTTCTCAAGGGACTTCGATTCAGAGGCTTTCGTGTGCAAATATTGCTTCTGCAACGAGCACGTTTCAGAGGACTGAAGGGGCTGACTCTGAACGTATATGACAGCCGTTACAAAGTGATTTTGGACCTTATGAATACAAGGCCCAGCTAATCAAAGCACTGCAAAGAGGCTCAACCACAAATGCATCAAAGGTTTGCAGCTAATATTACCTTGTGCACACAAGGCAAGCTAGACACGGCTGATATAATTATTGGAGGTTAATTATAAAATGGGACTAAAACATACGTGAATCCTCAGAGTAATAAAACAGCACACAACATGCACTAGTTTTGATTAATGACTTGGGCAAACGTTTGTCAGATCCAGTGCAAAGCAAGCAGTCATTAAGTCATCATTAACACTAAGATATACGCTTAACAATATCACTTTACCCAGCAGCTTCCACATAACAAGCTATCCCCACAATAAAATGCTTCCAGTCTTATCAGAGCAGGATCATCACCATGGGATCATCAGCAGGGAGCCTGCAAACTTGTTTGAGTCAATGATCTGATACAGACGTTCTCCAACTTTAAAAATTCCCAACTGCTGCCTGGGATGATTGTATGAGAGAGATACTACGTGGGGAGGAAAAAGGTGTTTGTCAGTGACGGAGCATACGGAAACATCTGAGGTGAAAGTGTGTTACAATTGCAATGACATAAATATATATATATGTTTAGCCTAGGTATATGGAATTGAGAAAATGTCACAATTGGCTTTAAGGATCACTGGGAATGCAAAAGAAAACTAATAGTTTAATAGCAATATCAAAGAAGAGGCAGAAAGCCACGTCCTTGACTACTCACTGATCTATGGGGAATAAAAGTGAGAAGACGTTATCATTTCATCCAGTTTTGTGAATTACTTCATATGCAGAACTGGGGTAATAGAACATAATTAAGTTATACTTTCAGCTATACACATGCACACATATATATATACATATACAAGTGTGCATGCATCTCTAATTTATAGGCAGGATTTCTTGCAGGAATACAAGGCATATGTTCTAACTATGTGAATTGCAAATAGCCCCTTTAAATTCGGAGCAAAAAGAGAGAGCATTTGAGGCCCCTGCTGGGCTGGGAGTACCATTTCTGTACTTATTTACTCAGTACACTTCAAAAAAGAATAGATTATAACTCCCAGTTGAGGTCCAGACTTTAAATTACAAGGTAGAAACAAACTTTTTACTGACCATGCTACCACTGCATGTGGCAATATTGTAGGTCCTTTCTCTTTATCAACACTCCTCCCTCAAAAACAACATCCCAAATCACTTTTACGCACATCCTCTCTCCTTTACCCTCCCCGCTGCTAGGGACAGAGGCGTAATGCTGTGACTGCTGCTGGCCACCCGGCTTGCTCGTGTCCCAGCGGAGAGAGCAACTCTAGGTGCTCCAGCAGCCAAGTCAAGATCCCGTAGTGGGCCAAATTTTGAAGCAAAGCTTCCCATGAGAGCTTCGCCTGGGTGCCGAGCTCTCCAACAAAGCCAAGGGAGCCAAAATTATGCAGAGGAACTTAACCTTGAGCTCTTTGCGGATTTATGACTAAAACTCATCAGGTTTTTGTAAAGTTACTGGCTAGTAGTGACCAACCACGTACAGTTGCAAACTTCAGTGGTGCTACATGGAATCATATGCAGAAGAGCAGCAAAATACTCCAACTGCCAAGACTTCCAAATTCTAAACTTTGCATTTAGACACATAAACCAGATGTCACACATACACATTCAGCATACATAAAAATCTCATTTGCTAGTTTTTTCATTTCATCATTGCCTGTAAAATTCCAGTGCTTGCAGGGGCAGAGAAAATAAGGCCAACAGCCCCAAATCCCAATTATTTCAGGCACGTATCTTTTTTTTTTAATTTAATACATGGAATTATTCAAGTTAAATATTCCCAGACCAGGTTTCAGTGTTGCACATTTTAGGTGCACACAAGGTGCCTCTCTGCATCCTCACTTTGCAAAAGGATAGGGGACTGCAGTAGCACAGAGAGGTGGCTCAGTCTTTATAAAACAATATCCCGGTCCAAATCTGCGAAGGACAGCTAGGCTGGGGAGCTGGCAACACTGCCCCAGGTAACCCCGGCCAAGTCCCGGCGCTCCCCCCTTCTCTAGTCTAAATGGCTTTTCTCTCTTCCTCAAACTTTTTGTGAAATCTTCCGATTTTTATCCAGTGGGGATGCAGCTCTGATGATTCATCTCTTGCCTCCAGATCTGCCTCGCTGCTTTTCATCCAGCGGCACCGCGACTTTGATGACTCGCGCTTTGCTGGCGCTGCCGGTGGAGCGCAGATGTGGCATTGACAGCGCCGGCGGGGAGGGAGGGAGGCGGATCCGGGCGCATTCAGGACGCTTCCCCGGCTGTTACGTTCCGAAGGCGACGACAATAGCTCCGGCTCCCACGCGGCAAGAGCTATTCATCCTGCGGACATTTCATCAAGGGGTACGAAGAGAAGGCAGGATCCTCCCTTTCGCAGCAGAACACTGTTAAATCAGCTTAACCCAATCGTGAAACTGTCCCCTTCGCGACTATATTTAGAGGCCAGGCTCCAGGCGTAGGCTAGAATTCATCCCATCTAATCTCAACCATTCGAAACTCCCGCGAGTAATCCAAGCTCACATATCTTGATGAGATAGAAACACCCCTAAAGTCCTCCAAAAACAGAGGGGATGAATTGCTCCTTGGAGACATCTCTCTCTCCACTGGGTATAGCGGTGCTTGAACAACCAGCGCGTTACAGCTACCTCCGCTTTTGGACTGCTGGTCAGGTGAGATGAATCCTGTCTCAGCTGCACAGCTACTGGGTTAGGAATGGCCGGCTAACGAGGAGCTGCAGAGAAAAGCCCCTTGGGGGGATGGCGGATGGCAGTATGAACACGAGCTAATATTAGCACTATCTGTTTGCTAAAAGGCAGTCACTGTGCTGGGTCACAAAAACGGGAGCTTTGCTGGGAAAGGTATGAAGCGATCCTCAGTCTGAACTCAGCGCCGACAAGGCTGAGCGCCAGCACAACATGCTATGTGCATTGACGTGCTGAACTTCAAGAAAGATGTGGACAGAGAAGATCAGAAGGATCACTATGAGGTGTCCTGTAGGACATGCGACTCATGAGAAAAAAGTTCAAGGAATTAGGCTCACTACCCAAAAGAAGAAATGGGGAATCATAACAAACTTCGAATATACAAAAAGTTGCTGCAAGGAAGGGAATAATCTCTTCTCTGTGCCACTGTGGACAGGACCGGAGCGATGGGCTTTAATGAGAGAAAGGCAGATCTGGGTGAGACATTACGTAAAGCTTGCAGCAGTCAGGACAGCCAAACACTGAGTCAGACGGAGCCTATGGATAATGCAGGACCTCCACGGCTGGCTCTCACGAAACACAGGTTAAAAAGACATTTGTAAAGAAGGGTTTAGATCCAGTGGGCTCTGCCATGAAGGATGGGACTAGACGACCTCTTCAAGTCCTTCCCAGCCACATTTTCTAGGATTCCCTTTTACTGCAGTACCAGTACCACCCACCTTCAGTACTCAGCTCAGAGTATTCAGCTGGCTTTGTTTCCTATCTGAGGATTTCAGGCTTTTGTAGTGCCGGATCGCGTATCGCCGGCATGCTCTTTGACAGTTCCCGGGGAGGTGAAGAGAAATATTTTCAAAATGAGGTAATTCTCTAATGCTGTGTTGTCTGAATGAAGGGAAACAAAGCAAGTTTATCAAGACAGACCACTCTTTAATCGAGGGATTAGGAGTGAATTAAGCCCTTTGCACTGAGATTCCTACCACGTGCCCAAGATGAAATGCCAGCCTAAACTACGATTTGAATGAACTATGCCATACAGCTGAAAAGTCGCACATTGAAAGCTCATCATTTTTGGTAAAAGCTGCTGTTTGGGATTATTTCTATGTTGGAGGCTGCCAGAAATCAACCTCGATATTCTACATTAATCATGCCACCTCTACTAAGCAGTGTGAACTGGCTAATTCAAGTTAATACATATTTTCAAAAGAAGCTATGCCACTGAAAATGCTTTGTAGATCAAGATCAAAGTTTTATTTGCTTTTACTCAATCATATTAGAGGAAGTACTATAGTAGGCTGAGAATTTCAATACTGAAGGCTGCCTAACTTTTTATTTTAACTCTTTTTGCATCCCAACAATGTCTGACATAAAACTGGCAAGGTATTTGGTTTTATAGGTATATATCATGCCTTTTCTATGACCCTTTGAAAGGCGCAATGCCACTCTTAAAGGGATCCAATCATGTTTATTATTATATCTAAGTATTCAGATGTGAGATTCAAAGTTAGCTGTATTTAAAGTCACTTTTCATAGTGCTAAACACTAAATAGTGAGTCACATACAAGCTAGTGACATTTTAATATCATCTGTCAACAATTCACATTTGACACAGAGCAGAATTAATGCTTGGAATAATATAATCCCTGTATTTCTAAGGCAGACTGAGCTTGCTACTGCTAAGCACCTTCAAAAACAACTGTCCCCTAAGGCAGGACTCTGCATTTCCCTTAGCTGAACCTCATGAGGTTCCTGCCAGCCCATTTTTCCAGCCTGTCAAGACCCATGTCTTGACCTCTACCCCCAATTCGGTATCACCTGACAACCTGCCGAAAGCGCACTCGGTCCTATTGCCTTGGTCACTAATAAAGATGTTTCACAGTATTGTTCCCAGTTTTGATCCCTGAGGCATGCCACAAATAAATGACCACCAGCTGGACATCATGGCAAGGCCCAACCAATTTTCCCCTACCTTATCATCTGCATCTCACCAATTTGGCTACAAGGACACTACAGGAGATTGTATCCAAGGAAGACAAAAAGCTAAAGACAAGGCAGCAGAAAGAAAAGTTACATAGAGAAACCAAGGGTGATTCCTGAATACTCATAAGGTGGTAGAAGGGATCAACAACGTTGGAGGGAGCTGCTCCAGTGAGAAGACAGAACCTGTAACACTGCTCTCCCTACTGCAGAGGCATTTGCTGCCAGCTTCTTCTTTTGTGCTTCTTTTCCTTTCAAACTGTGAGTGATGTTTGGAGGAAGGAGCTCATCGACCAGGGGAAGGAACACAAATACACTAAGAGCTCTAAGAGGGTGAAAAACTCGAATGGGTAAAAGATGAGTGTGAGTGCCACGCAAGAGCCCTCTGAGGCTTTGGGGAAGAGGTGGGACAGTAACAACCCCAAGACAAGCCCAGAGGGTGAATAAAGAGTATGAGCTAAGGTCTGAATAATTAGACTGTCTTCTTGGGTACAGTGTGGACAGTGAGGCTGAAGACTGGCAACGAAGACAAAAAAGTAGGAAGGTCATGACTCAGTGCGACACCCACTCTCACACCTGCTCTTCTTCTGACAGCCTGGATTCAAACACACACGCTCACAAAACTGTCAGGGTTCCTCCTCCTCATCAGAATTACCCCTTGACTTTGTTGCAAAGCAAACGCATTTCGTTTTACAACTCCTGCTTGCATTAACTTATCCAAATTAACTTCTCTACATTCTGATTTTTAAGGGACTTAGTCTGCTAAAAGCAAGAGCTGCAGAATGAGTCCCCTTGCTGTTCCTCCTCACGACTTGAGATCTATTTATGTTCCTGCCACTCACCAGCTCTCTGACAAGAGGTAAGTCACTTGTCTTCAACCTTTCTCTGCTTCCCTTCACATTCCTCATCTGCTTAGATAATAAATATTGCAGAGCAACAGCTGTCTTCTGATACAAAATGGGTCTATGCTCAACAAGTGCCCCTACACACTGCTGTACGATATTACTGCTAATTGTCATCCTGGGCTTCAGCATATGCACGGCCACATGCTTCTGAGTTGATCTCAGCTTCTCTCATCACAACATCCACTTTGTTTTTGTATTTTAAACTAGCCTGCGTTGGAACAAAGAAATAGGTGTGTGTGAAAAAGATGATGCTAATGTATTCCAACTCCTGCAGTACCTACAAGCGTATGATGGTGCGTTTAGAGCTTCACAGAGTCGTGCAGAACAGAAGTAATTAAGACATTGCTGTTGAATCAAGGGGGTGTGAGCATACCCAATTATACCTATGTGTAATACTTTAAATCTACATCAAGTCCGATCTATACTGATGAATACATGTTCATACAATGGTATCAGCTTAATTACTTTACTAATTATTCAAGGAGAAGAAGTAGGCAGAAAGTTTCATTTGGATTGCATTTAGATTGGTTATATCACAGCAAATGATTGTTACTCTGGTGATGCCATGACACACAATCAAATAATCAGCAAGACAGACTAAACACAGAAAACAAAAAGGTCACAGGAATAAGCTGGCAGGCTGCACTGAATAGAAAACTGAACTACTCACCCAAAGACGTGCTTGATGTTCTTCAATTTAGCCTCTCAGCTCAGGTGCGTGCACAAGAATATAGATGTATGAAAGATCCTGTGGCACAAATAGAGGCAGAAGACCACCTGGATTTTCATGTTTTCCATGAAATGTATGTCTACACTCATGCCATGTCACCTATTGCCCTTGGTGGGGGAAGGTAAGGAGTCTTAAAGAGTGTTTCAGAGGAAGAAAAAAAGAAAAAAGAAAAAAAACTATATCATCCTGTTCTTGTGACACCACTTTCTTACAACACTGAAAGATTATCAAGCATGAGGTTTAACAAGTGATTTGATGGTCACCTGTGAGAACCTATGTGGCCCTAGACGTACACAGTAGGTAGGGCAGGATACTGTAAGACCAGTGCAACTTTCTAGGAATATCCTAATTCCCACACTGGGTTCTCTCACATCTCTTGAGCACAAGAGACATCAGAGGGAAAAAAATACCACTTCCTCAAGCACAATCTGTCAACGATCAGCACGTGTGACAAGCACACCTTACAGCGTGGAAGTCCTGCCATGTATCAGCGTGCTGCGGCAATCGATCAGGGGCTGCTGGGGACCAAGGTGCTCCGTGCAGCACGGCGGCTTTCCAGCCGTGTGTACTGTGTTGATCCATCCGGGTGAACGGCAAGCCACCACGCGCAGATGGCAACTGAACGTGCTCAAACCTCATCTGGCTGCCAGGACAGCTGATGTCTCTGAGCAGCCCCAACTGCAGGGCACCTCTACGGCAGGGAGGAACCTCCCGAGCTTTGCCCATGAGTCCATCCATCAAAGGGAGCCCGACAGATCAGGAAGCCATCTGTGTCGCACAATAAAAGCCCAAATCACTATTGGAAAGGGATGGAAACCCACAGCTGCTGTAAGCCTTATCTATTCCACTTAGTCATCTCTCAACTCAGTAACAGCCAAATAAAGTTCAACAAGAATTCGCACACTAGTTCAGCTTGCAAACCTGATAAATGCAGAATAGCCAAGTTGCCAGAGATTCAGCTTATCCCGAGATTGCATAACTAGCAGCGGAACTTAAATTCACTTGTAGCCACATTGATTACAAGAGCTATCATGTATGCTTCCTACTTTACAGCCACTTCTGCTTATCTCTTTTTTGTTTCCGTTTAGTCATCTCCATAATGTACCTCCAGCCCTGAATTCAGAGCAGATGGATGGGCTAGGACTGCTCAATACCGAAACAGAATTACTGTGTTTGGAGTCTGATTTTCATTCCTTTAGATTTATGCTGGATTAGCCTGGATTTATGATTTACATAACTTCTGTTAAGTTATATAAGGTGAAGTTCTACCAAAGAGTTATATCCGATGAAGCTACACCACACGATAGGAGGTTTAGTCCCAGAGCCATCAACACACCCGTCACCATCTTCAGAGAGTTATTGCAATAATTATTAAACTTGTTTTGTTGAGGCAACAAGTTTCTTTGAGCAACAAACTTGTTTGCTGCCCTTGATGAGGGTTGCCACCAGGTTCTTCATGAGAAAGTGTGATTCTTTACAATTTTTCAAGCTTGTTTACTTTGGAAATTACTCCAGAAGAGCTATTCCTGGTAATATATCAGGACTACCTCCCAGAGAAGGCACCTTTCTCCAGAAATAAACATAACATTGTTATGGGGGAAATAATTCATTCTCGTTGCAAAATTAGATCATGCTCACCAGTGCTCAGGTAGGGATAGTTATGCCACTTAAAGTTCCCACACTACTGTAATATAAACAGACTTCTGTAGCAGATGAGGTCCAACATGGATGGAGACCGATCTTGCACACCCGCACCAATAATCGTTCGGACAAAAGGGACAGAGGAAGCATTTTGCTGAGCCTTAACCCTACTCATGAGAACGCAACAGTTGTCATAGGCCAAAGGCAGACACCAGCCAAGACAACCTCCAGGGCAAACAACAGGAGAAGCTTACAGCTTCTGCCGAGCAGCCCAACTCTGTGGGTAACAACTCACATCCTTCATTTCCATGGATGAAGGCAGACGGGTCACTACGAGCGCAAAGAGGAAAGCTGCTCTGACCTATCAGTTATGGTCTCTCCACACCAGACACAATTTCACACCCCTCCAGGTATAATCAGTGCAACTAAACAGAGCCAAACGTCACATTTTGACATCCTAATCCTCCCCCCGCCCCACAAAAAAAAAAGAGTAAAGTAGGGGCTGCCAATACATTTTGCTGGATACCGCCAGAGCTGACTGTAATTCCCCTATTGCCAGTGACAGCTTTAAAGCTGGGCTGCGAATTTCCTTTGCGGTAGGTTGTGTATCGGTAGTGGTACATACACAGGTTTGCATTTCCTGCTGTAAAACCAGAAATACAAAAAATTGGAAGGCAGCTCCTTGGAATCAAGCCATGAGTGCAGAAATAATGTGAAGTATGCAAGTGCAAATAAAATTCATAGTTCATCCTAGGTGCACTCAGATGCATGTTAATGCCTCAACTGTTTTATTCATTTGCTACCTGTTTGCAGTGCCCTGAGTCATACATTATTAAAGCATAATCTAGCATAATCTAACCCACAGCCTTCAGAATATTGGAACACTTGCTGCAGAGGTTTTGTCCAGAAAATATTTATGTGAAATTTCTAATTATTTGGAAGCCTAACCCAAACACTTTGCTCTTTGGCTTCTGGTTTATAAACCATTTCAGACATATCCTTTGCTGACCCTGGACACAGAGCCTTTGAGAGAGTCAAAAACTTTAATTTCTGTCTTCCTGGACACTCGTGATTAACCACTGCGTGGGGCTCTCGAGGGACATGGCAACGACACAAGCACAGAGGGGAGGAAGATACATGACTGGCCATTTGCTCAGCCAGGGACAAGTCCAAAGGAAAGAGCAAAGGAACAAGGAACAAGAAAAACAACAACACAGACAGCTTGTTCAGACACAGATAAATGCCTTGCTAACCTGCTGCAAAGCATTTCAACTGGACTGCTTGAATGTTTCTATTTGAACCAATTATACCTGAAAAAAACCCAACACTTTTCTTTAAGTTAATGTAAGAAATCAAAGGACTATGAAAACATTTTTTTTCCTAAAAAATTTTGGTGATCAGAAAAGATTAGCTTTCAACAAAACAGTTCAAGAAGTATTTCTGAGTGTCTGGAAGATTTCTAAATAATTGGTTTACTCCACACCCACCCTAGACTGAGATACCCTTTCCTCTTCTCACATTCCAATATCATCTTCGAGGCAAAGTGCATCCATAGGAATGAAATGCTGTGACTTTGAGGGGAAATGTAAATCCTGATATAAAATTCAGAGAGCAATAAATATACAGAGCAATAAATCAAAACTCTTCTTCGAACCCTAACTTTGCTGAGGAAAGAAAAACATCTGAAATAAATTGCTTGTACCCCCTGCTCCTGAGTCGTTCCTATATTGCACAGCTGCATATGGTCACATACATTTCAAAACGAGAAGACAAAACCATGCAACCCCCAAGACCATCGAAACCTCCGGTGGCCCGGGAAGGTGCAGCGTTCGAGCAGTACCTGTTTTATTAGAGAGCCGGAAAGACACCATCTTGTCCGGGATGCTGCAGACATTCCTCACGGAAGCGATGCAGCTGTAGTTCGCGTAGTCCTGAGGCCGAAGATTTTTGAGTTTCAGGATCTTCGTTTCCCCCTGTGCACGCAAGGCAGAGCGTCAGGACACAGTCAGTCAGAGGAACAAGCAGAGCTGCATAACACACCGAGGCTGACTTTTAGGAGACGAGTAAGATATGGAGGAGGCTAATTAGAAGCAGATGCTAAACTGAAGTGGTCCAGAAAACCTATTTTATTTTAATCATCCAAATGAACGGTGGCTGGCATAACCTAAAGGTTGACACTTACTTAGACATTAAAGACAACGAAAGAGAGAGTGGGAAAGGGGAAAGTGTTTTGGCAGAGACTCTGAAGCCCCAGCATTATTCAGGATAACATATCTTAAGATAAAATCTGCATAATGAAAAAACCATAAGCTACAGAACCCCTGTTTTCCTTTGAAAATGAGCTCCTGATGCACTTTATTTGCAGGCAGCAGCGTAAATGATGGAGCAGCGATCTGAACAGGACACGTAATGAAGGGGTTCCCTTGGACACGATGGGGAGAAAACTGTAGTGCCCAAACAGGAGATTTCTCAGGAAAAACGATCTGAAATGGGCACTGCAGAATCAGAAATGCTGGAGTAATTTGCTGAAAAGTGCATGTAAAATCTTACATTATTGTTAGCAAAAAGAGCAGCAAAAAGCAGAAAGGACTGGGACACAAAACCCTACTCAGGCTGAGCATGCAGAGGTACCAGGAACAGGGAAAGCCAGGAGAACCGAGCCGGAGCGAGCGGGGAGAAGCAGAGGAGCCCCTCAGGCGTGCGCGAGCAACAGGATGGAGTGCCCTGCAAATACCAGGCGTATCGACAGGTATCGATACCTGCACATTAAAATAACAAACTTCCTCAGGCTTTCAATCTCCCTTTCAAGCTGCTCGCTTTCAGATCTTTGCTTCCGCAGATAAGTTAAAAGCACATTATGCTTAAGGCAGAGCCCCAGCTCGGGGAGACCTACGCTCTGAACCGGATCATGAAGTATCTAAAGAGCAAGCTTTGAAAAACTCACACTATTGCATGCCCTGCAAATACTACTGCAACTGCTAATATTAGCAAAGCTTGGGCTTTGTATTGAACTGTTTAAACAGCATCATCTGCAACAGCTGCGCAGGCCCATATAACAACATGGTCGTTTGTGAAAACACAGTATAGAACTAGCAAATCCCCCCCAAAAATAGAAGATACCGTTAGACATGAAAAGAGACGGCCATGCAATCCTGCCCAGTAGACGTTAGACGCACTGGGACTGAAGTGCTTTATATGTACAACCAGGCCCACAGAAGTGATGTTGATTAAAATTAAGCTCATGCTGTTTCAGCGTTTGCAAGACCAAGGCCTCAAAAGGCTGTTCAAATGCATGCAAAGCGAGAGGTAAAGATAAAGATCCCATTTTAAAAAGAGGATTATCTCGGCTAGGAAAGAGCCCGGTCCAGAGCCCTTCCAGGTTAATGGGAACACAGCTACCGAAGTCATTAACTTCTGGATTAGATCCAAATGTGGAGCTATTGCATACCACAAACTAAACCCTTAGCTGTGAATCCCAACTTGAAATCGCAGCCTGAGCTCACAACGGTATTCCGGATCATGTCCCCTAGATTGCTAAGATTTGTAAAAATATATATATTTTCTTCATTGATTTGGAAAGTTAGTCTAATTATGTCTAATTGCATAATTATTGTAAATACAGCAAATTTAATCTTATACTCAGGCTGTGTAATTACAATGTGCCATGAGGCCAATGCAAACTCCCAGAAAAAAATTATGCATCAAGATTTTGGTTTTGAAAAGTCCAGTATTTCAAACACTTTCACAGATGAGCATATGCATGTTTGTTTTTTTTTTTTTTTTTTTTTTTTTTTTCCCATGGCAGCTAAAATAAGTAGCTGACATTATCTGACGCATCAAAAAAATCTGTGTTCAAAGTTCAGGAGCTCATTTTTTTTTAAATCACCCAGTTTCAAAGTGCCTTCTATTATTTAATAAAAGAACACCACCACTGGAAAGAACAGGTAAACTTTTTTGGCTACAATACCATAAAAAAGTTCATTACACTGCTACTTGTTTGCCTTTATATTTCATTTGGTTTTCAGATTGATAGCTCTGAAGTCAAATCCCTTCTAGCTCTCTGCTCACCAGCTCTCACTGTTTTTTTTACCATATCATCAGGAGAACCAATTATGCAGAGATGTGCAGTAGACATTTATGACTCTTGAATCTTTAATTACAATTTTTCCTCTTATAAACATATATCAGATCCTGTAGGCGCACAGACAAGATACACTAATTCAATCTGACCTCCAATAAATGCAAAAAGGTTAGAGATAAGCTTTTGACTATCAACATGACAATCTGATTTATTCATTAATTCAGGACAGACAGAGGTCCTAGGAAGGATGTTCCTAGTAACCTAGAAACCATTTTTTTAAAAAAACATGGAATCTAATTTCACATGACATATTTTATTAGATACATTCTTACTGAATAGTAGGAAAGGTAATAATCAGCATTCCCATACTGAGACACTATAAGACAAAAAGTCCCTTCTCAAGGGAATTTCTCACTTTTTAATTAAAACATTAAAAACTCCAGTTTACACATCTGTGTGAGATTCCAAGGAAACAAGCCCCAGATTTCCTAAATTGCATCCGTAATGTTAAATTAAAAATAATCTCATCACTTTTGGGAGTCTGTAACTTGAGTCTGTAACTTAATTCTCATCTCTGCAAGGTTCCAGTCTGCACATTGCTCCGTTGAATACCAAACTATTTCAGCAACAAAGAGCTCCTAAGTATAATAAAAAGTAAAAATGAAGGTACTCTCAAGTCATTAGCTGAAAATTATTTATGAAAGTTGTAGGTTGCTTTCTGCTAGAACGACCAAATTACCAGGCATTTTCCACTCCGTCTTTACTCATTGTTGCCTGAGGCTTTCCAAAACAATTTTTTCTCCATTTTTCTTTTCCCCGCCTTTTTTTTTTTTTTTTTGCAAGCACCGTCACGCACTTTTGTCCATAGACAATGGGATATGCCACTTTTTTATTCTGAGACTGTGCAAATGTGCTAACAATAAACTAATCTGATCTAACCTGACAGACTGTTTTGCTGGCCCAGTCTGCCTTCCCGGCTGTGAGCAAGAGTAAGACGACTTACAAAAACAGTTCTTTCCATTTTTGCCTCCTCGTCTTTTAAGTGTGTAATTCTGTAACAAAAACTTATATTCAAAGAAGTGAAAGGCAGAAATAAAAAAAAAAAATGGGGAGATGCTATAGATTTCAGCCTTCTTGAAAAGCCTTTTAGGCTGTGACTTCTGTGCAGAATTGCTTTACTTTGCAAGGAAGATGCAGGAACTGCAGTCAAAGACCTGCTCAACATCTTGCGACACAGCCCGCGGTGCAAATTTTCTCAGGAAGGACACAAAATACCTTAATTCCTACCTGGGTAAAGAAGGGCTCATAGATCTCGACTCCTTTATCCGAGCCTTGCAGCAACACCTCCTGGCCGCGTCTCCAGCTGTACCGGACGGGGGGGTTGGAGTTGGCGACACACCTGAGAAACACCGTCCTCTCATAGTAAAACTGCTCTTTCGCTTCCCCGATGCTCTGGTGAACCGTCACTATCGGATCATCCAAGTCTGGAAACAGAGAAAACCACGGAGAGACCGTCAGGGGCGAACGGACACCGCGACGTCTGCTGCTCCGTGGGGCCGCGCAGGGAAGGGCACGCGTCTCCCTGCACACAAAGATTGCCAAAATCGCATAAAAATTGTCAAAATACAGGCGATTCATTTCTAAAAATCTGAAATAAACATTTGAGGACTTTTGCAGGAGAGTCCAGTTTTACATTCTATTTTCGTTTGCACAGCACCTAGCACAACTGCATCTTTCTTTGCTACCCAGGCTTTGGATATTCTAGCATGCACAATAATGTGATAATTTCAATAATATTTCTGTTATGTTCCCACTGACACTCAGATTTCATGTTTTTTTCATTTCTGCAACTTATTTCTTATGTATGACTTTTAATTTAAATGTCGCTTCGACAAAATAGTTTATCAAGCTTTGGAAATAAATAGCAGACTAATTTGCATCCTAATAGTACGATCAGCTAGCACGCTGATCATGTGAATGCATCTGTTTTCCTTTAAAGCAGCAATTTAATACAGTAATTTAATGCATATACCCTTTTTTACTTACATGCATTTAACTTCAAACAGGTGAATTCAACCCAGCCTTTAGAACACACTTCTCTTGATTAAAATACAGATATCATATAATTACTCCCACCGCATCAGCTTAAAGAAAATTAGATCCCCACAACAGAACTCGCTCATCTCGGAAAGGAAAGAAATAAAGATCGCCCTTGGAAAGTGAGCACTCTAAATTAATTAATTTGGGCCTTACTCGGTCAGGTGCAAGCAGATTCCGACCCGTAAAAAAAACTTGGGTTTTTGATAGTTTTGAAAAATTAGAGGTGTGGCAGAGGCACAAGAGATTAGTACAGGATCGGTCTGAAATGAGCCCATCATTAACAATCTGAACAGATTAACACGTTTCCAGCGGCCACACGGAAAAACAGCCTGCACTTGAATTAGTCTTCAGAGGCTTACATTTTGATTTGCGTAACAGGAACAAAGCTTGAGAGTCTCTTGATTAATTAGAAACCAAACGTTCCAAAATTTGGAATAATGCAAGCAATAATATCTTGTAATGCTGCATGGATTTTAAGTAAATGTTACCTTAGTTCTCCTCTGCAAAACATTTAATTTAGTATTGCAGAAACAAATTATGAAACTGTTGTTCCAAATTAGGATGGCATTTCCTAATGAGATTTCATTTTTGTTTTAAAGGTTATTTTAAATCACAGTAGCATTTGAAAAGGGATGAGGCTGCCAAAATGTTACGTCCTCCACTCAGGCAAGAGAAAACCAAAAGCAGGGAATTAGCTGGCTTAAGTTTTTAGGCCAAAACACCCGTTCTCTGCATATTTCTGTTGCAGCCACGACGGCTTCCCAGAGGCTGCCGCTGCGGGTCCCACCACGCTCCCCCCGTTCCTCCACGGCTGTTCGGAAGAGCCTTTCTGCAAAACACGTCCAGGCAGCCGAAGCGGAGCTCTGGTTTCTGCTCCGGCGTAACCCACATCCTCGGCTGCAGCAGCAAAAGCGCGAGCAGCGGGTCGAGGGAGGCCACCCTGCCCCTCCACCCAGCCCCTGAGACCTCATCCGCAGCCCAGGTCTGGACCCTCCACTACAAAAAAAGCCATGGACATGCCAAAGGGAGTCAGAGGAGGCCACTAAGGGGAGCTGGGACGGGGGCACACGGGGTACCAGCAGAGGCAGAGGGAGCTGGGTTTGCTTGGTCCGGAGAAGAGAAGGCAAAGGGACCATCTCATTTCTGTCCTCAGCTGACTACGGGGAAGGTACAGAGAGGATAAAGGCCAGCTCTTCTCAGGGATACACAGCAAAACACCACGAGCCAACAGGCATAAGATGCACCAAGAGAAAAAACTTCCCCATGAGAGCAGTCAAGTATTTGGCCGGGGCCCTAGAGAGGTTGTGGGATCTCCATCCTTGGGGATGTTCAAAACTTGCCCAGCCAAGGCCCCGAGCAGCCTCATCTAGCCGTGCAGTTGGCCCTGGCTTGAGCAGGGAGTTGGACTGGAGGTCCTTTCCGACCTAAATTATTCCATTATTCCAATTATTCTATGAACTGTGGTGATATCAGTGCCTTGCACTATCTGTCCGACGGCAGTAGGCTCATGTCGGTGGTTAATCCGCTGTGACACGAGTAGTCCTCTCCGGCAGAGAGATGCAGGAGCTCTCACTCCGCATAGCGCTGCAGCATGACAGGGGCTGGTTTTGGTAAAAGTATAAAGAAATCGAAAAGAAATTTAAGTTGGGAACGCAAAGCTGGCGAGCCCTCTGCCAAAGCATTTCATAATGCTCAGTTAATAGGAAATTTGCACTGCAGAAAAGGACTGATTTTTCCAGCAGCGATGCTGGAAAGATTTCGGCAGCTGCACGAAAGCAGAAGCAGCAGCACTAACAGGAGACAAAATAACGCTCGCAATTGTTAGGATTTCACCGAACATTCAACCGCCTGCCCCATCGTTGGGCAGGGCTGGACAAATGCTTTGCTGGGTTATTATATAACACCGCATTTTGCTCAGACAGTGCAAGAGCTGCAAACATAATATCAGATATGTTTTTTATAACACTGCCAAGGTACTCTGCAAAGTTATTACAATGCACGCGTGCAGCTACCAAATTCATTACGTTTAAGCATGGGGATTTTAAAGCAACCTGATCACAGTGGCATTAATGTCCACTTGCCAAAGCTCTCCAGAACCCTGTTTTTCAACATCTAATTGAATTATCACTAACTGATATTCAAATTCCCACATAGACTTAAAAAAAAACTTGTTTAAAGCTCTGTGCATATGTGTAACTATCCGTGGGTGTTCATTCTTCCATAAGAGCATTTGGAGTAGTAAAAAATTCAGCAGTTTGGGAGCGAAGCTGTTGACTTGCATTTTTGCAAAGGAATTAACCTGCAAAGAGGAAGGAGAGGAAATCACTGAAGAGACAGCAGGATCTTAGTGCAATGGAAAAAGATTTAGCACCAAGAAGCTCAACGAACTGCATTTTCAAAGTGCTTTACAAGGAAAAAAAAATCCAAACTTCCATTTTGATCGTGTTATGAAGAGTTAACTAACTAATCATTTATTAAATTAAACCAAAGTCATGGGTGTTGCTATGTAGTTAGTTTATTAATCAAAAAGAAAATAATTACAGAAGCATGTTTTCCACAGAGGTTTACGCCACCATTAAGTTCAATTTTTCAGTCTTTAATCTTTGAATTGAACCAAACTGTTTCGAAGCCCAGATGGCAAAGACATGCTGAACACCGCACTGGAAGACTCCCCTTCCCGCACCCCCAAACTCTCCAAAAACCAAAACCCAGGGATAAACGGTTCAGAGTAAACCTGATCTAAACGTGCTGTGGACTGCAGCCCAATGACCAGGGATGGTGGTGAGGGCACCAGGGACACAGCAGAGGTAATTCATCCCTCTGGGACCCAGGTGTCCCACTTTGGGGGCACGGGGCTGCCTGGGGGTGGGCAACACGGTCCATCTCCCACAACCCTCCCCACGGCACGTGAGCACCGGGGGGTCACACACGGACACACGAGCAGGATCGCAGATTGGATCTGCTACGTCATCTCTTCTCAGCTTTGGGGACTACACAGCTTGCTGACTCCATTGGTTAATTAGCTGCCTTTATCTTCAGATGTTCAAAGCAAATGATGCTTGGAAGCCAGAATAATAATAAATAAAAGACTCATCTGGGGAACTGATTGAAATAGCTTCATCAAGGCACCCATACAGGAGACAGCCGCGATAAGAGTTAGGCTAAATATACATAAGTTATCCTTGAACATACGAAGTTCCTCCTGCTGTTCCCCTTAGGAGGACTCCAGCCTCCCACAGCTTAGCACAAGCTTTCAGTAATTTTTCAGCCCTGTGCCAATTTGTGGCACTATATGATATAGAGCAGTTAACCATGATCCAGAAAACACAAAAATTCAACAAATATGTCTTTTTTGCACGCCTGGGGAAAGGATAACGAATTACATTGCGCGCCATCCATTAGCACGTGCAGTGCGGCAGGGAGCCGCGAGAGCCAGCTCCAAATGAGCTGGCTGGGGATGCTGGAAAGAAGGAGCCGTGTCACCTGGAGCTCCCACTCCCTTTCCAAAAGCTTTCTTACGCACCTGTGATACTGCAGCACATGTGCAGCCCAGCCATCACAGTACAAAGCAAACACCATTTACGAGGCCAGACACTGCAGAGAAGCAAAGCTTCCTCTCTTGATCCCACGAGAGCAAGAGCGTGACCTAAGGAGATCCCTGATGAGCTTATATTGATTTCCAATAATGTTTTGGGAAGATCAGACACATGCTAGAAGGCTGGAAGGGTGCGAACATGCTCAAACACAAAAGGACAAGTGGAATAACCTCAGCAGTCAATGATGCCCCACACAGCCCGAGGGCATTTCAGCTCCCCACGCTTGACCTCAGACTGGAGTCCGTCTGTAAAGAGTCCAAGAGGAGAAGTGCAATGAATGCTAGATGATGTATTTTTATGGAGAAAATTATCAGGCAAAACCTGAGTTTATTCTCCTGATGAGAATAAAATATACCTGACAGAAACTCATATAAACTGTGCCCAATAGTTGAATTGTTCACCCAGGAGTGTGATAATGGCGTTGGGAGGATGGCAGCAGACATATGGCCCCCCGAAAAGGCAGAAATAGAGTTTTGTTTCTGCAAGGTGACCACAGAGAGCCCGTGCTCATTATTTATGAGACAAAATTAGCTTTGGAGTCCCTAGCCAGCAGGTACACCAGCCCTGAGGCTTCTGCGGTTACATCACTTCGAAGACAAACAGCAGCCAACAGCAACGTTGACTGTGATGTCAAATTTGCGTGCGCATGTACACATACATGCAATAAAAATCAGTAGATTTTGCAAACAGAGAGAGCTGGACACTCACAGAATGATCCACATCACCGGATGAACCAGATCCATTGAAACAGCATGATTTAATGCAGTTGGAGATGCACCTTTGTGAACCATAATGCAGGTTAATAGCACAAGACTATATCCTGGGCAGTTCTGAGAGCAGAATCACCCCAGACGAAGACCCCGGCACACACCCTCAGCATGGTCCTTAAACAGGTGGGACTTGTGGGATCACTGGCTGCAGTAAGAGCAGGGACATAATTGGTGACCTGGGTACGGGATCCTATTCTGGTGTCAACCAAGCTCAAGCAACATCAGGAAATTAAAGGGTAAAGAAAAGAGCAACAGAAAAGTGCTTATGCACTGGAGAAAGCGCTTATGCACTTTTGCCTGCAGTAAGTAACGTAAAGAGCCAGATGCATTTAATTTCTCAAAAAAAAAGAAGGCCGACAAGTAACTTTATTATAGGATGCAAGTACCTCATGGTGAGAAAGCACTAGGCACAAAAGACCTCTTTGATCTAGTGGTAAAATACACAACAAGCAGCAGTAGCTGGAAACAGAAGGAAGCCCAAATTCAGTATGGAAAAGAAAGAGACTTTTCTGAGAAAGCAGGTAAACAGAGAGCCAAAGTACCTGGGCGTACGGGGGATCCTGCACCTCCTCCACTCAAGGCCAGATACTTCTGAGGCACACGCTTCAGCGAAATGCAAACGGTTATATTCAATACAGGAACAGCCAGGAAAAATGGACTGAGCTCTAATATAGAGGCGGTCAAACTAGTTCGATGTCATGGTCAACTCTGGCATTAAATTTTATGAAAAAAATATAATTAAAAAAGGAGAGTTGATGATAGAATTCCAGATCATTTTTATTAAGTCAAGTATGCCTGAATCAAGAAATTGCAGTTTTTAAACTATTTTCATTCAACTTGCATGTTGAAAGATTATAAAAGAAAAAGAATTCACCAACCAATCCAGAAGAAACAGGCTGTAATAAATGAAATCAAAGACCACCTGACATGCATGACCCATCACTAGAAATAATTGTCACAAATAGGATTTTAAAATTTGATAAATAAGTGATTATTGGTTGCACAATCCCTAAATTTAATAATGCTTGCTCATTCGTGTTTAAAGAAAAGAAACTTAATTTTGCTGAAGTAATGAATATCAAACTGGGTCATGGATGTCTAGTTCTAAACTGCATCCATCCCCATTTAATGGCTTTAGCAAAAATCTTCCAGAGACTATTCAAAAAGTTCAAATCTCTGTTAAAAGAAATATGTTCTGATAGTATTCCGAGTGGAGCACAAATACTTGGCTCCTTGGAGAGCACGGTCTCCTGATAACACCCCACTGCTCTTTTAGTGCCTTCCTCTGCATTTCATACGTTTGCAAATGGGTACAAAAATATTTAGTTACACCAAAAAATATCTCCAGCAGCCTCTGTAACAGAAAGTGCCACCCCCCCCCATATATATTCTTATCTTCTAAGATTCACATTTCTTTTCCAGCCTTAAATTCTTTACCATTAAACGACATGAATACAGAATGCTCCTCAGCGCTCTGCATACTTTCTGGCAATCTCTACTCTTAAGAAAGCCTTTTCCAGTTTTATTAAAAAAAAAGAAATACATTTTAGGAGAAGAGAAATTAAAAGAAAACCAGGGCCAGAGTAAATAAATAACGGTGTGGGGACGCTGAAAAGGAGGAGATGGAAGAAGCTCCTTGGAGGCAAATGGAGACAACAAAGCACACGAAAGGCTGGCAAAGCAGGGTGGGGAAGTGAACCTGCCCAGAAACGCAGTATTAGTGCCCAGGTCTGATCCCGGAGACGTGGGGTCTTTCCACAGACGGCAAGCGATGCCACAGGCGGTCAGTTATGAGGGTACAGGCTAAAATCCCGGGCTCCGATACGGAGAGTCCTTCACCCAAGGAGCCAAAACCACCCAGGTCAGCAAGGGATATCATACCTCACCGTCTCCCGTACCATCAGATGACCCCCTTTAGAAAATAATCAAGCTCTATCTTCAAATTACCTGATCATTTTTAGTATTTTTGTCTCCCTGCTTCTACAGGAATTGTTTCACAGCCTCACCCCTTTGAGGAGACCCTCCTCAAACTTCCACCTCGATCTATTCACAGGAAGGCAAGGCTTATATCCACTTTTGTTCCTGTACCACTACTACTTCTCCAGTAACTTTCCCTCCTCATGCATTCTATTTTTACAAGGATCATAGGATCATTCAAGTTGGAAGGATCCTCTGGAGGTCATCTAGTCCGTATCTTGGTTCTCCTCCATGTCGATGATGCCCATCACTTCTGCATCATCAGCAAATATTAATACCAAAACATTATTAGAGGATGCAAATGCAGCTGAATCCCAAAGATATACTTCCTTAGATAATTGCATTTGCCTGCCCATCTGCCAAATCTCCCTTCCCCAATAACTTGTGAGGTTTTTCAGCTTCTTTTAGCAAAATTTCAAATGGGGATAGAGATCCCAAAGATAATTAACCTCCAGCACGTTTTATAAAATTGCTGTATGCAAGGGGGGAGAGGCGGGCACTGAAGCGAGACCCAGGCGGGCTGCGGGAAACGCTTCACCACAAGTGTTGTTGACATGAGCTGCCCGGCACGCAACGAGCAGACGGGCACCCAAGGGCGTCCTCTGCATGGCCGGTCACTGAGGAACTGCCGGGGAGCCACAGGAACAGCCTTATCCATGGAGAGGGAAGGGGAGGAAGAGGAAGGGAATCTGGAAGCACAAGGAGGAAGGACCCAAATCTGCAGGAGCCCAGGCTTCGTTAATCCTGCTGCTGCAGTTATCCCCACTCTGCAGTTGGGCAGGTGGAGAACCGCGGGCAACGTGGTTCGATGCCTCCTGCACCTCTCCCAGCAGCCCTGCGCTCGCTGGCCTCCGGGCATCGACTCGGCCTCCCTCCGCGCCTTCTGCTCCTTCGATGGAGGAAATAATGGGCAATAAGGGATTTCTGGTCAAAACAAAATGCATCAGGCGATGTTTCCAGCAACTGCAAAACCTCACCTTCCACCGAGGAGCCGGTTATAAAAGAAACTGTACATCAGGAAGATTTTCAAACACAACAATTTGGGGAAGGGGGATCCTTCTGGGTAGCAGTACCAACCTTAGAAGACGTCCTAAGCCAGGAACTCGGCGCTTCGCACTACCCAGACCTATTTCTTTCAAGATTTAAATAAGATTCCTACAAACAAACTCACTGTTCAAGTCTACAACGTGGTCTGTCTTTACAGTCAACGGATATTTACGGCGTCAATTATCTTGAACCTAAACTGACATGTACTCATCTCTGACTGACATAACTACAGCTATTATTACATGTAGAGATGATTTTAGTCTAGAAAAAGAATAGCATGAAAGGCATTCAAACAAGCTCATAGCACTAGACTTTTCAGAGGATGAAAAATAAAATAAAATCTGCGTATGCAGCCAGGTAATACTATGGGACTAATATCCTATAATTAATTGTAAGCTTTTTTCCTTTGCTGCAAAAATACTGATGTCATCAGTATTATATGGAAAGATTTCTGCATGGTACTTCTTCAGCAGCTATTCGGGGCTAATTAAACATCATTAAGATGAGCTCAACATGAAAATATAAATCTTCCTTGGCTGAACCTAATATAAATTTTGCATTTCCATTCCTGCATGCATGATTATTTAATCTTCATTTCTTAATTTTCACAAGCAAGGTTGTCAGCATATATTAGTCAATTATTATAGCGTGTTTACTGTAAAAGGTTTATGTCTCCGGATACACACAAAAATAGCAACGGGGCTGGCGTGCTGCGACCGCACTCCCGCGCTGACCAGCGCCGCTCCCAGGACTCCCCGTTCTCCTTCCTCTGTCTACTTCTATCTATTATCGCTTGGTTTTTATGCAAACCATGAGCTTCTGAGGGCAAACGCTGTCATAGTGTTCTTTGCTTATGCATCCCCTAATTTCATAGTTGCATTTAGTTCTAACTTACTATAACGAAACCAGAATTTACTAGTCTCATGACAATATTCACCGATAATTGACATTTACATATGCCTGTACAGATTTTAACCTAACCAAAAAAGAATCCTACTTTTGAATCTGCTAAAAAAAATCACCCCTTTAAGAATATTCCTGATCTAGGAAAGCATTTAATACAACTCCACGCAGGCAAGCGTGGTGCAGCATCACTGATGAACGGACCATGGTGGCAGCCGAGCTTCTGCCCCGGGATGCGGATGCCCAGCTCTTGAGGACCCACCTCCGAGCATCACACACTAGCCGACACGAGAGACGAGGGCCCAAACCGCCGTTTCTGGGCCACACAGCCAACTGTTTCCCCCTCCCAACGGCAGACAGACAGAGGAACAGGTTCTCTCTTTTCTGAAATAACAAAAAGTCAGAATAGGCAGGACCCGTGCTGAAGGGGAACCTTTCCCGAGGTCCTGTGCAGTGCACGTGGGTTGCCAGACACTCACTTGCACCGCATCCTTCCAAAAAGGTCTTTTACATGCTCCTGCTTGGTGTGCTGGATTGGGCCCCTCCCGCCTGCTCTGTCGCGTAAGCGGTGCCCCACGATCCCAGTCCGAGCAAGAGGGGTGGTGGCCCTTGCCTGAGCTGCATGACAAGAGGTGGCAGAATTGCTGCAATCTGAACCTCCAGAAGCCCCAAACGCTGCAAAACAGCCCCAAGACAAAGGCGAGCGCAACCAGTGACAAGGCATAGGCAAGAGCCTTCACCGCCTAAGTTGATAAGCTTGCATTTCTGTTTTCAATCTCCTGTAATTTAGTCTAAACAGAGTTTATTTTGGTTAAATTCACTACAGGCAAACACAGTCCAGCTAACGCGGTCTGGCTGGGGCACGGTGACCGCGGTGCCTCTGCAGGTGACCAGAGCGGTGGAGGTGGCCGCTCCAGGAGCCGCGTCCCGAGCCTGCCCCGAGCTGCTGCAGCCCTGCCCGAGGCCCCGGGCAATTCTGCAGCCACGCTTCTCCGATACTGTGGCACAAATCGATTTGGAGCGAATGAATCCTAATGATGCCACATGTTGTTTTTAAATCAAACAATTTTACTTTTACCACCCTGTGTCAAATTGTGCTCTCAGACGAATGCCCGGGGCTCTTGGAGAATTCAACCAGGCCTGCGTCTGCCTCTCTCAACCTCACGTTACCACCTCCAGCTCACATTTCTCTGATTTCAACGCTATACAGAATGATCTTAACACAAACCAGCGCCATTTCCAGAAAGATGCATTTCCATGTCTTTCACATTATTTGTATGCATCAGTCGTTAAGGGATCCTAAGACAATCTGTGGTGAAAAACAGGACCCAAGAACCCCCAACTCCCAAAAACATCTTGAGGGATTTTACATTGGCACCTCACCCAGAAGAGGAATCCCTACGTGCTATGTTTTAGTTGCAGAATCAGACAGGAGACTTTATAGCAACATGAAGCAACTTTTTTTTTCCCCTACAACTCCCTGCGTCAGTGGGATCCTCCTGATGCTGTAAGCCAAGCACGGAGCCACCAAAGCACGCGTATTGATTTCACTGCATCTGCCATCACCCTTTGACAACACGCACTAGGGGAAGACTTCTTGATTGACCGGGGGATCCTGCAACGGTGCAAAGACATAATTAGCATGCTGCTTTCCCCTGATGGAGAACATGACAGAGAGAAAACGCATGCCAGTGCCTGGGTCTCTGCTAAAACTCAAGCTAAGCTAGTGCTTCTGACAAGAGGAAGAGTTAGCGAGACCTCCTCACATTGCTGTTAGTAAGAGGATGACTTTCAGCATACATCCATACTGTTAAATAAGAGAGGGACAGGGAGCAGGCCTTAGCTCTGAGGCCACACAGCATGGAGCAGCTTGTTCCCTCCAGAGCGGACCTGGCACTTCCAACACCACCTGCGTTTGGCCCTTGTTTTCTTCTGGACCGCACACAGTGCTCTGCTGCTCTAAGCCATTTGTATACGTGTGTGTTTGCCATTTCTCAGTATCTGAGACGACCTAAGACCGTGTGGCCACCCACAAGAATGGAGTCCGCACGGCACGACACTGCGGATGTGTTGCACGCCCTGGGGCACGACAAGAGGACAGAGTGGCAAAGGAGGGTGCAAAGCTTTTAGGGATGCTGTTGGAGGACTGCATGGAGCCAAGGCTACTCCAAGGCAGTGCCTGGCCGCGTCCTGCCCCAGCCCAAGGTGCTGCTGGTGGTGGTGGTGGTGGTCCCAGGAGCCTGAGCCTTGGTGAATGCCCGCGACCCTTCCCGGGGTGCTCCACACCTCACCTGCCAGCTGCTGCAAACCAGGATCATGCCTTGTCCTGTGGCCTGCTTGAATTTGTATAATGGGCATGCAAAATATAAATAAATATTTCATGATAAATTTGTATTTTCTGGAGAGAAAGGGGGTCAGAAACCCGCTGGGATACAACCACACTAATGAAAATAGTTAACATGAGAGTTTCTGAGCGACCTATAGTGGAGCCAACGGCTCAATCTTGCACTCGCTTTATGCTTGACTTGCTTTTATTAAAATGGTTGTAATTCTAATAAAATTACCTAATAGTTTTGGATGTCTTCTTTCTGTCTCTCGGTTAGTGCCTTCTGTGCCTTCCTGATATTCATCACTTTGTAAGAAACAAGCACACACAAAAGCAACCTTTTATAATCCTAGATAATGAGCACTCCGCGCTCCGGTGATATTTCAGGAGACCAAGCCCCGGCTCCAGAAAGTGCAGTACATATATTGTCAAGATCAATAGCCAAGTCAAATCAGAGACTTCTAGTAAATGGAGTGATTGCAAATGAAAGCTTGGTGGAGCAAGCCCTGGATTATGGAGAAGTTATTTGGGATAAGTAATCAACAGACAAAGTACACATGACAGATGCAAGTCACATCACTTAATGCGGCACTGGAAAGCACTCAAATACTACAGCAATGATGCTGAAGAGAGCTGGAAAGAATCTCCTCTTTTCCAGAAAATAGGCATGCATCCCAAAGCGATGTATGTCAGCAGTCTTACAGTTACTTAATGACTAAGTTAATGAAGAAAATAGCAACCACGCTGTCCCATCCCTGGGAGATGGCAGCGTTAAATGCACTACCAAGAACAGGAAGGAGAAGATGCTTTGGGTGCAAGTTAATTTGTCACTGACCAAGAATTAAGCACACTGTGAAAGGTAGCACAGTGCAGGTGTTCCAGAATTTGCAGGACAAGGTAAGACTCACCTGAAGAAAAAGAAAGTTCTTCAATAAAACCACAGCAAATCTTTCTTGAAAAGAAAGAAAAAAAAGCCCAGAACACAGAGAAATTTGCTACAATATTCAATGCCTCAGTTCTGATTTATAAGGAAAAAAAGTCAACTATATAAGGGATGTCTCCTTCCCACTCAGACTCATTTGCCCAGGTATTTTAGGATATAAATCTAAAGTTGCTGTAGAAAACGGAAAGTGGCTGGAAGCTGCCTGTTGCATCTAATCAATGCCAGCAATGGAGACTGAATCAATAAGGACACCACCATTGAGTTACGTGTTTTGGAAGAGATTTTGGAGAGATCCTACTAAACCAACATTGGTAAAAGAGAAATTTTCTTTAGATCTCTTAATTGCTCTTTACAGACTCTCTGGCTTTTTCTTCTGATTCCTCTAGAATTTGAAAGAAAGAATAAGGTATTAACTCGGCCCTTGCTATGAAATGGCCACAGAAGCAGTTAGTGTCCCATGGACATAGACAGATGGACAACAAATTATACCTGAGGTTGGAGAATCAAACTAAGAACATGCAGTCCAAGCAGCACACAGCTAGGACTTTCCTCTGAGACCTTTGACTGCCCAGTCTTAGTTTGGTAAACCTGGGGTTTATCCATTCTCTCTGTTTGTAAAAACTAGCAATATTTGCTAAATAGTTTCCCAAGAACGATAATCCTTTGAATCTGCAGAGAGAAGAAAAAGAAAACACGGCAAGTCCAAACTCAGGCAGACATTAGCAGCGCCAGATACTCTGACTTGTTAACACATAATTACCAAATCAATACTAATAAGCAAAAAACAACCATTCAGAAAACGAAACTGAGCTTTTCCTTGTAAAAGTTAAAACCAAAATGAACGACGCTGAAGTTAACAAATGACCCCGCTGAAGTTAAAAGGGGAAAAGAATTCCATCAACTGTAAATAGAGATTTTTAATTCATCCTCTCCTTATAGATATTGTTATTACTAACAACATCATTTCATATTATTTTATATGCATAGAATTAAATTATACACTTATTTCCATACAATTTTTCTGGCAGCCTATTAACTAGCATTCACTATAGGGAAAATTTTTCCCCATTTCCTGAAAACCGTCCCAAGACGCAGAGAGAGGTGGCCCATGCTGCTCGCACGCATTCAGCAACCTCTGCCCTGGGAGCCCCCCAGACCACCAGGAAAGGGGCGGCTGCACATCCAGACCTGGGGAACCGACAGCAAAACGGCTACCACCACCCTGCCAGCACCCAGGCTCGATGCCAGGAGATCTGGGAGAGCCTCCCGCAACGCCGCATTTGCGCTGCATAAGCAAAAAAACCCAAAACTTCCACAGCCAAAGCAAGCCGTAGAGTCTGCTAAGTTCTCCAGCATCAAAACTTTTGACTCATATTCCTCTTTTTGAGTCATATTCCTCTTTTGACTAGAGGAAAGTCATTGGATGTTGCATCCCTGCGGAAAGAACGTAACGTTGCTGGAGACCCTACATAAACATCTGCATTCGCAGCAGATGTACGCAGATCAGCAGCACGTACGCAGCTTTTACTTCCAACTCTGAACACACAAGCAGACAACTTTGATCCCTTTCAGCATTTGGATCTGCAGAACTGGCCTGGTTGCCTTGGAAAAAGCAGCGTCCACACTTTTTTGCACCACCATCCCGAAAGGAAAGTTTAGATAGACACCGACACTGTCAGTGACGGCAGCAACTCCCTGCCAGCGCTCTGCTGGGCCACGCATCCACCTCTTCTCCATCTCATTTGGGTAAAAAGATAGCAAATTGTATTTTATTAGGATTTATTTACACATGCCTTTGCCCAGGCTTACAAAACACCTAGCAGGGTGCACACCAGCCTTGTTAAGATGCCTCAAGGGAAGATACACAAAATGAAAGAAGTCCTATACAAGTAGAGTTTATCACTTTTTATTCATTTACTCCTGAATCAAAGTCAATGAAAATTTTCATCAGAATACTCAATATCTGTCCACTCAGGATAACAGGGACATGCATATTTTCAAGATTTTTTCCCACCCATTCCACTTACAAGGACTAAGAGCCCACACAGACAAGGGACACTGTGCGTCTGGAGAAGATGGAAATTCAAGGTATCAGCTGCCCTTCCTTCCACAGCTGGACTGGAATGCTTGCAGCAGCCTTTTGGGTTACAAGGTTGATGCTGTGCAAAAAAATCAAGGAATCTGGTCCATCAGCTTCTTAACAACTGATTGGTGGGTGCTCCCACATGCAAAGCATGTCAGAGAAGGTTACATGTAAACCTCTTTGGTCTACTGTAAGTACCCTTTTTGGAGGAGGTGGGGGACAAAACATAGTTTGTGAGGTGAGTTTGGATTTCATTGTTCTTCTAACCTGCCCTGTATCTCAGCCATTTCACTTTTCTCCCATTCAAGGAAATTGGAGACATCTGAGTAATTTGTTAAAATATGGGAGAGTCCTTCAGCCCAGTATAAACACAGCAACAACAACAGCCTCATATCATGTTGCACCATTTTAAATCTCCAAAGTTAGTTTAGATTTTTTTCAGTCTACAGTCTAGCCTCGTTTATAATCCGAAAGTGCAATATATATTTTGCAGTAATTCAGTAATTACAGGATTTTGCTAATTACAGGATCTCACAGAATCACAGAATAGCTGAGGCTGGCAGGGACCTCTGGCAATCAGATTGTCCAACCTCCTGCTCAGAGCAGGGTCAGCGAGAAGCAGGTTGCTTAGTATTGTGTGCAAGGATTGCTAAGGCAGCAGCACCAAAAGGGCATTGAAACAAAGAAAAACACACTTGCATTCACATACACTTTTGAGTAAGAGATCCCTGTATCATGCAATTAATCATGCAAGAAAGTTTATATTTACTTTTCCTCATTTATTAAAAAAAATGCTTAACTAATGCTTAGTAAGTTCTTTGCGAATTATGAACAGCCTTAAAAACAGCCAGCAAACCTTAAAAGGCTCCACTGGAATCTCCATGAAGTCACTGCATTATTTTCAAGAGAAGTTTTTGTTCAGCATTTTATAGGTAAATAAAATGAGAGAGAGAAAAAGGTAGCAAGAGCAAGTGTAACCAGAGTGAACTTCAAGAATGACATGCAACAGTGATGGAGCAGTTTGCAGAGTGAAAAAGCAGCACTGAGAGGCATATGCCTCGAGATTCATTTAAATAAGGGGTTAATTCAAATGCACAGTCAGCTGTGTTGCTCCAAAGTTTGGTTTCAAGATACTGATTTCACTGAGTTAAAGGGATTTAATATGCAACCCTACGAAAACACAGCATTTCTTACCAGTATAGAGTTTCCTCAAGGTGACTTTGCTTTCACTGATTTCCTCCGTAATTAGGTAATTGGAAATAAATACAATCACATGCCAAGCATGTGGTTAGTATTTTTCATATAAGCCATATAACAAAAAAATCAGGTCATCACCAAATCACCCATATCATAAACAGATGAGAATTAGGTGTGGCTGCACACCTCTGATGGGCCTCACAGTCCCTTGCTGATCTCCACACCAAGGAGAGCCTCCAGTGGGCTATTAAAACTCAACATTTGCCATCCCACAACGATTGAGGTACTGGAGTGTTTCCTCAGGTGAGGAAGAAGATGCTGTGGATAACAGCACACAGGGGAAAAGGGGGACAGGGAGGAACATAGGCTGAATTTCAAATGGTGCCCACTGAAGCATCTGCAGGAGCAGCTTGCGATTTCCTTGCTTAAAGGGGCTGCAGGCTCCCAGGCCCAGAGCTGTCCGTTTTATTTTGGAGTAAAATAAAAACTCACCCCTTTTCCATTAAATGATTTCCTAGGGATCTTAACATGCTAGGGCTGTTAGCTGTCTTCTACTCAATTTTTCCCTCGGCATCCTTTGAAAAGCCAATTCACATTTTTAGCACAGATCTCTGCAAGAGACCAGTGCCACCAGATCTTCTGCTCCGGTTTAGACCTGTCCATCCTGATGAGCTGCTCACTAAAAAGCTCGAGCACTAACATGCTACCTTTTTTCTTGAAAATGAAGAAAATAAACAACCCCAAACTCTCAGCATTAGAAAAAAACAAACCCTTTAACAAATCTTTTTCCCCGAAACATGCCGCCGTGGGGCTTGTGTCCAACAGAGCTCCTACATAGCGAGGCAGGCACGAGCGTGGTCTGCTCCAAGGCACTCTCGGCAGACCGCTCTCAGAAAATAACAACTCCATTTTCTTACCAGAATACATTACACCGCATGGTGTTCTCCATGCGCTGTTAACAGACCGTATCTTTCCTCAATGCCCAGTAATAATCCTGTATTTCCGCACTGTAATCTCTCAAGTTTCACAGAAGCGTTGAACTGAAGTGATGGCTTGACCAAAGCTGTCCAAGTGCACGTGCCGCACAAAAATAGTGGTGCTTGTGCAGACCAGCTACAAACAGCTGTTTTGCTTTTAAATGCTTCATAAAAGTATAAGCACCATAAATTACTCCTCCTCTTAGATCCAGCTGTCTAATCGTTTATTATAAGAGTTACTGTAGACTTACTGACCAAGTAGGGAAATGCCACCCACCGAATGCTGAATCGCCGTTTACTCTGGAAGAGGTTTGGCACAATGTTTTCCAGGTGATGCTGGGATTGCTTGTACCTAAGTTCAGGTTTGGTATCTGCACGAGGCTGACGTTACTCATGCTCTAGAAGTGACCAGGCTTTTCCACCCAGCATTAAAAGGGGAGTTTAGATAACTGGCTTAGGGAAAGACATTTCCATGCCGGCATGTATATCCCACCACAACCACATGGATCAGGTGTGGTAACGCTTCCACGGAAACCACTTAGTGTCATGATCCTATCTGATGCAAGACAACATGTGCTGTATGTGATCAGCAGCCCCCAAACTCTCTTTAAAATTTCTTTTTTAAATATCTATGTTCACCACAGGTAAATTTTAAAAGTTCTTCAGTCACCTGAGAAGCTAAACTCCACAGTGCCTTAGAAACAGAGATACCTTGTTTCATTTAATTAAGGCCTAAGTGCTCAATCCAAGACTCAATTCGCAATCTCCTCCTGGCTCAGGTATTAAACCCAGAGTTACAGACCTGGGCTCTTATTGCCCAAAGCAGAAGGGGGATTTCTCTACCAACCTTACCCAAACGTGCCTGACCGCAGTAGGTAAAAACCAGCAGATAAGCACTGGGGTAAAACGTTAACAGCAAGCGCGGAGCACAAGACTCGGCTGAAGTCAGGAAGATTGGAGGCACTCAGGCTATTTCTCATTCTGTCCCATCACCATAGTATCTGAACAAACCTTACAAAAAACAGGTAAACAGAAAACCTCTGGAAACTCTTCCTATTTCTTCTGGGAGCCAAACCACTGCATGAGGAACCCATGCAAAAATTTAGTGGCAATGAACTTTTCCTACGCTCAAACCCAGTGCTACGCAGCACAGTCAGCAGCTGGTTTTCAGGGGGGTGGTGGGTACTGGGCTACTCCTGATCAGTGAAAACCAGCTCTTCTTGCAACAGAAAGGACTAATTTTCCCACTGAGTTTTTCAGCGCAGGTACTAGATCCAACCACCACCGCTCCAGCTTTACTGGAGTGTGGCTAAACCAAAGCAAAGGCATGAACTTGCACACAGAAATGCCTACGACACCCGCCGAAGGCAACTGTTGAGTCTATTCTTCCCTCTCCAGCAGCTTGTAGAGCAAATCTACCTCTTCTCATTACAGAGCAATGATGGAGAAATGCTGCATTGCGAAGCAATGCCAGGGATCCCCCATCCTGCAGAACTGCCTTGTTACCATTAAAGAGATGGGAACATTCACAAGGACCATCCTATACCTATACCACAAGTGCCTGCTTTATAGTTCAAGGCACAAACAGCTTTTCTTGATGGATGAAAAAGATGGGTTAAATCTATTTAAAAATTTTCTTTCCTTCAACTTTTTACTATAATTTTTAAGACAAAGCGGGAAAAATTAATGCATAAGGCTCGTTTATACTGACACTTCAGTCAATCATCCAGGATGGCCGTGTTATTAGGGATACGGTAAACAAGCCTCCCTTTTCGAAACCCAACCTGCTTTGCCATTGTCCATACTGTTGATTTAAATGTTTCCACTTCAATGTGCCTTAATTAAAATGTTAGTGGTCAATATTTCCTTGAAAGCTTCTGAGGAAGTTTTTATTCGTGTGTAAATGCTTTGCAGATAATGCCAGAAGAAAACAATCAAACAGCTGGCAAATAAGCTCTCTGGTGGGATATTTTAACACATTTCATGTTCATCTATTTAATTTAAAACCAGCCCATGCCATACAGAGTCATGCAGACTGCACTGGTTTTGGGCTGCGTGGTTTCATAACCACAGTGGGCCCAACGCAGTTTTCATTTATTTCAGTAGATCTCCTGGATTCAGCAGGAATATAATCAGCACACGAGCAGTGTAAGTATAGGGCAATGCAAGTCCAAAGCTTAAACAGCATGTACAGATTCCACTCGGCATTGATGAATTTATGCAAAGATAAATAATGGACTTTGAGCTAGTTTGAATTGCCTGCTTTGAAAGGGGACTAATTATTTTAATGAAAAAAAAATGTAACACCAGCAGTCTATATGCAACTTTTAAGAGCTGTATTTTCAAAAAGCGTAATACTGTCCAGGAATAATAATGGATGTATATCGGGGGGGTGTTTTTTTTAATTAAAGAACTCAGTTTAATTATTTAATTACCTAATCTTTGTATGTTCCAATGAATCTTCCACGTTTTTCCTACTTGCAAAAATGCCACCACAGGCTGTGAAGCTCTCATAAGGGAACCAGATCCCACACCTGGTCAGGACTGATGCTGGGAGCAAAATCATGGAAAAAAAGGGACCAGAAAAGCTCTCACAAGATCCAGTTCACCCTCTCCTCTGCCTCGAGGCAGGATCAGCTCCAGTCCCATGCTCGTGTCTCCTGCCCCCGCAGCGTCCCTGCAAGAGCTGCTCATCAGCTCCCTGGAGAACCTGTTTCAGCATCTGCCCAGCTTTACCACCAAACAGCTTTTCTTGCTGTCCAACCTAGATCTTTCTCACTGCAATTTAAGCCAATTAACTCCTGTCTTATCCTCTAGAAATCTTAGGGAAAAATTCTTGCCTTCTCTTTCGCCCATCTGAAGGCTTCTACTAGTCGTACCTTTCCTGTCCCTCATCGTCTGTCTCTTTGTCACAATGAAGAATCTTCGTGAATTATTTTATTCCTTCACAGCAGTGCTTTCCTCAGCTTCTCACTCCTCAGACCTTTCCCAGTTGATTTACACCTTCCCCGAGGTATGAGATAGTGCTTCCCAGAGCAGGAAAACCCAGAGCAGGAGGGCTTGTTACAGGCTGTCTTCCCCTACCTGCTTCCAAGTACAACCTTTCTACTGTCCAAAACTGCAGGACGCCGGGAAAATCAAGTTTGGACTGTGACCCACCGTAACTCCCAGACCCCTCCTCCAAAGGTTCACTACTGGCTATTTTCCTTTGCAGAAGCAAAGGATGTAGATCTTCTAGATTCTTACTAATTCCTAAATCCTCAGGATCACCTCTCAAATTTGTCCAAATCATTCCCAGTTCTAAGCTGTCTCCTGCTTTACCTGCAGTTCCTCTCAGCTTGCTGGCACCTCATGTCTCTTAACAAGCACATTCTCTATTCACCAGAGGGACAACTAATGAAAACACAGAGCATGAAAAACCCAAGAGAAACCCCTGTGAAATACCACTCAGTGCTCTTATGCCATTTGGACAAGGAAACAGTGGTAATTATCCGTGAGCTCTCCAAGACCAAGGCCGAACGGTGCAATGGCTGATCAAGAAGGTGCAACATGTCTAGAGGAACCAGCACTAGGTCCCACGTACCAGCCCGCTGGAGACAAATAGAGCAAGGGTGACAAACAAGCTGTTTGCAACTACTCCTGCTCTCATCTTGTTTGAAGTAATCCAGAGCTGCTACTCAGCGTGTCAGAGGCCCGTACAGGTAATTCCAGGCTGCGCAGAGATTCCTGCATGCCTCCAACACAAGAGCAATGCAGGATTTTTCTTGCAAATATTTTTACAAATGTAACTAGGTATCTACCTATAAATTTGCAAAAAGCAGCAAAGGATGATCTTCCAACAGGGAAACTTATTACAAGGCAGTAGTATAACAGTGGGAGACCAGGCCATCACAAGAGGCCACCAGAAGCCACTTGAGATACCAGCTGCTTCATATCTTGGTTATGCAAAGTTTCAATTTTGCACTAATCACTCCAAGTTCAATTTATGAGAAGTGCCTCCAGCATACGGGAGCAAGATAAAAAAACATACTACATTTTGACACTGCACATGTTCTTACTCCCCATTAAAAGTTGTGGGTTGCAACTTCACAACTCGCAATATTATGGTGTCACAGGAGAATATGCCAGAACGTACTGTAATGGCAGCTTTAGGCAGCTTTATTAAGCCGAGGCAATGGGGATATTTCTACAAAAGGAAGGGAAGCGTGAACACAACAGGAATTTTTTTTTCTGAAAGCCTGCATGCATTAGCATTTTCTATACATTATATCCCAGTGACCTACCAGATATTAATATGTATAAACTGAAAACTGTCTGGGGAGAAAAAACATCCCTCCTCCAAATCTTGTGAGCAAGTAGCAAAGCACATTATACAAGGGGATATTTCCCACAGAGCCTGCTTACCCATAGCTGCTCTCTGACCCGATTTTCCCTATTTCAAGGAGAGGGTTATATTAAGGTTTTTTTTTTGTTTTTTTTTTCCAGACCAAGTGTAATTTGACAGGGGTCACTGCAGGTGCAGGCTATCCGCAGGGAAAGAGGGAATCCATCAGCTTGCAGTTTCAATTTTCCATAAGGAATTGCATGGACTGAGGCTAGATATGATGCACTCATGCTCTTCCTGCTCTTCCTCCTGCCCTGACTTTTTGCAGAGATGCTGGCTGCAAAGCAACAACTACGCCCTGAACGCTGCGTCCACCGCGTGCACAGAGCTCGGCGGGAAGATGCTGGCAAAAAGCAGGAGAGGTGGAAAAGGAGGGAAGAGGCATGAATAGCATGCTGAAAAGCATAGATCAGTAGGTAACCAGGCTCTTATTTTACAGGAAAATGCAGACTACAGGAAAGCCTGCCTTAATGCTAGAAGGCTATTTAAAAATCCATCAGGACTCTAAAAGATGCTATTAAGGACTCTGCAGTCCCAACATCCACTGCATAAAAATCCCAAGCTATTAGGCAAACCAATATCATTTCAGATCTGGCCCTCAGGCAGGTTGCCAAGTCTTAAAATAGAAACGGCATTTAAAGTTATTTTTAAACATCAGAAGCGGGATATTTGGCTCCAATGAAACCCAGCACTTTGGGTAACTGAAGCTGCCAGACACGTTGTCAGTTAAGGAAAGGCACTTTTCGAACTTTTTGGAGGTCTTCCTGACCGATACGGCTGCGGTTCACACCTGAAATACATCCCCAGGTAGCGATCAGCAGAAGTAACAAGGCCATGCTCCCACAGCCTCCTGACATGTTAGTCTCCAGCTCTCCTTCCCGAAATTTCGCTTGTCTGCCAAACCCATCATTCCTCTCACTTTCTACCCGTGCAGCCCAGGCCACTACCAGTATCAGAGTTTCACATTCTCCTGGCCCTTATATTTACTGAGTAAACGGGTCTTCATAAATGCAAACCTCACACCAAGCAGTAGAAGTGCTAGAAAACAGGTAAACCCATACTAATCCCCCTCTCTTCCATGACATTTGGGAGAGGTCTCTTATTCCCCAGTTCAGAGCAGACCAGTGGTGCTCCATCACACGCCTGCAGTCAGAAATAGCAGACCTGGGCCTCGCTCCTGCTTGTCTTACGTCACCAACACCCTGCTAACTCTGTCTTTCCTTATTAAAATGTGATATAGGCACCAACCACCACATTACTGATGTTCCTGACCTTCAGCAAGAGCTTAGTTTGACTCCATAGCTCTTCAAAAACCAGCAAAGACAGTAGCCACGAGATGGATGACAAATTCCTGCCAATGGAGCTGTCTTGCAATTGTTCCAGAGTCCAGTAAATCACACAATGGTTTATGATAAGTAGGAATTGCACCATCTTTATTCTTGGGTTATATTATTCATCCCCTTTTCCAGCTCAGAAATTTTGAGGAGACTCCTCCCCTTAGCGTGCATTTTCTCTCCATTGCTGGTAGCAAGCTCTGTCTTTCCTACAGAGCAGGGCACAGCCACCACACTCCACTCCCAACGGAGCCAGAAAGAGCTGAACACGGCAATGAGAAATCAAATCCAAACAGAGCTGCATTAAGCGCGCAGGCATTTACGCAGCCCTGCTGTGCCCATCTCTCCGGGGCCAGGGCTAGACGTTCATGATAAATTCCAGTGCTCAGCAGTGTTCAAGGCAGCGTTCAGGGTAGCACTTACGGGAAATCTCTATACTAACCTGCATCATTTGAAGTTTGCATTTTCAATTGTGTGTTTCTAATGGGAAACAAGATATGCAAATAGTTTGCATTATAAAAAAATAAAAGAAATAGAAGAGCATACTCACTGACATGTGCACACTGTCCAAATGATGTCCCATGGCAGACAGCAAGGTCTTAGGCCAGTGCATTCAAACCGACTTACCGCACGCCTCCTAAAGTGGATTTTTAGGAAACAAGCTCAACCCCGCACAAACCCAGAGGAACGCGAAGGGAACCATATGGGGCAAGAAACATCTCCCCCCTTTTCTGCCTGCTTCTCTTTGGGATGGATCTCAAAATACACCCAAAAGAGAGATGATGCAATGCCTGTGATGGCCACTGACCCTCCGACTGAGACCCAGTGTCATTCCTGGTGCATTTCCAATTCCAGTTCCCAATAGCTTTTCCAAGATGAAAGTTTTTGTTGTAACCACTAATTTTAAAGAACCCACTGCTGTATCGAGTTATCCAGCAAGACACAAAAGTAGCAACAAGGGACTAAAATGCATTTCAGGAGAAAGAAATGTACCTTTTCAGACTTTTCTGGATGGCTGCTCAATGCAGGGGCTTCCACACATTAATGAGAATTTAAAAGAAAAAAAAAAAACACAAACGACCCAACCAGCCCTTCTCCCCCTTCCTTCCAGCCTGCCGCAGATGTTCACAGATGTTCCCTGCTGCGCTGTCAAAGCAACCTCGCTCGGCCTCGATGCCTCCACTGCCATGAAACTCCTGTCCCATCCCACAGCCCACACGCATCCAGCTGCTCCCCAATGCACCTTTTTGAGCTGCACTAAAACAAGGGAGCTTACCATAAAATGTTTGATAAGTGTACCACAAAACAGGGATTTTGCAGTTTCTGAAGCAGGAAAAGTATCTTATCATTCTGTCTCCAGCCTGAGCATACAAGTCTTTTGTTGGCATTTTACATTCATTAAGGACAACATTTCATCAGGGCGAACAACATAAGGCTTTTTTTTTTTTTTTTCTGCACGTACAAAGCTTTTTACTGTAGAAAATAAAAATGCACACAGCTAGTAAGGAACCGATAACATTTAATAGTCATTGCAGAACTATTTAATTCACTCTCAACAGCGTGTCTGCTGAGGGTTTAAAAAGGTATTGCAGTTACTGTAAGTGCTCTACGCTTGCGTTAATATTTTATGCTGCAGCTACCTCATTTGTTCCCCAGCACGTAGCTACGTCCTTCCTCCCTTTCCCACACTGCTTCCAGGGACTACTATGGTGAATTATGTCCACATGCACCATGCCATGCTTCTCTAACCTTCCCGAACATGCCTACTCTCAGGCTTCCCCACTGATGGTATCAGGAAAGCATCCTTCACCACCACGTCAAGCAGCAGAGGTGCAAATGTGAGTTCCACCTACCTGAAGCGGTCTGCGAGCCACCACGATGGGCATCACGGCCAGGCACGGCCGGAGAGGCTCCAGGGAAGGTGCCAGCGCAGCCACCAGCGGCCCCACACACCCTGTCTCACGGCCTCTGCCGCTACGTGCGGAACAAACGCGTCGGATGAACTCATCCAAACCCCAAATCCAATGGTGTCAGTCACCCACCACAAACTTCCTCATCTCCTCAGATGAATCATCACATCAGAATTCCCAGATATTTGATACACAATTCCCAAATCAGTGGAACAAGACAGTAAGGATGAAATTCCAAATCTGCAGGGAAAAAGTATAGCTTTGATGCCACACAGCTGCAAGAAGTACGTTTGCACCATCTGCATTTCCACTTCTGTTAAAAAGAAGGGTTTGACTCGACTCTGGTGACTCCCATGTAAACACAGAGCAAGACTTAAACTCATAGTAACGCCATAAGAGCTGAACTCCCATGGCAGAAAGCAGAACCCACGCTCTCACACCAGGGATCGACCTCCACGGGAATGAGCACCACCACATTAGCAGAGAACATAACCACGGTGCTGCTCCGGAGAAGCAGAGACCTCTGTACTTGAACATGGGACAACTATATAGAAAGCAGGAATAAACCATGTCATATGCAGTGAAAAATATGATCTCTAATCGTCAGGTGAGTTTTTCATCAAAAGAACTGATGAAAAGTTACAGAAGACTTCCTGAAGTCTACACGTGCACTGGAATTAAAAGTCTTTGCAAAAGGCCTTTGTGCTCTGTGCCTCAGGCACACCTCGCTTCAGGTAACACGGGGGAGCTCACCAATTTTTCCCTGCTCTCTGAAATTCTACAAAACTCCAGCCCCTGTCTAGACTCTTTTCCTCATCTTCATGGATGATGGGCAAGACATAGCAGGTGAGTGTAATTTCAGGCAAATCCTACTAAGGAGCCTCCAATGCGTCTGGGAGATACCACCACCATCTGCCCTTCAGCCTCCCAGACGCAGCCTCCACCGCAATCTTGCAGCTCCTCAGGCAACGATTAGGCAGCTCTTTCCCATGATCCAACTGTCCAGTGAAATGATTCATCGGCAGGATAGTGAAGGATAAGCAGATTCTCCCAGGGCGATGGGAAACGCAAGCACAATTAATGACAAGAGTGGTGATTGTGGGAGGAAATCTACCCTTTTAAGATTTATTTTAAGACAAGCCGTGGTTTCCTCAAGATGTTAGCATCAAGAACGTTTATGGACCTTTACCCATCAGCGCTGGGAAAAGCGGTGAACCCGACCTTGTACCCGAGCAGGGAAATGGTTAATTCTCCTGGCAAGGTCTGAGACCTGATGGGAATAACGGGGTCCTCACTTGCTGTAATGCTGTCCTAAGCCCTGTGCATGAGCACAGGAATAACATAACATGTCTAACACAAGACTTCTCTTATAGATAACACACACACACACATATATATATATATACTTTCTATATAATATAGCTGTTCCAAATTAACTACTGATTGGTTAAAAGGAAAGGTGTTGAGCTTTTAAGTGACATTAGCCACATGCTTCTGGAAAGCTGAAGCAGCTCTTCTCTATGTATTGCCCTGCTCCAGCCTGATCTGGGGTTTGCTCCACAAAGATCACCAAAATTGTTGCTCTTCCTCAGCCATCACTAATATTCAGATATGGGCCTGAGGACTTCTCCAAGTCCAGAAGTAGCAGTGCACCGAGAGGATGAGTTAAGAACGGTCCTTCGACAGCACTGGCTTTAAGTCGCTTCACTTCTCCATCAGCGCTGCATGGTGCTCCAGTAATGCCGCAGACAGGTTGGCTGCGTGGTGGCTGCTTTGCCCTCAGATCTCTCTAGCACTGGTGCATATCCACCGCGGCTGCATTTTCGGCGACCCCAAGCACTACACACAATGCCATTCTGTCTGTATGAGCAGAAGAGAGTTTTAAAATGGTGCTGATAAGCCGAAAAGGCATAGATCAGGGAACAGCAGAGTGAGTTTGGGCCGGATCGAAGTTGTTTCTAGCTTGTTTAGGCTATTTGTTATATAAAAAAATCCCACTATGGCTACGTGCTGGTCACAGAGCGAGCAGCTGTCTGCTCACTGTGCTGAACGACAGAAGTGACACATTGGCTCAGTTGTAGGGACACTGCCGCAACAGACCAGCACCCGGCGGTCCCCGAAGCCACAGTACGATCAGGCTCAGCACCAATCAGTCACACCGACATCCATCGTTGTGCCTTCAGCCCCGTGTCCCTGATACTCCTGTAGAAAAGCCTCCACCAAGTGCCTTCTGCACGCAGGAGCAGCAACGCTGCTTCTCAAGAGGCTGCTCGGACTCCGGTTCCCCAGGGAAACCTACTCTTAATTTCAAACATACTTCAGACCAGTTGATTTCCAGAGGTCCCTTCCAATCTTAACTTTACAGCTCCAAAATCTATATATTCAGTGTGAGTTGAACTTAAATCTTTGTTTCATGCTTGTACTTGCTAGAAGATAAACCGCAGCCTGATGAAGACCTTCATGTCATTGATACTCCAGCCGCAGTAGGTCCCATGCAGATGCGCTGCTGGACAAAGCACAGCCCCAAGACACGGCGCATCAGCCCCATCGGTCCCTGTTCAGTAAACGGCAAGCACCACCCTTTTCAGAGGGTCTAATGCTGTCACGCGTAAATTTGACCTCAGACAGGGCATAATCTGAAACCCACAAATTAAATTTCTATTTCTCTCATGTTCAAAGATTACAATTATCAATACTGGAAAGCTTTTAAATGCTTTCTATCTGCATAATATCTCATTTCAAAGTGTCTTCTTTTATTGTACCATGCAAAAGAAAGTGATGAAAGATGAATATATTTGCTTTCCTTATATGCCAACACTTAAGCTATTGCTTTATATTAATTTTCCTTTTTCTTTTCTTCCTTTTTCTTTTTCAAATTTGCATTCATTATTTCTGGTGTTTCATCCAGCCATGTGTACGAGGATTTAACCATGTCACTGAGCTTCTAATAAATGAAAGGCCAAAAAAGAAGATCAAATATTATATCAGTGAATATTGCTAGATACCAGAGATGGAAATTAAAAATGTCATTGCAATAAGAATGCATGATTCACTGCAGCCAGAACCAGGCAAACACAAGTCAAAGAGGCAGCACAGAAACTAATGAAGCAGCTGAACTATATTTTCAATCCCTGAATTATGTCTTAATTGCTGTGGCAAGGAGACTGATATAAACTTCTGCAGAGAAGTGTGCAGAAAATACGCTCTACATTATACTGCAAGAGTGTGTGGAATTAGGTGACACCCACCAAGCATAATTTTGTAGATCAGTACAGTTACATGGTACCAAAGTTGAGGTCCCCCTCTGAAGATGCAATTCATTTCCTCTCCTATAAAAGGCTTTTGCGTTTCATAATGCAAAACCCCAAGTCCAGGAAGGTAAGAGCCCTGCTGCAGAGCCCAGCAGGAGCTAAACAGGGCCAAGCGCAGCTGCCCCCAGCCCTTTGGACCAACCCTGTTCCCATGGTGGAAGCTGCAGATCCCCGCGCAGGCTCAGGAGAAGGGTCTGCCGGGGCACGAACGCTCCCAGCCCATGGGACCCGCATCCATCAGTCTGCTCCAACTCCAACCACAGCCACCAACACCCTCCCAACGCCGTTTCTAACCAAAGCAGTCCCAGGAGCTCAGAAACTCTGGAGGACGCAGCTGGGAAAGAGAGCAGGCTTTTCACAGGCCACGTTCCTGGCAGTGGAAATCAGGTCTGCAACTGATGGAAATCACACTCTGCTTGGAAACTGGGCAGAACGCTTCTTTTTTCCCTCCTCTTTCCAGTAGCATGCATCAGCACGATGGTCTAATCAAAGCAGAAAGCAGACTGCAGCAAGCAAATTTTAAAACCTCCACATTGTAGAGGCACCCTCTGATTTTTTGCAAAGCACTTTTAGAGTTATGTATTATTATCATTGTGCAGAAAAGATGATCTATTTTAATTATGACCATTTTTTATGTATGATATTCACCTCTCATTCTTCCTTTCTCTTAACCTACGTTATGGAGACCACAAATCTGGAGCAATTTGGCATCCAAACAGCATCCTGACTGTACTAAACGTGCCAAAATATAAACATCACATCAGTGTCTTGCTTCATGAAGCTCAAAGAGAAAAGGATTAAGCTACTGCTCAGGCTTTATAGTCAGACAAATATTAATAATATTCCAACAGCCACATCTGCATTATTCACAAAAAAAGTTTTAAAATGGTACTATTTGGAACTCGTGTATAACGGTCAGGACCACGTTTCAGCACACACACGTGTATCACTCACCTTTTTAAAAGCATTATAGCAGCAAAAATAATGTGCAAGTCTAAAGAAGTGGATGCTGCCAGTACCCACAATTTAAATTGTATGAGGCTGTTTAGACCGTAGCAGCTAAATAGCTCCAATTTTTTGAAAGGGAAATCTTTAATGCTCTCATGCAATGGCACCTGAAAGGCATGGGATGTTGAAAGACTGAAACGCCAAATTATTTAAGGGAATACTTTAAGACTAACTAGAAAACAAGCATCAAAAGCAACATCTTCAACGCTTTTACCTCCAGTGTCATATGCATAAAAGTCACTTGCCATAAATCTTCTCTTATTGTACTAATCACTTCAATAGCATTACTGTAAGAGAATGCAGTTTTGAACATTTTTCTATATAAAAATCCCCCACTCTTTCCTTCCCCGGTGTCAAGTGGACTTGGCCACATCCTAGCGCTCCAGGAAGAGCGAAGCGGAAGGCAGCCTCCTTATAATTCAGGGAGAGTGCATCATTATCTCCATCCAGGCCAAAAATAGCACTCGGGGAGAAAACATCACCTCCTCTTCATCTCATCAAATTTAAATCCAGTTTCTCTGGCTTCTCAGGACTGTGGTGAACTGGGGAAGGCTGAGAAGGAGAAAGTACATGGAACAACATGAGCAGCAGCTGACAATGTCAGCCAATTCCCTTCCCTCTTCCCTGTATTATCTTCATGAGCTCCATGCAACCTCCCTCACCTTGGTTATCTACATCACACGAACCTCAGACTCCTACTGTACTGCAGAAACTCCTACAAGAACAAACTTACAAAATAAACTTAACGGACTTTGAAATCTGTTTTTGTATACATAAATAGCACATTATACTAGTTGAAGTGTGTGTGGGTATATATGTGTCATTTATGAAAGAAAGCAGAAGATACGGCTTCCCTACCAGCACATTCAAACTACATGGTGCTGCATTTGGAGAAGTAGTGTGTTGCACCCAAACAACTGTGGGGAGTTAAATAATTATTGACACCAAATGTGATTCTGCAGTCTAACAACAGGATTTGTGCAGTGGGTAGAAAATTAGGGGTAAATGTGGACTGCTGTGTATGGGGACATTAGCAATATGACTTCCATTAACATTAATGACAGAGAGAGATGGAGAGAAATGCAACTAAATCCCTATGCGCAACACTCAGCATTTCCCTGCAACGACATCTTCCAGGCAAATATGGGAAATTAGCGTTATGATCTCCGAATTAGAGCCCGTGATCCCTCTGAATAACAACGCTTCTGCAGACTTGTGATTGCACATGCTACTAGGAGACACACTCGGAAGCTGAGGATCAGCAGTTTGAGATTTTTGTCATCTGACACAAGTTATCAGCAGCATTTTGTGCCATCCCAAGCCCGGAAAGCTGCCTATTTGTTAAAATAATCTGTCAACGCTGAACATGTTTCCGTCAATCCCACATCACCAACGCTAGAGCCGTCCTGTTACCAGGGCTGCCGATCTCACATGCTGAGTCACATCAAAAAGGCTGGGAAACGGGTACAGCTAGAGAAGGCGTTTTGTCAAAGAGGGTCTCTGGGCTGAGACGGGTATTGATGGGGGTCTCTGAGGGATGTCACCTTTTGAAAGGGTACTGTTTGGATGAAAACTGCCCCTATTAATAAGGGCATCAAAACATTAGAGGAAATCCTGAGCTCCTGTCTGACAAGGGCTATCGCATCGCCAAAGACCTTCTGGGTATACCTGGAGAAGAGCACAAGATTAAAATGTGAACCTAGGCAGAGGAGTGCGGTTTCTTACCGAGAAGATTTATTACAGTCCTGTTTGCTCTGCTCCAAAACAGCAACCAAGCAAGGAAAGACTCAAGCCGTGTCTTCCCCGTTCAGTGAGTGCTTGGCTTCAGGAGGACAAGGCTCTTCCAAATTCCTTTTTGCTGCCGTGCCATAAATCACCAGTGCTGCTTTGAGTGATGAGGGCTGAGCTGGTACAGCTGTGTAATGAGTGCATCTGGAGCAGGAACACATGCTAGGAGCCACTTTCCAGAAAAAAGTGTAAGGTGCCTCTGAACAGATCCTCAAAAGATAACCTGTGCCCAAGCTGCTCTGATAAAGATCCTCCCAAGGTGGGGATGAAGGTCAGGTACCCAATCAGCTACCACAGGCTGCAGTTAGCAAGAAGGTGCTGAGAACTATGGTTTTGGGTTCTTGCAGTCCCCAGAGTGTAGTCCCACTGGTTTGCAGTAATTGCAAAAGAATAACCCATTCCTGAGATAATAGTTTACTACCTGGACTCAGAACAGAGACGACAAAGCAAGAGGGAAGCTACAAGGTACCAGGTTGCTCTGTGGCAGATCGAGTCATGCCGTCACCATCTGTGAGGAGGTAGCAGGAGGAGGCTCTGCTGAACCTCTACTCTCATCACGACAGGCCAGGACCCATCACTGAGGGAACAAAAACTAAGACTGGGCTTGGAATTAGGTCCAAAGCTAGAACTTCTGCTGGTCTCCTCCTCACTGGCATCACAAGATCAGGATGTAATCCTGAGTGCTCAGACCTCTCTAACCAACAGTCCTGAAGGTGCTGCTGATGTTCACAACTAGCCCAGGGCAGGTGTTGCCATTGCCAACAGTACGAACTTGCCTGGGGCAAGGGGGATAACGGAAGAGCAAAAGCAATCGGTGCAGGTCCCTCACAAACCTATCAGAGAAGCAGAAACCATACAAACAAACCAGAAAAAAAATGAAATACAAGACTAGAAGCAAGATGGACATGAAAGCGCTAGGGAAACCTCAGAGGCGGTAAGCAGAGACCCAAGGCAGCTATGACCACCACAAACACAACATGTAATGAAAATTCACATCCTCATCAACAGGTATTTAAGAGGAATAGCCAGGGGCTTGCACGAACTCCCCCTTCTGTCGCTGTGCCCGTGTCATGCCAAGGCCTGGGGCTGGTGCCTGCTTTTCACATCTTCCCACCACGGTGTAAACTACGTGCTATGAGTAAACCAGCAAGCACTGCCCTTGCCTCCCCCTTGCTGTCATACTATTGCAATGACAGAGCAGCCAAAATCCAAAGCACACATAACCAGCGAATGTTGGGCAGATATAACTCCATGCAAACAGAACATCCCACATAGGATCCAACCGGCCTTGTCCGAAGGACCCAGCTCTGGAAACGGACCTGCAAGCGGAGACTTAAGCTGGTCTCTGAGCAAAAGAAAGGGGCCTCACCCTGCCTCAAAAATGCTGCGTGCTGACAAAACATCACTCATTCCAGGATTAAGAGATTGATGGGGGGGTGGTATCTCTCCCATATCACATAATAAAATCTTTACATATTTGTGCACTAATTCTGTTTGGTAAACAGTTTTCCTCCCAACTTCCAAATTCATTTAAAACATGTTTTACTGTAAATCTCACCTTTAATTCTACCCCCCCCCCCCTTCCCTGATTGTGCATCCTGGCCTTGTATGTATAAAGATCAGTGAAATAAGAGGATTAAAAAATATATACATACACATTTATATATTTTCAGTGAAACAGTACTCCTTAGTTAAAAATCTCCTAAGTTATCTGGAACAAGCAGAAACCCCCTGATAGGAGCTTTGCTTTAAATCAAAAGACTTAATTTATACTATAAGCATCTTTGCTTATAAAAGGGGAGAATGTCCTCCCTAACTTAAGCAAATTTTTCCTCGAAGGCAAGTACAATAGCTTTTTCTTGGAAAAGGAAAGATGAGATGGACTGTATAGAGATACCACCAGAGAAAGAAAGAAAGAACCGAAGCATAGGATGAATAAAGCTTGGATATCCTACAGGAGACAGTTTTTCTTAGTGCCTAAACCAAGAACAGGCAACTTCCCTCCTGAAAATAGGGTGAAAATGAGACCCTGATGTGACGGAGAACAGGATCTTCAAAGAAATGTGGTATGGGTTTTTTGTTTTTTTTTTTTTTGTTGTTGTTTTTTGTTAAGATATTTAAGGTAAGGAGAGAAATTTGTCTTCTAAAGAAGAGATTGTTAGTTGTCTATTAATTACCACAATCCTATACTCACCTAGAGAGCAAAAAGGAGATTTTTTTTTTTTTTTTTTAAGAAGCTAGTCAAGAAAAGCCCAAAGTAAGGTTTAACATGATTTGAAAAGCAGCTCCAAGGAAGCTCGATGCCTTTGCAGGAGGAAGGCACGGACTCGCTCTTGCCCTAGCACGCAAGGGCCTCACAAGCACGTTTTTTATTTATGTGGATAAGATGTAGCTCTCTGTCCAATTAAGCCATAATAGCTTAAATTTGCATTTGGAAAAACTTCTTTTTATTCTATTTTTAAACAGGTTTCTGTTCTGTAACCTTATTCCTGCAAATAAAGTGACTTTTATTCTGTTTATTCAAGACAATTAGTCCAGGTTTTTAACCAAAGAGGAGAGAAAGCACCCGGGCAGCCTCAGCTCTGGACATGCATCATGTGAAACAGTATCATCATCTCAGGGATATTCCCCACCACTTTGGGTCAGAACGATTAGACTATGGGAACAGTAAGCTACAGGACTGGAAAGAAAACATTTTGCACCAGTCAGAAGAGACACAGAGCTGAAACGAGATCTTGGCCCTGCCTCGATACACAGGTGCTTTGTGTGAACGTCCCCTTTCTACCTCCAAAGCTCTGAAAACCAGGTAAATTAATTGCTGGTTGTGCTTCCATCCACCCAAACGGTTAGCCTGGTAAGCATCAAAATTCAATAAAACAAGAATCAAAATTAAGGTAACGAGGGATTCGATTCTTTAAGATACTATAGTATAGTGGCAGGAGGTAACACAGGATTGCTCAAAAGGAGAAGTCACAAACTCATATTTCTTCTGCAGTACTTTTCTATAATAACCTTGAAACATTTATTTAGATCAGATTTAAACTGGTATGCCCAAGTGTCTTCCAAGTGAACATAAAGGCATGGTCAAACACTGATCGCAAAAGGATGCTGCAAAGGGATGCAACACTTTTGTGTCCATCTAAATACAAAAAAGTTAGTCCAAACTAGCTTGCCGTTGATAACCTATCTTAATAAATGGGTATTTATAGCTTTTTCCTGCCTCAGTGGGCTATGTGTTTAAACCAAAGCATCCACTCCATTTCAGTTCAGCTTGGTTGTACTAGAGGGCTTCTGCACCCACAAAATTCAATATCAGGATGGGGAGAGGGGTGAAATCTATGACAAAATTTTGATTCAGCTTTTTAAGAGTATGCTGGGGATAAAAATGACAACTTCAGCAATACTAAATCATCATTTTTTTTTCTTCTCCTTTTTATGTTCAAATGTTTTGACACCAGACCAAAAAGGATTGCTATTTTTTGCAGGTTTGACTTATGTTGAAGTAACAGAAGAGACCGGGGCCTAGATTAGAAACATCCACAATACCTTCAAGCCAAGTAGGTATGGTACCAGCATCATCGCCTGCAGAAGTCGCAGGAAAAGTCACCCTGCTCCGTGACAGATGCACTAAAAGCAGGGTCTTGACTAAATGCAGCTTGATAGGAAGGGCATAAATGAAGGACTTTACTAAATCTCAGTCAGAGCTCAAACAATTCAGCAAGCCTGTCTGAGGAGAAACCAAATAAAAGCAGCCCCCCGGGACAGACAGCTACCTGCCAGCCTGTAAACAGCGCACAGAGCTCACGTGCGATGGGACAGCCGTGCTCCCTGCAGTCCAGCGCCGCATTTATGCCCTGGGCTATTTTTAAAAAGATTGCATGTGGCTGGTTTAACTCCTCAGCTGTGCTCCTTACACATGAATGTATTTATAAAATCTTTTTTTCTTGTTTTTATTTCTTAGAGCAGGAAAAAGTCTGCTGCTGAGCTGCATGTGACTGAGAATAACAGCTGAACGGCTTTTAGAAAGTCTCAAATCAGAACAGAGTACCCCAAAATAACACCAAGCAACCATTATGCCTACGTCGTCCTTATAAAGATGAGGGAATGGCATGCATGTATGTACGAACACTAATTTTATTTGCTTCCGAGCACTGAACAAACCTGCGCATGGGGTCCTACCATGCAGTGCGCAAACCTGGTTCCCCAAAGACACGTGTACTTCGGAAGTTCACCTTCACCTCTTCAAAGGTATGCAAATTTTAAAACACCACGAAGACACGGTTCTTTTGGAAAAAGAAACGAGCAAGACCTTTGTTTAAAGCCAAACAAACAAACAAAAAACAAAAAAACCCTCAACATTGCATGTAAAACTACTCAAGGAATTGAGCTTAATTAACTAGTGGTTTGCCCTCCTTTCCAGAGGCTTACGATTTTTCTAAAAGCAACATTTAGTTTAGCTTGTCCATCCAGCAGGCACTGCGGGCATCTCCGACGCCCAGCGCTCAGAGGTCCCCAAGAAGATCACGGGGACCCACAACAACATCGTGAGGTTCCTGCAGAGAACGAGTCACCCAACACTTGCAGATCAGGTGGCAAAACCTGGCAGCTTTTGAAGGAACTTTCCTGCCAAAACAAGCCTAACAACATTTTCAAGTCTGCAGAAAGTCCATTAAAGTAATTTTAAAAACCTCAGCACCACCCACCCCGCACACAAACACCCAGCCTCCACCACCATCTCTATCTGCATAATTAGTAATCACAGTAGTAGCAAACGATGCTCCCAGTGCTGCTGAATGCCACAGCTAACTGGAAAACGAAAAAACAGGAAATTACTGGAGAGCAGCATTTTCCATCCAAATGTTGATATTAAAGTCTCCCAGCCAGCCAGCAAGTCAATAATGGAGAGGAATGATGAAACAAAGCTTTTCTGTGGACTTTTTTCAACAATTCATTTTCCAGCTATACAAATACAGGGGCTTTTCAAATTTTAAATTAGAGGCTGCAGACTTAAATTAGCTCTTTGAAAGAGTTCTTGATCCAAAACTAACATGGAGCACCATTTTAATATTGAGCTCTCGTTAGCTTTACAAACCAAGACGCTTTCAAACTGACTTTTCACCCATACAGATTTACAGAAACAAACATTTTAGTTGTTTCTTTAAACAGATTTTGGGGTTTCATCAAAAAAATTTAAAAAAATTCTTGCTACACTGGTAAAGTTTTGCTTTTAAGCTTCAAAGGAGGAATGTAATTTGGTTTTCGGAGTACCATTCTGTTTTGCAGAGCTGCTTTTGACACTTATCTAAATCTGTGAGGAAAGCTGCCTTTCTCCATAGTTTTATTTAATAAGTGTTTACTTAAAAGAAAAACACATTTTGATAGAAAGCATTGGCTGAGTAACTGTGATCTCTCTCGTACATTTTGGAGTCTGAGTGAAAGCATCTCACGACAATTATTCACAAGAGCACACACATATCCCTGCTCAGTGCTGCACAGTCTCCTTGATGTGACACACAAAAAACTATCTATAAAGCAAACACTAAATGAACAGAAAACATGAAGAGAAAAATTTCAACTGTTAAAATACAATATTATTTTACGCTATTTGGATATTTTGGCTAGGAAGTTTTCAATTTCCAGCACTTTGATTTCTTATGAACTTTCATTTCCCCCCCTCCCTGTATCTTTTTCACAGCTAGATCCAATCTCCGTTGATGTTTTCAGCTTACGGCATGATCAAATATCTCCAGGCAACGATCAAATATTTTCTAGGCAGACAATTGCTAACAGATAGCAGTATCCAGTCAGACATCAGCATGTAGATGATGGGAAATCATCAGCAGTTTAATCACAGCTGGAACCTGAAGTTTGTCGTGTTCCAGAAAGACGTGTATTTGAGGTATATTAAGAAGCAGCATATGATGTAAAAAAAATTAAACTCATAAGTCACAGAGAGCAAAACTGAGAACACATATTAATAGCTAAATAAAACACATGGGGGGAAAAAAAAACACATTCCAGAAGGCAGTCTCAATCTAAGCCTAGAAAACCCAAAATTTCAAAACAGTATTTCTAATCCCATCGCATTCAGACCACCTAGCATCCTACCCTTAAGACCCTTCTTCCTGCCACCATCAGTTTCACAACCACGCCTAAAATTAAGAACCAAGGAGAACATAGTACAGGGATGCCGGGATGAGGAGAAATATTTGCTCTTGGGGCTTTCACCAAATAGCTACATAAGGCTGATGTAGAAAGCGCTGTCCACAGCTGCGCGCCCGGCCGATGGCCTGATTTCCTGCAGGTTAAACCTGTCCCGAAGCAAAGCAAACACTGAAGTATTCTGAAAGCTTCTGCAAGTCAAGAAAATCCCTTCAAAGGTAGGTGTCCCTCTACCAATCCCAGAACTAACCCACAAAAATATGAAGTAACATGTATTTTAAGATTCACCTGACAGAGAGAGGGGCAGTCCGGAGGAAACAAAAGCTCCAAGCTTCCAGTTTATATAGTCACAAGGCAGTCAGGTTTTTTTTTTTATCTTTTTTTTTTTTTATTAAGTACTCAGGCAACTGAAATGCTAACTTAGAGCCCTGGCTATTTGTTTAAATGTTATGTGCATGTAAACATATCTGTTTAGCTAATACCAACTACATTAGAAGAGCCGAAAACTTTCTCTTTGAAGTACTGCAAAGAAATTCTGAACTGTTTTTCCTCATTTGAAGTGTGAGCAATAATAGTGGTGTGAGGTATTCAGATCTTTTCATTCCCAACAGCTACGTATAGTCACATAATTCAGAGCCAAATGAAAAGTTTATCATTAAACCTATAGTGACAAACTATTTTGTTGCGAGCGAGCACCATACTACTTCTGACTAGATCACACATGGGCACTAGTTCCATGCAGGTTAGTCTGAGAATTTTTTCAATTTTATCCCATTTTGTACTAACACATAGGATACATTTATTGCAGTATGAAGTTTTCATTTGTTTTCTCTTATCTGTAGCTGTTGGGAGTGATTGCATTGCAATCCCAATGCTTCAAACGTTTCAACCTGCAACATTTGAAATGTTGCTGTTAAAACATTTATCACAGAAACATGAGAGATTGCCATTAAAGAAGTAACTGCTTTCAGCAGCAGCTAAAGCAAAGCAGACTGGAATACGCTAACACTGCAAAAATGTCTGGTTTTGCTTCCAGACCACTACTCTTGGGCAAGTGCAGCCAAAAAAAGAAGAGATTAAGGGCTGCGCTAATCACTAGAACTTCACTCCATGGAAGCTGATGACAAACCTTCCTCTGATACCAAAGCAGGCTGAGTTGGGCCTGAATTTAATTAATCTTTCTTATCATAGTATTGTGATTTTGTTCCAAGAGGCTTCCGTATGTGAGCAGCCCCATCCGACTTCAGTGGGAACAGCCACAAGACGTTGCTCAGAAACACGATTAAGAGCTGCAGAAGCTGTCCCAGGGTACTGCTGTTTCTAAACTGGACTTCACAAACAACTGGCCATTTCCCTGTAACGCCAGGTATTAGGGGAAGTTAACAAAAAGCGTGATAAGAACTTTCCAAACTTTACTTACAGTACACGTCCACTCTTATGGACTTTATAGCCGGCGAGCCCAAGCCGTTTTCGGCCTTACAGTAGTAGCGGCCTCCTTGATGTCGCTGGATATTGGTTATCCTCAGAGTTTCATTGAAGACACTCGAGTCTTGAAATCTGTCAGAGGCACTTCCTGCTGTTTTGGTCCACCTGATCTGAGCAAGCACCAAAAAAGATTGTTACTTTAAGTCAGCTGTTTGTAAAAATGAGCATAGTATAGATCTCTACTGAATGCAGAGCCACGTGTACAGTGGCCAGGATTTTGCATCAGAGGCCTTGGGGAACTTCCCTGGAGAACGCACACACTTACAAACACTTCATCCAAGGGGCCTCAGACTGTAAGCTCAAATTTGTCACCTTATCTTAGAAGTAGCTTATTATTTTTGATGGAAAAAACCCATAGAAAATAAATGCCACCAGGCAGAGATGTGCAGAATGACTCAAGACATCAGTGACTCCAGCTTCAATGGCTGCAGAAAAATTCTCCATTTTGTGACATTCTCCAAATGTGACTGAAGTCACATTAATGAAAAAGGCAGCACACTAGAAAACACCTTCAAAACAGTTGATGTATTAATCATCTTTTAGGAGCGATAACATCCAATTTCAAACAGTTAAAGGATCAGCAGCTTGAAATTGCAACAAACTATGAACACAGATATTTCTTTGAACAGTATTTAAAAAAAACACCATTTACAGCAATTACAGAGTCTAACTCTGGTAACAATTTTCCAAAAATGCAAAGACTTTTCAAAGCAAGCATTTCTACTCCCAAAACAGTCAGACTGTCTGCCCGCTACAAACAACAGCCTTCTTTTAAACACAGCCACGCGTAAGAAAAAATTAAATAGTGAAATACAAAGTCACTGTTGTATTGAGTCAGTAAAAAACTCTGCATAACCCATTGAATAAACAGACAAAATTCAGCCATTCATGAAAGCTGCAAGAGATGCACTGGGCACTAGAGAAAACTCTACACCCTGAGCCTAATATTCCCTGTCATCACCCAGTCTGCTAAATTCACAGCTTGCAGCAGGGATATGGGCTCATCAGCAGACACTGGAAAACACCTCTCTGTTTTATGCCTGATGGCAATGCAAAACATCTGTGGAAATTAGACAGCAGTAACTTGTCATATTAACTGTAAAACAAGCCTCAGGTGAAAGCCGCCCAAAAGTGAGTTCTTCCTCAGACCACCACCATGCAGCCAGGAAAGTGTCTTTTTTCAAGGAAATTGGAAGAGAGGAAAGCCTGGGTCACCAGCCTTGGGGAAAAACAGTTGGACTAAAAAAAAATTATATTAAAGGAATAGGGGAAGCAAAGTCCCAGACAAATCACATTAGTATGCGAGAACCCGCAGTATTGGCAGATGGCAATCGGAAATGAAAGCAAGATCAGGCACAAAGAAATAAATTTATTTGTACAAGGTCACTGTAGTGATGAGAACCTGCTCAGCAGAGCTCAGATACCCACCTTCGGACCAGTGAATCTCACCTCGGACTATATTCACTCGGCTCCTAGACATGACGGGGCACTGAACACCTAGCTCAGAGGTGGATGTGCACCTTGTTAAGACCCAAGGCTAGATGCTCCGAGTCCCAGCCGACGTGCACTAAGCTACCTAAGAGACTTCTCTGTCACAGAAATATCTTAATTTTGTGCTGATTCAATGAGCAGGGCAAGCAACGTTCAATTCCAGACCAAAACTACTTTCTTAAAGGTAGGTTTTTCCAGTAAACAGAGGCCACACATGTTATACTTGCATAAAAAGGAGATTTCCCCATCTTGTGACCCCCCTTGAGGTTCTGCCTTCTCCCCCTCCAGCCACTCATTCTATGTCAGGATGAAGGCCAAAACTTCATATATTAAAAAAAAAAGAGAGATCTACACACCTGAAAAGATAATAGAAATTTGGCTATCAGTTCCCAGGCTACGGTCCCCAAAGACGTAGCAAATCGTCCAAAGACAATCAGCCAAGCCATATGGTAAAAAAAATAACATTTACGTATTCATTTGTTGGGAGTTGCTAGGCAGGTTGTTGACAAGCAACCTCCAGCTGATGTTGGCCTGGTCTGGCCAAGGTGGGCCCATCTCGGCTGCTCCGTCACCACCTCTGCTCTGTGCCCAGGGGAGGTGACACTGCCCAGCCCTGACCTGGGACCAGGGTCTGGAGCTCAGACATAGGCAGGAGTACGCAGAGGGGGAGGCTGACACCTGCCCGACTTCAGAAATTTCTCCTGGACAGGAGAAACCTTTCACAAAAGGCACCAAACCGTAAAATTCATCACCAGCCATAGCCCTATGCAAATTCTTCTCCCCTCAAAACGTCAGGCTTGAGCTCCAGCAGCCGAGATTACAGCAAGCAATACTTCCCCAAATTTTTCATCCCTTTCTGGCTTGTCAAATTCATAAGCCCAAGCGGCTTTGCCCCCTTGCCAGGTGACCTGCATAACTCTCCGATGGTTTTGCTGTTTTGGAATAAAGCAAATACGCCAGGCTCCCCATCTACAATATTCTGGCTGCATGTGAGAGAGACACTATTAGCACTGCTATATTTACCAGTCTCAATCTGTCTGTACTTCTATTATAAACCCTTGGCTCCAGGGCTTAAATCATCCATAAAAATGTGCTGCAGGATAATTTTGGAACACACAGTCAGCTTCAGCGTTCTGCAGAATACAACTTCATCGTATCTCTCTCAAATGTTTAAGAAGTATTTTAGAATAGTGTTTAAGAGCTTCACTGAATCTCTTGCATGTTTAATTTCCCTATATTCCCTGTACTCCCTATATTTCTTCTATACATAATCGTAATTGTAAAAACAGCTCTGTTGGTTGTTTAACTGGAAAAAAATAATAGCAAGACATCCTTCTTTCTCCCCTTCCTCTTCTACAAAGAGCTTCAAGAGCAATTTAGCCTGCCCTGTCAAAAGAATATATAATTTAATAATGTTTTACATATGTATTATCAGGATCTGTAAAACTAGTAATTTTAAAAATAGTCAACTTTATTTAGCCAGTGTCAGTTTTACCTTCTGTATGAACTCATCTTCTCCCCGCCCGCAACAAGCTTAACATGCATATATTTATCTTGTCCTTGTTATTAGGCATTTCAACATGAAACTCTAAACAGAAATAGATTTTTCAATTTTAAATAAGTATATATGTGTGATTTAGAGGGAAAAGGAGTATTTTTAACCAATTTTAACCAATAATCTTGTAGGGCATGTAACAGTGCCTGAAGAATAAAAGCAGCAGAGCCAACTAGATTCTCTTTTAAAAGATATCCTTCAAAAATTCAGTTGGTCTGATTTAATTTCAGTTCATTATTTACCTTAGGTTTAACTCAACATACACACAAAAATAAGCTGATAATACTGTATTGCTATTTATTGGAATGAACTAAGTAATCAAAGAATTGGGCCCAGGAAAGCCAGATGAAAGCCTCAAAACCTCGTGAGACCAAACAGGCAACGCTCAGCTCGCCAGTGTCTCCACCGCTGCACGTCCCAGCGCGTGCCTTGCAGTAGGGTCTATCTGCTGTCAACAAAGTGAGACCATCAAACCCACCCTTGGAGCTGGCACCTCTCCCGGCTCCGGTGTCCAAGCCCTCATTGCCGCCTAATTCGGCGACCTGCTGAGGAGCTGCTGCTCCAGCACGGACAGTATCCCCATTTTCCAGATGGGAAATGGAGGCAAAGGGAGACCACGGGCTCACAGCAAAACTTCTGGCAAGCTATTGACCTCAAATCCCCAGATTACATTGACACTTCTTTATGGCAGAGCATTCAGAAGGCCTCTAAATCGCATAAAAACCAAAACAAGAACAGAGCATTCGCCTCGTTCAGATACCCCAGCGTTTTTGCATAACCCAGCACAAACCGCTTGCTCACCCAGATGCATCTCCTGAACGTGTGTTATGGTCCTCTGCTCGGACCTGCCAGGCTCTAGCGCAGAAGGAAAGCGGGGTGCTCCGAGAGCCTGGTCACACGGTGTGAACAGCACCGCAAGTGAAAGTCCAGGAGTCAGAGACAACTTACAAACAAGTCAATTAAAAATTATTGAGTTTAAATGCCTATATTTAGGAAGTTAGGTGTATCATGATCTACATACTTGTCTGATTCACATCAGCCCGTCAGTTCTCTGAACCATCCAATCTCTGACACTGTTTTACTGATTTAAGCAGATATTCTGGGATACTTGGCCATATTTCACCCTGCGGTTTCAGTTTTCTCAGGGAGCTTTCCTGCAACTTGGAGTGAGATTAATTGAGTTTAAGTTTTTAGCCCACAAATGCAGATTCAAAATAAATAAAAAATTTTGCATAATTTTCTCAGCTTCAACAAACTGTTCATGCTGAAAAAAGAGCAAAGTAAGAAAAGTACTTAATTTTGACATTTTCAAAATGAAAAATTTTCATTGCGAGTACTGCTTTTGTCAAATCCAATAAGCATTAAAATCTCTTTAAAGTGATTTAGTCTGAAACAAAACATTTCGTTTGGTTCAAAACCAAGCAAACAAAACACCCGAGCACTGATTTCCTGACAAATCTGTTTTCTTTAAAGTTTTGCTCGCAAGGCATTGGAAGCACCTGGCTCCTTCGGCCGTGGCTCCCACGCCGGGGTGCCGGGCCGGCAGCGCGTCGGATGCACCCAGCCAGGCACCAGCGCTGGGAGCGGGACAAATCCTCCACGCGTGAAGGAACACCTCAAACTGTGTATGAGCAGCGTGTTTACAGAAACAAGTGCAAAGTACAAAAAATATATATATTTTTAATACACTCCAATAAGTAACCCCAGAAGAATACAGATTTACAGGCCACAACACACCGCCAACATCTGCTCCCCCACTGTGCTGCTCCAAAGGTATCAGCATCAATTCATTCCAAGAAGGCTTTGGCAGTGCCGGAGGATCCTTTTTAGGCCTTGTGGCGGACAGATGAGTGAACTTTTGCCTTAAATATTTCTTGGTACATAAGGTGCAAGCAAACCAAAACCCCAAACAAGCCATCTGTTCCTGGCAGGAACAGGACTGAGCTGCTGCGACCCCCGAAATGGTCTCCCTGCGACCACCCGGGACACACCGACCCTGCGCTGAACCAGACCACGATCGGGCAGAGACTTTGGGACCTGGACTGCAAATTACTGCTGCTTAACACAACTTTTATAAAACTTGCTTAGCATGAGTAGCTAAATTTGCTGAAGCCTTAGGCCGCACTCCCTAGTTCAGAGAGAAAGGGCCCCAGAGCTGGTGCAGGCAGGAAAGACAAGGGGGTTACCAGCAGTTTGCATTCCCATGCTTCACACTCCGGGAGGGAGGATGTCAAGGCACTGAAGTGAGGCCTGCTTGGGCACCGGGACCCTGGGGAGCAGGGCCTCCTCTTGCTGCGGAAACAATACTGATTGGGGGGTCTGGGCTCTCTCGGGGTCCAGATCATATTCCCTTTGTCTGGACCTTGGGAAATAACACCTACCGTCACTGCTGGGGAAGTAATAAATTGTCAGGGCTTTGAGAGATAAGGGCAAGACCCGAAGAATGAAAACGCACCTGTCAGCAGAAACCACAACGGTAAGCAACCTACCTAGGGACCCAATTAGGAGCAGGAGACCCCAGACCTAAATATTACTACTGGTCCAAACTACTGCGTGAAGGGCGGAGAGCTTAGATTGGAAAGTATAATTTGCCCAGGGATTTCTTTGTTCGGGGTCCCTCTTCGGAGGCATCCAGCCTGAGCTGTAATTTGAACAGACTCGGCAGAACATCATCGGACTCAGAGTGGTGGTAGCTAGCTTCTCCTCTCCTTTTCCAGCTTTACCTTTCCCCTTACCCTTGTTCCCCTCTTCTCTTCGTCTCCCCTTCGCCTTTCCCCACCTTTTCTTCCCACTTTGTGGAAAATAAAGTTAAACGGTTGTACGATAATTGACTGGTTTTAGCGTCTCAATCTCGTCCTTGGGATCATAACGAAACCACCCCGATATTGGATCGGGACAGGCCTCCATTCAATACTTGCAGTAAATTGAGCATTGGATTTTTTGTTCCATTTTTCCATGAAAATTGGCGGAAAACAAAGTCTTTGCCAAGCCTTTTCCCATAGCACGGCGGAGGGGAATCTCTCTGTTACCACCCTGAAATCCCCGGCTCGGATTTCGGGCCTCCCATGCGTGCAAGTGGCCCCGAAAGGTCTTTGCACAATTTCAGGGCTATGGGCTAGAACGTTTCTTCACGTCCAAAGACACCAGAGCCTTTGGAAAAAGCCAGGTTTAGAGTGAACAAACAAAAAAGTAAACTTCATTTTTCTCCTGGATTGATTTTGTTTTTGGACAAGAAGCCCTTGCCATCATGAGAAGCACAGAGGACCCACTACACGCCAAGCCCTGCTGGGGCAGGAGACAGCGACTTCTGCATTTACAGCTGAGGGATCCACATGAGGCGTTTGAGCATACATGTCCCCTGCCTCTTGCTGCCCTACGGCAGGGACAAGACCACGCTGCGACCCTTGGTAGATGCCCGAAGCTGGCTGCAGCCCTGCCGAGGCTGCTCCGTTGGGCACAGCAACGGATCACTTGAGCACCCAGACCATAATGCTAAAACTCTTCCTTAACTTGGCTCTAATTTACATCTGAAGATCTATCACTCCTACTCACTACTGATTAAAAAAAAAAAAAAAAGCCACCAAAACCCCCACAAACAAATAAAAAACCCTGCTGAGGCACTTTGGATCTGACTTTTCACCGCGTGGCACCAGGAGAGACCACTCATACCTATAAAGAGTAAGACAAGTGGAACATGCTTTGATCCAAAATAGCCTTTTTTGCACCAATTGCCCCCTCTAGCAAACCTTCCCAGAGCTCACCAGGTCATCCCCGACGCACGTGAATGGAGGACCTCCACCGCTGCTGCTGACCTGGTGCTCCATGGAGGGTGATGGGCTCAGCTACACACAGCTAAACAAAATGGGAGTGAGGTGTTGGGGTTTTTAGTAAAAACCCCCAGAACAACCCAACGCAGCATGCCCAATGGGATGGCGGGGGCAGAAGGTCTATCTTTATTTGAACATTGCTCCAGGCTAGCAATATGCAATGGCTGTATGAAAAACGTGGTTCCTATGTATTTCATATGAGAATATCTGAAATTCTAGGCTTAAAAATAGTTCCAGGAAAAAGTACTGCTGATTGTTCAAAAACTTTTTACATGGAATATTAGAGTGCCAAAAAAGCCAATCAAAGCCAAAAAAAAGTCAATCATGTCAAAAATGACAATCCCATATCTTAGATAGGGCTAGAAAACTTACTGGTGAGAAGCCAAATGCAAAACCAGAGAGGCTTTGCTTTCCAAATGTATTTCTTCAAGTTTGTCGTAGCCAAGATGCAGTCACCCAGGAACACGAATTTTCAGTTCAGTTACTAGGACTGCTCAGAACTTCACAGAGAAGATAAAACTGAGCACCGTCCCCAGGCCAGAGCCTAAGAGAACGGGCATGTGACTAACGCTGTTGACTTTTATGGGACAGCTCCTGAGCCTAAGTTTACACACACCAACACTTCACTGGGTTGCCATGCAAAAGCACAATTTCTTACTCATCTAACTAAACCCGGTCTCTGACAGTAACCGCTAACATGCGGAACGTGATCAGCTCTGATTCAGTCCCAGAGACCAGAGAAACTGTTATTTTCCAGCTACATTGCTATAATACAACACAAAAAAACGAGTTCCCCTCATTTTCTAATAGAGGAACAACTGTGCTTATGACAGAGGACACCTGTGGCAGACAGATGAGTGAACTTTTGCCTTAAACATTTCTTGGTACTTAAGGTGCAAGCAAACCAAAACCCCAAACAAGCCATCTGTTCCCAGCGGAAACAGGACTGAGCTGCTGCGACCCCCGAAATGGTCTCCCTGCGACCACCCGGGACACACCCAGCCTGCGCTGAACCGGACCACGATCGGGCAGAGACTTTGGGACCTGGACTGCAAATTACTGCCGCTTAACACAACTTTTATAAAACTTGCTTAGCCGCACTCCCTAGTTCAGTGAGAAAGGGCCCCAGAGCTGGTGCAGACTGGAAAGATAAGGGAGTTACCAGCAGTTTGCATTCCTATGCGTCACACTCCGGGAGGGAGGATGTCAAGGCTTTGAAATAAGGCCTGCTTGCATGCCAGGACCCTGGGAAACAAAGCCTCCCCTCACTGCTGAAACAGTGTTAATTAGGGGGGGGTCTGGATTATATCCTCCTCGTCAGGACCTGGGAAGATAACACCTACTGTCACTGCTGGGGCAGTGCTAATTGCTGGAACAGCACCTGTTTGTCAGGGCCCTGAGAAAGAAGGGCAGAACCCGAGGAATCAAAAAACATCTGTCAGCAGAAACCGCAACAGTAAAGATAAGGGAGAAAAGCAGCCTGCCTGGGAACAACGATGAGACCCAATAGGGAGCAGGAGACCCCAGACCCAAAAATTACTATTGGTCTGAACTACCGCGTGAGGGGTGGGAAACTTAATTTGAAAAAGCTATAATTGCCCAGGGATTTCTTTGTTCGGGGTCCCTCTTCGGAGGCACCCAACTCGAGCTGTAACTACTGCACGCGTGTCATTATTTAATTTGCCTTGATTTGGCTCCGAACTTTTCAGCGGGAACCTAGGGTCGGATCCTGCTCGAGTTGTAATTACTGCACGCGCATCGCTAAAATTTACACCCAGGGTGAAGAGGACCAACGGGACACCGCTGGATCCATGGGTGGTGATATCTCTTTCTCTCTCCCCCTTTTCTCTCTCTCCTCCCCTTCGCCTTTCCCCACCTTTTCTCCCCACTCCGTGGAAAATAAATTTAAAAGGTTGTATGATATTTGAACGGTTTTAGCGTCTTAATCTCGTCCTTGGGATTGTAACGACCCCCCCCCCCCCGATATTGGATCGGGACAACATCAAGGTCAATACCACAAAGTTAAAGCAATCAAGTTTAGTGAGGAAGACTTTAGTGCTGGGCTCATAGTCTGCGTTAGCCTAAACAAACGCAACTGGGGAGAGAACGATCACATCTACCGGTATAAGAAAAGGGCCTGAACCACACTTCAGCAGCTGAAGAGAGAAAACAGTCTTACCACGTAACAGTGGGATAATACACCTCTTTGTTAAGTAGTCCACATATGTTTTTAATTCCTATTAGCATTAATAGGCATCTTCTGGATGTCAAGGAACAGAATAGCAACACAATGAAGCCCCAAGTTGGCAATAAATCCACGTTCTGATACATAACACCATCCTGTGATGCTTCCTGTGAACCTTTTCTCAGAGCTGTAATTGATTTATCTGCTACGAAACGGTGCAGAGACGCGTGCGGAGCTTTACCACGCCACGGCTCAGCACCCATGAACCATGGGGCAGGGTCCATCTCCAACGCCCGAGCTGGCCGCCCAGGGAAACTGCTGCACCAGCACGGGGGAGAGAAGACGTGCTTGGGGCGGGCCAGCCCCAGACCAAAGAACGCATGCCTTAAATCTCATTTGCTTTGGCCTTTCAGGTTAATATTCGTCCGTTCAACTTTCAGAGAGATTTTTCACAAAGAAAAGTAATTTTTAAACACAATTTCTCCAAAACTAGTTTGCAGAGAGGCAAAATTGTTTCATTGCTTCACTAGCTTTAAAAGCTTGTCTCAGCTGCTCCACCCAAACATGCACATGTTGTCATCAAAACTCTTGAAACTTAGGTATCTCACAGACTTCAGACATCCAAACATCAAGAATTAAAGATTTCCTTTAGCTTAAAAAACAAAAAAACCCACCACAACCTTTCTCTTTGCTTCATATTTAAAGGCTGAAAACCTAATACAGGTGACTACAAGTGCAAGAATTGCACACCTGGCTTTAGATGCCTTCCACAGCATCATGCTCAGCCAAATCAATCCGGGCTGCTTTATGGAAAGGCAGACATCTATACATACAATCTCAAAATATCTCTGAATAACCTATTAAATGGTTAAATGCAGCAGTTTACCCTAGTTTAACTATAATGTTTTCCCTTGTGTTTTTAAGGAGTTTCACTGCTTCAAGAAAATTAGCACATTTATACTGAATAGCCAATATACATTTCACTATAAATATCTCACTAAAGGATAGACTTCTTTTCATTCTGCAGGGCAATGGATTACCTTCTCTAGCATTAACTGGGAATGACTGAATACAACGAATTTCAGAGAGCCTTTTTCCCCACTAAGGCCAGTATCCTTTTAAAATTGTCAACAGTTGCAGGAGTTAGAAGGGCCTTGCATGGCTGGGCCTTCCTAATGGGAAATTATTCATTATCCATCAACTTAATTATTGAATGAGTTTCATGAAATGGTCCTAACATCTGTGAATGATATGTTTTTATTATTCTCAGCTTTTTTTATTCAGCAGCTTTAATTTGCTTCATGATGATCTATAACCCTTCACCTGCATAATAAAGAATATAATCTGAGGGCAGAACAAGGCAGACATAGCAACATTTGAATTATCGGTTATTAATTTTAACTTTGACCTTCCGCTGCCAGTATACCAAGGAATTACGTTAAACCAGAGTCATAAATAAATCCCCATAAGTTAAAACGCGTGGGCATCCATCCACTGTAGTTCTTAACTGGTTTAAAGAGAAATGCGTAGAAGACATCCTGCAACTTGCAGCTATTCTCATTAGAGCAGAAACGAGAGTCGCTAACGACATCACCACAAAACAATCATTTAATAGATTAGGCAAAATTCACATCTGAGTTCTTTTCCTCCACTGCAAGCCAATTTTTATTTAAATCTAAATCATAATACTTTTTTTAGTGACAGAATAAGGTTACTAATGCCAACTGCTTCTATAGAGTCTAAAATAGTTACGGTTTTCAAAAACAAAGCCTAGCACAACCAAACCCGGGAGTTACTGGAGCAGCGCTACAGTTAGAGATATGACCTTCTGCAACTGCAAGGAAGCAAATTGGTTTTTGATGAATATTCACCCATCGTTTTGTGGGAAGGAGGAGCATTTACACGGCTGCTCTCCACCACGGCAGGAGCACAGCACAGGTCTACTGGCCTAGTGGACAAGTGTGAGATTTCTAGAAGATTTAATAAAAAAAAACACAGAAGCAATAAAATAAATCAAAACATCATGTTCTGTACCAACCTATAAACCAATGATGTGGGTCAGGGTAGCAAGAACTCAGTTTGCTATTTAGTAGCACAAACTGAACAATGTGACTATTTCTACACCCTGCCTGTAAAACAGTGAGGAGCCTGATCAAATGGAAAGAAACACCTAAAAGTGTAGGAGTGTGTGTGTGGTTGGGGGGGAGGTATAAATAAAAATATTTCATTTTTGAGGACAAAGTGATGCATACAATGTGTGTGTATATATATATATATATATATGTATATATATAAATTATGCATGTATATATGTATATATATAAAAAAATTAAACATTTTTCCTAAAAGCAGAAAAGCCTAGCCATGCAAATCTAACAGCCGGTTTTTTTGAAATATGTGGAAAAAAGGTAGGGAAGCATGGAAAATTCATACAAGTAGAAAGCCTTTAGTATTCTATGACCAGTAGAGTAAGAGACAATAAAATAAGCTTTTTTTTCCCCCCAAGTACACTAAGAGGAATCTAAAGGGTGGCACCAATTCCTAACTAAAATGAGTTGGTGGAATTAGCAGGAATAGCGTGGAACGACGTACCATGAACACTGCCGCTTCATCCCGGGGAGCGAAACCACCCCGAAACGCACTCAGAGCATCCGCTCCGCAAGCTACAGACTGGTACCGAATCACAGGTGCCACAGGGTCTTTCTGAACTTCTGCAGAAGTTGCACCCAGGGTGCAAGTTCTCCCCCTCCTTTTTTAATGGTCCTTTTAGGCATCACTTCTGCTTCTCGCTCCCTTGCTCTCTGCCCCTTTTCCTCCCCTGCAAGACCCGTGGGGGAAACCGGGTGTGCAAGAGAAACAGCTTTACTGAGCACACCCAAAACTGCCAGGGACTTGCAAGAAAAACTCAAAGACAGAAGAAAAACATTCCTCTTCTCATCTTTCAGTTGTATCAATCTTGCCTCCTTCCTGTGACAGTAAATAAGGGAGATACTTTTGGACAGACGCGCAGCCTTTAAACCGACTGAGAAGCATCACAAACACGTATTTGCACACGGGAAAGCTAAACCAGCTGCGGGCGACGCGGTGAGGCTGCGCGCGTGGCGAAAACACAGCTCCCAGAGACGGCAACGCTACGCACGTGCCGAGTGTGATGAGGCTGAGAACAATATCATTTTAGTACAGATGAGCCAACAGATGGAAAAAACAGACTTGTTTCTATTCCACATCACAACGAAGCAGCACGCCTGCACCTTTGGACGCTACAGTAGGAAGTTTTGAAGGTCCTTAGACCTCCCTGCAGGAGCCCAAGTCACCAGGACTCAAACTCCCTTCCCACCTAGGGCAAACCACCGGGCAGCCCCCAAATTTGAGCCCAAGTCTTCAGAGACGAGAGCGTCACAGCCACTGCCCCAAGCCCATGGTGCCACCTGCAACCTGTAGCAGGGACCTAGCCACGCTCCTGGCCCACCTCCGCTTCCCCAGATCATATCCAGTTAACCGAACATCATCCACCACTGGGTTCAAATGGCTCTTGTTCCTCCAGATCGTCTTCTGCAAACAGCACCAAGGTTATTGATTTCCTGCAATGCAATATCACTGTGTTTACTGAAACTAGTTCCCATTTTAAAAACTTCATAAAAATATAATCCGGAGAACCCACATTGCACTTCAGACCCCGACGATGGCCGACTTCCTCAGCGCACGTAGTGAGGCTGAGAAAAATCCCTTCTAAATATAAAGAGCTGATGACCAACGTGCTCTGACTCTGAGCCCACTTCTGAATTTATCAGCATTTCCCACAGCACAGGCTGCATCGCATCGCAGCGACACATTAAAGATGCACATCCGCCTTATTTCCAGACATCTTTCTGAATTAAACCCAAACCTTCATGTTCCAGCATTAGCTGAGCTGTATTTTTCTTCTGCGGAAAGCAATGCTTACACATGCTGAACGACACCTTACAAATTCATTGAGCTACAAACGTGAGCGAGATCCTGGGATTTAACTCATTTTAGCTGTCACGACAAAAAAAGATGACATTTTATTTTGCTTGAAAGGCGGGGGAATTGGGAAGGGGGAGAGCAGGGAGAAGAGGGAAAAAGAGAAGAACCGTGGCAGCACGTGAGCTGGCAGCACGGCAGCCAGCGAGGAGCAGCTCTTGGTGGCAGCTCAGGCCAGGAGACCACCAGCTGCTGAGCACAAGTCAGAGATTGCATCAAGCCCATGACTTCTCATCAGAAACGAGGGGCAACCACCGAAATTATCAAGCAGCAAGTTAAAAAAAATGCATTACTTTTTTCGTTCCACATACAACCTACAGCTTTCCTGCGTAACTAATTGCCACAAATTCTTAATTATGAAGCCATGTTGGCATGAAGGCCAACGGTATAAACTGATTTAAAAAGAGAGGATATTCATTTATGGAAATTATATCCATCTATAGCTAGTTAACACGATCATCAGATGCAACTTCTTGCTCAGGAAACGCTGAAACCTCAGACAGCCAGAAGCTGGGAGATCAAACACATCCTATTTTTACACACTGGTGTTGGACAAGAGACAGGACAAGGGACACTTGGGTGAACCTGGTATGGAAGCTCTTAAGTCCGTCTTTGAAAATGCCATTGACAAATGCCAGAAACAGCTGGGCTGCTGTGTTTTTGTGTCTGTATACGGATTTTTCTTTGTTTCACGGGATGAAAAAATGACAAAGTCTGTCAGACAGTGAAAGCATCTGCAAAAAGGTGCAGTAAGCAAAACTGGAAAAGGACTCGTTCTCCCCTTTCCCGCATCTGGCACAGTTGATAACAGTTCTGCAAGAGCTTTGTTCAGGAAAGAGAAACCGAGCCTGTGTTTGAATCCTACCGACTCCGAGATGTTTCACTTATTTTTGATTCAGAAACCAACGAGAAGAAAATAGATCAAAAACACAGTAGTCACAAATAGCATCATTCATGTCTTCTTGTACTTTCCTGGCATACCTTTAAATGACTCCCACAAGTGCCAAAGAAAGGGATCTGGGAACAGTTCCCATGCATCAAGAGAACTGCAAATAAATACCAAGGCAAAAAAAAAAAAAAAAAAAAAAAAAAAAAAAAAAAAGATTGGTTCAGCTTGTAACTAGAAATAAAAGGACAAGATTAAGCAGAATTTTAGACTGAAGGCTAAGGAAAGCATCAAAGATTAAGAAACAACGAGCTAATTTCCAAAGGGAAGTAAAGATAGTGTCCAACCAGGGAATCTCTATAAATACTTAAGGGCCAGGCGACAGCTTTTTCATCCCCTCGCCCCAGCTTGCAGTAAAGTTGCACCGTCAGCATTAAAATAGAAATGAAACGACTGGCTTTGGGCTTTCCCTTCCACTTACGTTAAGAAACCAGAATTATAGAGACAAGACAAAGCACCCAAACCACACACCCCAACTAACCGCCAAAAACCACCCCAGGGAGGTCAGAATATTATAGCCAGAGACCAAGAGAAACACAAGGATTATAGCACCGCTTTTTGCTTGGCTTTAATTTTCACCTTCCTTTTGCAAGGAGACGACAAAACAGAAGAGGCAGCTGAACTAAGCTTCGGTTCGCCAAAAATTAAACGGCCAGATCTTTCTCCAGCTCTCTACGGCTGGCTGGCTCTGAGAGCTGTCCGACAGCAAGGATTTTGTTTGTGTGTGGTTTTTTTTTTTTTTTAATTGTGATTTTACTTTTTTTGGATGGTGTGCAAATTTCCTTGATTTTACAAGAGATTTTTAGTTAATTATGTATTTACCTAGTTAGCATAATTGTCTTCAATTATGTAATTAGTGTTCATATGTGTAATCATTTGAACATGTAATTATATCTAATTACACCATTAAAATGTGCAAGTCATAAATATCTTTATCATTTTGATTGATAGATGTATAGGGAGGAAAAAAAAGCCTCAGTTGTTATTTTTATCTCCTGGATCCTGAAATCTGCAAGAGTAAGAGGATTCAGCCAATAATGTTGTTATAATTATTTATAAGGACCTCTCGAGACTCTGCCAAGGTTATACCTTTCTAGCAGATGCAGAAAGATTCGAACCACTCAAAGCTAAAGGAACAAAGAGTCACCCAGTGCAATAGGATTTTTCTGCAAAAAAAGAAAAAAACACTAATAAGAATAAACTAGGAAATATTTATTGTTTAGTGTCAAATTATGCCCCTGCTGTTACACAGAAGAATAACAGCCCACATACAAAGGATAACACAGAACAAAATGCGCATAAATCGTTCCTGCTTGTCGTGATGGAAGATGCCGTTATTCCTAGAGTGGAATTTCACTTTTAAAGCTCCCTGTGCTTTTAAGCGACCTTTAAGAGATCCGATATAGCAATGCTTAATAGAGCACTAACATTGCTTAGTTCTCTTTACTTTTATTTTAACGGCTGCCAGGTTTTATGCCGTGTGCCCTGTAGTACAGTACCAGAGCAAATACCTGCTGCATACAAAACGAATTAGGACAGTGACAGCTGAGTCGCCTTCTTAATTGCTTTTGGCTAGGAAGACAAACATTTGCACACAGATTAAATAGTTAAGCTTATTTAAAGTTCAACTTTTCCTCTTCTGGTTCAGATTTCCTTCCTCTACTAACATAAACAGTCTATTAAGAAAAAAACCCAAAAAACAAACAAATGTCTGAGCTGACTCCAAAAGCCGTGGGGGAAAAACAACCTAATACAACAAGAGCTCTTCAACACCACTTGGGAAGGAGCCTCGATGCACAGCACCCTTCAGCAGAAGACGTGTTTCCTACAGCCTGATAAACTTACTCGCACTCTGCAGAACTCCTAGATGCAAGTGCCCACATGGATGCCACCAAAAATAATCCAGTGCTTCCAGAAACAGCCTACAATGCAACTTTATCTACCAGGAGAATGTGGTAGTAACAGAGAGAACAAAACAGCACAGAAGGAAGAGAGGTACTTTAGCAGTAGAAATCCAACTTGTTCGTTCTTTCACCATCAGACACCTCAGAGCAATTAGGTTTTCCAAGTTGCATTTCCTCCATCCAAATGGAAAAGCTGATATCTCAAGAACCTGCATTAGCAAATGAGGCTATTGCTTCTGGTCCTTGGGTGTCATCCGTTATTGCTCTGAAAGCACCGTCTTCAAGATCATATGGAGACACGCAGAAAACAGTACGGTAAGTTTACTGTACAAAAAACTAATATGTTCCAGAACCAGCCAGGATGTGCACAAACCAGAACCATGCGGAAATTCGTATAGAAGTTAGTATAGAAAGCACTAGCTTCAAAGTTCAGAGTCATACCATGCCTTCTGGAAGGCCCTAATGCATATTTGGACTTTTGGTTCTAATATATTTTGTTACCGGAGAAGAAATCGGGCATCAAATCAAACGTGGTCTCCACCCATGAACACTTCTTGCTGCTGTGGGAGAAAACCACAGAAAACCACTCATTGCTCTGAGCTGTTGCTCCTACATGTATGAGAACATCTCTTCCACCATTTCTATAGCCATGGAAATGCTGATTCCCCATTCTGCTCCAGAATAATATCAACTTTAAGAGCTATGTTTTCAGAGACCAGTTGTCTGTCCAAAATGTACCTCTGCTTCAGGCAGAGCAGATCCGCACAAGTTGCTAGTTTCTCTGGGTTACTACACTACCTCTTTACTCAAACAGCTTCTTTTCCACCTTTTCAGGGAGCCTCGTTTTTGACTATGACACCAGTATGTGCAACAGCCATGGAAAGCTACTTCTGCTCCTGGGCTGCCACCTCCCAGAACCATGGTCCATCCCATCAGCCAGGCTCTCATGTTCCTTTAAGGACCATTAACAAAAACAGCTAACAAGAGACAGCCACAATTTAAAGGTTATGAAGTGCAATTTTGGCAGAAGATCCAAGCAAAGAGGAAAAGAAACAGTCAATCCAGTCAGAGGGAAGACATCTGTATTTCAGTATCCTGGAAAAATTTGTTCTTTTCATTCTGGCGATGGGAGATGCACGCTCTGCGTTCCTTGGAAACTTTCTGTAGGGGATTTCTGGCAGCTTTCAAGCTTCCACAAGGGTCAATATGAAGCTGATGCAGTAAAAATCACCAGCCTGGATATCATTTCCAGCTCCGCGTGATTCTCTGATAGCCTCATTTCAGTGATTGCTGATACTCTAGTAGGCCTAAGCTCAATATTCTCAACTGAGAGAGTGCAACTGAAATACATACTTCACTCACCCTGATACTGCATTTATCCTGATTTAAGCTGACCTCTTTCTCCTACCATTTCCAAGCCCCCTTTAGCAACTTTCTAACATATTTCTTGTCAAGAGACAGCAGCCTCCTGGAATCAGGAGAATCAGCAAGATACAGCTGATCACATTATTCAGAATAAAAGAACTGGGGAATTCAGTTTCTTTATTGACTTGCAAAGCACATGTCTTAATCCAACTTCTAGCAAGTGAGAGGTTGAACAGCCTTAGGAACACATTTCTACCTATGGCATTTTCACAAAATATTTAGTGGGACTATGTGCTGCCTGCAGCAATGCACCTGAGTTGCTATAGCAAAATGGTGTCATTCAAGGCTGGGTTACATTTTGTTTTAATAATTACTAGCCACAATGAGTGATGAAGCAAAACAAAAAGAATTAATGAACTATTGTCCAGACCCTCGGGTCTGGATGCAAATTCACAGGGAGTGGAAGAAGAACAACTGGACATTCAGCAAACATTTGTATATACAAAGGGAAACAGAAGAGCAATGGTTTTCTCCAAAGACCCTGTCCAGACATGAACAAATAACCATATTAACAATCCACCATCCAAAAGTTTAGAAAGTCTTTGGCAGAACTGCATGTGAAAGCATTTCTCCTTTTTGGTGACAACATCTGGAGTAACAAAGGCTGTATTCCAGTGGAAAAACAGCTACAGAAAAAGAAGCTATATTTAATTTACAAAGCTTAGCCTCAGGAACAGTCTACCACAAGGCTGGGAAGACACTCTGCACTCCAAGCAGGGAACAGGGCCGCTGTCTCCGTGAAGATAAAAGCACCCAGTGTAGTGCAGGAAGGAAGATGACAACCAGCTGTTTTGCAGGCTTGGACCATCATGTCTAGCTCCAGGCATCAGGGAAAGCCTGTGTGCCAGAGGGGCATTCACACCAGGTAGCAGCAAGGATGCTGGATCCTCCTCGTTACTGCTCCCAGTGAACTCCACGCTCCATGGCATGATGGAGAAGAGGCTAAATAGCTCCCACATTACAAAGACAACTCCATCAAGCCCTTTTTCACATGATTCTTCCTGTTCATAGTCACTAGCAGGAATTAATTACAATTTAACTGCAAGTTTTTAGGATTGGATTGCTACTAGACAAGGACTTCAGGTCCAAAACATATTTTTTGGGGAAATGCCCTCTTCAGTGGCTTGTGTTTTTTTCCTGGGTTGCTTTTTAGGAAGACTAAGTTCTTACTGCCTTCACCATCGACATCATAGCCGACAGAAACGGCTGGGTCTCAGCACCTCCGAACCTCCCTCCTTCCTTACCTGTTTCAATACGTCTGCCTGCTCTTACTTCAAGCCTCCCACAGTCATCCTCAAAAAACATCTTTCCTCCCGTAGCTGAGGCTATGCAAGAAAGATTTAGCTTTGAGACAACATAACAATAAATGTGGTTTAGAAGCAAGCAAAGGCAACTTTTGAAACACCCATTGCACACCGAAATCTCACGCAACATTGCAGAAATGCAGCCCCTGAGCGCGCAGAGTCGACAGGCAGCTAACAGGCACGTCCCGCAATATGCACTCATCTCTTCCCCTAGCTCCACCGAAGCAGCTTCCTGCCAAGCAGTAAGATAACCGAATTAACAGATACACAACTGTGGCACGTTAAAGGAACGCCATTATTTAAAATGCATCTTAATTACTCTGTGTGATTAATGTAGCCTCCTCTAAGGTTTCAGGACAGAATCCTCCCTTCACCTTACTAGCATTTGCAAAGAAAGAATGCACATTTTCTGGTACTCCATCCATTAAAATATAAAAAGCAGCATTTTGGAAAACAAAACAAAAAAGATCATGTGCTGTTCTTTGATCAGCCGCAAGTGAAACATAAAAGGTAAAGTGGATACTACATTTTCTGTCTTAATTGATAGGAATTCTTATCAACTATTGATGTGGCCAAAGAAAGCAGTTTGTGGGGAGGGGGATGACTTTCACTGAAACAGCTGTTTTCTTATTACATTCTGCGTATCATTATTACAATAATTGTACTCGCTTGGAAAACTGATGATGATTTCATACGACTACTCAGTTCACTGAAAGACTTTACAAATGTTCAGTGAACACCTGACAAAACTCAGACTCATGACTAAATTAGCCTGCATTTTATGCTGAAAAAACCTTCATAAATGCTTTGCTCAATAAAGCTCACATTTATCTATGAAATGCACGTTTTTCTCCCATTCTTCAGCACTAATAGAAATACATGATTAAAATTTACACTCTATTTTTGTTGTTGATGCTACGAACTGGTTATTTCATGTTTTCTTCCTAAAGTACTGCACCTGAGTTCACACCTCAACACAACACTGCAGATTCGTTCAGTGCCCACTGCCACCCTCCCATGAGCTGCCTGACAAGAGAAATAAGCATTAAATGTGAAATAAGTCAGGGACAGCATTGAAAGACCAGCAAGCAAGAGACTCCTGGAGTTGAGACACCTTGGGAGAGGGCTGCTCCTGCACCTGAACCCATACGCAAGCAACAGTGAGACACGCTCTAACCAAGGACGACAGCACTGCTTTGCCTAAAGAAGTGCAGATAACCACTCCACAGAGATGCTGGAACCTCCTGAAAAGCTAATTTTTGGAGGAATACCTGGTTTTGGAATCAAAAAAAGGCAAGGAAGGAACAATGTTATCTAGAAGGACAGCATTCAGTCTTTAGAGGGGGAATATAAATGGAGTTAATTGTAAAAGTTTGGTTTATTCCTACAGCTGATTTGACAGGAAAATACTTTCCTGGTAAACAAGTAAGTGTGAGTAAGGTTGATACACTCACAGGTTTTTCTTTTAAGACTTCTCCTTCCCTGCTATTGCTTTTAAAGGCAAACTCATGAGGCACAGCAAAAGCTGCTGCTGACTTGGGTAAGGGCATGGCTGCACCAGTGCTTCCTTAGCTATGTTCTTCAGGCCTCTGGGCATGACAAGCATGCAAGGAAAAGACATGAAAAGAACAGTAATAAATGAAAATCTAGAACTTACTCTTTTTCTGGTAGCAGAATGCTTCACAAAGAATTGCAGAAGCTCTTTCATGGATTCTTACTGTTTTTTAACTGAAAACCAGTGAGAAACATCGGCTTGGATGACCTTTCAGGCTCTTTCAGCTCCATGACTTTGCCCTGATAGGAATGTATGCACTAGCCTTTTATCCAGCCATTTATTCTCTGCTCTCTCTCCAATTTGAAAACTTCACCCCTTTCTGCTTCTCCAAACAGGCTCTGCATTTTTTGGGGAGACACAGACATCCCATCACACAGAAAGGTGCTGCTCAACGTCTGAATAGGGGCTTCTTCTATCCTACCTTAGGCCTAACCTTCAGGTTCGGCACATTTGCGTTGGTCAGCAGGGCAAGCTCCCGTCCCCGCCGATCTGGCCTGCCTTGGTCAGCCTGTGCACCACGTGTGGAGTGGGACATGGAGCACGCGCCAAGAGAGCCTTCCCCATCAGCCCCCACGTCCATCGCTTCAGGTCCAGCTGTGTGCTCCGTGCCCTGTTAGTCAGAAGCTGATATACAGCAGGAGTCACCTCGGCATCCTAGCTGGTCCTCAGCAGCCTCGGGAGAAAGGCTATATTTAATCCTAAAGGAACTGTTGCTCAAATGCAACTTGCAAGCAGCAAAGCCAAATCTTATGGGCAACGTATAGTCATTAATCACACACACCGCAAACATAGTAGGTTGTTTAATGAAGTGCCAGAAAAGAAGTTACTGTCAGGGAGAATGAGTCCTGTATTTGCAACAGGAAGACTTGCTCCTGCCACCTGCGCTCCACTCCTTACTCCAAACTCCCACCGTGCCACACAAAGGTCTTCTAGCTACTCAGGCCCAGAAGAGCAGCAGTTCTGGCTCTGCTCAGAGCGTGCAAGCACCAAGTTCGGGAAGCAGAAGCTTTCTCATAGCAGTCTCTTAGCTGCAAGGGGTGTATTTATTTGTTGACAGAGTGGTCATCAGCACAGCACTCCACTCCTACAAGTGGAAAGAAAACAGAGCAATAAAGAGGCAGGGAGGAAATTTTGGTTCTTTGAAATGCAAACCCTCCTATGCCCTGCTTTTACAGAGAGCAGTGCTCATCTTCCATTCACTTCACACACAACTGCGAGTAAACGCTCATTTTAGCCCCTTGATTTCAGGGGCACAAATTGACATAACCTTTTACTACCGCGTATGAGAAGGGATTACAGAAGTGCATTAGAGGAAGGACTCTGATAGAGGTCTGCAGAGGGAATTACCAGCGCATGTCAGAACCTACCACAGCCCCAAAACAGGCCACAGAAGATCCCAGAGCTCCCTCCGAGCAGAGGGCACACAACGGTCTCACATGGCTGAACTGTGCGTGCCACATAACACGCAAGACAATTCCTCACAAATAGGGCAGGAACTTGCTGCCAATTCCCAGACTTCCTCTTCTGCTCCTTGCACAGCTGCAGCAGTGGATGAAGGCAGAGGTCTGGAGGAGCACAGGCAGCAGCACCGGCAGCACTCGAGATAACCTTGCCTAGGGCATTCCCTGATGAGAAACGGGTCCATAGCAGAGCAGATGTGCGCTCTGCCCCACCGCTTTGCTCCAGTAGACAGGAAAGGCAAGAAAGAAATTTGCCACCAGTTATTCATAAACAAGGACAGAATCCATAAGCAAACAGTGTCATGTTACTCCCACAGCCTGAAGTCACCTGGTGTCACGGGGCAAGGGGAACAGAGTGAGGACCAGTCCTGGAGCCCCCATGGAGGCAACACTGACTGCTCTGGAAGAGGAGAAAGAGGAAGGACCCTTAGGGCAGGATTACTTTGAAGATGCTTCCCTCACCCATGAGGAGCAGCTGCTGCCTCCACCAATGCCCCAAAGCCCAGGTAACCACCTCTTCCAGGCAAGGGACCAGGCGTGAGCACCTGCCACTGGCTGGACCACACTGGGCCATGCCGACTGTGACAACGGAGAGCATTTCTGCCGTTACCGACAAAGCTACCCACGGCTACAGCAATGGAGAAGGGATATAGGCTTCGGCATCACCCATGCTCCGCACAGCACATTTTACATCTCAGCACGTGCCATGTATGACGAGCTAAGATGTAACATGAGCACTGACAGCACACTGATGTCAAAGACATGGGGAAGGAATCACCCTCTAACCAGCAGAGCCAGAAGAAAGCCCTGGTGTGGGTGATGTTACACTGACAAACAAGGCCTGCTATCGCTTAACCTTTAGCTGACAACCAGGAATGCAAATCGTAGTCTGCTGCTGCTCTTCCAGAAGATGCTGCTTCCCTCAAGCTCTGCAGCCCAAGCGTCACCACCCGCCTTCGCCAGGTCTCCCCGCCGCAAGGCAACACGCTCCCCTGCGCACGTCCCGGACATCCACATCCACGCGTGTTCCTGCCCGAGCAGGTTGGTCCGTAGAGAAGCTCTAACTGCATTTCGCCCTGCTACCCAAGCTGATTTAGGGAACGGGCACAAGCCAGACCAGCTAAGGATCTCTGGTTAGTAGAAGCTACCTCCCTCCACATCAGCTATCAGCTACACGCTCCAGCAAATGCCCTACTTGCGCAAAATAGAGGAGAAAATTAACCTTGGTACCTTCTTAAATGATTTTTGTAGACCTGACAGGCAGAGCATGCCGTTCAGTTTGTAGGCTAATGTCTGAAAAGTAAACGCGGGTCCAGAGCGGAAAGGCTGTACCTGCTTCCCTTGCAGGCCACGCAAACAGCCCCGGCGAGTCCACCCACGAGGACAGCAAGCCATCGACAATGTTTTTCACGTTGTCCTGGTTCCCAAACAGTAATAGGCTTTGCAAAATTTGATTCCAATAAATAAGTAGGTAGGTAGAAAAATCAAGTTTCCAGGCAAAATCCTGAAAGCAATGATTTATGAAAAATGCTTGCAGCAGGAAAAATCTCCTACAACTGCATTTGCCCACCCACCATCAGCCTCACTGGAGCATGAAGGCTGGCATTTTAAAAACTTAATCAAGAAAAATTAGTTTCTATGGCAACTAATGGAGCATTTAATAGATCAAGTAATGAGCACTGTTTATAAGAATGCTGCAAATTATGAATAGAAGTAACATATCAAAGGCTATATAATCACTGCGCAGAAAAACAAATAGCCCCATGTTGAGGTGTTGAGGTGCTCAAAACTTTCCACATGATCAGAAATCAGGCTGTGTTTGGAGAACCACCATGTAGCCAGTAAGCATCTGTAATTCTTTTCCCTTGCAATAATTGCTGTATCCTTGTATTATTCTCCCCAAAGGCCTTTTTGATACTGATTAGACCCCAAATTTTTTTTTTTTTTTTTAAGTTTCAAAACTGCTTTCAGCTTGAGAGTGCAACCACCACTCTGAACACATAAGTTTCTGTATTTTCACCTGCACGGAGAATTTTTGTGGCAAGAAGCAGGGTGGGAAAACAGTGGGAATAAAGCTGAAGATGGATTTTCAAAAGAGAAGCCCCTATAGAGCAGCATCGTTTCAACATGACTCGTAGCAGATCACAGAGAGGCACGTACAAAGCATCAGTTTGTTACAAAACTGCATCAATTGATTGAAAAGGTAAAAGCAACACCTAGAAGGACTGCAAGGCATAAGTGTGCACTTTGCTAATGCACACAGGAGCACTGAGACGAAGGGGAAAACAAATTCACTCTTCCTCAGACTGCTACCTGCAACATACGTCTGTCAAAGGCAGCCTCAAATCATAGCGGACGTCATGAGACGTTCAGAGACAGCAGAGTGGCAGCCCAGCATGGTGCCAGGACACCCCTATTAGCCCTACTGCGTTTGCTTCTTTTAAAGCCCTGAGTATACCCTTAAGAGAAGAACCCTATAGCAGCGCATCCTCTTCACCATTTCCAATTTGTAAAGGAAGGAGAAAAAAATCCAGGTCTTGCCTGCTTTTTCTGTAAGACAACAGGTCTGACTCCCTGCTGCTTCCCACCTGCTATAGTCATTTCTGCCCATGTGAAGGGAGTGTGAATAATACTGAATATGTGCTTGGCATGAGCCGAAGTGGCTACACCGGGGCAAAGCAGAAGGCAGCTCGCACTTCCCCAGCTCACTCCTCTGACTGGTCACGAAGAAAGGCAGCCCCGGAGAAGGCAGATCTGCTCCTGAAATCCGAGCTCCAGTGTCTCCCCCAGGGGAGAATAATTTGGACCACAAGCACTCCCTCGTAGGCATCCATATATGTAAACATGTCCTGGATACAGAACTTGGATATCCAGGAGCCACCTTACAGAACAGAGAAGACATCTACAGCCTTCTGACAGAAGCTATTTTTTCCTCTTTACATCCCAGGGGAACTCCTAATGCAGGGGAAGGAATACCACATGGCCAGCATGTTGCTAAGCACAGCCCACAGGCTGGATCAGCATGAGCAAGGTCCCCCCTCCCTGCAGACGGTCCAGGGGATGGTGCAGGCTGAGAAGACGGGTGGTCAGTGCTTGGGATGGCAGAGCAGACAGAGCAGCCTTTGGGACTTCCCGAGGACCAGCTCTGCGCACAGCAATTGCAGCGGTTTGAGGCCATCTTCTTGTCCACCAGATGCTTGGGAGCCAGAGCAGCTCAAGCAGTGCAGAGGCAGCTCCCTAAGCCACACAGCCACCTTGGGCTTTCGTAGGCTGGCAGGAAGGCAAGGACTGGACAAACATCAAACAAGAGGACTCAGTGTCCTGTACAAACCAGGCAGAGGGCTCAGCTGGGTTCTTCTGAACCTCCCCTAAGCTGAGCTTCTTAAGCTGATCCATCCTGCAGCATTGGCATCTGAGGACAATCCCTTCTTCTCCAGCCCATCCCTAGGTCTGGCATATGCCTGCCTACCATCTGGCTGAGACCTCAAGAGGGCCCAGAGCAGGAGACTTAACAGGAGATTTTCTTTACTATCCATTAAATTCTTGGCTTTTAATCTGCCTTTCAATAGTTGCAGACCTACTGTGAGCTCAGGATGGGAAATGCAAGCGAGCACAGCTAATTAGCCCCAACAACACGAAAAAAAAAGTCTTTGTTAAGCAAAGTGCATGATTTTAGAGAGTCTTTAATTTTGCAGGTGTAATTAACTGCAGCTCCAAACCCCTGGTTATTTAGGTGCTCAGCTACCAAGCTCAGCCAGCAAATCAGGAACAGAAAACTTTCTGCTCTAGCATTTGCAGCTTATCTTAAATGCTATCCCCAAAACTGGAGGTTTCACTGAGATACTTTCAAAATTTCATGTAAAGGACAAGGTAAAACTCAACAAATAAGCCTTGCATTGTGAGTATCTTTATTTTAGCACTGTGGCCTGGCTCCCATACATCCCTGAGCAGAAACAGCAGCAGACATTGTATTAATAAACTACCACAATGTCTGTGAAGATATAAGCCCAAAATTCATCTCCCATCTCTCTGCAACAGGGATTACACATGTGGAAATGTGGAACGTGGCAGCCTCTGTTTAGCTTTAATGCCACTGCCTGCAATGGCCAAAGCAAGAACGACGGCACTCACAGAGGGCAGCTCGCTCTTGGCCTCCCTCCTGTTGATCTTAGAGGATACCTGACAACGCTGAGGTGCACCAGCTTCCTGCTTAGGCCAATGTTAAAGACCATGCTAGTCCCCTTCCATATGTCACTGTCATGCTAATGTGACTTTTCTGCTCCACAGTACATGTAACAGCATCCATTTTCAGCATGAAGGCGTGATGGTCTCTATCCAACCACCACCGCACAGAACCACAGTGGACCAAGACCTCAGCACACTGCAGAAAACAGTGGATGGACAAACACCCGAGACATGGTATAACAGCAGATGAAGGAAGCTAAAGCAGTTCATTGATCCAAATACCTGGGTAACAAATGCTCTGCAGAGGCTGCAAGCTAGCAGAAACACTGGTTCTGCAGACAGCACCCATCATGCATAGTCCTGCACCCATTGCCAGGATGGCCACAAGGGCACCTCAAATGAGTCCTCCATTCCACACTGCCCTCCAGGGTGGCCCTGGGGTCCATCTCCCCTCAACACCTCTCCTTCCATCGATTGCCAACTCTTTTACCTAAGGACGGACTGGACAAGAAGCATTTATCACAAAGCAACCGCCTCTCTCCTCAGGTACCCTCACCCATCCCACTCGCTTTCTCTCCTCGTTTCTCCACTACCAGCAGATCTTTCCCTACATTTCCAGGGCTGCAAGCATATCAGCCCTGATGGTGATGGCAGGGACGAGGGAAGAGCTAGCAGACACCCCACCTGGCCCTTTCCCAGCCCCTCTGCAAGAGGAAGCCAAGGGCACATGGCAGCTGAGCTGGGCAGCACCTTCATCAGGTTGTGATCTTCCTCCCCTTCCTCACTCCCACCGCCTCCACCATGTCCCTCCCTGCGTCACACAGTCTCCTTCGCGGCACTTGTCTCTGCGCAGCCATAGCAAATCTCGTAGTGAGACTGGACAGTACCATTACATCTGCTGCTCACAGCAACCCTCTAAAATCAACCAAGTGCACCTCCCTTTAAGACATTTCCCTTTTCAGTTTGGATTTTCCCTTTTAATCATTCATATTTTGCTCTACTTAGCTGACAAAGATGAGAAGCAGCCTCCTGATCTGAGGGTCGCTTGAGTAGTTGAGTGCTCCTGTGCTTTGGGTCCAAGAGGCAAGGTTTGAATACAGATCCTGCTTTCATACTGAGGATTGCTTCAGGCTCCTCTCTCTGTATTTTAATTATTATTTACTACTTATTACGGTTTAATAGAACAGGACCCCTGAAAGTTGATTATCAGTCCCAAGCTTTCAGATCATATTAGTGTCTCTGGTTTCACATACCAAAGCTGCACTACGTGCCAGCTTAAAATATAATTCAAGACTCTCTCCAGCCATTGGCACTGGAGACCATGTTCACACTACCGACTTCCATGCCCTGCTGCCCAGCAGAACGGGGACTGCTCCCCCCTTATCCAGGCCCAGGATCTTCTGTGCATTATGTATAAATCCAAAATTTTCTATTCTAGACTATTTAGCATGAACTGAATCTGTCTCCTCTACTGGCAGCTACTCTTACTGCTGCCTGAGCCTTTGGCTGTTCACATGAACCAGTCCCAAAAGGGACACTGCTGCCCCTAAAATCTTGTTGTGAGCAAGGACAAGCCACAGTCGGCCAGGCTGAACCCGCCTGTCAGCAAGCTGAGTACCAGGAGCGCAGGTGAACGGCTTCACTCAGCATCTCAGGCCAAAGCAATGGAATAGCATAACTTTCCACTTCTGCAGAATAATTTTAATTCTTTTAGTTCCCTAGTTCTTGTCTTCATCTTCCTGTGAAGATTTTCTATTAACTTTAAGTAGCATTCCGAGAAAAGCCAATCCAGCATGCTTACTTTTTCCCTTTTGTATTTCTTATTCCCCCAGTTCTCTTTTACTTTGTTACAGACTTCTCAGATACAGATTGCCTTCCTGCTTTCCCTCTGTTCACAATAACATCCGACAGAAGCTAGGTTTGCTACACATCTGTGATGAGATCAAATGAATCCAAAACCAGAAGTAGGACAAATTTATTTTTCTGGTTCCACCATTTATCAGTTCTTTGGGTACTATATACACAGCAAAGAAAAAAAGGAAAAGCAACATGGAATAAACACCACCATTTCAATACACTATACATCCAGCATCACCTGCCAGTCACTGCTGCACTGTGACTTGATTACTAGCTATTATTGCCACAGTGGGAAAAATAAAAACACTGTATGGCACAGGCGCCGGTAACTGAGAGTGCAGTCCCACGAGCAGTGCGTAGGACTGCAGGGCTTTTGCAATGCTGAGGTCCAAACCACACCAGCAACTGCACAAGCCACTACCTGTTTTACAATTCCCAATTTCTGCACTCCTGTCCACGCAGCTCCTGGGTAGGAGCAGCAGCTCCAGGGACAGAAAAACAACAGGCATGTTTAATCCGGATCTAGCCCAACACATGCACACATATGCTTGTTCTCTAGCACGCACATATACCTACCTAGATAGATATAGATAGATATGTTACCAGGTAACATAACCAAATATAAATGTATACCATAAACCGTGCCTCAGCCACCACCTTCCCGGTATTTGTGTCTCCCAGTTTCGCATGCCACAGCTGCGCTGGTTGCATTCATATACTGTTTATAAAAAAAGTTGCTGCTATCATTTCAGAAAAAGAATCATTCCCTAAAAGAATGAAATAAGTGCTGTTGAGTGCGTATTTTTCTCTCTGATTACCAACAGGAATGTTTGAAAAATGGAAGCGTGCAAATGGAAATGAAACTAAGTAACATAGTAAATGGGGAAACAAGTCATTCATTAACCAGACTTTCTCAGCAAACTCCATAGAGCAGATGGAATACAAGCAGGGCTTTATATCCCAGCTAGTATAACAGTGCTCAGTGAGTTTATATCACAAGGTGATTGCTCACAATAAATCAATCTCTATGGGTGCAGGGTGAGATCCAAAAGTACTTCCCCCCTTTTGGAGCTTAGCTATAGCCTTATTGGAACATCATTTCTCCATTTGAAACCACTTTATTATATGAATCTACATTTTCAGTAGTGTTCTTGGACTCACTGCATCATAATCACATGAAGTCTTTATCAGAAAACATGCAAAAATAAAAAAGAAATTGTTAAATACCACCTAATGATACCTGAGGTATAAATGTGTAACAATAAATGGGAATGTTTTTACTTCACTAGACAGCATTAAGAAAGGGGAGAGTATAATTAACTGGAACCTGAGTAAAGAAAGCTAAACGTTTTTATTGCCTGAAGATGGTTTCTTTAAACTACCTTCTAGAAATCCAAAGGTATCTGAGAATCTGCAAGTGGTCATGTAAAGCCAAGACAGACTTCTGTTTTGGATAAGAACAGTTTGATTTTTATATATTATATATTCCCACTCCTTACTTGCGGTATACAATGAAAACTGGTGGGGGATTTCATAAATGCCTAAGCAGAGTTGTTTACTTGCTGGAGAGTTTTAAACAAAACCAGTTTCTATGCCTGTCAATAATATCTTAAAAAAGCTTGAAAAACATGCAAGGTGAATCACATTCTTAAAATAGATACATAATTACTCATTTTAGAAGCTTGCTTCCCAGGTCTGATAATATAAAAATAAATTGTCATTTTGAAAATAATTTACATAGCTTGCAAGCAAAATAGGATAACCTTCTGTGGCAAAAATTGGTAAAAAAAAATTCAAGTGCTAATAATGTTGACAATTACCAATAAAATGCAGACTGAAAGTTTTTCAGAAAAAAATATATCTACTGCAAGGAGAATAGGGACTATCATGCCAGACACTTCCCCTCAGCCTCAGCTAATATCACAGCCTGTCTGAACACGAGAATCAAGCAATATATTGTCAAGTTCCATATATAAATTCTGCTCAAATACAAAAGAAAAGCTTAAAAATAAGTGTCCTACCATCCCTGTCAGGCTGCCACTGCCTCTTGGCCACAAAGAAAACCCTCTGTAGACCTCACCCTAAAGAATCAGGCCCATAAAGCAATATGCATTAATGGTATAGACAAGAATAGGCATCTTCCCTTCCCCAGAGCTTCTCTTTGGTAGCGTTACACAAAATAAGGCACCATACTTACACTGGGGACCTGGAGTTCATCAAGGAATATAAAAGATTGCATGTATCCAAGAAGATCTAGGTACAGGTGAAATGGGAAAGGCTGCTTGAGTTTTCCTAATGCCTGCACCTCTGGAATCTAAGCCACGCTGTTTTAAATACCTTGAACACTTTAAATCACACATTATCTGTACTTAAACACCCAAGAGTAATTATTAACAGGTAAGAGTCATTCTGTGGTAGATGCAAACAGCAAGCACCAGCTTGCTGGGTCTACATCTGCCTCACATCTCCTATCTGAACCTGATCGGTGCTTTTCCCTAATAGCCACATTGACAAGAGCAACGAAATGGTGGCGAGATTCATTGCAGCCTCGTTCAAGAAAAGACAGATTAAGCATGGGCAAGGAGTCCAGAGGGCTGAGCTTCCCAGCAGCGCGTGCCAAAGTTTAAACATTGCATTGCAAAAGGCTCTAGTGTCCTCGCATCCTTTTTTACTTCCTGCAGCACTAAAACGGAATGGAAATTTAATAGGAAGGTGATAAAAAGGCTAACATTCAAACACAGCCCTGCCAAGCCTCCTGTATTTTGCTGCAGAATCACCCTTCTGAGACTACCCAAACTATCCCCCTGCTCTCAGGCAATTAATCTGCAAAAAATACTGCAAGTCTTCGAGAGCTGTAACACAAGACTGAAAGTAAGAGAGCAGACAGAGGTGCTAGATGACAAAGAAAATCTATAAACAGGCAAAATGAAGAGAAATCAATTTTCCATCCTGAATCCCAGATGAGAAAATAGAGATTTTATGAAAAAGCAGCTCTGTGGTTGCTTTCTTGATAAGACAGTTTGGTTGAACAGCTTGTTTTGATCCTGCAGCATCATAAGCTTTGTTACTGCTTAAGAAGGCACCTTTCTTAGCTCGTCCAAAGTATTTACTGACAGGTACCAGCCCTGCTCTCTTTGAAGCTGCCGTGGGCCTCCAGGCACAGGGTTTGGGAGGGATCTTTGATTTCAGCTGCTACCACGCAGCACTGCCCCACATATCCACGCAGCCACGGAGAGGTCCTCCTCCTCCTCCTCCTCCTGCATCCCTTGGGCAGATGCCAGTCCCCAAAGCACCAGCCCATCACTCGGACACTGCAAACGAGGGGCCCCAAAATGCAGAGAAGCTGAGAAAAGGGGTGCTGGTAGCCAGGTCCATGCCTTGGACCCCAGCAGCTGGGGGAGCCGGGAGCTCTCAGGAGAAGCATTTGCCCCTAGACAGGGGGTTTGGGACATGCTGCAGGGCAGTACGAGGTGCCAGGGACCCTGGGTGGCCTTGGCCAGTGCTTAGTGTCCCACTGAGGACAAGGTTGCTCCTCCACCTTGCAGTTGTTGGAGGGTAGATCCATCAGAGCAGGACACCTTAGTGACGAGGGCAGAGACAGCCCCGAGGACAGACGTAGGTGCTTTAGACCACCTCTGAAGGAGCCTCCCTCTCCCATGATGAGGGCAGGAACGTGGCCAAGCCACACACCCAAGCATGGGTGACACAGCAGCACAGCACCAACAGGCCTAATGGGTGGGACCCCCACCCACATTTCAATATTTCCTCTGCTCAGAAGGGCAGCTCCTTCAAGCTCTCCCACCCTGTTGGTATTTTGTACGCTGGCAATCCATCCTCACTGACCATCACCTGAACTGGGAGCCAGGTAGCTCCATGCCACAAGGAACAGCATGCTGCAGTGGGCTGTCTTCACAGACATCCTTCCCCTCATCATTTTATAAAAATCTGATTTAGGGCCTGAACCTAAATCTGCACCAAAAACTCCCAGGTTGGTCACAAACTTCATTGGAGCAGGACTGTCACCTCCTTGCTTTTTTCCATAAGCTCCCTGGTAGTTAATTTTCATAAGAAGCCGGTAGTTAAATTTCATTAGGAAACTTGCTCTACATCGATAGGTTTTTGAAGGTGTACAGAGAAAAAACACATCCTCCAAGGAAGCAGATCTGAAGCGTCAGGCTCGCTTTATACTGAACCCTCCTGCCTGCGTGCGAATGCTGTTTCCCTCTGCCCAAACAGGCTGCACTCGCAGAACTGCTGCATCCAGAGCCAGCCTCTTCGGCTGTTGTTAAATAAGTCCGGATAATAAAAGTTTGGGATAACTGAGGGAATACTCAATATAACTAACAGGCACTAAGCGACATGAATTTGTTTCAGATGACAAGTTGTTAGATAATAAAAGTTACTGGGCCTGGAGCAGATCCCATCTTCCTTACCTATAACCACATCTTATGCCATAACAAATCCCATAAAAGGCAGCAGGGTGTCCTCAAAGCGGAAGGTGCTCCCTTCTGGCTTAAAATCAGAGGCCTCTCACTGAGTTTTCTATCTCCAGAAAATATTTTATAAAACACTGATACATTAAAATGTTATTTTGTCAATAAGATCTGCATCAGTTCAGGGCCTCTCATTCAGCCCTTGGAGGGTCAACTAGGAGCAGAGCAGTGACAGCCACCAGCATCTTTCCCAAGTCCTCCCTGCCAATGTTTGATGAGCCACTGAATTCACATGGGGCTGGGCACCATCAGCATGGAGAGGGCAATCAGCAATGAAAGAGAATATAATAGCAGGCAACATTTTTTCATGCTTTGTGAGGCACTGAATATCAGACTTGATAGTAACAGAACTGATTTTAAAACCTCATTGTTCCCATTTACAATGTTATAAACACATCTGGAATTACTTTTTGCAGAGATTTTTTTCCCCCCCTTTTCTCCTTTACATGGCAACAGCCTGACAGGGACCCATCTAATTCACAAAAATGTCTTGTTTTATAACATGGGTTTAGATATGACTGCAGTGGGGAGAGTGTGCCTGCACTTGACTGCGATTGCATCCAGTGCGAGTGGAAGTTTCTGAGACACAGCGTGACCTACGTCTGCCAGAGAGCCAGCACAGGCTGAAACTTCAACTTTTTCTTTCTTTGTAAATCTTCTCATTAAATTGGAAATAGATACAGAATGAACTGCAGAGAATCGCTGCACCTCCTCTCCTAGGAAGCACATCACTAGCTTTTAGATTTGAGATCTCTGCTGAATTCCCCTTCTCCAGTTCCCACCCCAGCTAACTACACTTCAGAGCTCCCCCAGAGTTCAAGAAGTTTGTCTTACGTGATTGCAAAAGAGGTGTTTAATTCACCACCTTGCAATAAATAAATAAATAAAAATAAAAAAATCTTTGCAAGGTATTCCAGTGTTCAAAACTTCATGCAAATAGGTGCATCATAAAATTTGGTTACCATAATTAACAGAGATATACCCCCAGCTCTCACTACCTAGCTTGCCACCAACAGAGCAAGATTAGAGAGACCAGAAGGAAAAGCAGCAATGTCAGAACAGGGAACAGAGAGCGGTGAGTTTGGTTCAGAGAACAGGGTGAATAAAGCGATAGAAACACAAAAGAAAAGTAGAACGGGGGAGAAAATGTAGCATTACCCTTGCACAAGACTGTAGGTGTTTAAAAGGCCATGATTTTGTGTAATCTCCTAACAGATACCCTGGGCAAAGCAGCCAGCTGGAACACAGGTGGGCTGGACTCCGGCTTTGAATCTGATCCCATGGAAGAGAGCTAGGCCCTGAAAAGGATAGTTTCTTTTTGTTTAACTTTTGTTTTCTGCACCACTGCAATGCTGTTACAACATTAAAGACGCAGAAGCATATCTGGCTTGCTCCCTCTGAGCTCCTGCGTGCCTCCGCTTTAGTTGCTTACTCCGGGACATACGATCGATGTTTAGTCATCCTCCTGCTCGTGTTTAACTTTTTCTTTTGCTGACCTGTGTGAACCTTGAACACTTACCCTAAACATGGGTCCTGGTGTGCATCGCACAGGTTTCGGAAGCCCTGATTGTTTTTAAGACCATGTTCCTAGCCAGGCAGCTAAAACCATTGAGATCTTTCCCGCTGGTGCTACCTTTTCCTGCACCATCCCAGTGTTGCACCCTCTGCCCTCACCCTTGCGTTGACCAGAACCAGCCCACCTGAGTCCAGTACTTATTGGGGGAAAAAAACACAACCGGCGAAGGCTCGGGGACGGGCAGCAGGGGCGAGGTGCAGCGACGCGGCGCAGGCTGCCAGCCGGTCTCGGTTGGGGCTCACCTGTGGCCGAGGGTGGCCGGTGACCAAGCAGGTCAGCTCCAGCGTCTCGCCCTCGCGGATGGTGTACACCCTCTCCGAGTAGCGCTCCTCCTCGATGTTGCACGCCAGGCCCGAGTGCACGATCCGCACCGTGGGGGGGGCTGCAAAGCCAGCAGAGAGAAAGCGGGTGAGTGCGAGCGTCCCCGTCCCCTTCCCCAGCTCCTCGCCCCCGTGGGAAGGACAGGAGCAGCCCTCCAGCACGTCCTGCTTCGAGCACGCACAGGGCAGAGGCTGGTCTCCAACATGGCCCGTCCAGCTGGGATGAGGCATCCGCATGCAGGGCACAGCTGCCCCATCCATCTCCCCTCCCACCGCCAAGCATGCCGCCTTCTTCCAGCAGATACACCACAGACAAGGAGCTCACATTCCCCCCCCCCCCTTTTTTCTTTTTCCAACCCACTCCGAATGAGTTCAGCCCCTTTTGCAACAGCACCTGCACTGATGCTGTCAGCCCGTTTGGTGCAGAGGCTGCAAGCAGAGGCCACGGCAGCTCGTGGGTCCTTGCCTGCTTTGCAGCAGGGCTGGCTAGGGGCTTCATAGCAGCGAGCAGAGACAGGGATGCAACCCGTGAGCTGAACCTCTGCGGAAAATTTAGGTGCAAACCAAGATCTCTGACGCTTGATCGGACCCGTTTCTGCTTTGGCAGCCCGGGACCCTCCCGCGCCTGAGAGCAGCGAGCCCGGAGCTGAGCAGCTGGGGTCACTTGGATCGGTGCTGGCTGCCGCAGCCACCGGTCAGCCAGGGCACCACGGTCCCTGCCACGGGCTCCAGTAAGGGCAGCCCTCACCCCCCTGAGCCAGGGGACTCGGACCCAGTGCAAGTAGCAGACTGAAATTCAGCACCGAAGAGTCTGCTGGGTTGTTTCTTAACACCTAGCACTGCCTCGAACGACGCCTTCACAGACTGATTTGCACCGCAGCTATTTTTAACTTCCCAATGAACTTTCCGTTATTGTTCTTTTTATTATACATCTTTCTAAATGTATTATCACACTCATTATACAAATGAGATGCCTTAATTAAACTATTAAAATTAAGCAGCAGAAACAGTGGGGCTGATGCTACTTTCTTTTAAAGCAAATACTAAAATCCCACTGCCTTCAAGGGGACCAGGATTTGGATCAAAGTTTAAACACAACCCACTTGCTTTAATTTTCTTGTATCTGCAACCTGAACTACAAGAAGTTACGGACTTTTACTTCTTGTACATGTAGGAAAATTACACTGCTGTTGATAATACTGCATGCACAAGTCACACTTCTGCTTCAGTAACCCTCTAAAGGATGCAGGTGGCTGCGTGATTTTCCATATTTCTGAACCACAAAACACAGCTCTCAGGATTTTGAGTGGATCGATAGGAGGAGAAGGTTGAGCACTAGTTACAATCCTGCGGCCAAACGAAACGCAACGATCAATCAGTAAATAAATAAATAGCAGAAGCGGTACAAGGTAACACCAGTGAGTTTTTAAAACCCAGAGTTTCAGTGAGCTGTTTCTATTAGTAAAAGTGAATCCGGGTGCAGGTCACCGTTCCTGGTGCCGGCCCCGCTCGCCGCACGGCCCCCGGTCACCCCCCAGCTCCGGCTCCCCCGGGCGCAGGCTGGGCCTCGGGCTCCGAGCAGGCCATGGCTCCTGGGCCCGTGCTGGGCTGCACCTCGCTTCTCACGTGAGGTTTTTCCCTTCTTTTCCCCTCGCTTTGCTCAGCCAGCCGAGGCTGGAGGAAACGAGGCTCGAGGAGAGGACCCTGAATGGGACAGTGCCGGATCAGCCAGCTGAATGGAAGGGAATAGCTACTTCAGGGACGAAGCCTGGTGCGCGCGGCTACCTCGCATTGCCCCCATCCACCTCAGCCTGCTACGTTCAGACCCTTCTCCAGCGCGCTCGGCCTAGGGCAGCCCCTCAGCAAGCATTTAGGAAATCGTTCCCCGGCAAGGCACCCCGGGGAGCACGGGCTCAAGCAGAGGAGCTTTCCTCGGCGACGGATGGTCCCTGCGTTACCGGTGGGCTCGCAGGTCCGACAGCGCGGGGGAAGCGGCTCTGGACGACTGTCGGATCAGCGGCAGCGAGCCCCCGGCACCCACGCACTGCCGCTCCGGGAAGCGACGGTCAAGTCAACAACATGGCGGGCGCCGGGGACGCAGTCATGAACCCCCGGCCGGGCTTCGCCCCCGCGCACCAGGCCCACGGCTCGCACCAACGTGGTGGGAAACCAGGCCTCAGGCCTGCGCCAGGCCGCTGGGAGAGGGGCCTCGTGCTCTCCCCCTGCTCCCAGGGGTTCCCACTGCTCCCCAGGGTGACACAGCGGCCACGAGGAGCGGCGGCGGTCAGGGAGGCCGGCGGCTCGCTCTGCGGCACCCAACATGGCCACGGGCAAAACTGCTGCCACCCGGCACGTGGGTGCTCTCACCAGTGCAGCAGCCTGGCTGGCTGCTTTGAACTAAACCTTATTTTTTAAAAAGTTGCTCTTTTCACAGCTTTCGGAAGGATAAAAATTAATTTACCAGCAGCAGCCGCCTCCTGCCAGCAGTAGATTTTTCCCTCTTCTCCCTCCCTCCTCCTTTCAGGAGCAGGAAAGGAGGGAAACATAGAAATGCAAAATATTTCATGATAACTCTTCTTAAGGTACTCTGCATCTCAAAAATTGAGCCAAAATTCACAAAGAACCATCCTACACAAGGAGACCTCAGGGCCCTCCCCGGGGGACACCAGGCTCGGGCAGGTCTCCAGGAGGCTGTTTCAGCCCCGAACGGGACAAGGCTCCTTCGCCACTTACCAACTTGAGCACCTTACAAAGCCTTGTTCTAGTCAGAAGAACGAGTTAATAAATCAAGTTAGGAAAGACTGATCTGCAAAGAACAGTTTTGCAGTAGTTTCCATTCCGTTCCCGTTTGTCAGGGGCCACCACGCTGCCCCCACCGTGCCACCAAGCCTCCAGGCAGAGCACATCCCTAGGAAGATGACCCCGAGCACCAGCCGCAGCCCCACACCTCCGGAGCAAAGCCGTTAAAAGCATGCCCAACTTCATGCACCAGAAGGATCCCAATGCCACGGACTGCAGACCATTTCTAACCTAAGATGAGCTGTATTTCATACTTTGAATACCAACCGCTCAGGATGCTCTGCCTGCTTCCCCACCACTTGCAGCCGTGGGTACAGCAGGGCTCTGGTCCCCGACTGGGGCTTTTTTGATCTCCCGCGATGCAAATGCTGAAACGCTGAAAGGCTTGAGCAGAGCCATGGAGTAGGAAGGCAAGACAAGGTTCAGCATAGACCATGAGACTGCTGATAAAATTAGAAGAGTCAGCAACATTATGCCAACATCCTGCTGCCTTTTAAATTCCTATTACATTAATATTACATTTTCATTCATATTATATTCATATTACTTCAAATTACATTTGAAGTGTCCTTCATTTTAGTGTCTACGCCACTGTTCCATATCCATTAAGGTTTGGGAAGGCAATATATAGACAAAAAAATAACCCCCTGTGTATTATTATGGCAAAAGTATACACTGCTTTAAGAGGAGATCAAATGAATAAAGGAAAATCAAAAGTATTCTTACTTCTTTAAGTTTTAATGTCTTATGGTTCAGAAGATATTGCATAATTATGAAATGTCACCTCCCTCTCTACAGCAGGAATATTCATCACAGCTACTTCTGAAATATGCCTCCAAGGATTAAATACCAGGCAAGACATTAAAGTAATATATACTTGGCATTTATTTTGTTTGTGGCATTTTAGAAGAATTTGTCTTGTGATTACACACAGTAAATATTGCATGAACAAATCCATCATGCTTCTATTCCTGGCAGTATATACACAAGGCAAAAAAGTCAAGGGTGAGGTCAGAAGAAAAAAACCATAACAACAGAAACAAGAAAACTCCTTGCTTTTGCTACAAAGAACTTGCATGGCACCAAGAGATTTCTTCTTTCAAATGAAAAATGGTAGCAACCTGACCTTTCTCCATAACTCATTATATATTGATGTTAGCCAGGTCTCCTTTATTGGCTGCTCTTTTCCAGCAATTTCCATTTATTTCCTCTCTCTGCCTCTGTCACACACACCCATACACACAGAAGCAACATGCTTTCAACTCGAAAGAAGTTCCTCAAAGTATAGATCCAGAAAAACAACGTGCCAAAGATTTCTGTAGAGGCAGAATTAGTTGGATATACATGCAGGTATCTAATGAGATAAGGCAAAGGACAACCCAGAGGAACATTAGCTTAGCCAACTTCCAAGGGAAATACACAGAATAAAATTTGTTTTCTGAAGCAGTGCAAGGGTAACATAGCAATTTCTTACACCAAAGGAAACCTCTGAGCTTTTCCAACCAAGCTGGCCACCCAGAGATATTGTGACTTGCAGCACGGATGCGTAGCTGCGGTGCAAATAAGAACTCACACAACTGGAGCGATTCCAGTGTTTCTGTTTAAACATTGGCTACTCTCACAACCTATAATCATAAAACTTACAATATTGACAGCTTTTCTTTTTTAATTAAAGAAACAGACTAATTTATTAATGAGATTTCAGCAATCTCTGCTATAATTGGAAAAAGAGTTTTTAGTCTACACAATTAAAGAGAAAAGCTGGCACATGTCCTTACACCATTTAACCGCTCAAAAAACAGAAGACAAACAGAATCCAAAAAATATTTATTCACTTTCAATCTCATGATTTTTCAAGCTAATCTCAGAAGTTTCTAGGGCATGAGAGTTGCTTATTTGCCTATGACTGTGACATTGCAAATTAGAAAAACAGACAGAAAGGTAAATGAAATTTTTGATATCAGAATTGAACCTCCAAGGAAAGATCACCTACGAACCCTTGGCTGTAGGCTGCCTTTGGGGAATCAGTTCTGCCATGACGCAGAAGGATTGCAACCTCCCAAGGTGCAAAAGATGCCGGAATACCAGTGGACATCATCGCCCCTCCCACCCCGAGCACTTGAAGGCACTCGGGCTCCTGGGGGCTTGTGCCCAGTCTTGCTCTCTCCCAGCACTGAGGGTTTTTTTGGTGTGAACAGGAGCATTTCCCCCAGTTAAATGAAACCGTGAGACATTTCTGCAGCCTTCGTCTCAGGAAACCCTTCAACTGCTGCTTGCTGGAACCTGGGAGCTCATAGCTAGGGAAGGCTCACTCTGTACCTGCCCTGCTTTATATACTGCTGCCCACAGCCACTGTCAGAGGCTGAACGCTGGTCCAGGAGGACCTTGGGACTTGGGTCTGCCCCTTCCATTTTCCTCTGCTGACTTTATTGTATCATTTGTTTTCCCACACTCAATGCAATGTGCTTCAAGCTCCCTGTACCACCTTCCTTCTCAGGCTTTCAGGGACAGGTGGAAAGTGGGGTCTTTCTTCTCTGTCTTTTTTACCTGTCCCCAGCCACCTGCATGTTTTGAGAAGTTACTGATTCATATTGGATCTGGGTGGCGGGACCAGCATGCATCAGATCAAGACCAAAAAAACCTGTATGAAACCCTTACAAGAGTTTGCTCTCAGATGTCTCCAGCACAAAACAGGTTCACTGCCAGCTTCGGAGGGCCTAAAGCAGCTTGCTGCAGTTAGCAGCAGAGCAGAGCATGCCTACTCATGGGATGCAACACTAATGGCTTTATTATTTAAATAATGTTAAACAGGAAAGAGATCTTTAAACAGAGCAGGATCCCAGATAGCCCACATTTATGTCTGAAGAACGATCATGGCCTTTTTCCCCATCCTCTACCAGCAGACAGAGACCATGTGCCATAGACCATAAGTTTTTAATACTTGCTCAGCAGGAGGAAAAATAAACAGCAGTGTAATGAGTTGTAAGGGGGCGGGGGGGGGGGGAGATAAAAATCTATGTGTTCCTAGAAACAGTGTTATGTTCCCCTAACTCAATAGATACTCTGCTGATAAGCTCTGTAGTGTCAAAATTGGGTCAGCCTGTGACAGTAGTGTTGGGAAGCGGCAGTGTGATTTAATTAGCTCAGTGCTTCTTTATGTTAGTGCTATCAATCAAGGCAGCTTCCTGAGCTCCGGAAACACAGTTTAAGTCCCAGAAATATGAGCAAATATCAAGCAACCTGGCAAAAATCAGTCCAATCAATGAGGAAAAATAAAAGTTAACTTCATACTGGTCTTGCAAATCTGGTGGGTAAGGTCAGCCCAGGGCCAGCTCGGCAGCAGAAAGTACATGATAGAGACTAGCAGGTACATAAAGTGAAAGGAGGTAGGAAGCATTTTGTACCAATACATGGATCCTTCTGAACTACAGCCCTCTTCCTGCTATCCAAGGCTGTTGAAGATAACCTATGGCCATAATGCTATTTTAAAAAAAATCCACAAATCACAACCCACTAGAGTGAAGATAAGAGTTTCACCTAAACATAGTAATTTCAGAAGTTTAGTTAATCGAATAATTCCTTGTGGTACAAGAGCTGGGCTATTTCTAAAAGCAGGTCCCTTTAGGTCAAGCTGGACACAAATAACGAGCAGCTGCTTTTGCAGATCCTAGCTCTGCTCTGCTCACTGTGACCGATGATGAGAAGATTCATGCTTATTCAGTAGCAGCACCGTGCACACCGTGGAGAGGACCAGGAACATCAATTTATTTCCCATGCCCTGTACTAGCACAACCCCCTGGCACAGACCAGCATCACACAGCCAGACCAGCACTTAACACACTGCTTCAGGTATTTAGCATCTGCATTCTTCAGTTTGGGTCCTGGCTGAGACGATCAAAACCCAGAATGTTTGTTTAATAAAACCTGGTTATGTAACATTTCCCATTCCCACCTCCCCAGAGAGCACTATACTTTCTAAAAATAGAAAAGAGCTGATCCAATAATAAATTTGTTTGTAGACTGAATGTCACCTAACCTCCAAGAAGAAAGGGACATCACGGATCTCACATTACCTGCAGTAAAACACTCCACACTCTGCACTGATGAGACTCATCGCCATAAGGCAGCATACTCATTATGGCAATACCACCGGGATTCCAGGTCACTTCATTTGCAATTAGCAGAATTAAGAACTGATATGAGCATGGAAAAACTTAATTCTGATACTTGCAAACACATCAGCAATTACTTCTTTCTTTCTTTCAAAAATCTTCTTTCTAAAAAAGATTATTTTCTCCTTATTATGCTCCAGAACTGCCTGAAATTCACTGGGGACCTCACTCTTGTTAATTGGTTTTACATTGGAAAGGCTCATGATGAAACGCATCAGTGTGAAACCACTGAAAAGAAACGAGTTATACCCACATACAGCAGGGCTGGTGCCTGCAGCGGAGAGGCAGAGGCCGAGCACACACGTGCCCCGCTCCCTTCCCAGCGTACCTCTCCATGACGGAGGGATGATGGAGTAAGCCCGGGGCTGCAGCCCAGGCAGGCACGCGCTCCCCAGGCACACCACCGTTTCTCCTCTGTTCCTGCAGCCCAGATACAGCAGAGCAGCAGAAAAGTCATCTGCAAATATCATATGGTAGCAGAGGCTCGAAGGAAGCCGCCCTGGGACAGCGTGAGTGCCCAGTGCTGCAGGAGGGAGACTAACGGGTAAAGGTGGAGGGAGAGCTTCTCCTGTCCTTGAACCCACATCCACCAACACCAGCCCCATCCCCTCCATTAGGGCCATATGGTTAATGCAGAGGCACATGCTCATCCTATGGATATACAGTGACTGTCCATTAATTACTGACCAAGCAGAGACCGATTTGGAGTACACCCAGCGCTCCAGCGAGTTTGACGCAAACAGATTTGTCTGCATGGATATAGCTGTGGTATCGGTGTAAATATTTTCCTAGAGGAGCTGAGGCATATTATTCACGATAAATACATACTACATTTTCTAACTGGATCATTACGAGCCTCCCATTTCACATATATCATTTTTTAATTACATTTTAAGTAATCCTGCAAGTGCCACAAATCATGAAGATTTTATCTTTGCTCAGATTAAAAGAAATAATTAAGAACTGTTCATTAAAGACCCTTAGTTCTGATATTGTTCAGAGTTAAGCTCTCTCACCATTGTTTTCTTCATTTTTGGGGGGTTTCAACCAAATTTCTGTTTATAAGGGGAACTTTTCACCAGCAAACAGCTGTGGCCTGAGATGATTACATCTGGGAGGAAGCGTAACGCTGAGGCTGTCTCTATGCCTGGTAGCAGCCCCAAGCCAGCTGGCTTACGGTTGGCTAACTGGCACCGAGCTGGTTTTCAGTAAATCCCAGGGAGCACAAATACGGAATATTCCTTGCAAAAAACTCTTTTAACACGAGTTTTCTATGAAACAAAGGAGGAAACCGCCCCTAAGAAAATGAGAACTTGGTTTCTAGTTAGCTCTAACTACTCAGTAACTCTCTACTTATTCTTCCTAAGCATTTTTGTCCCTAAACACCTGTCCTTCTCTGTTTAGCAGTGCAAAGCAAAGAAATCCATAGAGAAAAGCACTCTCTCCATAAAATCAGAGAAGGAACCGATTCTGCTCTGATGTCTCCTCTGCTCAGCCTGCCAGGACAGTCACCATTTCCATCCAGGAGCAGAGCTCAGCTGAGAGAGATCCCAGTCACTGTACGTATCTCTGTCCTAAGGGTGTCCTAAGGTGTTTTTTCCAGGATTTTTGTGACTTCTCCAACTTGTCCTGGCATACCAGAGATAGAGATCATTGCCTTCACACTTTGAAGAAAATCCTTTGCTGATGCAGACACTTTTCTGGCACTCACTCTGCCTTTTTCTACCTCAGCTGAGCCATCAGAGAGACCTCACTGCAATACTCTCTTTGCTGCCATTTCCGCAGGGGCAAGGAGCTACCAATGCAACTGATGTTGCTGGGTCATGAACATGCGTAGCTGCAAAGGCAAAGAATTAAGAGTAATTTCATCTATGCTCTTCCAGGAATTTGTCTCCTGACTTACTTCTTGCTCTTTCTTTCACCCATCAAAAGGTCAGCTGATTCAATTCAAGGAGACAGACTGCTCTTCATGCTGTAGGATTGCTATCAAGTGCACGCGCTAATAAGATTAAGAGATTATGGATGCCAAGCTACTATCCCAGAAGAAGTAGGAAGACAATATGGGGCAGCTCTTCTTCAGCCAGGGTTTCAGATAGTCTGTTGCTATAAGTTTCCCCTATCTGTTGAGCTTGGAAATAAAGACTGAATTGCCTGGAGCGTAAGCAGTAGGATAACATCCTCCTGGTGCAGGATGTTAACACAAGATTTCTGAGAGGGAGAATATTCCCTTGCCCCCTTCTCCTATTTTTTTAAACTAGGTCCTTTACTTCTGCTTGACACTAGCCATTAAAGCTCATCACAACAGTCACATTTCCCTGTGCCACAGAAAGCACAAGTTCCACCTTTTCCATGTTAAAATACTGGCCCCTGCAACTAGTGTTTCCAAATTTCCATTTTCAAACATGCTCAGAGAATGATACTATCATGATTTCTTTATTATTTTTCAACACGCTAGGTTGATACATCCTTTGCATGCAAACATAACATCTGTCCAAAATAACAGTGATTTGGGGGAAATTGTAAAAAAAAAAAAAAAAAGCGTAGTCTAAAGTCTTCCCACACTATGTTTCCCATCTCCCTCCCTGAGTTGCTCTTCAAGCAGTTTGCAACCCACAGATTTCAGGCAGTGGGTTCAATGAATCTTCTAAAATAAGCAAAGAAATGATCTACAAGTGACAGGCTTAATTGAGGCAACACTTTGTTGTTCCTGGCATCATAAAACAGATGATGTTGCCAGACCTGTTTCAACGGTATTATAGTCTAGCAGTAAATATGTCTTACTTATTACTGTATGCTCAGAACAGCCAATATGTTGACTTTTCCCTGCCCAAAACAGCACAGATGCATGAAAATCAAAAACATTAAAAATCGCCTCTTAAAAATGAATCCTGCATTTTTAATCATCATTCCCATTTGCACGCTTTGACAAAATATGTTTCAGAAATATATTTTTAACTGAGAAAAGTCTGACAGCCTAATTCATGGTAAACAGCACCAAGCAGATGGATTCAGCACTAAAGAAACTGCACTTATGTAGCACTACAGAAACTAGCTATGGATCCCCATATGAAATGGCAAAGGCCACTTCCCTGCTGTGAAAATCAAACTTTCACAAATTTGGGGCTGTAACTTGATTCACAGAAGCACTTAGAGACAGGAGAGAATCAAGATCCACCACTGGAGCTCGAGGTAGGGACCCAGACCTTGCCCAGGACCAAGAAAACTCAAAGCAGGTTGACTCCAGACCTTCTTTCCCTGGTTCATCCAGCCTCCCCATCCCCACTTAACAGCCAAAGCTTTCATTTGCTGCTGGTACAAACCGGCAGAAGATTAGCCTGCCTCCACCTCCCATCCCCTCTGCAGCCAAGCATGAAGCAAGTCTCATTGAGATTCACTCTGAAGCCCGGAGCTGCCAGGACCTATTAATCTGACAGCGGCACACGTACGCTACATCTTGCTCAGAGCCGCGCTGAGATCCGCGGTCTGGCACATCTGTAACTGGGCACTTGCTGATGAGCCGGGCGCGACCACGCAGAACGAGGGCTAGCCTTGCCTCCAACATGAACATTGAAATGCCCTTCTCCAGGACTGTATGCTGATGTGATGTTAGGACTTGGTGAACCAAGAGGGCTGGCTGCTCCGCAGACCCACACCTCCAGGACCCACGACTGGGTCAGCTGCATTGAGATGGAGAAGCTCCCAACCCCGGCTTCCCTGGAGCTCAACAAGCCACTGCAAGACACCAGACCGCAAGCTGCTCAACCATCAGCGGTGGGAGGAAAGCGAGCCCACAAAGGGTGGCTAAAAGGAGCATCATGGGACCACGTTTGAGTAGAGCTGAGCGCTGAGCCCAGCTCCACCCCACAAAAAGCCCGAGGATCATTCCCAGAGCTGCTCCTTCCCTCGCTCAGGCAGGCGCAGGGGGTCCCGACGGGAGGGCTGGCACCGTGCTTTTGGTACACGGCCTGCCAAGGTGGGAAAGCAGCTTGGCCTTGCCTTAGAGCATCAGCATACCAAGGTTTCAAACACACATACAACCCCCCGGCTGCTCTAAAAAGCAGGTGCAGTTTTTGACTTCTTACTAACCTCAGCGAGATCAATAAAAACACTCTTTGAGGTGGTGTCCCAAATCAGGAGGAAGTGCTGCAGGTACCATAAAATGCACACAGCTGCCAACAGCAGGGATCATGCTCATCCCGTGAAAAGCCTGTTCTTGTCCGGCTCAGCCCTTGCTTCAGGGTGAGAGTTTCACTAAAAGCAGTACAAGCCTCAAAAAGAGTTTCCTTTGAGTTCATTGACTGAAAAGAGGCAATTTAATATTAAAGAGGAATTTGAAAATACACAACCATACGTGGAAGTAAATGAAAAAAATCCTGCTTTATAGTGTTAAGCAAGAATAAACAGCTTTTTAAACAGTAATTTGCATTTCTTGTAAAATAGCACAGATCTGTCCCAGTTCACAGCAACTACCAAGAAAATAAACTGCCTTTCAGAAGGAAAAATTTAACTTCTTGAATTAAAATCATTTCCCTTACTTCAGTACATCACACCTAGTTTTCACATCTTTGTTTTGAAACACTGGGTGTAGGAGTAACCTGAACGACTGGAACACGTTCCACCACATCCAGTAAGAAACCTATTACACCAGCTCCTATACTCCAACTACTATCAACACTTGTGTCATTTCTTTCAGCTTTAGCAGGAAAAGAGTAATACAGTTAAAAAATTAGATGGCAGAAGCACTAAGAAAATGACTCATTTTCATATTAGCCCCATGATTTCAATGGTCTAGTGTGAATTCAGGTATAACCCATCCTATACAGAGGAGCTTTAAAGCACAAGGTTCCAGCATCAATCGACTGCTAATCCAAGCATTCAAATGTTACGTCACACAACCTACACTAATTGCTGATTAAGTTGAAAAGATTGAGCTGTTTAGTCCCTTTTTTGGGGTGGCATTTATAGTTTACAGACTTCTCTACTGTTATATAATTCGGACACCTGCTAAAAGCCCAGGTTTCCACATAACTCCATGAGCTGGGCCTTTAGAAGCAGAGCAATAACTTAAAACACTGCTGAAAGTGGAAGCCAAAGGCAGCCTGGATTACCATGGCTATGTCGAGGGCAGAAAAGCATTGCTCCACATATGATCCATGGAAAACACGGACATCACGTAGCAGGAGTCTTCAGGATCAGAGAAGGTCCAGGCAGAACAGACGCTTTGTCTGCAAGATGCTGCTGCAGCCTCGCGGGAGCACTGTACTGGGGGAGCACCTGCTCTCGGCCTTTGGCCAACCCTCTCCCATCATCTTCAGTGCAGCACTATCACCCCTCTTGTGAGGGGAAGAAAAGGGCTGCCAGGGACATGATAGCACTCGATGCACAGAGAAGAGCCAGGAGGTACCATGGTGCAAGTCCAGGATCAAAGTTACTTCAGATTCTGAATATTTGGTTTCTGACATTTCTTGACACTAAACATCATTAGCCTCATGCTAAAATTGCAAGCGCCAACACTGCAGAGCTCTCCGGTGAGGAGGCCTCTCGTCTCCTTGCAGAGCGAGCTGGGGGCAACCCCCGGGACACCCCAGCCCCAGGTGCTGCAGCAGGAAGGAGCCCACACACCCGGCCCCCTAGGCAGCACCCAAGCCAGAGCACCCAGGGCTGGAGACACGCACTGCCCAGGGCTGCATGGGCGACACGGTACTGACCAAGCATGTTCACACACCCGTTAGCTCAGGCCTCCAAACCAAGGGAAAAAGCAAGTTATTTATGAGCACTGACTTGTATGAACCAGCTGTCTTAAATAATACCCCTTCCATCTATTTTTGCAGGAGGCTGTAGCATCCCTGTGACCATGGCTGATCCCAGGCAAGGCCGGAGGGGCTGGAGAGCCCCACGCAAGAATCCCCCCAGCCCAGGGGCAGCCAGAGCGTGGGCATCCCAGCAGCTCACCAGCAATCTTCCCAGCACTGCCCAGCCCGCTCCGGACAACGGGCTGGAGGGAACACGGCAAACGGCATTTTCTATTCCCATCTCTTAAAGCTGTGTTTCTTGTTAAGACCTTATTGGAAAGCAAGCAACCATCTCACCCGGTGTGTTTTTAGGAGGTACTTTACATACTAGCAAAAGGACAAGCTCAGGGATCATTTTGTATGTGCTCTACCTGTACAAGAGTAGCGCAGCACCGGGCACAGGGTGCACAGAGGGTGTGGAAGCCCCATCCTTGGAGGTTTAGGAATCAGCTAGGAAGAGGCACAGCTGAGCTCACTCGCCAGGGGAGCCACATGTCAAGTCCTCATCCTATGTCCCATCCAGTCCATAAGTCCTCATCCAGTCCCACATACTGCGACAACCATATCTGACATTTTAAAAGCTGATGACACCCATTCCCATCACTTGGCAATGGACAAGCTGATGTTCCTCACCAGGCTCCTTTCCTCCAGGCACTGACCAGGGTAAGGACTTGGCGGCTGTCAGCCCCAAGCCTTTCTCCCTGTGAAAGGCACCTGAAGCGCAGAGCGGCAACTGCTGCCTGCAAAACCTTTCCAGCAACATAGGGAAGAGTCCATCTCCCTATAGCATAAACCAACATATTCCCAAGTTTCAGCCAAGACATGCCATGAGACCAGATAGGCAGGAGCCAAAGCACCCGTTTGCCTTCCCCTGCGGGAAGTCTCAGGCAGTGATGTTACAGAAGAGCACTGCAGACATGCACTTAAAATAGAGGACACAGCTCCTCAACTACTGTTTGATGCTGGTATGATTTTATGTACCAACTGCCCACATGACCGACAGTGGCAGAGGACTGTCAGACCCACCACTCAGCCTGCATGAAAGGGGCAGAAGGAATTAAGAAAGAGGAATTAAAAAAAGCCCACTTTTCAACAGCTTGTCCTACAGGACATCCAAGCTGGTCCAAGTTCTCGCTGAAGCTCTTATGCTACTGGAGAATTCATAACATCTTTGTCCATCATTCCCTACTCTGCCAGCTTTCTGATCCTTTGATAGGTTCTTTCTGATTCCTCTAGTAAAGAGGCTCCCTGCAACTATTTTGCCAGATGAAATACTGTTAGGACCCTCCTTTTTATTAGGCCATCTATTTCCATGAGATGTAACAGCTCAGCAGTTTTTGAGGCTGCTGCTCCTCTGTCAAGTGTGCTTAAAATTGGCCAGTACCTCCAAAATTAACTGGGATGTGGATGGACGGATAGACAGACCAGCAGAAACAGAAATCACTTCTCTATAGATCTCCTTTCCTGGGAAGCCCAACTAATAGCTCAGTAATAATGTGCCATTGAACAGGTAACACATCTTCAGAGACAAGTTAGCTATCAGCACTTCTGTGATTTATTTCAAACAGACATCAATGGATGATCAGCAAATCAATAGAAATTAATGATGAAAATTATTACACTCCCGCCTTGGTACTCAGGCAATATTAGGTTGTGTATTATTGTTTATATGATTTACCAGTCCCTTTTCAGGGGCTGATGACATTGCCAGTTTTATTAACAGAGTGCAATTAGCCATTAAGTTTCATTACGGAGTCGCTCCTTTCATGAAAAATTTGCGTAAGCCTGTTAAAGCATTTGGAGCAGGAAACATATCTCGTTTCTCCTAGCCAAAGTTAATCACCAGTGCTAAGCTTTTCACCATGTTATGTAACCCTTAAGTTCAGCAACAGCAGGCAGCAGCATATACCCAAACAGTGCCAAATCCAATCCCTATTACAGTCAGGCTCTCGGGGACTTCAGGGAGTTTGGGATCAGACAGACAGACAGCCATCGATAAGCTGTTTGTGTGTTTGCAGTTGAATGCGAGCAACGTGTTATCGACTGGAAGAGTTCTGTTCTACCCTAGTCAACACGCGCTCTGCACAATAAGTACAGCATTAGGGCCCATGCTGCAAGAATGAGAACGGGGAGATAAGGGAAAAGATGAGTATATTCCTTGTGGCTTCTGTATTGTCAATACCACCCTCCAACACGCCAGATGAGAGAGAGATTGCTTTTAAGTGTTACATACAGGAAAGAAACTTAAGTTCTCCAACCTCGCACTCTACTGCTGAACCTTAGAGACCTCAGCGGTGTGAAGGCAAAATGCATGGAGTACATGTCAAACACACAGATCAGTTGATCTAACTTGCATCACATGATTGACTGCTATTCCAGCTTGTATTATACTCTACAGACATAAAAATAAAAACACCTGCTGATGTGGAAGTCAATCAGTATCACTAAAGACCTTGGCCCCAAAAATGGCTTAGATTTTTTGCAAGAGTCATTTGAAGAAAAAGAGTTTAAAAGTTACTAGAAAGCTATTTTTGAACTCTTATTTTTATTTACTAAGACACCATGACAAATTCAAATAGCTCCACAGTGACTGTCACTCTGAAGTTTGCCTTTGCCCTTTCCAGCATTTAAAAATAACAACAGGGGTTAAAAACCCCTCCGCTTACAGTTGAGCTCTGTTAAACAGTGAGACAAAACCATATTACATAAGAACAGAAGGAAGCCAACGTTTACCATCGTTGTAGAATTAATCTGCAAGTACTGTGAGCAGTCTGCTCCCCATCCTCATTTTAATTAATACAAAAGAGAGGACACACTTTAATTCCCATTGCGAAGTTGTCTACTTGCAACACTAGATGTCTGATAGATGCAGCTCAAGCAGAGTGACAGATCCTGCAAAGGGTGAAGCTAAGTTACTTACACATGCCCTCAGGGTGTGGGTTTCTTAAGAGAAAAATTCTGCTGTGTATGTTCAGACAGGCACCGTGCAGTCATTTTTATTTTGTTTTCAAATCTACTTTGCAGCTGCTCTGGTTACAAGTTCAGATGCAGAATGCCTGAGAAGAAACTGAGATGCAGGTCCTATGTCACCAAAGGGTTTCTGAGGACAGGGCAACCCAGAGACAGAATTCACCTCCCATCTGACAGGCGATAAAGGTCAGGACATCTACAGTCAGGAGCCACTCTGTTTGCTCCATTCATGCTGGGGAGCTAAAGTGGAAAATGAGGGCAAGAAGCAGGATTGCCCTGTCCTCTTCTCCTGCTGACTATGGGCCTCTCCAGCAGCTCAGCTCTTCACTGCTCCCTTAGCCCAGCTACGCAGGCTTGGCCACGCACATCAAACTCCCCTTGCTGCTCCTCCTGGGAGCAGATCTGCTCTCCAGCATCAGTGCATCGAAGCAAAAGAAAAGAAATAGCAAGGAAGGGAAGATTTTTTTAAAAAACTTTCTCCATCAAAAGCAAAGTTTTGCATTCACTTTGAAATCCAAAACATAGTGATTAACCTTCTAGTGTGTCAGATGACCGATTTCCCACCCCCCCAAGAAATTCAATCAAAATGTTTCTCTTTTTAATTAGAACTTAAAACATTTTCAACAGATGAGTAATGGGTAAGTAGCATCTGCCTGCCAGGATTTTTGTGTAAAAACTGAGATACAGTGACAGATACAACGAGTCTCCTCTGAGGAGCCTAGCACTGAAATAGCAATACAGGAAAGCTGAAGATCTTTCCAGAACTCAATGCTGGTCGCTGGTCTTGCCTTCAAAATACAAGTGTCCCTTCATTATTTTAGTACCATCATGGGTATCATCAGCATAAGATAATTTCCAGAGACAAATACCAAGCAGTATTTTCACATGAAACTTCCCAGTGGAAACAATTCTTCACTTTCAGAGATGGTTCTGGTGATAGCCAAGGTATCTGCAATCACATTTCTTTCATCTATTGCAAGGGACATTTTCATGTGAGCAAGGCTGTGGTTTAAAGAGTTGACTGGTTCTTTTTGCAAGAGTTGACTGGTTCTTTTTGCATATTTCCCCAGGCAAAGCAAGAAGTTTCTGCTTGCAGAACTGACTCCAATACACAAGCAATGGAAGAACTTCACATAAGGATGCATCTGCTGTGGTTTCTTACTTCTTATGGGCTAAGCTTCTGGGACCACATCCTCAGCTGGAGTAATTCAGCAGAGTCTAAGCAACTTCACTAGAAGTACTTTGATTTACGGCAGCTGACAATCTTGCCCTTATACTGTTGCTGTGATCTCAAAAGCAAGATGCTTAGGAAATGAGAGATGAAAAAGGAAAAAAAGTATAAGCAGATTTCTGCAAAACTATTAGATTATTGGCTCTTTAAATGCACTCTTAATTAGCGTACCATAAGCTGCCCTTAATACATCTCTCAGCACAAACTCTGTCAGATTATATGGACTCCCTGCATTTGAAATTAATTGGAAGAGCTAAAGATAGCACTCAATAATCAAATATCCACATATGCTTTAAAATGTTCATAATAAAAATAATGATGGCATAAATTCTTCTTCTAACCTCAAGAAAGAGGAATATGGCATCCTAATATCCTCATTAACTAGAATATCACAAGTTACAGAAGGGTTTCATAGTTTTATATTTTAAATTATAGCTGATTTCATAAGTGTCTGTTTAACATTAAGAGGAAGAGCCAAAAGGCTTAACATTTTACCATATATAAATATGAGCACCAGAACTACACAGAAGAGGTTGTAGACACAAGAACAGTTTAAGATATTGCTCAAGGAACATCAAATGCTTTGATCAAGTGATATTAAGTCAGTGAAAAAATAATACATCAAAGGAAGCACTAATTCCCATGTGCATGAATGACAGCTTGGTGGACACATGAGGAATGCACTAGAGACTCCTGGGCAGGAGCTACAGCAGCCACAGCTGAGCTGGGTTCCTCCTGGGAGCACCAGCACCAGCCACCACTGTCACCCTGGGACACAGATGTACCACAGGGCAACAGGCTTGCATGGAAGAAGCTTCATGGACAAGAAATACCACCATGAGAGGTTTTTGGGGGTTTTTTTTTTGCAGGTTTTATCTACCTCTGGAACAATGTCAAGTTTTGTTGAGGATAATGGGGTTGCAACAGTCCATAAGTAAGAGCACATTGCTTAATGAAATTGGGAACTTCCATATCTTCACTCATCCTTCAAAGCTGAGACCTTGAGAACCAAAATGTAAGTTTTGGCTACGTGAATACTGAGCCCAGAAACCAAACATGTGAAAAACACAGCTGGCCTCCATCATTTTCTTGGAGACTTTCTGTAATAGGAGAGAGGTGACACCCTCAGACCTCAAATGCTCCTAGGGCATGGGGCAGCTCCCCTTGCAACATGGGCCCTTTGGTGCCTCCAGAACAGAAGTGCTGCAGCTAGAGGGGAAGGAGAAAAACCCAAAACAGAAGGCAGAATCCACACAGCCTTGTTCCTCTTGCTGTTCCTTCATCTCTTTGATAGCATTGCTTTCCTACACATCACCACTGGAGAACATTTTAGTGCCTCATAAAACTGGGGAGATGTGTGGAAGATCAAGTATACATGTATTCATGCACACTGCACATATACAGATGCAAAATTATTCTTCTCACACTGTAAGCCTTCAGTCAATACTCCCTCTCCCTGCCCTAAGAGAACTAAGAAACAAGATATTCTCCCCTATTTCTTCTGTGTTAGAACTTGGCAAAACCAGACCTCGGTATCGACTATGCTGCTCTGAATACTAAATACTCAACAGATGGTTTCTTCATTAGCCAAGCCCAAAATGGAAATGAACCAGCAAGAAAGAAAAAAGCAGCAGGTTACCCTGTCTGCGTGATTAAAATACCCTTCCCAAACGCACCCTTCTTCCACACGGACAGGTCTCTCTCCATCCTGTGTACACATTGACAGAAGCTCAACAACGTTGGTCTGCTTAGGGCGGGGGGAAGACTTTCATGAGGAAGCTTTCCTCTATTCCAAGATAAACCCAATTCACAAATTGTTTATACCATGAGAGAGGATGAAAGTGTTCTGTTGACAAAAAAGGTTGAGACAAGCCTTTGTCTAAATTGAAATGAAATTTGCCTTGAAAATATGCACTATAGCAACATTTAATCTGATTTAACGACGTTTTCAAAGGACACTCACAGGGGAAAAAAACAAGCCATCTACTTTTTGCAATGAAAAAGTTCTCCTATTTTATTTGCACATACACATGGCAGGGAATGAAGGAGTAGTTCAAAATTATTGCAAGGGTCAGACAATATAATGTAAGGTATTTTAAACTACCTACTAATAAAGGACTTGTTCTGTTATTTACAATAGGAATAAATACCAATAAAGTAAAACTGCTATAAACAGAAAGAAAATACAACCTTATGTCTAGTATAGCCATCAGGCTAAATTCTGCCTTCACTTGCACTCCAAGGGAGTTTGCATCAGACTTCAGCAAGGTTTCTACAGGATACTCTGTTTGCCCATCTCCGGGGTCTCCCCACTTCAGGCCAATTTAGATCACATTTCATAGCAAATTAATACTTTCTGCTGGTATTGCAGCCACTTCAGCTGAGATACAACAGACCAAACCATTGCTCCGCAGTGTTTTCTAAAGCCTATTCCAGGGTCCTTTTTTAAAACATGCATAAAATGAAAATAAAAGCTTTGAAAAACACTCTGTATTCTAAAGAGACCATTAAACAGGTGAAAGGAGGGAGAGCGCAAGGCAAGAGAGAAGAGGTAGTGACTTCGTAGCAGCACAGATGCTTGATACAACTTAAACTAGTTTATCTGAAGTCAGCTCTGAAACAACTTAAATCAAATGAAGTTACTGTTAAGTTGAAGAATTGTCCAGACTGACATCTGCTGTTAAAAAAACAATTCAAACAGGTATATTTTTGATGCAGAAACATACTATATCACACAACAGCATTATGCAAGATTTCTGAGGTCACATAAGCAGCGTTTAGAAACCCCACACAGCTCACAAAACTATCCCAAACTGAGGGGCTGACGGAGCTGGCTCTGCAGCTTCAGCTGTTTCCAGCAAACCCGAGCCCGAAGCATTTAGCTCTTGCTGGGCAGGACCCGGTTTTGCTCCATCCTGGCCGGAGGGCAGAACGAGCACAGTGCAATGTCTCCAAACCGTCCAGCACAGCTCGAAACACAGACATCTAGTCACAGCTTGCTTAGCAACAGCCTGCTCGCCAGCTGAAGATCTGAAGGCAACCAGTGATTGCTTCATACAGCAGCCACGTCTCCGAAGGAATATTCTTTCCATGGACTTTTACCCGAGGCGTCTTGTCCAGGGCTTTCTATATTAAAAAGCAGTATTGATTTTCCAGGCAATGCTGAACAATTTAACATGATGAACAAGTGGGATCCCAACATGCGTTTGCTGTGTTGCTTCCCAGACAGAAAACCTGGCTGACTTTTACAATAGAGATGCCACTCAAAAAGCCCTTAGGAAGGAGATCCTCATCCACTGAGCTACCAGCACTAACCACCCTTGAGCATCCCAAGCTGTCCAGGGGGAAGCCAGGCACGGTGTCCCAGCCCAGGACAGGGGAGACTTGCCCATAGCACGGCAGCCTCACTGCCTGCGGGTGGGGGGCAACCTGCCATGCAGCTGCACTTTCGGAGCACGTGTAGGACCTCAGCCCAGTCCCACCAGGCTCAATACGAAAGCCTCCTCAGCACAGCAGAGCCCAGACAGAGCCAAGTCTGTTTTTTTAGCAGCCATTACATCCTGTTAATACTGTTCACAGACTGTGCCAGACCTTAAGCAGCACCACATATGTGCGAGCAGGATGGACATGAAGGTCTTCAGGAAACATCCCACTCTTCTCCCTCACAAGGAGAGAGCTCTGGCAGTGGGAGGATGCTGCTTGTTGTCCGACCAGGACCAGCAGAGAGGAGGTGACCTGGGAGGGCACAGCTACTGGGCTGGCCCAGAGTGTCCCTCCGCAAGCCAGGTGGGTGCTGGAAGAGGAGGTTCTCATGTTGGCTTCTCTGGCTGCTTCACATCTCTGCATAGGAGCACCCGTTTTAATGTTCACCTTCTCTCAGCAAGAATTGCCCCTGTTCACAGCAAGCTTGAAGCACCCAAGGATGATGAGGGGAATTAAACCCCTACGCAGTCACTGGCTGTTGCGGTGCACTCACCCACCACACAACAGGGTCTTCAAACTGTTTTTTCTCCAAACATTACAGTGTGTTCAGGGCTGGTCCCTGCTCTTATGGAAGAGTCTCATAACTCCAACCAGAGCAAGAGGCAGATTTTAATGGCAATTTAGTTCTGATACTGCACAGATGTGTAAACACCATGTCAACCTGCACTGTGTTACTACACTGCGGTCTGCTCCCACTCCTGCCTCTCCTCTTTTTATTTCTCCTGGTGTACTGAGGCCAAAGAACGATTTACAATACATGACATAAGACACAAGCACAGATCCCTTCAGGACTAGAATCATAAATATTAGGTGTTAATACAGAAAACCCTTGAGATGCTCACATTGTGTTTCTGTTTATACTTATTGACAGCAGAAATCTATACTTTCTTTCTGTTAAAGCAACCAAGCATGTACTCATTTCAGTTTATCCTCTTTTCTACAGTGTTTCACCAATGTTTTACATCCTTTCATCCCTCACTCCGGAATGCTGCTGTGCTGAGCCTGCTCTCCGGCTGACCCCATTTTGAAATGCCTCTACGCCTCACCTTATACAATTCAGGCATATGCTATTGCGTTTCTCAACGCTATTTCAGCCACCTTAACTACTATTGAACTTCCCAGTTGCAATAAGTGTTGCAGGTTTTTCCTCTGACAACATAAATACCACAGGAGCTGTTTATGCACTGATTTATGCCTATCTAGAAACTGTTTGCGCCCCTTCTTCCACCAATTAACAAACCTAAATTTCTACAGTCACTGTTGAAACCTACTGAACTTGCCCTCCTTGAAAACAGTTCCGGAAGTCTTCACAGCAAAAGTGCCAGCAGACACTTATAAGACCATGCATTAGGATATACAGATTTGTATAGTCAAGATCAGTTCAGAAGCATTTCTGCCCAGATACTTTGAGATGGGATGAGATGGACTGATGCCAAATGGCACAAAGCCCTTTTGAACTGTGTCATTTAGACCATTGTTGTCTTTGAGGATGAGTTAAACAAACTTGTTCAAGAGAAGGTTTCTGCATCTACCCGAGAACTGCCATCCAGCTATTACCAGTATCTCCATAGGCTTTGACTATACTCAAAGTCAACAGCAGAATTTCCCTGTCCATATTTTCCATGTCCCAACTCTACAAGCTGAAAACCTCAGAGCTGAGAATCACATGATGCACACCTTAGCTGAAGAGCACCCATGTCTGAGGGGCACTTCTGCATGCGGCTCCCCTGTGGTCCCACAGATCCTCACCGAGACAGGGTGGGCCAAGCAGCTGAAGCGCTGGGCCATGGGAGCACCCCCAGCAGCTCTGCTCTGGGCTGCAGGGACTCCGAGCCAGCAGCTTACACTTCCCTCCACGCTTTTGATGTGGCATCAATGTTTGAGTACTTGCAGGTCTTCAAATGACTGGGGCCCACAAAATATTTACTAGAATAGGGTAGAAGAATCCCGTGTTACCTGCTTGTTCCGCATCTCTCTGAACATGAAAAAAGAAAGCAAAAAACCAGGGGTTGATATTGGAATAATATTAAAATAATGCAGAAGTACGTATCAATAAATATTTCAATTCCTTAGAAACCAAGAGAAAAGCCTTAAACTAGGTTTCCTGCTCTGCACCCACATCAAATGGACTGGGAACCTCACACTGTGCATGGCAATGCTCATTGCCTAATGCCGCAAAGGATAACTGGTTACTGGCAACAGCAGCGTCAGACTGTCGAAATAAAGCCTTACTATCCCTCTGCTGTGTTCTTTAAGCAGACCATTATCAAGAGACACACAGGGCTAAATATAACTTCAGTCGAACTCAGTGTAGCAGGTCAGAAGTTCCCATGAACTTAATTCCCAGGAACACACACACACAAATGCAAGTTTTGAATAAGTGAATGAGGATGCTCACACAAGAACGCCTACTCCAAAAGCTACATTCAGTCAGGATACAGGAACAGAGCATGCGCCTAAGCCACAAGCGTGGCCAGCTTAATCTGTTTCAAATGAGCGCTCTACATGCTCAAGGAGAAATGAATTACCAAAATTAATCTGCAAATAATTCCAAATAAACAAATTTATGATGACCAAAAGCTGTTTACACACAATTAGCAATCAGGAAGAGAAGAGCAAGCAGAACAGCTCTCATTAAATTCAATAGGCTCTAGATCAGGCCCCATGAATGAGTTAGTTATTACAAAGTTAACTGAAAGAGGAGTTCAGCCAACTATTTATGCTTTTAGACAACACACTGATAACCCTCTTGGATTTAATTAAAAGTGGGAGAGTTAAAGTGGGACTTAACACTGCCTCCAATAGCTTCACCAGCCCCATTGCTTGTCATACCACAAGACAGATTGCTGTTCATCATCATATGTTGCTTCGATCCCTTGCAGGATTTTCCATTCAAGAGGCAGCCCTCAGACCAAGCTCACTTACACTCAGCTTTGCAAGCCAGATTCCACAAGACAGCATCAGGCACTTCAGCAAAATCAAGACTTTTATTCTATCCACTGTGATTTTCATCCAGAGACTTAGGTAATTTGATAAAAAAAAAAAAGCAATCAACTTTATATGAAAGAGTGCAAGAATAATGAATGGAGCCTTTAATCTTTTCTGTTAAAGCTGTCACAAATAAAGTGTGCTCCATAGTCAAATCACCTGTCATCAAGACAAAAAGTGACATCTGTGAATGAGATCTCAGTTGGAGTTTATTAGCCAATAACAGCTAAAATGAGGCTGAGGAATACAAATCTAACTAAGCTTTCTTCCTCCTAATTTATTTTGTCATAAGACAACCAGAGTAAGAAAATGGAGGCACACAGCTCTCAGGCACCCCTGCTCTGCTCAAGGTGCCAACGTGTGTCCCCATGTTTGCACTGCTGGGACCTGCAGACATGGTGCTTTGCTAACCCATGAGGTCACCCCTCCAAATAACACAGCACCCAACCTTTTTCCCCTACCCTCTTCAAAGAAACATATTCCCCTCCTCCAAAGGAAAATGTTGAGATTCTTCCCAAAGAAACAGTTAACAAGAAATCAAAAGCTAAAAATTATAAATGCTCTAAAATGAGGGGATTTCTTTAAGCAGACAGGAACACGCTGACTCACAAGGATTAAAATGGGGGGGAGGCAAAAAAAAACAGTAAGTTTTCTTTCATTAAGAAACAGAATTAGTTTTCAAAGAGTAGACTCATCCCATCAAAATTTAGTCAAATAATTATATTCCTAACTCTCCATATAGTCAGTGACATACGCACTATAGAAACTGGCACAGGTTCTCTGAACAGCACAAAATTCCTGACAGTCATCCCTAAGGATAAGGGTGCCCAGGTGGAGAATGAGAGGAGTGTTTCTTGTCAATCCCCATGCTCTTGGGACAATCCCTAGCTGCTCAAGGACTGCATGAGGTGCTGCATACTTTGAAATACCTATCACATATGGTTGTTTGATTTTTTCCCCCCCTTCCACAAGGGAGATGGATTTACTCCTAAAACATTCAGAATTTTTCCGCCTTCCTGAAATCAGTGATACACTATCCTATTCCTTTGTGCAACACATTTTCTGAAGCATTCCACTTTGACTCAATTTACCTTAGGGCTGGTTGCTTGGTTTCACTAATCCTAAAGCTAACACAAGTGTCATGAAATATTGATCGAGAAAGGGATTATAATCCAATTGCTCTGAATTTTTAGGTCCTTTTCAAAACATTTAAACAACCCAGATAGCAAAATCAGTTTCTATGGTTGTATATGGTACAAACACAGAATCCTATCAGAGGTCAACAAGGACATGTCTTTGACCTTGCCCTTCAGGATAAGCACATTAGAACCCAGAATTACCAAGATAAAGGCTATAAAACAGGTCATAAACACACACAATATAATACAACAATATGAGACAGTATTAGCTATCCTGCTGCTGACAAAAAGCAATAGCCACAACCCCTTGGTCCAAATGCGATTCCTGGACAGCTACTCTTGGGAGAAAGATGTGAAACCAAGACCCAGAAAACTATTAGTCAGACTAGAGAAACTGTGGGTCAGGAACAGGCTACTAGTAAGAACAGGGCTAAAAGCAATTTCTAGAGAGGGAACCTGAATTACCACATTAAGTCTAAGTGTATGTGTACTCCCATTAATGAGTTAGACTGAAAGAGGAGGCATGCATGCTAATGGAAATGCAGACAGCAGAGGCAGGAGCAGTTGGAGGAGAACGTATGGAGGAAGATGAAGGTATCCTCACCAAATAATGGGAGGACCTTCGGACTAGAGCAAGCTAACAGGATGGAATTTAATAGCAAAGAGTGCAAGGTCACATGCTTAGGGATTAATAATGAGTATTTCTATTATAAACTGGGTGGCTCATCAGCTACAAACAGAGAAGGACAAGATGTGTGTATTCATTGAGCACAGTGATAATCTAAGACAGCTGTGAAAAAGGCACATGCAGCCCCAGGTTATAAGAAGCAGAGGGTTTTCTAGTAGAGATGGAGAGGTGCAAGTGCTGTTGTGTACAGTACTAGTGAGGGCAAAGCAGTTACCAGTTAGTTGGATGCCCAAGAAAAGGGACAACCAATCTTAAAAGAAAAGGCTAAAAACTGTCTTCTTGAGCTAGCAAAGCAGCAATTGCGCAGGGATGCAATTACTGCCTACAAATGCATCAAGGAGATGAATTCTGAAAGGAATTCCCTCTATCATATAAGAACAAACTATAACAGATTGGAAATTAGTTTAGGATGGAAGTCTGAAAATTTCTGATCACCCCAGAAGGTACTGAAATATCACCCCAAAGGGGATAACAGGAATGGGCACAAGAGATGAAATATAATTTTTAGGTTGAAGTAGCAAGTTTATGAGATTAACTATACAAGATACTGCCTGATATAACAAAACACTGCACTTGTGGACTCAGAAGAACCCCTGCAGTCCCACACTCCTCCCTAAGTTATAAATTACTGACCACAGTATGTCCTTCAAAGCAGTTTTCCAGGGCTGCTCCCTCCCACCAGCAAATATACAAAGCTGTGCCATGGACTGACAGTCTTCCCAAAGTATTCATTCCCCTTATCTGGCACCAATTCCCATAGCCTGGCACATGCTTCTTTGGAGTCCCTCCAAAGTTGCCTCCAGGTTACCCTAAATCACATTTTTTGTTGTTGCTTTAATGGTCTTATTATCCATCATGGCAACTTGAAATATATTTTGTCACCCTTCCAAAGGTAATTCTTACTCAACAGCAACATTTCCATCTCTAAAGAAGGAATAGAAGGGAAAAAAAACCCTAAGAGGGGTTGATCACATTTGGTTGGCAGGACACCAGAGAAACTGGTTTTTACTCTTCTAAACTCATTCCTGAAAAAATATTTCTCTCATAAAGAAGAGTCCCATTTTCAAAGTGCAACAACACTCCTCTTTACTTATACTTTAGGGTATTTTCTTTCCAATCCTAGATCTGGACCCTGTTGTACAATTACTTAGCAGAGTTTAACCCTACTTCTTGACATAATCCAAACCAAACATATCTACATACATTTATATATAAACCTTGGAGTTAATTTATCCTGGTGATCCTTCATGAAAAGAGATGAGCATCTGTATGATAATGTCCCCAATATATTACTGAAGCCTGAGTTCAAATTAATCAGAGATGTTTATTTGTATGCTTGAGCATGTCATATGCAATTAATTTATCAAAGAATTACTGAGCCAGGTTCTCTCAGCACAGCTCAGCAGTAATTCCACTTTACAGTTTACTTCCTCTCGTTCATGTAAGGCTATTTAGCAGGATGCACATAAGCATAAGATTCAAACTTACCTTTATTCTACAGCACACAATCAAGATTTTAGTTGTAGCATCCATTTTTAAGATCCTATTGTCTTATTTCTAGTTCTATTGTCTTATTTCCAGGCTAACCACTTGTAGCAGTTAGTCATTCTACCAAAATTATTTCTGTAAGATAGCCACTGTGCTTTATTATCAATAACTATACTTTTGAGTTTTCAAACCAAAGATATTGCTGCTGGCAAGTATATTAACCTGTTTTCTCTTTATTTCAGAGAACGTGTACATGTCTGCAGTAAGATAAAGGAAATGAGTAATATCATTCTTCAGGGACAGAGGCTGTGAAACAGCATTGGCTGAAACCAAAGCTACAGTCTAGATGTCAAACTTCAGGAAGCTGAGGCAGGCCGGGTCCAGGTTTGGTCCGTGCTTGCCACCCTCAGCCAAGCCTGTTTCACCTGGCCGGGTCTCATACCCGCAGCCTGCACGGGAACCCGGCTCTCTGCAGCTCCCGCTCGTGCAGACCACGTTTGCAGAATCGTTGCCCAGTCCCTTTACTGAAACAGAGGGGAAATAAGGCCTCGGGAGCATAAAGGGAGCATGTTCATACAGATGGACACGGATGTATCTGGGCTCTTCTGCTGATGTTCCCAGCTGGCTAGACGCATGACTTTGAGAGCTGTTTGGTTTTCTGTCACATAAATGGCACGCTAGCTTAGCAGAACCACAGCACCCTGATGTCTACATGGTCCCTGGCCACCTGTGTCTGCACATAGACATGCTAGGCTGGGACTGCACTTCTCCACGTGGATGCACCAGCAGCTTTTTGACGCAGCAATGTCCATCAGCTCATCAGTGCTCTCCCGGCTGTCCCAACATTCACGCACTACACAGCAAGAGCACGGCCAAACAGGTCTGTGCCCTCCCGACCACTCTGCCCACGTTAGAGGGAAGCGTGGTGACGGAAGGGCCCAGCCGGTTGCTCCCGCAGCCCTCCCTTCCCGGCGTCACCCCTCCTCCGGCAGCTTGCCTGTGACAGCGTTGGCATTTGCGAGGCACAGCAGCAGCGTGTAGCATTTAACCAAGCAAACAACAGCCGGGGAAGGGAAATGGCACACACACTATAATTGTACCCCAGGAAAATGTCACTAGTCGTAAAGCATATTATTGTAACTGCTTCTCGCAGGATTAAGTTAAGAGTGCTTATACATCTACTAATAATTTTAGAGGTTTTTTTTTTTCCCCTTGTAAGATTGATTATAGTTTCAAAATCCTCTTCTCAGTAAATTTTACCTATATATTACTGTTCCTTTGGGGGGGTTGTGATTTATTAGATGGCTTTTTTGATGCATCTAATGTCTTATCATGTAGTACCAAACTAATGGGAGAAAAATTTGTCAGGGGCTTTTAACACAAAGATACCACATCTGACTCCAGGAGTCAGATGGTTGGAAGTCTTGGCTCTGCACATTTCCAGAAGCTGGAAGACGATGCCCAGGAAGGGTCCCTCCCTGCTTGCCCTGCTCTATATATTCCCCAGGGCACCCATTAGTGGTCGCTGGCAGAGACAGGACACCAAGACAGATGGACCTTTGCTCTGAGCTGCTCCAGCAGCCTCTGCACTCCTGCACAGTTTGTGTTCCTGCATCCACTTCAATTTGTCAACACAAGTTGAAAGATACAGCTATCCCTGCCCATACGAAGCTATATATATATTAAAATATATTTACACACATGCCCAAACAAGCTAGGTTTATGCAAGAAGCAAACATGAAATGCCTTTTAAGGGTAACAAGCCCTTTAGCGTTTTGCACTCTCAACCTTGATCATGATTAGACCCTTAAGGCACTCCTCATAGTAATTAGGATATGAGGCAAAAGGGAAGCATCCAAAAGCTTGGCCATTCCCCCCCCCCCCCCCAGCAATATCAGCTGGGGAAAACACCTCAATACTTTATTAGAAGAGCAGAGATGACTAATAAGTTAGACTGGCAAAGTAAGGTCTTTGCAGGCAAGGATAAGTCCTTGTTACACTTTATGGGGTTTCTTCAGGTCTTTCCAGTACAGGGACAAAGGCAGGGGTATTAGAGCAGTGGTTTTAGGTGATTTTTCTGGTTACAGTAGAAACTGCATCAAAACAGAAGGCTTTGCAGCCTGATATAGAGGTCAGAAGATCATAGCTTCATGGCACAGGCTCCTCCTGCAGATGGAGGACCCCTTCTCCCACCCACTGTGTGGCCTAATTTTTGAGTTTCTTTTGCTGCATGCTCTCCAGGGCAGCTGTGGTCCCGCCATTCCCAGCTCCTGGACAAGTAAACCAGTTGCCCCCTTGGCCCACAAGGTCTCTGGGCCAGCAACTGAACCAAAGGGCCACAGCCAGGGCTCGACATACCCCAGACCACAGCATGAGACCTCACTATGTTTGATCACAGTAGTGTCAACCAGGGACAGCCAGCTACATGCTTCACAGGTGGCCGCCACCACCACAGCACCATCTAAGTATGATATCAGAGTCACCTCACAAATTTAAACACCTGGAATTAGATTTGTTTGTGACATCTGGGAGATGAGTTAGAGGAATGATTAATACTTCCAACTGATGAAAAAAGTATAAAAGTAACAACCCTGAAGGTCAGAGTTCTGCCCAAGCCAAGCTGTAGCCCCAGCTAGCAGGATTAAGGTGTGCCTGTTCCCAGCAGCACACAGAAATGGTGCTCTAGCTCTATATCCTGATGCCACCGACTTCCCAGCCCACCAGCATCCAACATCCACTTGCTCGTCAGTCTACATGGCACGACTGCCTCAAACTCCTCTCTGGCATCACCGTCACTGCTTTGCTACCAGCTGCATCCTCAGAAGGGGGCAATGCTTCCACTCAAATAACACCAGGACCAAAAAGGTACCATTTCTAATGGGATTATCCACTTCAGCCAATTTCAAATAGCAAGGAGCAATTATAAAATACTATTGACAACTAAGCAACTTCCAGAGCATCAGCTTAGCCTAAGAACATTTCAAGCTGAACATGTTTAAATTAAACATGACTGAAAAGCTGAATATTTTTGCTTATTTTTAAGCAGCTCCCCAGACAGCTGCCCAGGTATTTAAATATCTGAGGTTTATCAAAGATGGCCTGGTTTTGCTTTTTCCATATGAGATTATTTGGATAAGACAGAAAGGTTAAATGTTTGGGGCTTGAAGTCAATGGGAGTTTGTTTGATCTAATTAAGCTATAGATCTGATCTTTTTTCCAATTAAAAAACATGGATTGGATAAGATTCTGGAACTATGCAAACAGCCTTTTCATGCACCCACAGACCTGTACATGACTGATCTTTTAACACAGCATTTCCAAGCATTGCCCACCTTTTTCCTCAGCAGTCATTAAAAGCACCGAGGTCTGGCTTGAAGACCCTGGTGAAAGTAAACCTTTTTTTACCCTCTGCTTACAGCAGCATGCTTGTTTCTGAGGCTGAAAATTTGCATTGCAGTGTCTTGAGAACATTGCAGGGCAATTGCAATTGGTGCACAGGGCCAGAAGAGCGCAGGTGGCAGAGCACAGGGCGCTCGCTCTTCTCCATGGCAATGCCGGGGAACGTATCCCATCAAAGCCAAGACTGATGCTTGCCAAGGCAATCCTGCTCCATCCTGGTACCTGGCACTCAACGCTGGCACCCACGCACAGCCCACAGTGAAGCATCCCCACCGGGTGGGGAGTTTCCTGGCCCCCAAACCAGCCTGAGAACAATCATGTGTCAGAAAAGGAAAAAAAAAATAGCATTACTATGGGTAGAAACAGGCACCCCCAACAAGTGGATTTTTTTGCAGCTCCCATGAACCAAAACAATTAGCATCTTCCTGATGCTGTTTGCTTCATGTCTGCTTCTGGTGCTTGGTTTGGGTTTTTTCCTGATCATTTCTCTGCAGCGTGCAATGCTTCAGATGGCTGAATTGTCCAAGCTAGCATGCATACTGTAAGGAATTATCACATACTTTCTCACACAGTTGCTTTTGAACAGCATGCTATGGAGAACTAACTGTACTTTTCTTTGAGGAAAGAAGAGGAGGATTTCTGTTTTGCCCCCCCATCCCAAAAACAAAGAACTCCATAGGAAAAGTGAGGTTAATAGCATTATTTATATTAGTAAAAATAAGGATGAGCATAAATGCCTGCAGGATTACAACCTACAGATTCAAACATATATAACTTTTGACACTTACCAGAGCATCATTGCTTTGGCAAGAAACACTGCAAAAATGACCGAATTCCTAACATAAAGGTCTCTCACACACTCCCTAAAACACTCTGTTTCTACAGAGCCCTAACCAGTCACGCTCACCAAATCCTTTTTTTCCTCCAGAATAATTCAGCCTTAAAATAGCATCTGCCACTGAACTCTGACTCCTGCCTCTGCGAGACGCTTTGCACGCCTGCCTTGCCACAGACTGCGCTTGGGTTTAAGGGGTCATTCTCCGACTGTTCCGAGCCAAGTAAATTAAAAAAAAAGCCCAAGATCCTCACTCCTACTTATTTAAATGCTAACGATCACCCATTTATTTTGCAGACACTACACTGCAGACAGTAGAAGGGATAAAAAGGATAAGATAGGGATAAAAAGGACTATCAAGATATACCCCAAATTCTCACAACTGCTGATGAATGTGAGAATCCTGCCTCACTTCCAAATGTTACTGTTATATAACCACGTAAAAATCAACATATTTTGCTTCAGCAGTGTCCTGCAACACATGTGAACTGAAGTTTAGGTTTATATTATATTTTTTAAGAAATAATAATACTCTAATGACTGACTGCTAGGCAACGCAAGCCTGTGAGAAAAAGGTAATCTTCCATGCTTCTCCTCCACCTCCAAGATAAAAGTATATAGTGTCTTACTTTAAGTCCAGTTCTTGATTTAAGGGATTTAATGTTTGGAGCATTAAAGCAGTCACCTGGTTTCATGAAATGCAGAAAGAGAGAAAGCTGGCAGACAGGCATGTTTGCCTGTCCCTTCCCTCCAAGGCCGGTGCTCCTGGCCTGGCCTTCAAACCCAGGGTCTGCTCTGTGCTTGTCCATATTCCCACTACCCCCTTCCCAGCTCAGCACGGGGCAGGTGGTGGGGAAGCCCCACAACAGTGGGATAACGTTTCCTTGCACATCCCTGGGTTTGTTCACGCTCGGCAGGCTCGGCGGCGGGAGGAAGGAAGGCACGGCTTGCCTTTTGTGCGCCCACAATGAACAAGCGAGCTGTGCCACCGTCCAAGCAGAGCCACTGACGTTGGCTGCAGAGGCAGCTGCTCGCCCATCTCCAGCGCAGGAAACGCGCTGGGCTGCAGCCATCGAAACATGTGACGCGGTGGGAAAAATCCGAGCAAACGGAATAAAGACAAAACTGTTTTCAATGATCTACCAGGAGAGGCAGAGAGGGGGGCCCGAGATGAAAGCCCAGCAGGAACTTCGTTGCAGCAAAGAGGACTGCATTTACTCTTAGGAATTAAACATGAAGTTAAGAGTGAAAGCAACTGATAACGAGCTGCTTATCAGATGATCTCAAACAACCTTTAATGAGCTCAATAAGAAGGTCACTTTCTTCTAAGAGGTCTGGCCATCATTTGAGAAAGCTGCAGTCAGAGACTGGTAATCCCAGGGCAGATGGGTGCCCAGGAGACCGTCCTGCTCATCATGGGGAATGAAGACGTCCCTCATTGTGTCATGGAAACCCCTAAAGCCGATGGACGAAGGGACAACCTTGAAGAAGGACCACCTGCCATGGTGGCTTGTTCCACTTCTCCTCTTGGGTTTGAGGAGAGCTCTCATACACAGCTAACCTTGTTTACTGGACTTCAAACAAATATTAACTACTCTTTTACCAATATGCTTGCATTCTGCTACAAGACTATAGCAAAGCATTTAAATGCACTGCTATTACAAACTGAAGAAACTCCATAGGTAATGGGATGCCTATTTGTCAAGTCCATATCCAGGCCAAAACACTAGCATGTAATAAGCCTGCATTTAAACACACTGATACTGTCATTATGGGATGGGAAGAGATAGCAAGATCACAGGCACAGCTGAAAAATGGAAGTATTAGGGTAAATACAGTGTTTCTCATTGACTTTCCTTGAAGTCTTAGAAAGAAACCTTATTATCCTCCAGAGCTGGGCTTGTGACACGTAATAATTACTTAAAACAAAACCTAGTCAGCACATGCATTTCCAGATCAATGGCTCCAAAGGCTTTGATTTGCTGCCCTAAAGGTTTTTAACCCCTACGTCGCTTTGGCTTCTGCACTGCCATTTACCAGCGGGCTTTAACCGCAGGCAGAGGGCCAACCAAAATGGTGCCCGGAGCCCCCATCCTCGCTGCAGGATGGCTGCCTGGCACGCCTGAACCCCAACATCACACCAAGGCAACACAGAGGTGTTTTTATGTATATATAAACATATATGCACACGTTTCCCCCAGGCTCAATGCTCAGGCTGCCCTCGACAGGGAGCCCAGGCCAGGGGAGGGAAGGCAGCCGCCATGCCACACGGCCCTGGGCCCTCTCCAGCCACTGCCCCACAGGGGCCCTGCACACCAACAGCTGCCTTTAAAGGCAAGGGGGAGGACCAAAACCACTCAGCCCTGGCTGCTGAGCATCCCAGGAAAGCACACGCTGCAGCCGAGACCCAGCTGGCCCTAGCCCTCACGAGGAGGGCCATCCCTACCTTGATGGCCCATCCTGCTGAGGCAGCACTACAGCAGCAGCAACAAGCTCCAGCAACCCTCAGAGGACACCAGGCAAGCAGCCAGGTCCGTCTGTCCAGCCCCGAAGAGCAGCCTGCCCACAGGGCCCACCAGCCTGTCCAGCCCTGAGGAGCAGCCCCGCTACCTGCCATGACATGGCTGCCACCTGCCCGGCCCACGCTGAAATACAGGGCCCAGCCCCTCGCCAATTAACACAGTTAATTAAGGCAATGAAGGCCTGCTGGTGCCCTCTGGGCCGTTTGCCACAGCTGCGCACGCCGTGGGGCAAGGACTGGCCACCCAACAGAGAGGAGGTGCGACCGCAGCTGCTCTGGGCTGCCTTTGCGGCCCTGCCTCTTGCTTGCTCTCTGCCAGGATTCGTATCGCCCTCCGCGTTTACACGAGCTATTCCAAATTCGTTTCCCGATGGCTGCATAAAAACAGCAATTGCTGGTGAATTGGGTAACCTGTAGCTCTTGTCACCCCATTAGCGGTGTCTCCCGTCAACGATGATTCCCCGTGAACTGCTGCTCCCGAGACCTGCCAGCCCTGGAGCCTCGTGACGTGCTGGGGTTGGATACGCTGCAGGGACAGCTTTTTAATTAGAGCGATGCGTAGTTCTAGGTCAAATGTCTTCAGATAATCCGAGTTTAGTGTCTCGGTGAATTTAGCTTTGTCAGTTAAACCTACAGCCTCGTGGGAGAACGAAATGGTGTTTGCAGGACCGGACTGCTTTTCCACGGCCAGGCCGCTGTCAGGAATGCGACTGCTGCCCTGCACATCTTTATTGACCGAAGGTCGTACCAGGAACGTGCACGTGCAAACAAACATCGAGTCGATTTTGAAAAATTAGTGTCTTCCAAATACCCACAAAATTTTACCAAGAAGTAACTGACTAGTAATGTTTAGTAAGAAACGTCTGTAGACTGAATACAAAATGAAAAACAGGGCCGTTCACAGGTAAAATAGTAATTAGTGTGCTGTTCCAGATAACGAATTTATAGCGATACTTTTGTTCTATGCCAAATACATGTCCCATCATCGTTTTCTCTCTCTCTCTGAAAAATAACACAAATATGGTCACTGCCACACAGTGAACATCAGGAAACACGTATTTCAGAAGTCCTACTCCGTAGCCCTGCCCTGCGGCAGAAATAGCTCATTTTTTATTCAACAACTCTAAGTACTAGAGAATCCATCTAAATACATACATTTCTCCTGTTTTACTACTTCCATTGGTAAAATCACGTGCCCTGTTTCTGCACCGAGTTGTTAGCACTGGTCAGAGCCGAGATCTTTGCTGACATAGCAGAGAATTCAGTCCCGCTCTGAGCAGTATTAGCAGGCTGTTACTCTTTTGATGAACAAGCCAGAAAAGGAGAATGTGACATACTTTGCAGTAAGCCGGAGGGTAAGTTGGGATGTTGAGTGTTTGTACAGATTCAATCAGATCTACAGAGAAGTCAGAGCTCGGCTTTGAAAAATTGGCTCTTAATTTGTCAGAAAACACAGTTAACTGAATGAAGTCCATAAAAGCAGAGCAACGCTGGGATGAATGCGGAGCACGTAAGTAGCGTAGCATGACAAACGACTGAACGGTGCTAAAACAGATAGCGCGTACAACATATTCACGTCACGAAATACAGGATATAAGCTAAACCAAAACCACAGCTGAAAAGCTACACAAGGAGCACAGCAGGGAGTAAACCCACGAGCGGACTCAGGAGACCTCGTGGTCACGGCATGGCTTTTCCCTGCCAGTGGTTTCCCAGTCGTGGCACCACCAGAAACACACTGCCTTTCAGATAGGTGCCAGAGATCAGGCATCTCCCTGAGGAAGAAGGGCAGAGCTACCTTATCTGTATTCTCCACCAGTATTTTGTGTCACGGGTATTACTTTTAGCAGCTTGGAGGCACTCCACGCAGGCTCAGAAACTTCAAAATCTTATCTGTGCGCGCTGAAGAACTCAAAAACCAGAGGTACTGTAAGCAGTGGCTCAAAACCAGAGATATTTCTGTGTTCGTGCACAGATAGGAGCTCATGCTCTATTTTATGTATAAATAATATGTGTGTATTTATAGATATGCACACAGGCAGGAAACCAGACTATTTTTAATGGTTATGCACCATCAGAAAACGTTATTTCAAAAATGGGCTATTTTCAACATAAACTGTGAGCCAGGTCAGACCTCCAGAGGATGAGGGCAAACTCTAAGGACTGACCCTTCCTATTCTCTCCAGAGTGGATGACTTGTATTACTACCTTAAATAGCCGTCCACAATCATCTTCTGAAGTTGCTAATTTCCTTCAACGAATTCTGACTGCAATAAGTGGAAAATGGAAAAAAAATATTCACACATCTTCATGTCATTAGTCACAAGGCTGTAAAATCAAATATCTTGGTAATACTCTTAAAGTCGAACTCTATGTGCAAAACCATCCCATAGTTTTACAGGGAAAAGAATATCACAGACGAATGGCTTTTAGCAGGACTTACAGTACTATATCTTGAGTATGCTCTTCTTAACAGCAGCGTTGTATGTTATTGCTGACATGGTTTCTTGAGGGCTGAAGATGTTAAATGGTGGTTCATAGGCACTTTTTGAAAAGGTAACATTTAACTTGAAAAGTCCCTTTGGACTCCAAAGCTTATAATTTCACAAGGAATAAATTTCATGAAATTAATTTAAATTGTATTTTATTTTTGCTGAGCCATTTTCTTTACAAAATTCAGGCAAAAAAAAAAACATACAAGTAAAATACTGCTTGTAAGTAATTTCCTTGCTGTTGCTTTTGATGATCAGTACTAGCTAACTAAAATACAAGTCATATTTTACCCTTTTGTTCACTCATTCAGATCCATCAACTATTTCCTATATATTTTCTATTAGTGAATATACTATTTATAGGATATATATACCCTGCAGAAAACATGTTGCCTATGAAGTCTAGTAGTCTGCCCTGCCTACAAATTTCATGATGCCTGAAGCCAGAAGAAGGCTTGCTGATCATTTTAATATCTATTGCTATGAAACCGTAGCATAAGGAGAATAAAGGTTTACATGCATGACTCTTGCACAAAAAACACATGGCCTGACAATATTATCACATGTGTTGGGTGTTGCACGAGAAAATGAGTGAAGTTGCACAACCATAAAAATTCCCCTGTGTCTAGAGAGCCAATGGAAGGAAGAACCCGCTTTCCTCACGTTGTGTCTTAACTTAAGGAATGCCAAACGCCTCAGCAGGTAAAAAAAAATAAAAACATACATTTTTAGCTTTTCCCATCCCATGTGTCTGTCACATAATTACACATAATCCTCCAAGGATTTGATGCATAGTACCATAGAGGAAAGACTTTAGATTCTAAATACCTGAGGTGAAATAATGACACTGGGAGAAGTGGGTCAAATTTAATCTGTGGATTAAATTATCAGCACTGGGAAATGATTTTCTCCAGAAACATCTGTAAAAATATCTTTTTCATCAGTATTCCTGAGAAAGTGAAAGATAAACAAAACATTTAGAGATTTCGACTATTAGTGCTCTTTCACAGTAGATTAATAATTGCAGAAAATTATCGGCCTGCTATTTTGGATGATCCTAGAGTCTTGGTTTGGAGTGGAAAAATAATTCATTTCACAGCTTGTCTTCAGAGAGGCAAAGGCTGCGCGCAGGAGGAGAGCGAAGAGCACGCAGTCGTGCTGCATCTCATAGCCTCTTCTAGCCAAACCTGGGATGTCTCCGTTCCTTAAGTGCTGCAAACCCACGGTGGAGCAATGCAGAGCATCCCAGATGTGCGTGATTAAGTACACACTCATACAATAAATTGCTAGATTCTCTGCTAATTAACCTTCTTACATGCCTCCACAGCTAATTGCCAGAGGCTTCTTGTAATCAATCACCACTCGCTGGAGTGAGTCATCCCCGGAGCATCGGTCACGGCGGCTCCTTTCCGAGAGGGCCACCTGGGCTGGGTGATGTCCCGCTGCCAGCGCAAAGCACTCCCCGAGGGCTCGCAAAACTTAAAAAAGTTTTTCTTCCTCCTTCTATGAAAATGAGGAACTGCTTCCTCTCACTTGCACATGGGGAGGCCTCTCTCCTGCCTGGGCACTGCATAAATCTCTGGTTCCTCACAAGAGAAATAAATTCAAGGGCCCTGCTGTCACCCAGGACTACATCGATTACAGCCTGGGAATTCATCAGGTAGAAAATACCAAGAAAGAACAAGAATTGGGTATACTAGGTAACAACTAGAAATCACGTGTTTCATAAAGCCATGCAATAGGTATCTGAGTATGAAAATTGTATTGACAAAGCTGGCACAAGAACAAAAGTGTGTCATATGTGTCCTCATCTCCTGGATACTGTTGAGGATGGGCAATGGTTACAGGAAGCCTTTTACATACTGTCCAAAGAGCTCATCGTTTCCATAAAGGTGGGTAGTTTTAGGTAAATCGATGCAGACGGAGGGAAGGAACCACAAAAAAACCATGATGCCATAAAGATCAGCATATCCCACTGGGTGACTCCTAGTTCGCCATCAGCTACTAACTCACCGCCAAATTTTTTTTTTCATTGTTTTTTTTTTTTTTTCCGTAGTAATGTCACACTAGTGAGGACAGTTTAAGTCTATCGTCCAGGCAAAAGTAACAGGTTTTATTTCAGAAGCTGAGATAGCCAGAAGACAGCATACAAGTGATGTTCAGGTCAGAAGAAGAAGTAGCAAACCTGAAGCAAAGCACAGGCTGAAAACTATACCTCTGAATCTAGCTTATTTACGTTAATCAGACAGACAAGTTAGTGTGTCTAGCCTTGTTTGCGGCGAGCAGAGGGAAACAGATGATAACTCCTCCAGCAATTAAAGTTTTTGTGGACACTACTGCAACAAAGAATCCTGAGAAGGGAGCTGAAGGAGGGGAAGGAGGAACTGTTTATAGGGAGGTGATTTAGGAGACAGATGTGTAGTCTGGGCCTCCCAAGGAGGCCTAAGGGTGAGATCGACTGCTCAGCCGAAGGGTGTGAGAGGAGCAGAGGCTCCTCTCCATTAGGAGACAGGTCCCAGTCCAACTCCTGGGTGCTCAGGCAATGGCAGGGCACAATCCTGGAGCATCCTCTTGGGCACAAGGATCTGAAGGACACCTCAGTTGCACTCATTCATCTTAGTAAATTTTGGTTGTTACCCACGCTGTCTATATCTATCCCCCCAACCCAACTAACAGGAGATTTGGCTGAAACAGCTGTTCATGATTTGCCCTTTGTTTCTGCAGCTTCTTCTAACCCTGAATAATAAACAAAGTCTTTTGATGTTTTTAATGCCTCAGCAATGTTTCCTGAATTTCCTTCCATTTTCTCGTTCTCCTTCTCTACATAATTCTCTAAACAGAAAAACTTCCCTTTTGATTTTTCATGCCTTTCCAATTGCTGATAAACAAAAATAAAACTGCTCAGACCTGGGTGAACAACACACAACAATGAGGAAATGTCAGCGCCTATTTTCCACGCTCATTTCATCAAAAAGTAATGAAAAGCAACACACTACTTTCTCTATTTTTAGCTCTGTTCTGTAGGTACAATCACAGTTTTCAAGAAGACTTATGTATAGTGACACACCAAAGGGCCTGTAGGGCACTTATCTCAGAACTTATTTCATTTCACATACCTTAGACGAGGAGAAGTACATATGAAAAACAGGTCCTTTTTCCCTCTGAGGTACTGTTTAAGCAGACAGATAGCACAGGCCTAGCTGGGGTCACAAAAAAGCAGAGAAATGTTACCATTCACATTACCCTTTCAGATGCAGACTATTAAAATGTAGGCTTCCTTAAAGACACTAATTAATTTCAAACATAATGAAGTATTGTCTTCTCATACTATTTCAGTTAGGAACTTAATTTGCTTCTAGGGAATATTTAATGATACTGTAATTCCTGCAATATTATATACCATCACATTTGTTTTCAATACACATATTCTGGAAATAGTTTAGAAATCTAGCTCTTAGTTTTAAAAAGATGGTTTTAAACAGGTCTCTGCACTAGCAGCTTGATCTAAAACCTGCATCTGCCTCAGATTCCTGTGTCTGGCTTTGTATTCCTGGAATACAAAGAAAAACATATATTGACTTCAGAAGCAGAAAGCCTGTCAACTTCTGCTGGGGACGAGTTAGAGTCTAATCGCTGTTCAGATAGCGGTGCTTGACAAACTGCTTTGGGGCCCAACTCTTTAATCATTGCAGTCCAAGCACAAGTGTTCCTGCATTATGAGATTATTTACAGTCACCCCCAAGATGCTTGCAGAATCTGCTGCAAACATAAAGAAAAGTAACGAGATAAAAGTGCCACAGAAATTCAGTTCTTTTGCAAGAAGCTGGACAGTTCTATTCTCAGGATGAGCATCTTAAGAGGATTGGGCTACAGCTTTTGATTAGCTCTCTCATCCACAAAATAACTAGCTCTTTAGACCCTTCTAACATAGTAATTCTTTTCTGCTCATATTTTAACTTCCAAACCACTTCTATGGTTCCCTCTAGCATTCTTCCATTCCCTCAAAGAACTTCAGTGAAAGTTGGGTGTTCAGTCTTTCCAACGGGAGTCCTTTGGGGGAACATTTGGCATCAAGATGATCCATTTCCAGATCAGATTTTCCTACCACAGGAAGCGTGAATGTCCCAAGCTGCGCCAGAAGCTCGGTGTGTCCATGGACTACAGAAGTTATCCCCAGCAGGGACAAGGCAAGCACACTGCAGCTAATGGCCATGGGGGCTGGCGGAGAAGTTCTCAGAAATGGAGGTATGAACTGCAAAGGCCTTGTAATAACAAGCTGTCCGTCATATATCCTCCATGGACTGACACAGAGAAGGATGCATAATGTCCTCTGCAATTGCTTAATCTTCTACAGGTCTTCACCACTTTTCTCTCACTAGGAAGAACTGCTCAGTCTATGAATTTCAAGAACTACCATGCCACAGGTCCCTTCCTTCACAGGTCTGCTCTCTCTACTAGACTTGCAGACCTTCATTCTTTCCTCTGTAGCTAATGCACTTCTAGCAGCTGGAAGATGAATACCGTAGGGTCTCCAGAGGACAGCTCTGGCTAAGCCACATCTTGACAGACTCTGCCAACATCCTTCCAAGACTAGATGGCAATATTGCTTCTAGAGAATTTCAGAACTGGCTAGTGAGCCATCATATCTGCATCTTCAAATGGTTAATTTGGGTGGCTTGATTTTAGGCAATCCTGACCACATACCTCAGAGTCAGGCCTGCTTTAACAAGCTTTACGGAAAACTGAAAATCCAAACAAATCACCGTTTTTCTGTTAATATACAAGGTTGTGTATAGGAAGGAATGAAGTGAGACGAGAAGTAATTAAGGAATAAGGAATAAAATGAACTGGACACTACATTAACAGCTGTTTGGAGAATCACCATACTGCTTGGAGCTGTTCTATAGTCCAGGAATTATTTTTAATTACTTCACTCAAGCCATGGTTAATTGTGCATTTCACACATGTGCCTTTAAACATTTGGGCATTATTACATTTTATGAAGTTCAGCCCTGATTTAAATTCGTATGGACATAATAAAAACCCAGCAGCATCACAGATGCAATAAACCAGATGCTGATTAAAGCCAAAGGTAAGTGAAGAAGAGAACATCATTAAAAGCTTACATAACACTTTATTTACAGACATTCTTAACAAAATATTCTTAATTTTATTGCACATAAAAGGATAAATAGAAAATTATCACAACTGGGGCACAATTTCATGTGTGGCTTGCTGTGACACTGTTTTTTGCACAGTATTTCAATGCTCATGAAGAGAATGCCAGCCTTCATTGTAGTAAAAATAGCTGTCTGCCATAAGTTCCCCACATTAATTTCGTTGAAAGTGGACTTAGACTCTGTTCACCTTAATGACGCCGTAATTACTCACAACCATTCAAAATAGGTGGCTTTTCCACGAATGTGTGGGCTTCCTTGGCCCATTCTCCAAGCTGCCTGGCAGCTGCACAGTGATCCTGGGATGTCATTCAGGCTGACCCCACAGACCTGACTCTCAGCTACACATTTTCCTGCTCAGAGGTGTCATGTCACACAGCAACTTAGACCAGAGGCGGGGGGAACTGGCGTCTGGCTGCACAGTACCATGAGAATGTTCCCCAGAGTGTGTTCTAGGAGAACAGTCAACCCCAGTTTTCATTAAAAAGTAATGTGGGGGTTGATGATCCTTGAGTTTGCAAAGACAAACAAGCGAGCAGTCCTGGAGATGTCAAAAACCATTTGCTTCTAGAAGCTCCTAAAGACTTGTGCTTGATTTATGGTTTTTTTTAATGTGGAGAGCTGACATTTCTGAAATAAGCCCCCAAAATTTACAGCAGTCCTTCCAGGGAAAGAGTTGAGGTTGTATGGCATCATAGGAGAGGAATCCAGATAGGGAGAACAAATTTACCTGATCACAGGAATGTAGGATTATCCTGTGACAAGTCAAACTATCCTGACCCTAAAAAAACAGTGAATAAATAACCCTTGAGAGCAAAAAAGCCCTGCCCCAATAGTGCCAAATAAACCCAGGGATGATTCGGCAAGCAATCTTCTCACACTTCAAGAAGCCTCTGTTCCAATGCCCAACTTGCCATTTCTCACATTTCCAAACATCACTACCACAGGTAGCGTCTCTCAGTTTTTCTCAATCTTTGTTTCTCTGCTCGTAGGCTTAGAGCTGCAGGCTGCAAAAAGTTCAGTGAGTGATTTTTACCTGCAATCATCTCTACCAACCCTTTCGACATTGCCCCTTGCTCATCAAGCCTACCTTCCTCTGGAGCATTTAGAAGGGCAAACTAGAAAAGAGGTCCCTGAGATACTTTATGAGAATACTCATGAGTTGAGAGTTAAGCCTACATATTCGGTTTTGCGAAAACTTTGGGGAAAGACCTGCGCTTCTGCTGGGCTTCTAGCATGCTAGAGGTTCTCAGACAGATTAGGCAGGAGATGGAGAATGAAGGGGAGAGGGATTGGGCATGGTAGAGAATATAAGTGGAAATCCTAGGCAGCAAGCAAAAGCTTAAGAAGAAATTGAAAGCTTGAAAAAATGGAGAATACAAGAGCAGTGATGGAATGAAGAAGGGAAAAGAAGTGGAAACGGGTGAAGGGAAAACAGCAGATGATACAGCTTTAAGGTTATAAAATATAAATTATTTATTGGTACATGCTTTATTTATTCTAACTGTGTCATGGCAGAATATATATTGAAACGAAAGCCATGCATACTTATGGAAATGTATGAGTAGATCAGTTGTAGGCCATAGCTCTTGGTAAAATGCCAGTATAGCTCTGGATTTGAATTATAATATCTATTCCTTGATCAAGGCTAGTTGTTGGATACAAGACAATCTGTCCTGCTTCCAGTGCTCAGCATTAAGCTAATCTTCTGATCTCTAGAGAGTCAAGTATCCAGTGTATTCTTATTTCCCTGCCAAAACTCAGGGAGCAGCTTAATCTCACAGCTAATTTTACCAGGAACAGTGTCCGAGCCTATGGGAGATGCCAAAGTGCTATATACGGGGTAACTACTATGAGATTTCTCCACTTTATTGCAAGGGAGAACATGAGATGTCCAAACTGGTCTTCCTGTTTATCCAAGGCAGCATTTTTAAATGGTCTAAAATGTGGCAGGCTGGTTACTTACTCTGCAGACTGATCACAAAAGGAAAAAAAAAAAAAAAAAAAAAAAAAAAAAAGATCTCATTGGATTTTCTCCAGTAATTTTTCACTCAGACATTTCTTTTAAATTCTTTTCCAAAAATCTACAGATCTGTAGAAGAGCCTGGATTTTGAACCAGTTTTATATGAAGTATTTTACACAGCTAAATGGACTTCAAATATTTCAAGTCAGCACAATGCTAGTGTCTTTATTGCGATATACTCCTCCTTTCGCTTTAGAGCTTGGCTTCCTGGGCAGGAATGTCCCAGTACAACCCCACTGTGAACCAACTATCGTACAACAAGGGAGATACAGTCCGGCCACGTGGCAAAGTGGATCGTCACCTTTATGGATGGTAAGTGATGTTTTTCACAGCAAATCCACAGCAGAATGGCAGCACAGAAATGTGCAGGATTGGACCCGTTCAAGCTGCGGGGGCTTGGGATAACTCAGGAAATGAAAGCAGACCATCCCTGTTCCGCAAAACCAGACAGTTCCTCTCGCACTAGGCACACTGAAGCCAACTGTTAACTTCAGTTCCAAATTTAAATGTCTTCAGAATAGTCAGTTCTGCCAAACAGGAAAAGAGAGGATTTCGAGCTCATACTCTGAGTCAAAATAGAGTTATCATTCAGCTATCAGAATTCCCTGCAAACAACATGTATTTTGGCTGAGCTTTGCTGAGGAAAGTGAGGAGGAAACAATACTGAAAGGAGACTGAACTAATGCAAAATTGAGGACAACCCTGTCACTTTCTTCTCCTGGATGTTAAGGAATTGTTCCATCTGGCACAAGCTACCGGCTGCCTTTAATTGATTTATACCACATGTCTAAAGCAGAGAGTTATTACACCTACAATTACTTGGAAGACTTATTGAGAACCACACAAAGATCATGAAATATTTTGGAGTTCAGTGAATGTTTTAAATCTGTGCTCAGATGCAAGGAGCTGTAGTGATGCCAGTTTTATCAGCCCTGTGCCCTAAGTCTGAGGAAGGCTTTGTTCCTCCACATTGGGGATAAACCTGGAAACTAGAGCAGATCTTTTCCCTTCTGCAGGAATACAGCAGATGTACAGCCACCGTGCCATCCCACTATTAGTAGTGCCTTTAAAATGTTGTGGAAAACATGAAAGATGTAGCTTAAGGTCTCCTAATTCTGTTCTCTCACAAGGCAAATCAAATGATCAGTTACCCAAAATCTAAGTTTCGCACTTTCCAAGGGGCTTGAATTCATACAACATTTCTTCCTGCCGTGTTATTTTGCCTGTGTGCTGCTGGCATGCAGTATATGCGCTTTCAACTACATTTAATTTTTTATTTCTCTCTCCTAATTTAATTTGTACCACTTTCCAAGATTTTTTTAAAGCCGCTCTTTTTCTGTATTCATGCTGCTTTGGCAGCCCATTTGGCATGCGTATTTGCTGTGTTTCCTTATGCTGATATCTTCTTTCTGGTAATTCCTCCAATTTCACTTTCTGACACATAATGAAAGTGCTTCCCAGCTGAAATGGCAGTGTATGTCTTCGGATGGAAGAAGACCAAGAAGGTAGACAGAAAGAGGCTGCATAGCTTCAGTCATATCCTTTCCAATGGCATGTGGATAAAGCACAGATTCACAGAATAGTTGAGGATGGAAGGTACCTCTGGAGATCGTCTAGTCTAACCCCTTGCGCAAAGCAGGGTCACCTAGAGCAGGCTGCTCAACACTGTGTCCAGTCAGGTTTTGAATGTCTCCAAGGATGGAGCTTCTACAACCTCTCTGGGCAGCCTGTTCCAAGGGAACTGGGAAAGGTTTTTTGCATCCCAGCCAGTAACAGTCTTCCCATTCCCAAGTCCACAAGTTCTCTTAAACTACAAGCTCATGGATCATACACATCAACTGAATTACCTGTATTAATGATACACTGCAAGGACACAACCGCCTATGCAACTGGCCTTCTGGATCCACACATGCACATCACTCAGCAGCTCCTGTTTTCATTAAAATGTCTGTGGAGTCTTGGAGAAAACCAAGAAACGAACTTTGCCAGCTGATATTTTCTTCAGTGGAAATGCTTTTTCAGGAAGTTTTCTCAATGACAGAATAATGCAATAGTCTCTATTTTCCTGGAGACCTTTGTGTTTTATCCTGTCATTCAAATACTATATGCCTAAGATATTATTTTTCCTCTCATTTTTCTTCTTAAGATTCGTTTAGCCCATTTCTGTCATGAAAATGTGTCCTGCCTCACGCAGCACAGTTCAGATTCAATTCACACTTACGCTGAAATGCCACTCTTGTGTAGCTGAGGTATTTAGCCTGTACTTTATTGTATTTCCCATCTTAAAGCCCTCAGAAGACAAGCAAATTAGCCTCCAAACATGGTAATTAAAATGTTCCATGCAGAGGGCCCAATTTGCAGTCATTTGGCTTATTTATGACGCCGGCAGAAGCATAGATCAGTCACAAGAAAGGAGAAGGTAGGCAGTGGTGAGACTCTCTTGGAATATGACCAGGAGGATTATGCAAGAAGGTGAGGATCTCATTCATCACTAGGAACATCACTCAGAGGTTGCTGCATCTGTTGCACACTTTTGTATTTAAACTGAAAAGTTTTCTGCTGTTCATGGCTATATTCTTGCACAGCGTTGCCAGCTGGGCGTCAGTCCAGTCTCAGTGATGTTCCATATAACATGTAACAGGAGGATGAAAATAGCTGTGGGCGAGGTACAGACCTCAGTGTGCTGTAGGTCTGTGTTCCCCCAGGGATCGCACACCTAGGCAGGAAAACATACTGGAGCAAAACCATGGAATGGGTGGATCCACGTCTTGGCTGATGTACTTGTCAGCCACAAAGAGCAGGTTGCTGGTCTATCTGCTCGAGTATAAGTCGTTTACAGTAACTGCTGTAAGTTACAGGTTTATTTAAATAAGAGTACATCAGAGGCTCCAGAGGAAATTGTAGCACTCTGTCTAGGCAGTGTGTTGCAACCATATAATCAATCCTAGCCTTATCAAGGAGTTTGTTGACCAGCAAAAGTATAAAACAGTGGAAGAATGAGAAGTCAAAACCCCCAGATTATCAGAGGTGTAGAGCAGAGGTGTAGCTCCCACTGACTTCAATGAGGGCTTTTCTGAAAATTAATTTCCTAATTTTCACCCACCCCAGGAAGAAAAGAGGAACATGCTGGGGGAGAAGTAAGGGTTGCACATGTCCTACACGGAAGGTAGATTCCCTGTGCATGCAAACCATGTTCAATTACACAGAGCTGGGACCTATCCTTAGCTCCAGGGACTTCACAGCCTCTGCAATTACCATTCCACACGTGCTCACCGTACCCCTCAGCTCTTCCAAAGCTCTTGAGAAAAGCAGTTTTAAGCTCCAACTCATCAACTCTTAGAATACAGAAGACATACAAAGCTCTACAAAAGCAGCAAAACATCTTGACCATCTTTTTAAGGGACATACACAAATGGCCTAGAGGTGATCCAGCACAGGGAATCACCTTCTGGCCTTTCTTTGCTGAGCTGCCTGACCAGCAAACTCCGTGTGTGTGTATTTAAACTCATATATCCTCTCTGCTGTTCCTAGCACAGCCTTCTCAGCACTTTCTCAAAGCAATAAATTACAGACCACAGCCTTTTTTGTGTGAGAAAAATCTCTACAGGCAAAAGCAGGAACATGAAGGCTGGTGTTGACCTTTCAATTCATTTCACCTCTATGGGCAAACCAGATATTTTGTGTTCTTTTAAACAGATCTCCAGTAAGCAGAGCACTATGTAAAATGAGACCACCTCCCATGAGGCTATTTAGTGTGCCCCCAAAACCTCCGAGCCACTTCAGTTAAAATGACCTCTACTGCAAATAAAATAGGAGTCCTGAGAGTGTTTACAAGGTGTTGTCAAAGAAGCAGCCTGCAAATTGCTGAAAGCAAAGGAACAGCACAGCAGGGAGCAATTTGTGTTTTAAGGAAAATATCTGTGATGCCTTTTGGTGTGCTAACCAAGCCTGGAGGTACTGGTGGTGGGATGCAGTCCGGCTGCCTGCCAGCGTGCCGACCGGCTGCACCGTCATGAAGTTTTCAGAGGTGTTCTTGCTTGGGAGAGGCAAAGAAACTGGTCGTGCACCCAGCACCATAACCCACCCTCTTCCCACGTGCGGCTTCTTCACAAACGTCAGTAGATGCCAGTTTGTGAAGCAGCAGGATTAGAGTTACTTTCTGGTGTAGAAAAAAACAGGTGATTACAAGCCTGTTGCTAAGGCCAGCTAATAACAAAGGAGGTGAAATACCCATTTTTTTCTCTCAGCCTCTTCAGCCCATCTTCTCCTAACTTTAATATCTCCTTCCCAGGGAAAGAAGAATGAGACTAATTTAGGGGCTAATTCAAGTACAGGAGCAGGCAGGGCTGGAGGAGGCGGCGTAAAAAGTACAAACAGAAGTAAATCTACCCTACAGCAGAGATTAAAGCCAATACCAGAGGATGCTATTTGGAACCTAATGGACTCTAAGCTGTGTATTAGCTCTGGCTAACTAGGAGGTACAGATGTAGCTCTTGGAGGTCGGGTTTTTATGAACTGACTTACATGGGAGGCTCTGGAAATGTAGTCTGAGTTTGTGTTTTCTCCGGTAACGTAAAACCCTTCCTCCTAGGAATGAGCCCATTCTGAGCAAAAATAATAATAATAATATACAAGTCCTCTTTCACTGCTGTATTTGCTTCATTTCACGTCAGTGGAACATTACAGTTTTCAAGAGAAAGACTTGAGTGTAAATCTGGAGTCACACACTGATAAATGGGACTTCAGACAAGTCTCCAGTGAAACAGAACCTGAGGGTATATAACAGGGACAGAATTATTATTTACACTCAGACACACAAACAGTATCACAACATCACTTTCCCCCATGGGGGAAAGAAGAGCTGACATATGGTACCTCTCAGGCTGGGTGGCTTCCTGTAGGACACAATTTATGCCTAGATTTAGTAGCAGGTTTCAGTCTTAACTCCTCTGCTTGTCATTAGGGCCTTCTGGATGGAAACCTCAGAGCTGGAGAGAGCAGAGGGCTAAATTCACACTGGTGCACAGCATGTCTACAAGACAAATTCAAGTAGAAGTACTGCAATATAAAGGCAATTGGAATAAAAGCTGTGGGGACTCGTTGTCGTAAACTCCAACTCTTAATACTACAGGTGTCTCCAATACATAATCCCTTTTATGAACTATCCATCCTAAAAACTCCAGAGCTGGTTTTCGCCCCACTGCTACTATTGAAGAGTTGTTCCAGAACCTCATTATTCCAATGACTAGAAATCTCCATCTTAATTGTAGTCTCAGATGTTTTCCTGCTTTGTTTTTTATTCATTTGTTCTTGTGCAAGTCCTGTCCTCTAGCTTAAGTATCTGTACACCTGCTTTAGTGCCTTTTCTGCTGTGGGCATTGGAGCCCCTTTCAGCTTGCATATTGCTAGACTGAAGGAGCCAAACTCATGAGACAGAAAGGCTTTTCAGGTTCTTGCTTTTCTTTGTCATCGTTCTCTTCCACTCTTCAAACACAAGCTCAGCTTTCTGCTGGCATTGAGCCGTGGCAGGTGTTGGTTGAAATGTGCAGGTCTGGATTTAGTGGAAGACTAGATGCGTCTTACTGTAACTGGTCCTACCTGTGGCAAAAATACATTCAATCCATTCAAAGATTTCCTAATACAAGTAGGCTTGTTGCATTCAGGCCACAAATACTAGGTGAAAGACTATTAGGAATACTGGAAGTCAACAAAAATACCCTAAATTATGAAAGAGTAATCTGCTTGGCCTAGGACTTTACATAGTTATCCAAGAGGCAGAATTATGACTAGCCAGTATAAGTGCAGGAAAATGCATAACTGGGATGTTACCGATATTCTGATATGTGAGCATGACAAAATATAAAAAGCAAATGCTAAAATATTCCCTCACATACTATCCCTGCCCTCATTCAGCCTGATTGTCTGTTCAGTGTGGTCTCATCAGCCATTTACACACTAGCAAACAAAACAGGCCAAGGCCATCAGCCCAACCCCGGCCTAGCATTGTCCATCCTTTTGCCGTTAACACGCTCCTCACCGCACTCCGGCAAGCGCTGGTGACCACCGGGCCCCAGGGACCACTCCCAAGGTTCAGTCTGGATCCACCTCCCATTCTGGGGGAGAAGAGAGCTTGGCTGGGTGGATGAGACCTGCTCCTTGTCACTTGTCCCAAGGCCAGAGACCCGTTCCTGGGATCTTTTAGTTACTAAGCCAGACAGAACCATTCTGTGTTTGCTGCAACCTCTGTAGCAGGATTTAGCAGCCTCTTGGGAACAACAGCTTCTTGCACCTGGCTGGGCAGAAAAGTATGTGGTATAGGTCGTAGACATTCACCACTGTCTAGTACATTGATACTGAGGTGTTTTTCTTTCTGTCTCTCTGGGAATCTCTCCCAATGCCTTTCAGGGATCAAATGTGCCTTTTTCTTGGTGGAACCTTGTCAGCAGCTCATACTAGCTTGGGACACACTGATAACAACGAATGGCACTTCAGAAATGTGTACCATCAAAGCACCGGGCTTGGAAAGTTCACCGTTCTCTGAAATCAGAGCGTCTGTTTTCTGAAGTTAGTCAAACGGAAAAATAAATGACATCAAAGACTGTGCATGCACAGAAAGAGCCTGGAGGGTCTTCTGAAAGAATGAGACACAGTCCTGTGGGAATGGCTATTCATTCACTGTGGGACGAGCTGACCCAAACAGCCACTGTGGGGCACATCGAGCTCCAGCTGTGCTGTGTGTCTGCATCCACTGGCAGCTGCATGGGGATGCAGCAGCAAACAGTGAACATCACTTCTTTTGGCAGCACATCAGATATCACGGTCAGAGGTGCCCAGGCGTGCCACTTTGGGTCTCGAGATAGATATTCAGTCTCACTTTGAATCCATACCAAAGACCGTCCTCAGTCAAATCAGATGTGCACATATACAGGTCAGTTGACTGCAGATGTTGAAACAAACAGAGGCTTGGCTAACGTTTTGATGCTCTGGTTTATTAGCCCTAACATTTTTTTCTCAGCCATTAAAAAGAATATATTTGGGGTGAGACGGGGGAAGACTGGCCCCAATTCTCCACCAGCTTGGCCTGCAAGTAGTCACGCAGAGCTGGACAATCACGAGACAATGCAATCAGCCAGGCAGTTTGATACCAGCTGCGACGTGAACTCTCTCTGCAAGCAGCAAAGCAGCCCAGAACCAGCCATCTGAATTTTACCCTACCCAGCAAATAGCTCTGATCGCAATCTCGCTTTGGGAAGACTGCCAGCAGGTATATGATAACGAGAGGTATCTGTGATGATCACAGTTTCCCACATTGGCAAACTTTAATAATGACTGATAAGCTTTTCATTGAGTGTGTCCTTTTTCATGCTGTTCGAAGCTTCAGCAAATTTCTACATTAGCACATACATTAGCTTGCTCCACAGAAAGACAAGAGACTTAAATAAGCAGAGAAAGCTCTAACCCTGCTATGAATAACAAATAGATGGTTTCATTTTCCCCCCCACTACGTTTGTAATGCGAGACTATAGCTTTATTCACTTTTCAGAGGACAAGGATGTAAATGACAGTGTCACCTCCAATCCTCCACAGACCTCAGCCTTGAATGCCAAGTCTTTCCACGGCTTTAACTTCCCAGGTGTCACAACAGCCAGATCTAGGTTGCAGTCCTTCATCTTCATGTCACTGAACAGCTATTTTTCAAAAGACAAAAGCATACTTTATGGTGAAACAACACTGCAAGCCTGAGATTTCTATCTCTAATAAAGAAATTCCTTTTCATCCCTGTAAGTAAGCAGAATAGAGGGAGATTCACAGTGAATATTACTTACATGCTACGTTAGTCTGTTGTTTTCTCTGGAGTAATATCTAATTTAGAAAGGAACAAAGAAAGGGCACCACTGTTTTTACCGAGGAAAAACCAAATTCAGAGATTTCACAGGCATCTGGGCTATTGTGCTGCAATCAGGGATGCAGAAGGTAAGCTTTCATTTCAAAACTGATTGCAGAGATAGTATTGCTGCACGAATCGAGACACAGTTCTGCCCTCCCATCCACAGCCCTGCAGCCCAGTGCTGACACGGATACGTACCACCTTAGTTTGGGTACCCGGCTCGAGGGGTGTGCAATCACTACCAAAGTCCACATTTGGAGAAGGATGGGTGCTGGTCTCTGTACTCCCAGATCCAGAGCAGCCCAGAGGAATGAAGGAGCCGCATCCTCACATCTGTTGTTAGCTGGTCAGCTCTGTGAGCCTCCCCTCCCGTCTCCCCCCACCCTGCCCCAAGTATCTAGTACTGCATTTTGGGGGACCTGCGACCTGATCGTGCCTGTTGCTTCTTTGGCCCCATTTTCCCTGACAGCACAGGTCACCCTGCCACTAAGCACCCAGCCCAGATTCCCTCTTCTCCAGGCACACAGTCAAGCAACTTGGACTGCTGCCCTCAACCAAACTCCCCTGAAGTCCTCTCCTGACAGCTCTGTGTCCTGTCTGCCTTCCCTCTTGTAAAAAATAAGGACCACGGAGGATGGAGGCATACAGATAGCAGCTCACTCTCTGTTTAAGCATCTGTTTTCCCAGGACATCATCTTAACTGTTCTTTAGATCCTCCAGCGTATAAAGGCTCTGCTAACCTAGCCTGATATTGTTTTAGGCCAAGTTTTAATTATTTCTTTTCTTTCCCATAGTTCTGTCACTGGAATGAATAATAGAAGCCACAGTGTCTGGCACTGACCATGTTGTTTTAGGGATGTTTAGTGATAACAGAGGCTACAGATATGAAAGTCATCCCATGCAGTTTCCAGAGGAGATGCCTTATAAGCTTGGCAATCACTCAGAACTTCAGAAAGAACCCACATTCAGCTACATTCTCATACTGTCACTTCTAAAAATGGGGTCTCTCATTACTTAAGAATTTCCTTTATCTTTTTTTCTAACATGCACCAGTTTATGACCTGACTTTGCCTGCACCTCCAGTATCTGCCTCAACCTCACAACCCACATCCCAACACGATCTGTGAGGATGAGGTAGCGGCTGCACTGAGGTCCTAACCAGAGCTTCTCCCTTGGATATCTCAAAAGCTTCATTTCACATGCAGAATGAGGTGATGCTCCCGTCGGACCTGCCCATTCTCAGGAAGGCTGAGGTCCTTCCACCAGGCTCTTCTGCTCTGATTACCTGTCACGACAGTGGCAGTGACAGCACTGCTCCACTTGCTTGCAATGCAAGGACAAGGGCGGAGGCTAGCACGAGGTGAACTCACCTAATCAAAGACCTGGTTTCCTGAGGGCTCCCTAGAGAGTTGTCCCCGTTTCACTCATACTCCGTATTGTTCAGCAAAAATAGTCACTTAGATCCTCAGCATGCTGATCTTAAGCTGAAGCACACTAAAAGCATCTCAATGTCAATTCAGTAATCATACTATTTGGGTCTTGTATTTGCCAGAACTCAAGGCAATAATCTTGGAGGAAGACAGAGAGCCTGGATACCTGATAGTTCCTATTTTTAAAGGCACTGATAAGTTGCTAGGCTTAAAAACTGACCTACTTTAGTGTCTGTTTCATATAAAATTTCTTCCATTCCAGATGTCAGCTTTTTTCCTCCAATATTTTTCTTCCATTCTTCTGCTTTTTTCCTCTAAAACCTCTTTTTGTTGTTCAAAATAAATACAAAAAGCAGACATGCCACTCCAATTATGGCAGTTTCCCTGCTAGGTTAAGTAGACACTATCACAATTTTGTGAAGTATACACTAGAAAAGCACCAGATAGCTTTGCATGAATGGTTTCCACTGTCATGTCTCTCATTTCACACACAATTATTTACATATTAAATAGCAAAACACCTTGTCAGCACTCCTGTATGCAATTTAAGAGAAGAGATATGCTTGAACACCTACTAAAACAACCTGCTATTCATGAGCTACTCAAATGCTGATCTTGTTTCATCTGTCAAGAGTATCAGGCAGTCCATCAACCAGAAGTTAGTACTGTTTCCTTAACCCCACTGACAGATTGCAACTACAAGGATTGCACTACCCAAATTAACTGCAGTGTAATGAGGAGGACTAGTTATCTCCCTCTATTAATAACACTGCCTAAGGATGAACTAAGCTACTGACTGTGACAATTGTATCTGTGATTTAACTGACATTATATATATGTACTGCAAATAAATATAGTTCCCTTAAACTGAAAACTAACTTGAAATAGCCTATATGCAATTTGCAATAAAATATAAAGAAACCTGAAGAATTGCTGGGAATATTTCTTCCTGGGCTTTATGCTCAGCCTAGCACTAGCTGAATTTGGATATCTTATTCCTAAACAAGCATCCAGATTATATGCATATGTTTAAATTTGCACACTGCCAACAGTATGGTCCATGTTTTACAGCCCGAAAGTACTTTCCCCACAGAGCAGAAAGCCTCAGTCCAACAAAGCATTTACGTTATTGCTAAATAAAATATGGCACCAAATGAGCTACATTGGGGTTTGGTATCCGACTCTAACCTGTCCATGACTCTTGCAAATAGATCTTTCATAGATTCATAATAATATATGCTTAACAACATAAGTGCCAGTCCTGCTGGATTCTCCCTGAAAGTGCTCTCACTCAGCCGCTACCCCGAAGACAAACTGCATCCCAGGACGTGTGTATCCATAATGATTACTCCACGTGCAGCAGCAATTATTCAAGGAGAGTTCGTCTTGTTCAATCGATTGCTTCATGAGAGGAAAATGGTTCGACCCAGTTTTCCAGCCTTGGCCCGAAGCCTAATGCTTCAAAGAGTGTCAATATATTGTTTCTGTAGGCAGCTGTATTTGTTTAAAGAAAATAAAAAAATCCAAAACTTGTGGAAGTACCTCCTGATTCTTACTCTGCTAGATCACACTGGATGAAAGTCTTAATCAGATTTTCTTGCAGCAATGGAAGGGTTTTGACTAAACCTTTGTGTCTGAAACAAGCAGTGAAAAAGTTTGGTATGCTATCGTGAAGACTTGGCTTAATTAAAACTGAAAAGGAGGTCAATGGCATTGATTTTTGGAGCATGTTTCCTTTAGAAATATGATTGCGCATTTCTATTAGCAAAGCTCATCCAAGTTCGAACACGTTAAATTGTAGGTTGCCCTGCCGAGCATGTCTGGAATCTGCCCACCTGCGTTTAACTACATTTTTGTAAATAGAAGAGCCAGACTTATAAGAATAGGTAATTGCTTGTGTAGAGGAGGAAGCTGAAGTACTCTTTCACGTTCTGGGAAAGAAAAACACTGTTCTACTAGCTGCTCAGATAATGCAGTGGTGAGCACTGTTATAAAACCACAGGAGGACAAAAAGAGGCAGAAGCACAGAAATTCTACAGGAGTAGAGGGAGGAATGAGAAGCAGCCTTTTTTTCCAGATTTATTTTGTCATTATTAGATCTGGGTAAAATTCAGCCTAAGGCAACCAGGTCCAGGAGCACATTCGGCTTGCGCAGAGTACGGCTGGCTCTGCGCTCAGAGGCAGCGGCACGGCACACCAGCCTGCTCTAAGTTTATCAAAACACTACTTGGATCATCAATTACAATTTCATTTCAAGAGAGAAAACCATGTAAATGAAAAATGAGAAAGGAAGAACTGTAACAATGAGAGAGAGAGTGGGGAGGACGAAAAAAGAGATCTGTAATGGTCTTTCAGAGATATTAATTAAAGAATGAATGCTCTTGCAGGTAAGAAACAGCTATATTGCAGTTTTCATAGTGTTTCAAGTACAGAAGTGTTAGTTAATGGGCTGCTATATAATTATTCTTTGGGTCCAGGTACCTGAAGTCTTGGTAGAAACAGTAATTAAAAGGAAAATAGAAAAGTATCTGGAATATGTAATGAGACAAATTTGCGATGGGCAAAGTACGGGCACCAGGCAGGCAAACTGTGCAGAGACCTCCGCTGTTCCACTAACTTCTGGTTTACGTCAGCTCCATGCAGGAAGCCCACCGCTCCTCAGTGGCTTTGTTTATCTCTTTGTGGCGTCTTTTAGGGCCTCCAAAACAGAGAAGATTTTCTTCATTATCTGTCCATCCAGTATCTAGGGCAGAAAAGCCCTAATCCGTGATCAGAAACACAACTAGAATAGAAACTCACAATAAAAAGTGCTAGAGCCAACAAAAAGGCTTACGAAAAGGCAGCTCATGTGGGGACTATGGTAATCCCAAAAGCCTCCTTGGTTCTTGGCCTCCAAGGTCCTTGATCTGTCCTTTTTGGCCTTCAGTTGATCATTTATTCACCCGAACGGAGGTCAGCGTTCCACGAGCTGTGTGTATAAGATGGGCTGGAGAAGTTAACAACCACGTAAGGCTCAAACACACCGACACTCATCATTTCTCAAGGAGCTGCCACCTGTGAGCTGATCCGTCATGATAAAACCTTTCTTCTGGGTTTGGCAGGGACTTGCTGAACCACAGTAATGTGGTCATGAGGTTTATTTTATAATGCTGGCCCTAGGCTTGTCTTCTTACAGACAGAATTCATACCTGAGCTTTGGTCAGTGTTTCCCAAGATTCACCCCACAGGTGGTGAACAAAAACAACGCAATCTATTCATTTTAGCAGATAATTTCTTATTCCAAGAAGAGCACATTATGAGGGTTACATGTTAAGCATTATGCCAGATTAAGTTTTCCTGGTTGCCTTGGATGACTCTATGATAATAGTCTCCAATTACATGCCCACATGCTGTTTTACTGCAAGCACACTCTCTCATTCAGCAAATGAGAACTTACTCAAGAGTTCCTCATGTTCTCTTCATGCACCTGTGCCCTAGCTGGTATTTCCACTCCATGCCCATATCCACTGCACACAGAGATAGTCATTCACATCCTTGTGGTTTTTCCTATGATGGTCTTACTCCAGTAGATTATAGCTGGAGCTTTAAAGCTATATAAAGGTAGTAATACTTATCCAGATGTATCTAAATAATCAATTTCCCATTGAAATCAATGAAGATTGGACAACTAGGGGCTGAAAATCCCATCAGTGTCTATGTGCATTCTTTGGGCCCAAAGCCAGAAAGAATCTCATGTTCTGCAGTACCTGATTCACAGAAATCCAGAACCTTGTCCCAAATGCCCTCACTCCTGAAAAGCACACAGGGAAGCGCAAAGGTGTCTAAGTGGGACTACAAAACCCAGCACACTCACCAAGTAGCTGCCGACCTGCTAAGGATAATGTGATGTCTTTCCAATTAGCCCTTGTTCTCTCAACATCTCCTGGCTTCTTCTTGTATCCTCCCTTCCTACTCTCCCTCCTCCATGTTCTCAACTGACAGTCACAATACTTACCCTCTCCAGTTCTGAATTAGCAAAAACTCTCATAAGTCTCCACTGATCATAAAATTACATTTTCAGACATGAATAATTTGGTCAAACACGAGGATGTTTCACAAAAAAACCATATTCCTCATATGCCTCCATTAATTGCCAAGGCATTGCTCAGAAGTCTGAAAGTGCAAGAGCTTTTTCAGGGAGAATGGCTGTAAGAATATTTTTTCAGGTGAACAAAATGATGTATTTTCCTTGCTCTCATTTTGTCAAATGGCTGAAACATATTTGCTGAAATATTCCTGAAAACCTGAGTCCTAGGAGGACTCTCTAAAGGGAAAATTGAAGCCTGAAGACTTTAAAGACTCACTAAGTTATAAGCTATCAAAACTCAGATGTTATAATGGGACCTATCAGGCAAACTCCACTGCCTAGGCCATTATAAAACAGTCAAGCACTTGGTCTGGAGACGACTCCGCTAACACACTCTCTGCATTAGTTCAGTGCGGTTTCAGTGGAGCCACTCTGGTTTATACCAACTGAGCAGGTCATTAGAGAGCTGAAAATAGAGCTCCCAACTGGATCACTGTGTGTGTAATGGTGTTTCATTCACCTGCTCTGTATCCTCATTGAATCTGTTACTCAAAAAAAAGGCTTTAATAGAACTGTCATGTTTCAAAATGCACATAGCAAAGAGGAAATCTGCATGCTTTTGTGCTGACCCACCACACAAGCAGTCATAATATATTAGACTTAAAAATGGCAGCCAAAGGCTTTTTTCTAGAAGTGACCTTGATTTACAGATGAGGCCTTTCTGAAAGCCCATATCCGGGCTATAACAAACATAGAGTATTACAGCATATTGATTATATATCAGACTTTCGGCACTGCTAAGCTTAGATTGATACCATTCATCCTGCTTACGAAGCTCCCTCAGGTGACTCCCAGCTACACCGGGGCAAACCTCATCACAGCCTTCCACATCACACGTCAGAAGTATTCGCGTTTCTGTGCTGCAACGCTGTGCAGTTGGCACAGGAGGTCCATGAGCAGGGCTGCGGGCAACTACAGCAATAGTCGTTTTTAAGCAAAAATGAGAAGGAGCTGCTTTCTAGAGGCACATGGGAATAAGAGACCACCTCAGAAAAGATCCTGGGAGGGCAGAAACACAGCCTGCACTTCTCTGTTCAGGTGTGTCGCCGTCCTTTTGGAAGTGCATGGGGCAGATTCACACCACGAAGCATCACCCGGCTCAGGTACCGGCGTATGGAGCTCCAGCTCTCTCCATCAGTGCTCATAGGTACCCGTCTCCTATCGACCTACGGTTCTCACTCATGCCTAATTGAAGTAAGGCTTAAATACTTTTTTTCCATCAACTATATAGAGAGCATAAATTCTTGACTTGGGCACAAAAATTTGTCACCTAAAGATGTTACCTAAAACACACTTTCCATGGTTTTTAAGGAACTATGATACAGAAACCTCCCACCACCTGGGCTCTGGGTTAAAAAAAAGCATGCTAGAGCATGGGCTGCAGCAGCATCCAGGACTGCCTAGGCATTACGAATGCCTTGCTCTTCCCATGGGCCAGAGAGGAATTTATTGGTATTATTGTACCCGTAGTCACTTTGCACCTTGTTCTCCTCATCTATCTGGGGAGAAAAGTGACCTGACTTTCAAAGTTCTTGGAATGTCACATCTGAGAGACATGAAGCTTCTGTTCTGTTCTCTACTAAAGCCCTAATGGTATATATGTCCCTTTTTCAGGGAACATGTGCCCACTCCATATATGCCAAAAAAATCTTTCTACATGACTAATTTTCAAGTTGAATTGTCTTGATAAATAGACTGACTCACTGCAGAATTTAACTATGCATTAGGTCCTATTAGTGAATTAGGCCCTTTTGTTTTGCTCCAGAGCGCTGTCAAGAGCTGTAACAGCTTTCCTGATTAATGAAGAAGGGAGAAAAGTTATTTCAAAGACAAGGGCAGATTGGATTTTTTTTCCCCAGTAACTTCAGAAATATGGAATATTATGTTGTTGAAAAAAAACCCAAAAGATGCTGCAGGCTTTGGCATTGGCCTGATCCATGCTGAGGAAGGAGGACAGAGGGGGCCGGGACACTTCTGCTGTTGGGCTCTCTGGCCACCTGGATCCTTGAGCCTTGATTCAAAATCTGCGAGCTCTGCTCTGAGCTCTGTCACAGGATCCCTAGAGGCTTCTGATGAATTACTTGTGTCTCCCCTTGTCCCTGATCCTGCTTGTTTAGACCGCAGGATATTTCACTGTGAAACCAGTCATTTTGTGAAATGACTGAAACAGTTTATCGGTGTTATGTGAATGACATAGGTCTCGTTATTTGCGGGTTATTAGCTCACGAGGACGTGTAACTAGCTTTTACTGCATTTCTGCTTCGCAATACCATACAGTTTTCATGTTTACTTGTAAACGTGTACAGTAACATATATCACCTTAGGAAACTAGCATTATTTTCGCAGTGGAGAACATTACAAAGTGATAGCAAACTTCAGTGATTTCACAAAACGACTAGTTTCACCATATGAATATAGCATTGATCTTCAAGGTTCTCTGTTTTGAAGGCATTTCACCAGGTATGGCAACAGCCTCTTTATCTTGTTATATCTTTAATGTTTCCTCACTTGATCTGACATCAGTGGGACTTGGGTTACATGTCTGGGACTTTGCTTTGAGAAAGGAAGAGACTTTGAACCAAAGCCTTAAAACAAATCCTGGAACATGACCACATACGCAGAGTTTATTTCTCCAAGCACCCACCTCTTCTTCCATAGCAACAGGCCTGCAAACAGGGTGAAACTTCAAATCCTGATGATACAGCATGTGTGCAAAGAGAAGCCCCTGCAGGGCTGGGCCTGATTCTGGAGTCACGAGGACAGAGATCCACTCTAAACAAGGGTGGCTCCTACCCCAAGAGAAATGGGTGACATTTCTTCTCATGTGTTTCAAAAATATGCAGATAGAAATAACCGACGAGGAACAGAAGTGCAAAAAGGAAAAAAAAAAAGATGTTGGGAAAAATTCTGAAGCGAAGAAATTTCTCAGAAGGGAAAGCAGCAAAAAGGCACCTAGGATATTTGAAAGGAGCTGACAAGCCTCCTCTTTCTCAGGCTTTGCTTTGTAGCATTGCCTCCTGTTTATTAATAACCTGATCAGTACGATGTTGCTAGGGACACTGTTCCTCACAACAGATTTCACTTTTCTCAGCAAGAGTGGGATTAACTTATTGAATGCAACAGGAACACCAGTCACTCGATGGAAAGCTGGAGACCTTTAGCCTGCTCATGTACGTGTTAGTGGATGCCCAGAGCGGTAGGATGGGGTACCCCAAAAAACATCGTTCCGCTAAGTACGTGAAAGTTTTAGGAATGGAAAAGCAGTCTCAGGTTCTGTACTAGTGCAGGCAATCACAGCATATAACCCATTTCCTACGCTACATCTGAGTAGTACCTAGGTATTTTGGCCTTACGAAAGCCACTGGGACATCCTTACAGAGCCCACGGTTCAGCTGGTTAGGTATCATCCCTTGTGTCTCAGCGCAAACTTATTCATGGCCAGTTTTGTCCATATGTGCATGTGCCAAAACTGGCCTTTTGCCTAAATGGTTCTTTTTCCTGCCTCATATTCACTCTGACATATTTATAGACAGCACACAGATCCTTCCACCATCTTTGCTTTGGCATCATGAGCAAGCCACGTCTTTTCAGTGCCTCCCCATTACATGGCTTAGGCCATCCCGAGAGCCCGTCTCTGCCCCTGCTGGGATTTCAGATCGTTTCTCTTGAACGCGGGTGACCTAAGTGACACACACTATTCTCAGAATCTGTTTCTCCAGGTGCCTTTGGTATCACTCATTTTAACATGTGCTCAACCTATGCAGAAGCGAATGCTAGAACTGCAAAATAATTTCATGCCTTGTTTCAGTTGTTGGTATCATGCACCTAGCCGTCATGGTGTCCAATTCGGAAATCCCTCATCTTCCACTAAGCAAATCCCATGCTAAATGGCCACAACACAAAATCAAAGCCTTTATAATGGTCCCTGACAAACCTTGTTTAAAAAAGAACACAAAAAAGCCCACAATGTGTCCACATTTCCCTTTTCCCACATCAGAAAACACAGCATCTCTCTTTTTTTTTATATACTCTTGCCTACCCACATTCACCTGTTCTGTTTTGTGTTAAATCTAACCTGTGTCTTTTTATTCGTGTTTAAAATGCCAGGCACAGCTCTGGTGTTATATAAATAATAAATAGCAACAGTATGACATCAAATAAGGCAATTTAAGAAATGCAGCTGAGATTTTTCTCCCTTGACATTTTTATTTTGAATTTCTTTGCCTTTGTCATTTGACTTAATGGCACCGCAAACCTACGTAACTATAATTATTCTTTAGTTTGCATTAAGATACAAGCCTGATGCTTCATCATGACAATACCTGAGAGAGGGGGAGGTAAGGAAAGAATGAGAGGGGAAAGGCTTTCGGAGCTGTAGTGGTTTCTTGTAGGTGGCTATAACAGCGAGAAACAAATAGGAGCAGCGGAGTAATGAGTCAGAAATGGAATTCAATTTCTTGACACTGCAACGGGAAGGTACATGATAAATAGAATAGAAAGGAGAAGGCAAACAAACAGGATATAATATATGCCCTGCAGATGTGCTTCTAGGCAGGTGACCCAGGACCACCCTTCCATTCCTAAAACATTCAAGCACTTAATGAAATGACTGGATTTCTGAGTACTTTCTTCAGCAAAGTTTTCACGCGATAAGCGTCTAGCTTTCATAACCCATTCTAATCCAGATAAAAAAATTACTGAACTCTTTTAGACACCCAACTCTAAACACTGGTAAAAATCTCCCGTACAACAACTATCGCAATAATTCATATGAATTCCAGACTGCCCAGAAGCCCTCTGAGCAGACATATTATTGCAAAGAGCACATCTGAGTGCTCTGGAAATGTGACACAGGAGGAAGTAGTTATGTAACTGATAGGATAGTTCTGTGCATTTTTGCACAAAACATTCATTCATCATATTTTATCCGAAACACAGGCTAACCCTCATCTGGATTAACAGAATGAATATCCGTCAGAGGTGCTGGAGCTCTGCCAGAACATAGCGTCAAAGGCTGGTCAGGATAAACTCTCCTGTAGTTACCAGCTTGGAGAAAGAGACGTTTATCTTGACTTTAGCAAGGCTTTTGACACTGTCTCTCGTAATATCCTCACAGACAAACTGATGAAGTTTGGCCTAGACAAGCGTTCAGTGAGGTGGACTGAAAACTGGCTGAACTGCCAGTCTCAGAGGGTTCTGACTGGTGGCACCAGGTCCAGCTGGAGGCCAGTCACTACTGGTGTAGCCCAGGGATCCATCCTGGGTCCAATACCATTTAGCATCTTCGTTAATGACCTGGATGATGGAGCAGACTGCACCCCCAACAAGTTTGCAAATGACACAAGAAGGGGAGGATACACCAGATGGTTGCACTACCATTCAGAGGGACCTCAACAGCCTGAAGAAATGGGCAGAGGAGAACCTCATAAACTTCAGCAAAGGGAAATGCAGAGTCCTGCCCCTGGGGAATAACCCCCTGCACCAGCACAGGCTGGGGCCAACCAACTGGAGAGCAGCTTTGCAGAGAAGGAGATGGGGGTCCTGGTGCACAAGTTGACCGTGAGACAGAAATGCACCCTCACAGCAAAGAAGGCCAGCAGCATCCTGGGTTGCATTAGGCAGAGCACTGCCAGCAGGTCGAGGGAGGTGATCCTTCCCCTCTGCTCAGCCCTGGTGAGGCCACGTCTGGAGTGCCGGGCCCAGTGCTGAGCTCCCGAGGACAAGACAGACATGGATCCACTGGAACGAGTCTAATGAAGGGCCACAAAAATGATTAAGGGACTGGAGCATCTCTCGTATAAGGAAAGTCTGAGAGAGCTGGAGAAGCAATGGCTCCAAGGGTTCTTATAAATGTGTATAAGTATTTGAAAAGACAGTGCAGAGAAGATGGAGCCAGACCCTTCAAAGTGACAAAATGAGAGGCAACAGGCACAAACTGAGACACAGGAAATTCCATCTGAACATAAGAAAACACATTTTCGCTGTGACGGTGGGCTTAACATTGGAACAGGTTGCCCAGAGAGGCTGTGGAGTCTCCATCCTTGGAGATATTCAGTCCCTAACTGGACACAGTCCCAAGCAACCTGCTGTAGGGGACCCTGCTTGAGAAGGAGGGTTGGACCAGAGGACCTACAGAGGTCCCTGCCAACCTCAACTGTTCTGTGATTCTGTGAGATGAAGAAAAACATAGCCAGCCAGCCTATCCAGTGCGACTAAGGTCAACCACTAAGACCAAGTAAACTGAAGCCGAAGCAATGCTCAGCTGAAGGTGGTGAAGGAAAACTGCTAGGGCTGCAATGCCTCAGGAGATCATACTATCTGGAGACCATATCATCTGGAATTATTTCTATGTTCCTGTCAGACCACTGTTTTCAGTGGAGCTATTCCTAATTTATTTCAGGACTGAAAAGAAAAGTGGCCTTTCTGCTTTCAGAATTTGACCTGAAACTGCATATTTTTCTACCTAAATCATTTTCACAACTCCAGTTTTCAGAGTCCCATTTGCCATCCTCTTCTTCAAGTGGGCAACGATCATTTTGACTGTTATATCACTGCTCAGCCAAAGAAAGGGATTTAAATGGGATGAAAATAATCCAGCAGCACTACAAAAGCAACAACAACAAAAAAAATCATACTTTGCAGAGACTTGCTGGAAGTTTCCTGGCCTCCCACAAGGCACTTAACTACTATCACTGATATAATAACTTACACCCTGAAGGTAGCCCATCATAAGACAGAGACCTTGTGACTGCTGAGAAATTCCACTCAGTAACCTCACTTACTTAGACATATGTTTTAATGTTTTTGGCTCCTTGGATACAGGACAATCTCCTTCATCCTCCCTGAAAAACAGGAACATCTTTGAAGAATGTTTTAAAACTATAAATAGCATTCTGACCTCAGCTCAGGGTCAAGCAGAGAACATATAAACACTTGTCACATCGTTTCACCGAATGTAACTATAGACAACTTCCAGAAAATAGCACACAACCTTTTTCAAAAACATTGCTTTCTTCATGCATACTTGTTGCATGAAAGTGTCACCTGTAATGAAGTGTGTAGTATCTGTTTATGCCACCACCTATTCTTGGATCACCAGGTAAACCACCAGGTAAACATAATTTTAAATTAAAAAATCTTCTTACTAGAAGATCATCAACCATTACAGCATAAAACTGCTTGCCAAAGTGGGCTATTTCATTTTTTATTAGCTGTTCATCAGTAAGTCTAGTCTCAATGCCCCTTCTTGTTCTCATGAGATAGATATTTTTTCCACTGAGCCAGATTCTGCATTTGCTGCATGTTGCAATTTCTGCTGTCAGTCTCTGCAAGACTTTTGCCCCATAGTCTGGGGTATTATTGCAGTAATTGCCTTAGTGTTCAGTGCCACACATCCCAAACCCAACTTGGTCTTGCTTAGACAAGCCCTGTCCCTCTCTGACGCAGCTGTCCAGATGGGTTGTGACAGATGTGTTCAAAGAGGGAGCGTAGAAGTTATTTCTGAGAGGTTCAGCCACCCTTGGACTCTGATGTCAGCTGATGGGCAAACACAGTTCATGGCAGAAGTTGTCAAAGGTGTCAAGGGAAACTAAAAGAAGTTTGCATAAGACCCATCCCACTTAATTTTAGCCATCTGAAATGTGGAGGTCTAGTCCAAACTGGGGGCCTACTCCTATAGCCAGCACGGAAAGAGGAGCAACGCCAGGGGATGATTCATCCCTCCTCTTTTAAATAGCATCAATCTTCTGTTAAGGTCTCACTCCAAAAGGAGACAAGATGACGCTCATCTAGCTATAAAATTCACAGACAGATAAAGTTAGGTAGAATGCGTGTAACCTAGCACCTCTCTCCAAAAATCTCCCGCTATGTTTTGTTTAGCACAAATATGACAATATAGTTCTTTTCTCATTTATGGAACACATCTTTTACTGATTTGACTTTGTTTCCTTAAAATTAAGGACCAAATTCTTCCATGGCACAATTTCAGCTTAGCTTTGCCATGACAAAGAATGAATTTGGCCCAATATTTGTCTAGCAGTTTTGACAAGAACAAGCTACTCTTCTCTAATTAACAAGGCTCAGAATAACCCATCAATAAATCAAGCACCAACTGATCATGCAGTAATTTCTCAAATATCCAAACACATACCAAGTACCCTGTGTTGGCGTAGTCAAACTGAGTAGCATATTCTCTGTAACTGAGAATTATTGCAAAGGCTTTAACCTTCAGTCCTAGGCACGCCTGTGACTTAGTTGAAGACAGTGGTAATTTTACTTGCAAAAGAAATAGAGTAAAATTCAGGGGAGGTATGTGCACGGTTAAAGAGAATGAAAGGATCTAATTATTGCAATAACAAAAAAAAGTGAAGGAGGGGGTGAAATGTATGGCACAATGTGTGGATGGAGAAATCTCCATTAAAAGACTAAGACATCTTTTGCCTCTGAAAATCTCCTTAGTTCAATTTCAGAGCTGGAGGATGTTTGCCACCCCTCCACCCATCCTGGAGCCAGCTGGACTGAGTACGGATAGAGCCCACAGCTGCACCCCGACAGCTAGCCTGCATGCGCGGCTTCTTGTCCGGAGAAGTGTTCACCAGCCAAGGGCTGCAGAAGAACCTTTTTGCATTTTCTGACACCTTAAGTATGGTAGAAGAGGGAAATACAGAACTCCACGTTGAGCCCCAAACACTTCTTCTTTAAACCTAATATTTCTCCTCTATGTCTATCCAGTTCTGAAGCCATTTAAAAGTCTTTTTGCTTGCCATTGACAAAGAGCTCACATTTTCCATCTCTGCCATCTATAAATTTGTTTCTAAAGGAAGAAGTAGCCTTTTAAGGGAAGATCTTGTAAACTTATAGATCCACAGGGAAAACAGTCCCTTCCACGGCCTCCTTCCACAGTTCAGTGAGATGTTCCCTGTTTTGCTCCTGTAATTTATGCAGTCCCAATAGAATCTTAATCTCAATTGCAATCGTATGTTAGGACCTCTCCTGCTTAATGATCACCCTCTCCTTCACTGAGAATAAAACAGAAGTGTTAGCATCAACACCATTTTTTAATCTTCTTTTAAGGATATGAATCTCTTCTGTCTCCAGCAGAGCAGGACTCAATTATTCCCAGCAAAAAGGAAATTATTTGTCTGTAGCTATATAGTTTTTCTTTCCTACTGCTTCTTCCTCTAGCTGTTTCTATGTCCCCGTGGGTTACTCACATCTTTCCTTTAATGCAAAGATGTATCAGATAATGTTAAATGTTGTGACCTAAAGTAGGAGGTAGCTGCAAAAGAAACATTTCATAACTATTTATCTGCCTCTATGCCTGTATCTGGGCTCATTGATAGAAAAAGGACCCACGGGTGCCGTTCAGTAATATGTCCTTATGCTGCTAGGTTTTCTTGGATCTATTAAAATTTGTTGTCCTGCGGTGCAAATAGCTCATTCTTAGAAGATCTTAATATCACTTACTAAAAGCTGTTATCTGTTTATTTACTTCTACCTGCAATGGAGCTGTTAACAAATGTTATCTTTCCATTTTTTTCATTTTGCTCTTAGCACATACTGGATGCTTTCTGATTTTCACTTTTTTAACTTGGATGCATTTTTTATACTCCCATATTTTCAGAATAAATTGACTTCTGAGAGTTGCACATTACGTTGAGGGACTCCTGGACATTTTTTGCCAAACTGTTTTCATTTAAATTTCAATGCAATCTCATTTATCTTCTGCTGAAGATTTCCTATCTTCTCGCTTATCAGCTTCAGCATCTGAAAATATAATATCGGTAAGCAGTGTGCCAAGACAACTGCAGTCCTCTGGGATAATGCAGTTCGTAAAAGCTGGAGCCAATGCATTATCAGCTGGGAAGGCTGTGCTGGGAGCGAACTTCTGATTAGACAGGTCCAGTCTCAGCATCTTTAAAGAACGCTACAAAACTGTGCTCCTTGACCAGCTTCTCAAATTCATTCGGTAGTTCAGCAGACGACGAGGCAGAATGCGGTCCATTTCTATGGGAATTCGTAGAAATCATCATTAATGCACTACTGTGTCTAGGTGGAAACATGGGATGCTAAACAACATGCTCCCCAGGGTGTGAGACCTTCTCCTCGGTCCAGCAGATACGTAGCTTCTTCTAGCAGTACCGTGAGGTCAGCAATGACCTCATCTAACTCCTGCTGAAGCAAACCGTGCCAGATGCGGGGGGAGTAGCATGGCACACTGAAATCCCAGCGCGACTGCAAATGAGTCCACTCTGATTTAACAACAACCATGTTTCTGCTTCAGTAGCGCACACTGCTCCGAGAACTCCTCTGACAGCAGGAGCTTCACCTACTCATCATTTCCAAGAGCCATCCTAACTCCTCTTCCTACACAGCCGCTGCCACTCTTCCTGTTGCTCCAGACTGCTGCTTTTCCTCCCACCAACAGCTCCTACCCAGGTACCATTTAGCTAGTTGTTACACTGCACTCACTGCCAAGGCATTAGACCAGCAAAAAGAGAGAAGGGTGTGTACACAGGAATGGAATAAGTAGGACGCACAGATGAACGGCTAGTTCAATTGGAAAAAAACCATGGCCCTGTGGTCAAAAACACCTTCCGGCAAGGGGACAAGAAACTCGGTCAGCATCATTGATTGTTAGTGTATTGATCCATTAATCATTCACCAAATGATAACTGAACTGAAGCAGGAACATAAATCGGCTCCCAGCTGGTTCACTGAGTTGATATGTATGTCACTTCCCCTGCCGTCGCTGTCAACCCTGCACCTGCAAGTGCAGGTAAATCCAGGCTTGTGGGGCAGGCAGCAGGGCACACCGTGCCACCAAGGGCCGGGAAATCCCGGGATAGCCCAGTGCTGGGACACGTCATCAGGACAGTGCAGCTAGAGAAGGCCCCAGGCATGAGCTGATCCCTCTAAAGTCTTGGGAATACATGAAGAGAAAGGAGGTTTCCTTTCCGTTCTCCCACCCTCTTTCAAACTCCCTCGGTCCCCCTTTGAAGAGCCCTTTCTGCCTTGCATCCCGTTGAGCAGAGGGTTAATTTCTGTACTCAGACAGACCCTCCTTTGTACTCAGCAGCAACACTGTCGCTGCAGCACGCATTCACACCAGCCCCAGCCAAAGGTCCCCACCGGGGGACTGTGTGCGACATAAAAGATCGCGCTCTGTAAATAGCACTTTGTGACACAAGCAAAGGGAACGCAAGGCGAGCGGACATGCGGCTCTGACTCGTCTAACAACGCGGGGTTACAATGCCATTTCTCCTAGCTGTTTCCACCTCCCCGAAGGAAAGCGGGCTGGCCTGACAGCCAGGTAGGGAGACCGGGGCTAATGCAGCCCTGGCATCTAGTGCCCGATCCCATTAGAAATAACCGAATCTGAAACTAATACGATTAGCTGCAAGCCTGTGAGTTTCCTCGTGCATGGCAAGATGGCAGGTAATGCTTCTCCTCCTCGTGTTTTAACGCTGAACACACAGGTGCTGTTACTTCTGGAGACTTGGTCCTAAAACTAATTTAGGCTTTTTGGATAACATCCTCTGCACTACACGGCCAGAGAAACTCAAGCCGATCTTGCTTTGCACAGGCACTTTCTGCGCTTTGTACACATTCACATGGATCACCGAATTGCTGGATGCTTCTCGTTGTCACAGAATCTCCTGAAGCTTTTTACTTTCCTCTGCGGAAAAATCTGTGGATGTGGATCAGCCTTCCAGCACTCCCATGCCCACTCCAGGGCGAGTGAATCCATGCTGATGGCTACTGAGGAGCTTACTGCCTTACGAAAGGGCTTGCACCACGCTGGCTTTGGAGAAGATCAGAGCTGATTTCTGACTTGTTTTGCACCTCCCGTACCCCGATGCAGCACGATTAATCTCAAAAAAGCGTTCTTTCCTTCTGTGAGTGCCACGTTATTGATTTCACTGATGATTGCAGGATCGAAGCGAAAACAGGAATTGTTCTCGTTGTGCAGAAAACAATTTACTTTGCAATCTAAAGTATTTACGAGGTTTCTGTAACATTATTTAGGATAGCTGTATTTAATATTTCCCTTCACAACATCATTTATTCTTTTTTTTGAACTTGTAAGCAAGCTCCCTTGTTCTTTTGTATTTGGTCCTGGGTTTAAATTGTAATTTTTTGTTTTGTTCTGGTTTTTATTCTTAATATTAGGAACCTAGTTTTCTATTCTGCACACACACGCATTCATGTCACAGAGATATATATTACATGCTGTAAAATACCGGATGCAACCCAAAAGCCACTTACAGAAGAGATGACAGCAGAGTCACGGGGGATGCTGTTGCACTCTGACATTAGAGTAGGGAAGGAGCAAATGTGGTTTTATGCTACCTGTAGTTAATTAATTTGAGATTTAAGAATGTTCTATGAAGGATATAAGGAACAACATCGAAGAGAGGAGAAAACCGCTGTTTTTGTGCTACCCTTCAACAATATGGGTGGAACGAGGGGAAAAAAAAGCAAGGGGAAAGCTCTAAGTAACAGTGGCAGAATGGACACCGGAGTAGGTTGCAGCACGGGAAACGCGGTGCTCCCTCCGAAATCCTTCCTCCCCGCGGTCTCAGCTCTCCCTACAGAAGATGGGTTGTTCCACCCTGACGCGGCACCCGGACAGCGGCGAGCCGCCGAGCGCGACGGGCTCAATGCGCTGATTGTGCCGGGCACAAAGGGCTGCGTGACCAGCTCGGGCCCGGCCGCGGCTCGCCTCCGCGCCAACAAAAGGGGCCCAGTAGTTCGGCAAGCTGAACTGCAAACAGCACAAGAAAGCGCTTTTCTGTTCCGCCGGCGAGCTGCCGAGTTCAGACCCAGATTACTCACGGACATCTGAGCGCTCATTATGCTCGCGGGAATATCGCGGGGGAAAAAGTTTTCGGTTCCGCGTTTCGTGGGGAAGCAACAGCTGCGGCCAAAGGGAGACGTAGCCAGGCACTTTTGCGGCAAACATGTTCACTTCCAGACTAGCTCTGCTGCTGCTCCTGCCCTGCAGAAAGATTTGCCCCACGCGGCAGCGGTGGGACGCGGCGCATCCCGCTCAGCCGCTGCTGGACTCCCGCAACGGAGGAGAAGAGCAACGAGCCCAGGGTATCTTTAACTAACAGCTGCATTTTGAACTGCAAAGCGAGAGAGCAAAGAGAAGTAAGATAAATCAGCAGACATTCAGTTTGGCTGCCAGGTCAACACAGGGAAGGAAGGAAAACAGAAAAAAACCAAGAGGCTTGCAAATTCCTTTAAAACAGGGAACTGAAACCCAGAATAACATAAAAAAGCTTAAATAAGCCTTATAACCAGAATAGCATTAGGAATAATTGCTGCAATTTAAATTTTCAACGGTATGCTCTATTTCGAGGGAAGAGGCCTCTGGCCGTGATCGCTCCCTCCTCAGCCTCAGACTCCTGGCTTTCAGCTCCAAAAACATTCAGGTCCTGGGAATATCTGCAAAGACTGCAAAGTGCAGATTTTACCACAGTAGGTCATAAAAACAGGGTGACAACAGAAACTTTCAAAATAAAGATCTTAAAAACGCTTGATAACTGCAGCGCACTCCTCCTCACGCGGTCTAAATGGCATCGTTGCCTTTCAAAGCCAGCAATTTTGTCAGATCGTATTTTCTCAGTGATTGTTACAGGGGTGGGGAACGCAGTCTCACACCAATAAAATTATCACTAAACTGAAGTGCCTGTAGTAGACTATGGCTGGATTTTACAGGTTGTGTGACCTAAAAATAGCAGCACGGGCGTTGCATGAGACAAACCAGCTCCTCGCCACTGTAACACAATCAACTTCAGTAAAGATGATCCATATTTAGAGCAAAAGAGATGAATGGAAGATCTCACTCTCCCTAAGGGTGATTCGTCTGGTTTGGAGCAAAGGAGCAATATGACAGCTGAAGCTGGTGGAGCTCCACAGATGCAAAACGGATTCAAGCACCCAGACAACTACAGTATGATTTGGTGGCAGATGGATCAATCATAAAAGGCTCCTATGCTCTGTATTTTCACCAGGTAGAGTTTCAACAGTCAAGAATTTGTAAATTCAGCTCTGTGCAATGTGCAATAAGACCCAAAGATAACTTGGGCTAGTGTTTCCCATCGAAGTATGAAGAGCAGAAAACTCGGCCAAGCGATGAACTATTGAATATTGCAATGGTTGCTCACTGCAGCTGCAGAGCCAAGTGAAAACGGGAACCTTTAAGGGCATGAAAAATACATCCCCTTCTCTGCCCTTGAAGAATTTATCAACTAAAGTAGCTGTAGCGACAAACCCCGTTTCCAAAATAAAGGTGTGGGTGAAGGAGGCACAGATCCCCTGGCAGGTCCCTTGGTAGCGCGTCCTTCTCCTCTGGTCTCTCTGCCTCCGAGTCTGCTCACACCTCATGAAGGCTGATGCACAGCAAGTTACACCACTCCACCACGCATCCAAACACTGTGTGCCACTAACCACCCTTCACGCCAGTAGTGAATTCGACCCAAGGGTTCTTATCCGAATTCTTGTCATTAAATGCCCAGGTGCAGCTGTCTGTGTTTTCAGCACATAACTGTGAAGAACGTGCATGCTCCCCGCTCGCAACGCGCACAGAACTGTTCCCTCGGGAAGCTGGTGCTGCATCTCAAGCTGCATCCCGGCAGTCACAGGGAAGATCCCGCACAAGCAGGTTTATGGAGGACTAGAACTGAAAGCTCTTCTTTCCCTTATTTTTCTTCTTACAAAATGAAGTGTAAAAAGAATAACTATAATGATTTAAAAAAAGACACAAAAGCTTCCCTGATGATATATAAAGATATTACATGGGGAAACTGAAATTAATGAAAGTCATGAAATTCAGACATTACGGGATCCCACAGCAACTGTTAGTTTGCTGTGATGTACATTTATCTGAACTCTTAAACGCTGCAACGTAAACACAACGGGACTGATTTCACCATCCCTCCCACACGGGAAGATGCCAGCTCCTTTACACCCACAGTCACTCCCCCACTGCATCGGCAACGCTCCCAAGGTAAGGATATCCAGCGTGGTGAAACTAGCCCCAGAGTTGTCGTGCATGCTGGGCAGGGCTTATGATCGCTGTGAGAGTAGCACTTCCCATCTCCTTGTCTTCTGCACATGTAAACCTCAAAGTACCGCATTACGTTCATAATGATTTTAGTTTATTGGCGGTATATAATGACATCCAAGTCTAGATTACTAACAGGCTAAAGTACCTCACCGGCCCTGACAAGGTCACTCACGTTAAACAGAGACCTGAGCTGGGACAAGGCTTTTACAACCATGCAGAAGAATAAGGAAAAGTCAGGGCTCTCCTTACTGGCCCATGGGCCCCAGAGCGTGAGTAAATAAATGGTGGGTGTGCAGTCCCTCCCCTGAAAGAAAAGGTGAGAGCTGCAGCTCTGCTGCAGAGACTTAGCTGTTCACCTCACATCCCTCGACCAACCGTAAAGCTATGCCAGATGGAGGCTTGCGGGCATTTGGCGATGATGAGGGCAGGGACCACATGCAGAAGATAGGAACAAATATGCCAGGCTTTCCTGTAGGATGTCCCGCAAAGGAGACAGCGGGCTCAATACTGCTTCAGCACTGTCCTTGGCTTTTGGATCTGCCGAAAGGCATGGTCAAGCTTTCTTTGAAAAAATGGGTCTCCATCACCTTCTGTCATTAGCACAGGAGAATCTCATTAAATAATGTTCCACCTCAGAGAGAGCCAGCTCCCACAAGAGGCCCCTAAACATGCACCGATTCCCTGCCCAAGCCCTCTGTTGAATCCATGCCTTCCTGGATGGGCCAGGAAAAGAGACAACATCGGTCTGACCAAGAGAGAGGGCAAAATGGGAATGACCAGCCATTTCAGTTCTAACATGCTTATACTCCGTCGAATGAGTGGGACATACATTGACCAATACCTTACACATTTGCTTACACAAGGAAAGAATGATTCTCCTTTGAAATGCAAATTCCAAAATGAAAGACTTGGGAATTTAGATTCCTCCTCCTTCACGTGGTCCTCTATCCTTTTTGTTGCTTATATTTGCAGCTGGAAGAATGTTTTTCTAAAGCTACATTCCTAGATCAGCGTCTCAGGTGCCTGAGCAATAAATCATAGCTTTATTCCTAGCACAGCACATTATATATAAAGTTCAAGAGCATGAGAATCCCATTTGGTTTCTTCAGCACTCCCTGTGGGTTTAAAGATATATGTGTAATTCAGAACTATGCTGAATCTAGACTTTTTATTGGCTTTTTCATCACCACGGCCAAGAAGCTGGACGCTGCACCACATTTTGGAGCCTGAGTGTGGAACAGCCAGCGTATATATCCGCAGCAGTGGTGTAGGCAGCACACCATGCAAAGGCACTTATGGTTTGGAGGCACCGTATTTGTAGATGAACTTTGAAGCCTTTCTTCATAGGGTCTTTTTGGAGATAGCAGGCACTTCAGAGAATCAGCCTTCCTGACGCACTGAGCGTAACAGTGTTGTCAGCTCAGGATCTCAGCACTCCTACCAGCGAGGAGGCGTTTGCATGTAGGTCAGTGGACTAGTTATCAAAGCAGAGATCATCTCCTCCAAGCTGCCAGAGGAAGGCACAAATTCTAGCAGGCTGATGGGACGTGTCCTCCTGAGCAGTGCAGACAGGGAAAGCTGAGAGCTGGCACTGACATCCACTCCCTTCTCCATCTTCTTCCACCTCTTTACCTGAAATTGGTTGGGATCATGATCATAGGACCAGCTACCTAATCAGCTCTTTTGCCACCCCCGTGCACTTTCGGGGGAAAAAGGGTTGAGAAACTCCCGATTCTGCTCACTTGACGCATGCTGAGGCGCTCACCTTTTCACCAGAAAAGACATTTCTGAAAAGAGGTTTCTCTTCTACAGCTAGCTTCCAGCTAGCTTCTCTGATGATAATCAGTCCCTCACCTACCAATGGCAACTGTGACACCATTTCTAGCCAGATATTTTAATCCACCTGCCTGCTATCCTGGCAAGGCCTGAGAACTTCACAGTCCTCAGTATTGCCATTCACCACTTCTTTCTGAGGGAGAGAGCTGCTGTTATTTTCAAGGTAGAAGATGAGATGGAAGGGCATACCTGATGTCAGCTGTCTGCGGTGTAGCCATCCAAGTCTGAGCTGGCCACCCCGGGCTCCCTTCATAGTCAGTGGATAGAAATATCTGCTTCTAGAGCGCCCTTCATCTGACCTGCTCTGGGGCGAGATGGACAGCCTGCTCCTCTCTGCTACCGAGGGAGCCCGAACTGCCAGCGCAGCCACCTCCGTGTCTGTACCATGGGCACGTCCTCAGCGGAGCCCCACTCAGAAGGACTTGCCCGATGGAAGATGGACACATCCCCAGGGCCCAAACCAGCACATCTAATATCCCTCTCTTCCCAAGCAACCACTGGGTGCCTGTTAATAAAGACGAAAGTAAATCTGATGGAAAGAGTAGTTTGCCTGTCTACTCATCCCTTCTGTTGGTTCCCAGCACCCCAGAACCTGGCCTTGGTAAGGGCCAACTTTCCTTGCTCTGTTTTCAGAAGTGCATGTGGAGGAAGCCAAGAATGACTTCTCTCCTTCGCCGCTCTGGGGAGTCACGAAGTCTGGCAGCTTACAGGGATGAGGCTGCTTTTGGAAAACTTTAGACTGATTTTTAATGGGAAGTAAGTGTTAGACGCTTAAAGTTCATCCAATGAAACTGCCAAAAGGAGATGCAACAAGAACAAACAGAATCAAGAGATGAAATAATTCATACCATTATGGGAATTAAGAGTGAATATGATTATGGAGGCTTCAGTAGGTGAACTTCTCATGTTGGTTCCTTCGCCCTTCATCTTGGTATCCAAGCCCAGCTGCCTGACAGCAATTATTTGTCCCTGTGTGCCGGAAAGCTCTTAATCAGAGCTGAGTGGAATAAGTAGTTTTTCTTTTTGAGACCTCTTCAGGAAAAGATTTACGAGTAGTGTAGCAGCTCTGATCTTGATGAAGCATGGCAGTTTAGGCCGAAATTAATCCAATCCTAAATGATACTTAATAAATCAATTAAAAATGCAGGCTCATGTCCTTGGACATGTGGAACAGATCTTCCATTCCTGACCTCTTACATGGAACTGCACCAGAGCTACCCCTGCTCCTGCCAGAGCATTAGGAGTCTGATCTAACTGCACAGAAAGCATTTTTAAGAAGTTCCCCATGATCGGGGGCGGGGGGAGTGATGGGGGTGTTAATGCAATGGTGGGAAATCTTAATGGCAGCATTAGCATCCGGCAGGATGACGCCTTTAAACCAGTCTAAACCTGGAACAAACGCTGTCCCTGCTGAGGGCCCTCATTGCTCAGCTCAGCCTGGCACTCTGCCCTTTAACAGCACCTACTCCAAAGAGCATAACTTGCCTGTTCAGCATTGCTTTTAAAAGGAATACGAATTAACCACCACAATCTCAATACCTGAAATATTTCAAGTCTTTAGTCCCTAAACCTTATGCAACCAAAATCGCTCTCATGGGGCCTCTGAGGGGTCATACATAGAGTCTGAGTGACATTAAGATCATTTACATCAGATCAGGATCTTGTTAATTGTTTTCAAATGAAGTTACATAGCAGCGCACACAGATTTAGTGGGGTTTTATATTAGACACAACACAAGCATAGCGATTTCTCTGCAAAATATGAGACAATTTCACAGGGCTATTGCATCTCATTGAAAGCAAGTCTACAGTACAGTCCCTCACGCATTGCCTTCCGTGTTTCTTATGAAAATGCTTCCATTTTCAGCTCTGTTTTCAGTGATTGTGAAGTTCCAATTCCACAGGAGGAAAAAATAAATAAATTTACAATTAGCATTTAAACTTTACTTCTACTCTCAGGTACCAATGGCAAGATACCAGTCTTGAACTGAGGAGAACCGAGCTGATATTTTTCCCCATTTTGCCTCTTACAAAGTCTAATCTATTTATTTGTTAACTTACATTACTTATATGTGCTTAAGCAAAGCTACAAGCAAAGCAGTCCGCAATGGCTTTTTTACATCTGCATACATCCAACCACACGAATTTTATTTGAAAAATTCAGTCTCGCAAATATTTATTCAATAGTACTGCCTATTTGCTCTGGACATAAAAAGCAATTCTCCCATTCAAATTTGGAAGTACAAAGCACTCCAGTGCCTAAGAACTGACCTTTAGAAAAAAATCTTCACGCTTCTTTTACTATGAAATCCTATTATTTCTCTCTATATCACGTTCCTCAATGGCTGTTGTAGGTAGGAGTGCCTGAGCCTTGTCTGCACTAATGAACCTTTTCTGCTCTGGTTTCCCCTCATTTCTGTGGTAGCCCCCAGGGTCTCTCCACCCCGCAGGTGTTCATCATCCATCCATCCATCCCTCCCTCCCTCCTTTCCCTCGGGAGGCGGCAGCACTGCGGGGCACGAGGGGGTCGAACCCCCCGGGGATGCTGCTGCTGGAGCCCACGGCATGGGCAGGCTGCTTCCCTGCTTCTCATGTGGTCCACGTTTAACGAAGACACCCCGAAGATGCTCCAAGGCTGTGTAAATTGTGCCTCCGGGGCCGCCACAACACACACGTTCCTGTCTCGCGTGTGGCTTACGCTGGGACCCCAACGCTGCGCCTCAGGCTAGCCTCTGCTGCTAATACATTTTCTTTTTCCCCCACAAAGAAAAAAAGACTCAGCATGGGACTTTCAAAGGTGCTGCTGACTGCTCAATCCACATATGCCTCGCTTCTCACCTTAAATTAACCGTGCTTCTTCCCATCAGCCACCCCGACTCACCCCAAAAGCTCCAGAGCAAAGGACAGCGGGCACCAGGTCAACCCGTGGTGCGGGTGCCCGGCCGGCACGGCAGCACCCAGTGACAGCGGTTCCTGCCCCATTAGGAGCTGATGGGCAGGCAGCAATAAATGGCCTGGCAGGGTTTCTGCGGGGGATATTCTCCCAATTAGCGCTGCGCCGCATCGAACTGACGAGTGCAGGACATCTCTTGCAAGCACCCGGGCAGTCCCTTGACATTCTCCACCCTTTGAGTTTCTCTCTTCTCCCCCCCTTCTTGTGCTCTAGGAGCCTCGGCAGGTTTGACAGGGTTTTTCTTATCTTGCACGGAGCCCAAGGCGAATGCAAGACATCCCCCATTTGCCGTGAGCTGATAACAAGCTGAACTGATTTGAAGTGTGCCTGGCGATAACAAGCACAAGCAGAAGTGACAGTAGCTCTCATTACCGCACAGAAATGAATGAAAGCAACGTCGACCTGGAGAACGTGGCCCAACACAGGGGGCTGTGGGCAGCAACCTGCGTGATGGCCCAACCCGGCCACCAAGGGCCCAACGCTGCCCGCCGAGGGCCCAATGCACAAGGCGAACTTCGCCCTCTGCCCCCAACATGCAACACGGGTGCAAGTGCTGAAGGAAGCACAAAAGCTGGGGCAGTAATTCCAGCTCGTGCACCCAGTGCACAAGGTCTTCAGTGAAGGACACTGGTTAGCCCCCTTGTCCACTGGAGGCTCGCAATCGGTGGCCCGAGCACCTTCTGGCACGTGGCACGGACTGGGACTAATGCAGGGGAAGCAATGGCCTTGCATTTAACTTCTTGATTTCGGGAGGCCGAAGGCAACGTCAGAGGTGCACTCATCACAGGCTACCCATGGCTGGGAAAGTACTCGCCCAAAACTCACAGACTGGGAGAGACCAGGCTGGGTACCAGCACAGCAAGGATAAAAACTAAAAGAACGGTGATGAAAACTAAATACAAAGGTCTGGGTTGCAAAAGCATATTGCTAAGCAGCAAAATATTTGTCTACTCATATAGCACCATTTCAACCACAAAAGTTTCTTAAACTATACGGTTAAATCATGATAAGTTTGTTCTTCATGCTGTCCTTCACAGAGGCCGTAGCATGGCTCAAACTGCTAAATGCTTTGAGACATCGCAATTACTAAGGTAACTAATTTTTGCAAATGCATCCTGGACCACTATGATAAATTCAGGGGTTCAAGATACTAATTGCTCCAGAAAAGAAGCAATTTGCTGTGATAATAGCAGGTTCCAAGCTTTGTAGTGTAGATTATTGTACATACAATATATTGCTTTTATAAATCAATCACGTTTTCATAAACTGCATCATAAAGGTCAAGCAGCAGTATCTCCATGCATAATTAGTATTTGTTTTGATATAGCCACAACTTGCTGTTTGGTTATTAAAGTTTGTTATTAACTGTTAACCTTGGCATGTAACTTCTTTAGCTCAGAACTAGTGGCTTCTTTCATTTCATAATTGTATTAAAATAGAAACTGTGTCAACCACAGATTCTCTTTAAAAGTCTCACTGGGCTAAAAATAATGAACTAATCTACATTTATGGGAGGAACAGATTTCAGATGATTATTATTCTTCTCAGGATGCAGAAAGAGAAAAAAAAAAGTTTGATCTTATCGTTCTAGCTTTTAAAATGTGATGAATTTGCACTTAATCCAATGACTGCAGTTGACAAAACAAAAGCATAGAAATTTAATCTGCTGGAATTATCTCCCTGATGCCTGTAGTATTTTCTGCTAACCACATCCAAGTGGTCAAGTGATGTGACAGATGAGGACAAAGCTCACAAATTTCAGACTGACAGCTACTAACGTGAATTTTGAAAGGCTGAAGCAGTAAGTAGGACATTTTCTGCAGAAAATGCTGCAAGTTGCAGAGTGATTAGATGATTTACACCCTTGAGGACTGGCCAGGTAACTCCAACCATCTTTCTCTTACGATGGGTCTCACCACAAGTACGCGAGGAGAAAGGCAAGAGGAGAGATGGGGACCTAGGGGTGCTCCGCGCTGCCGGACACCTCACGTTCCCAAGTTTCTTGGCACTGAGCCTCATCGCACAACGGAGGAGCGGTTCAATAATTATCCTCGTTTACAGAGAAATGAAGTGAAGCACAGACGAGTGAGCTGGCAAAGGTCACACAGGGAGGCCGTAAATGGACGGTGGTAGTGCTTCACCGGCCTGAGAAAAGTTTCCGTAATATAACCCATCTCCCCGTCTCCTATTACCACCACCAGGGATGCAGCTATCCCACCATGTAAAGAATCACTCTAGTGCAGCTTGTCTGATAGAAGAGCAATAACCAGTATTGCTGAGCTGGTTAAAGGCCTCTTTATACTAATAAAGCTAAAATCAGCAACATCCAGACAAGCAATTATACTTGTCTAACTGCTCCGGGTTTGGAATGGTAACAGCACTACAAAATGCATGTAAAGACTAGTCCTGAAAGAGGGTCAAAACCAGAAAGCTTGACATCTATTTCCCACCCAACAGGAGGTAAGCTGTTCCAGGCACAACACATCTGATTGCTGGGACAGAAACCATTTCCAGCACCAGCTTCCCCGCTCCTCAGAGCTCTTCCCGACAACCCTGGTGATAGCTTTTATGCTTTACATGAAACAGCACTTGTATGCAGAGACACCCACCAAGACGGAATTAGGTTTATGGACGTCGACCCATTTATCTCATGACACACAGGCCTGGCTAATGCATAAGGCACTGTTAACCGTTGCCATACAGTCTGGGTCGTCCCATAGTGCCCTTCATACAGAAGGAAGACAGCTGGAGAAAAACAGGACCCTACACACTAACAGACACTGAATCTTTTGAAATACATTAAAGCACAAAGCCATCTATCAGTTGTCACCTGAACCCGCCCTTCTGCTGCTGCTTTTATGGCACAGTCATGTACAGCAACTGTTTTATTTGCTTCTTGTAAAACAGGAAAACCAATTTCACACTTCTTCTGTGATTGCAGGATGCTGCACATCAAACCGCTGCAAGTCGACCCGTGTCCCCAGCTTCTACAACACAACTGACTCTCATTGAAGGTGGCCCCTGTAACTACAACACTCCTAAAGAGAAGGAAACTATTCAAGCAGTCTGCCCAAAGGAAAGGACAGTTATAAACGCAGCTCTGCTGGGATCTCTCAAGGCACTGCCTTTGGGTCTTCTACTCATAGGACTTCCAGACCAGGCTTCCAGCATGCAACATCTCCACGTGTTCAGGCACGACCTCTCCAGGCGCACAGGAGATGGACCACCTTAGGGCAGTCAGCACTGATAGCAGAAACACAAAGGCATCCGTGTGCAGACACAACAGTTTACGTACTTAACTCTTCTATCACTTCCAAGCTTCCCAAGAGTAAGTCCTATATAGGATCTCATTTGCGGTTGTGATCTAGTATCAGCTCCTGCTGGGTTCCTTCATTCAATAGGGTTTTCACCGACTTCAAGGAAGCCGGGACATTTTCTACTTCTTTTGCTGACTAGCCATGAATAACCGTACACTTCTGCGCGCTCTCACATGGCCTCCAAAATCTGCAAAGAGCGTTCAAAGGAGTAAAGTCCTACAAGTAGTTTTCGACTGTACCTTCAAAGACAAGACCACAAGCACAGCAACAAATCTGCAGCAAACAAGCCAGCCGGTGACAATGCGGAGGAACAGAAGTGCTGGCGTCCTGTGGCTTTCACAATTGAATTTCAATAGGGAAGCAGTGGGGTGCCAATCTTCAACCATCCAGCACTGAAAAGCTGCACCTGAAAGGGCACTCTCCAAGAAGCATCTCTCCTCAAACACTTGCCCTATTTCAGGGTTGATAGAAACAAGTTATTCGCTGAGGCTTGACAAATTTAACTCAAAACATATTTCCCAGATGCCTAAGCTCAGGTGTCAGGTATAAAAAGGTCCACCCCAGCAATTCCCTTATTTGCTTGCCATCTCCAAAGCTGCTCTTCACCCTCACACGCTTTGCAGCTCAGAGGGACAAGGCAGATGTCTGTGGTTTATCCCGCACTTAATTAAACCCTTGTTATCGGCTCTCTAAATGAGAGATGTTCCAGGTGTAGAGCTTGTTACTGTATTGGTGCTGCAGAATGGATGGGTGGCAGGGAAAACGGTATTGATTATTGCATTCAGCGGACTGCTCCAGTGTGAAATCTGAGGGTTCATTTGCCAAACCATGTCTGGTCCACCATACAGGGAGTCACACAGTGTGGGGGGAAAAAAAAGAAAAAAAAAAGAAAAAGCTTTGAAATATGTCATATAAAATACTCATTCCTCTGCTGAAATAGCTGTCACCAGCTCCAGCCATTTGGGCGAGCGAATGGAAGGTGGCAAGTCACCAAACTCCTTTGGCTTTCATCAGCCATTTTCCCCCTTCCTGGGAAAATTTGGCTGCTACTGACTGAAATTTTCTTTCATAAAATGCTGCAGGAGGAGGGGAAAGGAGGGATGAATATATGTTATACCCACAGCCCAAAGCACCTAATTCTGTATTACTTAGCATAACAGCAGTTAAGAAACTTCTCCAGGATGCTGATGGAGATTTCCTTGCAGAAATACCTCTGATCTGCTGAAACAGTGGAACGGAGCAAAGATATCAGGAGGAAAGGAAATAACTGGCCTTCTCCAAAGTCACTGGTGGTTGAATTTAAGAGCTTTCTAATTTCTACTGAAGCAAGCACAAGGCACTAACTACAATAGGAAATTCACTATCTGATTTCTTTTAGATGATTTAAAAAAACAGAACTATTACAAAACCTTTAGTTCTTCACTAAAAGCCTAATAAAGCCATTTCAAGGCCATTCTCTTAGCTCCATGAAATGTCCTCTCCCAGAATCAGCTCTGTTTAAAATGTAGCATCACCCAAAATTTCCCTTTTACTCGGTCAGGGTCAGGAGTCACTCACCTGCAATCCACTGCAGTGACATTTTCGTGACACCAGCGAAAGAGAGAGGAAAATCGTGCTCTGCCTGGCGCCTTTCAGCAGCAGAGTCTGGTGCAAAATTCAGAGGAAAAAGGCAAAAGAGGCTAACATATCTATAGTGTATAAAATGTGCTTGCACGCCTCTTCCCGGACACTCCTGCCTCCCCCCCGGCTGGGCACGGGGCTGAGGGGCTCACTGCCCATGCCAACGCTCCTCCTCATTTCTGAGACGGGCACTTGTTGCCGGGAAATGCCGGATAAAGCCTTTATTCCCTGGCCAGGAGGCCTGGAGCCTGCCAACCCCCTATGAGTGCCTGCTGCCATATTACAGCTCTCCTTTATGCTGGGAATTTAAACAGTCATTTCTGCAATTGCCAGATTTCAGTGCAATTGCTGTTACTTTCTATTCAGAACGAGAACGGGAAGGAAAGGGAGACGGTGGGCATCTGCACCTCCTGCCCCTCGACACCGTGCTCTGATCTCACGATTCCCATCCCTGAGGTTAGCGAGTGCCACCGCGCACACAAAATCCAGCCGCACACTGCGGTGCGAACGCGGCGGAGGCGAATTCTGCTCTCCCCCCGCTAACCTTTCTGCACATCTCTTCCCTCGCTGGACTCGACAGGGACTCGGAAAGTTCATTTGCAATAGGCAGGGGGATTCACTCGCAGGAATTAACCTGCAATTTCATTCCAGTCCACAGAAACATACAGCAAATGGACAAGTTGTGTCACGTCCCAAATGCACGTTTCTGGGCAGAGTATGACCCCCTATTCATTTAGGAACAATGTGCAGGTTACACGATTCATTGCCTTGTCTACCACCACACAGCTCTCGTTTAATGAAACTCTTCCTGCACGCTAGATTTTAGTTTGTCCGCTGGAAAATCCTTCAGTTTATTTATTTTTTTCAAAAGTTCTTGGATAGGACTCCCTGTGCGTCTTCACTGGGCTTGGTTTTGGGGGGGTTCCCACCCACCACCTTTGGTGATGCCATTTTCACATCTGATTAAATCATACAATGACTTCTTCTCCCAGTTCTCAGATGATGATTCTTTGATCTTTTCAAAGCTTTTATATAGTTTTTTTTTCTTTTTGGTGAGGAGGGCTGCTTCTTTTCTTCCAGCCATCCAGCAGATTGCAAAGCCGCTGTCTCAGCAAAACATTTAAGCACTTTTATCCAGTCTTTAGGCACTCTACCAACACTAGGGCTTCCTCAACCAGGACTTGAAGTCGACCATTGCTAAAGTAGGGTATTGGAAAACTTTTCAGAAATAATCTCCTTACACAACAGTCTCCAGTTTATCACTGCCATCCCTGACAATTTGCAATTGCTTAAACAAGTTCACCACTCTCCTCAAAGCTGGAGGAGGTGGAGCCCCTGAACACCTGAACCTTTGCTGTTCTCCACTGAAGCACATGCTAACAGTAAAAGCCATATGTTGATAAATCTAGCCCATGTTTGCATGTGTTTTAGTAGCATGAACGGGTCTGCTTGTTCATCTTCCAGTTCTTCATCTCTTTCCAGGTCAAGACCAACTGCCTTTCGGAAAGACGTGTCTTAGTCCATCGTATGCAGTAAACTGAAGCTGGAGAGGTAGCTCTTAAAGAAATACTTTTCTGGCGATTCACCAATGCTGTTAACATCTGGTAATACTTTCTCACACATCTTTCACTAATGTCAGGCTTATTTGGAGATACGTTATGAAAGAGAGTCAACAAAAACAATATTCAACATTTCTGAAGTGCTTGTAGACAAAGTTGGGTCTCTGAGTCCTGAAAGAGTATTTCATGATGACTAACCATTTTATTAAGGTTTTCTGTAGACAGGCTGGACAGACTTGGAAAGCAAGTTTTCAGCGAGTCTAGCCCACCACAACGGCATTACATTATTTCATTCTCCTTTGCAGCTTAGGGATAGCTATGTTGCACCAGACAAACTCACCTCCGTTCAACTGAGTGCAACTAGCAATCCTCCGTACGCGTCTGAATCTGACAGTAAATCAGGACAAATGAGGCTCTGCCTTCTAAAATCCACCTCGTGCACCCATGACTGGGCGGGCACATGCAACATCACTGCAATTCTGAGTAGTTTAAATGCAAACGTGTCTGAACGCAGCCTGCTCCATCGCACACACACTTGTGTGCAGGTGGATGTCACACGGCACGACCCAGCCAAGCTAATAGAGACAAAATAGGCACATCCAGACCTTGTGGCAGAACAGTTTCTGTTATCTGGCATTTGTTTAGCTCTCAGGATGTTTTGGATAACTAGAGTCTCACCACCTCATTATCTCTGTCACCCAAATACTCTTTGTCTAAAACATTTAAACCAAATGGCTCGCAGGGAAGACATAAAAGCTAATAATCACGTTGCTGGCCAACAGCTGACCCTTTGTCTCTGAAACATCTCAGCAGCCAGTCCCAGCCCTTCGGATGATCTCAGCTGTCAGACGTGGCAGAAGGACAGAGCTGTGATTGTCACCGAGCTGTAACTGTGGTGCAACTGGGGATCAGGGCTGTGCCTGGGTGCACACCCAGAGCCCATGGTCAGGGACTCTTTCGGTGGCCCAAGGTGGTACCTCCGCACAGATGTGACCACGGACTGATTTGAGACAAGGTGACTGAGCAAACCCTCAGCCACCTTCAAACCATTTGCACAGTCGGTGCAGGAACTCTCCAGGTGGGAATTTTGCTGTCTTAAAGGCTCCTCGCAGGGAGGTCCTCTGTGCCGAGACCACTTCCTACGCTTCAAGGTGTTGATAAACGTCCTGCGTGGTGGAGAATCTGCTTGTTCCAGAAACTCCCAGGCACTTCTTGCTACAAAAATCAATCTGATTGTACATAGATAAGGCACTTGTAAGTAGTCAATAGAAACTGTTCCTGAAGATGCAGAAATGGCCAGATAGAACAGTTTTTTGTACATAATTAAGATGTTTTGTACACAGCCTACAATAATCAACAGCAATGGATCGTGCACATCATTGCATCCCTTCTCCACCCCACAACTGAATTTGTGCAAAAGAAGACAGCATATTCTCCACTAAAAACCACGACCTTCCAGTGGAGTCCTTAGCATGATGTTTTTTGATTCTTCCTATCCTAGGCCACAGTTTGGTCTACCCTCAAGCCAGAACTACGTCACCATGTTTTGGATAGAGATAATATACTTTCTGCAGTATTTGGCAAGCAGAATATCTCTTGCCTTTAAAGCCTGTTCTTAGAAACCCTTAATTAAAAGCCATGAAGACAGGAAAGCAGAACCAAGTCTAAAATTTCAATACATTGCTTAAATCAGATTAAGAATAGAGCAGTTCCTTTTTTTGTGCTATGTCTCAAGGACTCAGAATCTTCCTGGAAGACTGACACCATTGTCTGTTTGTTTTAAGGTAGAGAGCATGTCAGAAGGGATTGAAGTCTACCCCTGTGAGATGCCAGCTGAAAAACTCCTTTAGCTTAATAGAGCCCTTGCCTGCAAGACAAATATAAACCTCCAAGGCCCTCAGGAGCACTGCTGGGGGAGGGAAGCAGTGCCAATGCACCGCAGTGGCACTGGCACCGCTCTGCAGAAGCTGATGACCAGATGTTGTTTCTCACTATAGCATTAAAAATTCCCTTTTCTTCCTTTTTCTCACAAAAAATACAACCCAACCCCAAAAAACACATTTGAGTGGAGCGCACAGAATGAGAGGGACCTATTACACCTCCCCAAATCACAAAATGAATTGCTGAACACATGAAATAATCTGTCCAGGGATCAACAAAGCTAACGAAGCCTTGTTCCCTAACTCCCTTTCCCACCACACTGCCCTCAAGCCCCCCATACAAGCCTTAATGTCCTCACTGCCCAAGAGAGTTCACACTGCAGCAGGACCCGAGATGTGCACGTCGCCTGGCTGCTGCCAAACACGACCGACCTCTTTCTAGCAGAGGCACAGATGCCACATTTTTTCTCTGCGCAGCTGTGGGTTGTCCCAGAAGTCTTTATCATCCCTGAGGTTATGTCTTCAGTTGGTTAAAACTGGTCTACGGGTTCAAAAGACTTTTGTTTGAGGGGGATATCAAAGAGAGAGATCGATGCATAGAGAGGGGATGGAAAACTGGCCAGCTGCCTCCTCCTTATGATTCAAGCAACGGAGAAAGGCAGAAGTTTAACACAGGCTCCACCTGTTAGGTCCTGGCTCTGCAAAGCATGGAAGCATGTTTCTGCTTCCCCTCAAGGCACTAGGACTTACACAGCTAATGGGCTCTTGCAGCACTTGTCATGGAGAGTCGGAGTATGACCCCGGCACTGGGAGACTTTTTTAGCTAACTCCAGGCTTCTCCAGACCAGACGTCCAGCTGGACGTCCAGCCAGGGGAGCCAGCCCCTGCCCAGGCCCCCTCTGCAGTCGAAGGGGAGGCAGAGGCAGCTCCAGAGGGAAAAGCCAGGCTTCTCTCAGGGTGAAACTACTTGACCTCAGGAGTTGCCTGTTCCTTCCCCTTGACTCCAGAGGAGATACAGGCAGTCTTCTTCACACTTAGGCATCCATTTTTTAGAAGCTTAACTTGGGGCTGACAGTTTCCCTTGTAGGTGTCAGGAGAGGTTTCCACAACCCAAAAGTTACAAGTGTTCCACAAGCTTTTGGTGAAGCTTTTTCCACAATGACTTTTACTGAGATACTCAAAACCTAGAGCCTTTTGGAAGGCCCAGCATTTTGTATCAGGTTGAAAATCATGCTTTAATATTTAGGGGAGGCTATTTCAAAACCCCCGCAGGGGCACAACCCCAGTTTTAGAAATCTTGGCCAAACTCAACAATATAAAACTCATCTTTCTCCTCCATTTGTTTTCAAAGCATTGATTTGGGTGGAATTACGCAACAGGTTGGCAAGAGCCTCACAGAAGGCTCATGACTAAAGCAGGCAATCATTCTCGTGTCACCTACCTGCCATCACTTTAAGGTAATATAGCCTGCTGATGGCTTTGTGTGAAGAACTAATGACATTATTTTAATCTGCAAAAATCAGGGACAGGAAAACAAGCTTTTGGCATCATACTACGGAATAAAATTAATGTACAAGCTCTGTATGATGCCATTACTGAGTTGAAATACAGCCTTTTTGGATGCAGAGTTTTAAGTAATCAGGTATTACTAATACATTTAAAGTGAATAGACCTTTAGGTTTCTCTTTGCCTAATGAAGGAATTCATTGTGCTGCATAATACAAGTTAGCTGGAGCATCTACCAAAGTAGAGGCATGCAGAACAGAAGTAAGCCTTCCCCAGCTTGCGCTGCGGCTCCAATACACTTCAAGGTTCACATATTCAATATTGAAATAACTCCCTGAGGGAACATAGGTTGATTCTCTCTCATTAGCCTGTCCGTGCCTTGGCTCCAATTATACTTTCATTTCTTGGTGAGCTGCCTCATAATTCACCGAAGGAACAGAGAATGTGACACAAATAAAGACACAGAGTAAGCTCGAACCAGCTTGCAGAGAGCTAATCCTGACGCACTCGCGTTTGCAAGGAAAAGCTTTAAAAGAAACATAGCAAATTACAAAATCCCGAAAGCATGCTTTAAAAATGAAACTCCTACAAACTGTTGTGAGAAAGGAGATTATCTAATGATCCTCACTTCAGAATACTTCAAGGATTTGGACATGAAATAAATAGTATTTCATTCAAAGCAACACATTCACTTTATATAACAGAAGAATTTTTTTCCCCATCACTCTTGCAGCTCTTTGTACTTGACGTGGTGCAATATCCAGGCTTATCGTGTGTTATTACAGCTGGCACAAAGTGACCTGTTGACCGTCAGTATTGTCAGACTATCGCAGACGCCACGGTTTAGTCACATTAGCCTTTCTCAACATCTGCAAATGTTTCCCTTTTAATTTTTTTTTGCAGCTTGCTCACACTGAAAGCCTAGAAAATGCTTGTAAGAGAGATTCCTTCTTACAAATTAGTTGTGACTGTTCGGTTTAATCCCTATTTTTTCTACTCATCTCTGTTTTGTGCAGCATCTGCGTTCCTCCTAGCTATTAATGGTCTTTGCCCCCACAACACAACCCTGCTCCCTGCCAGGTGAATGCTGCTGTTCCCAGGAGGGAATACAGTGCTGAAACAAGTTCTCCAGGTACCCAAGGTCCTACAAGAAACCTGGAGCCCATAAGGGACTGGAGGTGACTATTCCAAATTCGAAGCGGTTGTCCTGACCTTGCAGAATTTTATTGCACGGCTAAGTTCTGTACCTAAAGTTTTATTTAGATTCATATTTTTAGACAGCAAGAATTATTAATACCGACTGTATCTCATGTTTCAATATATCTTCAAGCGGGTTCTTTGAGGGAAGTTATTTTTACCAGTGTATAAAAAACGCTTCTCTCCCTCTACAAGGAAAAGTAATTTCTGACAGACCACATTCTCAAGGAACATCTTTTGCACCGAGACCAGAAAAAAGAGATATCAATAAACCAATAAAGGTGTCTTTAAAGTTTCATGAATGATTCCTGGCATGTGATTTAGTAGGATGAAAAATCAAATGGAGTGCAACAGAATTTCATCTGAAATTAAAAGAAAATAAATTGCAGTTTATTATAAGTAACTGAGAAAGCGTACTGAGCCATTGAGTTCGGTGCTAGCTGACACAATGTCAGACTGGCAAAGCACCAGTTTACTGAACACTGGGATAAAGTATTTGGCTATTATTATTATCTGTATTCAAATATTTTGAAGCTACCCTAATTCCTGGATGCTCCTGCAGGCTCAACCTCAAACTGGCCACAGCATGGGATGGAAAATTGCCTCCACAATGAGTTTACCCCCCAAAAAGCAAAAAAAATAAAAAATATGCAGGAAGGCTTGTCCCACTTTAGAAGAGAATCTGGCAATACGATTGATGGCCAAAGATATAAAGGCTCCTCCTGGGTTTGAAGGCACTCTGGGATCTCCCAACCCTGGCCCAAATGCACAAAGGTTAAATGTAGTAAGGGGAAAAACGCCTGCTTCTCTCTGAAAGCGAGAGGGACCTTCAAATGCATGAAAGCAGGGAGGGAAATTAAAAGCAGAAAACAAATAGGGTAGGAGAGCAATGACAAAAACAGCAGACAGCCTCTGGAGCGGGGAGGGAAGAGATAGCCTTTGATAGCAAACTTCATATTCTTTTACCAGAAAAGAGCCATCAGAATAGCTGGGGCTCTTTTCAATTTACTGTCACACACAGAAACTGGAGAAGCAATAACAAGTGGGTTTTCTCAACAAAAGAGAGAGAAATTGTGGTAAAAACAGTTTCAGGCAGAAGGAAATATTATAGTCAGCCCAAGACTGAATCTTTGTTTTTCTTATTTTCATTCCTGGGACTTCTTTTTAAAAATAATTTCATTTGATATGAAAAATTAATGTGTTTCCCTTTGAAAAAGAAACAAAATTTCCCTTCAAATTGCTGTGTTATTAATTTTATCCTGCTATTTGAAGAAAGTGATCTGAATTTATGAACAATACGTGTTACTTCTCATACTGGAAGCTACTTTTCGGAAACGTGTTATTAAAATTTTGCTCAGCTACCGCTTAAGGTGCATAATTTGTGCCAGGAAGGTGTATGGCAGAATTTGTTTGTGCCTTGAAGAGTTCTATTAAAATAAAGTAAAATAAAGTAAATAAAAGTGTTCACAATTTCTGGGTTCAATTAGCTGGGGATCTTCTGCAGTGAGGACTGGAGCAATCCAGTCAAGATATATGCAAGACTTGCATTAGTTTTGGGTGCATCATTATCAAAGACATCTCAGAGAAATCACCAAAGAGATTTTAATGACCAAAATGAAAGAAAAAAGTTTTGCTGACAGTCATTGGGGGAAAAAAAAGTACCTATTGCCATGTGTCTTCCAACAGGGGAGAAGGGGAGAAAGAAGTGGAGCCCACCAACACAGAGAGGCTAAAAATGGCCAGTCACCAAGAGAAGGAAAATATACACAGAAAACAAATAAACCTTTCATGGACACCTATTACACAAAGATTGCACTTCCAGCCAGCTCCTCTCCCTAATCAGGGCTGTTTGCACCACTGAAGACCTGCCTGCGCCTTGCTGGGACCTGGCAGCTCTGCGGCTCGGGTGCCGGAGTGTCCTCGAGTCCCTGCTCTGCCCGGCTTCGGCAGCACGTTGCAGCCACCCTTGAGGCTCGTCTGCTGCCACAAGGTCTTTTCCCCACATTATGTACCAAGTGGCCCATTCGACCAGTTTACTAAACTGACCTTCCTTCCTTCCAACCCTCTTGCTCTTCTTATGTCTTTGGACATTCCCCAGGAGAAAAAAGCAGGGCAAGGAGAAATATCAGAGATTTTTCCTTGGGCAGCTGTCAGAAAAGCGGAGAGAGAAGAGCAAGGCATATAAGAGCATTTTCTCTTCTTTCTAGCATTCAGGAGCATTTTCTGTCAACACAATAACCTCGACCCCAATTGCAGCTGTCATTATTGCTCCATCAAACCGGGTCCTTGCATGTGGGTGTGGGGGGAGCAGGCTTTCCACTCTCACAGAAACAGGCAGCAAGGTCTTTGAGACCCACACAGAATTTTTGCGCATGTAAAGGCCCAAAAGGAAGTGTATGCCTCCCGAAATGATGGCCAGCCACTACTGCATGAAGCCCCGAGGGAGCGCAAAGGGGGAGCAGGGCTGAGGAGGCATCGCCAGCCTGGAACTGGGATTTTGGCTCGCCAGCTGAGCAAACACCTTCTGTTAGCTCAAAATGAAGAATCTGCTGAATTTCCAGAGGAGAAAACAAGCAGCATATTTGGATCAGAGCTTTGTTTTTAAATTTGTTTTTCTCCATTTTTAGATACTGCACAGAGGCAGGTTTAGAAGTAAAGCCTCATTTCAGAGTGCAGAAGTCAAAAAGTTGCCACTAGGAAATGCCAGAATGGAATATTTCATTTAAAAAGCAGGTTTCCTTTTTTATATCAGCTGAGGAGCTCAAGATGAATTCCTAAATAACTCCAAGCCAGTAACTGATTGAACTCACCCTCCTCCTAACATGCTTATGGTTACATGTGAAAACACCGAGCTGGACCCAGACCTTCATCTGATTTCTTGAAAATATCATCATAAAGGTGGTTCCTACGGGAGGACAGGAAGAACGGCTGGAAGGATAGCAGGGATGACCACCGAGCTGGGGCACAGGGAGGGCAGGAGCAGCCATAAGCACTGGGACACCGTGGTGGGAGCTATGGGGAGCTTCGTCCATTGATGCCTTCAGGGAGCATTTTGAAACAGCAGCTACATAACAGCGACGTTGAGGGTGAGGACAAAAAAAAAGAAAAAAAAAGAAATCCCACTGTTGTGGGAAATAAGAAACTAGTATGGGGAATGATGGGACAAGTGCGAGCTGCAAGGAAAAGTTATCTCCTCAAAAAAAAAAAGAGAGAGAGAGAAGTGTGCACAAAAACAGACTCAATCTTCCTCATTAAAGCGCTGCTGACAGTGGTTTTAACCTGATGTGGGCTATACCAGTGAGAAGAGTCATATATCACATTGCAGACAGAAACACAACTGAATTCAAAGGACATCGGCTGTCCCCATTTGTAAACTCCCATCCTCATCCTCCTCCACTGCTGTCCTGCTCCAGGGCTCCGAAGAGACACTATTAACGCTCAGAAAGCTATGAAAAATACACTGCCCAGCTGGTGCCGCTGAAGAAATTGTTCCTTGGAGGCATCCCACGTGCTTCTGTGGCCAAACCACTGTTTTCTCGGTGAATATGCAGTTTATTCCGAACCTGTTCACATCTGCCTCCGATCCCACTGTTTGGCTTCAAACAAGAGGTCAAATGCTTTTTCACACAGGACAGGGAGATGCTGGCTGGACTGTCACTTCGGGGCCGGGGCTCAGGGGAGGGAAGACCAAGCGCTGGCCACCCGCCCTCGGGGCATGCGGAGGTTCCCGCAGGCAGCAAGAGCCTTGCAAGGGCTCAGCAGGGTTTTGGGGAAGATCATAGTCAGCATAGACCTTCATAACGGTTAGAGCCAATACATGGCACGTGTGGCGACGTACAGACTAATACTGAGATAGAAAAGGATCTAGAAAGATGAATTAAACCAACCGTTTCACTTACTGATTCGATCTTTACAAGTGCCAACGATGTGAGTGACTTTAGAAAGAGTTGCCTTACGCTGTGGACCTAACAAATCTATTCCCCTCCATACCAAAGCCTGCATTTAACAATATTTCAACAGAGAACGCTAATTTAAATCTACAGTTCAGTGGTTCCCTTAAGAGACAACAGTGTAATGCTGAAATTATTGATGTCTGTCTCTTGTACAGTAGACTCCCCACTGGGCTGCATAATGCACCATTTCTCTGAATTGAGCCGTCAGCCGTCTTCGAGTTGGTCACAGAAATCACAAAATGAAATATGTTCCTTCACACTTTTTAAACACGCTCTCTGATATTTATTTGGGCTATGCACGTAAGCAAATTTCTAAGTCAAGACTTGAAAGGGCAATCACTTTTATAGCAATGCCAATGGTAGATGCCAATAGTAGCTTACATTTAAGATGACTAAAGCTGTGCTGTTTCAAGGGTAACTCAGAGCATGATCAGGAATGAATGGAATCCCAGTCTAGCTTGAGTTAGAAGGCTTTTAGTAAAGAAAACAGCTTTAGCATTGCAATGAAATGTGTTTTCCACCATTTGCATCCCAAAAGTCTCTTTTGCTTACTAATGGCCACAGTCCATATGCAATGGGACCTAGCTCACAGAAGAATAGCTGTTGCAAGCTTTGAACAAAAGGTGTCATTAGCAAAAATTTCTGGCTAGGGGAAGTGATGTCCACAAAATTCAGAATTTCCAGCTCCCACTTATTTGCACTCGAGAAAGGGAGAAGGGGAGAGAAAAAGGCTTATCCAATTCCTGTTACTTCAGTTATGGGTGGGAAAAGTCACAGTGCTGCATCCAAACAAAACATTCCAAAAATGGAAGAGTCTCTAATCACAAATCCAGCATCCAAATTGAGCTCAAAGTGTCCCAGACAATGGATGCAATTTGAGATTAAAAGATGTTCACACACAGTAGTTTTCCTTCCCTGTCTTTGGACTATGATGCAGCAGCCTTGTGTTTGGCCACACAAGAGTCAGAAGCCGCAGAAATTCAGTCTTATGCAGTGTCTGTCTCCATTTTGTCCTTGAGTAGGGGACATCTTGCTCCCCTCTCTCATTCTCGGGACTTCAAGGCAATTATTCGCTTCACAACACTGCATCTCTGAAACAACAACCTCAGTAACAGTTTATGGATACAACCCTCTCGATTAAGGGTGTATTTGCAGAGAGGGGACACAAATCCCTTTAGGAATTGCACCTGGAATGAGTAATTATAGACAACAGAAACCCACTTCCTCTCTTTTATTCCCACAGAAGACATCGTGTGGGACGCTGGTTCCAGCTCAATCTCACCTGCAACTGCAGCTGGACAACCTAAGCCCCTGTGCAACGACATCTGATCAACATGCTCCTGTGTCTCCTGCTCTTCCTAATGCCTCTTGCTGTTAGGAAGGACTGGAGAGGAGCGAGTCTGTCCGTCCACCCATTCCTCCCGCAAGCACTATCCAAACGATATATAACTCACTGCTACCACCAAGTAGATTTTTACATTATGGTGTGTTGGACATCTAAGTTCAAACCTAAGACCTATGATATTCATGTAATACTAATGTTGAGCACGTCTCACACAAGCAGAAGGTGGGTTACTGATACTCAGTGCCCACTGCAACACGTGAGACGCTCATTCAGAGACACTGCAGCGTCTGCAGATTCGAAGTACAGATGACCCCAGGTGACACTCCTCATGGGTGGCCAGATCCAACAAGGCAGATTAATTCAAACTCCACGAGAGGCAAGTCCAAATGTTTCTACCTCTTTCCATTCTACTGTGTTCCAGTTGAAATAAACCACAAAGTGCTCTGAGAAGTTCCTTCCTCTCATTGTGTCAATCTGACAATACATCTTCCTCCCCACTTTTGTCAGAGAAAGGATTCTGATGTCATCTACCATACGAGAAAAAAAACCAAGAGGAGGACCTACAGCGCAGTGAATTCACAGTCAGGGCACCCTCAGACCCATCAGCACAGTTCAGATATCAGCAAATAATCTTCAAATATCAACAGATACTTTCCCAGCGCGAGTCTGCTGACGACTTGTCAGACTGAGAAAACATCAAAGCCAGGTTCCAACCCGTTCGGAACAGGGCTCACAGCACATACTGAAAGAGTCCAGAGAGGGTGTGTGCGCCTGTCTATATATATGTATATAAAAATAATATCTATATATAAAAAGCATGCCTGCTGAAAACATGCCTGCAGCTGCATTTTACAGATAACAGAATCTGACTGAAATGTGGCAGTCTAGCAGTCATTAAAATCAGGAGAAGTCAAGTAAAAAAACCCATCCAGCAGATGTGTAAGGAAATTACCACATGAAAACACATCCTTCAGAGGAAGGCGATGGGTGAAATTGTTGAAGGTAAACATGCAGACACTCATCTTGGGCTTTTTAGCCCTATATATAATCCCCTTGTACAACAGAAACACAGAAAAAACTCTAAGGTAGCAGAAGGCAATATAATAGAGCAGCTCAGGGAAGAACTCCGGTTACTGGCTACTGATGCCTTTATGCCATTTATTCCATAAATGCCATGAACAAGATGCATGCTATTGTTGCAATTGAACCACTTTTCTGTGTTTCATTCAAACCATTTTTTCCAGAAAAATCTGCTCTAAGGGGACATTTGAGTGCACACTCAATCAAAAACTTAGTAACCACACACACATGCGCAAAAACACCATCGGCAATTATCTGAGTGCCTCCTTCTACTAATTCCTACTAACAAAGCACTACCTGCCTCTTAGGTAACACAGCCCAGTCTGCAATCTCGAAGTTGAGGGGTCTAAAATCTACTGATGTGATGAAGTTCAATGGGCGTTAGGTACTTAGATACCCCTGTGGGTGATGTTCAACTGTTTGCAACTCCCAGAAATTGCTGGGGACATGAAAGGCGTCCAGGTTTCGACAGGACTTGCTCTCTTTCATCAAGAACTTATTGGAAAACACTATCTATTTTCCTTGACAAATTGTGTCAGGAATAAAACCTTTTAAAGCTAAAAATAGCCGGGTTAGACTCCTTGCTAATTTTGTAGGGTGCATTTGTGGAGATGTGTAAAAGAAAGATCAGTAAGCAGCACAAATGTGTTTCACTTGGGCTAATAATTGGAGTAGAAAATTATACAGAATAACAACCATAAAATCATCGGCTACCTTTCTGTACCTAGCACATATAACTTGTTTGCCAGATAACATATATCTCAATTTACAGCTCAAAATATCCCCCATTACACACAGCCTTTGCACAGAAGTGAATGTCTTAATTTGCTATTTTGCAGGAATTCCTCATGACTTGATGCAAACTACGTTACTGCTGAATGTTCCCCTCGCTGCTGTGTGTAATGCCATACTACAGTTTGACAGAATACCCCGTTCTGCTTACTTTTAATAGATTTAAGAAAGGATGAGCAAGCACGTAATGAAGCTAAGTCAAGGTGCAACAAACCGAGGTCATAACCAAGACAAAAAACAGTAAGTTTAAATAAAGGTAAATGTTCAAGTCACCAAACTGATCTAATGGGTAGTCAGCTGAGTTTTGAGACTGAAAATTAAAAGAAATTATTCAGCATTGGTCTGACTGTGGAAGAACGCACGGGAGGGAGCAGATCCGTGCAAACCTGTGACCTGCTCACACGGTTCCTTGTTGGAGAAGGCTTCGGCAGCCTCTGTTAAAATGTGTCCTGACTTAGTCAAACACTCCCCCAAAATGCTTTATTTTATGGCAATCCATCCTAGCACTTCCCAAAAATATCCCAGCCTTCTTACAAGCTGGGATAGAAAACTAGCACACGACAAACAGGAACACGAAACAGCCTCGGCGTTGGCTCCAGCCCGCGGCGCAGCCTCGGACACGTGCTTCCACCCCAATTTCCTCCTCTGCGAAATGGGGGAAATAGTGATTCTGAATTTCTTCTGCAAAATATTTTGACATATGCACACAGATGGTGCTACGTTATACCACAACACCGCTGTGTCCATCACCGTGCTGGCTGGAAGCCGTTCCTGAAATGCTTCACCTCCCTCGGCAGGAGATGGCAGCTCGGAGGTCAGGCAGACCATCTTCCAATTCCTAAAAAGGGCTGTCAGAGCTGTAAGTAAAACCATGCACTGTTAAACTCTATTCGTATTTGCAAGGGTAATTAACAGCAGCATCACACGAGAAAGCCTCCCTGCAGTACAAAGCCCGGACCAGTTTCCCCGAGCCCTCTCGCAGGCCAGACTAAGGCGTCCAAGCAAACAAGCGCAACCCAACAGCCGAGTTTAAACGGGGGGAGAGGTGAGGCTGGGCTGTGCAGCAGCCAAAGCAGCATGCACACCACCTCTCTGCTCCGAGCCAGGGAAAAGGTATCTGGAAAAAAAACAGAAAAATGGCCAAAAGCCCACCCCGAGCCCCAAGGTGCCGTGGAGGAACAACTGCTGGGCAGCAGCACGGAGCAGGGGGTAGAAGCATCCATGTGACCCGGAACGGGAACATCTCTCGGACAGTCATTCCCATCCTATCCTCCATTTCTACATGTAGGTCAAACAGCATCGTTAAACATTAAAAGCTAACTGCAGTCCTACGAACAGGCGTAGGTAGCAACCGGCTAATGGGAATAACATTTCCCGGCACTCCGTTTTCCTTGTCAACTGCCAGGAGATACGATGGCGTTTGCTACTGCGTCAGCAGAACGTCACCGGGATGCAGCCGAAAGGATGACAACCACCAGCGCAAAGGGCAATTACGAATACACTTTGGATTATGAACTTCACTCCAGTTTGCAATACTATCGAGGTGTTTTACAGCACGCCGCGTGCCTACTGCGGGCCAAAGCTGACTTTGGTAACACGTCCAGGATTCTTATTTGCTAAAACAGACGAGGCCCAGGGCATTTTTGCACTCTGTCAAAACTCTGCTGTGCACGTGCCCTGGTGATTTACAACTGATGAGCACTCTGTCAAAATAAAACCAAAAACAAAATAAAAACCTGGGTTTTTAGCTGGCAAAACTAATTTGCCACTAAAGTAAATTGTGCTGTGTTACATTATACTGCTGTTTTAGCAGAGAATAGGTGTTTCCAAAGAAATGGCCCGACAAATACACAGAGAACCACACACATTCATTTCATTAGCCCTCCTGCATTTATTTCGTCCTTTTCTCGAAAAGTAGCAAATCCCAGTTTGTATCTCAAGTTTTCATTAATCATCTTCTACTTTGTTCAACGGAGCATTAAAAGACAAAAACTTCAGCATTGCTCTTTCAAACAAGGAGCATCCTTTTCATCAGCCAGGGATGAACATTTTGATTGCCAACTAAACTTAAACAAAGCTACAGGACAATTTTAGATAAGCAGAATGTAATGGTCCAAACTGGAATTTGGCCAAATTACCAGAAGTGACCCCACTACACTGATAATTGCCTTATGATTCAAAAGCTAGGTTGGCATGCTGAGGCTTCAGGCCAAAGTATAATGGATGGCCTAAGGTCTGCACTTAACATTCACTTAAATTTTAGGCAGCTAATGAAGCATTGCTCCTAACGTAAGCAACCACGTTCCTCACCGAAGCAACGAGTAGAGAGGGAAGTGCCTCTGGGGTGGGTCTCCAGAGGGAAACCCCATTAGAGACAGGCAGCTTTGGAGGCATCTCTTCAGTGAGTGGAGAGGGACTGCAATGGTGCCAGGCAGCGACAGTCAAGGCGAGGGGGCTGGTGGATTAGTCCGTGGGTAGGGTTGGACCCCACCGCCCTTCTCAGCTGGCCTTGACAGGGGTTGGCTGTGGCTGCACGTGGGGGGCCATGCTGGCCAGCTCGGACCAAGACATCTCAAGCTAGGTGGGATACGTTTCCCTTAAATGCTCAATCCCACAGAGGCAAACAGAAATCCTCTCCTACACGGAGTAAACTCTGGATGATGTCCAGTGTCTCATGAGAGTCTGCAGCATTGAATATCTTCATATATATAGTAAATAAGCTCTAACTCTCACAGCAAGTGCACTCAGGGTCTCAACTGAATGCAAAGAAGATGCAGATGTGGATGAAGGCACAGCTCGCCTTTGCAGGTACCGACAGCGCGGCCACACAGCTGACTGCACCGAGCGCGTCACGCCTGATCAGAGCAAGGAGCAGTCTCCAGCCTCGTATCGCAACCCCTCCTATCAGAAACAGGCTTCTGCTTCGCTTCGGAAATGAAACAAAAGTGTCCCCATTTCTTCCTTCAGCAGCTTATAAACTGAAAGGTGTATCAAATGGGAACATAATGTCACAGCTGAAACATTTATTTTCCTGAAAACAATCTTCATACGGTGGAACTGACAGTGTTTTTCAGGAACACTCGAGGACAAGTCAAGGACAGATAAAAGAAGATGCAGCATTCTACTTCTTTTTCTCCCCCTCCAGTAGAAAATACTTTCAAGCGTAAAATATCTACTTCACTAACTTTTTGTTATACAAAGCATATTTGGGAAGAAACGTGTTATCATCATTTCAAACTACATTAAGTGCGAAGCCTGGGTTATTAAAAAGACGTGATCGAAGGTTTGCAAACCCTACACTATACAGAAGATATTTTTATGGCAAAAATAATTATCTAACATAACCTTAGTAGAATGGCAAGAGCATAAAATAGTTAATAGCCTGAATGTACTTGGGAACCCAGAACTAGATTCTTAAAAACAAGCAGAGGGAGTCCTTGGGACCCACTGCCCAAGATACGCTTCTGCAGGAATATACAACTACCTCTAGGGCTACTGTAGATCAAGAGAAAGCGATCTACCACGGCTGCTCCCCTTTGACATTACGCATTTGGAGATGAGTAAAGATATTAGCATCCCATATCTGCAATGGCTAATGTCATGGTGAAGACCAAAGAGACTAGCCTGTTGGATTTGGGTGCTACAGTAGCAATGCAACACGTGTGAGGGACACGCTCAGTTTGCCATCAGTACATCTGCCGTTGACCAAGAAGGCACCAAATAGGTCTCTACAAAGCAAATATTATTGCCACTTACTCCATGAAACACACCACTGCACCTTGAGCTGCCCTCTTTGAGGGCAATCAAACATGATGTCCGTGGGAGCTCAGGGTGGGCACAGCAATTATGCACCCACGTCCATTTGTTCAAGAGCTCTAGATCCAGATCTCCAGCCAAATCCACCACGTGCCCTACCAGCTTCAGCAATGTCTGTGCTAGTACATTTTCTGGCAGCCATCTCTTTCCATCTTACAAACACCACTTTACCTCTTCCCCCACTGTTTCACAAATACCTTGATGACAGATTGGATCCGGGTGCTATTTGAGAAGACCTCAGTGGAGGATTGCACAGGTCTATGGACCAGAGACAGTGGTGCTGGCACTGATGGGCAGCTCTGACATGGGAAGTCACAGTCACCCATGGGCCCCTTGCAGCGCACACATGCCATGCCGTGTGCCACAGCTCCTCCTCGCACAACCTGCAAACCGTTTCCCTGTGGATCATTCCCATACCAACGTTAGCATGCACGCCAGAACGTACAAGCCTGGATAGTGGCAGACAGATCACGACTCTACAGCCAGAACTGACTGCAGTCTCCATAATCAACTCAACTTCCCTCCCGAGGGGTCACACGCAAAGCTTACAACACTTAAGTGACAGCAAAACAAATAAAAATAAATAAATAAGAACAAAAGACTAGAAACAATTTATGATGACCATATAGAACATTGCATAAAATTGCCCCTGTTGCTCAAGGCAAGGGGGCTATCTTCTCCAGCCTGGGGTTGTTACAAAGCTAGCTAGCATCTGCTGTGATTTGCAGCTGACAGCCCACAGTGAGCAGAGGAGAGCTACAAGGCTGAAGGAGCACAGCTATGTACCAAATAACAGCCTGTGCCTTCTAAGCAAGACCCACAGCCATAGCTCAAGTCAGCATGAAGTTTCTCTCGTCCCCTTCCTCCTGGAAAAGCAAAGGAATATTCCTTTGAGGGAACACGCTCTTCTTGCACAACCACAGGATTTCCTACTCTAGGTGTGCAGAGGAGTCAAGGTAGCCTCAACTGGAATAATCCTCTGCCTGCGTTCATCTGCAGACGTGATGTTCATTAACCCAAAGCTGCCTGTGCCGAGGGCTGTAGCTCTGTCATGGACAAGTCCTGACTCTCCACCAGCCAACGTGGAAGGCTGTGAACATGCACTTATGAAGAGATGAAGATGTGATTTGGTTCAGCCCTGCAGCCGTACCCCTGCCAGCAGTGGAAGTGGCAGCTCAGCACCAGGAGAAGCCCGAGCAGACGCAGGCATCAGTCCACAGGAATTCCAGGTCCCACTGCAGAGGCTTGGTATCCCCAAAGCAGTAAACGTGCCTGAGAAGCACGTGTCCCAAAGCACATCACAGGACAGCCTCCCGTCTGCTGTTCAGAGCAGGTCTGATCATCTGCCTGTGAAAGTGAAGCCACCAGACTGCTTTGGAGGTGAGAGCTGGGTGATTTGGGCTTTCTCTCTCTCTCTCTTTTTTTTTTTTTTTAATCTCAAACATAGAAAACGAGAAATGAGGGCAAGGTTTTTGAAGGGGAAGTGGCTAAGGACTCTTCTGATTGCTCCTGCCTAGCAGACCGTAAGCTTTTGGGGGCAGAGATAGCTCCTCAGTGCACTGTCACCAGAGCAAATTAATGAACAACAGTATTGCTACAAGGGAGAAAATTAACCAAAAGAAGAAGGAAACCAGATTTTGAGGAAGACGTCCTCCATGCAGACAGCTGGGAGTCAAGCAGAGCTTAGCCACTGCACGGCACTGTGCCACACAAATGTATAAATTCATCATGGACAGATGGCTGATTTGACTAAACCAGCCTTAGTTTACACTGGAACCGATCCATTTGTCCGGTGCCAGAGAGTTATGGCTCATGTCTAATTCAGCATTGCTACTCCATAAATTTCAGGAGCATGAGTCTCAGGAGGGTAACCTTCCGTTTTCAACATAGTCCCTGTGCACGAGCAATGGGCAGGAGCAAACAATGTATGGTTGGAAACAGCTGTGCAAAGGACAACACACACAAGGATATCTGGAGTTGGCAGGCAGAGGAGGCTTGGGCAACCCTGGAGTTCAACCCAACAGGGCAAGAACATCGTTAAGCTGATGCCTTTGAAACGTTCCTCTTACATTATTACCAAGCTAACGTCTTGCTTCTGTATTTGCTGTTTGCAATTTAAATCACAACACTCAACTATGCAAATCCATATTTAAGAGAGGCAAGAAATAAACAAGCATTACTGAGGCACTAGGAGAACATCTTGAAGTCTTGATAGTATGTGTTTAAGTGTATGCAAATAGGTGAATAGATGATGGAGGAGTTTGCATTTTGAGGAATATATCATGCAGGTCTTGTTTGCACCTCCATTTTATCACTGTGTTTCCCTGATTGGCTGCTTCATAAGTTGTGTAAAGGGATGGGTGTATAGATATTTTCAAAGCTGAGAGCTCATAACAAATATATAGTCTTTTACAGTTAATACTTACAGATATACATGATCTCAATGACATGCATCCATGAGTCATTTTTATTCAGTCTCTTCCCTAACCCAGGTTTAATATAGTTTTCTAGAAACTTGAACAAGAATAGTCTGCTGTTTTCAAGAATGACAAGAGTGAAAAACACCATCTTTATAAAAAAGAAACCTAACAACTTTTTCCACGTTTTTGAACAGCTGCAGCACATTATTGCTGGACCACGGAAATCCGATAGAGACATGCAATTCCCAACCTTCAGACATGCACTGTAACCATCTGGAAAGATGCAGTCGGGCATTTTACGGAAGCATTCGCGCACAATTTTGTTTTGTGGTATCCCAACTCTCCGTCCATATTCTATTAATGCCCTAAATGCGCCAGCAGTCTGGGAGCGTTCATCAACATTACAGCATCCCTCTCTGCACTTCATAAAGACGCATGGATGGACCTCTCCTATCCCCGAGGGAGGCACCCCAGCCGCCTCGTGGCATTAAAGCTCCCCCCCACAGCCCTGGTTGGGCTCATAGTATCATCACTTAAAGTTGTCTGTTTGCAGACATTGGTGGTAGCTAACATAAGCTCTGGGCAAGAGCCGTGTCTGGAGAAAAATTGCTGTTTGGGAGAGCAGGGAAGATTGCACTGGCAGGTTGTTTCGGTTGCCTGAAGCTACGCAGAAAGTTGTCATTCCAGAAATCTGAGCAACGAACACGAGAAAGGGGCAGCTGGAAGGGTGGACGCCAGAGCTGAGCAGATGCCACCACACAGGCAATCGCCCCGATTGCTGCTCATGGGGCCACACTGCAGAAACCCCCCTTGGTGAAAAGGGCAAGGCTGGTGCCTTTTCCCTGTCGCAGAGCATTGTAGCCTCCCCTTCATGTTTAAGGCACACGTTCCTTTAGCTTTTTTTTTTTTTTTTTTTTTAATATATCTGCTGCACAACACCTCGACTCCAGCAAGCCCAGAGCCCGCAGCCTATAAATTAAATAACTCCACTGCACCGCCGAGTAGTTTTTATGCCACATGCTGACAACTTCTACCTATTTTGAGTCCAGGAACCCATCGGTGTCCCCCTCCCCACGTCCACTCGGAACACGGCATCCCATATTCCAGTAATAATTAAACATGAGTCTACAAAGTGCATGGGTGCAGCATGACGAGCGGCCAGGGAAGTCCTCAAATGCCAGGCACCCACGCAGGTGACAAACCCGCCAGCCGGCCCCGCTCCCTCGCCCCGGGATGCCCAAACAGCAGTGGCTACCAATAGCAGAAAAGGCAATTAAACAAAACTGGGGCTCATTTCTGGAGGAAATCCCAACTTCACAGTTGGGCAGGGCCATCATTTCAATCCATACCCTTCTGTACACGTGCAGAGTAGACGAGATTACCCGAGTAGACGAGGGATAACCCACGAGTACCTGGGAACTTTCACTCATTCAGACATCAAACCACCATCACTTGCTTAGAGTGTAACCATCAAAGCAGGCATTGCTGTACAGGCTGCTAATAGTTTAAACACAAGGTCTGTGCCCTCCAAAAGCATTAAAAAAAGATAATTCCATCTTTTGCTGTGGGTGTTTTTGCAGTTTGCTATATGCACTGAGGGTTTATGTCTCACAGACTAATAAGTTGCAGGAATAACATTTAGCAGCTGTTATCACAGTCAAAGCAGAAATCTTCAAATTCAAGCATGCTTACATGGAAGGATTCTGACCTCTAACTGGGCACCAAATATTAACAAATTGCTGAAGAGTCCAACCAGACAGCAAGAGAATAAGCCAGACCACTTGCTGATATAGACCATGGCCACTCCTGACGCCACTCTAATCCAGGCTTTGAAAAAATTAGGTGATACCAGCTACTCATGTAGTATGCTCATGCACCCTATATTAGCAGTTATTTCACCTGGTATTAGTTTTTACCTATTTGTTATTCTGAGGAATAACGTTACCACCCAGCTGGAGCTCTGCCTGCCGACAACTAGCTTCATGGATGTTAACAGCACCAGGACGACCTAACATCTACAAGACAACACGGGATGAAAAAAAAAAAAACACAAGATGCTGCATTAGCAAGTCACACGCTGGAGAGTGCAGCAGCAGAACTGAGGATGGAGCTTTTGGGATGTCACTGGGGGTTTTTTTCTCCCTCCCTTCTCTACAAGTCATTAATGAGCAGCTGGATCTGACGATGACCCCATAATTAGCGCCTCTGTATTCAGAGCAGCAGTTGGGGCTGGGTAGTGAGCATCACCTGCGGGTACAGAGCTAGACAAATTCCTGGGGAAACAGTCACATCAGCACCCCTGGAATTCATTTATCATGCTCTTAAGGACTCTAGGGAGCACCAAGCCTGGACGAAGCATCCCGTTATTATTTTAAATCTAAGCAGAAGGCTATGTAAGGGAGAAAGTCAAGAGGGAAAAAGGCATATATTAAGTGACATTTCCACTCTGCCCCAAATGAGCGGGAACTTGGGGAAGTCGCAGGGACGCACCTGAGCAGTCCTCATTTCCCAGCTCTCGAGCCTGGCTGTGACCACAGCAGGCTTTGCATTTGTCCAGGACAGGGCAGGTCTGCCTGTGTGCCTGATATACTAGCAAACGTTTCAGAGGAGCTATCAGAAAACCCGGGGCTTTGCTCCCTGCAGAGCAGCAGTGCCCACCTCCACAGGCTCCTCCAGCCCAGCCTGGCCTGTTCCTCCAAAAAATAATCCAAAAGTGGATCTGGTCACCTGGCAGAGACCCCAGCAGCTGCAGCCTTCATCAGCCATGAATAGATAAAGCACTGCCTATTTCAAGCTTTGGCAGCGCTGGAACCAAGTATGGCTATTCCCAATATCCACCTTTCCCCGTAGTGTAAAACCAAGCTGCCGTCTCAGTTTAAAGGGCAATAATTGCTTTAGCTGCATTTCTTCCAGGCATTAGTCTCTTCACCTGAAGAGGTCATACCAACAAGCAAAAACAAGGAAAAAAACTTGGTTCTCCACCTATCAACCCCATGATATCTCACTGCCATCCTAGATATGGAAGAAGTTGTCATCCTGCTGAAGTCTCCCCAGGTCTGCAGATAAGACACAATACAGCCAGGGTTATTTCAAAGAAACAGCGCAAACTTTCAGCACATCCCTGTTATGCTAACCCAGAACATGGGCAAACTTCTATCCCATTCACCACTTAAATATAAAAGATGCTGCTTTCAACACCACCTCGTGCTGTGGACAAAATGCATCCCCTGTGCATGAAACAGCACTTCCACATGCAGATGCAAGTCACCAAAACATGGACTTCTGACCTAAATAAAGGCAAGTCCATTCGATGGTCCAACAGCTCACTGAGGTTTTATCTACCAAGTCAAATATGGGGCTGCGTATTTCCAGGCTGCAAACACTGTTGTTTTAAATGGTCAATATTGACACATTTGGTCCTGAAAAATTACTCTTCTCAACAGACCTGCACTTCGAAATGTTAGTTATGGAAACAAGTCGATGAGATTAGGGAGGTAAAAAGCGAGGCTTCCCCATGGCCTTGCCCCCGTTGCAGCTGCCAAACACCAACGGCGCTGGGACAGACCCTCCTCCTGCTCCACGTCCCACGGCTCAGCACCGCTCCGGGGCTCACCACGGAAGGATGTCCATGGCCTGGGCATTGCCATCATCAACACAGCTGTACAGGGAAAGCTGCTCCCCCCATCCATCACCGTGGTCCCAAACACCAGGGCTCCAGCCGAGCACGAGGGAACCCGCACATAGGGCAGCGTTTATGCTCTGCGCTCAGTTCCCTGCATTGCCACCGACTGTAACACTGAAATCATTTAATCTCTTTTTGACCCAGTTCTAGAGCTAGGCAAATATTGATTTTTTTTTTTTTTTTTTTTTTGGTTCACTGGCCAAACCGGAGAGGGGTAAAAAGAAAAGATTTGGATTAAGCTGAAATGAAATGGTATTTGTTGTTAGCGGGGAGGAGGGAGTCTCAGTTTTGTTGAAACACCGTGACTCCAATTTCAGATCATTTTACTCAAACCTAAATATTTATATCATTTTACTCTGCTGTATCTCAATATTTTTATTTGGAAGCTTTTTCATATTTAATAAGATTAAAACATGTAAATAAGATGCCAGCTAAAGGGACCGCTTTCACTTTTCCAAATTCTTCCCCTGTTTTTCAGCTACAACTACATCCAAGAGCAATTTTTATGCAAATAAATTATTCATGTTAAAAAAAACAAAAACAAAAAACAAAATGAGAGCAGAACAGGGTTCTGATGCCCAGATCCAAATGAAAACAGCAGAATTTTCTGAACCTCTTCCTCCTGGCTGTTTTGGCCGCAATTGCTTTAATTCCTTTAGACATTATATACATATATATATATACACATACATACACACACACATACACACACACATATATATATATACACACATACACACACACACACACATATATACATATATAAAATAAAACTGTGTATGTGACTGCCTTTGGGTATATAAACACTGGTATAATTGCTAGGGCCCCAATCTGAACCGGTACCTTGCAGGAAGCCCATCACACAGTAATAGCAAGGGGCAGCGTGACAGTCACAGTTTGGCTGCTGGAGTGACTACCACCACCTTCTCACTATCCCATGCATTTGTTTCAGTCACCAGGAACATGAGGCCGTCATGATCAAGCCCTTCAGAAACAAAACACAACGTACCTTTCGATAAATATTCATTATTGTGGCGCTCCTCTAAGAGGAAAACTACAGAATAATTAGCAGTCCTTGCATGCAAGCTCAGGCCGTCAGGCAAGATGTGCAATTAGACTTTTGCCATGGCACTCAGGGGGTACTTAATGAGTATTTGGTTGAACATTTGTTATTTGCTGAAGCAGATGTCAACACTTCTATTTCAAGAAAATATTTCCCCCCCTCCACGATTATCAAAATGTCTCCAGCTCTTCCATATGCCAGGCAGGCAAGCGAGGGCCCTCCTGAAAGTTACAGAAGTGATTCAAAAGTGAAGATCGGACGTTGGAGAACGGCACTTGATAGCAACATCGCAGCTCCCATCGCTTTTCAATATGCAGGGGAACAGCAGCTTTGGGAAAGCACGGAAGCTCGTGGGTGGGAAAACAGAAGTTGTCACTGGACGTTTAATGTCATAATCACTTTTCATATTGCAAATCTAGCACTGAAGAGCAATTAATCAAAGAGGAGCCACGCAAAGCTACCATAGTGTTCCTGACTCTGTCACTGCATGATCATCTCCATGCAAAGAAAAAAAAAATGGGGGGGGGGGGGGGGAGAGAAAAAAAAATAGTGCATCCTGGAATTGCACTCTGTCCCCCAGCCCTCAAAAGCAAGCTGGCTGCTCTCCAGGCCACGAGACTGCACCGAGCCAGGAGAGGTCCAAGCGCATCCCAGCTCTGGGATGGAAAGTCCACATGACCGCAAGTGAGCGTCCCTCTTAGCGCAGCTTCCCGCACGGAAAGCGCTTGAAAGTGGAAACATCTTCTGCGTGTTGCTCACGCTGGACATCTCTTAACCCCATTATAATTTGCTTTAATTTCTACTGCATTTAAAAACACACAAATCCACAACAGCATAGAACAGGTTAAAAAAAAAGTAGGAAACTGAAGTGGCAAAAGCTCAGTTATAGCATTTTGGATCATGCAACTGAGGAGGATCGTGCACCGTTGGGAGGGCTGGGTCAGGTTTTTAGCAGATCCCAGCAGGGAAGCAGTCTTAGAAAGCAGATGAAGCAGAGCAGAAGCTACTAAAATCAGCAATATTTGCACAGCAGGTAAAAAATCCTGGCTCCCAGAGTTACCAGGCCACTTTACCAGCAGCAGTGCTCCATCCCCTCCCTTGACGACTCACTTGGCTGCGCTGCAGAATTTGCCGCTGCCGGGAGCTGTCGGCATTGGGATAATGAGCCCGAGGCTGGGAACGGGAACCGGGCATTGGGGCTGCTCCCCCCTGCTCTCTGCTTCCAGATAGGAGCTGGGAAAGGACCTTCTCTCCCTCTTCCCTTGTTTCAAGGGCCCTTTGATATACAAGGTGCTCGAAGATGGATTGCCCATGAGCATCCTCATTCTGCAGCGCAGCCCCTGGGAAACGCAGCTTTCCGAGGGCATGTCAGGATTTACCCAAAGGAGATGCTAAGGGCACTTCTCCCAGAGCTCATTTCACTTCGCACCAGAGCTGGCTGTGAGGACGCTGCAGCCACCCACTCGCTTAGCTGTCTGCTGGCCACCACGCACGGTTCCCAGCTAGTGCTGCAATTTCCCAGGACTAAGGTTCAAACTTCTGCCTGTCTTCAGTGTAAGTGGGGATTCGAACCCTGGGACCAAGGCAGGTACCACCAGCTACAATGCAATGCTGGGGCACTTTGTGCTCCACCACCAGATGCTTCTTACATGCTGCGTTGGGGAATCTCTATTTTATACCCTCATTTGACTTTGCTGCTGTTTGTATTTCAGAAGCTTCCCCATGGTTCCTCACTTTCCAAAACCCACTCACACCCGAGGAGGATTCAGCGGCCACCGCTCCCCTGCTCCAGCTGCAGCAGAGATTGCATGCAGACCTGTGCTCCTGGGGGCCTGGGAATCATGTTGGTGCTCTAACTGATCTATGCAGGACCACTTTCTGCAATCTTTTATCTGGATTTTGTTACTTGCTCCTCCAATTAAGATGATTTCCGACCTTTTCCCAGTCATTTTCTGCAAACTCAAACGCTCACTACTACCTTAGCTGATGTTATGTTCCAGGGCCTGCCACATACCAGGCTTCCTATGCAATACTCAACGCACGCAAAGGGCCAGTACATCAAGAGTTCTTCAAAGTAAATTCAAAGTTATTGCTTTTCAAACCCGTAAGAGTCACATTGTCGAGCTTTTCTACACTATCAGGAGAACCATAAATTCACTTTAAAAGCAAGTGAAAGCTCAGATGCTATCTATGCTACTACCCTGGGTCTCTCAAATGGAGCTGACAGGATCTTAAGAAGAAAAGTAAAAAATATTGCTAGTCCTCCAATAAATTCCTGAAAGTTAGTAGCAGCTATAGCTATACACACTCTCATTTTCCCTTTCTAGGCTTTGGAGCACTTTGCAGAGAACATCAGCAACTTCAGGACATCTGTGCTCGAGATGGGACGTACGTGGAGATCTATAAGCAGTTAGGACTCTTTCTCCATCCCTTCATCATCTGAGAAAATAGTAACAACTAATCAAACCATTTTAGGTCATTCAAAAACAGTAAGTGTGCAAAGAATTAGAAAACGCATACTTGGCAAGTGTCACTCTGCCTCCGTTTTCTCCATCTGTATTAACAGGCTATAGGAATATTCCTTAGAAACAATTTTGTATCTTTAGATGCCTTGCTGCTGCATAGGAAATATCAGGGGACTTCATAGTTTTCTTCTAACCCTAAGTTCTATAAATCTATTCTTTGTGTCAGAATATACAGAGGTTTGTTCAAGAATGCACTGCTAAAATGCACACAACTGCACGCCATCCTGTACGCTGCAGGAGTGCTACTGTCATCTACCAGAAGAAACAGCATCTCCTCGAATTTGTATGCTCACCTAGCCTTAAACATGCATTGCAAAACAACATGGTAGCAGCAGTAACATAAGTCATTCTTCTTTAACTCAGTCTGCTTCATCTGATGCCTCAGTAATCTTGTATAATCATGAATAGCATGAGAAGGTGAGCAGAGAATGAACTTGCACTGGTTTTCATATGACAGGAACCAGGAGGGACCAGTGAAGTTGTGTGGCTGCTTCTTCATGCCTCTCAGGGAAATTTTGTAGCTTGCTCCCAAAGAATAATTTGGAGGTGAAAAATGGGAAGGGTTTCAAAAGCAATGAGAAGTGCTGAAGAAGTTTAAGACTTAAATGAACAGACATGGTTGTAACTTCCATGTCAGGAGATCCTAACAACACATGTGGCAGAATTTGGGAGAGCATATTGGGGAAAGCGCCATTTCCAGAAGAGATCTTACACTCTGCCTCTAATCATCTGCTACGAGCTCCTACAAGTGGGAAGACACTGGATTAGGGGTCTGACCTCATGAGGCCATGCATGTCCTTACGTATTAGAAGTCACAACCTATGCTCTGCCTGTTGTAGATTTAGCATGCAAGGGAGACCAGCGTATGGGTGTGATGTCTCTTAATTACATAAGAGCAACAAAAACAGATCAAAGTCTTTCCACCTCAGCACCTCTCTGCGCTGCATTTAGAGAGATGATGGTATTGCTCACACAGCAGCCACGGTACCTGTTCAACCATCCTCTCCATCCACTCTAAACAAGGGGTAGGGGGACAAAGGGTATGAAGTTTAGACGTCATCCTTGGGTGAAGTCATCTGGATCCTGCAGCAGACCCAGATCTGAGCACCAGCTTCTACAGGTGGCCTTGAGGAGTCAAGGGCCTCAGCCCATAGGAGCTTGCAATCCTACCTTCAGGCCCCATGTGGCCGCTACACCCACTTCGCAGGAGGATGCAATGGATTCGGATCTCCTGCGGCACACGAAACGCTGCCAATACCAGGATGACAGAGGGAACTCAAGGCACGAGGAGACCTTTGCTTCCCCTGCACAGCAAACACTGCACTCGTGACTACTTAAAGGTCAAAGGTGGGTTGTTAAGTGGACAGCAGCAGTCAGAGGAGCCCCTAAAGGAGCCTGAGCAGCGGAAGAGGCAGGTTTTCCCACACGGGTCACGGATACCCAGCCAGGTGCAGAGCGCACATGCGCTTGGAGGATAACCATGGTGTGTTTAGACAGCCAAGTGTCTGAAAACTCAAACCAACTTTCTCACTCTGCCTGATGATCTGAGTTATTTTCCTGCAAAGTCTTGATTATATTCTTTATTTAGAGCTTATGTAACAGGATGGTAATTTTAATGTTAAATCTCCCGAGCTTTATAGCCCTGCACTATACTCCATGCAGAGAGACAATGTGCCTTAAAATAATCTCCAATTTGACTTTTTCCTTGCTCCCTCTCCCTGGGGATGTTAAAAAGGACTTTTCAGAAGTGATTTACCTGAAATCTGTATAGTTAAGAACTCTTCAACTCACAGCTGCTCTAGTGAGCAATTTCATTCATGCGCTATAAAAAGCCAACACGCTGAACTAGTTCAACTTTCACTGTTGCCATTTGCTTAAGAAGCATGATGTCATTCTGCACATTTTTATTCAATTCACATAAAATGAAAGCATTTTCTCTGTAATAAAGAAGCATGTCACACTGAAACATTTTTCCCTGAGAGCTACCTACCATAGCCAGGAACACAGAAACTAATGGGGGGAAAAAAACAGTTTCTACAGATCAGACATTTGTACCATGCTGCACATTGCAGTGACAACGCTATTAATGACCCACCCGAACGAGGTTTTTTCTCACGGCACTCAAGATGTCAAAAGCACAGGCCGCTGCAGAGCTCCCGGGAAGCCCCAGCCCCAGAGTAGTGGAGCCTTATGATATAAAAACATATAACATTAAATCCCTGATAAGCATTTCAGGCCCTGAACAGAAAATGGGAAACAAGCCAAAGGTTTACAGCCCTCCATCCCCCATCTCCTGCTCTAGGCAGGACTCGATTCAATCTCAGCAAACCTCTTCCTAAGCTGCCCAGCTGGAAGCATGATGTGGGAAGGCACTTTTATCACTTATATAACGCACGGAGCTCTCCCAGATCTGCGAGGAAGAGTCCCGGCAGATGAGCACGGCTCGTTCCCTCGTCCCTCGCCGTTACACATACGCAAGCAAGCTGCAGCCTGGCACAGCGCTGCACAGCCAAGGGGCTCCTCGAAAAAGGGAAACCGAAAACCCCGCCAAGGATGCCTTCTGCATTCACCCGGCACAGCCTCGCACAGATACTGCTGTAAGGGAAGGGGAAATTGCACTCCCAAATTCATTTCTCAAAATAAGCAGAAGTTCAAAGCCCACAGATCAGGTTGTTTTAGATTGCTGGCTTCCCCCCACCCCCTTTTTTCCTTCTGGCTTTGAGGAAAGATCTCCTCCAGGAGAAACTGGTTTTCAGCCTCCGATTTCTTCAGTTGTCTGAGCCTCTGCAAGTCTGAAGTGAGCTATATTTGGAGGTCTCCAATGCCCAATTAACAGGGTTAACGTCAGCACCCTGCCAGCAGAAGAAGACAACACCCGGAGTCGCCCACGGGGGAATTCACAGCCGACGGCAGCATCTGAGGCAGCAACCTGCTGCTTCGGTCTACGTAAGGACCAACGTGCAGGGCAAGTCTTAACATTTTACAGCTCCCCTCGTTTGAGGTCAGCCTTAACAAATCTGCCATCAAGTTCAAGGCTGCTGAAAGCAAACCTCAATGCAGACAAGGCCCCTAGCAAGACATTTTGCCCATTGCAACAGCAGGGCAAACAGCAGCTTCAAACCAGAGAGGCAGGAATGAGCTTCCAGCCAGGCTGCCCATGGCCACCCAGTTTCCCTGGCTGAGCACCAGCCACCAGTTCACTGTGACGAACCCAGAGGTACCAGCTAGAAGGGCCTAATCCACTCCAGCTTTATGTTATGCCACCTTCACTCCTTGTTTAAAATAAATGGGCATCACAGCAAGTTTAAAAAAAAAGGAGCATGGCAATAAATTTAACTGTTTGGCTGCAATAATAGGATCCTGCCACCTTGAAGCCAGAGTAAGGCTTTTGCCTTGCAAGAAAGTCCCAAATACTTCTGTACCTCTGCAGTAATAATGGCCAAAGACTCACGGAGCAGTATCCCTGCCCAGAGACCATATCGGATGCCTCATACACAGCAGAAAATCCAAATCTAAGCAACATCCTTAGGGGAGACCACTAGGATGGGTTCAAAGAGAGAGGGCAAAACAAGGCAGCGGGGATCGTGCTGCAAGATAGCAGCGTTGGGGACAGGCAATGCCAGCTGAGCGGCAGCAATCGGTTGCCGTTGTGCAGCAGCGGGGTACGAGGCCCCGTGCAAAGTGAGCACGGGTCCATGAGGACAGGCTTATCATAGCAGCACGAAAAGCTGCATGTACCCATGGGCCCCCTTGGCCAAGGCAGCGCAGTGAGGAGCTGATGGCCATGCCAAAGCCTGGCCCTGCCCTGGGGACCATGCACCTCACAGCACACAGACAGCTAAGCAAGCCTACGCTTTGGCTTTGGCTAATAAGCAACAGCTTTCAAAACTGTTTTTAAAAAATTTTAAATTTAGCCCCAGCACAGAAGGCCCAGAGTATTTCTGTGCAAATGGCTAATGCACGCTCTGCAGTTCAGAGATTGATACAGCGTGATGAGGAGAGATGCAGGGAGGGAAATTTCACAATCAGCATCATATTCTTTCCAGTCCATTTGCTCAGAAAAAAAATCGGCTCCACCATCTCCTTCATGCCTTTCCCTAAATCCTCAGCTGTTGCTTCACACGCCAGAACAGTAGAAGACTTTCCTGTCTGATTTTAAAACTTCTTTCTCACAGATCTATTTGCCCATGATTGGACTTGCAGAGGTCCTTTCAACATCACCAGGTTTTTCTTGCTCATCACACACAGACACCGTTGGGGGTTGCTGGCCAAGCCAAGGACATCCTGACAGCAGACCCAGGCTTAGAGCAGGCCAGAATTCAAACTTTACAAAAAAAAAAAAAAATTTCTGTAGGGTGAAATCTCATTTCTGTGTGGAAAAAGGAACACTTTCCCTTGGTCGAGGAGGATTGGGTTAGAAATCATTCAGGAAAACTTGACACCTAGAAGCTCATGGGCCCAGGTGGGGTGGACCCACAAGTGCTGAGGGAGCTAGCAGATGTTATTGCTAGGCCACTCTCCATCATCTTTGAAAGACCATGGAGAAGAGAAGAGGTGCCTGAGGACTGGAAGAAGGCTAATATCACTCCAGTCTTCAAAAGCAAGAAGAAAGACCCAGGGAACTATAGGCCAGTCAGCCTCATCTCCCTTCCTGGAAAGGTGATGGAGCAGCTCATCCTGGATGCCACCTCTAAGCATGCAAAGAACAAGAAGGTGATCAGGAGTAGTCAGCATGGCTTCACAAAGGGGAAATCATACTTAACCAACCTGATAACCTTCTATGATGGGATGACTGGCTGGGTAGATGAGGAGACAGCAGTAGATGTTGTCTCCCTTGACTTCAGGAAGGCTTTTGACACTCTCTCCCATAACATCCTCATAGGCAAGCTCAGGAAGTGCAGGCAAAACTAGCAGACTGAGGTGGGCTGAGAACTGGCTGAACCGCAGAGCTCAGAGGGTTGTGCTCAGTGGTGCAAAGTCTACTTGGAGACCTGTAGCTAGCGGTGTCCCCCAGGGTCAATACTGAGTCCAGTCCTCTTCAACTTATTCCTCAGTGACCTGGATGAAGGGTCAGAGTGCACCCTCAGCAAGTTTGCTGCTGATATCAAACTGGGAGGAGTGGCTGATTCACCAGAGGGCTGGGCTGCCACTCAGAGGGACCTGGACAGGCTGGAGAGATGGGTGGAGAGGAACCTCATGAAGTTCAGAGGGAAGTACAGGGTCCTGCACCCAGGGAGGAATGACCCCAGGCACCAGGACAGGCTGGGGGTGACCTGCTGGAAAGCAGCTCTGCAGAGAAGGACCTGGGAGTCCTGGTGGACAAGCTGACTGTGAGCCAGCAGTGTGCCCTTGTGGCCAAGAAGGTCTATGGTCTCCTGGCTGCATTAGGAAGAGCATTGCCAGCAGGTCGAGGGAGGTGATCCTCCACCTCTACTCAGCTCTGGTGAGGCCACATCCAGAAGATTGTGTCCAGTTCTGGGCTCCCCAGTACAAGAGAGACGTGGAGCTACTGGAGAGAGTCCAGCGGAGGGCTATGAAGATGATGAAGGGACTGGAGCATCTCTCATAGGAAGAAAGGCTGAGAGAGCTGGGCCTGTTCAGCCTGGAGGAGAGAAGGCTGAAGGGGGATCTTGTCAATGTGTATAAGTATCTGAAAGGAGAGTGCAGAGAGGATGGGGCCAGACTTCTTTCAGTGGTGCCCAGTGATAGGATGAGAGGTAACGGGCACAAACTGAAACATGGGAAGTTCTGTCTGAACATGAGGAAAAACTTCTCTACTGCGAGGGTGACAGAGCACTGGCAGAGGTTGCCCAGAGAGGTTATGGAGTCTCCTTCCCTGGAGATATTCAAAAGCTGTCTGGACACAGTCCCAGGCAATGTGCTGTAGGTGACCTTGCTTGAGCAGGGTGGTTGGACTAGATGATCTCTGGAGGTCCCTTCCAACCTCAACCATTCTGCAATGCTGAAGCACCACTCGGCACAGCTCACAAGCAAGACATAAGCGGCAGAGCAGCTCTGGTTGGCTCTCAGCACAGGTTCATTGAGAGAATTTCCTCTTCAAACACAAGAAAAAAAAAAAAAAAAAAACACTATCAACCACACACAAACTTCTAGCTGGGACAAAGCATGATGAGGAGAAAAAGCTATCAGCTACTTCCAGGGAGCCTCCTCCTACCTCCAAACCATCTTTAAGGAAGAATGAAGCAACAGCAGCATGTGCCCCAAGCCTTGGACCTGTTCCCAGTTTAAGGAGTTCCTCTGGCTCCTTTCTTGGCAGCCTGCTTGGACAGTTGAAACCCATGGCTTCCCAGTGGCTGACCAAACACCAACCTCGCTGCACAGACAGGGCCTTCGCAGCCTCCAAGCAGCACATACGAGCCCCAGCTCCCATGTCCACCCCAGTAGGGCTCCAGCTGTGCCACCAGGCCTCCTCTCTCCCATGTCCACCCCAGTAGAGCTCCAGCTGTGCCACCAGGCCTCCTCTCTCCCATGTCCACCCCAGTAGAGCTCCAGCTGTGCCACCAGGCCTCCTCTCTCCCATGTCCACCCCAGTAGAGCTCCAGCTGTGCCACCAGGCCTCCTCTCTCCCATGTCCACCCCAGTAGAGCTCCGGCTGTGCCACCAGGCCTCCTCTCTCCCATGTCCACCCCAGTAGAGCTCCGGCTGTGCCACCAGGCCTCCTCTCTCCCATGTCCACCCCAGTAGAGCTCCGGCTGTGCCACCAGGCCTCCTCTCTCCCATGTCCACCCCAGTAGAGCTCCAGCTGTGCCACCAGGCCTCCTCTCTCCCATGTCCACCCCAGTAGAGCTCCAGCTGTGCCACCAGGCCTCCTCTCTCCCATGTCCACCCCAGTAGAGCTCCGGCTGTGCCACCAGGCCTCCTCTCTCCCATGTCCACCCCAGTAGAGCTCCGGCTGTGCCACCAGGCCTCCTCTCTCCCATGTCCACCCCAGTAGAGCTCCAGCTGTGCCACCAGGCCTCCTCTCTCCCATGTCCACCCCAGTAGAGCTCCAGCTGTGCCACCAGGCCTCCTCTCTCCCATGTCCACCCCAGTAGAGCTCCAGCTGTGCCACCAGGCCTCCTCTCTCCCACCTCCTCTGTGCGGCTCACCCTGACTTATACCACTTGGCTCTGAAGGATTAAGTCTCATCCCCATACTGCATCAACAAGACAGCATTCAAGATGAATAGGCCTTAAAGATGGCAGCCAAACTTATAACTTCTTCCAAGCTCGATTAACATCCTCTCCTCTGATGTTCTTTTGAGAATCCTGGCCTAAAAGTGATTTCCTCCCAATTGTCTTTTTATAGGATATGTAGAACTTGAGGGAAATCTAGAGGACTCCCCTTTTTCCTCCTGCAGGGTAACCCCATCAGTACTCAACTCCCTTCTGACGTCACACACAAATTCCAAAAGGACATCACAAACATCATAAAAGTACTCAAAGTTATGAGCCTAAGTGGAGAAACACTGCAAGATGTGCACAGCTGAAACCAAGCACAGTCTCAGTCCTGAGACACAGGAAGCCTAGAAAGAATTGGCTTCCCCAGGCTTAAGGTTAGCCTATGTCAGCATCCTCTAGGGTCCATGGGGGGACACAGCCCAGTTTCCTTATGCATCTTCTCCAAACCAACATTCAACACTACAATCCTAAAAATACATGTTATTTTTACATGCATACTATATATACACTGAATCATATTAATAACCTTATCCCACAACTCTCTCTTCTTTCATATCATATGAATTTTAACTCAAAATCTGTACGTCAGTGCTGCTGTCCATCCAGGCACGACATGCTGGCTCACACAGGACTCGCAACAGCGACATAAGTAAAGAAAGCATGTGCCCTTTGTTTCAGTGGCAGCAGAAGTTGCAGGTTATTACACATCAAGTCTGTATGAGCCTCTGAATCACAGTTACACTACCAGCTATTGGTGTGTGACAGCAAGTAAGTGCCAGGAGATGCAACAGCCACAGGTAAACTCCCCAAAAATTCTTGAAGGAAAAAATCGAGGGGGGGATTTCTATGAGGATTTCCAGGCCCATCATCCCCAGTGGAATTCAAACCACTGGATATACATTTGGTGTCAGTTCAGTATCACACCAACAGAGATGACGGAACAGAGAATAGGGAGAACTCCAATTTCATTGAAAAGCCAGTCACAGTTAACAAACATCTTGGAAAAAGCTTAATCCAACCCACCATTTGAAAAGCATGATAAGAGACTGGCAACAGTCTTCTACCACTCAGAAAGTGGTGTGTATGTGATGAGATAGAGCACCCAAGCTGCGCCAGGAGCTGCTCTCCAGGGAGCAATGCTCCTGCACAGGTAACACCAGGCGCAAGGGTCTTCAGGGCACTCTGTTCACCTGCCAGTGTTTTGTAGGGCAGCAAGTTTCCTAGATATGCACGTGGATAAATCAATCGTAAAGAAATGCTAGTACCCTTCCCAGCAATAATGCCACCCCTTTTCCAAGGAAATCTGTCTCCGGTCCCTCTGAGTCCTTGTAAGGCTCCCTGGGAAGTGTTCTCCCTGCGCCAGGCCCCTGGCAGGGAGGCCATCCAGAGCTCTCCTGGCTTTATTTGATCTACTGCTGTAGCAAGAGCATCTGCAAATGAGCAAAGTGTTTTCCAGCACCACTGGATTAAGCAAAGGCTTTCAGGGAGAACCTGGTCTCTGCTGCAGGGCTACATGTGATTTTTGCAGTACTCTGCATTGACAGTACAGGCAACACGGTAGGTAAAGCCTCCACCTGCTTGCCACTTCATTCAATTTACTGCTTTCCCAAGGTACGAAAGGCTGCTTTACCTTAGGGTGAACATTCAGGTGGGTTAGATGGAAGCTCAAAATCTAAATCCCATTAGCAAATAAGAGGATCTACATACTTAAGGACCCCATGCGGCGGCACATAGAGTAGCTTCCCCTGCTCCGGGTCTTCAAGGACTCATGCTACACTATTGAAAGACACTACAGCATCTCTCTTGCCAAGACATCGATAATGCTAATCAGTTGTACCTACCGGGATATACTTGCAAAAATAATTTGAATGACAAACGGCAACATAAGCTCTCCTGGCTCCAAACATGGGCTGTTCCTAATGGAAATGGGAAGTGCACTCCACAGCTGAGGGCTCTGCTCCGCCTGCACACATACACTGTCACTGCTTCTAATGGGTCAGTCTTAGACTATTTGGATTGTGGCTCTGCTGCAAAAAGACAAGCAAAAATAACAGCCTAAGTTGCTAAGAATGTTCAATAATTCCGTAATTTTCTTCTTCAAAGTAAAGAAAGTAGTGGATGGCCAGGAAAGGAATTGTGAACTGCCATCATCTGGTGTGAGAAACAGTCATTAGAGCATCCCTAATGATGAAAGAATTAACGCTGGGCTGCTTCAGTAATCACTGGCAGTCTAGACAGCAAGGAAAGTATGCACACGAATAATGGCCAAGACAGGTGCCCCTTGGGTCCCAGAAAGCCCACATCCACATGTTACTGTCCATTACAGACACCACCTGCTCCTTCTTTTAATCCCTCACTTCCATCATGGATTAGAAGTGGCCTGAAATCACATCTGTCATGTAGACTACAAAAATATATCTTTTGTAGTTTCCCAGAATTACCTACAAAAACAATGGAAAAATATCCTCGAAAAAGTGTCTCCTAAAACAGGGACTTATTGGATTCTTAAATTTAAACCCCAAATGCTGTGTAAAATGAGCATATAGGGTCCCAAGATGTGACTTCTAATGGTGCCAATCAAAATAGACAGCAGTGTCTGATACATATACCCTTGGGGTCTTTGCTGCCCAAGGACAGGGTGGTGACAATCAGCTGTCCTCACTCTCCCCTTGGTGCTGGAAGTAGCTCGAGAAGCTTTGGTGTGCCCCGGGCTAGTTGTCAGGACACCTACTTCTCCTGCAGCAGTGGGAGCAGCCATGAGCCCAAAGATGAGAAAAAAGGCTCAGACACCAGCTTTAAACCAAACAGATTTCCTCCCTATACAAATGACTGGCTGTATCCACGCTATCTAGAAATATGAACTTTTTTTGGCTATTTTGAGGTTCAGTTTGACTGTACTGGGTTCAGAGAGCACAGCCCACAGAAAAGGAAGATCTTGCCCTAAAGAAAGGAAGTACAAGTTGCTCAGACTGAAGATCAGTTATCTGTATCCAGTGACCTCTGTGGGTTGGCCCACTTGGCTTCTTGGCATCTTTATTGTTGCTTTTAAGACACTTACAGACCCCTCTATTCTCTAAGTAACTGGAGGTTACATGCTCAGAAATCCTACGTTCCCTTGGGGGCAGATAACATCGAGTCCCTTCTAAGCCTGGCCCTTGCACAGCATCGCTGCAAGGGACATGTCGGGTGGCTGGGTTAAAGCAGCAGGGTTGGCCTGCCCCGTTGTACGTGTGGATGGGTTGCCTCAGGTCAACTCTGGGCTCGATTTCAAGCTCAAATCTGCCCCAAGTAATACAGCGCAGACCTCTCCAGGGTTATTCAACATGGAGTTATGGGCCACCCAAAGTCAGTCACCTCGGCAGCAGGGGAGAACATAACACATGCCCTTGACACGCTCAACCATACGAAACAAGCCTGAAACACTGCTCCTCAAGCAAAACGTCTGATCCTTGGGAGACCTGCTCTGCCAGCTACCCACGGGATGAAATGCTCCACTGACGAGAGAGCCATGAAGACCCACATCCTGCGTCACATCTGAATGCCAGGCGTACACTTGGGGTGAACCCCTGACACGGCTTCCTCCACAGCCTGAGGCTCTTGGCCACAACAGCCCCACTTAATCATCATCCTTGGAGAGGGAGAGCACTCTTAATACTTTACATCTGCAAAACTAAAAGAGCTTTCCAAAAGAAGTTAACACCATTACTTCTGTTTTCAGTAGGGTACTTAGCCACATCTCTCAGATTGGGCCTACACTTAAATATCTCTTCAAATAGAGTCATAAACTACTTTTCCCCCCTCTGCCAGAAGTGACTACCCACTGTGTCTACAAGGCAAAATTAATAGCTTCAGCTTCCCTCAGACTGTTTACTCCTTTATTATATCGTACCAGGTCTCTGCACAGTTCAGCACCGATCCCATTCCCAGGAGGCAGCGGGCTGCGTGTCACCCTGGCAAGCTCTGCAAGAGGAGATGGCACTGCCAAGAGTCACCACCACGAGTTAATCACAGTTCCTCCCTGGTCCATGGGCATGGCAGCCGCGCAGCAAGCAGGATGACCAGGCCCAAGACAGCTCCTGAAGTCACAAATACCGATGACAACACAGACAACCAGCACAGTGAGCTCAGCCAGTACTTGGGTGTGCTCAACCCAGTCCTCCCAGGACTACTTCACTGCCAGCACCTGACCAGGGCAGGTGATAGCCAGCTCCAGCTGGCACTGAGAAGGGGAAGTCCTACACAGGTGTTTGCCCTAATCCTCAGGAAATAATGCAATAAGTCAGGCTGTAGCTACACCATATGTTTTGCAGGGGGTTAAGGTGGGGGATGCATTTTAGGATGCTCCCATCTGCCACTTTCACTCCTGCTCCATAATTTGGATTCCCTCAGTTCAGCCTGGATAGCTGTCTGTGAGGACACACTGCAAACAAGGTCTCTGAACTCACCCAGATTAAAGACAAAAATCAGATTTCAGCACAGCTGAGAGGGCAGCTGACAGGGCTGAGGAATGAGAAGTTCTTCACATGCCTTGGCCCTGACAAGACTGTTGCCAGCAATATCAAAGCACAGGAATTATTGGCAACATTTCTTTTTAAGGCAGTATTTATAAATACCTGGTTCTTAGTTAAGAGTCATCCCTGGGATTTAAGGGTTCTAGCATAAGATGTAGTAACTCCTGCTACAAGCATAATCCAGCTTCTAAAAACAGCGTACATCAACAGAAAATTGCTGACCATCCTTCTATACAGATGGGGATAACAATTTCAGAGCATACCACATTTCAGCACAAGGAACACAGGTTTTAGTGAAATCACGTGCAACTGGAACTATTGCAACAGCGCTGTAAATTGAGGACGTGTACAGTGACTTCTCTCAGAGCCCCCATGAACTGCATTTCTCATAGCAGCGAAATACAGATTCAAGTACTTTAAGCTATCGCTGTCAGTATAAGCGGAATAAGCCATGTGTGTGTGGACCTGTACAGGACAGAGGGCACAGAACAGAAGGGCAGCGAGCATTTCAGGTTTCATGCCTTGGAGGACACTGTGAGACAGTAACAGAGCTCTCCAGTGCCATTTAAAGACCAGGAGGGAGGACCAGACATACAAACAACATGGTCAAGCAAGCCTTGCTTTTTCAATATAACAAAACAATAAAGCACTTGGCACAATTGTGGTTAAAATCCAGAATACTGTTTTTCTCTGCCATCATCCAAATGTAAGCACTGATTGGTTCTGTGCCTCCTTCCATATTCTCAAGGAGACTGTGATGCTCTGGAGGCCTCACAGCTTGCTACTACCTGAGGGGTTGGTAAAGGAGGAGAAAGATTTCTGCCTTGAAAACTCTTCCATGGGCAACTCCACAGCAAAGAGAAACAAAACTACATCTTCTCAGAGGTCAAAGGACTGAACCCAAAGTTTTCAGGTTCCTCTCAATGTCACAGGCACCGATGATCCCTGCTGTTCCCCACACACATCCCTCACTCCAGTCTAGCAGGACCTTTCAAAGCTGCCCAAGAGACTTCAACAAATCCAACCAACCTAGAAAATGCCTTTGCTTTCTGCTTTAATGCACCAACCAGTCTGTAAAGGATCCACATTCCTTCATGTTTTCTGCATCAAGCCAGGGTTGGGCTTAGGTCCGTGCACACCCTTGAAGAGGTCAGCTAAGCTCTGCTAAAGAAATGGAGAGGTGGAAATGCAGCCAGGCACCTTGGGACACCGCTCAAGTGGTGAGCTACCCTCGCTGATGCTGACACACAGGGCCAGAAACTGGGAGATGACACCTCTCAAATACCACAAGTTCTGTCTTCTCTGGGAATCTTCTCATTTTCTGGACATCTCTAAGGAAGGACTCCCTCCACACAGCTGGCTCGGAGCAAGTTGGACCAACGCTGGCTATGGCCAGGCCCATCTACCTTGAGGCCATTCCCAAGGCGCTGCCAGAGACCACCTCCAGCCCAAGGTCCAGAGCCCCCGTCTCACCGGGGTTCAAACCCCGCACACATCTAGATGTGGCTCTGCCCTCCTGCATGCTGTTTTGCACAGCCAGGAAGGCTGCTTTGCCCAAATATCCTTTGGGAGACAAAGTCTACTGGACGTCTCCAAACCAACAGCCTAAATCACATGCACCAGGCATGTCTTCCAGGAGAAATCCTGCTTACAGGACAGCAACGACATGTCTATATTAAGTCTAGATGCCTCGTATGAGGCTGTATTTTCCATTCTCCACACATTTAAGTTTAAAGTAGTCCTATGCAGTTCCAGCAAGTAGTCCATAGCTCAGATAATTCGAGCTGTCTGCTGTCACAGTGAGTGCCACAGTGTGCTCTCTTGGACATTTTATATCTTCCTTTCTTGTTTTATTCCTTTAAAATAAAATCTGTCTGGGATGTGAGCTAGTGTTCTGACTGTCCATGTGTGGTAATAAAAGATATCTTGTAGTATCTTGGAGGAAACAGTAAACTATTTTTCCCCCAAACAGAGAGGATGGAGGGAAAGCTTCCTATTTCATCAGAGACACTCTCAAAGCAAGCTGCTTCGAAGTCTTGTCCATTTTGCAGCTCTGTTTTGGCCAAACACAGCTGCTCAGCCATTACGTATGCCCCGCACCTTTGCGAGGCCCCGTTCCACCTCTCGCAGGCAGTATACATCATTTTCTCTCCGAAACTCAAAACACATACCTAGCCAAAAACAAATAAGACTTCCAGAGTTTTTCTGCTGCAAACCATTGCTTTTGCTGAGGCTGAATTTCCTTGCTCAGGGTAAGGAGGCTATGTAATATTTTAGTCACACACAGCACAAATTGAAAGCTCTGTGCCAGACAACAGAGCGAAATGAGCCAGTGCAATACAACTGATAGCCCCGAAGCCCTTAGAGCAGGGCTGGAGGTGGCCTTCACAGGGATCATGCTCAGCAAATGAGGAGAGGAGATGAACTTACAGATCCCTATTAAAATGAAAACATACAAAACTGAGAAGATGTACCTTCTGAACTGATCTCCTAGAGCTCATTTAACTCGCACCATTGCGGGGATAATAGAGGTATCATGAACTTACCCCTGAAGAATACACCATAATACCTCAAACCGTGCGATGCTTTACACTTAGGATTATTTGGGTTTCATCATTTCGCAACTCTGTCAATGTTTGAAAAAGCTTAAATGTCGCTCCGTCTGGGCTGCTTTCCTTGTCCTGGACGATGCTCCAACCGGCCCTGACTACACTGATTTATTACATTATCGTAATGCTATGGCACAAGAAGGCTCTAGCCCTATATTCAGTGTTGCACCACAGGTGTTCAGAAGAGAAAAGCTTGAAAGAGGGGCTTTTCCAGGGCAAAGGAGAACAGATTCTGTTGAATTACAGTATCCACACATATTAACAGTAGGTTTTTCTAGAAGAGTATGAGAAAGTGTCTTTGAATAACCTAAATAACTTAGCACTAACCACCCATAATCCAGATTAGATGCAAGAATCACTGCTTCTTCTCCAACCTCTCACTTTGCTGAAATTCTTGGGGATTTTGCTCCGCATTTGAGGTGCCTGGGAGATGCCACGAGACAGTTAGGAAAGCCACAGCCATCCCTCCTTTGATTCCAAGCTCTTTCTTCCCTAAACCTCATTTTCACCTTTCCATGTAAAGGACAACAAGCCAAGAAGCCTTGTGGTGCCTGCAGTATTTTTCAACCTTCTAACTACTATGATTTTTTAATATATATAATATATATGTGTATAAGTGTGAAAGCAGTGCTCCATGTGACCTTCTAGCAGCTAACTGAAATTGGACAAGGGTTTGCTACAGCTGCAGGACAAGGGATGGGCTCTGCTTGCCCAGGAGGGAGTGATGGGTGCCACCATCCCAAAAACCCAAGTTAAACCCAATGGAAAACCCAGATGACCTATAGCGCAGGCTGAGCCCCACAGACACAGGCCCCTTGCAGCAAAGGGAGATCAGCGTAGGGAAGGCATGGCTGTGAAAGCCAAGGTACTTCCAACACATTTATTTATGGATAGTCTCCTCCCCAGTGTTTCCCATGATGTGGGAGCATTTCCATCCCTCTCCTTCAGCAGGAGGATGGAGCCGAGGCAGCAGGACCAGCGGAGATCCCGCTGCAGCCCCGTGCAAAGGAAGGCTCCCGCTGCTGGATTTTCCCCAAATCCACCATGCCATTGTGAAAGGGTTTTAATGCTTCTTGCAAGCAATTAATAATGTTTCTGCTTTTGTTTTCCCAGAACTAAACACTACCATGCCCGTTTCATAAGTACATGCTAATTGTTATTTACATCGCAATAAAGCTGGGGAAATCCTGCCAGGAGCTGGGATCCCACTGTGACAGGTGAAGCACAAACACAGCCCACTCCCCACCCAGAAGGGCCTGCCAGGCCAAGCAAGTTTGTCTCTGGGTGGAAGGGGAACAAAAAAAAAAAAAAAAAAATAAAAATAACTTTAGCAAGAAAACAGAGCTACCCATTTGCTTCCTCAGCACACTTTTCTCCCTTTATTTCCATCTCTCTTGGTCATCCCACCTGGCAGCTCCCAAAATGTGCTTCCCTGCGCATTGATACCTGAGAGAGCAAACACCTAGGAGACAGCATCGTACAAAATGTAAGCGAAATGCAGCAAGAGGCATCTCCTGCCCAGGCTGCGTGGTCCAGCAGCGAGCATCCTCGAGAGCTCCGGTCTGCACGCAGGGGAAACGGCTCACCCCAGCCACTCAGCAAGGGCACTACGTACACACAGTTCTTCAGAGCTGTGCTTTAAAACCCACTCCTTTGGTGAGTTTTATTGCTGTTTTAATGAGTAGTAAGACAGTCCTACAGTTATGGAGTTCATGACACAACCATGCTGTTAAGTGGCAAAATGCATTTCCTGCTCTGAGCAGCTGTAAACTTGAAGTTTTAATTGAGGGAGAAAAAAATATATATGAGGCAACTGGTGGGATGCGAGAGGTATGGCAGAAACAAGACAGAGACACGAGAATAAAGACTTGCTAACATAAGATTGGAAACAGCTAGGACACACATCTCCAAGCCCACCTTTCACCACTGAACTGTGCCCAGCCCCTGGCACAAGCACCCGTTGCCGGCACACGCAGCCCTTGCGAGGAACGACCTGGACAACCTTCCAATCCCGATAGGTGAGAGACACCCATAAGGATTAGTCTGGATAAACCTGATATTCCAGGGCACAACACAACAGCTTTCCAAGTCAACATCTCACAGTTAATGACACCAGGGAGCCAGGGCTCAGAGTTTAAGAGTTACAATAAATTGCTTCCAAAGCCCCCACAAGATCATCCACATCATCCTTCCAGTACGCATCTGATTTGCCAAATCAGCAAGGTTATAAAAAGTTATATACTTTTCATCTGCGTTTATAAAGTTAACTGAACCAGGCATGCATTCTTGTGCATACACTTTTTTTAATGACTAAATACCATTATCACAACTAGATAATTTAGAAAGGAGAGTATACATCCAAACAGAGAGAAATACATGATTGCAGGACGTCAGTGACCCAACATCAGCATTGAACGGCGAGCACCTCCACAGAGTCACAGTGCACTGAACAGGACTGAAGGGTATCTGGGTACTTGGGCAAAACCCTCACCATGAGCTTGGGCCTGTGTGTGCAGCTCCCCAGCCCCAATGCAAGACTTCCAGATAACGGCAAGATTTGGAAACACATAACTAGCCTTCCTCAGAAGGAACATAATGTCATCTAGCATCACGCAGCATTCAGAAGCAGCTATTGCCGCACTTAATATTCTTCCATATGGTGCTCTATAAGTTAATAATTGCAGAACAAGCAGCTGAGTGCTGTGTATTCGCTATCCGAACGATGAGAGAAAGGGAGGGATGTGTTCGCTATTGCAAGAGCAAAGCCACCAGTGAGTCATTACAGACGCATGAAATAGAGATCATCTTGACTAAGGAACCAACTGCGCAAGCAAAGCACCTGGTGCATTCAGCAGTTTTGCCTGCATTAGGGTTGTAGACTCAAGTCCTTAATGTGCAGCCCTAAACTCCTATTAGCCTTAATGAGAACCGTGTAAGCGAAGCTCTGTGCAATGAGCTGGCAGCCGGCCTGACCCACTGCACACCAGACTGGGGGATTAACACTGCAAGCACATCTGGATGCACACAAGTACATGCAGTTTCATACAAACAGCTGTATTACAACGTGCTATTGTGCTAGCCATAGCAAAGGGCAGCACAAAGCCAAGCTATGATGGATTTTACGTTCTAAGAGAAGGTGTTAAGAGGGAAGAGAAATTCTCCTGTTGCAGTGTTTTAACCTCGTTCTATCACATTGCTTATAGAAATGAAAAAATTATAAAAAAAGTATGCTTTATGGTAGAAATCAACTTGCTGAGCCCCAGGGTAAGCAGAGCTCTCCCTCACTCATCACACTAATAGATTTATCCTCCTTTTATGGATTTGTCTCCCTGGCTGGCTCACTCATCACCAGTGGCACATGAGTTACCTTACTAATCTTTACTTTCCCCCAACCTACGAATAACCACTGAATGGAGCTGTCGATACATCAACATGGCAAGAGCATGGGAGGTGGAGGCCAGCAGCTGCCCTGCAGCATGGGCTGGGCTGGACACAGCCCCAGGGGGACACGGAGGGAGGACAACAGCATGGGAACCCACCAGACTGTCTGACCCACAGCAACCACATTGCCAGCAGCCCCATGGCACCGTTTCCTTCAGACAGTGAGCAGACACGAAGCGCACTTAATTCAAGAGTTAAGCTTTGCGGTTACTCAGAGCTATCTGACAGCATGTGGTTAGGACTAGTTTGCAAGTGCAACTTTAACCATAAAGTTTGAACAGTGTAAGAAATAAAGCGGGACTCCCTAGTTCTTGCTATCACAAGTAGAGGCCAGGCCTCCACGTGTTCTTCCATGCATTTTGCTTGTCTCCCAATGCATCAGTGGACACTAATCGCACTCACTAGCTTTGGAGAAAGCAAAGGTGAAGAAAATGATCAAGAAGGAAAGCATTCAAGTTTCAAATTGCAGCAGGAGAGCAGAACACAGAGTTTTCTTCCCCAAGGTTAGGTGGCAACAGCACTTGTTGTGCACATGGACCTTGCACCCTTGATGTTGGAGGTTCGGGACGCAGGGGACAGCTCCCGGCTCTGCCAAACCTCTTTCAGCATGGGCAGGTAGGTTGGATGGATGGGAAGGGCTATACCCCCCTAGTCCTGCTGGAACAGACCCAACTATTTCTGAACCAGAACCCCATTACTGCAAACAGGGCTTTGCACCCACATCCCTTATTATGGCATCAGGAAAAATAAGTGCAGTCACTGCCCTTATACATACTGCAGTTCCTGCTAGAGCCAGCACAGATGGAAGACTGCTTTTCTGTGCTCAATTCCTCCCTGCTGGCACCAGAGTAGTCAAAGAACAGACTTTAACCCCTTTTCAGCACAAGACCCAAAAAACAAATTAGGCTTTAAAGGGGTGCCACGATAAACAGGAACCTGTCTGGAAATATTTCACTGCACAACCAATTTGCAGAGCAGGTTTTCAACACCGACCCTAAGTACTGTTGCAATTTAATTTATTCCTGTATTAGATACGGCCATACAACTCTCAACAGTGAAGCATTATTGACCCACAGATTAATCTTCTGCTGTCCTCATTACGGCACACTCCCATCTGCTTCTTTTTTGCCTGCCTGCATTTCCACTGCCCATGTCTGAAGTGACGAGACAGACGGACAAGAAAGGTCAGCAGAAGCGTTGCTCGCAGCGAGCACACGGCAGCAAAACACCACTAAACTGGGGGTGGCAAACGTTGGATTCAATGTGTTTGGACAAGTCAAAAAAACTACAGAGCACCCAGACATCAGGACGAGGATTTACTCCGTGGAAGCATAACGTGGCTGCTCGAGCCTGCTGGGCAGCATCAATAGTGGGATACAGCAGCAGCAGAAGGGATGCAAGTCGGCATAAGGACTTACAATTGCACTATTTCCCACTCCCATTCACAACAGCTGCGAGTTTCCAGCGCTGCTGTTCCACGGCACCTTCGCCAGAGCTGTCGTTCACAGCCCCAAGCGCAGTCATGCTTCACGCCTGGAGTAAAAAGGGAAACCTGGGCTTCTAGCGTGGAGAAGAGATGTCATCTAAAAATACCAGCCGCCAGCACTGACAGTTCCCACAGCAAGTTCACAGCACAGACTAAGCCCTTGTAGAGCCACTTCTGCCCTCAATAAAGAGGGCTTTCTACCGCAATCAAAATGTAGAGATGGGACGCCCTGCTTGCCTGTTGCATTATGTTAGTAGGAGAGACACTTTGGGGTCAGAGCAGTATTTTCTCCTGTGCACTATGCATACTACTGCATTTCTAATCAGCAGTTACTGAAACACGGACAAAAATGCTGCCAAGCCTGAGTTCAGAGCTCTGAACTTCCATTAGCCCAAGAACAAACTGGGTGTGCTGCTTGTGAGCAGCCCGGTCACAGCATCCACCCAGGCTGCTCCGCAGTGCTCAGTCCAGCTGCTTTGACCCAGGGTTATTAATAAAAAGAATAAGAGGGCAAGTTCATGTTTTTATTTATAGGAAATCTAGAGTCACTCATATGGAAGTATTATTCATCTGAAATATAACAGCAGGGCCCAGAGGTCTCAACCACCTTCTGCCCTCATCTGAGTTGACTCACTGCATTGAACTGGGTGACTTCAAGGCTTCCTCTGTATCTTACTGTGCCAAGACAGAACTGGGGCCTCCTGAAGTTCAGTGTGGGATGTAAAATGAGCTCTGGTATCTTCGAAGAGATAACTAACCAGGCCTGCAATGACTTCCAGGTGCCCGAGTACATTCATCTGAAATGACTGATCTAAGAGATCCTGTCCAGCTCTATTCCATTGCCACAAGCATGGCACATTTTTCTTATTCCCAGCTGCAGAGGTTCTTATTGCAAACAGAGGATTTGCACTAAGAATACCAATAAAAAGCCTCCAGAGATTGGAGCTGCAAGCATCTCCTAAAAACAAATCTTGTTTGCTGTCTGGATGCCAGGTCTGTCCCAGCTTCACAACATCTAGTTCAGTGAACACGGTTATACTTGCCCTCATGGATCAGTCTGGCACATTCATCTCCAATGCAAGAAATTTGTCTACCAGGCCACTCTGAATGAGTCACTGGGCTGAAGGAGCTTGTAAAGTAGACCTCAAGCATTCCTTATCCATATCATCCATCCACCCAGAAGAGCAAGGGTTTCAGAAAGAGCCCTCTCACTTCTACATATCACCTTGTAGCATTGCCACATTTGGTGTTCAACAACTGACCTGGGGTTTAACACACAGATAGCACGACAGCACTGTCTGTAGACAGCAGCTGAGCATCCAGTTCTCCAGTTAACCTACCAGTATTCACCCGTTACCTCTGCAGCTTGAACACAGCGCTCAGCGCCAGCTGCTCTGCTAGAGCATTGGCTGTGAAACACCAAGGACCATGCAAGAAATGAAGGAGATCAGAGCATGCCTGGTAAGCAGAGGAAGCCAGGATTTTCACCTCTTCTCTAGTTAAAAACATGCATTTCTAATGCTTGGCCTGAGTCTATACATCACTTCTACCATGTATCACAGCCCTTAAAACAAAAATACCCAGGAACTCCATTGTCTTTTCCCCGGTGCAGTGCGATGAGACAGATAAAGGTTCTCCAGGGGACCAAACATAAATGCAGAGTGGAGGGTGAAAACCCATTAGTAAAATCCCATAGGGCTTCGCTGGATGGGAGTTTAGTTGCAGGGTATTAGTTTTAATACTTCTAAAAGCCCCTGAAGTTTGAGGATTCTGCTTGTTTTAGTCTGGAGTAGCTGTGGGCAAGAAGATGTTCCCTTTCTGAGAATACTTAGCCTTGATATACACACACACACACATACATATATATAAATATATATTATATAAAAAAGAGAGAGATTAAGTTAACCTCCGGCACCTGAGCAAAAGGAAATTTCACTAAGGCAAAACAGATGCATTAAACTAATTAGAAATTGTGAAAGCTTCTGCAACCAAAGGAAGACAAGTGTTCTTGCAGCTTATTACTGAAAACCTCTGTGACTTGGCTGACCACAGATCACAAAGCAGTTATTTTTCTCCGCATGGAAAGAGGCAGTTGGGCAGGAGTAGGCACAAACTGAACTTTCATATCAGGCCGTGAAAATATTGATACCAGTGTGAGTCAAGTCAAGCCACATGACTATGGAAAAGGATGATTTGTACACATGGACCACTTGCTTTTCTGCTGGAACAGGCATTCCGGCTTGTGCACGTGAAGGGGCACCTCAACCATTTTTTCACCCAACATCTACATTAGCATTGACAGTAACATACAATGGATTAACTAACAATCAATTAATGGAGCTGTAATACAACAAGAAGCTTTGGACTAAACAAAACCCATCTGGCTTCAGTGACTTGGAGCAGACTTTTAGCTGCAAAGACAACTGTGTAGTTTCAGAAGACTTGCTCTTTTCAAGTACATCACATCAAATTTCTAGTGCAAGGGAAGATGGTGTATGTAGAAACATATTACAAAAGGGGAAATTACTGGAAAAAGATGGATTTTCTTGTATATGATTGGAGATTATCTCATTTCTCATTGACCTAAAAACCGAGACACAATATACCAAACATGGTTCATTGATGTGCAACCTGAAGTGGGACATTTCTCTTCTCCCCATAAAATTCTCAGCCAAAGAGTGATAAATTCCAAAGCCTGATACATTTCATAGATTCCTGACAGCATTTCTGAATAATCAGAAAACATTTTAAGTGTTATGACATTTTCTAAGTGAAACAGTTCAGTTTTTCAGTTTGAAGTGACTGTTTCCAGACTTCCTTTTTTTTTTTTTTTAAAAAAAAGGAATTAAAGCACTCAAAAAGGTAAAACAAAAACAAAACACCACACACCACAACAACAACCCCCAGAGCATTTCCATTTTGTCAAAACATCTTGATCACCTGGGGTAGCTCCTACAGCTTTTGGAAATTGCCACCTACTTGGGAACCATTTCCTTGCCTTGCCTTAGGGCTAACTTCAGCGCATGGAGGCCAACTCCCTTCCCAGGACCCATCTCCCCTTCCAACACCAGTTCTCCCTGGCTGGAGCTCAGCCCAACATCCCACCCAATAATCTGGAGAAACTGCCCCAAGTCAGGCCCAGGGGCACCAATGCAGCACTGATACAAGAGCCTCCCTAAGGGCCCATAGAAACCACCTCCTCAGCCCATATTTTAATATATTTACCCAACATGCTTAGGAAAGCACTGGACCCCCCACATACCTTTTCCTTCCACCCCCTGCTCTACTGATGGGGCAAATGAATGATTGCAAAGAAAGACAAGGAATAACTCACATTAGGCATCCAGGTTGGAGCAAACCAGCTTCCTCCCAGACTCCCCACCACTCCTGGGAGAAGGCTGATAAAGCAGCCCCAGGCTGTGCTTTAAGTAAGGGTCATGATAACCTACAGCTGGGGGCCTGCAAACCTGCCCCTTGCAAAAGCTCAGCCGTCACCTGCCGCACCGGCAGCCCTGTGCTAGGGAAAGACTTGTGCTAAAACAGCAGTTGCTGTGGCTGCGTTCCCTCGTTGCTCTGACCCTTGGAGTGTGCCGCTTCCAGGGCTGCCTTATCGCTTAATATTCCATCAGGATAATGCAAAACAAAACACAACAGAAAAAACCCAACAAGCCAACACCCGGAATAGCAGAGCAACTCCGCCTTCGGAAAAACAACTATTAATCAGCCAGGCAGCCTAATGCTTGCTCCAGCCCTGTCCAATTTTTGCAGCTTCTTCCACAAGCGAATCTTAATTTATTTTCTAATTCATAAGCTGGGCCCTTGAGCCCTAGACCGTAATGACCTTCAAAGTTGGAGATAAGGGCAAAACCGGGAGCCTTTGGTGGTGTGCCCAGGAAGGACTGTGGTGCAGCACAGCCCAGCACATCTCCGTCGAGGGGATGGGAGGTGGCACGGGGCCACGGAGGTGAGGTGGGGGAAAACATCACCTGGCCTCGCCTCCTGCCCGTTCCTCCTCCTGCCTCCATCTCCTCGTGCCTCACTCAAGCGTTTCTCTCCTTTCCAGCAGCCAAGAGCCACTGAGAGCGAGCAGCCCTGGCCCCGCCGGGCAGCCTGGCAGGTGAGGATCGTTCTCCCACTGCCAGTCCAGGCTACAGCACAAGAGAGGGCAGCTGCTGAGCTGAGACCTTCCAGTTTGAAGCTCCTGGAGTTTCTCAGGTGTCTAGCTGCTACTTTTACTAAATGCTAGTGTTGACAGTGCAAATGGTTTTCTTAGAAAAGGAGTCAGATTTGCAAGATAAAGAGCTGGTAAGGCAGGAGAGGATGGATCAGGTGTGCACATTGCTGCTATAAGCATCATCTCAATGACTTTTTATTTAATCAGTTCATCGGATGGGCTCATCTTTATTCGAACCGTTGGGTTACTCAAATCACAGGTGCAACTCCTCCCAGTTCTCTTCCTAGTTTTACTCCCATCAAGCACATTTCGCCAGTTAGCATTTGTTTTAGCAGCCATAATACTGAAAGTGTATCCACAAGGATTTTCAGTTTAACAGCAGCCCACTCAGAACAAGACAACAAGCAACAGGCCCACATTGCCAGAAAAAATTTCCTACTGGGAATAAAGGATTTTTCACAACGTGGTGTGGTCAAACCCTGGGACAAGGACCCCGAGAAGTGTGGGTGAGCATCCTGGCAGATGTTCACAGCTGGCCTGGGAATGGCTCTGGGCAACCCAACCCAGCTGTGCAGTTGGCCCTGGTTTGAGCAGGGGTTGGATCAGAGACCCCCGGAGCCCCCTTCCACCCTAAGGGGGTCTGTGACTGTACAACTCCTTTAATGTACGTGCCCCCTCCATAAACAGCCTTTACAAGCCATGGTGCAATCGGATGCTAAGGAAATGCTAAGGCCAGTCTTTTGAAAGAGTTTTAGCTGAAGAGAACTAGTGTGAAATGATTAAGCAATTGAAAAGAATGACTTCAACTGCCAAATCATTACAATTTTGCTCAGTGAACATATAATCTTAATCCCTGTAACAATGGCAGTGACCACACGTTGCTGGGAAAGGCACGCTTGAGCTGAATTCTTATTCCCCCAAAGTAGGTTATTGTATATCTGTGTCAAGGTAGCATTACAAATCACCACCAGCGTAATAGAGGAGGACAACTTCAGGAAAGGGAGCAAACCAACGCGAGGGCAAAGCCATGATGGGAAACTTAACTCTGTAAGAGCAGCTCAAAGAAGGGAGACGGGCGGCAGGACACAGCTGGAACCCAGTCAGGCTCCCGTTCGGCCAAAAACACTTCAAGAAAGCTGACACTGCCCAGGGAAAATGTTCCCTAACGTGGAAAGCAGGGGCCAGCACCCAGCAGGATCAGGCACTTCTGCTCCCACTGCCTGGGAGGGAAGGAAGCTAATTAACGTCCCTGGAGGCTCTCGGCCTTGTGACGCGGCGGCAGTGGAAGTGACTTATCAAGAAATTGTACCCCAATAAAATGTGCCTAAAATCAACATCATTTCTATAAAAATTCCTCCCAGGCTGCTCGAGAAGAACTGCAAAGCACAGCAGCCACAGTAATATCTTACTACGTCATGTCATCTCGCTAGTACAGAAAATACTTTCAAGTTCAGCATTAAGCTCCCCAGGCTCAAATATTCATAAAACAAGAACTGCACCAAAAAGGGTTTGAGAGTAACTTGAGTCTGAGAAACAAGACGGGAACCCGGAATATTAATCCAAGTGTTAACAGCAACGACTACTGTGCGTATCTGCAAAGACGACATAGCGAGCCACGCTGCAGTAAAAACAGTCCTTGCCATGAATGCAGATGAAGGAGACACAGCTTCCATTGATTTCTAGATCTGAATTAAGCGTCATAGCATACACCACTAAAATGGCAGCGCTACTACTAGTCGGTAAGATCGGTGTAAGACTTTTATCTCCCTGCCTTTTTGATCCATATCTCACAGATCTGTAGGCCACAAGCCAGAATTAGTCAGTGAAACGATGTAAAGAATAAAAGTCTCGGCAGTTTTCCCTTTCAAGGCGATGGTGTCGTTTTTCCAAGTATCTCCTGAGGACTGAGGGCTCCTAGTTTTGACTATCAAAGAAAGTTATATCTTAACCAAATCAGAAAGGCTTGCTTTAAAACTGAAATCAGTGCTGCATAGCACGCTCACTGGCAGGAGGCTGCGGGAGCCAGACCACTTCTTGCATTACGCGGGAAAAGGTACGACCGAGGGCTTAAAAACCGTAAGAGACCGAAAAACCTGCAGTTCTGCATAGGGAGAACACGTACGCTCCATATCCACCTGCTCTCACCCCAAACAGCACCACGTCTCTACTGGGCACCGTCCCACCTATGCACAAATACGAACCAACACAGAAACACGTTTGCATCCAGCTCTCCGGAGGAAAGCAAAACTTAAAAAAATCATGAATCATAAGAAAAAACGGTCATTCTTGGACAGTTTTTAATGGAAATTAGAATCTTTGAGGAAGTTATCCTCACACAGAAACTCATTAATTTAACGACATCGTCCAAATTACTTCAATGCAACCTAGACACCTCAAAGCATGGCAACAACTAGCAACGGCGACATGCAAACCAATGCTAATCTGTAACCAGGAGCTCTCTGACACCTCATCAAAACACAAATGCAATTTCTAACATATCCCATTTTAATGAAACAACAGCAATGACATTGAGCCTTATGCAAACACAAGCCTGCATTCAGCACAGAGCCCGTCTGGACTCCTGCGCTTGCTACACAACCTGCCTACAGCCACACCACAGAGCCACGCAGAGCTCGTACCTCAAGCCATGCTCACGGGAGAGCTAAAAGGGATTGCAGGTAAGCTTTCTAGAGCTTATCTCATCACCTATGATCTCATAGTTATAGGAAATATTTCATGGTGTCCTGCAGGAGAATGTGGCTGTCCTCCCTATGCGGGACTTGTGTGCTCTTCCTAAGACCTTGGACATGCAGCACCGCATACAGGCACCTCCAGCTCTGTGCATTTGTCTGTTCCTACTAGTGCTACGCTGTGGCACCAGCAGATAAGTCTTTTCTTCTTGCTCTATCAACAGTGGCCGTCCTCCAGGCCTAAACAGGATAACAACAGGGTGCCAGCACCCACCGTTTGTTAATGCATCTATTCTATTTCATTGGGGCCTCAGGCTACACCTGGACCTCAAACGCTGCTCTGCAGGTTTCATTGCTCTCAGCAGCTGTAGATCACTGCTGGAGCGCACGAGGCAAGCGAGAGGCCAGCTGGCACGGTCTACAAAGCCGGGGGAGCCAACTGTATCTGGGTTGCCCAACTGTGCAGTGCCATGCCGAGAAGCGATGTGACAGGGAAGTGAGCCCAAGATGCCGCTGATTTGTAGGACAGACACAGACACCTGTGAAGTGCAGCTGTCCTTGATGGGGCTGGGTGCAGAGGAAAAGCAGGATGACTTACGAGCTCGCCTGCTTGCATGGTGAGATGCAGAGGGTATGTAATGCTGTACTGGGCTGGGGTACACTTCACGTATAGGCTCTGTGAGAAGAGCCAGGCACTCGATGGAGGCATCTGAACACAGTTCTGAGACCCATCCTTCTTTCCCAAACACTCAAATGCCGAAGTATTGTATAGCCACATCTGTTTATTAATGAAGATATCATGCGAGGGGAGTTTAATATCATGACAAACACCCCAAGCTCCTGCAAACAATTAACAACAAACCAAGTGACAAAAACATCCAAAGATTAAATCCAAAACGTGCCGTCAGTGAACCTGTGAGCACCAAAGCATCCCTTGCAGTGCTAACAGAGGCCAAGAGTCTATTCTCCATGTCCTGACACAGGCTGCGGGGATGTTTAGGGGGTGCATACGCCCATCCCAGGCCATGGAGTGGTTTGGGACGTGCTCAGCTCCAGAATCATCCCATGGAGAGTCAAACATAGTGGACTGAGAGAGGAGTGCAGAGCTGGGACTGCAGCCTGGTAGCCACGTAGTTGAGCTGCTGTCCAAACAAGTGCTGTTGCAGTGCTCAACCTGCCCCAAGCAGTGAGCGGACCTGCTGGCTTTCCCCCTACATGATGCCTCCTCTTTCCCTCCTCAGCAGCCCCAGCTGCTTGCCTGGCACCCTACATCAACATGCATTTGCTGCAACAGGCCACCCTTCTCCATGCTGCTTTAGGTCCTCTCCCCAAGAGGCCTGGATGTGTGCCTTGGACCAAGACAGATGATAGGCCCTGCCAAGGCAATAACCAAATGTTATTTTTGGACCACAGAAATAGAGAAGAGACTCCTCCCTCTCCCCTGGGTGGGCTGCGTGAAGCAGATTTTTTACCACTGGCTTTGTGAAGAGCAGTACAAGGTCTGGGGAAGACCTAAAAAGTACGATAAAAACAGCTGTAGGGTATTTTTCTTTGCCCAGAAATTATACCAACCTTCTTGGATTATTCCTGCATGAAACGCTGTGAAGCATCGCCTGCCAGGCCCTCCGTGAAATCCCGGTGAACGGTAACGGGGCTCTGGAGCAGCATGCAGTGTTGTTCCTTCCGACCCCGCGCCGGCTGTCACGTTGCTAACACACAGCACCGGCCCTCCACACTCGGCCATGCCTGCACAACTTCATCTTCACACCTTCACTAGCAATCATCATTCCAGTTACATGAGAGGAAATATTCATGCTACCATGGATTTGCACTGCTAACAGACTGAAGAGCGAAGTGTGTGCTGGAATACACCTTGCCCTTGCTCGACCAGCAACCCCAGCTTTGGTTTCATTTTTTTTTTCCCAGTAATCGAATTTTCACTACTTGAAATCCATATTGGATTAAATATGAAGGGGGTCAGAGAAGAAAAGGGGCCAAGGAAAGGATGTGGCTCTTCCCTGAGCCAAAGCCACTTCCAGCGCCCTGCGACGTCGCTCCAAAGGATAGCTTTACTGAGGCGAGAAGAAGGTCTTCCCACCTCTAGGCAGCTTCCCCCATAATGACAGCAAAGAGCAGATGCCACTTACTGGCTCCAGTGCCTGCTCCACCACCGCTTCCCATCCAGCCTAGCCCTGCACGCAGCCTCAGAGCATCCCTTCAGGCCACCCCACGCCTGAGCAGCCACATGGACAGCACCAAAGCTTCCTCTGGAGACTGCTCTTGCTCTTCCAGCCCATCTGCCAGCTGTGTTTCATCCAGGGCTGTTCCTACGTCTTCAGTCCCCATGTAAAAATCCGGGCAGTGGCACGGGGAGCCGAGCAACATCTTGCAGTCAGGCCACGGAATCGCGCAGTCACCCAAGCCTGCATCCTCTTCCAGCACCCCTGAGCTCCTTGCATCGCGTGTCTGTGCACACACCCACCTCCACCCACACCTTCACGCTCTTGTCCTACTACTGCAGCTGCCGGCTGCTTCTGCCAGAAGTTGGCAGACTCGGGCTGAAGGTTTACTAGATCCTCAACAGCTTGGCCAGCCTGTGAAGACAGCGTCTTCTAGGCCAGTTTGGCTGAGGCGAGCTGGATACGTGACACACGCGGCAGGCTGGGCTACAACAAAAGGTGAAATGCGGAGCAAGCACATGTGTCTCGACTGGAAACGAGCACAAAACCAACACAGAGGGAGCGGTCTGCGAGGACCGTGGGGTGGCAGAAGAAGACTGCAAAAGAGCCAACCAACTGCCTAGTGAGCGGGTAGGAACGCACACTCCAATCCAGACTTTCATAGAGAAGCAAAAACAATATATAAGCACGAGCGTAAATACTGAAAATCTACTTGAGGATAGTTGGGAGCTTAGGGATGAATGGGAAAGAGAAGAGCTGGCGTTGGATGTGGGTGGCAACCATGGTAAACCTTCACTGCTGCACTCTCCCACAGCCACGCTACAGCATTGCCTGTGTGATGCAGAGGACGTACAGAACTTCAATTGACTCCATCCAAAGATGGTGGGACCATGATGAGCTTGGCCTTGGCAGCCAAAAGCTGGGGAGACCCAGCAAGAGAAAATGGCAGAGAAATCACAGCGTCATCAGAAACCTACTCTGCCGTGAGGAGAAGGAACGGGCTGAGTGGGCACTGGGATAGGACAAATATCCAGCTTGTCCAGGGCCCAAAACAGTTCCCGCTGGCTGCGGAGCAGTCTGGCAGGCCGCTGTCTGCCTGTCCATCCCAACAGTGCTTGCTCATTCCTACCACCCCAGTCTGCTTCCGCTTTCACCATCACAGCTGTTCCCAGAACCTGAACTTCAATTTGTGCGTTTTAAAAGCACGGCTCAGACAGTCAATACCCACTTGCATTTTTTTCTCTGAAAATTTCTACACAGAAGGCAAGGGAGCTGGGATGGGAATGTCTTACACATGTGAGAGAGAACCAGGTGTTTTATCTGCTCACAGAAAACACATTTCTAAATTACACAGCGACCCTCCAGGAAATGTAATTTATTCCCATGCCAAGAAGTCCGCCAAGGCAAGGCGTCGGCACGGCGGGCAGCGCTTGTCGAGGCACTGCCCAAGCTGCTGCGTCTCGGTGGGAGGGAGCATCGCGGGGCCATGTCCCCTGCTGTCCCCAAACTCCCAGAGGGCACACTGCCACCTAACCCGCTTTGAAAGCCACGGGACGTAGGCACGCAAGCAAACCGAAGCCAAAAACCTGGCAAACTGTAAATTCCTGAGAAATTGCCTCCGCTCCCACAACAATACGGGGTCAGGCACCGGCAGTTCCTCCACCAACAGAGGTCCCTCTGGAAATGCTCTTTTCCGGGGTGGTTTCAGGACCCTTCAAGAGCCCCAAGCCAACCCTTGAGGTACTCCAGACTGGGATTTTTGGAAACACCGTCAGCATAACCAGACGCTCCCACGCTGAACCCCAGAACCAAATACGAGCTTAGTAGATGGTTTGGATCAGTTTATACTAGTTTTGGGTCTAGAGACAATCATCCAGGATACTCAAAACGCACCAGACAACATGTTGAAGTTATTATTGTATACCAGTAAAAGCCAGCAAGCTCATAGAAAGTAATATTGCAGATGTTTAACGCACAGATATAGAGGAGTGGATTGGTGCACCGGTGCCGCTCCTCCCATCACGGCAGTCCCATGATCCCTCCATGCCTGAGAGCTACCCGTGGTGCATCTCCTGTGCTACGTTCAGAAGGGTATACAGTGCTTTAATCACGTAAGGTATTAATAATGGAATTAAAGTCCAGACCATTTGTTAAGTAACATACATTACTCTGATCGTTTCTTTGATATATTAAAAATAGATTAACTGGTTCTGAGCGTGTGAGGCCAGGAGAGACGGTAGTTCTCCTCTGGTTTGACCTCCCACACATCCACGAGCCGGAGATTTCCCTTAGCAATTCCTGCCTATATCACGCTCGCAAATTTAAGGGGAAACATTTGATTGTACATTAAAGACTCTCGACTTCAGGGAGTCCAGCACATCTCTTGGTGAGCTCCTCCAACAGCTAATTACCGCGGCTGTTAAGAAAACCTTACATCTTTATTTCCATTGTGCGCTCTGCTACCTTCAGACGAACGCTGCTGGCTCCCCCGAAACCCGAGGCAGCTCGCTCAGAGGGATGCCCAAATAAAACGCGATGCCCCCGGGAGCGGTGGGGCAGCCCGGGCCGGGTCTCTGCTCGGCTCCCGGTGGCCGCACGGGCAGGGAGGGCACCTCGAAGCGGAGCCGTCCGAGAACAGCACGGCCGAGCTCCCTCCCTCTCCCGCTATTTTTAGTGAGGCCATTACTTCTGGAGATGACAGGAGATAATTCAGATGGACTCAGACATCATTCAAAAGTGGAAAGAGCGTCTATAAAAAGCAAGAAAGAAGGGACTAATGAGGAGCAGGCGGTGGGTGCTCAGCGCGCTGCTGATCCGCGGCGGCGGCGGGACCAGAGGCGCCCAACGCGGCAAGGGACGTCCCAGCACCAGCCTGTGCCACGCGGATGGACCACCATGCCAAGAGCATCACTGATGTGCAGCACGCGGGATTGGGGCACCTGGCTTTCCTCGGCAGCCTCTGCAGCAAGGGGATACAGAGCAGAAAATAGTGTCCTACAAGAGTCTATCAGAGTAGCTGTCAACCGCAGCAGGTCTTGGGCCCATATCAAAAAAAAAAAGAATCCCCCCATGTAGCCTTCCAAAGTCCCATCTCTCTCCTAGAGACCGAAACGGGCTGGAGGTGTTTCCCTGAGTCGGAGCGAGCGATTCCTCAAGGCAGACCTCCTCCAGGGAAGGAAAGCAGCAGCGAAGTGCTCATTAGGGAGTCGCAGTGTACGACCCCAGCTGCTCCGAGCAAGCTTGCAAAAATATGTACATACACATCTCCATATAGAAAATAGCATCCTTTGCGCTCAAGCCATTGGCAGGCAGACGCACAACCCCCACGAGGGCCAGCAGCAGCCGAGGAGGCACTGGGATGGATGGAGAGGGAGCAGAGGATCACGCAAAGTGAGCACGAAAGAGGGTGAGATGACGGTGAAAGAAGGAGAATGCAGCTTTAATCGTTTTTCCGTTTCCTTCCTCCCCACCAGTTCATCCAACTGATCCTAATTAAACTAGATTTTGCTGTTCTGAGCCAGGAGAGCTTTTATATTTTATTTGTTTAAAGACTGTTTCCCCGCCACCCCGTTTCCTCTAAATCTCCTTCACGCTGACTCAAAGGAAACATTTTGGCCAAACACGCAAAGAGCATCAGCTGCTCCTTCTGGAGCTGCTCAGTCCGGCGAGGAGACAACTCGGTGCATGCCAGGAGGGTTGCTCCGAGGCGTCTCAGGACACGCAGCCACCAGAGGCCGGTGCAGGAGCTCACGGAAATGGGTTTTGCTCAACTCAGAAGGCCTCCAAGGAAAGACGAGCCCCAGCCAACTTCTCAGCCAACTTCTCTTTGGTTCCTCCATCTGCACCACTCAACCCCAACCCATCACATGCCGGGGGGCAAAGTCCGTGTCCCCGAACGCACGCGCAAGCCTTCCCTCCCGGAAAGCAGGCTGACCTCCAACACAGCCGGTCCCTGCCGGTGGGGTGGGGACGTGGGGACGTGGCCTTTTGCGTGGTAACACCTCCAAGAACAGGGTCCTGCAAGAGCAGGATCAGCCCGTGGCATGGGCCAGCTGCCCCCCCCCAGAGCCACAGCTCTTCCTCCACCTCCTCATCCTCCAACGTTCGGCGTCCCAAAGTTAAGGTCATCTCAGACCACGGCGGAAAGCCCAGCGCAAACACCCACGGGGCGAGCGGGGGCAGCAGGGAAGAGGGGGTCTCTCCCTCCGGGAAGAGTGAGGGATCCGGAGCCGTCCCATCGCGCGGTTCCCCGAGCAGCACAGGGTTAAACCGTGCAACGCCGTGACGGCGTCGAACACACCGGCACCCTGCACCTCTGCGCCGGCGCTGCGAGATTTGGGGTGCGGGGAGCTAGGAGCCGGCCGTCACCCGCAGAACTAATTGCTGCTGGGCTTCCTAGTGTTTCGAGCAGGGATAAGGCTTTCCCTCGCTCTCTCTTCGAGCTGTTTCTTCCCCCCTTCCTTTCCCATCCCCCCAATCCGCTTGTCTGAGGCAGGGCGAGCGTCCGGAAAAGGCGAGGTGTGCCAGCACGTCGGACCCAAAACCCTCCATCAGACCTAAACCAGGGATGGGACACGCAGCTCTGTGCTCATCCGTTTTCAAACCTGCTTCTTTATAAAATGCCCAAATGATTAAAAAAAAAAAAAGATTAAGTCTGCTGGATGACATCCCTATGGGTGGCAAGAGAGAGGCGCACAATCCCTCCGGCATTTGGGATAATAAATGCCGACGCTTCCGCGCTGCTTTGCACCAGCGACCAAAACACCTGGTCACCAAAAGCCTGGTGGTCCGTCCTACCCGCGCCGGTTTGGAGACCCTCACGCGCCCGAAAATACTCATCGCCTCTGTGACCTCCTGCCTTCGGGAGACGTCGGAGGGCAACGTGCCGCAGCGACTCGGGCGCTTTGGGAACGGCCTCCGCGAGCCGGAGCACATCGGCTGTGGCGACAGGCGCCGGTTCCCCGCGATCCTCCCACCACCGCCAAGTCCCTCCCCGGCGCGGCGGCTCCGGCGGCGCTGGCAGGCTGTCGCAGCGCCGGTGCCCCACGTCCTCCCCTGGCCTCTGCCCAAGCCCTGGGGGCTGCCGCTCGCACGGTGCCGGCTAATTCGTAGTGATTTGCTATGCTTTTCCCTCGCTCGGCAGGGCAGGCGGCAGGATCCCCAGGAGCACGCGCATCCCAGCGCCGGGCCCCGGGAAACGGTGGGGGAATTTGCTCTCCAGCCTCGCCCAACTCCCCGTTTTTAGGAGACGCCACTTGTCTGCTAAAAACACTTTGCACCCACGTCGGCCTCCTAATTTGGCCATTTCTTCTCTTGCAACGTGAAGGTCGGTGCAAAGATAACCCTAGTGCTCTGAATACTTATTCATTCTGCTTTATTACCCATGCAAGCCATGCATAATTCACACGGGAGGAAAAGTGCGTACGGTACTTTGCTTTTTCTAAGATGATTTTGCCAAGAAAACAAGCTGGGAAAAGCAAAGCGGGTGAAATGCAAGTCCCACTTCTCCGTCCTGTCGGGGGGTTTAGCAGCTCCGTTCCCCACGCAGCACCCCGGCGCGTCGCCCAAAGAAGCCGCAGGACGGGGAGCTGCCCGGCCACTGGCCGCCCCAGCCACCTCCTCTCCGACCTTGGGAAACTCTTCCCAGCTTCACCCCCCTCCCCGGTCGTGCTGCAAGCGCAGGAGAGTTTCTCATCACAGCTTCCCTGTGCAAAGCAACAAGGAAAGTTTACGGTGCGATGCGCAGCCAGACTTACCATGGGCAGTTAAATTGCTTTTCTGTGCAAACCAGGAATAAGCAAATGCAGCCCCTTAGTTTGCATTTAAAGATTAAAAAGCCAAAAAACGGTTATCGTGTGCTGCAGTTGGGGGTGAAGGAGAACAGCGTCGCGTTCGGCGCTGCACCAGCACAGAACGAAGCAGGAGCGTCCTTTCCTCAACCTTTTGCAGTTCAAGACGGCAGAAGACACGAGCGTGAGGGCAGACAGCTAGAGAGGAGACACGGGGCGGCAGAGGGGTGACGGGGAGGGCGACGTCCCCAAGCAGAGCTGCAAAAGCAGCCGCAACAGATCGAGCGGAGCCGGCGCCGCTGGTGAGGCCAAGCAGGGAGCAAGGCGCGGGCAGGAGCTCGGGGAAAAGTTTTCCCGGTGCGGATGGATGAGCCGGAGCCGGTCTCCGAGACGAGGCTCCTTCTGCCGACGTGACGCAGCCTGAGAAAGGGAGGAGCCGGCGAGCAGCGGAGACCAAGAGGGCACCCAAATCACCGGGGCGAGCGCTCGCTGCAGGACCTCCTGCCTCCGCACGGCCCCGGTGCCGGAGCGGGGTTTTCCGAAGGGCCCCGCGCTGCCCGGTTGCATATCCCCGGCTTGGCTCGGCTGGGCTAAGCACTGCCTGCTTTTGCAAGCAAACCTTAGGGAGGCAACGAAGAAGCCCAATTCCACGTGAAATAGTCCTCAAAAACAGCGCAGCTGCACACGCCTGCCCTCGCACACGTTCTCCCAAGCCCCTCACCCCCGTCCTCAACCCAGATACGGCGCTGCATTTCACGGGCTGAAAACGCATCCTCGCCACGCTCTTCCCGAAACCAGCCCTCCTGCAAACCCACACGTGCCCGCAGCCCGGCCAGGCTCCCCGTCACGGAGGCCCACACGAAACACGCTCGGCCTTACCAAGCCCTCCCCTATCCACACCGGCCAGCCCACAGCCCACGCCTGTGCATCTGGGCAGGCAGCGAGCCCCGGCGCCGAGCGCCTAGCGCTGCGCCGCGGTAGCAAAACAGCCGCCACGAGAAGAAACCCTCAGACATTTTCAATTACAGTGAAATTTTGCAAAAAAAAAAGGGGGGAGGGAGGGGGTGCAAAAAGTGCACGTCTAGCCGACGCTGTCTTCCTGGTGGGTAGCAAACATTTTCGCGTTATAACAGGAGCACGGGCTCGAATTAGCAATGCCGAACGACGCGTTTATGAGCAGATTCATGAAGTCTCCTCAACACCTACCACCACTGCGAATGCTCGCACGAACGCAGGAGGCATAACAGGAGGGCACCGCCGCCGAGCCCCGCGGCTTACATAACCCGTGGGCACAGCGGAGCGCCAGCGAGGCGGGCAGCGCGCTCGGGCCGGGTTGGTGGGCTCCGGGGCGACCCGGCTTCGTGGTACCCAGGCGAGCGGCTCGGCGCGGGCGCCCCGCTCTCCCCATCCGCTCCGTGGGGTCCCGCGCGGATAAACTCCCCCGCAGCCGTGGAAATGCTGCGTGCGGCCACCGGCCCGGCCGGGGGTCCCCACGCCGGGGCCAACCACCAAAAAACGACCCCAATCCGAGATGCGACCCCGGCGCCCGCGCTGCTGCCGCCCGGCCCCGCGCAAGCCCCGCGCAAGCCCCCGCGATTTGCAAGTCACCGCCGGGCGCGGAGCCTCGGAGCGCGCCGCTGCCCTCCGCGCCCGCCCGCGCAGCCGCCCCCGGCTCCGCGGCCGCGCTGCTAACAAGTGCCGCGGCCGCCGCCGGTTCGAGCCCCCGGGCCGGCTCCCCGCGCCCGCGCACCGCGCCGCGGAGGCGAAGCGCGGCGGCCGCAGCCCGCCCGGCGGGGACCGCGCACGGCAGCCGCCGCGGGGCCCCGGCGAGCCCGGGCCGCGACCCGCGGAGCCCCCCGGCGCCCCGCCGCTTTCTCGCGTGTCGTGGCCGTGTTTCATGGCAACGGCGCCGCAGCGGCGAGGCGAAGCCCGTGTCCTGCGCGGGCGCGGAGCGGCGCGGAGCGGGGCCCCGCCGCGATCGGCCCGCGGCTGCGGGGGCAGCGGCGCCCACCCCGCCGCCGCCTCCTCCCCGCGACAATCGCGACAAGGTCACGCCGGTCCCCGGACTCACCGTACACCCCTTGCGCGGAGCTGCCCTCCAGCAGAACCGTCAGCAGCCACAGCAGCCCGTACACTAAATCCATCTTCACGTGAGCATCCACATATCCAGCGCGGGGGCGGGGGGCAGCGGGGGAAGGCAGCGCGGAGCCCCGCGCTCCGATGCGGCCGCGGCGCGCAGGGCGGCGGGGGCAGGCGGCGGAGCCGCTCCGCGCCGCTCCGCGCTGCTCCGCGCCGCGCCGGTCCTCCCTCCTCCTCCTCCTCCTCCTCCTCCGCCTCCGCCTCCTCCGCCGCCGCCGCCGCCGCCGCCGCCGCCTCCTCCGCAGCGGGCCGGCCCCGCTGGCAGCGCCCGGCGCCGGGGAAGCGCGGAGCCGCGGGGGGCGAGCTGGGCTCACAGCGGCAGCCCCCGCGCTGCGCCGCGCATCAGGGAGCCGCCGGCCGCCGCCGCCGCCTCCCGCGGCCGCCGAGCGCCTCCCGGGGCCGCCCCAGCCGGCTGCGCCCCGCTGCCATCAGATGCCATCGCAACGCCGGTGCCCCCGCATGGTGCGCGGGGCCCCCCCTCCGCGCGGCGAGGAGGAGGAGGAGGAGGAGGAGGAGGAGGCGCCGCGGGAGGAGCAGGAGGAGGAGGAGGAGGAAGGGGGGAAGGAGGATGGGGCGGGGGGAGCGAGCAGGGGAGGGGGCCGCCCGGGGGTGTGTCCTCCCGGACCAGCCGCGCTCCGAAAATTGCCGTCACGGCGCCCGCGGAGCGGCGGCCGGGCCCGTCGCGCAGGGCTGCGCGGGCGGCGGCGGGATGCCCCTGCCTGCGAGTGCGAGTGCGAGTGCGAGTGTGAGTGCGAGTGCGGGCGGCGGGTGTGCGGTCACGTTGTGCTCTCCGTGCTGAGAGCCGGCGCCGGGAAGCCGCAGCCCGGCGACGTCAAAGCTGCGTGGCTGCTGCTCGCCTTCCTCCTCCTCCTCCTCCTCCTCCTCCGCCGCCGCTGCCTCCGCGCCCGCGGCTGCGCCTCCGCCGCGGCGCTCCCGTGCGGCACCGCCCGGCCCTGCCGTGCGCTCGCTGCCCCGGCGCTCGGAGCTCCTCGGAGCCCCGCTTTGCTCCGCCGGTGACACAGCGTCGCGGGGTCACCAGCACCGCTCTGCCCTGCTCAAGGTTGCGGTGCCCCAGGGTACAGGAGGCTGAGGACGGTCGCTTGCTTGGAGGCTCCCAGACCTTGGCGTGACACAGGGAGGGGGGCACAAAAGGGGAAAGCCACCGCGGTGTGTCTAGCAGGCAGCCGCCCAGCTGAGCAAGCCCCAACCGCTGCCCGCTGCAGGGCTTTCACGTTATCTTTCCCCCATTAGGTGGTAGCACCTGGCCTCCACCAAGTATCTGAGATACTTCGGGGGCTCTCAGCATCTTTCACGGGCTGCAGAGTCAGTCAGCGTAAGCATGTCCTTACATTTTGGGGTCCTGTGGGACTTGTGCCAGGGAAGATCTCTCTTGCCTCCATTTACCAGAGAAAAGAACGGACTTTCTGGAAAGTGATTGACCCTCCCTCTCCCCTTCTAGCTTGGTTCCTCTAAGGGTGGTACCAAAGCCATGGGCACCTTGAGGCAAGGGAGATCTAATCCGGATGAGGAGGTTTAGGATCTGCCCCTGCCTCTTTAAAACACCAGCGAGCTGCATAGCTGGGCTCGGCCTGCAATCTCGAGAAACAGCTGTCTGGGCAAGTACGAAGCCAAGTTCTGCTTCCTTCTCTGCCCGCATCAATTAAGGATTAGTGCTTAATGCCAGGGCAAAGTGACATGCTCTGGAAGAAGCAATTGCCCCATCAGAGCTTCTTGTGACACCATTGACATGAGGCAGGTCAGTGTTAACAAGGCTTGGACTCTTCCAGCGCTGCCTGGTGCTCTCCTGGCCACCGGTGACAGGGCCTGAACTCGTCTGTACTACCCTTCTGAGATGATCTAGTGCGCCGCTGCGTTGCGCCTCCATCCCCGCAGGGCTCAGAGCCGTCCCATTCATCATTCTTAAATATACTGATAGATGCAAGGGGCCAGATCTCAGTTCCTGCTGGGCCTGTTTCCTCTTCTCGGCTTAATACGAAAATGAGAGGCGGAAGGAGGGACGGGACCTGCACTTCTCCGTGGAAGCCGACAGCCAGAACACAGGCTGGCGACTGAAGTCCAGCTGGAGCCCTTCTCCACACCGGCACTCGTTAGGCCCCTGAGCATGGCAACGAGATTGCGCTGTGCTTGTGCTCAAATAATGCCCTGCCCAGAGATGCTCTGTTCTGTGCTGCCCCAGATATTGTCCTCCTCCCTTTCAGAGGGGCTTCAAAGCACTCACAAAGCAAGGCTAGCCGGTCCCAGAGTCTGAAGATCTGACCCTGTGTGCAACCATTTCCCCTTCCCATAGGGACGTTGGTCAATCGAGGGATTTAGGAGTGTTTCCTCTGCTGTTCTCAAGTTGGGAGGGCTATGAGGAGGCTGTCAAATCTGCAGTGCACGCTGGTGTATAGACACGCACCAAAATCCACATCGTCGTTGCTTCAAGGCGAGCCAGACAGCAAAGCCCCAGCATCCAGCTACGTGGATTCCTCAAGACAAGTTGTCTCTGCACAGCTCCACTTTCCCATTCGTGGCCGGGTATCTTTCCATTCATTTCTGGTTGGGTATCTTTCCATGACTTCAAGACCTTCCAGCTTGCTGTCTTTCTAGAAATCAAATAAATGTGGTACAAATTCAGAGCAAGTACCGGATTTTTCTCAGCATCCCATTTTCTCCCCAAATTCTTGTTCTTTATCCTAACGCAAGGGCAGATTCTCTTGCAGCGTGTCCACCTCCCTCGGGTGAGCAGGTATCAGCAAAGATTGCTCCATGCAGCAAGCCAAAGCAGTGAGGCCTCCTCAGTCCCAGTTTGCTGCAACATACTGGAGGAAACGACAGACCCTCACTAAGCAGCTTCTTCCTTGATCACAGGCTGTGGCAGCACAGCAGCTGTTTTTATGAAGGTTTCCTCCTGTTTCACACACAAAAAAGGTCCCAGGCTTTGCAGAGCTGCTTATCCAGAGGAGGCGAAGGTAGGAGTCTATTACTGCCCATCTACGACCATCTGATGCTGCTCTCTACTTGTCTTTCAGTTACAAGGAGGATTTGGGGGGATCTGCCTCAGTAGATCTCCAAGGGTTTCACTGTCAGTGTGGCCTGCAACAGGTTACATTTAACCTCCAGCTGCCTTTTGGCTTTCCTCTTCCTGAAGTCAGCTTTCAAACTTCTCCATCCTGCCTCATGTCTGCACAAGCGGGTCCCCAAAGCGACAACTTCACATCTCCTGGGCTTTGGTTGTCCCAACCCAACCAGACCCTCACCCAGGGCTCTGGCACCCCAACAGCTATTTTTCCCCCTAATTTCCTTTCTTGCTCCTATGGCCAACAGCCCCGCCATGTTGCACGTGGACCTACTCAAAAAGCTCTTTTGATCTTGCGAGGACAGTTGTGTTTTATTCACCTGTGAAGCCCCATGGCAGGTCTTTGCAGGAGGAGCCCAGGGCTCAGACCTACCCATTTTTGTTGGAAAGCTCCTTCAAGAATTAGGTTTCTCTAACTCCTTTTTCAACTTCTCAGGATCCCTTTTAGGCCCTGGGTGGTGGGGAGGGGGTGGGGGGAGAAGGGAAAGCTGGGTGAACTAGATTAGTATCAGTTTATGGTTTTCAGCCTGAAATGAAGTTAAGATGGATGGCAGGAGAGTTGCTTGCATCATGTCAGCATGAAAATTACCCTAAGCCAAGGGGAGGTAACAGCACTCCTTCAGAGCCGGAGGTTTGTAGACTGGGTCATGCTAAGAGAATGATGCGTGTGCAGTCTCTCCTTGCTTGGTACGGCACTGAGGTGGACTTTTTTCAGGAGAGCTGGGTAGAATGGTGGGAGAGGGATGGGATGGAGGAAATCTGGGAAGGCTGGCTTCTTTCACTTGGAGATAAATGAGGTGTCCCAGTGGACAGTCCATTTGAGCAGGACAGATAGGCTAGAGGGCTCCAAGCTGGGATGGTAACTTCCCTTGCAGATGGTTCAAGTGGAGGTGGAAGGAAGGAAGGGACCCTTGTTGCCTCTTTTGTAGGCTGAACATCAAAAACTCCTAAATGGCTCATCCTTTCTTACCCATTTCCAGCCCTTATGTGGGGCTGGAAACACAGATATCACAACACAGATTATCACAACACAGATATACATTACTTGATTCTGAAGACTAAAATCATTAACTGGCTGCTGTTGTACCCTGTAGAATGACCATTAGAAAGGGACATGCCATTTTGTTAGCAAATTGTTGGCACACTTTCTTCTAAGTTCAGGCTTCAGTACTGCAGAGGCTAAGGCACTTCATAAACCTTACACACAAAAGTAGTAAGCACCAGGACTGAAATTCATGGAAATAACTCTCCACCTGAAATTAAGCAGGTACATAAATCTTTGTAAGGTGAGTGCCCAAATGATTTTCACTGAATAGTAACATCTGACATGGCTTTTTTTTTGAAGTATCATGCTCTTAAATGTTTAAATGTGACAACTGTATGGCAAAGAACTGCTTGACAATGGTAAGCTGTGCACCTAAACTCAACCATGTTCTCCCAAGGTGGTAGTTTACTGAAGGAAAAGCAGGCATTAAAACAGCCATCCAAGTTTGCTGGGTTTCCCAAATTGCTCTCTCTAATCAAATTACGGAGCTGTGGAATTGTTCTCGGGGAAGTGGGGTTGGTGGTGGAGCAGCGCAGGGTCTTGCAGACCACAGTGGACAAGGAGCGAAAGCTGCGTGTTCAGCTAATCCTCGCAGGACTCAGCCCCGAGTCCTCCTCAGCACGTCTGCCTTTCTGAGGATGATGTTTATAATCCCACATATTTCTTGGCACTGCGGAAGTACTGGGCAAGTGTGCAGGAATCCGGTCAAAGCCTGGTGATGCTGATGGGAGGCTCTCCCTGGCTGAGGGCACGTGTGGTCCTGATCCAACGGGGCTCTCTGAATCCTGCCCTGGGAGTGAACGGGCAGCATGCCTGGTGTTTAACTCCTTCTGCTGCCCCCATGGTCACTGTCACCACTTCCCCTACTGTCCCATTGAATGAGCCCGGCTCAGTTCAGTCGCCTCTGCCCTGCCCTGGCTTTTCTCCTCATCTGGTGGCCCCTCTTTCTCCACTGTCCAGCTCCTCATGGGTGGGGAGGAGCAGTGGCTCCCAGCAGCATCCCGACTCTTCTGGGATGCTGCCAGCAATCCCAAGTAACAGAAACATCCGGAAAAGCCATGTAAAAGCTCAAGATACAGAGGCACATGTCAACTTTGAGAGCAGACCATTTGGTCTGGGACCAGTGCTCCTCTCCCCTTCTGCTTTCTCAGTATGAATTTGTACCTGGTACATCTGGGAGCCTGGCTCTGGTGGACCAGAGACCCCTTCTCTCAAAACAGCTCCTGGCTTCAGCAAGGCCAACGCTCTACATTCAGTCCCAGTACTGAAGACCTCTGAGTTAACTAATTACAGCTGCTGCTGTCTTTCCTGACTCATCCGCTGGTGGCAGGAGACACTGCCTGGGACATCAAAGGCACGGTGGGCTTGAATCTGCATTTTGCTGCCTGACCACGGAGAGCGTGTTCAGCCCCTTTATTTCCAGCAGGAGGAAAAGGAGGCATTTGGGAATGACAGCTAGTGCTTCCAGTGATATGACAGTGACAGTACACATGAGTGGGTGATGTCTGCACTTTAAGAGATAAAACAGTATCCAGAAAAATAAAACACATAAGACCTTACATTGCAGTTTTGCTTTTTGTTGGTAAACCCTTCCTAGCAGTTCTTGCACTGCGTAAGGCTGAAGGGCGTCTCGTGACCTGGAGCAGTTGTGTCCTCTGGCATTTCTGGAGCATGCAACAAGTGCTGCAACCTGCAGCACTTGCAGACACGATCCTGCTCTCGAACGAGGGAGGTGACGAGTAATGGCAGAAGTAGAAGATCGATGTCTTCTGGGGAGTGGATCTGCCAGAGGAGTTCATTGCCTTTTGATAGATCTTGAAGTTTCTAACTTCCAACAATTTTACATCAGGGACTTCTGTTTTGAAATAAGTCAGCCAGGAATTGTTCTGGACACTTGTGAAATTCAGCCTGTTTTATTCACGTTTTTCCCGAGGACGAGACTTGGATTGGTGACCCAACTTAACACCCAGAAGAATCCCATCAGGATCAGGCAGCTTTCCCACACTTCCCACTTTCTTTGTAAGAGCACGTGTGTCACTAGGAAGGTCCCCACAGACCACTTTCAAACTTCCCTGCAGCCTGCAAATCCCTCCAGGTCTATCTTATAGCTTTCATTTATCATTGAAAAGGCTCAGAAGGCTTGTCTGTCGTTTCTAACCCCGAAATGGCCGTTTCTACTTCAGTGCTGTCCCCTTCTCCCCGTGAGCAGAGGTTGCTCCCCAAAATGAAGTCCCTGCTTCACTTGCCTGGACGATGCAGAGTGCTCCAACACTGCTGGCAGATGGTTTCCAGAGGCTGCCCAAGGAGACGGTGCTTCGGATGGGCAAGTCAGCTCGGCAGGGTGATGGACTGCAGAGCAAGGTCAAAACCGGTTCGAAGATCAAGGCGATGCAAGGCATGACGGCAGCTTAGGGTCGCTGCCGAGGTGTTGCACATCACTCAAGGCAAAGAGTGGCTGTTCCACATGGAGTTACCTTGGGACAGGCAGGGTTAGAGTCCTTGAAAGATGATTTCTTCATGGTGACATGAGCTGGAATAAACGTAGGTGGGAAAGGAGACAAGTGCTCTGTTGGTTGATACCAAATATTCCCTTCTAAATACAATAACTGTATTCTTCCAGCCCTGGAAATAAAGAGCCATGGATGAAGTTCACCACAGCAGGCTGATTTGCATTTCCCAATATCAAGTGATTTGTACAGTTTTCTGTAGCACTAGGTGCGTGCTATAGGCCCAGCTGGTGCAGGAAGGAGCAATGTAAATAAAATAAAATGAAATAAATCAAACTGAATTAGGCTAACTGCTTGAATAACAGAAGTTCTGGGAATCTAATGCTTCCCACACTCCACCAGTCATTTATTCCACACGCAAGAAGTATTTCAGCTCTTTTCTTAGCAGCTTTTTCCCTTCATCCAACACAAGACAAAAGCAAATTTTCTCTCTCTTTGTTGGAAGCAAGTCTACAAATAATTGAGATTTGACTAAAGGAGGCCATTAAGTAGCATTACGATTCCAAGTAATTTGGCAGTGTCGGTGAGTTGTGCTTAGTATTTTAGCCCCTCCTTACCAGCCACACTGGCTCTAGGTTTTCAACATCCAGCAACACCAAGGCAAAACTAAATTATTTAACTCAGTCTCATAACACTGCCAAATTCAGGGACTATATGTACCCTGCGAGGCATGTTTAGAGTGTGAACAAATTATACATGATCAGCAAATCTGGTCTGACTGAATATCCCAAAAGAGGAATAGGGACACATTTGTTACATGGCTGGTTCAAGCCTTGATCATTTACTGTTTTAGTTCTCCTGAAGGCTTAATGTGAAGCACTGTGCTGGGATAGAGCCAGTCTCCTAAAGCAGCCCGGTGCCAGAGTAAGGAACTGGCTAAGGTCTCTGTAAATAGACTGCGTGGCTTGTTCAAAGGTAGATACAGTATTTCCCGACCTTTCTATTTGCATGAACACTTAATTAAAAAAAAAAAGTGACACCTTGTACTGCACTATTGATTGGTGTTTTGGAGTAAGGTGACAGGTAAAAAGGTTATTTACTGTTTTGTCAAACGCTGTTTTTCCAAACTCTAATTTTTCTTTTCTATTACAAACATTTAAATAAAACATGCAGCCCTCCTGTCAGCCTGACTGCAGCGCGAAGCCGGCAGTAATTTCACCGACTTCTTTCCAGCGTCCTCCAGACCGCAGTGCTCTGCGCCGCGAAACGCAGGTCGAGCGCTACTCCCTTATACCATCGTCTCTCTTAGGTTGGGGAGACGTTTGCTTCCCACAGGGACAACTTTTGCGCGTGGAAATAGTATGGGCAAGAATACGCATTGATGCACAACGAGCGGCATTTGAGAAAGAGCTGGGAGGATTTCCCCCTTCCACCCTCCAGCCCGAGCGGGGAAGCTGATCGAGTCCCTGCGTTTGGGATGGGCTGGGTGTGGGATGGATTCAGCCAGAGTGAGTTGTGCGTGAGGAGCTGGTTCACCTCGGCCAACGATGACCAACCATGCTCTGACAGAAATACATGTGGGGAAGGTAGTGCTAGTCTCAGCTGTTATGCACAGCAGCGAAGAAATTACAGCATTTCTCAGTGTGAAAGAGCGGCTCTTCTCCATGCCCGGGCAAGAGCTGGCTGTCAGCTCTGCTTGAGCAATGGCAGTATCTGCTATTTTTGCTGAAGCTCCAGTTTCTGCAGCCCCAGAGTGACGGGAGCTCCTCTGTTTTTCTGCAGTTTCTCAATGCACACGCACAAACACACACATACACACAGTGCAGAGGTTTCTACCCTTCATATCTGCAGAGGAACAAGTTAGAGCGCAAACACTAAGCACTCTATTTTTGGACAGCACTGGCTCTTCCTGACTTTATTCTCAGCACTTGGGGTTTGATTCCTTAGCTGCCGTATCAGTGAGGCTTCCCCATCCTTGAGCCGGGAGACCAGGGTGAGACAGTCACCAAGGCACGTATGGAAACGGCAGGTCTAGATCCTCCGCACGGTTTCAGCAGCATCTGCCTTGTGCCTGCCCACGCTCTCCTGATCAAAAGTAGTTTGTTCTGAAAATTGAAACAGGTTCATTGAACAATGTTTAGGTACAAACCTCCAAGGGAGGGAGTTATTAGATAAATAACTAAGTGTGACAGAACCTTTCGACACACCTGTTATCTTCACTGGTGCAGCCGAAGTCTCAGAACTATTATAAATTACATCAAACTACCTAATTTCAGGCTAGACCTGCTCTCTAGGACGGGTGTGAATTGAGAAGAATCCTCCTGGCATCAACAAATCAGCATGGATGCAATAGCTTGGACCTGTGATGGGACATGTGCCAACCAAATGCCAAATTAGAGGTTATCATGTACCTTGGGCTGCTCTCCCTAGCAGATTCCTCATTTGTTCGGTTCGAATGCTGATTTTTTTGGTGGCTGGGCACCTCGTGGTAATGCCGGTTCGTGGTGCTGGGTGGTGCGTCATGCCTGGAATTCAGTGTCTGCCCTTTTGCTCTGGATCTGGAAGAGTTGCCGAAAAAAAGCGACTCTGCAGCAAGTGATGGCAGGAGCTGCTCCCTCTTGTCCTTCAGCCCTCCCAAGGAGGGAGCTCTGCCACCGACCAAGTGTGCAGGGTGCAGGCCGGTAACATCCATCTCGGTGCCAGACACTGTTCGGGTCCATCCTCCCTAGGATGGTCACCCAGCCTGAACAACCTGGGTGAAATACACTGCTTTACATTTTCAGTAAGAGGTTTTATTCCTTCAAAAAAAAAAAAAAAGTGAAAAGAAGCAAATTGATCTGAAAAACTACTTAAATTGTGTTTGCTTTACTTTGGTCTGTATGGTTTTTTTTGAAAAGCAGCTCTGAAAAATGATGAGAAGCCTCTGCTGTAATGCAGGATCCAAGGAGGAATTTTGCTTTGTGCTTTGTTTATTGTCTGCTGGTTTGAAATTTCAGTGCTCACCCACAAACCGCAAATTCTCTCCCATTAAAACATTGCCAGGGGTATTTCATTTCCTTACGTGCGTTCTGCAATTAAGCACAATTGTGATGCAGCATTCGAGACACCCTGCGATGTCTTGAATTAATCCGGAGCGGCTGCTCCCAGGGCAGCTGTGAAGACGATCCGCGCATCCTCGCCGACGTGCCTCCCGGCAGGCACCCACCTCCCCGCGGAGAGGGGGAGCAGAGCCTGGCACCGCTCAGGGCTTTTATTTTCACGGTTTTCCTGGGGAACGTTGGTCAGACCCTGCTTGGGATGCGCTCAACGTGCCCGCGAGTCGCGGCAGAGCGGGAGCCGTGGCAGGGCTTGTCGTTACGGAGTTCCTCGGGCCTGAGCTCCCTCTGGCTCGGTCGCGCTGAGACCTTGGCCAGGCGACTCACGTGTGCTTGCATGCAGGACCCCGAGCTCGCTGTGAAGTCGAGCAGGAAAGCGCGATCCCTCTCTCCTCCTCCGAGGACTCCTAATGGAAGCAGTGGCATCAAGCCATGGCACTCTCGTTGAATGAAGTGGGTTTTTTTCTTCAAACAAGCTGTCATTTTACGGACAATATACTCATAATTAGGATTAGAGAAAATCTTCCAAATGTCTATGAAATAAAGTCCTGCGGGAAAAGACCCATCTCCGCCCTGGGTGGTGGACTTCATTCAGCCATAAAATGCAAAATATTCTCCACCAGAGCAGAAGCTCCTCCCAGCACTGTGTTGTGAAGGAGAAGGCAAGTCAGAACCCCAGCGTGCGTCAGTGTATTTATTAGATGGCCCCTGAGCTGCTCTTTTTGATGGAGAACAGCTCAGCCGGAGAAACGCCTGTCCTGCAGTCCTGCAAAAGAGACCAAGCAGTTGGTACGTACGTATTTGCCTGCCTCACGTTGACTGGAGACATCTCTACACACTTGTGCTGCTTGTTTCATATCACCCTGAGGGCGGATGTCTTATCAGAGTGACTTCAGGTTTAAACTCCTGGGACACATAGTTCAAATCCATGTAACGTCGCCCTGGTCTTTCATTCCGTCTCTAATGCATCGCTTGCTGTGTTTGAGTCTTAAATACGGCCATATAGACTGCAAAGGAAAACCATTAATACCTGCGATCAGCATAGAGTTTTATATGTCCTTGAAGCTTTCGTGTGCATCATGTTCTAGTGGCATATAAATGCCATAATAACATCCAAACCACGCGTGAGCCTCCCCAGGCTCAGTGAGTCAGAGGGCACTGGAGAACTGGAACAGCAATTGTACGTAATTAAAATATGGCTTGTTTTTTGTGTACTTGGTTCCTGGGTAACTCGGTTTGCTCCATGCTCGTGAGCTCTCCATCTTCTTCATGAGGAGAGAAGGTCACAGGTCTGGGCTCCCGGGCCAGCAGTCATTTCATCCTGCATGTTGGTGACATGGAAGCTCCACTTAGATCTGTGTCTCCGTATCTTTGGAGGTGCAGAAGGTGACCTTTGAGACACTGGGTCGCACAGGCCTCATAGGAAGATGCTGCTGACTCTTTTAGTGGTAATATCATTAATGGGCATTTTACAAAGGCACTTGGAAGTCCCCAAGAAAACCAGTCTCACACCAAGTCAGTCCCATCATTTCCAGGGCTTGGATGTGAACAAGAATCTCATCGACAAAGCAAAAGATCTTTTCCCGACTTCTCCCAAGACAAAAACGCATCTCTGCTGGGTTCAGCCTTCACACACGTTCAGTATGTGAATGTGTATCCACAGGGGTAGAGATGACCACAAGTGTATGGTTAGATCATGTGGTCCACTATCAATGAGTAAGAGGTTGGTGGCAGGGGCTACAGCCCTTTTTACTCCCTTTTCTCAGAAAAGCCACACTTGGGTGCTTCCCAGGGCTTGCTGGACTGCCTAGGAAACTCATGCCCTCACTTGCATTTGTGTTGTTTCTGCTAAGGAAAGAAAAGCCCCACAAGCATCCCCCGTGCTTAGCTGGGCAGCCATCGTTTGCTGGTCTCTGCTACACCTGATTCCCACTCTCACCTTTCATTACAGACCCTTAACGAAGTGCTTGGTTCACTGACAAGCTTCACCCCTCCATAGCAGATTTCCTTTCCAGTTGTCCTCTTTCTCAGGACACAAGATGGGGGAGATGCAGCTTCTGGTCTGGGGTGGACCAGAGCGTGCGGCCAGGGCTTGCAGAGGGGGCCGGGCGGCAGGGACCGTGCTCTCAGCAAGCAGCAGACGTGCGCTGATGTGGCGAAAACATCCCCTCTGTTTCTTCTCTTTTTTTGGTCCACCAGTTTTTTTATGGATTCCTGAAGGGCCTGTGCTAAGCTGGCAGAAAAATATCAGCTGGACTGTCAGAAAATAAAAGCTTCATAAAGCAAGTGAGATACAGCCCCAGCCGCCTGCGCCGGTGCAACCCCCCTCCCAGTGCCGGGCCAGCAGAGCACAGGGCCGGGCGCGAGGAGGCCCAAGGGACAGGTTTACCTTGGAGGAGCAGCCCCAGGGAGCGTCGGGGAGGATGCATACTGGTGAGAAAGTCCTCTGCCATTGTCCCGCTTTCTGTGGGACAGCTTTCTCTGCTTGCATGAGGTTAATCAGTGCTGAATGTCACTGCCTCCAGGTCTCGACCTCTCTGGATCAGGAGGAGAGAGAAGGGATCCCCTTAGATCCTGCTAGACTCAGATCACATCCAACGCACCAACACATCAGGTCTTACCGGCGGGTTTTTGGAAATCTGTTTGCTTTTCCTCGCAGGGCATCAGTGGGCTAGCAAATTGTTTGCTCTGTTGCCTGAGCATCATCTTTCCTCCAACGTGTTCTACCCCCACCAGCTGCAAAATCAACAGGGACTGGAAGTGTTAACTGGGAAATGAGGACCACTGCTCCAGGGCAGTGCAGCTGGTTCACACCTTCCACCTCCCCGCTGCACGGGATCAGCCCTGAGCTGGTGCCCTGACCCTGGAACTGAAACTCTGCGTGTTCAGACATGTCCCGCTGCCTGGTTTTGTCTTTGTCTCCTCTACAGTGGCAATATTTGTGCACCAGCAGCGTGTGCGTGTTCTTGTTTGTGTGCATGTACACATACAGTTTTGGCTGCAAAACAGAGGCTTATTGTGTCAAATAATCAAAATAATATTCTGCCCTGCTGCGCTAACACTGACTGGCATGTGAACAATGATTCCCCGGAGTGGAAGGCAAGGACAGCGTAAAAGAAATGGGTCACGTTTAATTAACCAGTGACAAATGGGGCTGCTCAATGCATTGGTTTCATTGTGGCCACAAGCTTCAAATTACAGGCAATGGAAGAAGTTGGACAGTCTGTCAATAAAAAACTAAATCCTAAAAATGCAGTCCTTACTGCTGCCTGGCTATTTTACAAACAAACAGTGCACAAAGATAACTCCAATAAGGCTGACATTCAAAAAATAATGAGTATCTTGTGCATTATCAGCAGGAAAAAAAAGCGTATTCTTGTTAAGGTAAAGGGAAATATTAATGCACAACACTCCTGCTGGTAAAGTTGCCCCTGCTGCACTATGGAAATGAACCCGGGGAATTATTTAAAGTAACACAATCAGACCGAGTTTATTTCCCTGAATAAAATGCAATCCCACCGGTGCGTCTCTATTCTTCTCCATAATGCAGGGGGAAACAATTAAGTTTCAGGAGCTCCTCGCTGCAGCCACTACATATTAAACATGATAGGGGTTTTCTTAGCAGGAGAGGGCCGCGCGTGCTGGTTGCACGCGCAGAGGGTGTCTTCGAGTGCGCTCTGCTGGCCGCGGGGCCGTGCGAGGAGGTGCCGCCAGCTCCCGCTGCCGATTCCTCGCCCTGAGTCCTTGCAGCGATGCAACATCCCCCCGCCGCTCCGGCAAGCCCCTTGCTGGAGACCCTCGCTGCAGTTTTTGACCCACCGTGGTTAAGGATTAAAAAGAACAAGTCGTTTCTTATTCGGTTTTGGGGGCTTTGCAGAAATGTGATGCCCGGCATCGCCACCCCGCAGAAGAGGCCTGAGCAGCCGGGGGAGGTGAGCGCAGCTCTGCCAGCACCTTGGGATGATGCAGGTCCCCTCCGTGCTTTGCACTTCCCGGGTGCACAGGGCGGACCCTCCTCCAGGCGCTGCAGGAGCAGCTGGGCAAGTCTCACGCTTCCCAGGCAACCAGGGGTGGAAAAATTAATTTTCAGCTGGTCTGTTATCCTGTGAGTGTCACTGATGATTTGTTACTACGGAGAGAGAGCTTAGAAGTGCTAGGGAAAGCGGTAATAAAACCTCAACAGGGTATGTGCAGTGCAGGTGCATGAGATTTTGGGAGATTTTAGACTGGGGTGGAGGGTGACTGCGGGTTCCCAGCTGCTGCAAATCCGTGTGTTACCACTGACACCTGCAAGGAAGCTGCCACAAGCTCCTGTTGCCCCACCTGGGTGAGGCTGCATGTTCTTTGCTTCCCTGGGCAGCTCTTCTGGAGGCTGTTGAGTTGCTTGTGTTGGAGAGGGGGGTTTCCAAGGCCGGCTGCTGTGTGTTTTATACCTGCTTGGTACTGGGGATACTGGGGATACCTGAGGGCAGGTCTCCTGTGCACGGCATGTGCTGATGGAGGTGATGCTCCAGCCCTGGAGCTGGGGTGCTGCATGGCATTTTCCTGGCATTTAGGCCAGGAAACCTGGTGTTCAAAGGCAACTACCCAGCCCTAACACTGCTTCTGGCAGTTCCTCTGTAATGCCACAAACCCAAAAGCTCCTGCACCCCTGCCAGGTGGGAGGGTGATGCTTTGCCATGTCCCCCAAACAGCAAGAGCTCTGTGGCTTCGACTTGCTCTGAGCAGGACCTGAGCAAACCTACTGAAACCACTTATGCTAAATACAGCAGATACTGGGCCAGGGTTTTAAAATGCTATCCTTTAAAAAAAGAAAACACTTTTTGGAAGTGCGGACACCCAACTTAATATCATCCTCTTTAAAATGATAGCTCCCATCAGTCAGCAGTGCACAAATGTAATAACAGGAGGCACTTTTCAGATCTCAGGCCCAGTAATTACTATTCATGTAAAAGAACAGCAATCAAACCAAGACTTCCTCTTAAAGGATTATATTGATTTCTTTTTTTCTTTCTTTTTTTTTTTTTCCTAAGTATTGCTGCTGTGGACTCTGCTTTGTGTGTCCCTGATTCCCTGCCCCTCCTTGAACCTCTGTCTTCTTGTGGTTTTTTCCCACATCCCTTTTATGACTCTTGAACTGAGCGCCAGTGCCTGCCTTGATTAGCTCTGAGAAGCCCCAGAGAAACGGGCTTTAAACAATCGTGCAATGTGCTTTGCTGCCTGAGATATCCCCTTCTGGTAGCAAACATGGCTTCGTCTCCGTGAGAGGCTCTCTTGAGAAAGTCTGCTTGAAAAACGCTTTGATTTTAAGCTAAGATTCGTAGCTGGCAAGTGGGAGGGCACACGAGGCTAGAAATTAGCATGACAAACTTGAAAGGCAGGAAAAGCCTAGGAGATGCAAGTTCTTTAAATGACTTTACATCCCAAGCATATGCCGGCGCTGAGGCTGTGAGGACAGCCAGGAGAGACAGGGAGCAGGAGGTCTTACTTGCTCTGAAGTGGAGCCGAGGAGCTTGTCGTGGGCTAGTGCACCAGCACGAGCACAGCAGAAAAGATGGTTTCTCATCTTCTTTGGAGAAACTGGAAGCCTCAATCTTTGCTTTTTGTATCCCCACCCAATAAGCGGAGCTATTAACTTCTTTTAAACATTGATAAATGGAAATCGCTCCATTTGGGAAGTAAAGCCAGGAACTCTCGCTGATTAACTGACAAAGACTCTCTCTCATCTTCACCGTTAATATCTCTCCTCAGCCTGCCCCTAACTGCCGCAAAGGCTTTCAGGCAGCTTCAAGTGACGGATTCAGGGTACAAGCTCTTCGTCTTATTTATTCATCTATTTTAGGCCTTGTAAATGCATTACAAGGAGTCACACAGGAGCCTGGATCAACTCTACTCCCTGTTCAAGCTAGCCGTCCCTGAACCGCTGACCCAGTTTGACAGCATCGCTTGGAGGACTATGGCTTTGCCAGCGGGTGCTTTAAAGAAAGGTCCTTATGATAAAAGAGAGGGCAGTTCAGCCTGGATGCAAACGGGTGCCGCGGCCGTTAGCTTCAACGAGCCCCGCGCTGTTTCCAGCTCCCAGCAGGTCCAGCCCTGCCAGGGGACAAGTCCAAAGAGCACTGTCACCAGAGCTGCATTTTACTGCAGTAAGGCGAGTGTAATTTGGTCCTCCTCATTGCTTTTAAGTCACCTTTATTTCCAAGGTGTCACTAGACTCATGACACTAATGGAAAAATAAGAGACTGTTCCTGGAGACTGGTTGCCAATAATGTAGGACCCGGTGAAACTTTAGACAGTCTCATTCTCCCACATGATGATAGCTTTACTGACTATGACCTTCCGAGCGGAAAAAAAGGGAGCTCAAAGGACAGTGAACTATATGCATTTCACTGAATTTTTTTTCTCTGTTCCAGGGACAAAAGGCACTCTAAATAATTCAATAGTGGAGGTCTTGGGGAATCGAATGTGACTTCCTCTCTCGTGTAGCTCCTCTGACTTTCTGCATGGATTTTGCTTGCTGGATCCAAGGACTGGTCTTGTGCTTGTAGTGAATGTCATCTTGCTAGCGGAGGGATGCAGGGGGGTATGCCCAAATGAAGAAGGGCTCAAGCTGGACACGCAGATCCCTGGTCCTTACTGTGGCCTCAAGCCAGACCAGGGTCCTGCCACAAAGACTGAAGTGGGGGAGAAAAGTATGTTCCCAGCTCATGCCATGTACAACAGCATGTGTTAAGAGTTAGTTTTTCTTAAAAATAAATAAATAAATAAATAAAAAGCGGGGGGTGGAGGAAATTAGGGTTTAGGTTATACTTATGGGTGATCTGGAACAGTGGGAAGCTGGTAGCTTCCCAGTGCGGGCATCCAACCCTGTGCTCACTGGGAGAGCTGGAAACTCTGGCTGCTTGCAACAAGGCAAGCTTAACCTCCCGATGAGAAGCGCAGGGATGGCAGGGACTGAAGACCTTCACTCACCATCACATGTTCTCCCTCTTCTATGCCTCGGGCTGGGTAATATGGATATGGACTGTGCAAAGGTGGACTGTGTTTTACTTTATGTGAAGACTGTTTCTCTTCCTGGCCCAGCACAGCCCTACATACTCATTTTTTTTCCCTGAGATTTCACTCAGATTCAGACCTTTGCACAAAGAGCCCTTGTAAATCCTAAACTCAATGTTCACTCAAGATAATGAGTTTTAGTACACTCCTCAAGGGAATATCCAGTGTCTCTGCCTAACTAACTCTAGCAATGTTGTTACCCTGCAAGAGCCATTTTCAGGCTTGATAATAAGCAAAATAGTCCTAGAAATAAGTCATTAACAACTGCGAAGGAAATGCTCCTGTCAGATTAGCAGGGCAAGATACAAACCTCAGTATATAATTCTGCATGTGCTGGAAATTATATTTCATATCAGCATGTATATTGGCAAACACACCTTGCACAGACATTGAACAAATCAGTACTCTTGATAAGATTTGGGTTTTACAACAGCCAAAGAACCTGAAGGCTGCTTTGGTGGGGCAATAGGACGATCTCCACCTTCGTGGTCTATGGTAACGGCCTTCTGCTTCCCAAATTAAAGATCCCCTCCGTGTCCCCAAGCTGCTAGGGCTGTCTTGCAGCAATGAGCAGGCCTTAGTCAGCTCTGTGGTAGCTTCAAACCCAATCTTTTATGAACCATCTGTCCGACTTGCCTTTGGAAAGCGTGGTCCTCACCTTGCCAGCTGAGGAGAATGAGCCTTATCGGTGGGGCGTGCCGCGTGTTGCTGCCGAACGTGCAAAAAGGCTTCGCGGTGTCCCCGGGGAGGCCCATGCGGAGGACTTCACAATCACGCTGTTGTTCTGGGGTGGAAAGCAGTTCCAGGCAACGCTTCAGATTTTTCCAAATTGTCGTGGCGATAACAACCCTCTCCCTTGGAAGCCCGTTCAGCTGGATCCAGAGTAACAAGAGGAGCCAGGCTGTGCAGCAGCGATGTGAAAAAGGACACCATTTAATTTTTAAGAGCTTTAAAACCATTGCTGTAAAAGGTAGGGGAACTTGCAGTGTCTGGAGGAGTGCAGTCTCTGACAAGGTTAACAGGCAGGTGTTCGTGTCAACCCAGAGCAACTCATACATCTGCCCCAAGCCCTTGGGGATGCGCGTCTTGAAAATGCAGCAATATCTGCTTGGGTTGTGTTACACCTCCAGAATGCAATAAGTGCCACATCTGTGCTTTGGTGGCCAACGTGCTTTTGGAAACATAATGTGCCTGTGTTTCTAGCAGTTTTCCTGTACGCGCTGGAAACACCACAGTGGGTCGGTCTGATGTGCCGTCCTGGATTGGCTTTGGCTTCACAGGAGCTAATGTCAAACACTGAACTACTTCAGCGTTTTGCATCTAATTGAGGAGCATTATTTTGCTTGATTCAGGCCAGTGAAAGGAATATGAGAATAAAATAGGCTAGAATCTGGGAGCAGATGCTTTTAGAGGTCCAGTCCAGCTGAAGTCAATGGAAATGTCTTCTTGCTTTTAAAAAGGGTTTTAATTGCCTAATACGACACCAAGTTTTTTAGAAAAATCAGTCCTTTAATTTATATCCCATTCATTAGTACTTCACACACCTGTCTGATAATTGTTAACAATAAAAGGCTGTTCACCTCAAAAATAGCTTATGGCAATGAGTTTAGCAGGTGAATTTGAGACAAAAATTACTCCTTTTTCATCTATTCTCAGAAAATGTGCTTTTCTATTCCTGCTTTAGGTGAATCACACTTTTCTTCCCCTTCTGTTATTTTCTGTATTCTCTTGTTCATCCTTGCAAACCAGCTGGTAAGAGGGGCTGAAAAATGGAAGAGATGTTTTGAGTTGAAACACAAATCTCTTCCAGTACAGCCTGAATGGAAGTGATGTGAAGTTGCCCCCATTCAGGGCGGTTCCATCCTTTCCTCTGCCTTATTTTACCACTTTCCCAGTGGGAAGGACCAAAAAGCAGCAGCAGGAATGGGGAGACAGCTACCATTGAAACCCTGGTGGGTGCTGTTTACCTTGGATGGAATTTATTTTTCATTTTGTTGAAAAGTCAAGACATCGTGACTGATAAAAAATGTGCAATGTTCTTGTTATGATGGAAAAATTAGTTAAATGACCAAATAACTTCAGGCAGCTCCCTTCAAGGGTGTTAGTCTATTTAATTCCTGTCCATACGTGAGTGTTCCCTGTATCTGTTTCAGTGTATACTAAGGGACAGCCCACGACTGACGGTCTCGGTGTCAGGATGAAGGTATTTTAAGGCTGCCCTTGCAACCATCAGTCTTCCTTGAGAGGCAGGTTCATGGGAGCAGAAGTAACATGGCATAAATTGGTGGGAGATGTGATGCAGGGCCAGGCATATGAAGTCTAATTGGGGACTTCAGCTATTCTTGTAAGAAATTGCCCAATAAATTAAAATATCAAATATTCATCCAGTAATCTGTTTGATATTCCCTTCAAACTCATGCATTTTTAGGGGAATACATATTTGCCCATTTTATTAATAACACATTTATTATTAATATATTTCTGTATTATTCATAAAACAGAAAAATAAAGAGTGTTTTTCTATTGAAGTGCACAATTGGGAGTAAAAAGAAAAAAAAAAAAGCCCAACCAACCATACAATAATTATATGAGAATTACTGGAACTTTTAAAGATATGCACTGTAGATCAAATTTCAGTTGGGTCAGCTCTCCATTTCTCAAGAGGTGGTTTTGACTATTTTCAGTTTGAACTAGGAGTTTCAAACCAGTTGCTGGGATGAAAGGGATTAATTTAGGATTTCAGCCAACTTTCAGGGGAGAAGAACTCAGAGCTTGCTATGCTCATTTTATTATTCAGCCTTTACTGTTATTTCGGACTATCTTGAATTCCTTCTCAGGCTTTACACATGCTGGTGAGGTGAGGTCTGTACAGAGGTAATATTTTTAATTGGTCCAACCAGTACAAGTAGAAAACATAGAGAAGTCTTCAGTACAAGCCCTTCTTCAGATCTAAAATACTACCTCTTCCAACAAATGTTGTTTTCTTATTCCTTTAGACTCTCACACTCACTATTTTAAAACAGAGATCAAACAACAGTGAAGCGTGGGGTCAGTTTAGGTACCAGTCTTTGTACCACGCCATGCGTCGAGGCTCATGACCAGAGTCACTTAATAAGCTTTGCAGTGGGACTCTCACAGAAATGAATATGAATGTCTCCATTTCTCTCCCTGGGATATAATGGAAGTGAATTTCTGCAGCAGATAATGATAGTGCCGTGTCACAGGATCTTCCACTGAAACCAGAATAGCAAATCACAGAATCACACAGAATGGTTGAGGTTGGCAGGGACCTCCAGAGATCACCTAGTCCAACCTCCCTGCTCAAGCAGGGTCACCTAGAGCACATTGCACAGGTTTGTGTCCAGATGGCTTTTGAATATCTCCAGGGAAGGAGACTCCACAACCTCTCAGGGCAACCTGTGCCAGGGCTCAGTTGCCCTCACAGTAGAGAAGTTTTTCCTCATGTTCAGACAGAACTTCCCATGTTTCAGTTTGTGCCCATTGCCTCTCATCCTGTCACTGGGCACCAGTGAGAAGAGTCTGGCCCCATCCTCTCTGCATTCTCCCTTCAGGTATTTATACGTGTTGATAAGATCCCCTACCAGGCTTCTCTCCTCCAGGCTGAACAGGCCCAGCTCTCTCAGCCTTTCTTCCTATGAGAGATGCTCCAGTCCCTTCATCATCTTTGTAGCCCTCCGCTGGACTCTCTCCAGTAGCTCCACGTCTCTCCTGTATTGGGGAGCCCAGAACTGCACACAGCACTCCAGATGTGGCCTCACCAGAGCTGAGTAGAGGTGGAGGATCACCTCCCTCGACCTGCTGGCAATGCTCTTCCTAATGCAGCCAGGAGACCACTGGCCTTCTTGGCCACAAGGGCACACTGCTGGCTCACAGTCAACTTGTTGTCCACCAGGACCCCCAGGTCCTTCTCTGCAGAGCTGCTTTCCAGCAGGTCATCCCCAGCCTGTCCTGGTGCCTGAGGTTGTTCGTCCCCAGATGCAGGACTTGGCACTTCCCTTTGTTGAACTTCATGAGGTTCCTCTCTGCCCATCTCTCCAGCCTGTCGAGAACTCAAACTAGACTTTGCGCCACTGAGCACAACCCTCTGAGCTCTGCCTTTCAGCCAGTTCTCAGCCCACCTCACAGTCTGCTCATTTTGCCCACACTTGTCACTTGTGTTACTGTTTGTTGGACCTTTACTAACGAAGAAAAAAATGTAAGAGGGATGGTTTGGTCTGTGTACTGAAACTCAGGGCTGGATCTTGTAGTCCACCTCTAATTAGTTGATGCAGCCTCACCATCAGCATCTACAAGGGTGGAAAAATGGCTCCCTCATTTTCGACTTTGCGAATAGAGCAAGGGTGGTCCTCACAAGCAGGTGCCTAGGTTGACTCCCAAGTTCCAAGAGCTTAGAAGCAAAACCCAAACCCCTCCCCCTCCACTAATGTCCAGAAAAGGCTGAGAGAACTATGTTAGTGAAAATGCATACAAAGAAAAAACAGAGTGAGAGAGGTGTTGAAGGACACAGTGACTTTAGCCACAGATAGTGTTGCTTTGCCTTGTCTGTCTTTGATTGGGAGGTTAATAAGGGATGCTCATGAAGCTATTCTCAGGCTAGGACTGATAAATAATTGTATTTGACTGCATTCTGCATTTGCAAAATTCCCAGTTGAGGTTGAGGGTGGAGGTTATGATTTTCTTTTTTGCTTTAATTATCCAAATATGATAAGAGGAGCTTGTTCTCCTCTTTCCCAACAGGGAGAAGAAAGAAGCTAAGAGCATTAAACAGTTTACCAGAAGTTGCACCTTTGATGGGCCCCAGACAGCTACATATCTACATCTAGGAATAAAATACAATAAGCCTTAGAAAAGAGGCCATGAGTTTAATAAACACAATGAGGAATTTGCTTTCCAGATGGAGCTTTAAAGGAATCCAAAGCATTTAACCAGAGTTGTGTATGTCGGAATGAAACCAGAGAGCTCATAAGGCTGGCTGAGATAATGGAGGGCAAACATCATGTTAGGTGACACGTGCACGGTTGGGCACAGTGTCGAGGACCACGTGGAGCAGGTTCCTGTGCCTAGGGAAGTGTCACGGTGCAAAGCTGGAGATGGGAGGCATGCTTCCCACCTACGCGCTTTTGCAGACAGGACCACAAAAGGCTTGGAGCAGAATCTGCTGTTCCAGATGTTTCAAACACACATAACAAAGGCCGAATAAAAGACAGGCTGAAGAAGAAAACAATTTTGTAAGGCTTCAGCTCCATGTGTCTGCATTCAGGACCTCACAGCTATTTCCTTCAATAAAGATACTGAGAGCACACCATGCCAACATGATATACTTAGGTTTCTTAATCATCCTCCACCACAGAAATCCCACAGGGAAGGTGGCCGATGTCTGTAGGACATGTCTTGACTTACGCATGAGGTGGTCAGCTCTGTCTTGTTGAGAACTGAGATACTTCTGCGCATGCTCAAGACAAGACCTTTATGGGGGAACTATAAGGCCACCAGGAAAAGACAGTAATCTCCACCCAAGGAGATTATATTAAATATAATTTGGAGTTACAAAAACAAGTAACTTTCCTAATTATCATGGATAATATGCTGGTAAATTGAGATTATATTTATCTAGAAATATGAAATCATCTCTATGGAATCTCTTTGGTTTAGCCAGCGTTAATATTTAATTATTAGAATGAATCCCTTAGTGGGATGATGAATTTTGAGAAAGCTGTACAGTGCTGCTGGGCCTTCAAGAGAACAGATACTTCCCTTTGTGCTGAAGAAGCAGATGGGGACTTGCTTTCACTTCCCTCTCAGACCCATTTTCTTAGGCCTATTCTAAGAATAGTCATGTTTCTAAGGCCTTGTCATCCCAGTTTATACAGTCAGCAGCTTTGGTAGGACCATTTCTGTGAGAGCTCCACCGAGGCACCCAAGAAGTCTTATATTCACCAAATGGCAGGATGAGAAGCATCACCCTAGAAGGAGGTAGTCCAGCATTTTTAAAGGAGAGAAACTCAATACAAGACTGGTGGTTTTTTATAGCCATGCCGTCACCTACTAACAAGGCCTTCTGCCGTAAAGGCATAAAGCCATTAAGAAGTGCCTAAAAAGCCACTTAATAGGCAGCGCAGTGGCTCTTCATATGCATGTTAGAAGGTCTGGTGGATCCCATCCATCTACACATTCAGAAGAAGTCAAACGTTGAAGTTAGCTGTCCCATCTCTTACTCTTGGTCATGTTGGGTCTGGCTAGAGCCTGATGGAGGTGGGTGTTTAGCACCCTGTGCCCCAGCAAATGACACCTCCAGGACAGGGACCTTCTCCCTTTTGGTCCTTCAGCACCCAGACACCCCTTCTCATCTGTCCTGCACCTGCCCCATGCCGTGGCTGACCTATGAAATTGTGTCCCCGGGTTCACCATGAACTGTGTAGAAATGAGCAAGTCGTGTGCAGCCTTTCCAGCACTGGTGAGGTCTTGAGATACTGTAATGACTGAGTTTGTGACATTCCTCATGAAAAACAATCTGTGTGTCTGTCCAAGGACCACAACCCTCATAATTTTCTTCCCTTTTCTTTATGAAAGAAGAAAAGACAGATAAAATAACCCATTGCTTACATCAGGGCAGATCTGCAGGACAGTGTTATTTGTGGAGAGCAAAACAGACATCTCCCTCCTTTGATGCTTTCAGTCATGCTTCCCTCCCAAATAACTACCTTGCACTAAGGAAACAAAAAGCCCGTTGTGGGTGTGGTGGTCCAACTCCTGGCTACTGGGTGTCCTTCTCCTGCTATTAGTGAGCTCCAGATCAAAAGTCAATTCATTTTTAAGGCCATTTATGCTTTTGAGGTAGAAAGACCCTCAGCAGCAATAGTAGTCAATAGGCACAAGCAGCTTTTGGAGCCTTTGTTTGAGGGTCTCCTTCAATCTGCACATCTGATGAAGAAGAGTATGTAAAAGCCAGGCAGAGAGCAGCTCTGCGCGAGCCCTAGATCATTCATAAATATTGATTTGTACTCTAGATACGCCATCTATATAAGTATTTATACACATATATATTCATATATTTATGTCTACAAAGCAGGGGTGAGTGAGTATATCTGTGTCTGTGTATATGTAAATATACACACATAGAAATATATGTATAGAAGGTACACATATACACATAGATACATGCAGACATTCATGAAAACAGGATTTTTTTGTACTCTGCTGCCATAATATCAACTTCTAGTCCTTTTTTGATTCCTGTTGTTTTAGCTTCCATGACTTTTACCAGCAATTAATTAAACAGACTAATTCTGTGTTAAGTTCTTTCATCAATGTAGAAGTTACTACCTCTTAATTTCCATGAATTGCCCCTCAGGAGAAGAGGGCTCCTAGTACTGTCTTCTGTAGCTCCCTCATTAGTTTGCACAGGCCCCTTGCTGCTTGTCTCCCGTGTAAGGAAAATGAGCTTAACTGTGAATAGATAATGGTTTACAAAGTTTTCATTCTTTCTTCATTTCTTTTTTCTGCACTTTCTGTGTAATTCTTCCTTAACATAACATAATTGATGCTACATAAAGAGGAATCACACACAGTAGTTTGCAAATTATTTTATTATTATTTATTATATTTATTATTATTATATTTTATTTATTAATATTATTTATTATTATTTTAAAATTGTAATTTTCCTTGTGTAGTCTAGTGTTCTGCTTGCTTTTTCTCTCGTGTTAAGCAGAGGACTCTGTAACAGTCTGTGTTAACACCAATAGCATTTCCAGAACTGATAGAGTTTGCAGAGAAACCTGGGAGGTGTGAGAGGAAAAGAGTCATGTGAAGGTGGAGGAGGCAAGGATTACTGGAAGCTCCATATTCCAGCTGGGAGATAAGCAAATACACCACCACCAGCTTCTTCATCTCCAGTAGCAAAGAAACACATAAAACCACAGTATCAATAACAAGGCAAGACAATGACCTGAAAGTTGGGAGGTTGGGGCTTTCTGTTGCTAGCTTAGTACCTACGCTAAAATAAGTGCGTGGGATAAGTGGGCTGGGGAACGCCAGCTTTGCTGGTTTCAACTCGCTGTTCTGCTAAAGCTCCAAACACTTTTTGAAGGAAAGAATAATTAAGGACACAGAAGCAAAGGATAAACTGCTTCATCGTTTTATCAACAGTAGATTACGACAGAGACATGTATCTCTTCTTGATACGGTAATGGTTTCTTAGATAAGGGACATACAGCAGATCCGATGTATCTAATTTAAGTAAAGCATATGGCTTTGCACCTCACAGGAAATTCCTATTAAAGGTAGAGATGCTGGGGATTAATACATATATTGCTAGCTGGTTAGGGAGCTGGCTGAAGGATACACAACGGTGTATGTTGAGAGGAGGGGTCTCAGGATGGAGGGAGATGACTGCTCGAGATCACTAGAGATATGTCTTTGACAGGTCCTACTTAATATGGACATTAATGTCATCAGAGAGAGTTGGAGGTCAGGAGGATTTGCAAAAAAATGTGGGTATCGAACTTTAGTACTTGTGCTTAGGATTCTTGGCTCCATATGCAGTTTATTGGAGAGAAGTGTCTGCAGAGGATAAGCAAAGCGCCTTGGGGAAAAGTCTAATTATTGCAGACCCACTGACTAGGTCAATGCTAGAATAAATGGTGCAAATACCCCCCAGAGATGCATGCTTGTGAATTGTGGGGAAGTTACCTAGATAAGAGGTCTTGACAGTGCTGAAGAGGACCAGATTACTGTAAAGGAATTAGGTGATCCCATAAGGTGTATTAATGCTATGGGATGAAATGTAAGAGCACGATCTTATTAGAGACTAATAACAAAAACTTGTACTATTAGCCCAGGGCTTGTCAACTAGAAGTGATGGAGGGGTGAAGACATATTCTTCTTGAGGAGGATAACTGTTAACAAGTAACTCGCCAGCTGTGGCAATGGCTGATGTGGTTCTAAGCCACAGGATAACGACGCATTTTTTTTCAGAGACAATAACCCCAATTGCACAGCATGTTGGTTAAAGGCTACCATGGTGCACAGTCCTGGTCCCCTCAATCGAAAAAGATGAATTCAAATCAGACGAAATGCACAGAAAGACTTCTAGGAAAATAAGGGGACCAGAAAGTCCCTTTAGGAAAGAGATGAAGAAAGTGTAATTCGTGTTGTTAAGCTTGACGGAGGTTTAGAAAGGCTGTATTAACTCTTTACTAACGCATTCAGGGATATGGGGAGCTGGACGTTAAGCACTGTGGCACTGCAAGGGCATCTTGGACCATCCCAAGGAGAGACACATAAATAAGAACTTCGCAAGGGTTCTGATGACTTGGCTTTTATGAACGGTGAACTGAAAAGGCCATCATGTTGCCCATGGCTTGTTCAGGACTCTCTGAAGTTCCTCACTGTCCCCTCTTATCTTCCCGTGCAAACTCGATATCTAATCATAAGAACTGCATGGTCAAAGCCCAAATCAGTGTTTCTCCTCACTTGGCTAGACATGACTTGGAAATGATGAATTACTTCCTTATTAGATTAACTCAGTGTTTCTTATAAGCCATGTGAAGTAGTTTTATTACTATTTTGCAGCTGGTGGTGGTTGCCTACTTAATAAATCACAGAATAATTTAGGCCCAAAGGGACTTCTGGAGGTCATCTGGCCCAACCTCCTGCTGAAAGCAGGGCCAGATTCAAAGTTAAAGTAGCTCAGGGCCTGGTGCAGTTGACTTTTGAATATCTCCAAGATTCCTTCTTACCGGGTCAGGCCAGGGTCATGTATATCTACTTCTAGGAACTTTTGCATGATTCAGCTGATTGCACAGCTTTTCCCAAGGAGCCAAGGCAGTATTTACACACACTATCTCTTCATCTTAAAAAAAAAAAAAGAAAAAGAAAAACACAGAGAACATGAAGTCGGGGCTGGCTTCAACAGGATGTCAGGGCAGTGATTGCCTTCTCTGCCAGGAGTTTTGGGAGGTTAAAAGTCCAATCAAAATGGTTATTGTTCAGTTGTGATAATTATTTCCGTTAGCAAGAATCAGAGCTCATTCTCTCAGTAGTTTGTCCAGGAAGTGAAATTTCACTCCCAAAATGCAGAGTAAAATCGCCCGTGCCTGCCGGTGAAGGAGATGTGAAACACTGCAAAAGCTGATGTCCTGGACACGCTGGGACAACGCACAGCTGGGACGAGCAGTGCTTGTTGCCGAAGAGGCTTGGGGAGGGCATGCTCCTGTGCTGTGCTTAATGCCTGGTCGGTCAGAGATTTCTCCAGAAGTGCAAATTGCAATAGTTTTGATCCAGTTGCGAAGGTACAGGTGCTTCATGGTGATAACATGAAAATATTCTTTTCTGCACTGGAAATGCAAATATGATCACTAGTTTTAAGAGTTATAATGCAGATGTGGGTTTTTGGTGCAAGAGTCATCCCAGGACAGAGAACTGCCATAAAACATGTGTTTTACACATCTGTCATCAGTCCTCAGAATCTGAAAAGAAACATCCTTGTAGTTACGGCATCGCACTGGGGCTCCCATGAACTTGGTTTGCTTCTTGCTTCTGACACAGCCTTTCTGTGCGACACTGGACATGTCACTTGCTCTGCCTTCTACCTCACTCCTTTAAGTGAACCAGGGATAATATTTCTTCCCCTCCTGGGGTAAAAGCACAAAGCACATTAACGTTAATGAATACGTTAATGATAGCACTCAGGTAACTATGGTGATGGAGGCCATGTAAGTACCTAAATAAATTAGAGAGGCTGTGCCAGAACATGGCCCTTCTACTACCATTTATAACAGCATTCAGGCATATTACGCTCCTCCAGGACTGATGAATTGTGCTTTGCAACATTAAATCTACTGCAGAATACAAGGAGGTTAAATAATAAAAGTGATGTTCATTATACTGAAATTAAATAGGCATCAAAGCCACCAAATTCTTGAGTTATTAGCGGTTCAAACCAACCATGATTCTGCCTGGAAGCCAGCTTTCTCCCGTGGCTGGAAAAAATCAAGGTTATTTAGATGAAAGTTTCCCAGGTGATCATGCAAAATTTCTGAAAGAGTTTGAAGTTAAGACAGTTGTGGCTGCAAGAGGGATATTTTGTGCATCAACGCTTTTGTTTGTTTTCTCCCCGTCAGCCTGTGCTCTCCTGCCAACAGCCCACAGATGCTGGAGCCGGACCAGAGGGTCTGCAGCTTTGCTTTGCTCTCGCTCCCTTGCTGGGGAAGGGGGAAGGAAAGACGATGCAACCATAAATAATACACTGTTACGAGCTGTTAAGTTAAACAATACTGACTTGCATAAATAGCTGGAATCCAATGGAAGGAGGCTATTTAAATCATTTGCAGTGACCTAAAGCTGCCACTGATTTCAGGTCTCTGTGTTTTCTCTTCATTTCTGCGTTGCTGCTGCTGCTGCCAGGCTGCAATGATTTAGGAACCATGTTGAAATATTGGCTCTCATTTCTTCCCCAGTTGCCTTGAATGCTTTCGGTGTGCAATTCCTCAGCGAGTCTTGTCAGAAGGATGTCTTTCACTGTATTATATCTTTCTGGAAATGATTGCAGCAACAGATTGTTATTGCCATTCAGAAACCTTCCCTCTCAGCTGTTATGGATGAGAAAACTCAGAGACACCTTCCAGAAATGAAGCTCCTTTGAAATCTAAAATAATTTTCTGGTCTACTGGTACCCTTTAGTATAAAGACAGAGTGAAGTGGTGAGTGGGACTGTCTTGGTTAAACAACCCCCTTAAAGGGGAAAGGCTAAAGAGCTTCAGTACTCACCACTCCAGCCCTGCAGTAGTGCAGTTATTATTTTATAGCTCTAAATCTGCACTGCTTGAAAGCAACAGAAAAGGAATGGGCTTGTTCAGCAGCGAAGAGCTTAGATCAGATAGTGCAATCGCTTAAAGCAAAACTAGGTGGAACAGCACAGGGGACTTTCTGCTCTTCTGCACGTCAAAGCCATGCATCAACCAGGGACTGCTCTGGGGCTGCTCCTCGGGCACGTTCAAGGGCATCCATCGGCATGTGGACTCTGCTCACCAAGAGAGGTGGTGATGTGCAGCGGTTCACGTCCACAGCTTCACAAGTTCAGTGGGTTTCAGCAATGTGAAGGAGAACTACAACCCCCAGCAGAGAGGCAAGAGCTAGAGCCGTGGAGGGGCTGGCGGGAGGAGAAGATGCTACACAGATGAAGGAGGATCTGGCATGGATTTCAATTTAACTAACAACTTGAGTTCTTGTCCTTTGTTGTGGATAACACGGAGTTCTTGCAAAACAGGCCATCTCTTCCTACAGCACCGGCTCCAAGTCCGCACCGACAGCACGCCCCTTGCGAGCTCACGCAACAGAGCAGAGCCCAGCGAAAAGTGGATTGCAAAACATTTCTAAGCAGCTGATCTCCACGTTGTGTAAAAATGCAAATACCACTGCCGTTGTATACACACCAGGCCTGGGTTAGGCCCTTCGCCAAGGTGTGCACATCAGTGGACGAGGCATCTTGGGTCCTTCTACACCCAGTGGAGGAGGTCAGGCCCTTCCAGTGGGGTCATTCACCCAGGCAAAGAACCACTGAAGAAGAGCTTGTTTCTGCTCAGGGACAGAAATATATAACAACTGCGTTTCACAAATGTTATCATATCACAGGTGCTCTGCTTGCAGTCCCTCTGCGGGTGCTGGCTCAGAAGTCTTATTTATCCACTGCTGAGCTGCTTCCCCTGTAGCTGGTCCACAAGGGACAGGTCGCTTACATGCAGCAGGTAGCTCACTCCATCCTCCTCTCCTCGCTAAGAGAGACGGCACAAAGCGGTGAAAGCCGTTCCAACAATTCTTTTTGAGTACTTTGGGAGCCGTACGCCTGCCAATACAGAGCAGAGGGGGTCACTGGCAGTGCAGCAGAATATTTTTCTGAATGGCCCAGTGAAGCTGTCATTTGTGGTCTACAACAGCGGCTAGCGTGAAGCAGTTCAGGTCTGCGGCCCCGCGTAAGGAGGTGTATCAGAGCTGACATAAATGAGTGCCTTTGGAGGACTCATCCCCCCGGTCTGGGATTGATAAGGGCTCTGAGCAGTGGGTGCCCGGGCTGGCGGGGGCTAGCCACGCTTGGCTGCCGGGAGGCGTGCAGCCCTAGCCAAAAAAAGAGGAGCAAGACAGTTGCTCAAAGCCTAAGGGAGGGGATTGTAGCTTCAGATCCCTGCTTTCCCAGCCTGAGCACAGACTGGTCTCCCACATGGCAGGGGGTCATCTTAGGCACCTGGAGACCATCGGTGCTCTCTGCCTGAGACAGAGCAAGGTCATGAAATCCCATATCCCCACTTCTGGGAGAAGTCCATCTCCCTCGGCTTTTCCCAGCCCTCTCCGGGCCCCTCCGGCGTCTCTTGCAGCTCCCCCAGCTGACACGTCCCAGCCTGGTTTTGCCCTCTCGCGTTTAGCCCAGCACTGACACAGGCAAAACTCCAGGCAAAGTTAATGTCTCCAAGTCAGCACGAAGCAGGCTAGACGCTGCTTAACCCAAGGAAAGGAAAATAACATAGCAAAGGGCAGCTCTGGCTTCATTAATTCAAACCTTGCTATGGACGATGTACTGAGCTAATGAAGAGAGGCATTAGGTAGGCACTGGGTGAATTAATGTCTGCATGACATTGTTGCTGAAGCAAATCAAGCTTCACAGGGAAATCCTGCAAAATGCAAATGCAAAGCAGCAGCTCATGGAAGCATCTCAAAATAAACTTTATTCTTTTAGACCAAGTACTTTTTACAGGGGAAACAGTCACAAATCTGCTAAAAGCGCTCTGTGCTGGGGCAATCCAGTCCCCACAGCTTTAGCGAGCGGAACAGTTCCTCACTGCCAGGGGGTTCTTGTGGGAATTTCCCCAAAATGAGCACGATTTAAATCCAAACTGGGATTTCAGTTTCTGGGAGATGCTCTGGAAGGAAGGGAACCTGTTTATTAGCTTCACTCCGATTAGGCCTGCGGCTGTTAAGGGGAAACTTGCTGCTCGGGGCTGCAGTTCAATCGCTGGCTCGCAGTAGCCAGTGGAGCACACAGGAACGGCTTTCCTTGCAGCCCCCTATTTTGCTGCTTTTGCATCGCCTTGACCCTGTCTCAGACCACTGTACAGAGAAGGATGCTCCGGAGGAAGAGAGGAAGTCCAGGAAGGATTATCCTTATCCAGGATTACAGCGTGCCTCACAAGAATCGTTCCCGTACTGAAATCACCAGTGAATCGACCATAGCGTGGGCTGGACCAGCAGCTGCCAACCCGATGGGCTGTGTCCTGTTTCGGAGCTGCAGCTCAGAGATGGCAGGGATGGCAGGTGCCCTGGCACCAAATGGCTCGGCATCACCTAGGCAGTCCTGGGACCACGACACTGAAGTTTATGTGTGAGCACGGCTGTCAGGACAGGACTTAGTGTGTTCTTGAAGCACTGAGCCCTTTCCTGACAGTTGGCCTTGAGCAACCAGGACCACAGGAATTGATTCATCTCCCATTTCTGCCAGTGTGAATGGGCAACACGTCCTATATTTCAGAGGAGAAGCAGAAACTAATGTGGTGGTATGTCAGGAGGCAAGGCTGAACCCATTTGCTCTGACATTTTTTTTTCCAGAATTCAGCAAAACTTGTTTTGTCCTGAAATTTGATAAACAAGGACATTGGTGCAGCATTTGCAAAGGGCAGTGGTTAAAAAAAGCCTGGCATTTTAAGGGAGTTTAAACCAGCTGAAGAAATCTGTGGAAGAGATTAAAAAGAATAAATGTCCTGACTGAACTAATCAGAAGCGTTGCATGAACCATGCCCTGCAAGGATGGCATCTCGGTCCTGCCTGCTGTGCCTCGTGCCAGCCAGCCCCCTGTGTCCTGGGGAGCGTTACTCCGAATCAGTCTCGGTGCTCCACGGTTGTGTCCCCAAGGTGACGACGGGACCTGGGAGAAGATTTCCAGCACTTTTTGCTGGTTGAGCTCCAGCTTGCTGCATTTTCAGCAGCTCTTCCCCAGTCTGGTCCCCTGAGTGCCTGGGCACCTTCTCCAGCAGCTCCAGGCACCCTGCAGATACTCAAAGGCAATCACCCTTAACCCTGTGCAAGCAAAACCACATCCATCCCTGGGCTGCTTGTGCAACATTAAGTCTGTAACCAAGGTCTTTGGTGCCAGGAAAGCACTGACATTATTGCTTCAGGGAGCTGACAGCCTGCACATGGTGACGATGGCACTTGTAATACTGCTGCCCCATAAGCCTTGCACCAGGGTAGGATGCTCTTTGCAAGAAGGGGATCTGACTGTTGCTCGATCAATGTGGTACAGCATAACCCAAAGGCTGCCCTCCCCTCTCCCGGGGGCAACACTGAAATGTAAAATGCTCCAGCAACGGGATGTCCATTAAAGGATGCAACGCTTGAACTTCACAGCAAGTCCAGTCTTCTTTCATGCTCCTGCCTCCTTTTTTCTCTTTTCTAAGGCTCCCTGCTTAATAATCACCAGAAAAACTACTTTCTTTAGTTGTGACTACAGACTTTTTCAATTAGCCAATGTGATTGGCTGCTTGTAAGAGAATTAATGTAACATATGCTAAGTGTATGCATGACCTATTTAAAGTGATGGATAATCTTTTCTGGTAAAACTCCTTCGATGGTATGTGCCTGCTACACATCAGTGAGCGTAAAATTTTGATTCAAAATAGGATTACAGTTTGTACAACTGCATAGAGAGGCAAGAAAAAATAGGAAACAGATCTTTAGCTGATGCAAATCAGTGCAAGTCATTTTTAGCAAAGAAATTGTAGAAGGAACACCAAAGTACCATGGGTTCAGTGCCAAAACATCAGAAACCTTGAGAGCAGACAGCAGGCTGAGCCCTTTTGGAAACTTGCCGACATGCTGGCATCTAACCAGAAGCTGAACTTTTCAGAAGACACGTCGTCCTGCTCTTGGGTATTGTTAAAGAGCTGAAACCCCGGTCTCAAGTTTTTTTTCAGAGCTCGAACCCCTTCAATGCATTCCAGGTCATTTAAAACAAACAAGACATTTGCTGTATTGTGTAAAACTTCCTCCCCGTTGCTGAAAGTTGCTAAAAATGTACCATTTGGGGAATCAGACTAGTCACTACCTGCTAACCTTCAGCTTGAACTGTACGGGCTTATGATGTGGGTTATTAAAATGGAAGAGCTCTGGCCTCCCTCCTCTGTCAGAGCCCCTTGCCCAAAAAGCCCACAGCAAGCCTATAATTTCTGCTAACGTCACAGCTGGCTCACAGATCAAATTCAACCTTGATTTAAAGCCTTCAGGTGGTGTCAGAGCCACTTCAGGCTCGAGGGGCTAACTACTCTCCTTGTTAAAAATTTCACCTTATTTCAGGTCTGAATTCTCCCAGGTCCAGGTGCTAAGTATTATCCCTCATTATTCCTTTTCCTGCTGGATGAAAGAGCCCTCTCTCATCAGAAAATGTGTCACATGTAGGTACCTGTAAATGATGACCAAGTCACCTCTGCTCCTTCTCTAAACAGACTGATCTCGATTCTCATTATGAGGAGGTTTTCCAGGCCTCACATGCTTCCAGCACTCATCTCAGAACTCACTCTAGTTTTTCAGCTTTCTTTTTCAGTGTAGACACCAAAATTGTATCTAGGCAGTGGGAATGGCTTCCTAAATTCTGGGTGCAAATTTGACCCCACGGCCCTTTTCCTGCTGCTGACCTCCCTGCTTGTGCACCCAGTGGCTGCAGCCGTCTCCAGGTTACCCTTGCACCATGGGGGATGCTCAGTTGGCATCTTTTTGGGCTAAAGCTTTGCTGAATATGGTCTCTCATTTTATAAATGTTGCTTACAACAGTGATTTATAGCCATAGAGGTTATTGCTGCTTATTGTATAAAACATTTCCACAAAGCCAAAGACAAATCTGAACCAGCTTCAGGATCAGTGCAACAGAGGTGTTGAAGGTTACAAATTGCTGGATTCCTGCTTAGTCTAGAAGACACAAAGTCATACCCAGTACTGCAAAAACACTGTCAAAACAGGTTCTCTTCTGGCGTCACGGACTAGAAACTCACAGAGGATCACTTGATACACAGAAACTACCTCTTGTGGAGTTGCAAATGCCTGGAGGATGGGGAACACAGGCAAGGATAACACACACTTTCCCTGTGCTTATACTCATACCTGGGCATCTGCTTATGGCCACCATGAGGGGCAGGACACTGGACTAGCTGAACCATTGGGCTGACCAAGAAGAACGGTCTGATGTTCTTCTGTGGATAGGCATCCTGCAGAGCTTCTTCATGGTGATGTGTGGAGATCCTGGGGTGCTCGGAAGGGACAGCTCTGCTTAGCTGCAGCTCAGGGCTTCTTGCCCTGCAAGCGGGGACACCGGTATCCCTTTACCTGGTTCTTGTTATCATTCGTAAACTGGACAACAGTGTTGTCCAAGGAACTTTTTTCCCATAGGAGGGTGTTTTTCCTTCTTCTCCACACTGTATGTGAGGTGACATGGGTGAGTAGCACTCTTTTGGGCAGGCCTGCACATCGGTTTCAAGAGAAGCAAGGGCTGTTGACTGTCTGCTTCACTAGGGAAGGTTTATGTTTCTTTGATATCGGACAAACCCACTCAGTTTCTTCCCATTTGTTTTTATAAAGGACAACGTTAACTTTAAAACAAACAACTAAATAGCTCTAGTGGGATATTAGATTTCCGCCAATATGAGAAAAATAGAAGAGCCGTAACTGTAGCAATTTATTTTCATGTTATTGTTATTTCCCTTTACTGTGTTAAGGTTTGTGTTCTGGGGACTGATTGTGCCAATTTCCAACACTGTTTCCTCTCGATGGTGTAAGTACTACCTACACCACGAGCAGATGATGAAGGACTTGTCTTTACTACAAATATAAACAGTGTTTTATCAACATTACTCCAGGTAAGAGCCCGGTGAAGACAAGGCCATTTTTAGTTGTGCTTCATCCCAGGGGCTTTTTCATACAAGCCAAAAGAGACATGCCTTTGCAATAAGATAGCAATGAGCATTAGCTATCATGCTGTGAAATATTAGCAAGACAAGGCTCTGCATTTATTATTGCCATGTAGCTAGTCAAGGTTATAGCTTGGGATCCAGCTATAATAGAAGAGCCTTCCTCCATGAAGGTATTACAAAAAGTGAACTGGGAACATGGGCTCGTGGTCAAAATGACTGTGTTTGACGGTGTAATGAGGTATGGCCCTGGAGGGGCAATCAACTAATGTATTTTCTCTCTCATTTAGGGAAGGCTAAAAATGCACTCACAGGTTGCTACAGGGGTTCAGCTTACGAAGATGCCAAAAGTCATCAGTCTTCGGCTGTGCACCTTTCCACCAGGTGCACTTCGATGTCACTTTGTAAAAAGAAAATTATCCAAAATTTATCCACTATTTCAACACAGGTATAATCTTCTCCTGACTTGGTAGCTTTCTCTGAAAACTAGGAACAGCTTTTTTTTAACTAAGATATTGCTTTGCTCAATTAGCTCAATTTAATAGCACGTTTGACAGAGTATAGAGCTGGAGCATAATACCAAAGGCCTAAAAATACAGGCTAAACAGAAGAGGATTTTGTGTGAAAGCGAAGACTGCTTTTTTATTCGATACAGAAATGGAGAACGGATGCGGAGTAAGGTTTCTGTGAGATCTCAGCATCCTGTACTTTATTTTTTCTTTTTTTCTTTTTTTCCTTTTCCGTAGGGAGAAGTCAGTTCCTGAGGGGACAGCCACAGCTGGAAAGTTGCCCAGCCAAAATCCCAATTAGCCACAGCCAAACCTAATAAGGAAGATACTCATTTGAATGCTCTTTCTGATGTGAGGCCCTGTTTCCATTTTGACAAGCATTAGGAGCCTTGAAAATGGCCTAAATCTATGCAGAAGGCCCCTGGGAAGATTCCTGAGGCCGTGACCACAGCTGAAACAGGAGCTGATTTGCCCCAAGCCTCCCGCAATGACCAAGAGAGGTTTAGAAGTGAGGCCAGAGGCAAGGAGCTAAAGCCCTGGCCCTGTGGCAGGACTCTTGTGGCTCTCCCCCGGCCATGCATGGTCCCCTCCGGAGAGGTGCACAGCGGTCCAACGGCCTGGTCCCCCTGCCAGCAACTGGCTGCAGGTCCAGCATCGCACTTGCCTCTGCTTTTCCGTTCTACTTTTATTAACCTAGTCCTTAACTGACTATTATTCTTCAGGCAAGAAGGATGTTTAACATAACCAAAAATGGTGTGCTATGAGCATGGATGGTAGGCTAAAGTCAAACAAATTACAGTCAAACAAATGTCCTGAGGAAAGTTGCCCACTGGAGCAAACGGCCACTAACGAGGGCAATGCTGATATTTCTCTTCCTCATGTCTGGGCTTCTGAAAGATGCTTTGGACAAGCCCAGGCTGTTGGTTTCTGTGTGTGGGCAACAGAGAATAACTCTTCTGTTGCAGAAAAGGAGAGAGACAATGATTAAACATCATCTTTATTGGCCAGTTCCTCATGGGAAGTGAATCAGTGTGGCTCTGCTGACTTCAGAGATTTATGCTAGTTCAAGCTGATCGATCCGATATATTTATGTTACTTTCTATTGGAGGCTGCAAGCTCTTCACAGCGAGGTCTGAACGCACATCTCGTAATGGAGCCTGTGGTCTGGTCTCTGCATGTTGTGTCCACAGCTGGTGGCTCCAGGCTGGACAGTGTTTTCTTCCTCCAGGCTCTGCCGCCCACACAGGCCTGGTGACAGCAGACGCTGGTGTCATCGAGGGACCCTGACCCTCAGTTCGTTGCTCTGCCTGCCTAAGGCAGATGTCTTCAGCCCTGTCCTGCTGCAAAGCTTGGCCTGGAGGCCCTTCACCAGGGCAGTCTGGCAGGGTGGTCCTCGCTCTGCCCCGTCCCCAGCTGGCATTAGCAGTGTTCAGGACAAGAAGGCCGTGTGCCCCCGGTGAAAGGTCTTTCCAGAAACACCACTGAAAAATGATCTGCTTCTGCAATGACTTATTGATTTTTAAGGTCAGTAGAGACCTCTCTGATCAGACAGTCTTGCCTACTCTGTCCCTCAACCATATGTTTTTGCCACATGCTTCCACCACTCAGGGCAACACCTGAACTCAAAGAAAAAATTGAAAAAACTCAGGATTGCCATGACCCTAGGTAAAATGTTCAAACGGTTCATTCCCTCTGTAAAAAGAGCTCTGTTTCTCGTCTGAATTTCTTTGTCTAGCTTCAGTTTCTGGCTGTTGCTTGGTGTTTTTTTCCCTGCCTTTTTCTGCAGATTTTGAGAAGGCTCTCACAATACTCTTTCGTGTAGGAATCTCTGGGTGGCGTTCAAGTCAACTCTTAACCTTTCTTTTGTTAAGCTGAATAGACTGAACCGCTGTGGACTCTCACTGCAAGGCTAGCTGCAATGAAGTATTAGGACATGATTATTTTGAGGTTTTCTGTAACGAAGTGGCTCCCTTGGGATTAAGGAGTGGGCATGAGGCACACAGAGGGTCTAAAGTGGCACCTTTCCAGCACAGCCCTAATTTCTGTTGTGAGGGACTAGGCATACTGCCAGCGTTCAAAGCACTGTCTGTTTAAGGAAAATACCATTAATGGAAGAGGTGTTCACCACAGGAATGACATGATTGCTCTACTGCCGTTAATGAGGGCTGAGGAGCAAACCGCGGCCAGATACTAGATGAAAATGTTGCTGCTCCCTGAAGCCGAGACAGGGAGCTCTGAGATCAGTTCAGATAGTTCATGGAGAGCCACTTTTCTCGGGCAAAATGACACTGGAGCAGGAAAGCTTTAGGATGCTGCCAGGTCATAGGGTTCAACCCCTATCTAAAGCACATCAAAGACCACCCATGTCTTTAATTGACTTCAGACATTCAACCATAGGACACACAACATACCTGTCTGGAAAGCCGATTACGCTCCAGATCTGTGATTCCTTAGCTATTCCTGGATCTAGATGAGGATGAAGCATTAGGCACATGGAGGAACCAGCCCTGTGCTCACCAGTCATGGCAAGAACAGATGGATCTGCCATGAGAGATCTGCCAGTGGGGATTTGGTAGGGTTTGCACCAGAGTTTGGAAGGATGAAGGACTTGGGCTAAAGCAGATGTATCATTGGAAAAATAATACAAAAAGTGGACACTTTGTCTATAATACTAAGGATAATCTTTTAGAACATCTCAGTTCGAGATTTCATGTGGAAGACAAACACTTTTAAAGAAACATCTTCAATTAATACTACTCGATCTGAAATCAATACATTGCTTACACAAAATAGAATTAAAGAGTACGCTACAGTTGCCTGATTTCATTACTCAATAATAAAAATTGATCCAGCCTTTTTTGAAATAAGGAAAAAAACAGCATAGTTGACTGTTTTCAGTAACAGTTGTGTAAATCCTTTGCCTGAAATATCACAAAATTACTATTAATAGTAGTTGATTCTACTAAAGTACATGGTCCCCACAGAGATGAGTTCAGATCTTGTAAGCAGGCAGCTCTGGCCCTGAGGATTTTGCTTGTCAAAAAATGAGGCAAAATGTCAGATAAATATGAGCACCTTCTCTACCATCTCAGTGAGAAACTGAGGCACAGATTGGTGTCTGATCAGCGCAGTCTCTGCTTAAAAAACCATTAAGTCATTGCAGGAGCAGATCATTTTTCAGTGGTGTTTCTGGGAAGCCCTTTCACTGGGAGCACACGGCCTTCTTGTCCCGAACACCACTAACGCTAGCTGGGGACGGGGCAGAGCGCTGCCCCGACGTGACGCCTGCTCCAGTGGCCAAGAGCTATTTGGTCTGGAGGCAGTCATGCAATGGCTCGCTCTGGTTTGAAAGGATGTCTGCAGGGGAATTTTCAAACCACTTCTGTTAATTTTGCGTCGTTTACTAAGCATAACAAATGAGCCAGTTTGGCCTGTGAGAAAATACTGTGCCTGCAGATCTCAGCGCAACCCATTGGCTGTGCACCGGGCGTGAGTGTTAATTGAGAGCTGCCTATGGGTACCATTCCCAAGGTCCTATTAAAGAAACTGTCCCTATTTCCATTATATTGAGAGAAAAAATATCCAAGCTGTTTTGTAATGAAGGAAACGTTTACACTTTCCGTTGAGGCATGTACATTCCTTTTCTGTCAAGCACAAGAGGAAATCTCAACCTTCAAAGACCTGTGGAAACTAAAGATGTAGGAGAACTACTTAAAAAGGTGGTGCATCAGCCTGCTAGGACAGGGTTGCAGATTTCAATCATCTTCAGCTCTTCGTTTGAGTTCAAATGAACAGACAAGCTGGGTGGCTGTCTGATCCACAGCTACATAGGTCTTGCAACCACACGTGTGTAAGCACTGGTGCTGATTCTGTCATAAATCGCTCCCCTGGAAGGAATGACCGTAAAAATGAAGAGTAATGCATGGAGATCAGAGCCTGCCTTCTGGATTGTGTCACTTTGAACGTGAGATGTAAATTTATCCTGTGAAAGATACAGCTATGGTTCACGACTCCTGAGTGCCTGGAGTGCCTTCTGTGATTGACACAAAGTAAAGGGCCACATAAGGGTACCTGCATTAAGAAACTGAAGGCTGGAGGAAAGGAGAAGAAGGGGAGAGACCCAGTAATGAACACCAATGAATTTTTCAGCCATGCACAGTGGGACAAAATTAGGGGTCACGTCTTTTTCTCCACATTGTTCCCATGACCCCTGCAGCTGCAGCAATACAGTTGCAGCTAAGACGTCCATGTGAGTGAGTTTTTCAAGACATGGCCTGTTTTTCCTACGAGAAATTTTGTCCAGGTGCTGTGGAGGGCTCTAGATATTTGTCCCCTTTTTTAGATTATTCTGTAGCTATGTCAGAACACAGGAACATCATCACCGTGCATACTCAGATGCACGCCCAAGGGCCCACGTGGTGTGTCTAATGTGCCTGGGGTGCATGGATCTTCTGCACAAGAGGCTCTCTACAGGATGGTACAGGCCTGGTAAAGTCCAGGCTTCCTACGTGTGCTGGACCTATCATATATGAGCAGGTCACCTCTAGCTGCTCATATACACCACAAGGCACACTTCTAGAGCTCCTGGGAAATCCTACATAAATGCATACGGAAGCTGTAGTGACAGCAAGTGTGGGTGTGTCCAAGTCAAGCTTTCTGTAAGTCTTCCTTAATCATCCTAAAAATCACCTTTTGTTTGTGATACAGATAGGTTAGAGTAGCCCACCTACCGCCTGGCATCCAGGGAAAGCTATAAAATGGTATTAAAGGGGGTCAACGGCCTGCTTGAAAAGCAACTGAAAATTGCATTTATGTCCTACCACTCCCAGGTGGGGCATCTGCTCCTGCTGCATTCTCTTCCGAGCCATTTTTAGGTGGGAAGCATGGGAGAGCCTTGCCAGGAGCTGTAAAGGGCTGGTTACGAGTATGCTGTGCTGCAGCCGTTTCGGCTGGCACTGCAGCCCCTCGTGCCTTTTCCAGCTGGCTCTGGCTCGAGCAGCTCTGAGGCTACAGCAACTGGCATGAGGGGCCAAATGAGTCCCTGGGCGACCAAGGGTTTTCAGAGCCTTCAGGAAAGCAGGCAACATTTCAAGGTCTGCAGTATATGGGAATCAGAACTTGGCCTTCATTTCGATTTCCAAAGCAGAACCTGGGGCTGGTAGAAGGTCTCTCAGCTGAAGTGTCATTTGTTCATTAACTGGAAGACCAGGTTCTTGTATTCCAGCGGCAATGAGCGCTCCTGACAGCTGGGTAACAAAGAGCCACCGAGGACACAAGCCAAACGTGGGAGGCAGCAGCAGAGAAACAAGCCGAGACACAGCAGGCAGAGCGCTGGGGGAGGCAGGAGCTGGCATGATGAGCAGGAGACCCTGGCACCCACTTGGCCAAGAGGAGGGACCAGGATGCCACTGCCCGGTGCAGCGTTGTGTGAGTGCGGTGCAGAGGAGGCTGGTGCGGCCTCAGTTCTGCTTTCCCTGACGCACGTGGATGTATTGTGCTGAAACAGGTGCTTTAGCTGGAGATGGGTTTTACTGAGGGCAGGCATGAGGTTTCAGCCTACACAGCTTGAAAAACACCATCTCTGGCTCCAGCAGCGGAACATCATGCTCCAACTGCCTTCTGCCTCCCTCCTACTGCCCACAACATGGGTGTTGCTGGATGCAGCAGTGACAAAATGCTCAAGTAAACCAGTGAAGTTGGTTGAGGGATCGGTTCCCAAATGCACTTCGAGAGGATAATGTATCCTCATAGTAGCCAGACTCATCTGTTACCAGCACGAGTGATGCTTCCCGTGGTAATGCTCAAGGCTGCATTAGGCACTCACGGGCAATCCTATACGTAGCTATGGGTGGTCTTTATAAGATGGTCTTTATCTTTGAGCTACGCTGCATACTTACTGATTTCTACTTCCTGGAGCATCACAGACTGGGAGGGATCTGGAGAAAATATCTAGAGTAAGGCTCAGGATTGTCCTTTCGCCATGAAGTCTGTTTCAGGCTGTTATCTATCCCACATGTGTTAGACCTTGCAGCTGCTGGGTACCAGCCTGGTCTTTTGATGCCCAGTTAAAAACCCTCCTGAGGTTCAATCTTCTCCTGTCATTCTAATTCCTCAGAACTGTTTTTTGTGGGCAGGGATTGAATATAATTTTATTCTAAAGATCTTTTTTTTTACTTGCTAGAACACCTGAAAAAGATGTTGAGCCATATGTTAAAGAATACATCACTGTTACTCAGAATGTCAAGTTACCTACCTTTTCCATGTGAAATATTTTAGCCTGGTTGAAATCTTTTTTGTTCACTCTACACTTTTGGGATATAACACCATGGTAGCTGAGCAACTCCATCCTGGAATCAACTGAAATAATCTTTTTTTCAGACAAGCTTGTACTTAACCTCTGTGAGAATTAGTCTAATCAGGGGAAAATGAGGAAGTTAGAAAGACCTTCAGATTTCTCTTGTCAGCATCGTTCAGTCCCTTCTAAGCCCCTCACTACATGGTTTCAGAGACATGCCCAAACTAGGCTAGGCAGAAAACATCATCCTCTTCCTAATCTCTCCCTCCATCTTTTTAAGTGTAAATTCATGCCCTAGATCCATCTTGGTTTTCCTAATCTTTCTGGAAAAGATTTGCTTTTCTACAACTACTTATGCACGTGGGAGTGATATTATTCCCTTTGGTTTCTCACCAGGCCATTCGCATGAATTAAAACATTTGTATAATAAGTGTTTATAACCTCCTTCTCTTTCCTTTCCAGTTTCTTACTCTTCTTATCCTACTGGCTGGTTTGAAGTATCTGAGTGACCCACTAGCAGATCCCTGCTTTGTCCTGCTTCCTGAAATAAAAAGTAGTTCATAAAGTGCTGGAACGACCTCCCTGCTGTGGAAACTGGCAGCTAGGTAAGTCCTCAGTTTTGCAGCCTTGAAATGTCTTTTTCCTGGGGATGTCCCTCTAGCTGGCTCCTTTCTTCTCTTTTCCTTTTCTTGTAACAATGTCAGTGACCCCTAAAATATTCTCTGGTAAGTGGAGGGTTCAGATGGGAGTTTAGATAATAGGTGAGGTGGAAACAAGGCAGGGATATGCTTGTATAATTCCCCTTTTCCCAAGATATTATGGATCATGGTCTTATCTCAGGAGAGAATAAATTACAGAGGAATTTTCCGTGGTTTCTCCACTCCCTGCCTTTAACAACCACTGAATGAGGTGTTGGCACTGCAGGCCTACCTGGGAGATACACCTGGGCTTGGACCTGTTTTGCTGCTGTTGGGTTTGCTGACTGTTCCCCTCCGAGAAACCAGGGCCTGCCCAAAAGTCCTGGAGGATCAGATGGCTGGAGGCTGAGCTTTTTAAAGACATTAGCTATTTCCATCTGTGTAAGTACTTACCATGCAGGACTGTCACGTCCGCAGAGCCCAGGACCAAGTGCTCTAGCTTCACCTGTACAGCAGACAGGCTTTAGCCCATCCCGCCCCGTCCAGACAGCTGCTCTCGACCCTCACATCTCACATGGTGTCAAACTTGCTTCTAATTTTCAGGCTCAGTTTATTCACCCTGACTTCGTGCCCATCTGTTCTTGATGTGGTGTAGCTCACCATGGACTCACCCCACGTGCAGACAGAGCACCCCTTAGGTTACCTTCCCTTGGCCACTGGCAACGCAAGATTGTTCCATTTACTAAGATTTTGCATAGTATGCCACCACTGAAAGTATCCCAAACAATGTGATTTCCACTGCCTTTCTTATGAATGGCAGTCTATCTGAGAGGCTCAGAAAGTCTTTTCCAGATATTAAGCCTAAATTTTCCACTTTCTTCTTTCATCTCCTAGCTACTAAGTCATGATCTTCCTCATCCTCCTCAGGTTTTGTTGAAACCAGAAAAGAGATGGTAGCGCTTTCTCTTTTCATAATGGATGGTTGTTTGTACAGATTCAGAAGAAACCTGGAGCTCCACACAAAGCTACTTCTTGATACCATTCTGCAAGGACTTCCTTCTGCAAAGAGCTGCACCTTGTCCATAGGCACACCAGTTCTAGGAATGAATGTCATTTTGCATAACATACAGGAAAGAGCCACAAGGTTCCAAATCTGGCAGTAGACTGGGGTTTTATTAACATTTATTATTTGCTTTACAGTGGTTGCCTGAGCTGATTCTGGGCTTGGTTGTCTACAAAGAGATAATGTGAAAGAGGAGCTGTTTGTAGAAGTTCCCATGCTTATTAAATTATCATAAAGCAAACAATTGGGAAAATAAGGAAGTGAGACACCTGAGGTGCTGGCGGTCATCTGTGCGTGGTTATGTGCTCTGCTGCACATAACTTCTGTAAAAACTCCTCTACACAGCCTGAATAGTGGGATTATAAAAAAAAATGAATTCTAATATTTTCCATTCCCATAAACGTGTAAGTTGTAATGAAGTTATGAAAATTGTAACAGTGCAAGGCATGCTTTCTGGGAAGGATGAAATCAGATAAAATGGCAATTCAATTAACTCCCCAGATGAGGAACAAGCCTAGCGAGAAAAATCAGCATATCACTGGACTGGTCCATTTCAAAAGGCAAGACAGGCGTAAACAGTCTAAAGCAATGCTTTATTTATATTCTCACAAATCTCTGAAAGAAGCAGTGTGTTTCACTGAAATTCATAAGTAAGGTGAAAAGAAGGTGAGAGCTCTGATTAAATAAATTAGTTCACTGGAATGAGCATTGGGTCCCAAGCTCTCCTTCAAAAATTTGTATGCATCTTTCATAAACCACAGAACCACAGGATGGGGAGGACCTAAAAGCTAGGCCTGTGCTGAAAGGCTGCTTCTGTGATGTGACATTATTTCCAAACTGTCCGTTCGCCTACTGTGATTAACAGACTGCCCCAGGAGTAGACTAAGTGATGGTCTAAAATGTAGGCCAATGTCAGGTACAGTGCAAGCATGCATTCACTTCTATCTATGTTTTTTGGTGTAGCTGCATTCCCAGCTTTCTATTCCAGGGCTTTACCCTTTTGTTTCATGAAAAATAACATGCATGACTTTCCTCTGAAGTTGCGTAGTTTTTTTAAACTCAGCTTCAGGTGACTGGGAAAGAAGGACGCTATGTTTTCTAAGCCCATGTATCCAGATAAATTGGTGTTACAAACCTAATGCAACCCAAGTCAAATTTCAAGGTATATTTCACACTGTGGTCCAAGACTGAATTTGGGGCTCATATTGCTGAGTGCCAAGAATAAGGGGAGATGTCTTCCTTGGCAGCCTCCCAGGGCCTCTCTGGGTAGGGATATCGGTGGGAAGGTCATTTACAGCTGCAGAAATAAAGCCCTGGGTAAAGCTAAGCAGGAGGAAATGGGATGAAGTGGGTAAGAGACTTTTACCAGTTAGGACTTCAGCTGATGGCCTGTGGCCATGAGCCAGTGTGGTAACTTTGCTGGCGCATAAAACACATGGACCTGACCCAAGAGAATATATCCATGTTAACAAAGGAAGCAAGTTTTGAACGAGTACATTTCTTCTAGAAATTTGCTGTTTCTGACTTGCTTTCAGGGCATATGTGGGAGTATGAGAGTGTGATGTGAGAGCATGAGAGTGTGTGTGTGTACGCACGCATCTTTTATATTTTTCCCCTCAAAATAAAGCCTCTTTTAAAGGCAAGTCATGTTTACAGAGCATAAAGAGTCCTTCCGCGTGCTTCTGACGTGGCTCCTTTTCTCATCTCAGCCTTTCTCCTCTCCCAGCAACTGCTGCCGGGTATTGGAGCTCGGCAGGCTCCTTCACTATTTAAGATTTGTGTGCTCTTCTGAAGAGAGGCAGCAGCTTGAATAAAAAGCTAATAAGTGCTTATTATATTGATTATCACAGTGGGATTAAACTAATCCTTTGAGGGATCAATTCACCATTGTTAACTTCCTAGTTCTTGACAAACGGAAAATGTCTGATGCCAGGTAAGTGATAACCCAATCCGGGAGGTCTAGCTATTTTCCCTAGAAGGTTTTTCCTTCTCCCTTCACTCCAATTATCCACTTTCACATGCGATTGACTGCAATGCTCCCCTCCATGGGCTGGGGACAGTCTCTGCTGGATCAACAGGCTGGGTCTTTCTTGCATAAAAGAGGGTGTCAAAATGATGTCAGGGACCACGGCTTCCCCTGCCCTCACGTGGCATTTCTGCAGTCCTAGCCATCCAGTCAGGGCATGACACTGGGTTGTTGCAAGGATCTAGATGTGAGCTTGTCCTTGGAGGAGAGCAGGGATTGCTTGACCAGGGGTCATACCAGCGTGGCCCACCAGACAGTGGTCTTGCCTGTCAGCATCATCACTAACCGTGAGGGACATTCATTTAGTTTTGCGTGTCCTTGCCTCATAGCGTCTCACATGAGGTATGTATTTCCATCCTCAGCCCAGTCTCTGAAAATCCTCGTCCTTTCTCAGGTTGCTTGTATCATCTGGGCCACAGGTTCTTCCAGGCAGTGACACATGTCTTTGAAGCCACTCCTGTGGGTTTATCCCCCTCCTGACCATGTATTGTCCTTCAGGTGTGAAAACGTTTAGATGTCTCATGTCTTAGGCCTACGCTGCTCTGAGATACCCAAGTGACAGAGTGGTGGGAGGGGAGTCACGTGCTCGGGATCTCTCCCTGCCTCCATCGCTGGCTATGCATCATCTTGCCCTCCCTTTGCTTCTCTCCCCAGCCTGTCCTTTCGGTCCATGCTGCAAGGTCTTTTAAGCGCTGTCTCTACCTGCAAGTATGTAAATGGCCTGACTGCAGCTGGAGTCTCCCGGTGCTCCTAAAATGCAAATATAGAATAGCAGCATCAGAGGTATGAATGTGAACAAGGCTATGCAAGTGTTAAACATAATATCATGCCGGTCACAAAGCACGAGGAAAGAAACCCCTTTGATGAAGCTGCTTAAGATGATTTAATTGAATACTGATAACAGAAGTTTTGTTTGAACAAATGTGTTAAATCCTGCAAGGAGGTTGTGTTTTCTTCTCCTGCTGCTGTGTAAATACTGGTTCCTTAGGAATATTTATATGCAATAACGTCTGCCCTTTAGATGGTGCCCCAACTTGTGAAACCTCTGCAATGAAGCTCGCTCCAGCGCTGCTCAAGCACAAGGAAGCTTCACAAGATAAATGTGAAGTGTCAGGACCCGGGCACCAACTGTTGCCTTAACTGGAAGGGAGCTGATGATTTCTCTAGAAAAGTAAAGATGTGTCTATCTGACACACAACAAACCTCCCATGATAGATGCAAAGCAACAGCCAGATGCTCCGAGTCTTCCTGCCGCTTTTTCCCATCTGCCCGTTACCTCCCTAAGGGTCTTGGTTCCTGTTTTTGCAGCAGCTATGTGAGTCATTCACTCTGGATCCAGCATCCTGTTAGCTGGCGGGCATGGGACTGAGAGGTGCCGAGAAGTCAGATGGGATGCAGTGACCAGGCTGCAACTGCCTGCGGCAGAACATGGTTCGTGATCAGCATCCCATGAGGTAGAGGGCTGCGCTGGCAGATGCCAGAGATGCAGACCTGTTTTGCAGTCTTCTCTCAGAGATGGCACCATCACCATCTATTATTCTTGTGCTTTCAGCAGGAAAACAGGTTTTGGGCGGTCAGAGGAATGTGCCAGAGCCTTTGGCTCCCTCTGGTTCTCCTGCACTCCCCTGTGTTCACTTCTGTGGCAACTACTTCTCCTCCAGGGATAACCATCCCATGGGCCACAGTCCTCACGCAAAGGCATCTTGCAGTTTCCCAAAGCTCTCCTGGCAGAAACCGGGCCATCACCTGCCGGTCTCCCGTTCACCATCTAGGTGGCACAAGAGCTCATGCCAATGATGCAAATTGTGATTTCCCTGAGGAATAGCATGGGGAATGAGACCCCCTTAGGAATACTAAAGTCCTTTACCATACAAAAGCCGTCTACTGTCAGGAAAGAGGGGACACCAAGTCCTTGTGAAGGATAGTTTCCATATTCCCAATCCTTTCACTGCTTTATAAGATAAGGAAGACATAAATCCTAGATGGAAATTCGTTAGGGTCTTCCAGCAAATCTGAACTAATGGGATTAATTAATCTCATTGTTCTGTAAGGTAGGTTATTTAAAGTGATGCTGAGAAATGTAATGACAAAATTACTTGCTATAGATTGTTTTAAAAAAATCACAGAAGTACTAAGTGATTAAACAGCTCTTTTCCCAACCTTCATCATTCTGTCTTTATATTGTATCTTGTGCTTGTGTTCATACATTTGATCTCCTTTGAAATCTTTGCACTCTGCGAAGTTCGATTAGAGAATTGAGACGCGCCATCGTAACGCACCTCCCTCTGCAACAACCAGCTGGTGTAGTCCACGGGAGCACGTGGGGCCACGCGTAGGAGTTCTGCCTGCCTGAACAACAGCCCTGTGACCCGCTCCGACAATGACAATGACAAAGGTAATGAGTGGGTTCACACTATTTAAGTCATTCTCTGAGGGCTAATTGCCTTTGCCCTCAGCCCCTCCTCTTTACTCCTTTACTCTGATGAGTAAAGGCAGCTCAGTCGCAGCCGAGACTACAAAGGTTGCTCAGGCTGGCTGTGAAGGAGCCACCCATAGTGTCTACAAAGCAAATGCGAAGGTGGTGTTAGCTTCATTGTAAAGAAAATCCATGCCTGTCCTTCCCCCAGCAGAGTCGGACTGAGCAGGCACTGTGGGGACAGGACAAAACTCTTTGAATTTCCCATTCATTTGGGGAGCAGGAGCTGGAGGGGCTGGTCCTGAGGGGCCCCTAATAGCTCAGTCTAACTCCTTATATTGAACCCTGCTGTGTTCTTGAGGTCACTGGGAATATCCCGGTTAAAGGCCTCAGAGATTTGGCCATATCTATGGCAAACCTTCTGGACATGTAGGTAAAACTGATTTTTTTTGTGCTCCAGAGGGAGGACTGGTGGACAAGAAAGGGGTGAAGGTTAGACAGAGCTGGCAGAAGGGATAAGATGACTTTGCTGCTCCTGGACGAGATATAGAGGTGAGGAAAACAGTTGCTGCTGCTGAGAGGAACGATTTCCCCTTTCAACCTTGTGTTCACTCACCACCTCCCTCTACCCTTCTTCCTCCAGCAAGACAAGCAGCAGCAGTTAGCTTAGATTTCATCAGTCTGGCCTAAGAAAAATGAACAACGGGGCCCGGGCTGTTTTAATTCATCCCATCTTATTTTGTCTACATCTGGAGTCAGCCCTGGTGCTCCTAAAAGCCCAACAATATTTACAAATAGGACAACAAGAGCAAAAAATCTTCCCAGGGCTAGGAGGGGAGATGAAGAAGCAGATGAGGAACATCAGTCCACGCTGGTACGCATTCAGTGAGAGGTCTGCGTGGGCCACACCTCCCCCAGACTCCGTGCACTGAGCCCGTGTGAGGGAGCATCCAGGTGTGGAAGGGCTGGGGCCCGCGGGGTGGGCACCCAGGGCTGCAGGGACGTGGGGCAGCCGTTGACTTGCAGTCGAAGAGCATTTCCCACCATCAGTCTCCTTTCAGCACAGCACCTGAGCACACCACAGCGTTGCACTCAGGGCAGTGCTCGTTTCCCTGCTGAGGGCTGGGGGTGTCTGGAAGCAGAAGTGTCTGAGGGGTCCACACAGTCTGCATCACAGCAGACCACGAACACTCAAGCCATGAGCTGGTCAACAGCCACTAGGCGTTCTGTCCTTAGTGCTTAGGGTCTCTTGGGCCTTATGCATAAACGCCATCCTGCAGTGAGCAAGTTAAGTGAGGAGATGAATTTCACTGGGGCCAAACTTTTCCTGAGTCAGCGCCTGGGGAGCAATCCAGGTAGGAGTGTGTTCCTGCTGGAGACCTTGCTCTGCAGCGCGACTGCAAGAGACAGGGGTAGACAGAAGTGAACTATGCTAAAAGTTTCTCAAACTTGGCTGAAATAGAACATCCCATATCTTTGCTTACAAAGCTCATGAAATTCAAGCAACCAATTAGTATCACGGTGATGCAGCGGGAGCTGACGAGCCATTCAACAAACAAGTGATCCTTGCAGTACATGAAGTCAAAGGCAAAAACACTTCACACGCAAGCAGAGCTAGGGCTTGAGGCAGTCCCACAGTGAGAGAGGAATTTTCAAGTTTTGCATTAATTGGATTTTTAATGGGTTTCAAAACTGACTTGATCTGTGAAGTATTCAATAATTATAAGAGATTAAGGTGACACTTTGAAAAATAGGTAGAGGGAGAACTTGAATGAAGCAAACCTTGCTTTGGCCTAATTACAGATAAAAACCAGACAATGTTGATTTGATAATCCTCCAGCATAAATAAACAGGAGAAACAGCCCCTACAACTTATTTTCCATTCTGGTTAATAACCTTTTAATATTGGTACCTGCCAGCACTTATCTCAATGCACTGGCAGCAGCCGGAGATTTCCCTGCACTGCCCACAGCTGAATTAAGCGGTCCACCATAATTCACCTTGCCCACAGTGCTTCCAAAACGAGACAAAATTGTTTGCCTTCCTTCCACAGAGGCAGACTTTCCCGTGGAGAAAATGTAGCAAAAGTATTTCTCTTCGTGAAGGAACATAGATGCAAAAACTGCGCCATAATACAGTGGTAGCATGTAGGACACCAAAGACAACTGCACGAGCACACTGGTTAAATCTATGAACACTTTTGTGCAAAATATTTACACTACTGCCACAGTTAAATGTGCAGAGTATCAGATTGTACCCCCACACATGTCTAATTATCCATTACGCATGCAATTACATGATTTTAATGTGCTCTCATCATAATTACAGCAGCAAATTAGGGGGGCATAATTGCACATGCAAATGTGCATGCCTCGCTTTTTTTTTTTTCCCCTCCTCTCAGATGTTACGATCACAAACCGACGAAGAAGGGTCAGGGTTAGGTTTCATCATCTCTGTTTTCAGGAGCATTTAAAATGGCAAAGAGCAGATCTTAAATGTTGGGAAGGACGGCCTCAGCTCCATGGTGCGAGATGGCCTGGGAAGGCACAAAGCTGTGCAAAGTGGGGCTGGATGCCCATACACAATGCAAGAAATCAGGGAAGCCAGGAGAACCCACCCCAACCCAAACATCCTCCACCAGCAGTGACACTCATGAGCCACAGAAGAGCCTTCCCCCAGTGCAAGCTTCTGCTGCTGAGGATGGTTATTTCAAACGAGCTGTCCCAAATGATGGCTTACTTTGTGTGCCTGCTTTGCTGTTTCTATACATTTGCTTTTGTTTTTGCTTTACCTGGTGCTCAGAATGAGATTATAAAAAGTCAGATATCCTACTGGGATTGCAGGGCTGCTCCTCTATGTCCTCCCGGCAGCTGGACCCCCATCTGCAGTCCTGCTTCTGCGCAATGACCTTTTAAAGTCCTCTTGTCTAACGGTTTCCTGTGTTTTGCCTTAATTCTGTTTGAGATCCCAGCACATTCATTTTCAGGATTAAACATGGGTAACTGGGTGAATCGTTTTATTTATTTGTTTAAAACATGTTCGTTCTATTTTGTTTTCCTAAATCTAGGGATGAAAAGTGCACGTGAAACAGATTATAATGCCGAATTTTTTTTTTTTCCCATTCCTAGAAGGAGATTAAGTGCATTTTGGTTTGTGCGCTGTGGCTGAAACAGATTGGAGCACTGCACACTGCAAGCTGCAACTGGAAACGGTCTTGTCGCCGCAGAGGAATTCCCTTCCATCGCTGCGTGGCTTTTGCTCTGGGTCCTGTGACAACTCCACTCCCTCACTCCGTGCAGCGCAATGAGCTTCGTGCCAGTGCTGGCTGCCAAAGGGTTTTCGAAGTGCGTATTAAAATCTTATTCTGTGGATCTTCCAAATCTGGGAGACTGAACAACGATAAAAAAAATAAGGTAATGTAAAACAAGTTAACACTAACCAGAAATAGTGACTGCCTCCATCTGAACTTGCCGAATCAAACAGAAGATATATCTTTAGCCCCTCCTGACAAAGGCCACTGAAATTGCCACCCTGGTGACCAGGGAAGAAAAATAACAACAAAAGCATCCTTTAGCTTTCCTCGTTTCAGAAGGATTGACAGAATACCTTTCCCATGCTCATTCACGTCCTCTAGACCAAGTCATCTATGAAGCTCAAGCTCCTCTTTCCAGAACGAAAGGAGAAGGACAGAAGTGACTTTCTGCATCATAAAGACTCCTTATGAACACTGACACAGATTGTAAAGAAAGGAAATATATGTATTTCTTAAACCCCGAAAAGGCCCCCTTGTCTTTGCTTAGGCTGCCGATAGAGTCAAGCTGTTATGACAGCAATGATACTTGCATGCTTTCATCTCCCCGGCACGGCTTGAAAGCAGCAAATCGTTGTTGTGCTTTAGAAATCAGCTGCCAGCCTGGGATTTTGGAACGAAGCTATGAGAAATAAAGAGAGCATTTGATGAAACTTTTCCCACCCCGAGTGCACCTTGGGACCGGCCAAAAATGTTGTTTGACACTTCAAAAAGAACAAAAAAGAGTTTTAAAATTGCGAGTTCTCCCCTGGAGAAATCAATGAGCAATGCTTCCTTTCAGACAAACCCTGATTAACCAAAACCGTGTTTCGCTTGAGCCACGGGTTATGTCACGAGGGCTTCAGTAGCCTCTACTTATTTCACATGCAATGTGCTGGAAGACAGCACGGCTTGCAGGTCTGCAGTTGTTCTCATAAAGGGAAGTATATACAGAGGGGTTTTTCATCAGGAGTTTTACATTATAATCGCATCTGCAATCTTTTCACCATGGTATTTCCAAATTATTTATGATGTGATGCAATGACCACTAAAATTGGCAGAGCAGAGGAACGGTGTGTGTGTGCTTGGTCTAAGCACCTTATTCCTCCGTTTTTCACCTGCGCTGATCAGGCACTGTGGGAAGTCTCTGCAGGAGGCTAGTGGTGTCTTGCAGACCACAGGCTCCACGGAGCTGTTGTCCAGCAGATGCTTCTGATGATACGATGCATGTGATGCATGGTCACAGTGGAAAAGAATTTAAATAATATAAGCATGCTGCCTATAAATGCGTGCTGCAAGAAATGGGAGGACAGTATCCAAAGAACACTTAAATATAAAAAGGTAATTTACTATGTCTTTGATACTCTTTTTTTTTGACGAGCAAATGCTGCTGCTTCGTGTAGAGCTCCGATTGCCTCAGTTTGCACTGAAAAGCGGGAGGGAGTGGAGGCATCTCCCTGCCCTGTTTGCAGCGTGTCCCGAGTCTCAGGAACGTGTCGTCTCTGCTTGCATGCACTCAGAGCAATTGCTCCTTTCACGTGTTTAATGCTTTTCTGCTTCAGTTCCTCCAGAGGCTTTCTCCACTCCGGCAGGATGGTGACCCGCTCTGCTGTCGTTTTGGCAGGTGACGATGTGTCACCTTTGAAGGGCGTCTTGTTCCTCCTTCGGAGCCACCGCTGCAAGCGTTGAATTTCTCTAGTTCTGTAGCTATTCCAACCTCCCGCGTGTTGCTGGGACTCTTGTGCCATTGAGTCGTGGTCCTGCAGGAATTAAGCTGGTTAATGTGACAGACAAAGGGCCGGCGGGCTCTTTTTTGTGAAATGGCTTTTCATCTGCTAAAATCACAGCTGCGGGTATCCCTTATGCGAGGATCTCCACCCCTTAAGCGCTGCAAATGTTTTTGAAATAGCTGTGACACCGGGCCGTGAAACGATTCTGGTTTTCACACCTGTGGAAACTGCTTTTACGTGGGGCATTTTCCTCCTGCCTTTGCACTGCTTTTGTGCTGCGCGTGGGCTGCACGACGATGTCTTCATTTGCAGCCAGGTTCTGCGCTGCTTCCTCCGCTCCTGTGACATGAGCCTGCTAACGCGCTCTGCCCCAGCGGCTGTCGGCCTCGAAGCCTTTCTGCGAGCAGGCTCGGCTGCCCTCTGCTACTTGCAGGCATCTCTCCAGGGGCTCGATCTGCTGCTGTTGACAAGCTCTCTTGTAAATGGGAATTTGTGTCTGAAACGGCTCTTGCCTCTAATTAGAGAATATTTAATGCATTAATATCTCCTGTATTATGCAACAACGCCACAGATCTCACGCCTGTTATGGATGCATTTCTCCTCCTTTTGCTTCTTGGTTTCAGATTCTGCTTTTTTTTTTTTTTTTTTTTTAATATATAGACCTTTTCTGCAGTAGTCACAGTGCTGATCGTGCACCTTTATTGCCTATTTCTCTGCTTCAGACATCCTTTCTGACAGCAATTTCAGTTGCTTTCCCACTAATTAGAGAATAATGTCATAATTACTTTTTGTCACCATAAGCATCTCTTTACACAGGAAATCTCCTTGTTCCCATGTATTTTCATGTGCAATGCAGCATTTACGGTGCTCCGAGCCCTGCCGTGACTCCTGCTTGCTCTGGGCTGCTTTGCATTGTGTATCAGGGCGGGAATCGCATCAGAACTGTGCTGCCACCGCGTTGCACCTACCGCAAGTGTAGTGACAGCAGAGGCAGGTACCAGCTGGCATTTATATGCCTGAGCACCAGTGCCTAGTGCCATTTCACGTCCCCTGGACTAGCCCGCCCACCTCCAGGCGTTGCCCCAAAACGGCACAGGCATCCTGGCACATCTGCAAGCTCACCTGGGGTGAAATGGCCCTAAAAGCCCAAACTAGGCAGCAAAATCCCACCCGTGTTTACAAGAGCATCTCTTCCTCTGAGATCAGCTTCCAAATCCAGATAATGCCCTGTCTCCCTCACAAAAAGCTCACTTTTGGGTGCCTCCATAGCTTTCTCCTGCAGCTCTTCAGAGAGGAGGAATTTTGGAAGCGCTGATAGCACTGCCCTGACTTGCGCCTTCTCGATTAGGGAGATCCTTGGTGACACTCCTGGGAGCAGGGTGAGACCAGCACAGCACGCACGTGAAAACCCTGCCAATGCAGATCTCTCCCCTGGGAAAAGCCACCTTGGGACGAGACGTCACTGGTCTCCAGCATGTCACAGCTTTCCAGGCAGCTGCAGCTTCCTCCTGTTGGTCCCTTTAACTGGGACCCCTGTCTCCTACGCCTGTGGGACCAACATCATGGGCTTTGAAGCTGTGGTAGGTCCCCTGATGGTTTAAGCTGCTGTTTATCTGCCAGCTTGTGGCAGAGACAGCTGAAATCTTGTTTCTACGGAGAAGGAGTGGTTGGGGCATACAGTCCAGGACTACAGGAAATTCATCTGTGGGACTGCGCTCCCATGAAATAATCTTGCTACTAAAAGGGTCTTTTGGTGAACCATGCACTGAAGATCCATGACTGAAGTTTGTCTACAGGATCCATTTTGGAAAACCTGTTTTAGGGCCTTCCCGGTAAACAGGATAATGCAAACTCTTCTGTGTGCTTCAGAGAATGGCTGATGCTGCATTCGGTTAGGTTTTCATGTGTCATTGGTTCCAGCTGTATTATCCTGTCCTTGGGGTGTGCAATAAAGACTTGACTAGGTTGCCAGAATTTCTTATACACATATATATAACTAAAAAAATCTCTTAACAAGTTGTTAATAGCATTTGTAAGTAAATATTGCTGCACATGTGGATACAGCCAGTTTTCCCTAAATAACTTAATCCATGCTAGATAGAGAACTCAGACATGCATGAGGATTAGAGCACTTGGTAAATGACATTTAAAATCCCAGGCTGAGCATGGTTTATTGGAGAACTAATTTTAGTCGTGATGCAGCTGTAGCAAACAAGCGGTGCAGGCAAGAGCCCAGGCCTCTCCATGTTTTCTCAGCTGCAGCATGGAGAGGGTTTGGAAGGAGAGGGAATGAGGTTGCCAGTTGGCCGCTTGGGAACCCTAAAGAGCCACTGGAGCAGGGACAGCCCAGGACCTCCCAACAAGCAACAGAGTTTTCTGATCCTCAGACATGTCACTAGCTGCAGCCATCTCAGTTTATTTGTTGGTAATGTTTGGAAAGGGCTGAGACACCTTTTTCCCCAGCCCCTTACAGGAGCAGGTGACACCACCTGTATATAACAAGTTCACGCTAAACGAAGTAAATAAATTAGCTGACACATACATGTGTTCTGCTGGAAGTTTTATTTAAATCCATTCATTATATTCATTTAAATATATGTAAGAGCAACAAAGAGGAAAATTTGCATCATAAATACAGTGTTTTTATCATGTTTTCTGTGCATCCGATGTTTGTTTTACTGCAAAACTTCATGGTAAGCTTGCTGAAAGCTGTCAGGGAATTGTTAGTAATTATTTCTCTGGTATTTGCTTAAATAGCCCTGAGGTTTAAAATTGTCTGACGCCTTCTGAAAAGCCCTGGAAAGACAGAACTCTGATCTGTGCTTCTGCTCAGAGATAAATCTTATTTTCTGGAAAACAGGGAAATAATATTAGCTCATTCTCTCCTACCAGCAGCAGAAGGCACTGGAAGAGATGGTCTCCAGAAGCCACGTCATCCACATTGCGAACACATCGCAGGGGCTGCACAGCCTGTTAATGGGACAGCATGGAAGGGATGGAGAGATCTGCATGCTCCGGGACACAGGTGAGGAGAGCCAAGGCAAAGCCACCTTGGGACGCTTGTCCCATGGATATCCACCAAGGAGTTTCTTCATCCCTTCCCCTGAACCATCAGGCCCATTGGTCTGATAAAACTGTCTCCATGTTACTGCTAAGGAAGTCCATAAAACAGTTCAGCTGCACACTGCAGAGCAGTGGGCTGCACCAAGAGTGTGCGATTTCTCCCTGACCCAGGCAGCGATTGCTTTGTGCATCGACCCTGCAATTGCTCAACATTTTACCCCAACAATGGCCCTGCATCTAGTTCTCCTCTGCAGCAGGTTACCTGTTGGCCTGAGGATGCGGTTGCAGATGTTGAGGGCTAGTTCGCAGTGGCAGAGGGCTTGGCTTCTCCCGGGCCATGAGGCGTCCAACTCCAGCCACTCTGCTGCAGCCAGGAGACAATATCTGGTTTCTCAGTGCACTTCACAAATTGCTTTTCGAGGTTTTAGAGAAAGTTAAGTAGTGTTTGCTGGTGTCCTAACAAGCTGACCTGCTCTTGCAAAGTCCAACAAGTCAATGGTTGTGTCTATCCAATGCCATCTGCTTCACTCTTGCTGTGCTGCAGCCACATGCATCAACTCCGGCCACCTCACCTAGCCACTGGTCTTCCTATTTGTAACCGTCCTATGACTGCTTTAATCCTTTATAACGCTTATATGACCAAGGGTGACTTCTCCAGCTCTCCTCGTTGCTTTGCCTGTTGTTCTCTGGCGCAGGGGATGGTCTGGAGCAGCGCTGGCAGCCACCAGAGGATCCCAGCCAGCAGCCACATGCGCCTTGGGCCGGCGTCGGCACGTATGCCGAGAGCGCGTGCCAGGGTGCCCGCTGGGGTCGGACGGCCTCCAAAACACCGGGGATGAGTCAGCCTGGCTGATGCCAGTCAATGAGTGTCCGGCACAATGCAAAGGAAAGGCTCCTGGGTGGGTTTTGCCTTGCTTAGGGACCTCTGGAAATTTTCATCCATTGTTTGCAGAGATCCCAGAGGCACTTTTCCAGTTTTGAAATGCCACATGCACACTGACACATGCATAGAGTGCTTTGGGGAACTTCTCAATCATGTCTTTGCGACTGGCAATGACTTTGGCTAAACTGATGCTTGGAACTGACACTGGGAAGGAAATCAAAAATCCAGAAATAGTAGTGCTGTGTATGTTACACATCTATAATTTTGAGTAACGGCATATGTTTTTCTGGAGCTCCTAATTAAACTATTTTGAAAGGTATATGATGAATTTTCCTACTATTGCTTCTAGTTAACAATGGGACTAGGAGGGTATTAAATATTACATGCGTTTGCTGAAATGAACCTCTGTTTTTTTCTGCAGTTACGATTTTTAAAATTATTTTTAAATAGTTTTATTGTTTGCTCCAAAAATCTTTGCTACAATTACTTTATTTTAGATAATAGATTCTTTAATTTAGATTTAGATTATTTAAACATTTAGATTATTTAAGATACTATGTTAGTACAACTGTAAGGGAGTGAGCTGGGTTGCTTTGCTCCTGAGTAACAATCTACAGAGAAGTTAGCTATGGTCATTTGCAGCAGCTGGTGAGGATGCAAATAGGCTTAATGAGCACACACTGGCTCTGACTTACATTTAAATAATAATATCTTAAGGATGTTTTATATTTTAAAGGTATATTTTCACATGTAATTGAAAGGTTTGGTGCAGATGTCGTTTCTGCCCCAAGAGCCTTGATCTGCCCACGGGGCAAATTACAGCCAATCCAGAAAGCGCATATTTATTATTCTCTTAATAACTGTTAGTAGTGCTGCAGTCAACGAGAGATTGTGAGTTGAGGTCCTGGAACTGGTTTAAGATCACAACAGGTGATTTAGTGTGTAAGGAGAGAGGGAAACAATGACTGGGAGGGAAAAAGTGCAGTGAGATGCTCTCACTGGATTCTCTTCTACCTGGAGTAACAAGTGTACTGGCAGATTTAGTCTTTATAATTCAAAACAGTTTATTTATATTTTATGACATGAACCTTATCATGAATAAATGAGCTCTGCAAATGGGTTCTATTCAACACATTTCCAAAAACCAGTCGTACATGAAATTGATGATGCTCACATGCCATCCACGAAAGCGCAGTCCTACAGACGCTATGATATACACCTATATTGCAGAACTTGCAGTTAACTTTCAGCATTTTCAGGCTCTTTTTAACATTCATTGGAAGGCTAAAGTCAAATCAGCCCCTATCAGAATTCATTTTCAGGAACTCTGTAATGATCCTAGAAGGGTACCTGTGGCAAATAAATACGTTCAGTGTTTCTCAGAAATATTGTGGAACATCCTATTGCTTCCTTAACTGATTCTGCATTTGAAATAGCTTTTTCTAATCCCAACTGGGTAATTTTACAGAAAATGGGAATCACTTCACCCCCCAAAAATTCAAAAAACCCCTAGAAATTCTCACCTTTGTAAAAGAAAGGAGGAAAAAAACTAGGAAAAATCAACATGTGAAATGAAAACTGGAATAACTAGACAACCGCAAAAGAGATGGGGGGGTTACACAGTCCCTTAGGGCACAACAAATCCAGCCCAGATCAGGCTCCTGCTGCCGTGTGTGCCCCGGTGCAAGGGTGGTGCTGGGTTGATGTGGGTTGGTCAGTACTTGCTAGGAGGACACAGACCTGATAACTTGGGGCCCTTTCCTCCCGAGGGTTATTCCAAGCCCATCTCCCAGGTTGGAGTTGTCTCTGGAGGACCGTCACTGGGGATGCACAGGGTCCCCTGGGTGCACCGGGCTCGGGTGCAAGCATCCAAGCCAGGGTCCATCCACGTCGTGTCCCTCCCTGCACCGGTCTGTGGCTTCAAGGAACAAGTCTATATCCAGTTATGTTGAGATACAGAAGAAAAAGGCTCTGCAAATTGCTCTCCTCTCCCCGCACAGTCTTGTGTGCATCCGAGACACGTGTTTTCCTGCCTCTGTCTCCCTTTTCCCTCCCATCCCTTTCTTATCTATTCAGACCACAAGTTCTCTAGGGCAGCTGCTGGCTCTTGCTGTGCATCTGAAAAGGACCCAGCACAGCTGGGTCTGAGCTTGGCTTGAGCCTCGCTTATGATTATAAAACGTAAGCAACTGAGGGCTGAGATTCGCAACGAGTGCCAAGGGCAGTGCAGCTTACTGAGCTGGCCAGACTAGGCGGGGATTTATCCCTAAGGTCTTGTGCTCTTTCCTGGACCGTGGTTTGGGATTTTTTTGTTTTGCTTCAGGAGTGGAATCAATGCTTTCAGACAATCAAACTGCTGGAAGAAAAACAGTGGAGACACTGCTAACCCTCAAACCAAAGTGCTTCATAACAGATGCAAGTTTAAAAGGAGGATCTTCCATTTCAACAGCACTATATCGAATCTTTTTCTAAGGAGGTGAAAACAGTTTTCACTTGCTTAAACAGTGACATTTCTACCAAAATAAAGGGGGGCAAAGCAACCCTATTTCCCACCCAGCATTACATTTGCTGTAACTATGCAGAGCTTTCATTACACTGTGTGAGCCTGTGTGGAGCCAGTTTATTTTCAAGTTCATGGACACATTTCTGAACCAACCAAGATGTAGTGGAGTGAGTTCTGATCCCATTAACTTTTCTGTGAAACTTGAAATGACATCTGTGGCTCTGTCTGGAGAGATGCAAATTGTAGAGGCCAAAATTTTCACACTTCTTGCATGCCCTCGCCCGCGAAACAGGCACTGTCTCACCTCCCTTACGCGGCAGAAAATGCTGCACTACACTCAACTTCCTTGACTGCTTGATCCTTTTAATCCTCTGCGCTCCCTCAGAACAGTGTAAAGAAATTAAGGAAGTTTTTAGAAAAACTAACAATCTATATGTTCAAATCTTAATGAGTCAGTCGCTTAACTCCCTTGGGTTTCTTTAATAAATGGCAGCACAAATGGTTATGGTTCAGCATAATTGGACATCTCATTAAAGAGCTGAACGTTGAAGGTACTGAATAGCTCCAGCCCCCTCTGAAGTCAGTGGGAAATGGGACTGACTGGGGCATGTGAAAAGAAAGTTGTTACATAGATGTCTGAAAATGCATTTAGAAAGTAACTGGGGATTTGTCCAGCATGTTTTGGGCTTTTTTCAGGTTACTTTCACTAACTTAGATGTGGCGAGTTTTAGCCTGAGTTTTGTCTTCATAAGTTGTTGAAAGCTCATAAAAAGTCCCGTGGTGGCTCCCTGCCAGATGTCCTTTACTGCTATCACAGTCAGGCCCCGTTCAGCCAGCAGAGCCATCGTCCAAGGTGGTCCCATGTTTCTAACAGCTTTTACCCTCCTCTTCTGATCCCTCAAAAGCAAAACTTTACACAGGATTGCATCGACCACCAGTTCTTTTCTATGAGAGAGCAAACATTTGAGAGCAATGTCAGTCTCAACAAGTCCTGCTGGTTTTGTTCCTCTGTGAGACAGGGCTTTGGACTGATCAGCAGCCCTCGCACCCGGTGCATACCCTAGCCCTGGGGTAAGAGAAGCTCTTGAATAATTTAGTTCTTTCTCCTTGACTTCTCTTGGGGTTTCCACTTATTCACCTCAAATTTTGGGCAGATTCTCAAAGGCTCTTTGGTATTCACATAATGAGTTTAGTCAACCCTACGTTCATGCACAGAGCTAGCTAGCATCCATGCGGTGGCAGAGAAGCAGATGAACACACTAACCAAGAGCCAGCCTGGAGAGCTGCGAAGCCCTGGGAAACTTCCCAAGCAGTATTGAAGGGGACGTCAGCTCACAGGGTCAAAAGAGCTTGAGATCATCGTGGTGTGACCTCTCTGCTGCTCTGTTATTCATCGAGCCATCTCCCTGCTGTGCCAAGTAGCTCATCCTCTGATGGCTGATCATGGAGAAAGCTGCTCTCCTTGGGCTGGGAGCCAGGAGTGGCTCTGCTTTTCAGTGCGGAGGACAAAGCTCGGAGCCAGAGCTACTGGTGACCACGGCTCACATGGGTGTCTGCTGGGGAGCCACAGGGTGACAACAGGACTCCCTGCAAATGGTTATTCAATGCACTATTTCATTGACCAAAAAGAGAAAAGCAAACCACTCTTGGGAAATGGAAGAGAAAACGGTGAGAGGGAGAGACAGCAAGGAAAGAGTTAGGGTGGAGTTGCCAGCAACATATGTGGATGTTTTCAAAAAAAAGCCCATACTGCAGTTTCTAAAGTGAGTCTAGACACAACTAAAGTACCACTGACATAAGTGAGGTGGGTGCCTTACTGTCTGCATTACTGCTGAGAAGTAGGAGATAGGTTCCTAAATCACTTAAAAGCTACTTCGATAGAACATATGAATCTAGAAACCCCAGAGATCTTGGAACTGGTACAGAGCCCAGAGAGGCTAATAGAGTTATTTGTGTTGATTCTAAGAGGAATGAGATCAGCTCTGAATTCTTTTTATTCTTGTTCTATATATTATTTATTTCTTAATGTTAGGAGGAAGGTTTGAACGAATAGGCTTTACCACCAGTAAAGAGACCTTTGACTTATTCCTACCATTGGCAGAGGAAATTCCACCAGGACCAGAAACCAGTCTGAATCCATCTAGAGCGTCATGTAAGAGCAGGGCAGGAGCAAAGCCACACTAAGCACGTTGTCTGCGGCTTAGCACATCGCTAGTCACGAAGAGAAAGTGAACATGGCAAATTCCTGGCAGCTTTTCCCAGAGCAGGCCTGAAAGGGAGGATAGTCCCGCTGTGCCGGTGGAGGAAGACCTGTGTTAACAGACGATGCAAAGAGAGCTCAGATATGGATCTGTGGTAATTTGAGTAATAAGGCTAATCAAGAGACCACAGCACAAACAATCTGCCACAATTCCAGATGTAATGGCATTTAACTTCTTAACTAATCTTGTTACCTTTCACAAGCAATATCTTGCTGTTTGCAGGGAAAGTATGTATTGATCTATAGCTGACATCAAACTGCAAATTCAATTCCATTATGAAAAAGCACAGATTGAACCATTTGCTTTCAAATGGGCAACTGCTTAGGAAGCCAAATAAAAAGGTGAAAATGGGTCTTCCTTTGCAGGACCCATCTCATATTACATCAGCACTCTATTCCTATGGGGCAGAAAGCCTTCATCCAAACAGACTCTTTTGCTTCCTCTCCCAATCCACGTCTGTCCCAGGTATTTTGAGGGGGCCGTTTGCAGAGTGCGGCCACAGTCAGTGCAAAAATGGTGTCAGGTAATGACATCAGTTAGCGCTTTTGAGGCAGGATGACAGAGCCCAGCCAGGCCGAAGCTGGTGCTTTGGGGGCTTATTATGGGACTGAGGAGTCTCAGCGCTATCACATAAAGGTTGAGCGAGGAAGACTATAGCTCAGTCTGCAGCTGCGAGGGCAATGCTGTGTGCACGTTACACCAGCTGCCACTTGTCCTGCAGGATGAGGGCACAGAGGAGGTACTTATTCCAGCTCCTTCTCTTTCCTGCCTTGCCGATGTCACTGTTGGAGCTTTGCTCATAAATCGGTAACACTTGCACTCTTTGGTGCAGAGAGGAGCCCTTGGTCAAGTGGATACTGTCTTCCTGAGGCTGCTTACTCCCTTGCTTTCCTCGTGGGGACCTTTCACAGGTACCATTGCAGGGTGGCGGCAATGGAAGACAGGAGGGACTTTTGCCTCCTGCCCTGTAGGGTTGCAGGACGTATATTGGGGCAGACTCTGTGCTCCCCTTCTGCTGCCGCGGGTGCCCATCGCTCCCCGGCAGACTGCAGGGGCAACCCTGAAGACCTGGCAAGAGCAGCCGGGCTCAGAGCTTCTCCCCGGCTCATGCCCGCTGGCGTCTGCGCTGTAGTGGCTCGGCGTTTCCGCCATCACCAAGCTGCTTTCAGCAGCCGGCTCGAATTGTTTTGCCTGCCCCCTTGAATGCTGCTGTAACAGCTTTCAAGGGTGTCAGATAGCAGCGATACATTTGCGAAGCAAGTCAGTGTACAGTTAAGCAATTCCCATGATTACAGTGGAACTGTTGAAAGGCTGTGAAAAAAATATAATTATCTTAACTGTTCTTCCCCTCAAAGAATCTCACAGCAATCATCTGTGTTCCTATTTCAGGCATATAGTGTTTGTTGCAAGACTACAGCCCTGGGCACAATGAGGGGGACCAGAGCATCCGAGCACCTCCAAACCATCCCTCAACTTCTGCAATCTGGTTGCGATTGCAAAGGAGCACACCGGGGTTTTTCTGACTTCTGCTGCTGTGGATGAATCAGCTACGTTTTGTTTAGCAGTGGCTAGAGAGGGAAAGGGCTCAGCCACCCTGCATCACAGCACTGCTGAGAGCCTCGGTGTCAGGATCGGTCCCAGATGTGGCTTTGGATGTCTTGGTTTCCCTCACGTGGACCTCGTCTTGGCCACCGCGATGGGGACCCCAGTATCGGCCATGTGGGAGCAGTGCCATTACTGCCGTGAAGACCACAACGCCGGGGCTGAAGGGCCTGTCTTGTACAGCTCCGTGCACAGCAGCAGGTTGGCCCAGGGCTGGTTATCCCGTAACTCCTGGTCTCTTCACTTGCCCCAAACCATGTGGTACTAAAGGAGCTGGGGGGACATGTGATCTCCAGCAATCATCAGCATGTGTAAGATACCTCTGAGCTAGTGGAGATGATTTGTAGAGAAGCTGTGGGTGACCAAATGACCTACATCCTTTTGGTGCTTTCTGTTTAAAATTAACTCGGCTCTAGCAGCCATATATTAGCAAATGCATTGAACCGTGTATGAAGGAAAAAACGAAAAAGAGAGAGCTTTGATTTTCTAAGAGGTAGCTGGAGAAGACTTTGAAGTAGGGGAAAAGGACAAAAATTAATGGGCATTTATCCAATTAAACATTGAACTTCCCATTTTGTCTGCAATACTCTGGGAATCTAAGTGTACTGCTGGGATTATCCAATGGTGGATGATTCATTTATTAAACAAATCAAACACATGTGATAATCTGGGTTTATTCTTGGATCAACTTTATTGTCATACTATTGACTAGGGCCATGAAAAAAAATCTCTACCAAATGCAATTAGAGGTTTTTTCCATTTTTATTAGATTTTGATGGACAGAATAAAATAATCTATTTCACTCCCCCACTCTCCCTTCACTATGCCTCCTTCACTATGCCTATCCAGCAGGTCCCGTACAGAGCATTTCATAAACCCACAGCCACTGCCAGCTGAAAGCTGTGAGAAGCAGCTGCTGGGTGTATAGTGTGTTACAATAATTGGGATAAAATCATTAAAGAAGCAAACAGTTGAACAAATTTAGCATCAGGAGTAACCTGAGCAGAACACAGGGTGTCAGAGGCAGGATAATGAACGTGGTGCTCACTTGGTGTCCCGATCCAATATCGGGAGGGTTTCGTTACGATCCCAAGGACGAGATTAAGACGCTAAAACCGGTCAAATATCTTACAACCTTTTAACTTTATTTTCCACAGAGTGGGGGATAAAGGTGGGGAAAGGCAAAGGGGAGGAGAGAGAGAGAGAAAGAGAGAGAGAGAAAAGGGGGGGAGAGAAAGAGATATCACCACCCGTGGATCCAGCGGTGTCCCGTTGGTCCTCTTCACCCTGGGTGTAAATTTTAGCGATGCGCGTGCAGTAATTACAACTCGAGCAGGGTCCGACCCTAGGTTCCCGCTGAAAAGTTTGGAGCCAAATCAAGGCAAATTAAATAAAGAAATTGTAATGACACGCGTGCAGTAGTTACAGCTCGAGTTGGGTGCCTCCGAAGAGGGACCCTGAACAAAGAAATCCCTGGGCAATTATAGCTTTTTTCAAATTAAGTTTCCCTCCCCTCATGCGGCAGTTCAGACCAATAGTAATCTTTGGGTCTGGGGTCTCCTGCTCCCTTATTGGGTCTCATCATTGTTATCTTTACTCTGCCCTTCTTTCTCAGGGCCTTGACAAACAGGTGTTGTTCCAGCAATTAACACTTACAGTGTTATCTTCCAAGGTCCTGATGAAGAGGATACAATCCAGACCCCCCTAATTAACACTGTTTCAGCAGTGAGGGGAGGCTTTGTTTCTCAGGGTCCTGGCGCCCAAGCAGGCCTTATTTCAAAGCCTTGACATCCTCCCTCCCGGAGTGTGACGCATAGGAATGCAAACTGCTGGTAACTCCCTTATCTTTCCAGTCTGCACCAGCTCTGGGGCCCTTTCTCACTGAACTAGGGAGTGCGGCCTAAGGCTTCAGCAAATTTAGCTACTCATGCTAAGCAACTTTTATAAAAGATGTGCTAAGTGGCAGTAATTTGCAGTCCAGGTCCCAAAGTCTCTCCCCGATCGTGGTCCGGTTCAGCGCAGGCTCGGTGTGTCCCGAATGGTCGCAGGGAGACCATTTCAGGGGTCGCAGCAGCTCAGTCCTGTTTCCGCTGGGAACAGATGGCTTGTTTGGGGTTTTGGTTTGCTTGCACCTTATGTACCAAGAAATGTTTAAGGCAAAAGTTCACTCATCTGTCCGCCACACCACCCCGTGATTTAAACATTGATTGGTACGTCTCCTTCCTGAAGTCTTCATAGCCTTCGTCCATGGTGGTGATATGAGACAGAGATCAGAAGGAAAAATATAGAAAAGGTAGAAGCACGCACAATAAACAGAGGTCTTGCTCAATGCAAACTTATTCTTTAACAACTTTAACAACATATAACTTCACAGAACAAACATCAAAATTGAGTTAACAAGGTAAGTGATTGTTACAACAGGTAAACAAATTGCATATTTGACACAACATGTCGGATTAATTGAACAAAGGAAGGAATTATACAAGATAAGAACATTAAAGCAGCAACTGCACATTACAAATACAATATTAACTGTTTCACTCACAGTGCCCCCAGTAACCAGGACCACGAATCGCCACTCCAGCCATTCCAGGCTTGGACAGGGATGTGGGCTATTTTTTCTGATATCTTTGGTTAACTGGAGAGCTACTCCGCCTACATCATCTATCTCTAAACAACAGTTGGAAATATTCAATTTCCCACACACCCCTCCCTCTTCAGCTAACAGATAGTCTAAAACCATGCGGTGCTGATGGATTGCCATGCGCATCTGTTGGGACTGCAGAGTCAAAAGATCTATTGCATTTCGTTCCCCAGCTTTACTGAAACCAGGGGTTCGGCTGGGGAATCCAATTTCTCAACTCCCGGTCCCTGTCAGTCTGAATCTTCTGTACCAATCATGAGCAAATCTGCCTCTGGAACAGATGCAGACTGAGGTTTCCAATGATCTGATTGTCTCTTCGGGCACTCATTTTTCCAGTGCCCCTTCCCCCTGCAAATTGCACACTGATCTCTCCTCAGTGGAATTCTATTTCCCAAATCCCCTCCTACTCTATGCCCTCTTCCACATCCTTGTCCTTTTGGAAAACCCCTTCCCTGAGAGGAAGTTTGTGCCCGGGCAAATGCAGCTGCCAACATTGCAGCATTTTGCCTCTTATCTTTCAGTTTCTCCTTTTGTTTTTCCTTTCCCTCTACTTCTTCCCTGTTATTGTACACCTTATATTAACATCCCCGACATACCATCTACTTTCTGAAGCTTTCTCCTTATATCTGGTGCTGATTGTCCTACCTCTCTCTTAATTGTTTGATTCATTCTTTCAACTTTTCCACTGGATTGTGGCCTCCAGGGGGTATGTCAGGAGGCCACTCGTTATTCTCCCATTTTTGCGTCCCACCCAAATCTGCCTTAATGGATCACGTCTTACAGGCAACACTTCTGTCTCCGAGGTTATCAGATACCTTTACGCCTAACTGAGGTCCGCCTGTTTCTGGTAAAAGGAAAAACAAAGATCTGATAATCCCTATATAACAAATTCCCGACCACCCCACGGGTAAAAATTTATATGCTGTGTCCACAGATCCAATAATGCCCCTTCTTAGCTCTGATGCTCTGAGCAAATGGCCTGTCTATCCCTGGTGGGAACTGAAAGTAAGTTGTGTCTCTGTTGCCCAGAGGGCTGACCAATGTGACCGTCCCATCACCTATTTTGGCTGGTACAATACCAAGCCCCAGAAGCGCCTTCCCATTTGCAGGTTTGCTTGTAAGGGGGATAATTGGATCGTTGGAGAGTTAAAGTTTCATTTTTGTTTGACCAGTATCCCTCAAATCCCCGATTGTGCCCCGTTTCATCGAGCCACGTCCATAAGTGGAGATTCCCGTCTTTATCGAGTGGCTTACGAGCGAGTGTCCATCGACATTTACTTTCCCCCACTTCGATCCCTCCCTCCTGGGTACGATTTAAACAATATTGCCCCATGGCTGGAAACTGAATTGGCCAGGTCCCACTGTCGTCCCACGTGTCGTCCGCGGTTTCGCTATAATTGCTTACGATCTGGTCTGGGGTGAGGGGTGTGGACGTCCACGGCCAGCTTGATAACCCTAGCGGTCCTCCGCAAACCCAGCAGTGGCTTAAATTGAAAGTTTGGCTTACTGCTTTCGCCAGCAACATGAACTCGTTGTTCTCGAAGGGATTAAATGGGTTGGGGGAAGGTAGAGGGAGTGGTCGTTCGTCGCCCTCATGGATGCATCCTTGAATCTAGATGGTCCAGAGCAGTAGATGCATCTTGGTCAGACCACCACCTTTGAAAACATAAATAAGAACAAACTCGCTCCTCGGGTCAGGAGGAGGGAATAATACATTTTGTGTGAATCTTGTAGGTTTTCCCACTAGCATCTTTTGCTCTCCGAATATATTTATTATTCTATTAACCTCCCAGGCATTTTGCTCCCAAAAAGGAAGCCATTCCAGGCAGCCTTTGAACACCGTATGTGAGTCCGTGTAGATGTGTACAGGGGAAGTAGCCTGGCTTTTGCATTGGGATACGCTCCACACTGCAGCCAGCTCTCCCACCTGCGCACTGCCCTCTCCCTCTGTAATGATCTGCTCCTTAGTCCCCACTTGGAGCGCCACAGCCCGGTATCTCCAGGTTTTTCCTTCCCACTTTGAGGAAGCATCTGTGAACCATGCATTTAGGATCTGATCGGAAAATGTGGGAGCTACTTGAATTACAGACGGAAGTTGGGGGGTTTCTTTATTCAAGTCTGCCTCATCTTGTATATTTAATACTTTAGTGGCTCCCTCTGTTACGGAGAAGATTTCACAATAATGCTCTATTTGTGCATACCATTTTCGTACAGAGGCTCTCTGAGCCACCCCGTCAGGGGGCAGGGTCCCTGCCAGGACTGCTTTGGTCACTTTAAACAGACCTCGGAGAACTATGGTTTGCTTTCGAATAGCTCGTTCAGCCTCTCTTACAGCAAGGCTGACTACAAACAGCCCCTTCTCCCACAGGTGGATAAAGAGCCCAGTCCGGGCAAATCCCCATTCGATCTGGATAGGGTCAGTGGGGTGGATTGGCCCCAAAGCTTGGTAGGCGTTTGCCTCAAAAACCCGCAGCCACAATGCCTCATCGTGGACCGAGGTCCACTCCCAGTGAGCCCTTTTCCGTAGTAAGTTGTATAATGGCCTGGCAATAATTGAAAAATTGGGAATGTGCTTCCTCCAGGATACGAGTAGCCCTAGAGCGTGTTGCAGGTCCTTTTTGGACTCCAGCATTTTAACTGAGTCTAATGAGGACAGGATATCCAGGGGAATGCAGGTCATCCCCCTCCTCCACCAGATTCCCAGAAATTTTACTTCACTGGAGGGAGTTTGGATCTTTTCGAGTGGAATTATCAGCCCTACCTGCTCTAGGTGAGCAATAATGTCACGCTGTGTTTTCTCAACGTCCTCTACCTGGCTCCCTCCCACGAGCACATCATCTATGTATTGATAAATTTTGACTCCTGCCTGTATGGGGACAGTTTCAAGCTCTTGTGCTAGCGCATGATGGGCTAGTGTAGGGGAGTGCTTGTACCCCTGAGGTAGCCGAGTGAATGTGTATTGCTGTCCCTCCCACGTGAAGGCAAAACGCTCTTGGTCCTCAGGCTGCAAAGAGACCGTAAAAAACATGTCTTTGACATCGATTGTTGCCATCACAGGGTGGGACTGCTCCTGGATAGTCGCTATTAATTCAGCAATGTTTGGCACAGCTGCCATCAATGGGTCTGTATTGTTATTTAATTGCCAATCGTCTACGGTTAGTCTCCACTTACACTTTGGTTTTCGAACTGGCCATACAGGGGAATTGAAGGGGGACTGTGCCGGGATCACAACTCCCTGTTTTTTCAGGCCCTCCAATACTGGGGCAATACCCTCTCTGGCTCCCAAAGGTAACGGATAGGGTTTTACATTAGTCAGCCGGGAAGGGGGGAGGGGAGGCGCTGCTTGCAGCAAGCGCACTGCCACACCGGAATCTCCGGTTAGTCTTCTAACCTGAGGAACACCGAAAGACCACAAATTTCCCTGGATGTCCCGCCACTGTTTCCCCTTCAGGACGTCTATGCCTAAGAGGTTCATTTGAAAAGGCCCCACAGCCGCCATGGTGTCCACAGGACTCTCTTCCCCTGGTAACCACAATGTTACCGGGGTCATGGGCACCGTCTGGGTCTTCCCCAGAGCACTTAAAACTATTAGGTGTTTGGAGGGGACCGAGATGCCACACCGTTCCGCCTCACTCCGTGTTAGTGCTGTAATTTGGGCCCCCGTATCGATTAAAAAGGTTACAGGCCTTTTCTTCGGCCCCACCGCTAGGGTGATTAACAAGTCTCCTTTGTTATTGCAGGTGAGCTGTCTTATAAACACCCGCCCTCCGCCTCCCCCCTCACCCTGAGGGGGCCGAGGAGCTAGTTTTCCCACCGCCCTTTCATCCTCCTCAAACTCCTCCCCCACGTTTAACGCCGGTGCGGGGGGTGGTTTCGGTCTGGGCGGGGGTCCCTGTCCGGACCACCTCCGTACCAGAAGCTCTAGTTTTTTGGTCGGGAGCCCGTCCATCAAGTCTCGGGGCACGCCTTTTTGCAGCCCCAATTGCCATAGTCCCTGCCGGGTCAGGGATCTTTCTCTTCTGGCTAAGTCTGGGCTCCTCCCAGAAAATGCCAGAGACTTGCTTGCTGGCTCTGCCGCCCGCACGGCCCTAGTTTCCACCCTTTGGTAAGTCCGGCCGACTGGCCCGTATTTCCTCCCATAATTGATCAATTCCTGGGCTACCTCCCCCCAGGTCCACACCTTTTTCCCCAGCCACCGATGCTCGGGGGTTACCATCCCCTCCAGGGCCGCCACAATTCTCTCCTCGCGGGGCACATCTTGGATTCTCCCCTGCAATTGGATCCCAATAGGTTTCAGGGAACCAGGAAGTCCCCGTATTAGGGGCGTCATCCGCTCGGGATCTACCGGCAATAACATCGGAGAGCTCAGGTTCGGCTTGAGTTCCTGATCGTACATCATTTGCAGACAAGCTGCTTTTTGTACACTTTCCAGCAATTCATCGACGGAACCTGTTATAGCTAGGGGATCCCCCCTTTCCAAAGGGTTCAGCCCCCCCGCCCAATACGCGGCCCTCTGAGTCAGGGACCACGGGGCTCGGCGATCGCCGGTTGTGAGGAACACGCCCGGGCCCCAATATCCCTCTGCCTCCTTTTCAGATAGCAAGATCCCGTCCCCCCCCGACAGGGATACCCTCCACACGTATTCGGTTTCGGATTCCCTAGCCGTTCTGGCAAAATCCTTTCGCAGCTTGGCCAGTTCGGTAGCTGTGAAAGGGATTTCTTTGGTAACAACCTGGGGGCGGTTGTCGCTGTCATCCTCGTATACATATTCCGTTTTGACTAGTGGGCACATATGGGGGGGGCCGTCTACGGCCTCCTTTAATCTTTTTAGGTCCCTTTGGGGGTAAAATTGGCGTACCCGTTTTCCCTCGAGCAGCACCTCAGTTTTGGTGAGGGTGTCTGCCTCCCTCAGGAGCTGGTTTCTTAGCTCCTCTTTCAGTATCAGATTTTGGTGCTTCTCTTCCTCCAGTGCCCGCTTGGTTTCCCGTAATTGTTCTTGCAGCGGCGTTAGCGCCGCTTGCAGCGCGGCAACCACGGCCTCTGCCTGACAAGGTGCCCGCTGCCTGTCCTCCACTGCAGCTGCTAGGCACGCTCCTAGCACAGCGCAAACAATAGCTTTCCCTTTTCCTCTCTTAACTTTAGCTTCTTTTTGCAAGACCGCTATTCGGTCCACTACACTTTGCAATTGGGACCAATGGTTCCGTGCCCAGTCTCGTCCTGAGGGCGAGGGGCGAGAACAGTGTATTTCCAAAAGGTCATATAGTTTCTCGATTTCTCCACAAAAGTCGCCTGCCTTCTGGGCGGCCATATCCTACAAAGGGGATTTCGTCCCGGGAGGGCCAAACCTTAAATGAGTCCAAGTTTCCCCTATACGCTCCCGGGAGGCCAAACCGTAAGCTACTACAAAAAATGTCCTACAAAGGGGATTTCATCCTGAGGGGGTCACACCTTAAAGTCCAAGTTTCCCCTATACACCCTCAGGAGCCAAACCATAAACTAGTTCAAAAAATGTCCTACAAAGGGGATTTCATCCTGAGGGGGTCACACCTTAAAATCCAAGTTTCCCCTATACACCCTCAGGAGCCAAACCACCAACTAGTATACTAAAGATCTCAGCATTCACTCCTTCCTTACGCTTCGTTCGTCTCCGGCCGCTTCCCTCGCGGGAGAGCGGAACCGCGGATCGGAACTCCGCACTCGCTTCGTACTTGTTCGTACGTCTCGTTCACACACACTCGCTCAGCACAGCACAAGGTTGTACGACACTCTCGTCTCAAGGGATCCTGTCCGTGACGCCAATTAGATGTCCCGATCCAATATCGGGAGGGTTTCGTTACGATCCCAAGGACGAGATTAAGACGCTAAAACCGGTCAAATATCTTACAACCTTTTAACTTTATTTTCCACAGAGTGGGGGATAAAGGTGGGGAAAGGCAAAGGGGAGGAGAGAGAGAGAGAAAGAGAGAGAGAGAAAAGGGGGGGAGAGAAAGAGATATCACCACCCGTGGATCCAGCGGTGTCCCGTTGGTCCTCTTCACCCTGGGTGTAAATTTTAGCGATGCGCGTGCAGTAATTACAACTCGAGCAGGGTCCGACCCTAGGTTCCCGCTGAAAAGTTTGGAGCCAAATCAAGGCAAATTAAATAAAGAAATTGTAATGACACGCGTGCAGTAGTTACAGCTCGAGTTGGGTGCCTCCGAAGAGGGACCCTGAACAAAGAAATCCCTGGGCAATTATAGCTTTTTTCAAATTAAGTTTCCCTCCCCTCATGCGGCAGTTCAGACCAATAGTAATCTTTGGGTCTGGGGTCTCCTGCTCCCTTATTGGGTCTCATCATTGTTATCTTTACTCTGCCCTTCTTTCTCAGGGCCTTGACAAACAGGTGTTGTTCCAGCAATTAACACTTACAGTGTTATCTTCCAAGGTCCTGATGAAGAGGATACAATCCAGACCCCCCTAATTAACACTGTTTCAGCAGTGAGGGGAGGCTTTGTTTCTCAGGGTCCTGGCGCCCAAGCAGGCCTTATTTCAAAGCCTTGACATCCTCCCTCCCGGAGTGTGACGCATAGGAATGCAAACTGCTGGTAACTCCCTTATCTTTCCAGTCTGCACCAGCTCTGGGGCCCTTTCTCACTGAACTAGGGAGTGCGGCCTAAGGCTTCAGCAAATTTAGCTACTCATGCTAAGCAACTTTTATAAAAGATGTGCTAAGTGGCAGTAATTTGCAGTCCAGGTCCCAAAGTCTCTCCCCGATCGTGGTCCGGTTCAGCGCAGGCTCGGTGTGTCCCGAATGGTCGCAGGGAGACCATTTCAGGGGTCGCAGCAGCTCAGTCCTGTTTCCGCTGGGAACAGATGGCTTGTTTGGGGTTTTGGTTTGCTTGCACCTTATGTACCAAGAAATGTTTAAGGCAAAAGTTCACTCATCTGTCCGCCACACTTGGCCACCAGTGAACGTGCAAAGTGTGGGGGAAGTCTTCAGGGAAAGAATGGAGCGGATGAACAAAATCTGCTATGTCAACATGTTAACATGCAGTGACCACGGTGACTTATAGAGCACACAGCACATTTCTTCTTCTTAATATTACCTGATGTAGGTTCATGTTCATCTGAGCTCAGCAAAGACCCTGAAGATCTGAAAAGATCTTAAAACAAATTTTTGAGACTTTACATAATGCTTGTCTTCCTAAAAAGGTTTAATTTTAGCCTTAAAAGAGCTGGCCAGAACCACTCAATCAAGGCTGTCTAAGGATCTCTTTCAATACGTCACAAAACTGGGTCAGCTTGCTCAACTGGCAAATTAATTGCCCTGAACTGGCAAAGCAGAAAAACAAAGTCTTTTTGTAAGCCTGAATTAAGGCAAAGTGCCTGTGACACAGCCTGGCCAAGCTCCCCAGCCTGAGCTCTTGCTATCCAGTCCTGGACCGTCAGCGTTAGCAGAGTCCAGGCAACCATTCCGACTTGCGCCTTGCAAGCACACGCTCGACTGATACCATCTGCAGGTCTCACCTGACTGCTCAGACCTCAGGAGGGACTATGAGCCCTTCAGATCCCCAGGTGACTTTGGATTACATTTAGAGCATTTCTGCAGGCTCTCACTGCAGATGTCCTCTGATTTACAGTCCTTCTCTGTATGAGCTTGCAAGTGGACACATACTTGGGCTTTGCACAGTCCCAGAACATGACATTGCTGTTTACTTGAGAAAGTAAACCATGGTAAGATGCCATGTATTAGTATCCTGAGCTAGCCCATCCGACCTTTGGGAAGCCTTTGGACTTCCCACTGCTCTCAGAAAAGCAAGATTTCCTCCAGTTTCAGTTGTTTTCTGAAGGCAACTCCCTGATTAGCTAAGCTGGTGAAAATGATCAAAGACTGCACAGCTCATCTGCTTCTCTGTGTTATCTTCCTGGACTTGCTCTGACCAGGACAGTCTCAGAAATGGAGTTGGAAATGTGAAATGAGGAGATCCTAGCTGGTGGATTGAGAGTCAGCTTGGGTTCAGAGCGGTTGTGCCCTTCGTCCAGAGCTGCTCATTGGTATGTCAGGGCCTATACACAGAGGAAACAGCATTGTCCTCAAGCAGTAGTAAGGGATTTGAGCTCTCTCCACCTTCGCATGCAGCTGCCTGGAGGGGTTAGGCAGGGTAACGGCAGTACTTTCCAAAACTCAAGCACAGTGCGTGGAGACCAACCTGAACTGGCAAGACACTGTCAGGCTCAGATGTAGCAGAGGTCGGTGGTCAAGGCAGCACTGTGTCATTGCAGCTGACATGCCACTTATCTGGCTGTGCAAGGGAACGGACTGTTACGAACAGGAGCTCTTCTGAGCCTGCAAAGAACAGGACAGAAAACACCTTTTCTTGGCATAACCTGACCTCTAGCTATTTGAGGTGACTCTCTCCTGCTGGTTTCCAAGTGGGGTGCTGGAACACCTGTACCTCCTCCACATTCACGTGGGTGGAGGCGGAAAGGACTGGCTGCTTCTTACTGGTTTCCCCACAATTGCTCTGGGGCTTGAGCCAATGCTGATGGAAATTGCCACTCCTTTCCACAACATATGGCCTCTGTAAAGGTTCACATCCAGGGAAAGGTTCAAGTCTGCTCAGTGGAAGCCATCATGCACAGACGTGTTTGCAAGACTTGACATGCCCAGCTGTTGTCCTGGGGTCCACAAAGACAGATTAACTCTAACCAGGCAAAATCCCATGGAATAAGGCGACAGCACTTCTTGCCTCATCCTCCCGCAGGAATCTTGCATGTACTAATTGCTTTGGGGTGATGGATTTAACAAGCTATGTTTAAACACACGTTCTTCTCGTGTTTCTTCCATCCCCACGCTTGCTCTTGTCTGGTTCCTTAATGATTTCCGAGATACTTTGCTTAGCCCTGCTGCTCAGTGGTGAGGAGCTGGCAAACATTTGTTTTGAGAGTGGAGTCAAAACTCACTCCCTATACAGGGAAAGCGTTTTGAAAAGACACAGAGCAGTCTCCTACACATGCAATAAATATGAAATGTCATCTACAGTCCCAAAGGGACAGGAGCTTCACTCCACTAAGGAGTTTGAAAAGATACATAGAGGGTATCAACTCAAGGTGAGCCAAGGGAGAAAGTTCCACCAGCCTCCTTCATTTTGGGGATCTGAGCCTCTGTACCGCAGTTTGTCTAGTTACCAATTCTCCTTGACTTTCTTTAGTGGATTGTGCAGAAACACACTGTTAATCAAATGAATCCTACTGGATTTCTTACTTGGTTTGAGGAAATAAATATTTACGAAGGCAAAAATCACAGCCAGCTAGAAGAAACCAGAGACTGCAGCTTGTCTTTGCTGGAGGCTTACGGCAGTTTGTTTTCAAATAGCAAAACCTGCCTTAGGCTTGACCACAAAATGCAATAAAAAATTCATTTTCCAGGGGAGGAAAGAAGAAATAAGGTTTTTTTCAACTTTTCACAGGGGTTCTTTTCTTTCTGAATACTCTTTCTTTAAACAGAACAAAAACATTTTGTTTGTTTTTCCCCTTATCTCATTCAGAACTTCATCTGTAATTACCTTGTTACCCCATTAGATCTTCCTTGGCTAGTGATAGGTCAGTTTTAGGCAGCTAGATCTGCTGTTAACACGGATGACTTAATTGCCAAATTATACAAATAACTCTTCTGTTTAAAAAACAAAAATCTGTAAACCAGGATTCACAACTTCTCTGCGCCTGTTACTGTTTCAAAGCTTAGAGGAAGAAAACAGCCAGAGGTGCTATGTTTCAGGAAAAAAAACCTGGTCATACAGTAGTCATAGTAGTAATCATGTGCTTTGAACAGACCGTCGGGAGAAACATTTGAAAAGTGACACAACTTTTTCTCACCCGTTAGACCTGGATCTGCAGATGTGCAGTTTTCAGCTGCAGCTGCCGTGTGCGCGGCTGCACGCGGCGGTGGGTTCAAGCAGGGCTTCGGTCCAAGTGATGCAGCGCTGCTTTCCCTGAGCACAATATCCCCATCCGTGTGGGCAGGACATGGAGTGGCAAATTAAAAGGGGCCATTTGAAAAATCCTTTTGAACTCATTTCATTGGGTAATACTAGAAAAGCTTTATGGTAGTTTTGCAAATCAGAAATGTTGGGGGTAAAACCTGGGATTCCCTCAGTAGGTCTCATCTCAGTTTTCTGTATTTAGAAAATAGGAAAAGATCGTATGTAACTGAATGTACACTCAGAGGCTGGCATGGCTCAGTTTGAAGTTTTCAAAAAGCTTTCAGTCCTATTCCGAAATGAAAAAAGCTGAATGTGAGTTATATTTTCAAATTATGTTGCTGGTGTTCAATGCACACTTCATCAAACCAGTTTGTAAAAAGAATATAACTCATCTCTAACAAGGAGTGGAGTTTTTGTTATCGGCTAAAATGAAGGACTGATTTATGCTCAACAGTGACTAGCGTGTGACACCTGGTCCAACAATGTGCTTCCAGACACATATTCGAAATAAAACCTCATTCCTGCTAAAGTAAAGGGGAATTTCATCCCTGGCTTTGCAAGGGGAAGAAGCTCGTCCATTTGGCTACAGCAGCTGCTTGCATTGGGGTTTGGCTGTACGTGCTGAAGGTTCCCACCTCCAATGTTTGGCACCAATGAAATATTCAGAGCTTTACAAGCAAGTCAATAAAATACTCTAATGAAAGTTTCAGGGTCTGAGTCCATGCCTGAATGGTCCATTCACCAATCATCTGGGTTTTCTTTCCTTCTAGCCTACATTTAAGCAGGGATGAAATAATCAATTTATTATGACGTTTGTGCTGTCCAATATTCTTAGTAATTTGATTTGCCAGATGGAAGTATCCAAGTCATTAATCATCTGTTTTGTACTCAGCACTCTTTTAATATTTAACAACAGAAGAATGCATTTGTTTGTTTACCGACATTGGGGACAAACAACCTGTGATACCAATTCAATCTAGATAAGAAGAAAACATCTTATAAAGCAGCACTTTAAAAAGGAGTCTGTTTCTCTAAGTGTAGAAGAGCCACAAGGTAGCTGGAATAAATCAAATCAGACTGATGCCTCAGAAATGAGAAAAGCAAGTAAGAGAAAAGTACTTTTCACTCTACACAACTAATGCCTACAACAACTTTGTTTCAGCCTGAAAGAGCTGTATTTCTTCATAATTACGTTGTGATGCGAGTGCCTGCTTGGGGCAGGGTCACGGGGAGCTTTACACCAGCCCAGGCTGCAGGAAGAGGTGCCTTGGGGAGACCCTCGGCAGGTGCCCCCCAAATTCGAGGTGCCACGGTTCTCCGTTGGGTGGTCCAGGAGGTGAAGCGTCCACCAGACACTTTCTCTTCGGCACACTGAGGAGGGCAGCGAGTGAGGGACCGAAGTCTGGGAATGCGAAGTCATGCTCTGCTCCAAACTTATTGCATGTCCTCGTGAAGCTCTTAACCCCCACCCAGGTCTGTCTCCGGAGAACTCAGAGCCCACTTACTAGGGGATGAGAAAGTGCATAATCTTATCTCCTCAATTAGTGACTGAAATCTTTATCTTCATTTACAAAAAGCAGACAGGACTCTTGCAGGGTTCAAGGGGACATTTTGTTCTTGCTGCCCTCTATTCAAGGAAGAGGCCATGGAAGTCCCACCAAACAAGAGCATTCCTTGCTCTTGCCCCCCTCAAGGCTGGGCAGCCTCTCCAGGATGAGGCAGCAACTGTGCTACCCAGGCTGCTTTTGGCACCCTTCAGGGTTTCTATTTCCCTGGCTCTCTGATGTCCTTTGGCAAGGAAAACTCAGGGCAGGACTTGGCAGTGGTTTCACTGGGACTTGTTGATGCAGAACTAAAGAATGCAGCAGTGACCCTCGCTTGGCCTCATCCAGGTTCGATGTGGCAGCAGATGAGCGGTGCCTCCAGAAAGCCTTCATCCTGGAGAAACGACCTGCCGGGCTACAGTGCCGTTCGTGAGGATCAGGCTGGTTAATGTTGGCCCATCTGAGGTACTGCTGCAAAAATGTGTGACACCATGGTGATGGGTCCTTCTGTCCTGCAGAGCTGGACCCTCCCGTTGACCCAGGCCTCCCCAGTGCTCCTTCAGGGCATGGGCTTGAGCCGTGTGTTGAATCTGGGCCTGAACCACAGTTCAGCCGAGGACAATCTGCGAGCAGATTTGAAATGAAACCACAGCTCGCGTTTAATTAGCCCAGCTCCAGACTTCATTATGGATTTGAAGTTCAAGCCAAGCGTATCAAGAAGCGTTTGAGGGAACACAGGCTGACGTATAGGCTAGCAGGAAAATTAGTAACACCTTCTAAATCTGATAGCAAACCTGAGGAGGCATGAAGGACGCTACCAGATTTTACTGCTTATTAGTGAATGCATAAAAATGGTCCATTTTCTCACCAGCCTTCAGACAGTGTCACTGGATGGAGGCCGTGTGCCAGCATGCAAGCACCCGGGTCCTACCAGGCACTGAAACACCCTCCCTGCCAGCGCAACTCCATTTTCGTCCCATTAAACTGCGACTCAGGGTAGCGGGGGTAAAGGAAGGGCAATGCTAATCTGCAGCTTGGTCTCATCTCCCAGTGAGTCAGGACACATGGCGCATTCGTCTGGGTTTGGGAACTCAGAAGCCTTCCCGAGCCACCGCCAGCGATGCAGCACGAGAGGCACGGAGACACAAAGTGGCCTGCCAGGAATGACGCGCTGGGCTAGGACAGGGCTGAGGTGGAAACCAAGCAGCTCCAACGCCTGACCCAGAGGGTTTCTGCAGATCCTCCCTCCTGCTGTCCAAAAGATGGGTGCCTGTGTCAGATGGGCTCTCCCTCATCACCTTGCTTTAATTATGGACCATAAAATATGTTAATATACACATGTGCCTACATACAAATTCATATATATTTACCTATGCACGCGTGTACAGGTAATGCTGGCTGCTGACATATCGGTTTTAGGGTAACAGTTTTCATTGGTGATTATTTTTTCACTTTGTGTCTTCTTTTGGGAGGCTGCCCTAGGGGAACCCACAAACCACATGAGGACCATTCTGCAAAAGGAACTCTGCTGAGTAAAATATGTCTCAGGAGAGCGCATCTGATTTCTCAGAAGGAACCATTTATTTTGCCCCGGGGGGGGAAATGTAATAAAAATGTGAGAATACAATTAACATGATAGGTTGTACTGCAGGGAACATGTCCAGGAAACAAGTGAGCAGATTACCCCCAGCAGTGTTAAATGAGGCAAGAAACAGGGGCATTTAATGTTCTTTGCTTCAAATTAAAATCCCCAAGAAGAACAATCATAATTCGTCATTAAACTATCCTAAATATTCCCAATCTTCCTATTTTATTCTCTACCTGGCAGAATGTTTTGCCATCATCCTCCTAGCACAAGTATTGCACATTATTTGGAAGCCTCAATTAAAAAATCTCTATGTAATAGGTCCCTAAAAAACAATACCTTTTCACCACCATTTGTATGTATGGAGTAAATGACTTTGCTTATGTTTTTCCCTAAAAATATTCACTGTGGATGCTATCCCCAAAATTGGAAACGATACTGAGTAAAAACGCAATAAAAGACAGCAGGAGGTGGGAAAACATTTCAAAATAAAACTCAGTTTGAGAAAAAAAAATTATCCATAGATGCTGCCTTTGATTCCTACATTTTCAATGGCTGATTAAGACATAGGCGAAGGAATTGAACTAGTTGAGCTACTGTGTAAATCTCTTAGATTTATGTAGAATGATAGATTTGCCCATCTTCCCATTAGGAGAAAAGCTTCTTCTAATGAAATCGGCCACCTGTTGCATTAATGCTAATCCTGTCCGTGGGGTTTGACCCTTAAGTGCTGGGCCAACTGAAGTGACGACTGCCACAGAAAATGGTATTTTTGCCTTCCCCTACCCCCACCGGTGCAGGCCTTCCTCTGTGCAAGGAGTGATGACATTGTCGATGTTACTTGGAAAAAGAAAATGAACCTGACAAAAAAAAATCACTTCTACTACTAAAATGAGATCTTTGCTTCCTGATGTCCCCAGGTGTGCCAGAGACATAAGGGGGATGGTGAAAATACGTGGCCGAGGTGGAAGAGGAGGTCAGAGTGCCTTGGTCATTAGCCGGCACTCATGTAATTTGAAAATGAGACCAAATTTCATCGTTGGGTTTCTGACATGTGATATCCATGGATGGGAGATTCCACCATCCAAAACACAAACTTATCACCGGTAGTCTGACATCAGGAAGGTGGTTTTGGGGTGAGCATGGCTTTCTGGAAGGCTGTAGTCGAGCCAGAGCCCCCAGCTTACGAACAGCTGGAGATGTCTGCATGAAATGTCCCTGCTGGAGCCATGGCCACCCAGGCTCCTTCAGGGCACACCCCAAGAGCCTGGGAATGATGGCTGACATGGGAACCAGCAAGCCTGGTCCATTTTGTTTGCAACTTCTTACAGGGAAAAAATAAAGAAGGAAAATTTGAAAAAAAATCAGAAATTTCCAAAACTCTGGAAATTCCAAATGCGGACCAGCCATCAAATACAAACATACAGTACAAGTAAATGTCATCCTTACCATCTTCTCCTTTGTTTGAATTTTAACTTCCAGAGCTGGAGAGCAGATTATGTTTGCCATATCACATAAACTTTTTCCATTTCACTGGGAAGCCAACAACTAGTTTTCCAGTCAGTATCTGCACATTCCATTATGGTAGCAAAGAGAAGTAATCAAATTACAATACTCTTAATCACACTAAATAATGCCTCACACTACAAGTTGCCGCATTAAAATCAATGGCTTATTTGTCGAGCAGAGAAGTTCTCAGTGTGAGTAATGACATTAAAATCTGTCCCTAGCTGGGTATAAAATTTAAAACTCCCCAGTGTCTCCCAATCTACCTAACAAACAACACAGGAAGGGTATTGACTGTTAATGTATCAGTGTATATGATATGAGTTTGTAAAATAGAGTTGCGACTCAAATTTAGCAGATGAGGAGAATTTAATAAGAAAGGAGGCTCGCTGATGTCAGCCATATTGATTCGGGGCACAATGGTGTCTCCTGCTGACAAAGTAAATTATTTACTCGGTCACAGCAGCTAGAAGAATGCTCGAAAAACATCCTGTCTGATTTCAATTGGTTTTTAATTTTCTTTGGGGGGCAGGGAAAAGCACAACACTGCTTGGTTGGCCAGAAGCACGCAGTCTCGGGGAGAAGGGAAATGAGCGGAAGCGGTGTAATGGGGGATCCCAGTGACTGGCCAATTATCTTTCTTACAAGCGAAAAAGAAATCACCAAGAGCTCGGCTTGAAAGCCCGAGCTCAGAATCAGCTCGACCAAGCAGCTCTTGTGCAGCTGCAACACCCACGTAGCTTGGGAAGCTCTGACCACCGTCTAGCCAAGTGCACGGGGGCGGAAAGGATCTTCCAAATGCCAATGATTTTTTTTATTATTATTATTGGATTTCACTGTAAATCACAAAGGGTCATGAAATTAGAGGAAATAACAGCTCTGAGTGAAAAATGGTTGTGGGAGGGATGCCTGACCTCTTTGTCCTGTTTGAGGGCAGCGTCTACCACCACGCATGTTCCCAGGGTCTCCACCAACGCAGAAGACACCGAGCGGCACCGCAGGTTTCTGGGCTGAGGGACTCCGAGGCAGTAGGAGAGGGAAAGAAACAGTGCCAGACTACAGCAATGCCTTTTCATTATACTAAAAGCTTAGGAAACTAATTCAAAAGCCAAAGAGGGTTAAATAGGATTAGAAGCATTCTTTTCTTCATAACGCAGTTAAGAATAATCAAATCGTTATTCAAAACAGGGAGTGGATAGTGTTTAATATATCAAGCATGCTCTTCACAAGGGCTTTTGCCTCCCACATGCACTAATCTCTTGGCTATCAGGCTCACTGCACTCCTGTTTCAGAGACTGGGCTGGGGACAGCAGCAGGCAGCCTTCAAGGTGGGATGCAGGAGACCTTGCTCCTGGCCTCCTGCACCCTTGGACACGAGAGGAGAAACCACCGACGTGAGCAGAGTCAGAGAGGCCAAAAATGAATAAATGAAAGCAGCATGCGCGGAGCAGCAACAAACTTGCTCCAATGTGCAAGAGAGAAGGCTATTCCTTGGCTTTCTAAGTCTTGAATATAAGGAGTTTTTTGCTTGTTAGTCTTGTTTTTCTGTATTCCCTGTAACAGGAGGGTGCCTCGGTGTCTTGTATTGGGCCTGAAAGAAATGAAAGAAAAATTAGCCACTTTTTCATTTTTAGCCCTGTAACTGTTTATGCCTGCAGAGCCATCTGGGTCAGAGCCGCGTTAGCTTCCTGCCAAAGGACTTCACAGTCGAGCCTCGAACAGCCAAACTGCAGCAGCCATGAAGGTACCTGCTGGCATACAAGTTCCTCCCTACAACCCAGTCCTCTCTGTCGCACTTTGGGGCAGCTTCAAGGAGAGGAAAAAACCACTTCCAGATCTGCCCTCCCTTTCCAAAAAATCAGGGAACAACTGTCAAATCAGTGCATAAAGCAAGCAAGAAATCTGATGCTCATCTGCTGTGCTCAGGACACGTGCCTGTGACTGTCTTTATTTTAAACTACGTTTAAATCTACCTTTTTGAAAAGCTTTGATATAAGCACTGACGGTCCCATGTGACAGAGAAATGCATTACGTGTGAAACATAAAATTACGGAGGCACATGCACGAGTAGAGTATCAGGCCCTGGATGAAGGGCTTTCATTTGAAGTGAGACTGGGTAAAATTCCATCTGAAAATCAAGTGAATCATTCTTCCTCTTTCTTTCCTGTCGACATTTTTCACTAAAGGGCACACCGTTGTGGCCTGAGGCATCTACAAGGCATCCAGACAAATGAACTTCGGAGAGCAGGTTACAAGTTACACGTCTGCGTGGGTGGCTGAAGACAAATGACGGAGCATGGCAGAAGTCCCCAGAGAGTAAATGCTTGTGCATTTGTTGCATGGATGTTTGGTATTGTTTAATGTTCAGACATTCTGGCTTTGGCCACAACAGAAAAGGAGTCCAAGGGACACTGCAGGTCCCAGGCAAAACAAAGATGAGTCAAGTCTTTCCAAGCTGTGGAAGAGGCAGTCCTTTATAAAGGCTGCATGTGAGGTATAGCTCCATCCTTCTCCTGGACTTTACTGCCACCAGCATCACTGAATCTCTCTAGATCTCAGTTCCCCCAGGTGTGAAAACCTTTCATAATACTTCTTGTGCGTTGAGTCTGAAAGGGGAAAGATGATACTATCTCACAAGGCCCTAAAGTAGCTTTCTCCTGAAAACAGGTAGACAATATTGCCAGTGGTGATGGGGACCTCACTTTGTTGGGTTTTGAGAGGAGAAAGATGTGCTATCATTGCAAATAGCATCTGCCCAAATACGTGCTTTACATTGTAGATGTTTTCTTAAATGGTACAAAAGAAAATGCGTTTCCCCAGATCCAGGTCAAATGCACAAGCCAGGGATGGGAAAGATGGCCAAATGTCAGCACCACGAATCATTTCATTGCTATGTTCAGGCAGCCCATTATGCACCTCCCAGCCACAGGAGCCCCAAGGACCTCCATGGAACAACCTTGTCTTCACAACACTTCCTGCGAGGTGACGTTATCCTCACTTCTCAGGAGGGGACATTTGGCACAAAGAGGTTTAGCCCTGGATCTTCAAAGCTCTCCAGGAACTCATGTCCCAGGTGAGTGTTTTAGAGGAATCCAGCTTTCATTTGATGGCCCAAATAATCCTATGCCCACCTAGAAGGAACTGCTCACTTCATGTCCAGGTAAGTCATAATTACACATCTTCTGACATTTTTTACTGGTTGTCTAGAGCCAAGACTAATTTATATTAATGAGCTGCAAGTCTTCTTTATTTTTAAAACTGGGGACTGGGTTTATTGTAGAACTGGGGATGGGTATTACTATGAAAACAAATACAGAAAGAACCCTCTTTGAATTTATTGCATTTTTTTTAATGAAAGAGGGAGCTTGGCCTGGCAGTATTGGTTTCTTTCCTATTGAAACATTATTTCAGCATGTCATTTCACAGCTCTGTGGAGAGAGTTAGCCATGGAAAACTTTCTAATTCTGAACCAGAAACCACACACTGATCTCTCAGGGTACTTTCCCCAGAAAAAACAGAATGAAACAAGACAACCAGTGAGATATCAGGTAGACACTGATCTTTGAATGTCACCTTCTTTGGCCCAGGCATTGGTTAATTTGAAGGGACTGGAGAAGAAAAAAAGAAATAAAACAACTGTTGGTGTCAGCTGTACAGTCATGTAAACAATATTCCCAGTTAAAAATTTATAGTGAAAAAAATGTTTGTGTTTAGTTTTGATTGTTCACAGCCCCTGAGTTCTAGATTCAAGACGTCAACCCTTTAGCAGATTCAAACTCTCAGTCTAATAACATGAGTTTTATCAGAGAAATAATGAGCTCAAATGAAAATATTCAGACTCAAAGAAAATGCAGTGTTATTCTCTCCCTCCTCCCTCCACACTCCTTTTCATCTCCTCCCTTTCCAGAGCAGCACTTCTGGTTTCTGGTGTGACGAGAACTGTCTTCGATCGGCCTGTCCCACCTCCCGGCTGCTCTTGCCGGCTTCATGCCCCGGCTTTCCCTCCGCCTCGCGGCATCCGTGGGTGCTCAGCCAGGCCCAGCAGAGCCCATGTCCCCCGCCAGCATCCGTGCTTCAGGTCCCGGCTAGCTTTCAAGGTGCTTAATTCAGATAATGATGTGCTGGCCATGCCCTCTTCTTGCTCTTCTGCGGAGCGAAAATGTGACACACGTAATTCCTGACACAAGTCGAGTCTCGTGGGGTCTCGGAAACTAACTTGCTTCTGCAAAATGGAGCAGTTTATAAGCAAGGCTGCTGCTGAGCCTTTTAGCACGTCCTTATGCTTTTTGTTAAGAGCAGCAAATAATGAGGCAGATTTTAGTCAATGGACATGCGCTGATTGACATCACTTGTGTTGTAATTGGTAGAGGAGACAGTATAGGCTATTAACATTCAAAGAAAGGAGTCCTGGATTTTTCTGGCATTTTCTAAATTATAAAGTGTTCTTCCTCTTTGAACCTTTTAAAAATGAGCTGGAGAACTGGAGAAGAATGGCTTTGTACGAGATAAAGAATTACGTCCTTAAATGCTAACCTGGTTATTTTTCATCTGACTCGAGGCACTATCAGTGGGACTTAACCCTCACACAGTCAGGTTTGGATAATAAATAGGGCTCACCAGGAGTTTTCAATAGCATCTTTCTTGCTGGACAGTGTGCGCCAATACCAAAACCTTTTCCGGGAACATCAGAGTTTAACAAGGCTTCGGTCCCTGGTGTGAAGCTAGAACAGGTATTTGACTAGCAGCTAAGCAGATGTGGAAGAAATTTCTGCTCAACCTGATTCATACCAAAGACTTGGACTCGTCTCCCCCTTGTCGCGTGTGCTCTGACACGAGTCCCGGTCTCTCTGCAAGAATGCTTTTGTATCTCCACCATCCGTCCCACTGAAGAATGGGAAAGTTATCACTACACTGAACTTTTCACAGCTGCAAAACTCCCTGCTGTATGTTCTTTCCTCTCAAAATGATGATGGTAACAATTTCCCTGCCCCTCCCACCGCCACCATTGCCTTTGACTTCAGGACTGAGGCAGCCTATTCTAAAACGAATCATCTAGTGTAGCTTTAGTTTCAACCTCATTTCAAGGATATAAAATTGAGCATAATATAAACAGGCTCTTCTTATCTAACATACTGTAGTCTGCAAAGATAATCTTCTTATGAACTCAAGGTCGGATGGAGGCTAGAAAACAGCTGGCCAAAAAAAATAGTAATAAAATATTCTTAATGTCTGTCCCAATTCTGCAGAAGTTTTCCAACAGCTGCACATGCCTGGTAATGCTCTTGGCCTAAGAGTGATACAAAAGAGAGGGGTTTTTTATTATTATTTTTGGCAATTGTTACTAGCTCACATAGGAGGAACATTCTCAATGTCTGGAAGCACCTTTTTAATTCATACCCTAAAAGAGAAGGCAACTGATGAACGAATTTGTTTCTTTGCTTGTTTTACAGGGAATGGCCTCAAAGGAAAGCTCGTCCATTGCTTTCACATGGAATTCAGGTCAGGCATGCAAAGAAATTCATCAGATGATGGGTTTCTCTGTCTGACATCAGAGAAATTACATGGAATTTTTGACTGCATCATGTTAGACCTTTGTTTTTTTGGGGAACAAAGGAGAAGCCTTATTATTTTCTGCTACATATAACTTTCCCTGTCGCCATTGGTTCCATTCATGCAAAAAAGGAAATAATTGAATCTTGTCACCAGACGCCAAGGAAGTCAGCAAAAACAAGGGGTAGGAAAGTGAATGCAGCAGGCGGGTTGGGTTGGGTTTCAAGACCTCGCTCATCTATCGTTCAGTTTTTGTGTTGCTTTAGCACAAGAATTATGTGTGGTGCTGCACCCATCTCTGGGGACAAAGGGAGCAAGGAGACAGGAAAGCTGCCCACTTAAAGCCAGGTGGGCAGTCGGTAGAAAAGCCGTGAACATCCCTCACCCTTACACGGCTGGGGCAGGATGTGCTGCAGGCTGTCTTTTTAACTTTTCGATAGCATCTCTCAGTACTAGCTTTTTTGGGAAGCATGCCCCCAGACAGTCTTCAGGACAGAGCTGAGCATAGCTAATCCTGCCTTGGGGATTGCTCTCTGAAGACAGCCTAACAGTTCCCCCTTGAGGAGGAAATTCACTTTGCTCCTCAAAGCATTTCCTCACATGTTGGAGAGCTTCCTTTGCTGAAGAAACCTGGGAGTTTATGCAATGGGAAAAGCAGCAGTCCGGGCGCCTCGGGGCTATTTGGCGTGTGACTGCACACCCAGAGCGGCTGCAAACACCTGCACGTGTTTGCAAGTGGGCACTTGCCCAGGACCCCCGCTCTGGCCCGTGTCCCCGCACCCTGCTTAGCGGTGTGTTTCTTAGGAAAGAAAAACAACAACGACAAAAAGGATCCCAGTGCAAGCCCATCTATTCCTGCAGGAAACCAGGAACATGTTCACCAGATCTGGTGATCAGGGACATTAAATCACGCATCAGATCTGAAACAACCACCAAAGCAGTCATGGCTCTCTGGGAAGCAAGTGCCACCTGGGATTACCCCCACCATCTCCAGCAGTGAAACTCGGTGGGACAGAGCCTGTCCATGCTGAGGGCTCAACAATATTGGTCCACGCTATTGCTGTTGCCACAGAGGCTGGGTATCAGGAGCCACACAGCTCTGTTATTACCACATGTGTCAGCCTGGCTGAGGAGCCAGCTGTGTCATTAACCCAAGCGGACCACTGCGTTAGTGCTGCTGTACTGTTTCTGGGACAGAAAGAGTCCGAGGACACCTGCACAGAGCTTTATGGTCCTTAAGGGACTTAGAGCCAACGTCCCTCCAGCTCCTTCACCCTCACAGCAGGCTTGATGGAAATGCCTTGATGGATGGGAGTGGAGGGTGGAAGAAAAATGAGTTTGCATTTCAGGGAAAGCTGGACAAAGTGCTTTCCCCGAGAGCTTTTGTAGCTAAATTGTATTGTTCAGTAAAGATCAAAATGTTTCGTGGGAACGTGTCAATTCTGACACCGTTTGCTGAAGAAAGGAGTTGAAATGAATCATTTTAGCTCCTTCATTTTGATAAAGCAAAAATGTGTCAATAATAGTGAAATGTTTTGATAATCTCCAAAGCATTCTTTTGGATAAAGCTAAAAATGTTTTGACTCTGCTAGCAAGGATAAATGCAACTCTTGCATGCCTTGCCTATTTGTTTTTAACCAACTTTTGAAGAATTCTCGCTTGCTATTCCTTGCACCACATAATTCCAAAAATCACTAAAGAAACCCATATGTATGTGGCAATTTCCTAAAAAAAGAATGTGCTTTGAGGTACTTTTCTATGTATTCCTTTTCTGCTGACTAATCATTCAGCCTCCTAAGTAATCCCAGTATTCAATATGCAGAAGCCAAGGGTACCAACCCGTTGAGAAATTCAGATGTTTTGGAGCCCACAGCTTAATATGGTAAATACAGAATGGATGTATGTGGGTTAGCAGCTTTATTTCATGGCAATTACAGGGAAATAAAACCAGGCTACACCTGTATTTGATTAGGGGGGGAAAAAAAAAAGAAAGAAAAAAGAAAACTATCTTCTAGTCATCCAGGCTCAGAAGTCAATGAGCCTTTTTGCCCTGGCTGCCCTTGCTCTCATCCAGGGGCTTCGACTACGCAGTTGCTTGCGGAGGGCAGGCTTCAGCCTCACCATCTACGTGGTGGGACGAGCCCTAGTCTAGATATTTGGGGATGCAGAAGAGTTTTTCCTCTCGTTTCCTTCCTGACCCGCAGTGACCTGCTCTGATCCTATGCTCTGTGGTACCCCAATGGCACCCAGCCTTTCTCTTCTCTTTGGAGAGGGAGCTGAAGGGCTGTCAGTGGTAACACGGACAAAGAAGGATGATGGTCCTCAGATCTAATTTAGAGCATAATTTTAAAGAAATGCACTTAAATTAAGCATAGGCTTCAATCAATAAAGCCCTATCTTCAGTACATCCATAGCTGAGGATTTCACTAGTAACAAAATATGTGCACATGCACGCAGACATGCATACACAAAACCCTGTTAATAAAAACCAAACAAACATTGAAGCACTGAAATACCAACTTAGCTTTGAATAAATGCTATAGCAAGCATATCAAATGCTTGAGATTGATGATGGGGTTTTGTCTTTGCTTAAAACCAAGCAGTTGGCTAATGGCATCTTTAATCATTTGCATATCAGAAATCCTCACCAAGGTGCTCAGGCACAGTTACGCCCGTCCATTCGAACAGGATGCCGTTGTAGCTAGTGGAGAGGCAGTTTCTCTTTTCGAGCCTGAAATGTCACAAAGGCCAAAACTGATTATATACTTCAGGCTTCTAAAAGCTGTAGAAACACTAGTTGCAAAGAGGCTGCAGGATCAGGCTGTGTCTCTCGGTATTTTGGGACTGAGCCCTAGCAGACATCAAGGGGCATTTTGCTCTATTCCCCCCCCGCCCCAGTGAATGAAGATAAGCTAGCTGCACAGTGTTTTTCCTGCTACTTGAGCTAGGAAAGCAAGGAATACCGTACCAGACTAGCACTGATATATGCTATAGGCCATTTATTTATCTTGGTATTTGTTTCACGATCGCACCACTGGTTTCTAGATGCTTTACAAAGGAATACACTCAGATAAATAAGTGTTTTGCTGGTGCCTGGGTTTCTTTCCCTTTGGGCTCATTGGTAAAGAGGGATTGTGTGCATGAATGTGGCTTTAATTAATATTTTGTAACATGCTGAGATGCAGTTGCATATCACCAGTTTTAAAGACATTGGTTCCTAAAGAAAGAATTTAAAACCCATCACCATAGGACTTTTTTTTTAAACAACTCCACTAATTAAGAAACCTGCTGAGCAAAGCATGCAAACACATGATTAGGTCCATCTGTATTCAGCCAGGCACGTAAGCACATGCATAAAGTTTGGCACGTGCTTTACTCTAGAGAAATTGTCTTGACGAATTGGGACCTAAAACAACGCAGGGGGGGATGAACGGCACTCTTCCCTTAACGATGCAGTATTTTACATTCTAGTAACACATTATTTCACAATGCAGATTTTTTTTTCTTTTTCCCTTGTCAACACCTTGACATAATATTTCTTGGCACATTTTTGTCAAACTTTGTTCTGAATAGTGAATGACTTGGTGAAAAAAAGGAGCTGCCCATTTCAAACCACCCTGAGCTCTGAGAACCCAGAGTTCAGCCCTCAGCTCCTGACAAGGATGACAAAGAGGCTGCCGTGAGCATCTCATATGTTTCCATCTAATATGAGATTTCACATTCAGCATCAAAGGGGGAGTTTTGCAAGGAAAAGCATCCCGGTGACAACAGGCCATCCTTCACAGGCTAAGTCAATTTTAATTTTTTAAGCCATTATTATTATTATGCAGCAAAATGTGTGGTGCATAAATCTCATCCATTACCGACGGCTTTTGTTTCACGAATAATCAAGTCAATTCAATTCAGGATCAGGGAAAATAAGATAAGGAAGTGAATGTCTTTTGCAAATGGCCATGCACCTGGTGGAAGCAGACTTTTTCAGCTGGTGCCACACTGATTTGCACCCTCTGAGGACCTGCCCTGGCAGTACAGCAGCGGGATTGATCTTCCCAAAGGGCATCCCGGGAACCCTCCTGGAGGTGAGGCACGGATAAGTCGACCGGGGGCTGGCCCAGTTTGCATTTCCCGTGGCACTGTCACCTTCCCAATTTTAAATCCTGTAATTTATTTCTATGAGGAGATATTGATAAGGGCAGAAATGATCAGTATCCTGAAAGATGTGGAAGCCGAACCATTGCTTTCACTGATGGTTGTACAGGAAGGACCTGCAGGAGATGTAGGAATAATCATTATTTTAAAAAAGGGATGACCACTCAAATATGCTTCTCCTGCTACTGCAAATCCTAATGAACATATTTTGAGATTTAAGCTTGTAGATAACTCCACTGAATTTTGCCCTTCCTGTGAATAAGATCCTGCCATATAGAAGAAACCTTCTCATTCCCACAAACTATAACCACCTTCTCGACATGAAATAGTAATGAGAAGAGACCACTAAAAAAAAAAAAAGTGACATGGATTTCCTGGAAAAGCCAGCCGTTACTAAACAATGTCTTAAAGCAGTGAAATGCAGAGGTCATATAGCCAAAGGGAAAGTCTATGACTGTATGTGATAGTCCTGCCTTGTCTCCCTCCAAGCACCGTCTCTTCGGGGGCCACAGAAAACACTGCTTGTGCGAAACCAAAGGAGGGGAGAAGGACGGGGAAGGGGTAGCATGATATTTATATGTATGAATAGGGGATGAGGAATGTGGGAAACAATATTCACTCTATATAGCATTACTGAGACCCTCGCTGTAACAGTGGCTCTAGTTTTGGCATCTGCACTCTGCAGGAAGATTGATAAATTGAAATGTCCGCACAGACCGGCTATCAGAAAGAGGGCTCTTTACAGAGAGACACTAAACGTATTCAGTTGCTTAGAGAAAAGAAAGTTGGGAGTCAGCTTGAGCACACTGTAAAAGGGAGCCCTGAAAGGGCAAAAACATTCCTCTTCCTCAGCAGCTCTTTAATTCAGTGAAATCCAGTGACTATAAATAAAAGCCAACAGAACTGCAATGGTAAGAATGGTAGGGTTTTTTTGTTTTGTTTTTTTTTTCTTTTTGGAGTGAAGATAAGTAACCTTTGGAATAGAAGAGAAAGGGATGCGGTCAAAGCCTCGCAGTCTCCCAGTCAACCCCAAAGAGCTCTGCAGAGCTGAGCCGATTTTCTGGCTCATCCTTTATGCGGTGAATATTTTATAAACTGGCTTGTTGGCGGGGATAAGGGAGACATGAACAAGCTAAAACAGCCCCCTAATTCAGACCGCATGTTTCTTTAGACCAACACAACGCAAGTGTATGGCCTTGAGCATCAGATAGGAATGTGGGATGGACTTAAGGGCTCAAGTCCCAAAATCACACCGAAGACATAAAAATGCTAATGTAGAGAAAGAAACTTCGGCAGTATAACTAGATCAAACCAAACCACAGTCACAATGCATTGTGGCCAGCCTTCAGCCCGCAGTTCAGGCAATTTCGCTTTGGGGAGGACAATCTCTGCCATTGCAGCACTCCTTTGACCACGTTCTGGCTAGGAAATGGTCTCCCTAACGTAATTTTGCAGAGACACATTTTGGAGTGTTGATTAGTGACAGGTTTTGCTTTATTTTTAGAAAACGTTTTTCACACCTGGGTCTTGAAAGACCTGCAGACCCAGAGTGGTGTGAGCAGAGCCGTCTCGCAGAAAGTGAGAATTGAAACGGCTCGATTAATGTTGTGGATGTTGTTAGAAGGAGCAGAAGGCCAACAGGTTACTGCTGGCAGCTTTAAAGATGTCTTTTAAAATTCTTGAGTAAAAAGAAACCCCAAACCCACAACATTAACAACACAGAGGGCTTTATTTACGCTTACCCTTAGGTCATTAAATCCTCTTCGTCCTGATATTTCCCTGAACTTTAAAACCCTTTGTACTTTCGCGGTGGTGCAGTGGGGCTTTGGAAGCCCTCTCCAGAATTAAACATATCTTTTCCTGAATCTTTTTTTCTAGTTGCAAATTAGCAGCTACTAGCTAGGGAATTTTGTAGTTAATAAAAAAGAAAATCACACACAGCAAAAACCAGCACTAATTTCTTAAAAACAGATTATTTCAGAGGTTAGAAACACAAACTTTCCTAAAATAACTGCTATGAAATCTATAAATAAAAGCATCTAAAGACTGTATGTCAGTGGAGAGAAAGAGAAACAGAGGACAGTTGATATTTTTTCCCTATTGCAGGACTGTACAGCACCTAGCAGATAATGATCTGTGGATATCCAGCATTAACACCGAAGAAATGAAAACCCACCTGTGAATAGCAAGGTTGTTTTGCTACAGCCAAGGTATGATTCATTATACCCACTTGTAGATATCTGCAGGAGAGACGTCTGCATCTGAGCTAGCTGTAGAAACAATCCTCGGTTAGGGGGCAAAAATGGGAACTTCTGGAGCGTGGATTTCCAGAGCTCTCAGGAGCTTCTTTTATGAAATGCAGTGAAATAAAACATACCTAATATTATTTCATCTGCCTGAATCTGTCCCTGCACTGGGCCAACCCTGTTATGTGCCTGAGAAATCGTCATTGTCACCTGACCAAACCCTTCCAGCAGAAGTCCTCTCTGATGGACCCTGAGCTCCTCGGAGAGCTCTGCTGCATGAACCACCCCGGTCCCAGGGCTCTACCTGGTAGCTCATAACACCCATGTCCCTTCCCCTCCACGCTTAAAGACCCTCAGTTTGCTCAGGAAGGAAGAAGTTGGAAGAATAAAACAATATCTCCCTGGTTCTCAGCTCAAGGAAGGAAAGAAACCACAGTAGAAAGAGCCAAATGTTAACAGTATGGTTGAGAAAAGCTCCTCAGCTTTATAGGGGCCATTCTTGTGCAGGAAACGTATGAGAAAGAAAAAAGTAAAATCCAGAAATCAAATTAAAAGGTCTCTGAGCAACAGGGAAGAGTATTAGGATAAAAAACTTCTGCTCCCTGGTAGGGAGAGCATGCACAGCGTTTGACACAGCTTGCTACATAACAAGGCCGGTAGCACTGAAATGTCCTTTTCAATCACAGCAGAGACTGAAGGTGCCTGGCAAAGTTTGTGTCAAAATGTTATTTTGGGTTGTCAAAGTCAGGGCAGGGCTTTTTACTTTACCTCCAAAGCTTCGGTATAGCAGGAAGGAGAATAGAAACAATCACAGCAATCTCTAGGCATCTCTCCTTCAAAATACCCAAACCCTTGATGATGTGATCAAGATCTATCTATGTATATAAATAAATTAATCTGTGCCCCTGAAAAGTCACACTTTTCTTTTTTTGCTTGTCCTCTCAATATTTTAGCCTGTATTAATTTTGCACTGATCTATTTCTTCAGGTTTGAGGAAATTTGTCTCTGGTTTATACTGCTGTAAAGAAGAAAAATCAAGTCCAAAACCTCTTTGTGAGACAAGGACAAAGGCTCCTATCCTGTGAAAAAAAGAAGTGTTCAAGGGTTTAATCTGATAAAAGTGTGTAGTTGCACTGAAATCAGAGAGAAAAAGTTGCCAAATAAAATAAAGATTATGGACAAAGACCTGAAGACCATCCTGGCTGACCACAATGCTTGTTCTCACCATAAAAATGTATGGCTCTTTTGGGCAGTTAGTAGTGTTACTTAGTGATAGAAAAAAAGGGAGAAAATTCTCTTTGAAAACCTTCTCCCACATTTTCAATTAAAAATTTCAGAATCTTTTCGGTCATTTTATCAACTCCAGTATTTATTTTAGAGCCAAGTCCTAGATCTCTTTTCAATAGCTATTTCAAAAAATAAAAAAAAAAAGAAAAGAAAGAAAACTTTACATTTCAGCCAGGTGCTTGTTTCCCATCATGACACTTTCTGGTACCGTAATCTCTCTCATGATAACATTCAGCCTAAGAGCACACTCAAAACCAGTGCAGCATCTCCTTGGTTCTTTCCATCTCACTTTCTTAGTTCTAGGCAATCCTTTCATAGGCTCCAGAAACAGAAAGCTCAGTCATCCTACATCAATATCCAGCTCCCCAAAATACAATGAAAATTCAGCTAGCAGGCCCTGTATCAGGTCCATACACTATCACTAAAATAATTCTAAATATTACACACCCCATATCATGTAAGCTTCCCAAAGTAGCTATCTGCCAAATTGCTTCTAAATTTTCTTAGCGAATCTTCAGAGATTCTCTCATTATCATTGCATCATTCATTAGCTTGTTAATGAGAAGACTTCTAGGACAAAGTAGGACAAAAAGTTGTGGAAAGCTGCAACATCGCCTAATGTTTGCTGAGAAATTTGAAGAATGAGGCCTTTTTTTGCAAAGCAAGAGAAGTTGTTCTGCTGAAAGAAGTGAATACTACTAAAATAGGTTGTGGAAAATGCAGTCTGATTAATGTACCAAGCAGCAAAGTCCTTAGGTCAATACAGACACTACTCAAAAAGAGGGCCACAAAATGAAATTCAAGACAAGATGGAACATCAAGTGAGAAATTTCAAAACTAGAGTCTATGAAAAAAAGCAGCTGATAAATCACATTGTCTGCTTTTCACTCTGACCATATTTCTATTAGTCAGTTCATTTCTATTAAAGGGATGGACCTCAGGGTAAATCAGAAGCAACTCCATCAATCTCACTAGAGTAACACCATTGTAAAATTGGTCTGAAATCTGAATCAGATTCAATATCTGCTGGCTAAGCATTAATCAGCTCTTACTGCTAATTTCTTGTTCAAAGCAACACATCATCTGCCATTCCTGACAACACGATCGTTGAGGGAATAGTGAGGACTTCAGTCTTCCTTCACTAAGCCTATAGCAGAAAGTCAAATGAAAAGCACCTGGGAAGGCAAGGCAGGAAAAATGTGAATGATGAGGGTGACAGGATATCTTTTGAGAAATATTCAATTTATGTTTTTCAAATATTGCTCTAAGGAAATTATGATGTCACTGTAGAAGATAAGGCAGAATGAACATTGTGAATAGATGTTGTAAGAGAGCTCATATTTTTGCAAATGTTATTAGTAATTTTAAAAAAGAGGTGTAAACAGCCCTTTCACTACTTGGAAATAACGTATCACTCTGGTGATGATCACTAATATGGTGGAAGCTTCAGACCTCGCGCAGCAGATAATGTGGGCATATAAGTAGTTTATCAAAAATTATGGCATAGCTTTAATACACTGCTTGTTATAACTGGAGTTAGTAGAACTGTAAAACCATGAAGCTATAGGCAGACGTAGACAGGTAAAATCAGTTTTGCAGACTACTTTAAATTTAATCGCTTACATTTGCAAAAATTATGTGATTTTGAAGCCTAACTCCTATTTTCAGCCGAAGTCCAACCAACATCTTTAGTCCCACCATCTTTTAACAGTTGGGAGCTTAAATCACTTTTGTGGGTGGACTCATTCACCTTTATTTCTTGGCAGCTCTTGAACTTTCACTTCCACTCGGCTATCAAGCTGGGCTTTGAGCATCCAGCTGTAACCTGACTGAAGAGCCCAGCCACGCGGGACATGTTCCTTTCAAAAAAATCTCGGTTTGGATTTCCTTCACTTCCCTCTGTACTGCTATCTGCAGAGGCAGCTTCCCAGCAATGCCATCCTTTAACTGAGTTGTCTTAACAGAGACTGAAAGATTACTTTTGTTCCCCAAACTGACAAATCCAATCTGCAGGAAGCAGTCATGATTAGTAGGAAATTTCACAAAGACCTTCGGTTTCCAATAATTTCTGCTTCTACCCATGCTATTAGATTTAGACAGTAAAAGCTGATCTCAAGGGGTTTGAATTTTATTTAAAGAATAAATATACTGATTTCATAGTGAATTGCACTATTTATAGCAAGGAGCCAAATTAAAATAAAAGATCTTTTTTTTAAGCAAGGGCATGCACTTCCATTTCCACTAGCATTTCCAAGCAAGATCTTTACTTTCTCTGCTCTTTCATGTAGATTATAAATAAAAACTGAAGAGCTGAAGAACTGTCATCAAAGGCGATGGGAGTTTGCAAACACAATGGCTTTTTGCCTAATCTTGTATCACATCAGTGGTTCACAAACTAATTTGATTTGATTCTTGACAAAGTTCCAGGAGGTGAAACTCCGCTGCTTACAGCTCCAGGGCCTGCAGCTCTTCCCAGTACAGCAGAATGTCTCCTGCCCTAGAATAACATACCTACATCATATCTGAAACCAAAATAGTCACAGGTGAGACATGTTATATGGACCCAAGCTCAAACGGCATTGAAGTTCTTAAGAACAACAGAGATTAAATGACCAGTATTTTAATCCTTGTCACGACCAGGATTTTCTTCCCTGTCTTTTATTAAATATTTCCTTCATTTAATCTCATTGCTCAAAGGTCTACCATGAGGCACTAATATAAATAATCCTTATGTTGCCACTAAACACACCTGCAACCTGTTATACCCTTCTTCACTCTAGGAGACCTCCAGTCAAATTGTACAGCTTAAATTATATCAATCTTTCTCCATTTCATCCAACAACTTGATCTCGATTTCTGTTGTTTTTCTCTTGTCTTTCTTTCTTATTTGTTGCTCTTGCCCTCAGTTAGCATCTTTCAGGTAAGATATTGTGTACAAACGGTCACCACATGCTTTGTGCCGTGAAATCAGAGATGTATTGAGGTGAACGGTTTTGTCCTGCTCCAGATTACACTGGAGCACTTAAAATTATTTTGCCACCATACTGCACTGAAAACTTGAATTTAAGAAGAGTATGAGAAGGAATCACCGTGTTAGTCCGGACTATTACTGCTTAGTTTGCTACCTGGTCTATGGCTATGCTTAATACTAAGGCTGTTATTGCCAGCTGCTGGGTAGTCTGCCTTACAAGTGATGCTTCAGTGTATAATCACACAACTCCAGCCTAAGCCTTAAACTTGTAGTTTCCCTTCACTTATGTAATATTGTTCATATAATGAACGTGTTGGATATTCTTGATTTTTACACAATAGCTATTCTCTTTTAGGCTGTGTTTAGTTTTCGGCCCCAATGTCCTTCTTACGGCAATGAGCTCGTGTGGTTCAGGTGGACCAGAAATTGAAACGGTGGCATCTAAAGCTGTTGCTGCCTCAGTTGCTCGTGACTCTTCTCATGACTCAAATCAGCTGATCGGAGTCAAATCAGAGGAAGATTCAGGCAAAACAGAACTGGATTTTCTACCCACAGCAATAGTTTCCCCCTCACCATGCAGAGTCACTCACAGCCTCCATGCAGAGGCAGCCGAGGCCCGGTGTGCGTCTGAGATCAGCGAGCTCTCCATCAGCTCGTCACCTCCTAATGCACCAAAGGCTTTAAGGTGTTAGTGAGAAACGACTTACACAAAGCAAGCTGATTAGACCTTATCGTCTAATGTTGTTCCAGGTGCTTTGGTCTTTGGCTTTTTTATTTTTATTTCACTCAGTGGAGAAACAAGGCAATTCTTCCAACAACTCCAGGGCGCTTTTAAAACACAGATACAGTTTTTAGGCAGTGTCTGCCCAGCCGTCAGCTCACTTGGCCACCGGCCTCTCCCAGCAGTGCTCCCTTCCAGCTTTCTCCTGGCCTCAACTGTTTTTGCAAGGTTCTCCGAGCTAATGAACAGGGATAAGAAAGAGCTTTTGTGTAAAAGGAAGAAAAAGTACCACGTAAAATCAATTCAGATAGCCTTCCTTATGCACAAGACTAAATAAGAATGTGCTTAAGCTTTTCATAGTCCTATATAACAAGCCTAATTCCCATAACTAGTTGTTTTGCTGCAATTTGTATCAGGCAGGCAAGACCAGTCAAGGGCAACAGGGAGCTTTCTGTGTGTCTAGGCGAGGGAAGAGGGACTATCCGATGCTATTCTTCATTTCCTGTCCACATAAGCATTTCATCTCATCAAGAGCTCAAAGTGATTTTCATTGAATCAGATTTTCGAAATGCATTTTAGTGCGCATTTGGTCCCTTTTGGATTTCTTTACTTTTGCATTAAGAATATAGCTATTCTAATACTAACCAGTGTCTCGAGATTGATGCGTGATATAGATTGGTGAAATGTACATTATCCATCTGTCACTCCGGGGTGGCTCTGGGCTCCAGTGTATTAATCACTTCACACATGATTTAAGGTACTACTACACTTCCTGGTCAGTGCTATAAAAGCAGCAGAATATTCTAGAGGAAAATGAGGAAATATTTAGTGCCCTGTACATTTCCACTTTGTAAATCCCTTTTGCTGGAAGTGCTTGTAAGTTTGTCCTTAATTCAAAGGGCTGTATCCCTGGACTCATCTTTGAATCAGCTCTGCGACTGTTGCACAGCATTTACAGGTCATTTAAAGCTGGAAAAATTTACAACAAATAATTTTCTTCCTGCAAGGTTTTAAAATTTGCGTTACATTTTATATTTTGTAACTGTGGAACACAGCATGCACCTTACAACAAGATAAATGGACTACTTGTGTGGGATTGTCCTTCATGTCAAGCTGGTACGATGACAATTGAAATATGGATGCTTTTTGTCTCTTGCCTAACATTCGCTGATATTTTCTTTTTTTAACAGACACAGTTGTTCACCATTTCATATCTTTAATTACCAATTTTTTGTTAGAAGCCCATTGATATAAAAGCTGGTTCATTAGTGGAAAAAAGGTACTTCACAAATTTCAATTTTCCTTTTTTGGTAATGGCATAAAGTATTCCTTTCCCAGACGGATTTCCTCTGGAAATAAGGTTATTGAATCATATTCTGTGCATGCAAAGCCTCTCTTTACTTGTCAGTTTGTCTCAACTTTCTAATGTGTTGGCCAATTTCAGCCACTTTTGGTAGAGGGGCAGTTCTCAGAAGCATTAAGCTTTACAAAGGCTTCATGAAACCAGTCAGCCAGGAAAAGGAGAGACTCCCCCTCTGACGAGCAGACCCCGTGTGAGCTCCTCTTGCAGTAGGGAAGGCACAGAGGAGGTAAAATCGTATCTCAAGTCATAGGAAGTCAGCAGCATTTCTGCTTGCAGAATAACCTGTTTTACTCATAGAGCTAACCAAATTTTGCCAAGCTTCAGTAGCCTCTGTGTGATGAAGTCAGAAGATCTTTTCTACACACGCTTTTTCCTCAAATTGGTAGCTGATGTTTTTTGTATTGGAAAGTAGCTCAAAGAGGTCAACTCTGCTTCCTCAACGGTTGCGTGGAAATAACCTGCAACCAGGGAGCTGCCCTCTTCAGAGAATTTCCTAGTTAGGAAAACCTCCACTCCACCCAAAAGTTTGGCACCTTATTTCTCAACACTCCAAATGTTTTTCTTCAGTGCTAAGGAACATTAAGAAATCGTGTTATCTGATGTAATTTCTAAAACCGTAAATGATGGGAGGTATTTGAAAACAGGCAACTCAGTTGTTGATTATAAGATATAGATTATAGTTTACGAGATATCTACAGGCTGGACATACTAGTGAATTCTCTTTGCTTCCTGCACGGTGACTTACGAGAGGTCCTCAAGGAAGATTCAGTCACTTTAGCAGCACAATTTCGTAGCTGAGCATCAGGAGTATTCAGCAAACTCAGTGTGTCCTTTCCTGGCTCTACTTTGCCATGGCATTGTAAAACCTGGAAAAGCCTCCTGCCCAAGGAAATCCAATAGCATTCCCTGTAGTTAATGGTGCTTTCCAGTTAATCTCTGAAAATTTTGATAGTATACTTATAAGCCAAACATCATTACATGAAACTGAAAAGTTAAAACCGTATACATAGGCATAAAATATTTCAAAGGTGGAAGACAAACTATTGGCAAGAACTGAACCTAGAATTTTGAACCTGAAAGCTTTGAAATGTTTGCCAGAGACTTTCACTGCATCTAAAAGATTGCATTCACTCAGCCAGGGAAGAGAAGCAATACTGATAACTTACATGTCCAATCACTTTTATCCAGTACACTTTCCTGTTCAATTATTTAATCCTTGCAGTAAACTCCCTATACACAACCAAGAAGTGAAGCACTAAGACAATGCTAAATACATAATTTCAAAAACCAAGGAGATACAAGTGCTCCCTAACACATCAAGGTGATATGCCTAACAAATTATTTGTTTGATTATTCAGGAAAAAAACAGGCATTCTGATTGCTGTCCTATTTGCTCAAGAATTTCTCATCTTTTGTTTATTCTAATCATGCAATGACTGGAATTATGTAGTGACTAAGGTGGAACTATGATGGAATTAGCTTTTTTGTTCCTAGGATTTTATATCAGGAACATTTACCAAGATTGTGTGAGCACTTATTAACCCCTGTACAAATGAAGTGCAGGAGTAGTTTAATCCTTTCACTTAAGTATATTAGTGGTAGTTAAGAGTATCAAAATCACAGTCAGAGTGTTATGTCACATCAAAAATATTACAAAATATTTTTTTGGTGCTCAGTACTAAAACCAGAATAATGGATCTGATTTCTCCTCTTTCAGGAATATCAATCACTTTGGATTCACAAAGCAATTTGGAACAAAGATCTTTTTAAAAAGTCAAGGTAAAACTGTAAAAACTGGTTTAATACAAAACCCGGGCAACTGCATTTCAGGATAGTAATTTAGCTGAGAGCTTCATGTACTTGTTTCTTCTTTACGGGGGATATCCTCTGGCAGGAGGTCAGTTTTGCTTTTTCTCCAGGGAGAGAAAGGGGGACATTTCGGCTAGGTAGGAATTATCTGGGGCTGTAACATGGGCACAATACAGCATCGCAGGCTGAAAGCAGAAGATTATCTGGAGAAAGATAACTCCCTGGGGTGCTATGACAGTGCAGCTTTTGCAGAGCAGGGCAGTAGTTGCCTGATCATTAAGGCCACCTTACACACACAGAGCTAATTATAATTTATTTGGCTGCGTTTCACTAGGGACTGTAACATTTCCAATGATGCTGAGCCCATTTCACCTTTTGGTATGCTAATATAGTTTGAAAAAAAAAATCACAGAAAAGCAATCAAAAAGTTCCTCTCCATTCCTTGAGTTCTTGTCCCATTTTCAAAAGCCTGATTCTGGTGCATTTGCAGGGATGATTTGAATGTGTGAGCCATGGTAGTTCCTTCCCATTTTCCACCTAGCTCTCTGCAATGAACCAACCAGCTCACATGCTTTTATTTCCTTTAGATTTAACCGCGCAGTAAGTCAAGAGAGAAGACACAGCACTGCAGGTTCATGTTGTAAATAGCGTATGAATGATGAATAAGCCATTAGAGGAAATTCATTAGGGTGATTTATAAGAAAGAGAATTTATTGTTACTAATTCATTATAAATCTAATGACAAGGTCTAATTTGTGGTTGGCGTAAATAGCCATATCTGTGCTGGGTAAATCAGCTACATCTGAACCTGTTCACCCTAGTTTTCAATTTGACCCATCATGGGTCATGGGAATGCGAATACATTTTCAGGTATTTTCTGAGTTCTTGAGAAAATAACCTCTGTCATTCTACAGAGCAGGACACAGCTCCAATGTGCCCGGGTCAGCGTTGTCTCCCAGGTAATTTCCACTCCCTTTGAACCTCTTTGCCTGGGGGGAGGCAGGAAAAACTTCTAGGACCTTTTCACGGTGCAGCGGTCTCCTGCTCAGCAGACGGACCTTCACCTTAAGCATATAGATATCCAAGGACCAAATAAACAACGCCCTCAAAACCTGGCTTTAAAAAAGAGATTATGAACGGATAAAAGGGGTACATCTGCTGGGTCCTTCTGAAAAAGGAGCAAGTTATAGCCTCAAGGGAAGCCCTCCAGCTTTCAAAGGATATGGTGATAATTTATTGCTTCTCTCCTTTAAATAAAAAGTGTTTTATGGTGTCTTCCTCTTTCCTCCCGCTACTTCATAGTGGTAATCGGCAGCAGCTGTTATTTACAGGTATTAACTAGATCACAAAAGCAATGGTTCTTGATCCCTCCCTTTGAAAGCTGATGGGATTCACAGTAACTTCATTAGAAAGATGGAGAAATAAGATCAGAAAAGGCAGCTGACCTACAAAACAGGTTGTGATAAAAGTACCTATTTTATTAAATGCCGTAAAAGCAAAGACTGAAAAGGAACAATACCAAAATTTAGGAGGTGCGTTTGAGTTCCCAGTTCTGCCATAGCTCTCCGTGACCTGGGTCAAGGCATAAAATCTGTGTTCCTGATGCTGTCAGACAGGCAATGATCTGCTCCACCCTCCACGCTGCCTTTCCTCACCCTGCGTGTTGTAAACTCATCCGGACATTTGCTTCCCTTCCTTCATGCAGCTCACACCATGCAGGAGGTCCTTGCTGGCCACAAGGCCCCAAGCACTGGCCTAATAGACATAATACTAGCTTAACTTAATAGCTGAGGGATGTGGTGGAGGTCAAAAAGCATTAGTGGGTGGAAAAAGGGCTGACAGACGTGTGGATGTTGCATTTATTAGCGCCGGCCACGACAAAGCCTCCAGCGCAGAAAGTCACCAAGCTGCTGGGACCAGGGAGCTGCCAAGCTCACATCATACTGCCCTTAACCCTAAAAATACACATCTGGCCACGTCAAGAACAGGATAGGGGGTAGATGTGCTTTCGGTCTAACCCCATCCCACCAGTCTGATGGTCTTAGATGACCCTTCATCCTCATGAGGGGCTCCTGGAAAAATATCCTTATTTACTCTGGGTTGTTTAATGAGGATTTTCTCCAAATTGCATGCAAAGTCAGGAGAGCAAATGCTGCATGGGGCGTGCATCTGAGCACACAGGCACGGTAGCACCTGACACCGGTGACCACAGCACACGCTGCACTGGGGAGAGGTGGCAGCGGCACTGGGCAGTGCTGGTTCCCGGGGTCTGCATCCCGGGAGCAGGCGTCTCGAGACAGCTCCAATATATCTGGCTGCTCTTTGGGTACCAACCAACCAAACCTCTGAGCACAGAGCCTCGTCAGCAGAGCGCAAGCAATTAGAGCTGCTCGCTTTCCATCAGGACGGGTTTTAATCACTTCTGCATGCCCCTTTCAGAGGAGACTGCAGCATGCCTGGTAGCCTGTATCTCTCACGGTGGCTTTTAAAACAGGGACTCCCAAGCAGGAAGTAAAACCCTGCAAGTTTCAATGTTCTTGGGAAAAAATTCTTAGAGAAAAACTTCATTTTTATTCGATAATGTCTCCAGCTTCCGACTGAAATTACTGTCCTAAGGTAAAACCAAGGGCATTTAGGAAGGGAGATTAAACAGGCTATATTACTGTTAGACTGTGAGTAATATGGGAGAGGTTAATGAGTAAGTGCTAGGTAAGAGAGCATTCAAGCCACAGAGGGGACTCCCAGCTCTAATGATTTTGATCCAGGTTTTCAGGTGCTCCAGAACATCTTCAGGCCCTTGGGGGCAGGGGCGGGGGCAGCTTGCTACCTGCTGCATGGCAGTTTTGGAAATTCTTTCTTTTTTTTTTTTTTATTAACCACTTGATATCTCTTTGGCAGTTTTTGGTGAAAAAATCCTTTGAGCTTTTTGAGCTTTACAATGAATGTTTCAAAAAAAGCCGTACAACTAAAATGCTGCTACAGCCTGATGTTCCTTTTCAATCACTTTTTTTTTTCCACAGAGATTATAGCACTTTGATTTGCAAAACTTAATTGCAAGGCATACTGCTTAGGTTTACATCATTTGGGTGAATTATTGTAGAAAGCTGGCATTTGTTTTCACTGTTTATTTTTCATGATAAATGTAAATTACTTTTTAGATTGATGACACCGTCCCGGCACCATGTTCTTCAACGTCAACCCCAGGGCAGTCCTGAGAATATTGCTGCTGGTTACTGCTGCGTTTCCCCACATTCAGATGTTTTGAGAGTGACACTCATCAAAATTGAGGCTGTTTCACTTTCTTCCATCAGACTCTGCTTCATTTTTCTGGAAGTGGCCAAGAAGCATGCAACATGATTGCTTTTGCCCTAACGATGCTATTTATTAGAATTCTTTGTCTTTCCATTTCGTGAATACTTTTTCTCTGACAATGTGCATAAAATAAAACGTGAGTCTGCATTGGGACTTTAGACTATTTTCAAATGGTCGGTTCTTATATCAGAAGTTGTGACTTGGGGGCAATACTTTAGTCCGTAGAGGCCACATATGCTTCTGGGTACCTGTGTCTGGATGTACCTTGGGGTCCCATCTCGACTCCAGGTGGGAAAAGGCTTGGCTATCCACCTTGTTTAACCCCCACCTTGTCCTGCTTTACACAGAGAGGAAACCTGACCTAGACCCCAAGCAGGAGCCTCTCCACATGGGCCAACAGGTGCCCAAGACGAGCAAGTGGAGAGTCAGAACAAAGTTCAGGGAAAGACCTAGAGGCTGTAGGGAGAAGACAGCAAATGTGCTCGACACACAATCTCTGAGCGACAGCAAGGGCAGGACTTCCGCCAACCGTGCACAGATAACTTAACAGCGTTGCAGGACTCAGAATAGCGCTGTCACATGCTGGTTAAAGACCCTGCAGTAGAAACCCACTGGTCAGATTAATTCATATTTGGGTCATTAACTTGGCTAGACTCACAACTTTGTGAGACAATTTGAAAATACATGACAAAGCTTGCAATTATCAGGATGCTAGGGAAAAATGAGCTGCTAAATAGTGAACAAGTGTCTACCTCAAATATAAAATCATACCACCAAGAGGCTATGAGGAAGATCTAAACAACAGAGTGGCATTTTTATATAACAGTCCTTTCTTGTCTCAGATTTGGGATAACAAAGTATCAGTGGGCATTCTTCACAGTTCAGCATGGCCTCACTTTGATTTGCCTCACTCATTAATCTATAAGATGGAAAGAATACTATCCTCTCATCTTGGAGGAGGGTTGCAAATCCTTCAGCATAGGCAAAGCACTAAGACATCACTGGGAGATGTTCTACAAGAGCCTTGAAAGGCAAAAAAAATTCTGTGCAGCTACACAGGTTTGGAGGGCGGACGAGCAGCAGCGGCACAGATTGGGTGACAGCAACCCCGGCTGAAGACACTGCACGCAACCTTAATTATCGTATTTTCTGATATTTGTCTTGGCAGCATTTAAACAGCTTTTTGGGGACAGATTCACATCTTCATCTCCCTGCTCACACCAACTGAGCTGTATTGCATTCAGCAATAGCCCTCAGGGGTAAAGAACACTGTCATTGCATGTAAACCTAGGAGAATTTGGGCCACAGCTTTTTCATATCAAAATACATTGCATTAATCAGATGGTATTTAATTAATAAAAAAGATCTGTATGATTAAATTTCAATTAAATGCTTGTTTGAAGTAGTGACATTTCGAATGCTGTTGGACAACTTTGCTGGCCACACAGATGGCAGGCAATGAAAACATTAGCCAAATATATTTACCATGATTGGTTGAACAAAATAAAGTAGATCCATTATAATGAGCCATGTTATAGCACAACCCTCCGTAGTACAGCAAGCAATGAAATTACTACCATAACAAATTGCTGTTCGCTCTAACATATGCTGACTTTCAAACTTATTCTGTGTTTCTGTGCACAAACAAGTATATACAGATGAATTAAATCCTTTGATCTGTAATGAGTTCCATGAATCCAGAGGTTCCAGAACAGCAGCACTGAGAATCCAGCAGTTATTATATTATTCAAATAAGGTGATTTTTCCCTCTCTCTCTGTCTTTGTGGATTCTTATTAAAACACCTTTACAGAGATAAGTTATTAAAGAGCCAATTTGGCTAATTCATCAATAAGAAAACAGCAGCGAAAAAAAGTCACCGTCACACACACATTCATTGCAATGACAAAGCTTGAGCATAATTGCTTAGCTGTGTGATGTGATGACTTTATTATATGAATCTGAATTAATCTGACTTTGAAATGACAAATTTCACAGCAGTTTATTAGGATGTGACTGTTAAATGACTGATATGACAACTACATGTGTAGTAATCATAACCTCCTAATATAGTTGTACTTTTTTATCCCCCAGATGTAGCCATGATCATAATACTTCATCTGATTCCAGGAATGTAAGGAAATTTTACTGTATTATACAGATTGTAAACTTGCTAAATGCTGTCTTTAAACACAATAGACTCCTGCTACAGCATACTTTGAAAAAAGCTTGCAGCAAACTGCACTAGCGGGTATTGATGTTCAAAGTACTGCCATGGGGCTTTAGTATAATTAAGCAACAGCATTAATAGAATAAGAGTCTGCACCAGTAACAGACAATGCAACTGGTAGGCAAATGCAGAGCAAAGCCAGGTACTTTCAAAGCGAGCAGAGAGCACTGCTGAAGTAGGATTTCCTACCCTCTTCCCACCAGGCCACCTTCAGCACCCCTAAGCTGCACCAGATCTCTTTGGACGGGTGTTTTGCTCATAAAGGACACAAAGAATTTTGCCCATCCTTTTATTATAGCAAACTTTAGTATGAAAGGGAAAGGTTTTACAGGTTCTAAAGCAGTGTTAGGGATTCATGGCTGGTGGGGAAACTAAAGTGAAATAGAGTTGGTATATTCTAATATACATCCCAATTACTCTCTTCAAACTCCTCACCTGTGCTGAAAAGCTATTTTAAACCTACAGCAAAGCTTTAAGATGCAGTCAGGGAGGGGGGACATTTTGATCTCAGAAGGACCTGGGTCACAGCAGTGGAGGAATCGTGAAAATAGCTGGTGTTGGAAGGGAGGACAGAGAAGGCCACCAGCGCAGCAGGAACGGGTGATGTGCTCAGCCTCTTCAGTCCCCAAAGGGCTGTCTGAGGACCCAGTGCTCTCCTCCTGCCCATGCAGAAATGCTCTTTTGGTTGTTGGTGGGTAATGACTTTGGAGGTCATGCTTCCTGGGAGCACTGCACCATGTCTCCATGTCCAGGACTGTACCTTGCTCCTCACTTTGAGGAGAGGCAGTAAAAGAGAAGTGTTAGAGTGGTGTGTACATGAAAAGACTTAGGTTAGATCAGTCCTTACTAAGGCAACTTCCTTTCCCATTTCCCCTTATTAAAGATAACCTTCGTAAATTGGGAGGAATAATCTTGTGGCTGCAAAATAGGCCATGTACCGCTCACTTGAGGACCCATCGCGTCCCCTCCTGCCCATGCTCGGGGTCACCACTGACGGCTTCTTTAACCTGACAACTTCGAGCACTGTGTTTTGGCAGCAATGCTCCCTTCAAGCTCCTTGTCCATGCTGAAAAACAATTTAAAACCCAGGGCAAAGCTTTAAGATGTAGCCAGGGACAGAGCAGCAATGCCATGTTGGGCCGTGCCCCACATGTAGGGCATCCTTTGGAGCCACCCGTTGGGTATCACCAGGGCTTTGCAATTAAACCAGAAGAAAGTTTCTATGCAGAGCGGACACAAAACCTCTTATTATACGAGATCTCCTTCAGGGGAATTAGTTCTATATTTAGCTGAAATTTCCATTGCCGCTGTACCTGTAAAAGAGCGTTAGTATCCTCATTATTCAATTAGACACATACACTGGCAATAAAATGTTCATTTTGTGCAGCAGAAACTGAAAGATATTTCCTTGAATACCTGCAGACATATTCCCTAATTGTTGCCTCATATATCTTAACTGTATTATTTCTAATTTGCAAGTGTAAATAAATGTACTGCTTTGGATGATCATATTTCACACCAATTTATTTGAATGACATTAATGAGTTCTCTCTACCAGTGAGACCTTGCTCGGAGAGCTAGGCTGTGTTTTGCTACCCGTAATTTAATATAAGATGGTTTCCCACTATCATATATTAAAATTAAATAAATAAATAAAAATGAGCCATGAGTATGCCTGAAAGGATTTAATTCTTTTTTTGTTGTTTATTTATATTCCTCGATTATGAGCCTGTGGCACCATTAACAAAAAAATATATATATTAAAATACTGGAGATCTGGAAGTTCTGTTGACATATTTGAAGGTTACAATTGCTAATAGGCCCCACTTTGATGTTGGAAATGCTCCACAGTTATGGTAATACTAATGGTAAAACATAATACTGTAATCCTGGAAGGCACAAACAATGAGGCTTGACTAGTTTCAAAAAGGAGCCACAGTCAAAGGAGGAAGAAACTTGAGCATACTTAGTTTGACATATTTGATATTTTAAAAAAATTATTTATTCATTGCCTGAAGATCTAAGTCACATATACATTCATTCTAGCTTCATACCAGAAATGTCTCAGCAAAGTTCCCATCACATTTATCTCCCAGTTTACACCATTCCCTCAAAAATGTATGTGGAAATTACCATCATTTAACCACTACACACTGAACTATATTTTCACCTATGCCAGGAAAAGAGGTCTCCAAGACTGCAGAATAACTGCAGCTCTTTCTCATCTTCTGCCAATACATTAGGTGTCATTTTGATGCTGGAGCAGAGATGAGATTCGAAGCAAACCAAAGGTTATGCAAATAAAGGCATCAGCTTTGTTAGCTGCTCTATGAAAACGGAATAGCCTGGCTTAGGAAAGAGTTTATCTGTGACCACTCCAGGCATGAATTATCCAGGAGCTGGCTGGGGCATTAATGGGAGATGCAGGCGTTGAATTGAGGCAAGATCACTCTCCTTCTGCCAACAGCACTGCCCTGTCTTGAAGAGGTGCCATGCTAAATCCATTGACAACAGGAATGTGTCCCCATATTGTAGTAATTAATGTCTGGTAACTACCACTGACAGGCAGATGGGCTGTAAAGAGTGACTTATGTCTAAGCCACCTTTTTCCCATTCTTATTCCACCTAAAAGGCTGTAGGAAATGCTGCTCCTTTTGGAACGATCCTTGTGAACACCTCAGTGTCAGCAATGGGTTAGTGCCATCGTTCACCCCATGCTCCACTCCTCCCTCCATACCACCTCAGGTGACTTTTTGTAAGACAAGAAGAAGTTATCTAGTGGATTCATCCACCTCAGAACTTAATTTGGGTCTTTATTGCAACCTGAAAAGGAAGCCTTGAACAAAAGCAAAACAGGTGGTTGCACAGACCACATAGGGTTTATTTGTACTTAAAGCCCTAGAGGTCTTGCTTAATATGAATGGACACCACTGCCCAGCCTCTGGGTAACCACCAGGATTTTTGAGTATAAATGCAAAAATATTCTCCCAGAATAGTTCTTCCTTTATGGATCTGCAAGGTTGTTCATCTAACATTGTTTATCAGCAGCATTTCCACAGGGCGTCTGCATCAACATTCCTATGCCACTAGCCTGCCCAATGAAGCATAGTATATTCTCTACTTTATATTCAAGGCAGCTGAGTGATTCTACTTTGAGTGGCACACTGCCACCCATACATTACAAAAAGAGCAAAACTCCGAGGAATCATTGAAGCTAACCATACATTACATGCATGATGGGCTTACCAGATGTCATTTCTTACATTGTTATGGTTTCATAAACTACACTGACATTGTCATTATGCTCAAAAATTTGATCCCACTCTGCTCTTCTTAAAATGGATGTTTCTGAAGGTTGTTGCATTAACAAATAGAAGTTTGCAGGAAGGCAGATTTGCAAGAGGAGTTTGTGAATGACTAGGTTATAACATTTGCTGGAAAATGGCATGACAATTGATTCATTGCTATAGACAGTAACAAAAGAGGCAATGCAAATTCAAAGGTTAGAGGATCCATAAAGCTTTAAAAACAGATTTATTACAGTAGGTGGACTTGTTTCGCTCAGAAACTGAAATTGCAGCTGTCTTCCATGTATTTATGAGACATTTAATTAATCAATCATAATAAGTAGGTTAAAAAACAAATCTCTCTTATTAAGATGTACATTCATCTTGGTGCTTTCTTCATTATGGCTTGTTTGTCTTTTCAGATGCATGAAGAGGGATGAGCCCTCTCCAGCCAAGCTTATAGCCACGAGCACTCAAAATCTGGAAAATGGAAAAAAGAAACAACAAAAGGGATATGCTTAACACACACCGGGAAATGCTGTGCTCCTTTCCACACAGCATGGAAGGAAGCAGTTTATGGAGATGAACGTAGAAGTGCGGGGGCCTTGTCGGACAAGGCAGACAGGAGTATGAAGGGGAAGCTGCAGACGTGGTTGTTTTGGAGGCTGGTAGGTGACACCAAGAAGGGTGGCAGAGTGGAGGTCCTTTTCACCAAGAACGCCAAATTTGAAGTAGGAAGGTAGAGAGGCTTTGCTAAGTGGCACAGGTGGTGCTATACATGATACTAAGAGGTACCGCAGATGACTACAACTGGAAACTCAGTCCTGCTCCAGCTTCCAGTTACATGTCACAGAAAAGTTCGTCACCCCCATGCATCTCTAAAATAAGATCAGGTACCTTCAGCCAATGGCCAGACTCAGAATGGGGGCCAATCTCTCGACAGACCTGTCATGATAAACTGCACTGATTTCCGTAGGCTGTTCCCCACTTACACAACCAGGGAATTTGGCCTTGTGTCTTTCTAGGAGGACAACTACTAGGTATTCGGCTTTTTTTTTTTCTTGACTGGCTTCATCCGTCCCTTGTCTCACAGTGAACACACAGAGGACTGCGACAAGAAAAGCAGAGACAATAAAGGACCCCAACGGCATACATTATTAACAATGTCTGCATTCTTTAGTGTCCTTGCTGCTAAAATTAACACAGCCCGAATGGCACCCTGCCAAAGCGAGCAAAGCCTGTGTCATAAACAATACAGGTGGGTGCAATGTAGAACCATTTGTCTGTTCCTGTAAATGTCCCATCACGTCCTTCTCAGCTTAATAATGCCCTAGCTAACTAAACTGAGTGATAGTTTTCACAGGCTAATAATGACTCATTTGTCACTAAGGCTGACTTTCATTTGCAATAGCATCGTAAATTTTCTGTGTTATATGGCATGCCTAAAAAGCAAACGCTTTTTTTCCCTTCTTTTATCCATTGTATCTTGTAGGCCTTTTCTGTGGGTGTCCAAAAAAAGGTTTTGAAAAACCCACCTCAAGAGGAGAGCAGAAGCAAGTTCCATTGCCTAAGCAAGAAGCACAGGACAAGCCCAGTAACCTTTTCTGGAAATATCTGGAAATTTCAGGAAATGCAGATTTGAGCCCATTTCTGGAATTTGAAAGAGCAGAAGGCTGAGGTACCAAAACAGTTCTTTTGCTCCTTTCCACCACATCTTGCTCCTGAGGTTCCCTGGGGCCTGGGTATGTGTACTGTTGACTGATGGCCTTCATCTCTCTGAGCTTGATCATTCCCATAATAAACCACGTAATATTTCCTTCTTCCCATAAGGGTCTCTCTAAGCAGAGATCACCTCTCGTTACTCCTCCAGGACTTGTCACAGGAGAACCTTGCTCTGCCTGCAAGTCTCAAGACACTGTCCTAGAGGACACATTTCTTCTCACCAGACCAGTCTCTAGAGAGGGCAAAACACGGCTGGGAAGACCCAGGACCCACGCCTTGCTGGGAGGACCCAGGAGCACCTTCATGCTCAAGTGCGATGCCCTGCTGAGTCCTGCCTCCACAGGGGAGCCATAGCATGCCCCAGCATCCTCCTTCCCTCAACACCCCAGTTTAAATGCAAAGGAAAACTGTGTGACCGAGCCACCTCGCAGTCAGGTCTTCTCCGAGCAGGTCCCCATGCTGGGTGATGCACAGAGCGGGACCGCCAAGTGCAACTTGGCTTGTGTCTGTTGATTTCTGACAGTGGCCCGTCTGGTCACTGGAGGTTTCATGAAACCTGTATGCTGATATAATTAATTCCATACTTGCCTGCACACCAAATTCGGAGGAGTGATCTAAAAGTCTTACCATGAAGAACTGAATGAGGTACACTGACACCTCTGAAGAAAAGAGAAAATGTTATCAGAAAATGACATGCAAGGATGAGTCTTCCTGTCTCTTCCTAGATGTCTATCCCACGTCCAGGTCAAGTTCACAGGTGCTCATATCCTGCAGTGTGCAGACTGCCAGCTGGCTGTTGAAGGTGCTATTGCTGGAGACACTGCCTTTAGCAATGCTCCCTTGGTGAGACCTACTCACACAAAGGAAAGTGACTGAAAGACAATTGTTTTAAACTTCCATGCTCCTCACAGCAGACCCTTAAAACTGCATAGTGAGCTTTACCATAGTGGCAGAGGTCTCAGCACAGTACTTCCTCCACACATGTACTCTTTGCAGCCCTGTTCAGAAGTGCACGGAGCTACAACGGGACGAAACACTCGCCAAGTGGATGGATGTATCAAGAAGCAGTACGGAGGGCACGTGTACGGCTCAGCATGCCGTCTACACAACTCGTGTTTGAGACACCTGCATGAAAGGACAAGGTGTTAAACACAATCTGCTAGTCGGGTCTGTCACATCATTCCCAGCCATTGAACTCCGTCTGTTCTCATCGCAGTGGATGAAAAGCAGAGAGGGATGCTGAAGATCAGACCTCGACAAGCTGGGAGGAGTTGTTCCCAGGAGCATCTTCAGAAGAGTTAAGGAGTCATTTCTGACCCAATAAGAAAGTGCACGTTACTGAAGCTCCTAGGACCTGAGTTACTGCACTCATTTCAGGCTCGGTGAACCATGCTTCATCCACCTACACCCTTCAGCTCCGGGAGAGTTTAGGGCTCCCAGGACAGGCAAAGGACAGCCAAGGAAAACTCTATATTCTAATCAAGGAAGTTAAAGGATTCTGCCTAGGCTTCAGAGGCAAAGAAATGGTCCTTGGTTTTTGCTGTCAGACAGGGCGTTCTCAAACGGAAGACTTGAGCTGTCAGGAAGTAAAAATCAGAATTCTCATTAAATTAGTGGGAATGACATTGATTTATATTAACTAAGAAAATGGCTTAAAGATTTTACCATACCATTGCATATCTTGCATTACATGTCTCATATACTGAATAACAAAGAGTAAACAACTGAACTCCATTTAGGTACATGATTTCTGAATTATCTTAAGGAAACAGACTATTCCGCAAGTGTACACAGGCATTTATTTATATTAAACCAGAGCATCATGGACTTTAAAAAAGGTGAAAATTACACATGACGGCATTCTTTTAAATGGCAACAGACCTTTATTGTTTCCAAAGCAAGCCTCATGGTAGCAAAGGACTTAGCAATGTTGAAGCAACAGAAGCTAGAGCAGCTGCAAATGGGTAAAGCTTCCCTGACATCTGGGATGTCCCTGAGTTCACTCCAGCAGAGGATCTAGACTAAATTTATCAAAGACTGGGGAATACTCATTATGTTTTATTGTGCTGTGTATTTTATTCCCTAACTTCCACACTTCTTTCTTTCAAAAAAATTGTTTTCATATAATCCTTAAATCCTGAACAGAGTTAATGGCAAAGAGGCTATACAAAGCATGGGAAGGTGTTGTGTGCTTATTCTGTAATGTCACAGAAGGGATAACATTTCCTGGTGTCACAACTTTATTCCAAGATACTATACAAATTATCTTAAGAAAATTAATTAATGACCAGGGTGAAATGGCTGGTGCAGTTTGTAAACCTCCATGTTCTGTTTTCAGACCACTGCCGGCTTGCAAAGGATTGCAGTCCTTGTAAAACTTTGGACTCATAGGACTACATTTATCTCTTGTGTTTCTCAAGTGATTTCAGCAAAATTACACTGAATTTGACATTGCCCCATGCTGTCTCCTCAATATTCTTCCCTGGGAGTTAGGAAGACCCTGGCTTTATCTTCCTGTTATGAGAATGTTCCTGTCCCGTCTTGTCCAGTAATTGCTGAAAATAATTTTCTAACAGTTGCCCTCTTCGCTCTTGATCTCTTTGTCTGATCATTGCATTAGTCATTTTCTTTTCCTGTAACATGAATGTCCAGTTCAGTTTCACTCTTATGCAGCTGATACCTAACTTCATTTCTTATTCCATACCATATCGCCTTCCTGAGCTCTCTATGAACTTCTGCAGCCTTATGTCCAGTGATAATTTAATATCTCTAAATTTTGTAAAATCCTTCCCTTTTGTACTGTAAAAGTGAGGTGATGCTCACTTCCAGCTTGAATGCTTTTCATACATGATTTGCGCTTGTTCTGAACAAGGAGCTTTGTGTCTTGCATCAAAAGCTAAATATATGCAATCTTGGATGAGTTTAATCATGACGGAAGAAAGGACTGTCAGACCAGCTAGTACAGCCTTTGCAGCATTGCTCTGCTTAGAGTTTGCCTGAGTAGATTTCCAAGAAAGTTTTGCATTCAGCTGAATTCGATTTATTACTTGGAGACTATGGGTGTCCAAAAACCTGGTATTTACAGGTATCAGATGATGGCGATTTGTCGGCTTGGAAACCTGGTAGACTACCAGCGGGAACACAGAAGAAGAGACATTTCAGTACTTGAGAAAAAACATTACTCCACAGTGTGGTGAAATAATTACCTGCCCTATACGCTTTGAAGGAAATGAACCCTGCTAATGCCCTTATTGAATTCTGGGTGGAAAGGGAAAAGAAGATAGCAATCACCTTACATCAATTCAAACGGTTGAATGGGAACATCCACTGACAGCCAATACGTGCAGGTGGGATTTCTTATGTGCATAGGCCTTCGTACCTCTGAATGTACCTCTACAAATAATGATGCGTGCCTAAACTGAATCATGTTGGGTCTTGCATTTCTGCTGGTGGTTGGATTGCTCTTTTTTTCCCTCAGACAGAGTCCTTTCTCATCTATAGTATTTATCTGCCCATGCTAGTCAGAATACTTTTTTTTACCATTATCTGAAAAACTTGGAGTCAACTTTGGCTTATAGTAAAAAAGCCCAAACATTTGGTTTTACAGAGTCATCTCTGTCACCACGGATTCAAGCTGGCTTTCAGTTTGTTCATCTAAGGCACAGACTGGGGAAAGAACAAGCAACAGCCCTCAGATTCTGTAGACCCAACAACTTATAATATTCCAAGAGTTTCTTAGTCTATGACACAGAAAGGTAACATATATGTGAGCATGTACGAGGGGTGCTTGCACCACAAGCGCTCAAGAGCTTTTGCATTTACTCTAAGCTTTTGACGACTCTTGAAGACATGTTCCTAGTCGCTCGTAATATATATGCAATTATTTTGTTCACGAACACCTGAACCTTTCACACAGCGATAGTCTAATCTCTTGCTGCTTGCTGTGTATTTTTAATAAATCCTGGACAAAACTACAGCTGAATTTTGTTATTGAAGAAGACTGGGCAGAATGATTTAACATGAGATATTTAGTAAATTAAGCCTTAAGAAACAGTGAAATGGATTGAAGAGCTGAGCGAAGGTTGATTTCCACATCAGAATGCTAAGCAATGAACAATGATAAGGCAGATTTTAATTTGGTAATGAACAGAAGTTATCAATAACCTACTGGTTTTACACCAGCGATAACAATATAATTAGATTCGAAATCAAAAGATGGAGATGAAAAAACTCAATTAGTAAGATAAAAAATGTAAATGGTGGAAAGTGCAGTTTACTGGATTAAAGGAAGTATGAAAGGTTAATTGGGAGCAAGAACTGAAGGAAAACTATTAACAAGAATCTGGAAATGTTCAAAACAGTGCTGGGAAAATTACATGCTAAAGCTGGGAACTCCACACCTAGGAATGATAAAGAAATTGCATACAGATAGCCTTTCTCCTCGTGGACCAAGCAAAAAAGATATTCTATAGTAAAAAATATATATATCTGATGAAAGGAGGGTAGTGGGCACAGGAGGCACCGAATCCTCCCACTCTGCAATTCCACACCGGCGCATCGCTCCCGGCAGGGGCAGGAGTCACAGCACCAAAATCCAGAGAGGAGGGAGATGAGCCCGGCTGCCTCCCACGCCGAGCCGATGAGTAAACACTCATCGCAGGGAAGGCATCGCTGCTTCTTCCCTCCCAAACATTACAAGCTTTTCCTCTTTGGCTATAGACAAGAATTGCTTAAAGCAGCCAAGGTGTGGGGCTCCGGTGTCAAAAAGGCAGCTGCTCTTATTTAAATGCAGTTTATAGAACTTGGGGAAATACCATCGAGCTTTTCTACATACACTTGAGATTTGTGACCTTATTTGCTAGCCAATATGTTTTAAATGCCGCCTTTTAAAATTGCTTTCTTTGATAAAACTGGAGAACAAAAGCTGAGGAAGGTTTTTTGCTAGTATAAATTCTTTGTCTTTTCTCACTGTATTTCCTTACCCCGTTGTTAAAACATAGGTGACTGAAGGAAGAGGGCAGATGGAAGGAACAGAAGATTTGAAGTTTTGGATCCATTTTCTTTCATAAAATTGAAAAGAAACACTATCACCTCCTTCCTCAAAGCTACCCAAACAAACATTCTTTTTGGAAGGCAGTGAATCAATATCTTCCACAAAAATACTAAAAATTACCATTATGATTTTCCAGCCTCTGTAAAACTTCTTTCGTGTAATGTGGAAAAAATCAAGACATAGCTTAACTGAAGCTTCTGTTTCTCAGCTGATGAGAAATGCAAAATGTTAAGTCAAATCAGACCTTTTGGGCAGAGAAATCGCTCTTATGGTGGTTTCCATTTGGCAAGAAAACAAGCCTTTCTGCCTAACTGGAAGTGGACATAATGAATGCAAAGAGTACAATAAAATGAATTTTTGTTATGACCATGAAGCTCAAAATATAGGTATGGTTTGAATCTGTGGAGTGTAGCCTTAACTACATAGCTCAAAATTACTTTTTCAGGTATTTCTCATATTGTGATGTATTTTCTAAACTTAAAAACCTCAGACTTGACAGAACTATACCCAGTGTTCACATAATGCAGTATTTTGTTTCTGACAACAAGAATTTCTAATAGATGCCTCAGAGGAGGGTTGGAGCCTAAAATAAACAGATGAGGAATAATCTGCTCTGCAAATGAGGTTTTACCTTATAGCTAGGGATAGCTTTGAGTTGTGAAGAAAATCATCAGCAACTTCATCCCTTCCACAGCACTTTTGTTATGACTAATTGCACCCATTCTGGATATTCTTAATATTCATACTAGCCACTAATTCTAGGCCTTGCCGTGTTCTTAATTTCATTGATTTGCTAAGATCGTGAGTTCCACAGGGAAATCACTGTTTTGCATATGAAGGCATTTCTCTTTTGCATTTTTTTGAATGTCTTTATGCTCTACTGTTGAGATGGGGAAGGCAGCATTCCCCAGGCTGCCTTCTCCAGGCCATTTGTTATCTACTAAATGTAATATTCCCACTCCATTTGTCTCCTTTTCTAGGTAATCAATGCTCACCTTTTCAGCCTCTGCTCACCAAATCGGTTCTTTTCAAGACAGAATCTTTTTCATCTCCTTTCCTTGAACTCCTGCGGGTTTTGCGTTTTCCTTTGCGATGAGGCATGTCTTGCGCATTCCTGGTGAAGTCTCACCAATGCTCTGCTCAAGTCTTAGATATTTTGTCTTGTTCACCATGTGACCATTACACATTTCAGCATATCTGCTTCATGGACTACAGACAAGCATTGAGCAAAGCTTCCTATTATACCTCAGTGGAACTTATGTTATTTTTTTAACTTTTCAAGTAATATATAGATATATGACAATTTTTAAGTGCTTTCCAGATGAATGGAATATGATTTCCCTGATTCTTATACAATCTGTGACAAATAAAGGAACTGGAGTCATTTTCTAAATGAATTGCCTATATTTTTACACTGTATTTTATAGGTGTTTAATGTGTCCTTTCAGCATACTGAAGTTACAGTGATTCTGGAAAAGTGGGGACTAATGTTTGGAAATAAATGAACCTCATTCAGACATAACAGCTAGGCTAAACATTCTCAATACCTTTCCTCATTTCACACTATGAAGCCTTTGAAAAGTCCTAGTTGTCACCTTCTGAAATCTCACTAAGATGCTGCAAGGAGCAGCTTTGCGTAGGCCCGTCACTTGCATCAGTAATGCTGTGAAAAGTTTTGTCTCAGAATATTTCAGATATGCCAGAGCTTAACTCTGCTGCTCTTTCGCACCAGTGCCCAGATTCCCCTCTCTTGCACTTGGCAGGCCATGATGAAACTGGAAATTAAAATCGAGAAAGGAGAGGGATCCATTTTTTTTTTAAATAAAAATAAAAGAGTGCACGCATGTCTCTAGGGCTGCCGCAGTTATTAGCATGCCCTTGAAGTTTCTCCCAGGGAGCAGGAGAGAGCAAACTCGGAGCTCGAAGCAGGCAAAAGCACAGAATGAAATCAGAAAGATCATTTCTAAAGAAAAAGGGGCGGGCAAGAAACAGAATTTTGGAGACGGGAGTGGTTTTTATCTGCAGGGATATAAACATTGAAAAAGTGTCACTGCTCATGTATCCACGTGCTTAACTCCAGCAGCTGCCCCTCTCGGGGACCATGACTCTACTGTAGAGGATGCTGAGCAAAGTACGAATTTGCTGGTTTATTGCAACATTTGCCACTCCCACAGGAACCGAGCAGGACAACTGTGTGGAAGCCCTTTTTTATGGTTTGGAGAGCAGTGTAAAACGCTGGCTAAGGGGAACTGTTCCTTACGGATGCCCCAGGTCCACCGGGGAGCTGCAGAGTCCACCAGCCCAAGGGACCTTGTTCGCAGCCTCTTTGCAGGCCTACAGCAGGGATGCAAAACCCACTCCTCGCTGGCCCTCGTTGCTAGCGAGTGAGAAAATGGTTTTCATAAGGACCAGGGGAGCACAGCCAAGGAAGCCCATGCCCCTAGCAGGAGAGGAGATGCCACCAAACGGCACAGACACCACCAGGCTCCAAAGATGAGCCACGAAGCCAGCAAAGGTGGCAGCCGCAGCCACTGAGACGGTGGCATTTTATCACATAGGAGGGATGTACAAGGCACCAAAACCTGCTAAATGTCCTGATTTTACTCTTGACTCACTGGCCCCTGTCCTAGCCTCTCTGCAAGCACAGATTCAGCTGTCGTTAGGCAAGCAGCCTTTGCCCAAGGTGGCAGTAGCTGTTGTACGGCAGATGTGACCCCTTCGGGGAGAGCTTACTGCTTATTTCCCTGCCTGACACCTACCAGGGATGTCTCACTTGAAGTGATTTCTATTCTGGATTACACCAAGGCAAATACAAACTTAGGTTTAGTTAGGAAAACCCATCTTGCATTTCTGCAGACTTTGTAAACACATTTAAAGAAGCAAAAATATAAATGATGCCATTACATATTAATGAACTAAGCTTAAATAGATGAAAAACCCAGTATGTGGTGCAACAAGCAAATTTTTCATTATTTAGTTGGACCTGTTGGCTGTTTACATTTAATTTGTCCTTTTACTAGTAGATAGTAATTAACCCAAGCAGCCTTGCCAACCAAATAGTGAGGACTTTGTACTGGAGCAGAGCAAATTAAACTTTGATGTGATGATGATGACTGCCAACTACTTAAAGGTGAACGATAAAGACTTTAGAAATCCTGTTTGCAGGATTCGCAAATGTGAATAGAAGCCTTTGGCTTTAAATGGTAATTAGCACTGTAGTTAAACAAAATTTGAAATTAAAATGAGGACCTACACATTTTCGTGGAAGTTGATCTTCCCGTTCCCAGCCAAGAAGACTACTTCTTCCATTATAAACCGGAGTTTGAAATAACTGCTCAGTTCCAACACTGTTTTCATTGCCTGGGGAGCAAATTCTTCGGTAACATTAGTCTTTGGTCTTCCAGGGCCTGTTGCTCACTTCATCCGAGCAGCAGTGCACGGTGTACGCTAATTCCTTAGTTTTGGCTAATATGCCCTGCAGAACTGGGTCTAATCCAGAGAATTTGCAAAGGCAATCTAAGAGCTATCTCTCCTCTGCACTGCCAATCACCTATGGGATGCTGCCTAAACCTAACAAGATTTAGGCCTTAGGAGTTAAAAAAACATATCGCACAGAAATGACATTTTGCCTGAAAGCTCCCTGGACCCCCATCTATGCTGCAGCCCCTTTGGATGCACTCAAAGCAAGGATTACCAATGCAGACACACTTAGGCTTCTGCTGCAGCAAACTAGGCCATCAGTATTCAGAAGGTTGCCACAAATAACAGGTTTACACTTTATATTGTACCCATTTTGACTCTTCTGAGAGCAGCACTGTAATAAGGCCCAGATATTACTTTTGGGCAGGCTGTTGCTCAGTTTCCATGTGGGGCTTATAGGGCCTTGAGACTTCTGGGTGGATACTTAAGCTCCTTCTCTTGCTGTCTGGCCTAGTTTAGTCAAGCAGGTAATCCAGATAGAGCTTATTCCTAACAAGGTTATGTCTAAAGTGACAGTTCAGATGCTCTGGGAGTCTATAAACACTGCTGCCTCTGCTATGCAATAAATACATACTTCATAGTTTAATGAATGATAGCTGAATATGCTACAGTAGACAGCCCAGTCAGCAGGGAGATGGATTTCTTAATCTCCAGCGTGTTGTAATTTCCTTTGGGCCTCACAGTCTTTAATATCGGAGATAATAGCATCTGAGAATATTTTTAGTATTCGTCTTGTTATTCCATTAGTATGAGGACTATGTTGCTTTTTCTTGTTCACCACTTCCCCTCCAAAACCACTACATGCTGAATATAGTTTAGAATTAATATTGTGCTTATACCTTGAAACTTGCACTGGGATTGTGCCAGTATACGAACAAACAGTTGTTCTTTCTTCTAAAGCATTTATTAGGTGAAGACCCAGTCCTGCAAGTGCTTCTGCGCATGCTGAGCTGTGTTCGGGGTGTGGAGACAAAGCCCTGGAGCTCTGGTCTGAAGCACCAAACTGGAGATTCGGACCCAAGGGGAACTCATTAGTCAAAGCAGCTGCCGCAGCCCAGAAAAAAAAAGAGAACTATAAGAGAACTGGGACCACTATTAAAAAGAAGTCAGCCTTAGGAAGAGCAGTTTACAAAGGTTTAAGACAAAAGGCAGATGAATGCAATGCTGGCCTCATCTTCTCTTTTTGGGCTGGACCTTTCCAGAGCAATGGGCAAGTAAGGTCAGGCTGGGCCACAGCCCTTTGAACTCCATTTGCAGGGGCAGCTCTGCTGAAGTGACCCTTGATTTCAAAGCCCAAAACAAGAGTGTTTCAGAGTTAGGGCAAAAAAGGACATCAAAAAGGTGAAGAAAAGGCATGTGATCCTCCATTTGAAAACCAGTTTTTTGCCAATATCATCCAAGCAGAGCCAGGCACTGGAGAGAGCCTGGGAACTTCCAAGACCTGCTGAAATCCACAGGTCCCCTTCAGGGCATGTCTATGGCTGCCTGACCCAGCTTTGCAACCCATCCAGACCCAGATCCTGCAAAGTCAAGCAACAGCTTCAAGATACAGATGGGTTGACAGGACCTTCGCTTGGTGTTGAAGCTGCTTTCATGTTTACACTAGGTATCTTAGAACCCATTTGCATTTTTTTCTAGTGTCCTTTGTAAAGGAAAAATTCTACAGAAATTAATTGTAAGACTTTTTTTCCCCTGGTTGTCCCAAAACAGACTTTCAATCTGACAAGTGAAATATATTGAAAGGAATCCACAACTTTCAGTGATTCACCATATTTTTTGTGGACTGGCTGGGCTCCAAGGACTCCAGCAGACTTCCTGCATTTTTTTAATCACCAGAAGGAATTCTAGTTTGAGACACCCAAACTTCGGCATTTACGATAGTCTTGATTTTTTCCTATTTGTTCCACTCAGGGTTCATACAGCTTCCTCTCTTCAGAGAAAGGACCATTTTCCTGCAGCCCATTGCTCAGATGCTTTGCTCCGTCCATCTCTGTGTCTGGTTTGCCTAAAAAACATCAAAGTACGAGCTGCCCATAGTGTTTCCACAGGTACTGCTCAGGCGTAGCTGCAGTCTCAGGATTGCGTTTTCATGGCAAAGTTTCCTAGAAGCTTTGGGAAATCACCTCGGTCATCTTCTCTGAAGCTCTGATGCTGTGGAAGAAGACTTTTTGTTCCCTCATTACTCACTTGCACAAGATGGTTATTGAGAGGAGAGAAGCAAATATTTGTTCCCAGCTAATGATTTTTCCCTTCGGTTCGAGTAACCATGCTCATGGGTAGGTAGGATGAAGGAGGCTGCCAGAGCCTGTGCCCCCAGCCTGCCCCACACCACAGGGCACTGCCACTGCCTGCTGGCTTAGACCTTTCCTAGGTGTGGAGCACTCTGTGGAGCTGCTTCCCTGGGACGTGAGCTTTGAGAGTCTGGCATCCCCAGATCTTGGGATGATAGAGCAATGTCATGACTAAGGCAAAAGCTTGTTCTACCTCTTCCCCAAGCAAGATGCTAACTGGCACATTTGTGGCAGTGGTCTTCGTTACGCAGGTGCTTGGGTCTTGCCTGGGCTCAGTCTGTGTCCACTCATGCTGGCAGCCTCATGCAGAGAAGGCAGCTTGCCTTTAAGCATTAAACTCCTATTAATTAAGATTTTCCAGTTACAGTCAAGACAACACCTTTTTGGTAGAAACTAGATTGCAGCTAGGTTTCAGAGGTTATCCAACAGCCAGTGAACACTTCAGTCTACTGCTTAGATCACGTGGCTTCCAGCCAGATCCAGAAGTTAAAAAATAAAAGCCTCTCCCATTATCAGTTCCCCTGATCTAACACCCTCCTCTTCTTTCCTGTTGCGCTGCCTTATGGTGTTTCCTCTAAGGTCAATATTTAGTGTTCATCATCGTAGCCTAGTGATATCCTCAATTTTCTTTTATTTTCATGTTAATGATCTTTGGAACAGGCTCTTGGGAGATAAAATACAAAATTAAATATATTCTTTTTTTCTACAGCTTCCAGACACAAAAGCTTTTGCTGTTTCCGTGACTTTTCACCTCCCCCCCCCCCCCCCCCCGGCTTGAATCAACTTATAGACCTTTTGGTCCAAGAGCTTATGACAACTCTAATTCTTGCTTTTAAATACAAACTTCCTTATAGGCAGAGATAATTTAAAATGTCTATCCAACATCTATGAGAAGAAATTACTTGCAAACAAACAATAAGTGAGAATTGAATTTATCCCAGTGTGTCTGAGATCTGTGATTATCTCTCATACACATAACTTCCATGCCATCTTCAATGTTGCTTTTGCTTGGAATAAAAGTGCTGCACTTTTAATTGCCAGTTGTTCCATTTTTGTCTTCACATTTTATTCTATGTGTAATAATTTAATTAACGAATGAATTCAGATATACAACAAAGCTCTAGCCCCTTCTTTCAGTAATTAAGCCACCCTATCAAAAGTGATTTGGAATTTTATTTCCTAATTTTGATCTTATTTTCACTTTTATTTAAATAATTTGACTCATTGATATAATAACCACTTTTATCACAGCTTCTTTGAGTAGGGAATGAACAATATTTTCCTATTTTGACAGTAAGTATTAGTTTACCTAATTGTTTTTCATTAATTTATTTGAAAATAGAACATGAGCATAAAATAAGGAATAAAAATGTTTTATTAATTATCTGTTCTAATAGGAACAGCATTTACTATTCATTGTAAAATTCATAAAATTACTTATCCTAATTCCTCACTCATCCCCTATGCAAATGCTTAGGAAATAAATGAGGTAATTAAAGTAGGCTATAGTGGAATAAGGGCATTGAGGCTCACTTTGAAGGAGGGAGAGCTTCATGCAGTTCAGAAAAGCCATGTGCTTCAAATCATGTTTGGGGCCTTATGTGCTCCCTTAGAGCATCCATCCCACCTAGAAGGCATTTTCAGCACACAGACAACGTGGCCATCAGGAGCACATCAGTTACACCTGGAATGGCTAAAAGCCTCTGCCGAACAACGCTGAGAGCCTTCCAAAGCATCCTCTGGGGCTGCCTGTCTCAAAGAAAAGAGACCTGAGCCCAAACAAAATAACAGACCACTTTGCAACTGGTCTCACAGCCCAAAGTAAAGACAGCACTTGCAGCACTGGGAAAACTCAAACCATGAGAGAAGGAAGGAGATCTGGTGGCAGCAGCCTCTCTAGGTTTGCTCTGCAATTTTCTGGAGGTGGCCAGATCTGAGGGAGGAGGAGCGTGGCAGCCGCTGGCTATGCTCAGCTCGGCCCCAGCTGAGGACTCCTGGGAAAGACCCAGCGAGAAGCAGAAGATCAGTGCATTTTTTGCATTCAGAAACCCCTATAGATAATACTTCACTAGCAGCCACCACCTCTTCAGAACAAGCGTAGAGAGAACTACATTAAACTTCCAGACTGACTTTAACATTTCCCAGGAGATTAGCTGAACTGCCTACTAAAAATAGCTACTCTCCATAAGAAGGAGCAGCACCCATCTCTACAAGCCTGCAGAATGAAGTCAGCCACCCACATAACAGGCTTTATAGCTGCCTGAGCCCCACCTTCTCTGGATTTTGACCAATAGCTGATGAGAGGATGGTTTTAACACAAATTACTAATTCCCCTTTGTGAAACCAGCTTCTTGGCTTCTGCTTGTGACTAAGGATACAGCAAATGAATGTTTAAAACCCAGGATAAGACTATCCTTTGAGAATAATTTAAGAAATAGCGCAAGCAAGCTATAACTAGGAGAAGCAAAAGCTTAAATCTTAGGTTTAAGGCATAGAAATTTTCCAGTAAAATCAAGAAGCCACTCTCAAAATCTTAGTTATGCTCTGCCTGGGTGGAGGAGGCCCAACCAAACACTATATGCTCTGCAAACAGCTCCTGCTGCTGCTGCTGAGCCTCAGGTGAGGCTCCACGACGTGGTGGATGTGAGTTTGAGTGGAACCTGGTTCTTCTCCTAGGATCTGCTTAGGAAATGCTGTTCCTCCCTGAGCCTTATTTACCCATGTATTAAATGGATACAGTAGCACAGACTTGTCTTTGTGAAAGAATTTATGGGTGAGAAGTCTTCTGTAAGAACAAAATGTTACTAATAGCTAGGCATAGAAATTTCACAGTAATATTCAAATCATTTTTTGAGCAATATCAATATTCAAGAACCAAGATTATTTCAATTAACAATTTTATGGTCTCAGTCGTGGTTTGTTTGAACTTCACAGGCAGTAATTGGGAACATGACTGGATAACAGTTCTCAGGAAATCTGAATGTTTTCACTACAATTTTTGTAGTGTCAGCTTCTTCTTGGAGGTCCTGCTCCACATCTCCCTTCTGGAGACACTTCTGCCTTGTCCTGTGTCATTGTGGTGAGGTGCCACTTCCATCACCATGGAGGTGCTTGGCACTTTTGGCTCAAAAAACCTTTGCATGCCTCATTCAGGCCCAGCCACTGCAATGCACTTGCAGCTGTGGTCCAGCTTTCTCCTGCTAAAATTGTCACTACAGGGAGTCCTCATGTCGCTGTTTTTTCCTCCTATTTCACAGTCGTGCTTGGAGCCCCGAAACTACTCAACAGTGAGGATGGGGTGGCAGTTGCTTTGCCCTGGGTTGCCTACAGCTGGTTCCTAACAAAAGTGAGATCAGGAATCTAGATTTCCATCCAGAGAGAAGGAGGAGGGATGCCCGATGGATCCCGTTTCTGTGGTGTTTGGCCCGTATGTGCAATGTCGTGATGCTGCCGGTTTGCCCCAACACGATAGCATGCTGGGGGTGTCCACTGCCCAGCTCAGTCTTTTGCCCACTTTCGCACTGCTGAAGTAGAAGTGACAACAGGCCAGATCCTTCTGCTTTCTTGGGAAGGATTCATTCCATCTCATTTTAGACATCTATGATGTAGACACTTCCCTCCGAGCTTGTCTGTCTCAATACTCTCTTTAGTCAGTGGAGAGAAAAAACATTTAAGGTGCTCTTCTATTTTCAGTGTCTACATCGGAGTGAGAAGCATTTTGATGGCAGTCCTCATTTTCTGCCGTTAATTATAAAGGTAACCTACGTGGCAGGATGTGATAGATATTTGAAGTAATATATGCATATTTTTAGGCATCTACAGCTGATCAAATGAATCCCACATCTTGGGGCTGATAGTGGTACTTCAGCAACATAATTGCTTTGAAAATTGTCCTTGATATGAACACACTTTGATAAAAAATCAGAGTAACTTTAGAGGCAGAGACCTCTCTGAAAAGCCAGCATCAAGATACTAGCTTGTAACTAGCCATAATCCATAACTCTTTTGTAAAACTCACCTAGCTCTGTACAACATTCAAGTAAACTTGAATGGGACTGTAAGAACAGTCCCTCATTTCTTTCCAGCTTATAGATCACTACAAAGAAAAGGCAAGAGATTCTGGAAATTAGTAAAACAGACATTAAAGCAACCCTAGGATAGACAGTTGTGAAGGCAATCCAAAGAAAGCAGTGACCTTCATTTAGCTGCTGCCTGGGAACTGCATCTGGGAAATGCAGCCTAGGGAGGGAGGAGGACTTCCAGGATCTGCTCGAAAGATCACTCAGGCCCTGAAAAGGGAATCTGTCATAGCAAAGAGGAAGGAGTGGGTTGCATGATAAAGTATTCAAAATGCCAGAGATAATTGAATAGTTAATATGCTCATTTATTCAAGTTCCTTAAGCCTCAAAATAGCATTTTTCAAGTGTTTTAATTTTTTCCTCATCAGTGCCACATAGACTCCTTCCGAGCTTGAATACCTGCTCAAGTGAGGGAATTCGTGACAGACAAGCAGGCTCGTGAGCTCTGGGCACGCAGCACTGCCAGCCACGGCCACAGCTGCCGTTCGCGGTGAGCGGCAGGGTCCAAAGGGTTCGCCGTGCACAGCTTTTCCACGTGAAAGTCTTCTACCCATTATGTGAATAGATTTCCCAAACTTTATTTCATTTTTATCTGTGTGTATAAAACCCCCACGTGCACATGGAGATAAAGTGGCCATGGCTTGCTACAGTACTTCCACGCACTGAAGCAGCTTAAGCAGGCACCTACAGGGCTTCTCCTTACCAGAGCACAATTCCTTAATCTCACATGTGTATTTACTGGAAATATAAAGCACAAACGGAATACATCATACATTTAGCCCTTTGTCAGAGAGAATGACTCTCTTAAGCTCTTTGATGCAGAAGTCTCTTGTTTTACTTAAATCTTACCACTGAACTGGAGAAAATTGCTAATTTGCAAGAGGTACAGGCCGCGGCTGTCATTACTTCAGCTTTGTGGAGGAGATCGGGAATGTGCATCCATGCACTTACACCAGGAGCATGCGTGCACCTCATGCCCCAATATGCCCGTGTCTCCATTTGACCACCACCTGCTTTCCCCTGGATGAGGATCTGCATCATACCCACAGCCTGAGAGCTTGCGATGGTGAATACTTTCCTATCTGCAGTCAAGTGTCTCATTCTGAACAGCCAAAAAATCAGGGAAAACTTAATTCTTACAGAGAACGCCATGTGCTCATGCACCAGGTACCTCCCCCCTCAAAAAACCCCAACAAGATTGATATAAAGCTAATGAGATTTAACAAAATATAAGTACGCGTTGTTTTTTATCTGTCTCCTCGTCCTCAACGCGTGAAACTGGGTCTCCGTCTGCAGACTTCTATCTGCCTGAAAGTGGACGCTCAAGCGATAAGGTGACTCCGGGAAGAAAAACAGCCCGCCACGTTTCGGGAGACTCCCCGCAGCTCGCGAGCCGCAGCGGCGCGGCAGGGCTTCGTTCCGGTGCCGCATTCGCGGGAAGGTTAATAGAATTTGCGGATGTAGCAGCAAGGCAGCCCAGAGCCGTGAGATCCACCTGGCACAAATTCAAATAGGATTTAAGGGCTTATGCCAGATAGAGCTGATGAATGATCGTGGTCTGGGCCCTTCGCACGGGGATGAATTTCAATTCCGAAGCCAAAAGCCTCGGAAGCTAAGTTTCAGTCGACTACAAATCTGAGAAATATTAATGTCTTCGGACGCTCTGGTTCGAAGGGAAAGAGACATTCGCTAGCCTGTTTCTGTGAGAGATTTCCTTCCACCCTGATGGCACAAAGAGATGCAGAGGGCCATAAAGGGGGATTAATGTGCTTGAGCAGAAGGCAAGCCCAGAGCCTATTGGCAGGTTCGGCTTTGCTGCCTCTCCAGCTTTCTCTTTCACTGATCGCTGAGAGTCTCTAACGACCACTTAATACCCTGGCTAGGAGGTGAAGAGCGTTGCCTCCGCATGCAACAGTACCCTCCCGAGCTTTGATTCCTGGACTATTTCAGTACAAGAAAATTTTGCTGTGTGCAAATATTTACTCGTCTGTTCTTCTACTTGGCAGGTGAAAATTAAACTAGCAGCCTGGGTGTGCACCAGGGGACTCCAGGGTCTTGTGCTGTGAAGCAAGTGGCTGGTGTAAAGACATTTTACCCATCAAGTCCACAAAGGATAGGTTGAGTGGCTGAAGCACAAGGCTCCGGGAAGTCCAGAGGATGAAGGAAGCAGCGCAGTAAGGGGCTGTCGGAGCTGTTGGGCCGCCCCACGCATCGTCCTCGAGCAGAGATGCCGGGGCAGAGCAACTTGCCTTGCTTCAGCCACCCTGCAGATCCTCTGTGCGTATGTGCACACGTGTGTGTGCATACGTGTGTCTGTGCACAAGCTCCCAGCCAGCAAATGCAACAGAGGAAGGCTGAGAGGGGCACCCCCAGCCCAATCTTCAGGGCAGAGCTCTGGAGCCAAAATTTTGGCCCCCCAGGAAAGCGCTGTATCACTGCACACCTGCAGCCCTTCCAGCTGCACCAGTGGGCACCAGGGAAATGGGGCTCAGCAGACACCCTGCCGGGTCAGGCCATAGAGCCCTTCAAATGCATGTTCACCGGGTAAACGGGAACAATTTGAACAGTGAAATTCAGAGCTTTTCTAATCACTAGCCATTTGGGTATGAAGAGGGAAACTGATTGCACAGAAAATAGTACAAATAATCAAAAGAGTTACTCCTAGAAATGACAAACTGAGCTGCAGTCTCACATCTAGGATCCATTTTCATGTTTTGCATGGCTGAAGCTATTTGCTCCGTTCAGCCTGAATTGGCAAAGAGCTTTGGCCACTCCATGACTGCGTTCCTTTCAAGAGTTTAAATGATAAATGTGGAAGAAAAAACGTCCAGCTGCAGCTAGGAGATGGTCCAGACCTGAGCACAGAGCTGCTCCGTGACTCCTGGGTGGCACCAGCCTCACCACGGAGAGCATTCGTTTGCAAACCACTGCTTGCAGGCAGGATCTGGTGGCTCATGGATATAAAAACTGTAAATTTCAGCCTCTATTTTTCTTTCCCTGGTTTTTCATCTACTGTAATTTTTGTTATTTAGTTCTAGGGAGCAACAAACAGACAGATTGTTAATAGCACCAGCTTCCTGAAGCCTTTTGCCTGAATCATGGAAAAATTTGCCTTAAATAATATCAAACTATGTGTTTTTTGGTGCTCTTTTAAAAAAAAGATTACCAAACAGCTGCACAGAGGAAACTGCACAGCCTGTGCCCTTCGGCCCCCAAAGTGGGGCCCTGGCCTCAGTCTCCACTAACCTAACACCACGGAAAAGACATGTCCTGAACTTTCCACAGGGCAAAAACAACAGTAAGTTCTGAAGCACTGGAAACACTGGAAACAGAGCTTCAGATTTGGGGATTTTGTTGCTCCTGCTTAATATGGAAATTTTCTTCCACAGCCCTGTTGCCTTTGATTCAACAACCCTTCTTAGAAGACACATCCAGCAAACTCCGAGTACTGTGCACAGGACCGGACAAGAGGTTTTTGGCATTTGTGTTAAAGTCCTGTTTTTTTCACACCCATGGAGAAGTAACCATGCCAATCTGCACCACTGTCAGCCTGATTCCCTTTCAACTGAGTGTTTGCTTTTTTCTCCTAGCTCCATTCGCGATGAAAAATACGTCCTTGAGGCTGAGATTTTCGGAGACATTTGCAGTTGGGTATGCAAATCCCACTGAATCTCACCTAACCCCATCAGGCTTGATTGAAAAGCACCATCTCACACCGCCCACGCCGTGATTCTCGCAGGAACGGGCACCACGGCTCCGGGATGCTCCGGGGACCACCCGGCTCTGCCGCGCGGCACCATCGCAGGCTGCCTCGCTGCTTTGCTGCCTTGGCCCATTTCAGACACTTTATAAAAGAAGTCAGTGTCTCAAGGATGATGCATTTCTGTGTATTTGTGCAGAATTTAGAGACCAGGTGGAGGGGGAAGACCTGTGTTGGCAACCGCACTGGGGGAAAGGAGGCAGAATTTAGCTGTTACGTGTTTTATCCAGCAACAACCAGCTGGCCAAGGGACATCTGAACTGACTCATCAGTATCAACGTACTTCAAATTAGACATGAAGATGTCTTTTATTGCCACTGGGGTTATCACAGGGAATATAAGACTTTGGATGGACATGGGTATATTTTATTGGGATAATCTCATAGGAAATCAGCCTCTATGAATCCTCCTGCTCACAGCTGCTGCTGATGACAATGGTGATGACTATTATTGTTATTAGTGATTGTGGTCCCATTTTGCTATTTTTCCTCTAAGAATAGTCAACAAAAAGACAGCTTTTGTCCTACGTTGCTTAATGTACAACACAAGAAAGCAAGAGGATTCTAATAAATAGTAGGAAAAGTGAAAGGCAAGTCATTAACAGTAACAGGTTGGGAATAGACATAAGTATTCTCCAAAGCTTGTGCTGATATACTGCAGTGCTTCCTTTTGACTTTGGTGGTATTTTTTTCAGAGCCTGTATCCCTGGGTGGACCCAGGCACACTACTGAGTACTCTGAATAATAATAGCTAATAATAGCCAGATAGAAAAGCTATGAAAAAGGGGCCGAGCACTTCATTGTGTGCACTCCTCATCAGGTATTATTCGAATATTCCATTGATAATGCAAGAAAAGAGTTTCAGCTGTAGCAGAAATGAAAAAAAGCCGGATGGCAAAAGGATAAGCATAATACCAAATGCTTACGGTGTGTCGGAGCCTTGTACCACACCACAGTAATACCTGGAAACTGGCTCTGAAATGTGGCTTTCTGTAAGACTGTGGAGAGCAGTGAAGCCACCTCTGACACTGAAGGAAGTGCCTAGACTGCCTCCTGCCTTGGCCTCGCTAAGATCCCCATTAGCATTTGCTTTCCCAGTTGGTGAAGGGAAATAATAACGGTGGCAGGACTCAGAGCTTAGAAACAGGCACTTCTGGAGGCTTAACCAGCCGTCTCCTGCAAGAAATGTTTCATGTGGCTGTAGCTGTGCTGATATTCACTCAGCAGCAGGGGAGGAGGCGGCTGGCCAGGATGCTCTGAGGTCACCTGGCCATCTTCAGCGGTGGCCATGCAGCAGTGTCAAGCAGGCAACCATCGGACATCGTACTCAGTCTCGAGAAGTAGATGGTTATTTCACCTTCCACGAGACTAACAACCAGGACTGTACAGCAGAGGGGTTTACTACCTATTAGTGCTCCCATCTCATTCTAAAGCACAGACAGAAGACTGACATTTCTTCAGACCCTGTGATTTTGTACAGATCGCAGGAAGTCACCCTCCAGATAGCCGTGCTTCCAGGAACGGTGGGGTGTAGCTGAACACATGCTGGCAAGCCAATCTGTTGCATTGGATGTCTTTGGAGAAGGACAGAAATAATGATACGATTGTCCTGTGAAGAGAGCTGGAGAGGAAATGTCAGCCAATGGCATATGCAGGCTCTTCTGTGCGCAGGCAATGCCACCGCACGGGGACCAGAAGGGCCCAGGCATCTGCTTGGAAAGACGAGGCAAGGCAGAAACGAACCCTGGCAGATGGCTGGATGGGGCGCTCCATCCACTCCTTGTGCAGAGCCTTGCCAATCACACCGAAGCACAGAGCATGTATTTTCTGGGAAGCTAACTGTCTTTCCAAGTTCATTTCACACTTTCTGTGTCTGGATCCTTCCCAGCTGCAGGGTCTGTCCTTTACACAAAGAAGCATGTTGTAAATATTTAAAAATATTTATCCGTGTTTTCTTCCGCACTTGTGTCAAAGTCTGCTCTTCTCCATGTCTTTCCTAGCAGTGATCAAACTGCCTATGCAAACAACTCATACCTAACACCTAAAACAGTTTCATCAAGGCAGCAACTGTGGAGCAGAAAGTAGCTGAGAAGATGAAAACATGAAGTTTAAGATGAAATGTCTCCTCAGAAAACTAACTCTAACATGGCAAAATAAGAACTCAAAAGGACCTCTATTCAAGAAGGGACCAATGTGAAAAGTGTGCATGGTGATGGAAAAGTGTGATGATTACATAAATGACAGAAACCAAAAGCTCTGTCTGCATTCATAATGCTGAAAGCCAAGAGTTTTTCTCTGGAGTTTTTCTCTGTAGAAAAAGTCTACAGAGTTTTTCTTTGCTTTCCGTATAGTCTTGTATACAGAGAAAGGAACAAACAATGTCAAGAAGATGGTGAGCATTTTCTAGTTTACCTTGCATCCCATCCAGGTTCTTATTTCTTGATGCTAGTATCCAAGCAGGAGAACATGTTTGTTGATTTTCTGTTTTTAACAAGCCTCTTTTCCAAGCCTTACCATATTTTGAACGTGGTCCAAAGGGGAAGTGTATATCCACAGGAGAGTCTATATCTAATTCTGTTCTGGCATTCATCAGGAGGTTCAAGGAAGAAAAATCACATCACAGTTACAGCACTATCACTGGCCCTGTCTAGGCACTTAAATGGCTTTCTCTGCATGAGGACCTCACCCTCTTTGATGGAGTCTTATCTCACAACACTTCTCTGACATCGGTCCCTGTGGCATTAAAACCTGTCTACAACTAAAAGACTATAAGGAATTGTAATTGCCTGAATCTGCGGATAACCCAGATATTGGGTCTTCCCTGCTTTAATTCCTATTTAAACTACAGTGTATTACCCAGCAAAATGTACAGGAATTTAGGAATTTGCAGTGATGGGAATCAAGCAAAGCTTTGTGAAATTGTTCTAGGATTAATTACCTTAGTACTTAAATGTTGACCCATATTTCTAAATTTAGCTAGCTCATTTTCTAGCCATTGGAATAAACAGAATAACTCCTCCACAGATATTCAACAGATGTCCACCCTGAAAGGATGTTCTACATTCTTTGTTCCTTGATTCCTGGCTATTCATTTGGCTGTATTAAGTCAATTAATGTTTATTTTTACCTTTTTTTACAACCATTCCAATAGCTAATCATTAGTGCCCTGTTCTCTTTGTAAGCCACTACTCTCCTAATTAATGTCATCTGCAGTTTTAATTAGAGAGGATTTTAGGTTATTGTTTCAAATACTAGCATAGTCAAGATGCAATATTAGGGTTACCAGCTAAATAACAATTTCCTGTCGGCTAGAAAGGCTTTAATTCACATAACTGTCATGCTGATTATCTATCATTCCAGTGACTGATCTGAAGGTCGGGTGGGACCAAATGCTTTATGGAAATCTAGGGGTACATCAATCTAACCAGTTGTATGGACCTAGCTAGCTCAGACATTTCTGCTAGGGTAGCTCATCAAAACTTATCAGATAGGCTGCGTCCACATTCAGGTGGCTGTCCTGTCAATTTTTAAAAATCTAGCTACTGCTTGGCCTCCTCCTAAATTACAGCTTGGAGAGAAAAGATTTAATCATTACCTGACACAGGTATAACATGTGCTAGTCACTGAGTTTTTTCCCACCAGCAAATACTCATCTATGACTGCTGCTGCCTGGAGACAGGGAGAGGAGAGGAGAGGACTGGAGGTCGTGGTGGGTGAGCAATGTCGCACAGGCAGACCATGCACGTGCAGAGAATTTAAAGTTCAAGGCAGCTCACTAACTCCTTGAAACAGAAGAATAACTTGACTTTTCAAAACATTTATAGTTCTCAAAGCAAAGGAAATTTGGATGTTTACTACACTCAGACCCTAAATTTCAGAAATATCCACGTATCCGGTTCCCATCTGGTCAGGTGATTTAGGTGATTCTGGGTGCAAACAAACACTCATTGCGCACAGAAATGTCTCTAGGTGCAGAACTCAGTGTCTTCAGGCCTGTGCCATGTCAGTCCAAGATGTGAAAGCTACCTCTGAAAACTTTTTCAAACTTCATGACAGGAGAAGAGAGATTTCAGAGTTTATCGAAACCAGAGCCAAAGCAGTGCTACCCCAAAAGCCCCTAACCACGATGAGCCCGCAGTTGATTCTCAGGTAATATCAATCATTTGGCAGATTTTAGCCACTCGTGTTGCAGCTCTCTCTAAGGAGATGCCTTGGCAGCTTTATTGTGGCCTCTGCGCTTAAATGAAGGCAGCGCGAGATGCCCAGGCACTGCAGAGGTGCTCTGCAGAGAGGCAAAGTGCCCCGACGTGGCATCATTTCATTGCATCCTTCAAAGAGGAAAGTTGTACTGTATAATTCAGACATCTCATTCAGTTGCTTTGAACGGCCCACGGGAAGCGTCTAGCCCTTTGCTAGGTAAAGCAGATGCTGTGAATATCCTGCCACTCGACCTGTCAGGTTTTTCCTTTGCTTCTCCCCCCTCGTGTTTTCAAACTGACCAATATAAAGACTCTATTCTTAGTAACACATGCACCCAGTGGTGTTTTCTTAGTAGGTGGTATCTTCTGCCTGTAATAACAGATGAAAGGGAGTCTTTTTCATCCTCTGCCAGTCCTTGCAGCATAGTTCACGTGGGTATGCAATATTCCCAGCATGGTCACTTTGACTAATTCCCTCTAAAAGCAAAGCGACAAGATTCTCAGTTGAAACAAATCCACTGAGCTGAAGGAGGTGGTATGATCTGCCGTAAGGCAGAGTTTTCAACATGGTGAAATGGTTAGAAGCGGAGTGAAAAGGACATAAAAAAGTCAGGTGTCTCTCATGTCAGTTATGGATTGCTTTACGGGGCAGGGACCAGCTTTGGCTGGGTTTCTGCTTTGTGCTCCGCGCAGCTGGGTACTTGCCTCCAGATGCCATTAACATACAAAGATGAAATAGTAATAACTTTAACAAGATAACATGGAAAAGGGGGCTGTTTTCTTCTGAAAACTACAAGCATCTCCTATCTGCGTTCAGGTTAGAAAACCTGCTTAAGACTCTTTTTTTAACAGCCTAGTTTAATCTTTATTAAAATTCTCTCAAAAAAAATTGAAGGCATTAATTTCATTCCTCCCCTGCCAGATATGACATTTATCCTTTGGCAAGTCTGAAAACCTCAGGCACTTCTAATGAGGGATACGTTTTAGTTTCATGCAATGAGAAAAGCATTATGTTGTTGTCCATTTCAAGAAGGACTTGTTTTCAAGCTTTCTAAAGCAGAATTAATCAATAATTAAAGCCATCATCAGCATGTGAGCTCCTGGAGTTTTATTTATACTCCCGTCACATTGCTCTGTGACCTAGAGCAATATACAGTAGTTTTGCCTGTTGAAAAATAAATCATATTACATTTTTGCATGCACATATAGTTAAGGCTTATCTTCTTTAGTCGTAAAGGAACAGAAATTTCTTCTGGAATTGCCTCTTTCATCTACATTTAGTAATCTTAATATTTGGGACACAAAATGATTTCCAAGCCTTGTTTGCCAGTTGGGTTTAATCCTTTGAGTTTTTAATTTTGAAAACTACATGACTATGTTAATTTGCAGAAGTGAGATTAAAATAAAAGCATCTTTGTGTTTGTACTTAAAGCGCAGAGATTTCTATGCCTGAGTATCTGAATGAATAAATACATGTTCATTTGGATTTCTGAGCAGGAAACTTTGCACAATGGGGAAACAGTCTCTTCGCTTAGATTAACTTTCTGAAATAAGTGTGATCATATACGTGGGACAGGAGGCTGAAAATCTTAAAGCCACATTTCAAAACAGTTTGTGTGGGCGGGGGGCAGGGAATAGGAAGGAAAAGCAGTGGTGACTGTCACAGAAAGCACCTTCACGCTGCAAAAGAATTGGAAGAGCTAAAAGGGGTGAATAAGTAGAGAGTGAGTGACAGGTAAAACGCTGTATCTCTTTCAAATGTAGAGAGAATTAATACATAATGAAGGTCGTTAGCAGGGGATGCCTATCTCATTCCCTTTCCAAGGATGAAGCTCTGTACCACCTAGACTGAAACACACTGCAGGAGTCTTAGTCGGCTCCTCATTGTCATTGCCAAGCGTGAGACGCGTTATCTGGATTGAGAAATGAGTGGTAGTAATAGAGAAAGAGTGAAACAGTATGAGGGCATGAGCTCTGGACTTTGCAAAAGCTGGAGTACCTAAACATGTTGCAGGCACAGCACATGCAGAAGTGTCATGAGGACAGGGACCCAAAAACGCTGCTGTAGGGGTTAATGGCGGCTTTCCTCTGCCACAGCTGCCCTGATGACCTGAGGAGAGCAGAGCACTGATTATGCTTGTCTGCGACACCGGTATTGCAGGCGATGCTGAAGGAAAAGAGAGAAACTGTCAGTGCATTTTTTCTTGAATTCTGGAGACATCTGAGCAAAAATACCAGTGCTGGAAAACAACTACACCAGGTGGCTTCTTGATTAATCAGCCAACCACACTGACTTTCTCTTACCTTTTAAACAAACTTCGTGTGCTCCCTTTCTGTCTGATGCCCTGTATATTCTCCATACATTTGGGCTCCTTAGGAGGGACTGTTTTCCTGTAGTATACATGAAATTAAGCGGCTCAGGCAAAGACTGTGCTATATTATCAGTATTTTGTGATTCTGTATGATGATCTCAGGGGCTGCTGCCTCCATCTCTAAATTGATCCGCTCTCACTTTGAACCCAGAATTAGCCAGAGCCTCTGATATTGAGGCTTTTTCACAACATGCGTGAAGTCTTCAAAACGCCTGCTGCATGGGGGCTCTGCACGGGCACGTCCACGTAACTCACAGGGTCCAAGTCCACGGCCCTGCTGGCTCCTGGAGAGTAGGACCAGTATCCGAAAGGCTTTCCAGTGACTCACCTCCTGCAACTGCAGTCCCTGGACAACACCTCCAGTGAGCTCTCAGGTGGAAGAGCAATGGCTTTGGAGATGGGCACTGCTACAGAGAGATCTGCTTTGCTGGATGGAAATGTTGCATACAGGGCTAAGAAGACATTGGTGTGGCCTGCCCTGTATGTATGTGTGTATATATGTATGTATATATGTGTGTGTGTGTGTGTCTGTGTGTCTGTGTGTGGCTACTGGGAGTACATGTTCAATCTTGCTCCTGGCTGGACCCAGGGGCATGGAGCTGCCACAGCCTCTATTAGGCTGCCAGATTTACATCCTTGAAAAAAAATTAAAGCAAAACTAGAATGAATTAATCAGAATGCCAAAAATAATTTAATTCGACATGAATGTGTCAGGGGATGTGTGGTTCATATCCTACATTTAAGTGCAAAGCATGATACATCCTATTCTTTCTTCTTTGAGATGAGCTGTTGTGCATCGTGAAAAGCTCCCTTTGGGGACAATAGGACTGTGCATTAATGCAGTCATAGTTCCCATGAGACAATATGAAAACCCACACTTTTTTACTGAAAATCTTTTATTCTTTTTTTCCCCTACCAAAAAAAGCATTAAGGAACCAAACCCAAAATGCCAAGCTAGATACTCTTTTTTTTAATCAAGAAAATAATTTTCTCATGTTTTTTGTTGCCCTGGAAATATGTTGCTTCATAACTAATCCCATGGAAAACAGAAAATGATATTATGGTGTTTGAATAAAATATGTGAAATCTGGCCAAATCTGGCAGTAAAGCAATCAGCATACATATGGACAGTAAAGATATTCCAGTCTGAAAACAACCAAAGTTGACAGGAAGGCTATAAACTGTCCTCTTTATCGGTCTTAAATCAATGTGTCACTTTTGGAAGCTTTGAGGGCATTTTTCCTAAGAGCTGATGATTACAGAGCTGTCTAACACAGCCTGCCTTGCTACCCTCCCACGAAGCCCTGGGATTTGGATATTGGATTATCACAGTCCATCCAACATGTACCCCACCTGTGTGACTTGGGAGCGGTGCGGACTTCCCTGGCAGTTCTCTTTGGGTGACCTGTTGGTCAGTGCTAAACCTACTGAGAAGTAGTTTTTAACCTGCTCATACAGATGGAGTTTACAGACTTGGGAATCATTATTGTCCTTTTCTTTTTTTTTTTTTTTTTTTTAAGAAGAAGCTTGTGGGGGGGGGGAGCGGAAGTAACTTTTCATATTTGACAGTATGAATAGTGGGATTTGCTATAATTCTCACCTAATCTGGGCTATGCACAATCATTAATGCTATCACCATATGCCTCGATTTAATATAACTTATGAAAAGAAGCTTAGTTATTGATATAATTTCTTTGTCGATGAAAGCCTTCTGTGCTTCAGGAATATTGCTGCATAAAAGTTAATGTGGAATAGATGATTCAATATCCTACAGCCAGTGTAGGAGCAAACAATGCCTAAATATTTAAACAGCAGGAAGATAAGAATACCACAGCACACTAATATGGTATGCATATATCCCACATCTCTGATCTTTAAGCCTGTAAAAATACTAATGAATTCTTTTATTTATCAGTTTAAGAGAGGGCTTCATAAAACCTGGTTTAACAGCTAAATGCTGAATGAAAATCCTTATTGGGTTTTTATTTAGTAAGTCATATTTATATTCAAGCAAAGACCAAAATTTCTCTTCTCTGTGATCTCCAAAAGATTTACAAGAAATGAATTTGTGCTCTACATTTTCATGGAGAGTAATTGCAGCCAAGTGATACAGGATCTTTCCCTCAGGGCCTCTGCCTTCCCACTGTTGCACTAGACCAATTTTGTACATCTGGTATCCTTGTCATTACCCAATTTCTCAGTATCTTCCAAGCCACTGTAATTTATCACCATGGCCAGATGGAGCAGGAGCAAAGGAGAGATTTCTGATGCTGCATTGATCCTACCGTTATACAGAGTAAGGGGAAAATAAACTTTTTACTTGAAGAACAAGCTTGTGTTAAGGCACTGAACTGCGACTCAGAAATCCAAGCAAGCGCAAGCGGCTTGCCACTGGCGTGACCTCTGGCAAGTCCCTTCATTTTTCTGTGCCTTTATTACCCATCAGCAAATGGAGGTGACATTAATTCTTATTTCTCTTCTGTGTGTTTGGTTTGTCTATGAACACTGCACTGCCGGGTTATTCACACAGCACGCAGCACTATCGGGAATGTTTCTGCATTTAACCATCTACCTGCCACTGAGCTCAAAAAAGTCAATAACAGGAGGTTGCCTGGCCCGTATGGTGAGGTCGTTGCATAAATAAGATGAACGTATCTCAAACAAAACCTTGGAGACCAACTTCTGTCAACTTTTGAAGCTGGATTTTTACTAGTCGTTACAATGGTGCTGTTACTGGGTTTGATGTCACTCAGCCCCGGGGAAGATGCTGTGCCCACTCTTAGCTGTGCAAGAAGCCAGGAGAGCATTTTGAGAAGGCTGACAGGCTTTAGCAAGGGGAAGATAATTGCTGAAAACAGCAGACATTAGCAGAACCACTATTTTGTGCACAGAGAAGACTCAGAATCTTGTCACCTCGATTGCATTGGAATTAAGGAGTGAATATGGAAATTTGCTGCTGAAACTTCCCCTGAATGCTGACAGTTCCTAAGTCACCATTTCCTCGAATCTTTGAGTGACAGCAAGTCCCACTTTGGTAAATTGGCCCAAATCACCTGTTTAAAAAACAGATGCATGTAAGCAATTTTAAGTGCTTCAGCTCCACTGTTCTGAGCCCATAGGTTGATCACCAGGTCTGGAAACAAAACCACATACTGGATGTGATACATTTCATCTCAGAAATTCTCTTAAGTATGAAGGGACAAAGATGTGAATAAGGGTCATTTATAGGAAAATACTGCTGCTTCTAATATGGGCTATTTGAACGAATGAAGATCAAAAGAAGAGAAACATTGCAAATCTACCTGCTTTTGATGTTTTTTTTTTTTTTAATGGGGGGTGTCCTTTTTTTTTTCTTTTTTTTTTTTTGCTTCCTTTTGATGTTGGATTAGCTTCTTCTGGCCAGTGTCCCTATTTAGTCCAATATAATTCAGATATCGACATCTTTCATTTTCTGAATTGCAAAATTGAGTGCAAAGTTGTGTTCTGATACATGGGACACCATCAGAAGTTGGGAGGGACTTGCTTGGGAGCAAGCAGAACTTATAATAGTCAAATGCTCCTCCCTGTGAGTAGCTGCATCATTGCTTGCTATCTGGATGAAAGTCCATCAACTGATGCTCCAGCGCAGCACCGGGGAGGGCACAGTGACGACCACTTGCGCACACATATGAAGCGTGCACGTAAAGTAACCCTCTCCTCTGACACATCGGGTTACAAAAGCTCCCTGGGCCTGGTCTCAAGCTGATGAAGAATTAGAGCCTCTGCTCCTCTGTCCCCTGGTTAAATGGTTTGTGCTTCTATTTTTGTGATACTGTAATTGTTTCGAGAGCAGGAGATGTGGTTCACTGAGGCTTCACCCACATCAGAAATGCTGAACTCTGTGCTGGTTCAATTACTGTTGGACATAGTTTTGTTAAGGGATTATCAGCAACATATCAACACCCAAGAAATCACATCCTAAAAGGGTTTAAATATGGAGCCATTAAATATAGCTTGGTTCTGTTAAAGGGAGCTGTGAAATGCTCCGCTCTTTTTATTGTTGCTATTTTTAGTTCATAGGTGATCTGCTTATGTTCCAGCAGCTTGTATATCTTGGAAATATTTAGGAAGAAGCAATCAAGTTGGGAGCAGCAAACCTTTTTCCAGCAGCCCGTTCTGGTGCCTGTGGAGGTTTCAGCTCTTCACTACAATTACCCAAAGTAATGAAGTGATGACTCATCACATGGATGCATGACAATGAGCTTTTAAAACAATCATTAAGAAATTCATCTCCAGTAGATTGCAAAAGTGGATGGACGGCAGCTGCTGGTTGTTGAGTTCAGAGGAAAATATCAAATAGTTTTAAAAAACAAGTGGAAAAAAAATGATTTCTCTATTACTAAGAAAGCTCTACCAAGAAAAAGTTGTTTTCAGTTGCTGCCAGGAGGATTTGGGCTAGACATTGGGAAAAGCTTTCTAGTGTTAAGGGTAAAGGAGTGGTGGAATAGACTGGAGAAGGAGGCTGTCACATCTCTGCGCTAAAGGTCTTTAAGCATAGGTTAGATACACTTCTGTCAGAAGCGGCTTATAGTTGATCCTTTCTTGAACCGAAGGGACAGATAACACGACCTCCATTCAGTTTCGTGATACAGAATAAAATCATAGGATCATGGCACTCTTGGTTCCCCTTTATTCATTCATTTGGAGATTTTCCTTAAATCTCAAACCTATAAGCATGATTCCGGATTGCTAAGACCTTTGGAAGTACAACCAGTGTCTTTCTGAGCTGACAAAGCAAGTCTCCCCCTATCAAAAGAGAATGATTTCATTATTCTTATTTCTTACACCAGAGCTGTCACTGTGTATTCTTTCCAGAATGAACCAAAAAACCTGGAGAATTGAAAAGATGCATTTTCCAAACGCCCCTAACTGTGTATAACTCTATTCCACCGAAGCGGTTGCATGCACTAATATAGACCATGTAGCTGGAGTCCTTGGGGTGCATATTCCAATTGCTTTTTGCTTTGACAATGAGCTGATAAAACTCCCTGATTGTTGCTTACAAGTCCTCTCCTATTAATAGAAACATTGTCACCAGGCTCCATTCATTGTGCTCAGCAGTGGAAATACAGAACTATATTTCAGATCCAAATGATTCTGTGTTGTGCGCTAGCGTTTTAACAATGCTATCATTCTGCTCATCCTCTTCTTGTGTCACCGGAGACTGTAACTCATCTTTATGGAATGTTCATCCTTGTATTTTTTTCCCTGAAAACATTGCCCTTTTTTTGGCTCAGAGGCTACATTGCTTTACAGCTTTTGATGCCAGCTGGAGCAGGTATTCATTCCCAAACATCTGACAACTGCTCTCTACTGTCAGAATATATTACTCTTGAGTAGAAATAGGCCTGTTACAGCATGGATTAAAGCAGAGGGATCCCAGACAGCTACGGCAGGACTATTCACCCACCATTACGTGTGTCCATGACGGTCATCATGCTCAGCTCGCCTCTTACTCGGAGGAGTGAAACAAGTGCTTCTGGGGTGCAATTCATTGTGCTTTTGCATGAGATAATGCCACAAAAAATGCCTGTTTTTCTCCATGGATTGTGAAAAGAGCCATGAGAATTACCTCCAATGCCAGCATCCGCATCCACATCTTTACAAGTGAACCTCACCCTAAATATATATCTTATTAATGTGAATGCCTATTTGTTAAATGATACCAAATGGCACCATGGCGGTGCATGCAGAGATACGAAGTAGTGGCTGACAAGGAGGTGGAGGAAAGGGGTGGAGACAGAGGCTTGCTTTTAATCCTAACGAGGAGTTTTCTCTGATTTATGTGTCTGAGGCATTTTGGTCAGCTTTTCTCCCAGTGTAAATCAGTGTCGCTGCTTTGGAGAGAATGAAACACCCTGACTGATGCCAGGGGAAGAATTGGCTCTATACATGAAAAGAAACAGGACAGGAAACTTATTCCACCACATCATCTGGAAGATGTGTAGGTAGCTGTTCTCCCACCAGACCCTCATTGCCAGCTGCCACCACTGCTGACCAGCACTGTTCAGCCACAGCTCGGTGCAAAGACTGATCAGGCTCTGGGCCGGTTTGGGGGAAGGTTCTTCAACGGTGTCTGACACCTGAGCAATTCTGGTCCTCCAATCCTAGCGTGAGGATGGGCAAAATTTTGTGAGTCCTGGAGGATGCCTCTAGTGTGACAATTTTTCCCATTAAGATTCAGTGGCGCTTCCCAGGTGGACAGCCATTTTTTATTTTTGTTTTGTTTTGCTCTGTTTTAATGTGTTCGCTGGTGGCTCACGTGTAACTGCTCTATGGTATACACAAGCTGAGGCTAACATACATAAATGAGTGTATTATCAAACTGACTTAAAAAAAAAAAGCCAAATAGACAACAGTAGGATGAAGAATACACTTAATAACAGGTACAAACTTAATTCCTAAGCATGTGTTCAAGTATCTTACTAAATTTTGGCCTCAAGAGTGATACACATATTTGGTATATGAACATATGTGCGTGTACATACACACTTGCATACATGTTTATCTAACTTACTAATCACATTATAGAAAATCTACAAATACTCAAGTCACACAGATAGTGATACTTCTTGAATTGAAATGGCTTATTTGATTTTCTGTGTAATAAAGAATTAATAATGTTATGATTGTTTGTATTTAAAAAGCAATGCAGATCAGATATCATTAACTTTCCACATGTCACTGCTTTAAGTTTTAAGTAGGCTAGGCAGAGTTTAAATTAGATTCCAGCTACACACGAAGGCTATTTCAATTAGAGAAATCTCTTGTGATCTAATATTCCTAACTTTAAAGTCATACCGCATAAATATTTTATTACATATTTAATAACGCTTTTTCATAATCAAGAAACTAATGCATATGTCTAAAATATGTGCATTTAAAGAGTTGCTGACAAGACATGGGAAACTTTGAAGAATATTCGATTTGGGAATTAATTCAGCTTGGGGCGAAATTCAGAAATAACGTTTAAGTGGGGGGAGTTGAATACATCACACATTCCTGCAAAGGTCTGAAACAAAAGCTCAGGTTTGTCCTGCCACATATCTTAAATGCAAGAGTATATTTCCGTGAAGTCAATTCACATTTGAACTGTTAGAAAACACTCCTAAGTACCTTACTGAATCAACACTAAAGTGAAATTTAAAAGGAAAGACCAGGCCCAGACAATACAACTGAGGATAAATGTTTAATATAAACATTAATTGTTTGGGGATTTTTATCACACGTAAAGAGCCCCTTGGGAGAAGCAGTGAGGAAGTCACCATATAATTTACTACTAGGAAAAACAAAGTGTTTACGAATCAGCCAGCAAGGCAAAAGCAGTCATCCAGTCTAAAGGTGTAGATTTGTCACACTTCAATGTTTTTTTGAAGATTTAATATTATTATTTAACATTATTACTATCTTAGCACTGTGTGGCCCCATTTAATACACAGGATGTTACACAGTTGTCCTGTGTAGTTTTAATGCTGGTTTGAATATGCTTCTGTGAACAGGAGAGTCTGAAGAAAGGTCTTCTCAGTATCTAAAATTGGTTCTTTGGAGAATTAGGTGGATTCCAGACCAGCCAAGTGTTCTCAGGAGAAGTTTCCTTAAAAGTCCAGCATATTTAATCAGAATACAGCTCTGAAACCAAAAGGTCTTTCCCATGAAACCATCCCTGTGGCTTCACTGCTGCTTGTTACAGGCTGTCAGAGGCCTCCATGCTTGCAACCAGAAGAGCCTCACAGGAGCATTGCCCAAAGCACATTGCTCCCAAAAACGTTTACTAAATAGGCCCTGCCAGCAAGTCTGACCAGTCTGTGTGCCTCTTCCAGAACAGAAGGTGCAAGGAGGTCCCATTCCTCCTTTTTTTTCCATCATGAAGCAAGTTTATACTGGCGGTGCTGCTTTTCCCCAGCCGATGCTCACTGGGATTGGTCTTGGCCAGAGGCTGCAGTGAGCGGGATGAGCGGAGTGAGTTGTTTCCTACCGCTCTGGCCCACAGCCCCGGGCATGCAGGTCCTTGGAAATACAGGCAGGTTTTTACAAGGAGGAGACTTCATCTCTACTCTGCACTGTGGCTTTTTGCTCCCAGGTGATCCTACTTCCAAATATCTGTCACTTTTATGCCCTTGTTTTACCCCAAAATGTAGGAGTAGGACTAAAGGGGCAATATAATTTCATCTCAGTTATCACTGGAAGTGTCAGAGTTTTATCCCATTTACAATGCTTTAAGAGCAGATATCTAATACTGCAGTGGTCTCATTAAACTGGAGAAAAATACAAGATTTTTTTCTTTGGAAGCTGGCACTAGACATATTCAAATGCGACATAAGGGACATATTTGATTGTGAGGATAATTATCTGCTAGAACAGATTATGGGATATGGTGGTCAGCAGCTTTAAATCAAGGCAGAATCTTTGATATAAAAATATTCTCAGTTCATCTGGAAGTTATTAGGGTTCATGGAGAGATGTTAGGAGAATGCCAATCACCTCTCGTGCAGGAAATCAGGCTGGATAACCACGAAGGCTCCGCTGACCTTAACATCTACAAAATCAGAAAAACTCATGCTAGAAGTTGGTATTCATGTTCTGAATTAATAATATGATAATGTTTATCAAGAAAAATACATTACAGTGTAACGGCATGTTGTTTGTCTTTGGTTTAAACATGCCATTATGATAAAGCTAAAGAGAAACACTGGCTACTTAATTAGGACGCGAGTCTAGCATTGTACACAGTTTAAGTAAACAGACTGGCGTGTTGGCACGGGCAATTAGTAATCGAGTGCTGATCCTCATGACTCAGGCAGCAGCCTTTTCTCACAGTAAAATGGGACTGGTAATCCCTCTGCAATCCTGATTTGCAAAGTCTTCTACTCAAACGCGTCATTAATTTAAGAACAGCTTAAATGATTCACAGAGTATGTTGGCATAATTAATTCCTGATGTATTCATAATCTGGGTTAAAGTCAGTGATAACACATGAGTTTGTGTCGATTAAACTATTAAACTGGGTTAAGGACTGATCCCAAATCATTTGATATCAACAGGAGTCTTCTCTCAGATGCTCTCAAAACTACTGTACTTATTTCCTGGGCAAGGTGGGCACAGCCTAGTTTGGCCTAGTTTGGGGAGGACAAAGAAGTCAGTGTTTCACAGCTGAGCTACTGACCAAGTTGGGGAAAGAAGGGATCACCTCTCCAGAAAAACACTTTAAATATTGCTGATTGTGGTTCGCCTTAAAACACCACGTGGCTGACATGTTTGAGCTGCTGATCCATTAACATCCTAGTGCCCAGGGCTTGCGGAGAGCTTGGGTTGGCCTCGTTGCCGCTGGCCCATAGCTGGAGCCCATCTTCACCACCGTGCACTGGGCAGCTGCAGGGGCCAAGGTACGGGCCGTCTTCTTGAAGTCATGCTATATGTTGCCCCAGTCAGACCTTTTTTGTGTGGACACTAGAAGAACCTTCTCTTCAAAGACTTTTCCAAGCCATATTTCACCTTTCTACAGTATGGTGATGGTCTATGTTTGAGACATGTGACAATGGCTTTGACAGAAGGAATAAAAATGTATAGAAAACCAAGTTTAGGAAGCTTGTTTTGGAAGCTGGGATTTCAATGGATAGGAGTCGCCCCCAAAAGGGGTACTCAAGCAGAAATGTGTATGCAGTCTTCATTATAAATGATGCTGCCTCTTCCTTAGCACATACCCTTCTTCTCACATCAGTGAAGGTACAGAGCAAACTGTATCATATCAACTCTGTATCCTCACATCTGTAACTTCATCTATAATTCTACCATGCAAAATCATAAACCATTGTTTTCAAAGCAAACATAAAAATTTCTTAACTCTCCTGAATATCCTACATATGTTGTCTTCCATTCCCTTATTTTCAGTTTAGTACACAGCAGTTTGTTATCTTTTCTTATTTTGGTGTATAGCTTTTATTCCAGATGATATTAGTATGGACATTCAGTTATGGGGAAACAAAAGGCTACACAAAGGAAATATATACCATATATTTTCATTGTTTAAAAAATTGGACAGAAAAATCAATTTTAATGAACATTTTCAGAGCATTTCTAGTGCACTCATGAGGTAGGAAAGAGTTAGTAACAGGAGTTGGCAGATGTGAAATGACACAGAGACACATTTTCTCTAAATAATTATACAGATGCTGTATAAGCCATCATCTTTACTTTAACAAATACTTTGCAATGGGTTTCTACATTATTTTCTGTCCTACGAGTAGAAGAGATACTCCAGTAGGGGTGGTTTATAGTTATAAAAAAATGGCATATGAGTTTGAACAGCTTGCACAGTAAAATTCCTTATGTACCATGGATGGAAAAAGCAATTTAAACTAGACAATAGTAAAATGAGGGAATTGCGAGACAGTATTTTGAGAAACATAGCCTTCTTTAGATCTGTTTTAGTCCGGAACTTCTTAAAATGTCTTGTTGCTGCCTTCCATATGCTTTATTTCTTTGTCAAGATTGAAGTATTGCAAGAACTGCCATGCTGAGAAATTTGCAAAACAATAGTTTCGAAGCGAAATTTAACTTGGATCCATCTGTGTCTATCACCTTTCTATTAAATGAGAAAATTATGCATTTTTTTTTAGTTTTACATTCATCTTCAAATCCTTTCAAATTTTTTAATTTTTT